>NC_135504.1:161921312-163320805 GCF_052857255.1 Amblyomma americanum | reverse complement strand
CCACCGCAGCGGTGGCCGAGTGGTTGAGCATCCGCCTCGCATGCGGGAGGTGCGGGGTTCGATCCCCAGTGCCGCCGGGTACCCACCGGTGATACAATGGGTACAAGCTTTCCCCTGGCCTGGTGCTCGGCTAGTAAAGGCTGAAATGCTTGGAAAATGGGTCTTTGACCCCACCTTGAGTAATCGAAAAATACCTTGTGCCATGGCGCTGTTTGGCCATAGACGCCCTTGCGCCATAAAAATCCATAATCACCGAAGCATTTCCACCAGTACAGCTCAGAAAACGCAAAAAATCCAGGAAGCCATAGGCCACTCACGAGTTATACATAAGAATTAGAGACAGAGATAAATTGTATAACACGTTTATTCGCTCGAGAGACTTAGACAAACTATTGGAGTACAAGAAATGCCGAAACAAGTTGAACTCCGACCTTAAGAAACCAAGACTGATTATTACAAAAGAAAATTCACTTCAGTATCTAATAATGCTAAAACAATTTGGGAAGAAGTCATAAGTTTTATGGGAAGCCCCAAAATACGATCCCTAGCACACTAATGCTTAATGGTACTGAATACTGCAATAATTCGCTCGCGCAAAAATTTAATGACCATTTTTTGAACGCTGGTGCATACTCACACTCTAGGGCCCTTGTCAGGCAAAGAGCATTTGCCTTTTGCTCTGTCATCCTAGACCGTCTGTGTCTGAAAGAATATTACAAATAAACCACACCCCTTATGTAAATCCGCCTACAAGGGGTCATTAAGGAAATAAGAATGAAATGAAATGAATTTGTCTGTCTCGAATTAGCCTAACTTCACATAACTTCCAAAATAATCCTCACAACTTTTGACACGCCAAAAAGCCGCGCCCTAAACTGGATACAATACTACAGCACCCCAATTTCCAAGTTTTTAGAACTTTCCTAGCGACGTTCACCTATGAGGACATTTCTTCATATTGTGCATTAGCAGCGTTTTTATGGAGACAAAACGCTAAGGCGCCCGTGTGCTGTACACGTTAAAGTTTCCCAGGCGGTCGAAATTTATTATTTATTTATTTATTTATTGTACCCTCAGGGCCAAAGGCATTACAGAGGGGAGTGGGTTAACTAGGATAAACAACAATGAAATACAATACAGTGAAAACAGATACTAGAAAATAAATTTCGTCCAGAATAAAACAAAAAACAAACAATGTATACAACACAGTGGAAGCAGACAACACACAATAAGCTTTCTTCAGAATAAATAATGTTAGCTACAGCATCATGAAAGATTTTATTATCAGCAATGGCTGCAAATCCGGGGGAAGGCGGTTCCATTCCACAGATGTGCGGTGAAGATATGACTGGAAAGAAGATCTGGTGTGGCATGTTGGAATACCAGCCTTGTGGCGGTGATCGATGCGACGTGAAATGTTCCGGAGCCCTCCACTACGGCACCTCTTCCTAACTTTCTTTTTTCACTCCCTCGTTTATCTCTTTCAATACGGCGCGGTTCAGGTGTCCAACAATATATGTGAGATACTGCGCCATTTCCTTTCCCTAAAAACCAATTATTATTATTATTATTATTATTATTATTATTATTATTATTATTAGGCACATTATATAATATGATTATGTATAAAATAATCAACACCTCTATTTCAACGACTGTCTAATGAATACATCTAATAATGTGCATTCATAGCTCCCTTCTTTGCTCAGACATTATCAAGAGTTTTAATTCCTCTTGACCGAAACGTAGTAGACCTGATTCTAATCTTCCAGTCTGGGAAAGATTCTGAGTACTCAATGATCACCCAATATCAGTAGTAAGTCTTCTAACTTCTAGAATATAGCGTACATATGCAAATAATTAACTACCTTGCTGATCATAGTTTCAAAGCATTAGTTTTCTTAAGGGCCATGATTATGAAATGCAACTCACTAGATATAATTAGTGAGGTATTGAATAAATATTAATATTTTTCATACTTACGTTTGGTTTTACAAGTTGATACCATATTTCTAGATTTCCTATGAGATATGATTGTGTTCCTCACCCCAGGCTAATTCTGAACTTAATTGCAACTAAACTATCATGCGGACATTTTTGCAATAAGACGCAAAGTTTTCTATCGTGTCAGTGAAGTTCATTTCTGTTAACTATTTTGTTTCTTCCAAGGAAAATTAACATCTACAGCTTCCCAGGGAAGTATTAGTTAACTATGACCCTTACGTCATTTTTATATAGTACCAACTTATGCAGCTGTGAAGTCAGGAATTGAATTATACACTGATGATTCTGTGATTTACCACAACGCATGACACTTCTCACATGGACTGTAAATATTTATAGGAAGACCTTGATACAACAATTTATGGCACCTTAGTGTTTCTGACTGTCCATAAAGCATAGGTCATCAAAAATGGTATAGTGGTTCCGTTGCAAAGAACTTAAAGAGTGCTTCACAACGGAGTGTTCACTGCCAACAAACTAATCAAGCCGTGACATATGAAATACACAGCTGCTCCAACAACCTTCTTGCATACAATGCAGCGTAGCTAGACTTAAAGCAAGTTGTATAGTATACAGATATCATTTGGCTACTTAAAACGTTCAACAGGCAAAACAGACATTATCAAGCATAAGCAGTGCCGGTGGCTACTGAAACAGCATATGCTGCAGTGAGCAGCATTTTAAGGGACAAAGGATTTTGACTCATGCTTCTGTTTCACTAAAATTTTGGCCTTTTGTGTTCTACAGGAACCTTGCCTTTATGTTTAAAGGAGTATAGACATCAAATTCGTGGCTTGTGTGCTTTATTTAAAATAGTTAATTGGACAATACTATACATGGATTAATTACCCCGTGGTATTTCCCTTCTGCCCCTGCATATTTTATAACCTAATTTCTTCACGACACACTTTTGGTTCTGGTTTCAACAACCGAAAGATGACCACTGCATGTAAGGTGCCCCCGCTTCACCGGAGCAGTCGCTCTACCAACTGAGCTTACCGGAACGGCAAGATTATGGTAGGGCGATAGCTTTTCTTTGTAGCCGTATGGCTGCGCTCGGCTGGATGTCAATGAGCAAATACTCCGTTATTACAAATCTGCTCCACCTTGGGGCATTCCCCTTAAACATTTAACCAACACAGCTCCCACTTCGAGTTATTGATCAATTCACTGTCGCCCTATCATAAGCTTGCCTTTCCGGTTAGCTCAGTTGGTAGAGTGACTGCTCCGGGGAAGCGGTGGTCCCGGGTTCGAACCCCGGGCCAGGAGGAATTTTTCTTTAACTACGAAGTTTCTGAAAAAGCTGTATAGCTTTCCTTTGTAGCCGTATGGCTGCGATCGGGTGGATGATAATGAGTAATTACTCCCTTATTACAAATCTACGCCGCCTTGGGGATTTCTCTAAAACATTTGACCGACATGTAAGGTGTGTTTAGGTCACGTGAAGCGTGAAAAAAACGTGCAATAACTGCAGATATGTAGTTTCACTTAGAGTCACGTTTCACTCGACTACAATGCTTAAGCCAGCCTGTTTCACAAGCTGGATAGACCAGGAATGGTATATGAGAATTTATACTGTTTTTTTTTTCACGCCTGATGTGACCAAACACACCTTACAGGTCACAGCCATAATTTCATTTAAGCCGGAACCAAAACAGCATCAAGAAGAAAGCTGGGTTAGACAAGTCCAAATTGTGACACATAAAAGACGCCCATGTACACTAAATAAACTGTAGAAGAACTGCAGATTGGGCTAGTAAGTGGTGGTACGACAGCGCAACAGCACACACAGACCAAGTTGGAGATGAGACACACAAACCAGCAGAAGAAATGGTTTATAAATTATTTAGTGACTTTTGGAGAATACCATGCGGTGACTCATATACACGAATATTTAATGCATCATTTCAAAGAAGAACACCTGGAAGCAAAGCTTGTCTATACCTCTTTACGCTCAACTCCATATTCACATCAGCAGACGAGCAGCAAGGCCTTTTTCTCTGTGTAACAATTGTACAGTTCATGATAATGAAAATAGTTAATTTTTGAAGAATTTTTGAAGAGCAGTGCTTCGATTTTTATGCATTGCTGATGCAGTACAGAATTCATTAAAAAAGGCTGAAACAGTACCTCATACGTCATAAGAGTTTGCCATGCTGCTCTTCTAAAATGTCTTTTGCTGGGAATGCAGACTCACCCATTTTACCATCCACTCAATGAAATGCTGTCTGTTTCATTCTGCAGATTCTACGAACAGCCATTTACCAGTACTACAGCAACCTAGTGTTGTGCAGTAAGCATGTATCCATAGTTTAAAAGAACTTCTATTTGGGCTAGATGGCTTATTTTGATCCAGAAAGGAGAAGAGTAGCGCCGAAAACACACACACACGGTAGAAGAACGACGTAGGGCAAGCGCTGACTACATCTGACTTTATTCCTTGAAGAGAGAGCAAATATACAGAAAATCTAGGCATGCGCAGAGAGAAATCTCACGTGCAATGAACACCGTTCAAGATATGAAATCTCAGCTTTTACAAGGTACACAGATGTATCGCTGACACATACTTTCCCTATTTTTCTGATGTGGTACACCTCTGAAACCTCTCGTGCGTTACTACCACCGCTCCTGCCCAGAATCTTTATCTCATCAAGTCGTGGTTCGCACTTTCTGCAACGATACGAGCTGACTTCGGTGTGAAAGAAAACAATACAACCATGCAAGTAATGTAGAATCGATGTTAAGGCTGTTTAGTTTAAGAAAAAGAAGCTCATGTGAAACCTTGTCAAATGTTTTAGAAAAATCCATAAATATAGAATCAGCACGGGACCCGCGATCTAGAATGCAATGCAAGTAATTTGTGAAGCATATGAGTTGCGTTTCGCATGAAAAAAAAAAATGATTTACGGAAACCGTTTTGGGCATTACTGAAAAAGCGATTGGATTCTAAAAAGGTAGCAAGATGCGAGTAGATGACATGTTCCAAGATTTAACATGGAATGTTGGTGAGCGACACAGGGCGAAAGTTATCAGGGCAATGTTTATCGCCAGACTTAAGGGGAAATAGCGCAAAAGACGGGGACAAGTGAAGAAAACAACAGTTCTCGGCTAAGACGGTGCTGGCTGTCCAGAAGAACTTTGCTCAGATCCAGGATAAACCGGAGCATGTAAAAACCGCGGCCCTGCTTTTAATTGAAGAACTGAACCTCGACCGACTTAGAGCAGGAGTGAAAAAAGCGAAAGGCCTTTGTTTAAAAATCTTCTTCTCTGTCAAGACGCATAAGGTTGACTTGCCATTTCGTGCGATTGTGACGGAGAAGGGTACTTGGCAATATGAAGTCTCTGGATACCTACAGAATCAGAAGCATTTGGCTTCCCTGGCTATTAATGACCCTTTTTGGGTTCGCAACTCCGAGAGCATTGTAAAATTTCTTGAGCGTGACAATCCAGGGTCCTGTAATGTATTTAGTGTAGACGTGGTTGATTTGTTTTACTCTCTCCCTTCGAATGAAATGATGAGTGCGGTGAAAAAATGTATCACATCAGACAACGACGAAGAAGAATTTATAAGGACTTGTGGCATATCAGTAGCTAGCTTCCTTGAATTACTATCATTTTATGCAAATGCTACATTTATCGAATGGAAAGGTAAGCTTTTTACACAAAAAGCGGGTGTTTGCATTGGTTCCAGGGTGTCACCGGTGTTAAATGACATCTTTTTATCTTTCGTAGATCGTGATATTCAAGCAAACTTGGCCGGGATAGCGTCGCGAATTTTCTATTACGTTGACGACTTCTTAATATTTGTTGATAAACTAATTTTCCTAGACATATGACTGATGTTCTGAAAGTGTTTAAAAAAATTGCTCGTGGTCTGCAATTCACCACAGAGTTCCCTGCCGATAACAAGCTGCGGTTTTTAGATTTGAACCAGGAAGTTCATACGGGGCATATTTGCTGGAAATACTTGCCAAAGGCCGGCAAGCCGTTGTGGAATTACAAGTCACATCATTCTAAAACAGTAAAAACAGGAATTGTTGTCTTTGTCCAAATCTTGTGACTATTTGATTAATCAGAGCTTCAACGAACAGGCTAAAAGATTAAGAGAAGCAGGGTACCCGAATGATGCCATCTTGTTGGGTTGCAGCAAGATAACCAAAAAACTTAGACTTCGGCTGGTGTGCCTGGGTCAGACAGAGAGAAGGAAAGGAAGAAGGTTGCAGTTCTCCCGTATGTGCACCGCCCTTCGCATAACCAGAAAAAAGTGGCGAACAGGTATAAAATAGGATTTGTCTTTTCAGCTCCTAAAAGACTTAAAAGGTATGTGCTAAGTTGGGAAGACAGGCTGAAAAACAAAACGAATCCCAAAGTACCTGTGAACATAAAACTAAGTATGTTCCATGCTCAGAAGGGGTTGTTTATAAAGTTCCTTTTTCTTGCAGATAAGTATATATTGGCCAGACGGGTCGTTGTATTAACACGCGCCTAACTGAGCATGCTAATACATTGGAGGCTAACAAACCTACGAATCTAGTTGATCATGTCAGAGACTGTAAATCTTGCATCTCTTCTTTTCATCACGGCGATGTTGTGTACAATCACCCAACGCAGTTAACTAGGGAGATTATGGAGCCGTTCTATATTAAGAAAAAAACTAGGTTGTGCGTTAGCAGCTCGTCGGTTTGCCTGCATGATAGTGAAGATCGGTTCCTCGATCCCACATAGCTACACGTTTGTTTGCTTTGGTATCTTGTTTGATTGCGCTGTTTGTATTCTTGGTTTCCTGTGTATAAACCTTCAGTTGTGAGTTAGCGCTGGTCCTTTTGTTTTCTTCGCTTGTCCCCGTCTTCTGCACTATTTCCCCTTAAGTATGCATCACCAACTCGCCCGTCTTGCCATCGTATTATCGCCAGGCTTGTGCAGCGGAATCACCCTCCCCACCTTCCAGTCATTGGGAATATAGCCTGTTCCCAGAGACTGGTCAAACAGGTTGGTAAGGATCATTGAACTGTACATCTTTGTATTAACCAGAAATTTCGAATTAATGTTATCGCCGCCACAGGAGGAAGCAATCTTAAGGCTTTCAATTATTCTCAGGATGGCAGTTGTGTCAAAAAGAATTGGATCCATGGGAAAAGCTTCCAAGACTGGACACTCCTGATTGGTAAGGCAAACATTGCCAGAAAAAGCAGCAGCAAAAATATTATTAAGAACACTAGCGCATTCATTAGGTGAATATGCAACGCCGTCAGAAGATGTAAGTAGTATTGACGAACTATCTTTCTGGTTCACAGTGTTCCGAAACTGTCTAGGGTTATTAATCAGCAGAGCAGGCAAAGTACTGTTAACGAAGGGGTCCTTAGCATTTTTCAGAGCTAATTTGTACTCAGCGGCCGCAGAAAGGTAACCGTCCCATCGTGAAAATTCTGGTAAATAATTGTTTAAAAAAAGAGCTAAATCATGATTAATGGCATTATAGTCCGCCCGTTTGTAATCTCTAATTGACTTGAACATGCTCCGGCGATTAGGAATTTTAATTTTTACATCAAAATGAAGCAAGGAGTGATCACAAAGACCAGGTAAGTACAAGATTTAAGGGATAAGATCCGGCGCGTTGGTTAACACAAGGTCTAATACATTGGAAGATGATGGCGTGACTCGAGTTGGCTTAGTAACTAGCTGCGAAAGGTTGAAATCCAAACAGGTTCGCAAAAAGTTATTGCATTCGGTAGAAAAGGGGCGAGGATACGGCAATGCATTAGCCCACACGATGCTGGGATAATTGAAGTCACCAGCAAGAAGGATTGCCGCACCCGGATAACGTACTGAGATCATATGTTAAGAGCATCATGCAAATCTTCAGCGGAAGTTGCACACGAAGACGGGGAAAGGTAGCATATGCCCAGAATCAGTTTCCTGAAATGAACACGAAGTTCAACCCAAACCACCTTTAAGGTGTTAGAAAGACTAATGGGTTAAGACACAATATTATCGGCGATGGCTATTAAAACACCTCCTCAACTTCTGTGACCTCTATCAGAACGATAAACATTGTAGCGCTTCTTGCAATCGAACAGTTCCCTGCTCTCTATCTTTGCAGAGAGCCACGTTTCGGTCAGCAAAGCAACATCGGCATCACATGAGTCGATGACAGAGTTTATATCTTCCCGCTTTGGTATTATGCTTCTGATGTTTGTGAAAGGAATTGAAAGCTCTGTCTTATCTCCAGTCGCCCGTCCACTGCCCCTCCCGTATCTCTACGGCGAAGCGTGTGGCGAGCCAGAAGCAGAAGCAGTGCGATAAGGGGCCACTAAAGATCATGGTGGGCCAGCTAGCTCGAAAATGCTATCGCGAATAGGGTCAAAGGCGTAGCGTTTGTTTTTACAATACAGTTTGTTATACCTCAGCTTATACTTAAAGTCGGCATCCTTCGCGAACTGCACAAGCTTCTTTCTAGCGACATGTGTCTGCAAAGAATAACCTTCACTTACAGTGAGTGACCTTTTTATAAGTTTGGCAGACTGCACTATGATTTAACTCATTTCAACAGAAAAAAAGGCAGACGCCGACCAAAGGTTTCTGTCTAAACAGACGTTTCGGCTTCCATACGGAAGCCATGTTCACTTAATTTTTATTGTAGAACCGCGACGCTTAAATAGGCTTCAATAATCGTCCCAGGCATCTTGCATAGGTTGGCGGGAGATTGCCGATGTTACGATTAAGTCTTTTTTTGGTGGTCTGAATCACAAAGGACTCGAGATACTGGCGTGAAAGCCAGTTCTTTTCTTTGGCGATGAGAGAAGCCATTTCCCAGCAGATATCATGACCTGCCGATACGGCGTGCTCCGCAAGTGCGTTGGAAGTGACTTTCTTGTTCTTCCCGCCCGATATGTGTTCTTTCAGACGCCTTTCGAAATTCCTGCTCTCGCCGATGTAAACATAGTCGCACTTGGCGCAGGGGATTCTGTACACAACACCCGGAAATTTTTCTTTCTTTAGTTTGTCCTTGACATTCACGAGCTCGTGCCGTAACTTGCGGGCGGGAACGTGGGAAACGTGCACGTCGTACGTGCGCAGGACACGTCCCAGTACTTCACTTATGCCTGGCACATAAGGTATGGCGACACGTGCTTTGCAATGGCTGCCGACCGGTTCCGCTGACCGCACCGATTGACGTTCAACGGAGTCTAAAAAATTCCTAGGGTAACCGCAGTTGATCAAATCACGACGCATTTGTATCAAGTCCGAAGCAGCATCTTCAGGTCTTGAGCAGATGTTTCCGGATCGTTGAATTAGCGAAGCCGCAACTGCAGGTTTGTGGCATTCCTGGCTAACAGAGTTAAAATGCACGTATCTGCCCGTGTGGGTGGGCTTCCTGAAGACTTGAAACAAAAGGCGGAGGCCATCTCTCTCTACTGACACGTCCAAAAAAGGCAGACGGTTGGCAACCTCCTCCTCAACAGTAAACGTAATGGCCTCAGCGATGCTGTTGATGTGCTCTGTGAAGGCGGTGAGTGCATCCTTTTTTATGATGCAAAAGCAATCATCAATATATCGCAGGAAGATCTTAGGCCGAGGTTGGAAAGGCGCCCATTGCTGTTTCATGCACCTGATTGTAGAAGGTGCCTCGGAAGACGAAATACGTGTATTCTAGGAAACATTTCAAGAGCCTCAGCAGGTCCGGTGCCTCGAAAGGTGTTCTTTCGCCGCGCTTCTCGTCTGAGTGAAGGGCAGCGCCGCATACATCCACCGCTAGATCCACAGGGACGCTTGTGAACAAAGTCTTGACGTCGAAGGACACCATTAAGTCATCGTCATCCACGGAAATGTCACGCACCTTTTCGATGAACTCGTACGAGTTCCGTATAAACGTGGATCGTTTCCCAACTAGCGGCGCGAAAACGCGGTGAAGGTAGCCCGAGAGCTCGTACAAAAGGGAACGGGTGAAGTCCACTATCGGTCGCATAGGGACGCCCTCCTTGTGGATCTTTGGC
This sequence comes from Amblyomma americanum, assembly GCF_052857255.1. Lineage (NCBI taxonomy): Eukaryota > Metazoa > Arthropoda > Arachnida > Ixodida > Ixodidae > Amblyomma > Amblyomma americanum. The sequence continues at coordinate 163,310,807 of NC_135504.1, read as the reverse complement.
AAGCCATACAACGCAGGCGCGGACCCATTGTGGCAGAGGAGCCTGAAGGACAGTGACTTATCGTGAGGCGGTACGAAGTGGAACACATCGACAAGTAGTTCCTGCAGTTCTCGTTCTAAATTGGATGTAGGGTCTTTCTTGAGAGCGACGTAAGTGCTCCTGTCCTGCAGAAGATCCAGCATCTTTTTGTCGTAGTCTGACCTGTTCAACTTGACAGCGGCATTACCCTTGTCGGCGGGGAGGATAACAATATCCTGGTTCCTCCGCAGGCTGTTGACAGCATTCCGTTCCTCAGCAAGCATGTGACTGGGCTGTCGGTTTGGAAGTTTAGCAAGAATGCTCACTGCCCGTGTTCGTACCTCATCACGGCGACTGTGATCCACTTTGCCAATTGCACGTTCGACAGCACATATTATTTTTCTTTGGTCCAGTGCAGGTCCCGCGTTGAAGTTGAGTCCAAGCTCAAGTACGGCTAGCTCGGGTTGAGTTGGCTTGTAGGTATAAAGGTTGTATACGGTCGAACGGGTGCCGCCAGGGAAATCGGCAGGGTTCACTTCCTTGTGGCGAGGCATCAGTCTGATGAACTTGTTTCTGTGGGCCACCTCTCGTTGGCGAGACTGTAGGCTGGCTTTGTAGTTGGCATGCAGTTGAATGCTCGCGAACTCATTCGGGCATATGTACTCAAGGCTGCGACGAGCAAAGAAGAGTTGATTTTGAAGGTACCTGGTTGTGTCTTTGCAGTCTAAAATCTTGGCTTGTAGAAGTTGTCGTTCTGCTCTTGCTATGATGCTGCGTCCAAATGCGGAGTCGACGGGTCGCAGCAAGCGGAGCGATCTGGGAATCAAATTCTTTGCTTTGCAGGCGAGGTTGAAAGTCAAATGATCCTTGAACGAAGGTACCCGGACGACCATGGAAACGTACTGGCGAATTTGAGTTATAACTGATTGGCCATACGACCGACGTAACTGAATGAAATCTAAGGTCTACCGAAATCTCGTCTGGTCGGGTAGTAAGTAACTCATTTCAGCAGAAAAAAGGCAGACGCAGACCAAAGGTTTTTGTCTCAACAGACGTTTCGGCTTCCATACGGAAGCCTTGTTCACTAAATTTTTATTGTAGAACCGCGACGCTTAAATAGGCTTCAATAATCGTCCCAGGCATCTTGCATAAGTTGGCGGGAGATTGCCAATGTTACGATTAAGTCTTTTTTCGGTGGTCTGAATCACCAAGGACTCGAGATACTGGCGTGAAAGTCAGTTCTTTTCTTTGGCGATGATAGAAGCCATTTCCCAGAAGATATCATGACCTGTCGATACGGCGTGCTCCGCAAGTGCGTTGGAAGTGACTTTCTTGTTCTTCCCGGCCGATATGTGTTCTTTCAGACGCCTTTCAAAATTCCCGCTCTCGCCGATGTAAACATAGTCGCACTTGGCGCAGGGGATTCTGTACACAACACCCGGAAATTTTTCTTTTTTTAGTTTGTCCTTGACATTCACGAGCTCGTGCCGTAACTTGCGGCCGGGAACGTGGGAGAAACGTGCACGTCGTACGTGCGCAGGACACGTCCCAGTGCTTCACTTGTGCCTGGTACATAAGGTATGGCGACACGTGCTTTGCAACATCTGCCGACCGGTTCCGCTGACCGCACCGAGCGACGTTCTACGGAGGCCAAAAAATTCCTAGGGTAGCCGCAGTTCATCAAATCACGACGCATTTGTATCAAGTCCGAGGCACCATCTTCAGGTCTTGAGCAGATTTTTTGGGAGCGTTGAATTAGCGAAGCCGCAACTGCACGGTTTTGGCATGCCGGGTTAACAGAGTTAAAATGCAAGTATCTGCCCGTGTGGGTTGTCTTCCTTAAGACTTGAAACAAAAGGCGGTGTCCATCTCTCTCTACTGACACGTCCAAAAAAGGCAGACGGTTGGCAACCTCCTCCTCAACAGTAAACGTAATGGCCTCAGCGATGCTGTTGATGTGCTCTGTGAGTGCATCCTTTTTTATGATGCAAATGCAATCATCAATATATCGCAGGAAGATCTTAGGCCGAGTTTGGAAAGACGCCAGAGCTTGGTTTTCTATAGCGTCCAAGGTCAGGTTAGCAGCCGTGGCCGAAATGGCCGCGCCCATCGCTGTTCCATGCACCTGTTTGTAAAAGGTGCCTCGGAAAGACGAAATACGTGTTTTCTAGGCAAAATGTCAAGAGTCTCAACAAGTCCGGTGCCTCGAAAAGTGTTCTTTCGCCGAGCTACAAGCGTGCCACAAACGTGCAGTTGCGGCTTCGCGAATTCAACGATCCCGATAAATCTGCTCAAGACCTGAACATGCTGCCTCGGACTCTATACAAATGCGTCGTGATTTGATGAACTGCGGCTACCCTAGGAATTTTTTGGACTCTGTTGAACGTCACTCGGTGCGGTCAGCGGAACCGGTCGGCAACCATTGCAAAGCACGTGTCGCCATACCTTGTGTACCAGGCATAAGTGAAGCACTGGGACGTGTCCTGCGCACGTACGACGTGCATGTTTCCAACGTTCCCGCCCGCAAGTTACGGCACGAGCTCGTGAATGTCAAGGACAAAGTAAAGAAAGAAAAATTTCCGGGTGTTATGTACAGAATCCCCTGCGCCAAGTGCGACTATGTTTACATCGGCGAGAGCGGGAATTTTGAAAGGCGTCTGAAAGAACACATGTCGGAAGTGAAGAACAAGAAAGTCCCTTCCAACGCACTTGCGGAGCACGCCGTATCGGCAGGTCATGATATCTGCTGGGAAATGGCTTCTATCATCGCCAAAGAAAAGAACTGGCTTTAACGCCAGTATCCCGAGTCCTTGGTGATTCAGACCACCGAAAAAAGACTTAATCGTAACATCGGCAATCTCTCGCCAACCTATGCAAGATGCCTGGGACGATTATTGAAGCCTATTTAAGCGTCGAGGTTCTACAATAAAAATTCAGTGAACAAGGCTTCCGTAGGGAAGCCGAAACGTCTGTTTTGACAAAAATCTTTGGTCGCCGTCTGCCTTTTTTTCTGTTGAAAGGAGTTACTTACTACCCGACCAGACGACATTTCGGTAGACCTTAGATTTCTTTGCACTAGGATTTGTTGTTTTGTTTTGAAAGGCCGGAACTTTACATCAATTGGACGACAGTTTTCATCCGAGAACACACCTATCCTGTGTGTTCGTTCACACATGTCATTCGAAAGAACAAGATCAAAGCACCCTGAAACAAGGTTCAATAATTTTTCTTCCGTTTCATCCCACGTTTCGGACAAACTGTCGGGTACGCCGAAGAACAGAAGTTTGTCCTGGCGCTGCCGGTCTTCCAGCTCATCCTGTCCAAGACGCAACTTGTAATTTTCATTGACAAGCTGATCGGTTAGCTCACGCAAAATCCGCAATTCCGCATGCGCCGTGTCGCTGGCGGATGATTTAGATTCGACTGCCGAAAGCTTCGCGCCAATATCGGCAATGTTTCTAATCAGAGTCCTGATTTAGTTTCATTTCATTTATAGAGGCTATTAAGTGTGATTGCTCTAACTCCATTTTAGTGGACCTCGAATTAACGCCTTCTAACAGAGTCAACATGCCGTTAAGTTGTTTCTGCAGAGAAATATCAACAGCGCTGTATTTGGACCGCGTGGCAGCGCCAGAGTCCGCCCTAGGGCCAGGGTTAAGCACAACATCCTCCGGCACGAAAAGTAGTTGAGGAGAAACATCGAAGCATTGGGCGAGCCAAATCAGCAGCACTCCCGGGCGTGGGAACAGGAGCAGGCACATATTGCTCGATTTCTTAGCAAACATGGATTCCTTATTACCAACCTGCATGAAGAAACGCATTCCGTGAAGCAGCCGCATGACGACGCTGTCCCCACGCCCACTGAAACGCGCCGGCCGCTGCATCCAGCTGCATCCCGTGACGTCGTGGACGATGCGCAGGAGTTGTACGATGGAGCCATAGTGCAGCAGGGTTGCCAGAGTACTTCAATTTCCTCGCTGCCAACTCGAACGTCGACAGTCACAGGCGTAGCCGGAATGGCATCAGCCGGTGCCATAGGTCCCGCGCTAAGTAGAAGCATTGCCGTTATCTGCATGAAGAAACGCATTTTGTGAAGCAGCCGCATGACGACGCTGTCCCCACGCCCACACTCCTTGGCTTTGTATACCTGTGGACAGGGGTTAATGCCAAAGAGGAAAACAGGAAAATGTTAGAATGTATTGCAAGCGACATTGATGAGCTAGGAGGACAGGGCGAGATAATTATATTAGGCGACATGAATGCACACATAGAAGACCTGGATGGGTACACGGATTCGACAGGAAGAATGCTGCAGGACATGTGTGACAGGCATGATTTAGTTGTATGCAACAGCACCGAGAAGTGTGAAGGGCTCATAACATGGGAGGCGGGGAGTCTGCACTCGACGATAGATTATGCACTAATGTCACAGAGGATGTATAACAGATTAGGGGTAATGAGCATAGATGAAGATGGTTCCAGAAGTCTAGGTAGTGACCACAAGCGTATCAAGTTGAGCTTCAGAAGAAAAAGCAACGTAGGACTGAATCAAGATAAACAATCAGGGGGAAATTTTTACTCAGAAAAGCAATTGGAAGTAGCAGCCAAACAAATCGAGAAAGTAATTTTTGAGGATAGTGAAAGAGAATGGACTTATACCAAATTAACTCGATTACTGGAGCTAGAGCTAGCTAAGGTGGGAGTAAAGCTAAAAGGGAAAAGATGCAAACCCAAGAGTTGGTGGGATGAGGAGGTCAAGAGGGCAATAGAAAAGCGCAAGGAAGCATCCAGGGAACACAGATATTCCAAGAAGAGGGGGGAACCAAAACCCGAAGTAGACAGAAAATGGGATACCTTCATAAAGTGTAGAAGGGACGCATCCTATTTGATTAATGAGAAAATTAGAAGAAAGGGTGCCCAATGGATGTCAAAAGTAAATAAAAAGGATAGAAAAGCAGCCCAAAAATTCTGGAAACATCTAAATGCAATGAGTAATAAAACTAGGCTAGAACAAAGGTTTATTGTTACAGATGAGGGTATTCGACTAGAAGGGGATGAAGCAGTAAAACACATAGGAACAAGGATGACGGAAAAATTTTCAGCAAAGCACGTGGTACATAATTTATCGAAGGAGGATAGACCGGTTACAGCAATAGCTTCACTTGAGCAAGGACAGTGGGAAAGGGCAGAGAAGAAGGTTCCTAGTGGCACATCAACAGGACCAGATGGTATCCCGATTATGTTGATAAAGAAGTTAGGACCAAAATCCAAGCAAACATTAATACAGGTAGTGAACAAAATGATAGTGGATGAGAAAGTCCCCGATGAATGGCGATTAAGTAGAATGAACATGATATATAAGGGAAAGGGGGACAAAGCAGACGTAAGTAACTATCGCCCCATGACAGTGACGTCTGTGGTTTACAGGGTGGTGATGCAAATTATAAAGGATAGACTGCAGGCTTGGGTGGAGAACGAGGGGGTGCTAGGGGAACTACAGAATGGGTTCCGGAAACAAAGGAGGTTGGAGGACAATCTATTTTCATTGACACAGTGTATAGAAATTGCGGAAAAGGAACATAGGCCCTTATTGCTAGCATTTCTGGATATTAGGGGAGCCTATGACAACGTTACTCAGGAGCATTTGTGGGACATATTGGGCACATTGGATGTGGAAAATGGAGTAATTAATCTTTTAAAGGATATATATAGAGGTAACAGAGTGCTCATAAAATGGGAAAAAAATGTATCAGGGCCTGTAGAGATACAGCGGGGGCTTAGACAAGGATGTCCTCTGTCCCCTTTGTTGTTCATGTTGTACCTGCAAGGTTTGGAGGCCAAGCTAGAGGGGAGCGGACTAGGTTCCAACCTATCTTTTTTCAAGCAAGGGGAATTGATTAAACAGACATTACCGGGACTAATATATGCGGACGATATAGTGATAATGGCTGACAACAAGGAAGACCTGCAGAAGTTGTTAGACATATGCAGTACAGAGGGAGATAGATTAGGCTTCAAGTATAGTAAGGAAAAATCTGCAGTCATGACATTTAATGAAGAGGGCGGCGAGCATAGAATACAGGAGTTCGTGCTAAAGGTAGTGAATGAGTACAAGTATCTTGGGGTGTGGATAAATAACAGTGTTGAGTATCTGACAGAGCATGAAAAATATGTAATGAATAAAGCTAGTAGGAATGCAGCTGTCATGAAAAATAGGGCACTGTGGAATTACAATAGGTATGAGGTGGTAAGAGGGATCTGGAAAGGGGTGATGGTCCCTAGCCTGACCTTCGGCAATGCGGTCCTGTGTATGAGGCCAGATGTTCAAGCAAGGCTGGAAATTAGGCAACGGGGAGTAGGGAGGTTAGCTTTGGGAGCACATGGCAATACACCAAATCAGGGGGTACAGGGTGATATGGGATGGGCGTCTTTCGAGAGCAGAGAGGCTAGCAGTAAGATAGCATTTGAGGAACGATTGAGAAGGATGGAGGAAAAGCGGTGGGCTAGGAAAGTTTTCAGATACCTGTATATAAAGAATGTTGACACGAAATGGAGAAAGCGAACTAGAAAATTGACAAGCAAATATCTGGACAGCAGTAAGGGGGCAAATCAGCAATTATCGGTTAAGAAAAAGGTTAAAGGAACAGAGAGAGCTTTGTGGAAAACAGGGATGCTGACGAAATCGGCACTAGAAACATACCGGACCTTTAAACAGGAAATTGTCAAAGAAAATATCTATGATAATTGTAGGGGAAGTTCTTTGTTGTTTGAGGCCAGGACTGGAGTTTTGCGGACTAAGAAGTATAGAGTCAGGTATCAGGAGATAGACACTTTGTGCATTGCGTGCGGAGAGGAGGAGGAAACGGCTGAACACTTGATACTTTTCTGTAAAGGGCTTCACCCTACAGTGGAAGGCAGCGGGGCTGACTTACCCAAGGCATTGGGGTTTAGGGATAGTGAAGGGAAAGTGGATTTTAAGAGGTTAGAAGTAACCAAGCGAAGGTTATCTGATTGGTGGCTAAAAGCAAGACAGGAGTAAAATTTCACAAGACATGGCTAGGTGGCTTGAGCCACCGCCCGATGTAAAGGGTTCAGCCGTATCCATCCATCCATCCATCCATCCATCCATCCATCCATCCATCCATCCATCCAGTTAAACGCGCTATTCCTAATCTTTGCCTAGAGTCGGCCTTTGTCAAGTTGTGTCAGCGTGGTATGCAAGGGAGCTTTGATACGGAAGTGGCTCGATTGGTGGGGGCCGGGTTCTCAAGCTTGGTAATCACAGGCGTTGCAGAAGCCCTCCTACAAAAAGTAAAGGGCGCCATGTTTAAGCGGCCATCGGAGCGAAAGAAGCAAGCTGCGAAACCTGAAGTAGGTCCGTATGTGCACAGGGTCGCCCACAAGTAAATTGGTGACAAATAGGCATGGCGTGCCAGTCGTCTTTTCGGCTCCACGGAAGCTTGCTCAGCTCAGCGCAGGCGTAGCCAGCGATGGAAAGAGGACCGGTTGCAGCAAAAAACACAGAAAACACTTTGTGAAGTGCGGCACCGGTGTGGTCTTTAAGATACCACTGACCTGCGGGAAGGCCTATGTGGCCCAAACGGACAGGTGCATCAATGACCATGCCGCACAGCATGCGCGCTCACTCAATGAGGTAGGAGGAGCGCATCTACCCTAACACTGCGCAGAGTGCAAGGTGCGTCACCGAGAAGCTGAACATTCTGCGGCGGGGGGGGGGGGGGGGGGGATTGCAATCGTTGCAGGAAGTGCGAACCACGACTTGATGAGATAAAGATTTTGGGCAGGAGCGGTGATAGTAACGCACGATAGGTTTTAGAAGCGTACCATATCAGAAAAGGAGGAAAAGGATGTGTCAGGAATACATCTGTGAACCTTGTTAAAGCTGATATTTCATATCTTGAACGTTTTTGTTGATTGCACGTGAGGTTTCTTTCCGCGCATGCCTAGATTTTCAGTATATTTTCTTGCTTTTCAAGGAATAAAGTCAGATGAAGTTAGCGCTTGTCCCACGTCATTCTTCTATTGTATGTGTGTTTTTTCGGCGGTACTGTTTTCTTTTCAGGATCGAAATGGATCATCTAGCCCAAAAGGAAGTTCTTTTAAACTATACGTCAAAAACTCAGGGCCCTTTTGTATGTGACAACTTGTCATCCTCTTATCTTATTGACACCTTTGTTTCCCTCATCGTGGCGTCAACACGCCGTGCAAAATAGTTGCCGTTTTGCCTTCACAAGGGTCTCGTTCCGGAGGACGTGAGTGCAATTTTCGGCTACTTGCGACCGCCAAGAGGAATTCTGTAGCGTATTAGCAAACTGCTTAAAGCGGAGCCGTGGCGAGAAACAAGAAGATTTTAGAGTCTTTTCCTTGCACTTGTAGCATTTGCAATCTTTTCCAAATCCAGGTTCCTACAGAGGGTGACTGCTCGAGATCTCTTTTCCCGGCTTGAGACTTGTCACGGCAATATTCTTTTCCACTGCAGCGCAGGTCTTTTCTTTGTAGCATCCCGGTGGTACCACCACGAAACCTCCTTCTTTGTCTGCTTGTAACAACCGCAGACTTCTGTCTGTGAAAAAAGTGACGACGTTGTTGAACTCCTTTTGGCCCCCTGGGGATTTTTCCGAAGCTGTCCTTGACAGAGCGTCTACTCCGTCCAACAAGCATCTCTCACGGTTCTCCGGTGAAGCCTTCCCACACACACGCCTGTTCAATGACAGAAGCTCGTGAGCCACAGTCCTAGGTGCAAGGCTAAACTTCGGCCCCTTCGCCAGAAACCGGCTCACTTCTTCCGTGACTTGCGCCTGCCCCAGTACCTTCCCTTCAGCACTGCAGTCCTTCTTGTCAGGTGCCTTAGGTGTGTTATTCAGTATATGGCACCACCAGAATTCTACAGCCTGAGCTGCGAGCTTCCTGTATGCCCTGAACGTTTTCTCAGCTATCCATTAAGGGTTTCTAGTGTGACACGCAGACAGTCGTAATAGAGCCGCACTTGCCTCCACAATTCCGATAGTAAGATCCTGCACACACGCTTTACGTGGCCGTAGGAAGGCCGAACGACGCCGAAAAAAGCGATGAATTCACCTGGAACCAGGCCATTCTTAAGACAGAACGCGATGCATCTGGCACGGCAGGTAGACCATGTGATGTTTGCGACGAAGGCAGATAGTTGTGCCGCAGGAGAGGAAACACGTAACGGAGTGCCCACTGTATAAGAAAGGTATTCAAGTAGAACTTTTGCTGGGGCTAGTTGGTGCATGTTACTAAGAAAAGAAGCGTCAATAGATACAAGACGTAAGAAGTGACACGGACAAGCGCTTACAGACAACTGATTTTTTATTCAGGGAAACACGCAATATATGGGGGAACAGTACCGGTGATAATCATAGGCGGTAAGCGTCACATGGCTTATAGGGCCATAAAAGCGATAAAGGACTTGCATGGTGAATATGTAAAAACGATAAAAAAGAGCAACTGTTCTGGACAAAGGGAAAGTTCTGAAGGTATTTAGGTATGTCGATGATTTTCTAGTCGTATTAAACAAACAGGACCCATCGACATACCCTGACACATTGAATAATATTCTGGAAGTATTTAGACAGCAAACCCATGGATCGGAATTTACCTGTGACATCCCGAAGGAAAAAGTTGCAGTTTTTGGACCTGGAACTCACCGTGGTACAAGATGGAATTTGCTGGATGTAGCACCCACGGGCTCAAAAAGACCTGTTGTCATATAAGTCATTCCACTAAAAAACAGTCAAATGATCCATAACCATATCAGCATTAGAATACTCGATTAAGAGGTCATGTGAACATTGTATGAAAAGGAGCTTTCAACTCTAGATCGAACTGCTGCAAAGGGCAGGATTCCCGCAGACCGTCTTGTCGGCAGTAACTGAGTCCTTGCTTCAAAAACTAAAAGGCACAAAAAGGCATCACATCCTGGAGGATTACAGGTGGGTAAAACCTGTAGTCGTCCCGTATTCGCACCGTGTGGCACATAACTTGAAGAAGGTGGCGAATAAGTTCAAGGTCCCTGTAGTTTTTTCCGCCCCTTGTAAGCTGGCTTCCTTGTGTCCTCGGATTAATAACGAAAAATCAAAAAATCAAACTTGTGAAACCAAGAATGCTCGAATGTTTGTCGGATGCAAGGAAGGGTTGGTTTACCAGATCCCGCTCACATGCGGCAAGGTTTATATTGGCCAAACAGGAAGCTGTCTGAACGAGCGTTTGAGGGAGCATGACCGATCACTTGACAAGGACACTGGATCTAATCTTCCGATTCATTGTAAAAAAAGTAAATGCATGCCTCGCTTAGAAGATACTGTTGTTTTAGACAGAAGTCGAGACAGCTTAGCTCGCGAGTTAAAAGAGGTGTTTTTCATCAAGCGAAAGGGCTTGGAATGCGTAAGTGACCCGTCAAAATTGCTCTATGAAAGTGAACTGGTGTTCCTAGAAGGCCGCGGTTGAATTTGGAACATGTGTAAAAAGCTGGCATCTGCGCATGCCTAAAAAACTGAAATTCATGTTTGTTTTCTGAAAACCTTTTATACTTTCCTTTTCATGTGGCTTGTACACCACGTGTAATTGCTCCTTTTTATCGTTTTTACATATTCACGATGCAAGTCATTTATCGCTTTTATGGCCCTATACACCATGTGACGTTTACCGCCTCTGAGTATCACCGGCACTGTTCACCTATTTTCAAAAATTATATAAAGCGCACTTAGGACAACAGACAAGGGAGATCAAACAACACAAGCGCTTACTCGCCTATATGTTGCGTGTTTCCCTGAATAAAAAATCAGCTGTCAGTAAGCACTTGTCCGTATCACTTCTTACGTATTGTCTCTGTTGGCGCTTCTTTTCTTAGTAACATGTACCAACTAGCCCAACAAAAGTTCTACTTGAATACCTTTCTTATGCAGTGGGCCCTCCGTTACGTGTTTCCTCTCCTACGGCACAACTGTCTGCCCTCGTCGCAAACATCACATGGTTAACCTGCCGTGTTAGGTACATCGCGTTCTGTCTCAAGAAGGGCCTGGTTCCAGGTGAATTCATCGCTCTTTTCGGCGCCGTTCGGCCTTCCTACGGCCACTTAAAGCGGATGTGTAGGATCTTACGATCGGAATTGGGAAGGCAAGTGCGGCTCTATTACGACTGTCTACGTGTCGCGTGTCACACTAGAAGAAGATAAGGTTCGACGAAATCTCGTCTGGTCGGGTGAATACATTGGCGAAAATAACGAAGCGCCGACCAAAAGGTGTTGTCAAGATGGAAGGAAGTTTCGACTTCCACACGGAAGTCTTGTTCACTGATGGAAAAATTTCGCACACAAAGCTTAGGTACGTTGTGCTAATCGTCGCAGGCATCTAGCGTACGAGGGCGGTAGATTGCCGATGTTACGGTTGAGCGTCTGATCTGTTGTCTGGATAAACAAAGACTCCAGATATTGGCGTGACATCCAGTTTTTCTCACGGCCGATAATTGCCGCTTCTTTCCAAGCGATATCATGCTTCGTGTTTTCAACGTGTTCAGCCAGTGCGTTGGAACAAGCCTTCTTTTTCTTGACATCATTCTTGTGCTCATTCAGCCGTCTTTCAAAGTTTACGCTTTCACCTATGTAGGAGTGATCGCAGTCTGAGCAGGGGATTTTATAAATTACTCCGGGAAACTTTTGCTTTTTTAGCTTGTCCTTTTTAGCTCGTGACGAAGCTTGCACGCAGGCACGTGAGCTATATTCACATCGTAGGTGCGAAAAACGCGGCCCAATGACTCGCTCACGCCTGGCTCATAGGGTATTGCAGCTCGGGCACGGCAAGGTAGGCGAACGGGCTGAGCTGGTCTCGTTGTCTGCTGTATTACAGCGTTCACGAAGTGCTGTGGGTAGCCACAATTGTTGAGCTCGCGTCGCACTTGGCGTATGTCAGAGGCTTTTTCTTCGGGTTTCGAGCATATTCTTTCCGCACGACGGACGAGGGTAGAAACGACGGAGCGCTTATGGCACGTAGGATGGACTGAATTAAAGTGAAGGTATTGGCCTGTGTGCGTGTCCTTTCTGTACACCTTGAATGATAGGCGGTCATCACTTCGCTCCATCATGACGCCCAGAAAAGGAAGACGGCCAGAAATCTCCTCCTCGACGGTAAACTGGATGGAATCTTCCATGCTGTTCAAATGGTTCGTGAAAGCAGCCAAGGCATTCTTTTTGGTTATGTAAAAGCAGTCATCAATGTACCGCAGGAAGACCTTCAGGCGCGGCTCGAACGAAGCCAAAGCGCGGCTTTCTAGTGCTTCCATTGTGAGGTTTGCGGTTGTGACCGAGATAGATGCTCCCATGGCAGTGCCATGAACCTGCTTGTAGACAGTGCCCCGAAAGATGAAGTACGTGTTCTTCAAGCAAAACTGCAGAAGCTTCAACAGGTCCGATGGATCGATGGGTGTCCTAGCACTCAGTCCGTCGTCGTCCCGAAGCGCTGAACGGCATACCTCCACCGCCAGATCCACGGGGACGCTGGTAAACAGTGATCTGACGTCAAATGACACCATTATCTCGTCGCTGTCAATCGTGATTTCGCGTATTTTTTCAGTAAAATCAAAGGAGTTGCGTACGAAAGTCGGTCTCTTGCCAACGAGTGGCGAAAAAACTTTGTGCAAGTAGCCTGAAAGCCGGTACAAGGGAGAGCGGGTAAAATCCACTATTGGTCGCATTGGAACGCCTGGCTTGTGGATCTTCGGGAGGCCATATAAAGCAGGGGCAGATCCATTGTGGCAGAGGAGCGTGAAGTATAACGACCTGTGCTGTGGTGGAACAAACTGGAAGACGTCTGTCAAAAGCCTTTGCAACTCTCGCTCTACCTTGAGTGTAGGGTCCCGCTTGAGTCGCATGTACGTGCCATCATCCTCCAGAAGCTTCGGCCGTGAGGAAAACTGGATGTCACGCCAATATCTGGAGTCTTTGTTTATCCAGACAACAGATCAGACGCTCAACCGTAACATCGGCAATCTACCGCCCTCGTGCGCTAGATGCCTGCGACGATTAGCACAACGTACTTAAGCTTTGTGTGCGAAATTTTTCCATCAGTGAACAAGACTTCCGTATGGAAGTCGAAACGTCCTTACATCACACTAGAAACCCTGAATGGATCGCCGAGGAAATGTTCCGGGCATACAGGATGCTCGCAGCTCAGGTTGTAGAATTCTGGTGGTGCCATATACTGAATAACACACCTAAGACACCTGACAAGAAGGACTGCGGTGCTGAAGGGAAGGTACTGGGGCAGGCGCAAGTCACGGAAGAAGTGAGCCGGTTTCTGGCGAAGGGGCCGAAGTTTAGCATTGCACCTAGGACTGTGGCTCACGAGCTTCTGTCATTGAACAGGCGTGTGTCTGGGAAGGCTTCACCGGAGCACCGTGAGGGATGCTTGTTGGACGGAGTAGACGCTCTGTCAAGGACAGTTTAGGAAAAATCCCCAGGGGGCCAAAAGGAGTTCAACACCGTCGTCACTTTTTTCAAGGACAGAGGTCTGCGGTTATTACAAGCAGACAAAGAAGGAGGTTTCGTGGTGTTAACACCGGGATGCTACAAAGAAAAGACCTGCGCTGCAGTGGAAAAGAATTTCGCTGTGACAAGTCTCAAGCCGGGAAAAGTGACATCTCTAGCACTCACCCTCTGTAGGAACATGGATTTGCAAAAGATTGCAAATGCTGTAAATAAGTGCAAGGAAAAGACTCAGGCATGTTTTTCAATGCCATGACTCATAAGGTAGATGTACCGTTCCGTTGCATTGTGAGCGAGCGCGAGTCTTGGCAACGCCTTATTAGCCAATTCCTCTTAAAACATCTGAATTCACTTGTTGTAGAGGATCCCTTTGCAACGAAGAAGTCAACTCATGTAATAGATTTTCTTCAGACTTGTGGAACTATAGGCAACGTTTTCTCGGTCGATCTTAAGGACCTTTTTTATTCTATTCCCCACAAAGAATTATTCCTAGCCGTTCAGTCTTGTATCGAGAAAAAAGGTGCGGTGTCATTTCAAAATGCAGTGGGAATGTCATTAGACAGTTTTCTAACGTTGTTGGAATTCTACCTAAGTGCCACGGTGGTCGAATTTGAAAATCGGGTCTACATTCAAAAGAAAGGTATTTGCATAGGTTTTTGTGTGGCGCCTATTTTAAGTAACATTTTTCTCTGAGCCGTTGATGAAGTTCTGGACACTGTTCTGGACAAAGGGAAAGTTCTGAAGGTATTTAGGTATGTCGTTGATTTTCTAGTCGTCTTAAAAAAACAGGACCCATCGACATACCCTGACACCATGAATGATATTCTAGAAGTATTTAAACAGCAAAGCCATGGATTGGAATTTACCTGTGAACATCCCGAAGGCAAAAAGTTGCAGTTTTTGGACCTGGAACACACCTTGGCAAAAGATGGAATTTGCAGGATGTACCACCCACGGGCTCAAAAAGACCTGTTGGCATATAAGTGATTCCACTAAAAAACAGTCAAACGAGCCTTAGCCATATCAGCATTAGAATACTCGATTAAGAGGTCATGTGAACATTGTATGAAAAGGAGCTTTCAACTCCTGATCGAACGGCTGCAAAGGGCAGATTCCCGCAGACCGTCTTGTAGGCAGTAACTGTGTCCTTGCTAAAAAAACTAAAAGGTACAAAAAGGCATCACATTCCGGAGGATTACTGGAGGGTAAAACCTGTAGTTGTCCCGTATTCGCACCGTGTGGCACATAACTTGAAGAAGGTGGCGAATAAGTTCAAGGTCCCTGTAGTTTTTTCCGCCCCTTGTAAGCTGGCTTCCTTGTGTCCTCGGATTAATAACCAAAAACCAAAAAAGCAAACTTGTGGAACCAAGCATGCTCGAATGTTTGTCGGATGCAAGGAAGGGGTGGTTTGCCAGATCCCGCTCACATGCGGCAAGGTTTATATTGGCCAAACAGGAAGGTGTCTGAACGAGCGTTTGAGGGAACATGACCGATCACTTGACAAGGGCACTTGATCTAATCTTCCGATTCATTGTAAAAAATGTAAGTGCATGCCTCGCTTAGAAGATACTGTTGTTTCAGACAGAAGTCGAGAAAGCTTAGCTCGTGAGTTAAAAAAGGCGCTTTTCATCAAACGAAAGGGCTTGGAATGCGTAAGTGACCCGTCAAAATTGTTCTATGAAAGTGAACTTGCTTTCCTAGAAGGCCGCGGTTGAATTTGGAACATGTGTAAAAAGCTGGCATCTGCGCATGCCTAAAAAACTGAAATTCATTTTTGTTTTTTAAAAGCTTTTTATACTTTCCTTTTTATGTGGCCTGTACACCACGTGTCATTGCTCTTTTTTATCGTTTTTACATATTCACCATGCAAGTCTTTTATCGCTTTTATGGCCCTGTACACCATGTTACGTTTACCGCCTCTGATTGTCACCGGTACTGTTCGCCTATATATTGCGTGTTGACCTGAATAAAAAATCAGTTTTCAGTAAGCGCTTGTCCGTGTCTCTTCTTACGTCTTGTCTCTGTTGGCGCTTCTTTTTTTAGTAACATGTACTTCCTGCTTCTCCTGAAATAAAAGTTGTTAGTTCAGCGCTTCTGTCTACGTCGTCCTTCTACTCTTTCTGTTGTTTTTGTGCGCTGGTCCTTCGGACTTCATGGATAACCAACTAGCCCAACAGCAAGTGTTGCTAAAGTTCATTTCTTGTACAATGGGCTCTTTTTCTTCGTTCTCCGTCGACCCTTCCCAAGCAGTAGCCTTGTCGGCATTCGCTTCCTGCAAGGCAAGAACCTTTGGTTTCAGCTTACGTCACAATTTCCTGTCACCAGAAATTTTATGTTTGTTTGGGAACTTCGTCCCAGCCTCCAACCATAGAATTCGTCTCTGCAGGATCCGCAGACCCGAGTGGCAACACCAAGCACGTCTTCACAAGGACCATGCGCGCCTTCTGGTGCTCTCGGCAACTACAGCGGCTAGCTCAAGGAGCAGGTGGCGCGAAGTCACCTGTACCATCAGTAGGACTACTGAATTCCTGTGGAAACAAGCTCTTCCCCAGCTTCGAGCTATAGTTCCCAACAAGAATCCGACTTCCAAGAATCCAGTGCATCTTGCGGAAGGTGTCTCTTTACCTGAGGATGTGCAGTGTTTACTCAGCCGAGGACCAAAGTTCGCCATGGAACCAATACCTTCCGCACCGGAACTACTGGCTGCTGTCAGAAAGGTTTCAGGGCTTGCACCTCAGGCTGAAGCAGATCGGGGCATATCGGAAGGTGTCGACATGTTGTCAAGGTAAAGGTAAACGCACTATGCTTTCTTTGCGAAAGACTGTAGACTTTCTAAGAGTAAAGGATTTAAGTTTGTTAACAGCTGACAAAGAAGGGGGCTGCTATGTCATTCCCAAGCATGCTTACCAGGAAAAAGCGTCTGCAGTGATCGAGTCTTGTTTTGATAAGCAGCGCGTAGCTTCGATTTCCAAAGCAAAGAAGAAGATTAAGAAGTGTGAAAACATGAATTTGCATAAACTCGCTAATGCTATCAGTAACAGCAAGAAACTGGCCCTGAATGTTTTTCACAGCAAAAACCCACAAGCCAGGAGGTCCTCTCTGGGTTATCGTGTCAGAAACAGGAAGTTGGCAGAAATGTGTTGGGACATTTCTGCAGCTTCAATTGAAGAAATTAATTTTGGATGACCCATTCTTGATAAGGCATGAAGATGATGTGGTTGAATTTTTGACTCACCGTCACAACAAACCACTTTTAGGTTTCTCAGTAGATGTGAATGATTTATATTATTCAATCCCACATGTCGACTTACTAAAATGCATTAGTGACTGCATTGACAAATTTGGTTCGGTTGCTTTTCAAAATGAGAGTGGCATTCCGGTGGACGGTTTTCTCGAACTTTTATCGGCCTACCTGAAATCAACCATTGCAACATGGAATGAAACTCCGTTTATGCAAAAACAGGGTATTTGCATTGGATCCCTAATAGCCCCGATTTTAAGTGATCTTTATCTATCCGGAGACTCACATCTGGTTAACCTCCCTGCGTTTCCTTTTCATTCTCTCTCTCTCTCGCTTTGTTGATGACTTTCTTGTGATCTTGGATTGTAACCAGAGTACTTTCCATGTCGAAGTTTCTAAGACCCTGGCTGTTTTCTCCGAGTGCCTATCAGCTTTAACTCTAACCCAAGAATTGCCGAGCAATGGCTTTTTGAGATATTTAGAACTAGGACTCCATTTCACACTGGATCACGTCTGCTGGTCCTATGAGCCAAGGGGAACAAAGCCAATTCTCCCGTTTGATTCAGCCAACGCGAAGTTGGTTAAAAGGAATGTAGTTTAAGGAATTTTCAGAAGTGCCCTTATAAAATCCTGTTTTCCCAAAATAGAAACATGTTTTTAGCCCAAGCAGGAAGACTATAAAACGCAAGCTACCCTCCTAATCTTTTAGCCTCTGTGGCAGAAGCTATCTTCAAAAAATCAAAAGAGCAACATGGCTCAGGCCCTAAGATCGATAAGCCTAGCAGAAACAAAGGAGCGGTTATGCCTTACTTGCACCGCATTTCGCATAATATAAGGCAAATTGGAAAAAGAGTTGGCGTTGAAGTTGTTTTCAGTGCTCCCAAACGTCTGTCTCAAATGTGTAACCGAGTAAATTCAACAAGGGAAAAAGTAGAAACGTGCACCGTCCGACACCAGCAGCGTTTTGTCCAGTGTACAGACTCAGTAGTGTACTCCATTCATTTGCCATGAGGAAAGAGGTATATCGGGCAGACAGGTCGCTGTTTAAATGAAAGGCTGAAAGAGCATAACTATAACGTCAGTGTTCAAAGCCGGCACATTAGAATTCATTGTCGCGACTGTAAAGTTTTAGAAACAGGCTGTTCACCTGGATTTGACACAACGCAAGTTTTAGCGAAGAACAGAAGCGCACTGGTTCGTGAAATCCTTGAGGCAGAAAAAATACAAGCGCTAAACGAACGAGCTAACCTTCAATTTTGTAATGTGATAAAGGACTTTCCTATTTGTCACAGAGTTCCGGATTTTAGTCACGCTTCTCTGCATTTTTTCCCAGCTCTTCGTTTTTTCCTAGGTTTTTGTGTAAAGTTTGTCTACTTTCTCTTCTCGTCTTATGATCGCAACATCACACTTGGTTTTCACGGTACCTTTTAGTGTTTTTAATGTTTTTAACTTTTTTCCGTGTTATTTGTTGGCCCTTCAACCTTCTATTATGTTTACGAGATTTTTCCCTTCCGGACCATGTTCTTACACCCCGTTTTTGCCGGGTTCTAGTTGGCTGTTCTTCCTGGTAACACTTTGGCGCTTGCGCACGAATGAATGGCAGTTAGCAGTTGTGCAGGCAAACCTAATTCGCCTGTCACGCTTTTAACTCTGTGATATCATTTGACTCAAGTTTACCACCTTGAAAATTAGTTCTTGTCTTGCCTTCTATGTCATGGAGCCTGATAAAGGCTTTATATATATGTACTTCCTGCTTCTCCCGAAATAAAAGTTGTTAGTTCAGTGCTTCTGTCTACGTCGTCCTTCTTCTACTCTCTCCGTTGTTTTTGTGCGCTGGTCCTTCGGACTTCTGAAACTGCCACGCAGTGTTCTTACGGACTGGCCTGTTTCGATCACGCCTTCGCCGGATTTCGGTTGAATCTTACTTTCCCCACGCTCGCCTGATAAGGACTGCTGATTTGGCCACAAGTTTGTCGTCTTTCTTCTTCCGGACCATGGAGGCGCCCCAGCTTCACTTAAAAAGGCTGCATCCACAGGCTGCACCGACATTTGCACACAGTAGTGGTGGCAGCCAGCACGCTGCTAACCTTCAGTAACTGCGATGCATTGATCTCGCGGATACGCCTGTTTCGACCTCGCTTTCGCCGGATTTTGGTTGAACCTTACATTCTTCCCGCTCGCCTGATAAGGACTGCTGACTTGGCCCCAAGTTTGTCGCCTTCCGTAGAATCCAGGTTCCCTGCCTTTGCTTAAAAAGGCTGAATCCACAGGCTGCGCCTATATTTGCACGCAGCAGCGGCGGCAGCAAGCACGCTGCTGACCTTTTGTAACTGCCACACTATCTTCTTGCGGAAACACCCGTTACGATCTCGCCTTCGCCGGATTTTGGTTGAACCTTACATTCTCCCAGCTCGCCTTATAAGGACTGCTGACTTGGCCCCCAGTTTGTCGTCTTCCTGAGCATCCTGGTGAACTGCCTTTGCTTAATAAAGCTGAATCCACAGTCTGCGCCGAAATTTGCACAGAGCAGCGGCGACAGGCAGCACTCTGCAGAACTTCTGTAACTCCCACACTATTTTATTGCGGAAACACCCGTTTCGATCTCGCCTTCGCCGGGTTTTGGTTGAACCTTACATAATTCCCGCTCGCCTGATAAGGACTTCTGACTTGGCCCCAAGTTTGTCGTCTTCCGTAGCATCCAGGTGCCCTGCCTTTGCTTAAAAAGGCTGAATCCACTGGCGGCGCCGAAATTTGCACGCAGCAGCGGTGGCAGCAAGCACGCTGCTGACCTTTTGTAACTGCCACACTATCTTCTTGCGGAAACACCCGTTACTATCTCGCCTTCGCCGGAATTCGTTTGAACCTTAATTTCTCCCCGTTCGTCTGATAAAGACTGCTGACTTGGCCCCTAGTTTGTCGTATTCCAGAGCATCCAGGTGACCTGAACTTGCATAAAAAAGCGGTGTCCACAGACTGCGCCGAAATTTGCACACAGCAGCGGCAACAGGCAGCACTCTGCAGACCTTCTGTAACTGCCACGCTATATTCTTGCGGAAACACCCGTTTCGACCTCGCCTTCGCCGGATTTTGGTTGAACCTTACATTCTCCTCGCTCCCCTGATAAGGACTTCTGACTTGGCCCCAAGTTGGTCGTCTTCCGGAGCATCTAGGTGCCCTGCCTTTGTTTAAAAAGGCTGAATCCACAGGCTGCGCCGAAATATGCGCACAGCAGCGGCGACTGGCGCCACTCTGCAGACATTCTGTAACTGCCACGCTATATTATTTCGGAAACACCCGTTTCGATCTCGCCTTCGCCGGATTTTGGTTGAACCTTACACTCTCCCCGCTCGCCTGATAATCACTGCTAATTTGGCCTTAAGATTGTCATCTTCTTGCCTTTGCATAAAAAGGCGGAATCCACCGCCTGAACCGAAATTTGCACACGGCAGCGGCGACAGGCAGCACTCTGCAGACCTTCTGTAACTCCCACACTATTTTCTTGCGGAAACGCCCGTTTCGATCTAGCCTTCGCCGGACTTTGGTTGAACCTTACATAATTCTCGCTCAAATGATAAGAACTGCTTACTTGGCTTTAAGTTTGTCGTCTTCCTGCCTTTGCCTAATAAGGCTGAATCCACCGGCTGCGCCTAAATTTGCACACAGCAGCAGCAACAGGCAGCACTCTGCAGACCTTCTGTAACTGCCAGGCTATCTTGCGGAAACACCCGTTTCGATCTCGCCTTCGCCGGATTTTCGTTGAACCTTACATTCTCCACGCTCGCCTGATAAAGACTGCTGACTTGGCCTTAAGTTTGTCGTCTTCCTGCCTTTGCTTAAAAAGGCTGAATCCACCGGCTGCGCCGAAATTTGCACACAGCAGCGGCGACAGGCAGCACTCTGCAGACCTTCTGTAACTGCCACACTATCTTCTTGCGGAAACGCCCGTTTCGATCTCGCCTTCGTCGCATTTTGGTTGAACCTTACATTCTCCCCGCTCGCCTAACGTCGAGGACTACTCGTGGATACGCTTTGATCCCAAGAAGTGACTTTCTTGGCATTATGCGGGACTTTAAAGCCCAAGCGAAAACGTGGGATCGCTAAGCCTCGCAAGCACTTCGGCACCGGGCCCGGCGTCCGTTGCCGCGTTCGGCCTGACCAGCGAGCAGCTACTCCGCTACGGCTTCGACGATGGATGTGGACCACACCCATGGCTACGACCCCGAGTCTGGAGGATTCGGAAGTGTTCCGAGCAGCAGCAAACAAGGCGAGGGGAACTTTGATAATTCACAGCCAGAACCTGGATGGAAGACGATATACCTCAGGGCAGGACAGCGTGCACAAGGGCACTGGGCTCCGAAGACATACGATGACGACCCGAAGTCACCAGCAGCGGATCCCACGAGCCGCAAAAGGCCCCCGAGACTGCCTGACCTCGACAAGTATGAATTTAAAGTGATTATCAAGCCGAAAGACCGTTTGGACCTAAAAATGTGGGGTGGGAGTGTACACCCACTTAACGTCGCGTTCGAAAACGCGTTACGTGGCAAGACGCTACGCGCCAAACCTTACATCAGAGTTATTGAAGAGCAAAACATCATCATCGCGGCAACTTCCCATGTCGAAGACGCCACAGTACTTGCGAAGATCGATCACATCAACCTAGACGGGAAAAAGTACCACCTCAATGCCTACGTGAGAACACCGCAAGACTCATGCAAAGGGGTGGTGCACGGGATTGACCCCAACGCATCAGACAGAGACCTAGAGAAAGACTTTTCCTCAGAAACCCACGAAATATTAGGCGTCCGAAGGCTCGGCAGATCCAACTCAGCGGTGATACTGTTCAGTGGATACAAAGTCCCTTTCTTTGTTACGTACGGGTGGATCGAGCGAAAATGTTTTCTTTATAGGAAAACTAGACCGTTTTGCGTACTGTGCGGCAGGGAAGGACATAGACCGGACGTCTGCCCCAGCCCAGCTGAATCCAAATGTGACTCGTGCGGCAAGCTGAATCCCGGGGAAGCTCACGATTGCACCCCAACTTGTGCGGCATGCCAGGGGAATCACCACACCTACTCAAGGGAATGCAAAGCAAAGTTTCTGGATCCCATCAATAAGCCTAGGAAACATCAACATTTCGATGATCAGGAAGAGAAACCGACAACCAGTGGCACCAGCAAGAGCTAAGCGGCAGCTGTACGCACCAGCCGAAAAGAGCAGTTCGACAAGAAGGAATCCAGAAGAGCGGCCTCCAATTCTACGTCCAGGTCCAGGTCAAGATCTAAGTCTAGTCAACGTCGCAACTCGTCAGGCCGATCCGGAACGGAAGAGTCAAGACATCATAAAGAGCAGGGGACCACCAGGTCGGTCTCCTTTGCACCTAAGGCGGATCCACCGGCACAGGAGACGCCACGCACCCGAGAACGCGGACCGTCTTCTGAGAAGCAAGAAGACTCAAGACACATCGTAAAGGTGGGCTATGCTGGGTTGCCTCCATCCCTCCCCGGAAACGCGATATCTAAGGAGTTTAACGACCTGAAAGCAGAAATTATTCAGCTAAAAAAACAGAACGAGGCGTTGCGAGCTGAACTTAAATTGGTCAGGCTGCAGTCACAAACAACTCACGACAAAACACCTGAAGCCCTGCCAAACTCACAGTCAGTTGATGAGCGCGTCATTGCAGAGCTGAGGGCTGACAGAGAGGAGCAGAATAAAAAGTTCCTACAAGTTATTCAGATGGTCAAAAACGAGCTCGCAAACGAGTCCGCCAACACTAGGAAATACATAAACTCTGCCATTGCCACAGTCCGAGACGAATTCAAATCGAAACTCAACGAGTGCAACTTCAGAAATAGGAAATCCAAATATGCCGACAGGCACCCCCTTCCAGAAGAGGACGAATAAGGACCATGGCACATAGGGGACAGGAAACAATTATTTGGCAATGGAATTGTCGGGGCTTTAAAAAGAAAAAAGCAAGCCTTCAATTTTTCATCGACACGTCGGAGGCGCCACCTGCTGTAATAGTACTTCAAGAAGCAAATACGGTCATCAGCATGAAGGGGTACAAAACTTTCCAAGACGAGCATAGCCTAGGAATACTTGTTCACAAGGAGTTTACCGCAACGCTGCAAGAACCGCTAACCGAAAATATCGAACATGCTTACATTGAAATTCTTCCCAAACACAGGGGAAAACGCAGCTTGCACATACTGAACGTGTACAGTCGCCCCAGGGACTCAAGTCGTCAGATAGCCACGCTATTTAATAATTTTATCAAGAGGGCAGGTAAGGACCCCCTCGTCATAGCCGGTGATTTCAATGCGCCCCACCAAGCATGGGGATATCACTTTAACAGCCCGAAAGGCAGGAGGATCCTTGAGATCGCTAACAGAGAAGGGCTCACAATCTTAACGGATCCCCTGCATCCCACCAGAGCGGGTAATAGCGTCAGCAGAGACACCTGTCCCGATCTCACGCTTGTGAAAAACTGCCTGCAGTCCACCTGGTCTAACACTGGCGAGTCCCTGGGCAGTGATCACTTCATCATATCCTGCACTGTTCAGGGAGTTAAATGTCGGAAACCATTTGGCAAGGCTAAGATTGTGAACTGGGACAAGTGGAGAGAGGAACTCGCACGTCTCCCGGGCGAAGATATCACAGATATTGAGGCATGGACAGCGCTGCAGATGAAAACCGTCGCCAGGCATTCTGCGACAGTGAACACCACGGAGGAAACTCCGGCAGTTGACCGGCACCTGTTACACCTGTGGGAAGCCAGGAGATCTCTGACAAGGAGGTGGAAAAGGCAAAAGTTAAATCGCAAGCTGAAGACCAAGATTGCAGAACTCACCAAAGAAGCGGATGACTACGCACATAACCTCGCTAACCAAAACTGGCTCAAGCTGTGTGATGAGCTCAACGGTAAAATGGGCACGGCTAAAGCATGGGGACTCCTCAGATCCCTTATCGAGCCGAACTCAAACCGGAAAGAGCAAACAGACACGCTCTGTAACGCCTTGCACAGCTATAAAGGGGACAACGAAGCCCTCATTGCAGAACTTGCACGGAAATTCCTCGATCTGGGATCCTCGTACCCTCTCCCTGCGTACACCGGTGCACCCAATGAAGAGATGGACCAAGACGTAACGGTTGAGGAACTGAGGGCGGAGCTTGACGTCATGCGCAAGAACACCGCTCCTGGACCGGACCAGATAAACACCAAGATGCTCTTTAATATGGATGACATCTCTTTAAGAAAATTAGTGAAATACTTCAACACGCAGTGCTGGCACAAGGGCCAGATCCCCGACTCCTGGAAATTGGCTTTAGTGCGATTTATTCCCAATCCCAATAAGCCATGCGATATTGATCATTTATGACCGATCTCCCTGACGTCGTGTCTGGGTAAACTGTTCGAGAGGGTCGTGAACGCCCGACTGAAGCGACTCCTGAGGAAGACTGATATCCTCCCTGACACGCTGTACGGGTTTAGAGAAAAGCTGTCTACACAGGATATTCTCCTCCGTATCAGAGAGGATATTCTGGACAACCCCGGTAGATGTCAGGTCAAGGCCATCCTTGCGCTCGATTTAAAAGGGGCATTTGACAATGTCAACCACCAGGGAATACTGGATGAGCTTAACAGCGTCAACTGTGGTGACCGCACATATAATTACGTGAGGGACTTTCTCTCCAATAGAAAAGCGTCAATAAATATTGGTGATCGGACCTCCTCTCCGTTCATTCTAGGTTCCAAGGGCACTCCGCAGGGAGCGGTCTTGTCTCCGCTTCCCTTCAACCTGGCCATGCGTGGGCTACCAGAGAAGCTAGACCGCATCCAAGGCATTGAGCACGCTATATACGCCGACGACATTACGATCTGGTGTTGCAGCGGTAATGAAGGGGAAATTCAAGGCCGGCTTCAGGAAGCAGCGAATGTCGTGTGCCAGCATGCGGCGAGGTATGGGTTAACGTGCTCTCCCGAGAAATCAGAGTTACTCCTGATCGACCGTGGCAAGAGGCAGAATACGGGACTTTTGCCGTCCACTCCCTCTGTCGCCATTACGGTCCAGGGTATGAGCATTTCGATCAAGAAAGAGATCAAGATCCTGGGAGCCATCATACCCAGCGGCAACACTAACACCACTACAATCAGACAGCTCCAAGCCTATTCCGAACAAGTCTCTAGAATGCTACGCCGGGTAATCAAGAAAAGAAATGGGCTAAGAGAGAAGGAGGCCCTAAGATTAGTTTAGGCTTTCATTCTCTCTAAACTAACATACGCCACCCCGTACTTACGGCTTAGCAAAAAGGAAAAAGACCAACTAGATGTTATTATTCGAAAGGCAGTTAAGACGGCGCTGGGACTCCCTTTATGCACATCCACTAAGCGCTTACTACAGCTGGGGATCCATAACACCATCGACGAACTAATAGAGGCCCACCGTGTAAATCAAATTGTCAGGCTCTCAACATCTAAGCCTGGCAGGAAAATATTACAGAAGCTGAGAATCAGTCCACCCCGGGAAGTCGCTGACAAGATCTACATGCCCATGCAGATGAGATCACACATTACGACTCACCCCATACCAAAACGCATGGATGAGGAATATAACAGAGGACGGAGACTAGCCAGAGCTAGACACCTCTCTAAGCGCTGGGATGGAAACAAGGACACGATCTACGTCGATGCGGCTGGACCCGCTAACGGAGTCGCGGCAATTGCAGCGGTTTCACCCCGGGGAGATATCATTGCAAGCAGCCTTATCCAAGCGGTGGATACCACATCGGCTGAAGAAGCAGCTATCCCACTACCGATATCAAAGAACAGCGAGGCAACGGTTATGTCCGACTCACAAGCAGCGGTACGCAATTACCTCAGAGGCCGCGTTGGCGCTCCGTGTTGGGAAATTTTTGAAAGGTCTAATCCTTCCAACATCCAGATCTTCTGGACGCCAGGGCACCTCTCAACGACGGGAAATGAGGCGGCCAACACAGCTGCTCGAGCTCTCCTCCTCCGAGCATCTGGCACGCAACCTCTCTCTGACATAGTTGACAACCCCTCACCATTACTAAGCTACGCAGAAATTACGGAGTACTATAAGATCACAAGAAGGGAATATCCTCTTCCTCACAAAACCCTAAGTAAATATGAAGAGCACATAATCAGGCGACTACAAACTAATACTCTGCCCAATCCTTACCTAATGAGTAAATGGTACCCAGAAACCTACAATTCTTCCTGCCCCTTCTGTGGAGCAGTTGGCACACTCTTTCACGCGGTTTGGGAATGTCAAGAAAACCCAGACTTGGACAGCAATCCCGATCCGACTCATGAGCGCTGGGAGGCAACCCTTCATAGCCACAGCCCACTCGACCAGAAATTGCTGGTTGAGAGGGGCCGGATTATGATGGCGACCAATGGGTTCTCGTACTGAACCCACCCAGTTTTTGTGCTCTGAATAAATGTTTTTCCTCCTCCTCCTCCCCGCTCGCCTTGTAAGGACTGCTGACTTGGCCCCCAGTTTGCCGCCCTCCGGATCATCCAGGTTTTCATTTTTTTTCATTTATTTCATCCTGAAAGGCCTGAAGGCATCACATAAGGAGGTACCCTGCCTTTGTTGAAAAAGGCTGAATCCACAGGCTGTGCCGAAATTTGCACACAGCAGCGGCGACAGGCAGCACTCTGCAGACCTTCTGTAACTGCCACGCTATATTATTGCGGAAGCACCAATTTTGATCTCGCCTTCGCCGGATTTTGGTTGAACCTTACATTCTCTTCACTCGCCTGATAAGGACTGCTGACTTGGCTCCCAGTTTGTCGTCTTCCGGAGCATCCAGGTGCCCCGCCTTTGCTTAAAAAGGCTGAATCCACAGGCTGCGCCGAAATTTGCACACAGCAGCGGCGACAGGCAGCACTCTGGAGGCCTCTTGTAACTGCCACACTGTATTCTTGCGGAAACACCCGTTTCCATCTCGCCTTCGCCGGATTTTGGTTGAACCTTACATTCTCCTCGCTCACCTGATAAGGACTGCTGACTTGGCCCCAGTTTGTCGTCTTCCGGAGCATCCAGGTGCCCTGCCTTTGCCCAAAAAGGCTGAATCCACAGGCTGCGCTGAAATTTGCACACAGCAGCAGCGACAGGTAGCACTCTGCAGGCCTTCTGTAACTGCCACGATATATTCTTGCGGAAACACCCGTGTCGATCTCACCTTCCCCAGATTTTGGTTAAACCTTACATTCTCTTCGCTCGCCTGATAAGGACTGCTGACTTGGCTCCTAGTTTGTCCTCTTCCGGAGCATCCAGGAGTCCTTCCTTTGCTTAAAAAAGCTGAATCCACAGGCTGCGCCGAAATTTGCACAGAGCAGCGGCGAAAGGCAGCACTCTGCAGACCTTCTGTAACTCCCACACTATTTTCTTGCGGAAACGACCGTTTAGATCTCGCCTTCGCCGGATTTTGGTTGAACCTTACATAATTCCCGCTCGCCTGATAAGGACTGCTGACTTGGCCTTAAGTTTGTCGTCTTCCTGCCTTTGCTTAAAAAGGCTGAATCCACCAGCTGCGCCGAAATTTGCACACAGCAGCGGCGACAGGCAGCACTCTGCAGATCTTCTGTAACTGCCACGCTATATTATTGCGGAAACACTCCTTTCGATGTCGCCTTCGCCGGATCTTGGTTGAACCTTACATTCTCCCCGCTCGCCTGATAAGGACTGCTGACTTGGCCTTAAGTTTGTCGTCTTCCTGCCTTTGCTTAAAAAGGCTGAATCTACCGTCTGCGCCGAAATTTGCACACAGCAGCGGCGACAGGCAGACCTCTGCAGACCTTCTGTAACTGCCAGACAATCTTCTTGCGAAACCGCCCGTTTCTTTCTCGCCTTCGTCGGATTTTGGTTGAACCTTACATTCTCCCCGCTCGTCTGATAAGGACTGCTGACAGGGGCAACAATTTGTCGTCCTCAGGAGCTATGACGTGCCCCGGCCTTCCTTAAAAAGGCTGCATCCATAGGCTGCGCCGACATATGCACCCAGCAGCGGCGACAGGCAGCACTCTGCAGACGTTCTGTAACTGTCACACTTCTTGCGGAAACGCCCGTTTCGATCTCGCCTTCGCCGCATTTTGGTTGAACCTTACATTCTCCCCGCTCGCCTTATAAGGACTGCTGACTTGGCTGCCAGTTCGTCGTCTTCCGGAGCATCCAAGTGTCCTGCACTTAAATAAAAAGCAGTATCCACAGGCTGCGCCGAAACTTGCACACAGCAGCGGCGACAGGCAGCACCCTGAAGAGCTTCTGTAACTGCCACGTTATATTCTTGCGGAAACACCCGTTTCGATCTCGCCTTCGCCGGATTTTGGTTGCACGTTAAATTCTCCTTGCTCGCCTGATCAGGACTGCTGACTTGGCCCCACAGTTTGTCGTCTTCCGGAGCATCCAGGTGCCCTGCTTTTTCCTTAAAATAGCTGAATCCACAGGCTGCACCGAAATTTGCACACAGCAGCTGCAAGAGGCAGCACTCCGCAGGGCTTCTGTAACTGCCACGCTATATTCTTGCAGAAACACCCGTTTCGATCTCGCCTTCGCCGGATTTTGGTTAAACCTTACATTCTCCTCGCTCGCCTGATCAGGACTGCTGACTTGGCCCTCAGTTTGTCGTCTTTCGGATCATCCAGGTGCCCTGCCTTTGCTTAAAAAGGCTGAATCCACAGGCTGCGCCGAAATTTGCACAAAGCAGCTGCGACAGGCAGCACTCTGCTGGCCTTCTGTAACTGCCACACTATGTTCTTGCGGATACACCCGTTTCTATCTCGGCTTCGCAGGATTTTGGTTGAACCATACATTGTCCTCGCTCGCCTGATAAGGACTGCTGACTTGGCTCCGAGTTTGTCGTCCTCCGGAGGATCCAGGTGCCCTGCACTTGCATAAAAAAGCGGTATCCACAGGCTGCGCCGAAATTTGCACACAGCACCTGCGACAGGCAGCACTCTGCAGGCCTTCTTAAACTGCCACGCTATATTCTTGCGGATGGTCCGGAAGACGACAAACTGGGGGCGAAATCAGCAGTCCTGATCAGGCGAGCGAGGAGAATGTAAGGGTCAACCAAAATCCGGCGAAGGCGAGATGGAAATGTGTGTTTCCGCAGGAATATAGCGTGGCAGGTACAGAAGGTCTGCAGGGTGCTGCCTGTCGCCGCTGCTGTGTGCAAATTTCAGCGCAGCCTTTGGATACCGCTTTTTTATTTGATTGCAGGGCACCTGGATGCTCTGGAGGACGACAAACTCGGGACCAAGTCAGCAGTCCTTATCACGCGAGTGGGGAGAACGTAAGCTTCAACCAAAATCCGGCGAAGGCGAGATCGAAACGGGTGTATCCGCAAGAATATAGCTTGGCAGTTACAGAAGGCCTGCAGATTTCTGCCTGTCGCAGCTGCTGTTTGCAAATTTCGGCGCAGCATGTGGATACCGCTTTCTTATTTAAGTGCAGGGCACCTGGATGCTCCGGAGGACGACAAACTCGGGGCCAAGTCAGCGGTCCTTATCAGGCGAGCGGGGAAAACGTAAGTTTCAACCAAAATCCAGCGAAGGCGAAATCGAAACGAATGTATCCGTAAGAATTTAGCGTGGCAGTTCCAGTAGGCCTTAAGAGTGCTGCCTGTCGCAGCTGCATTGTGCAAATTTCGGCGCAGCCTGTGGATTCAGCCTTTTTAAGCAAAGGCAGGGCAACTGGCAGCTCCGGAAGACAACAAACTGGGGGCCAAGTCAGCAGTCCTTACCAGGCGAGCGAGGAGAATGTAAGGTTCAACAAAAATCCTGCGAAGGCGAGACCGCAACGGGTGTTTCCGCAAGAGTATAGTTTGGCAGTTACAGAAGCTCTGCAGGGCGCTGCATGTCGCCGCTGCTGTGTGCAAACTTCGGCGCAGCCTGTGGATACCGATTTTTATTTAAGTGCAGGGCACCTGGATGCTCCGGAGGACGACAATCTCGGGGCCTAATCAGCAGTCTTTATCAGGCGAGGGGGGAGAATGTACGGTTCAACCGAAATCTGCCAAAGGCGAGATCGAAACGGGTGTTTCCGCAAGAATATAGAGTGGGAGTTACAGAAGCTCTGCAGAGTGCTGCATGTCGCCACTGCAGAGTGCTAATTTCGGCGCAGCCTGTGGATTCAGCCTTTTTAAGCGAAGGCAGGGCACCTTGATGCTCCGGAGGACGACAAACTGGCGGCCAAGTCAGCAGTCCTTATCAGGCGAGCGAGGAGAATGTAAGGTGCAACCAAAATCCGGCGAAGGCGAGATCGAAACGGTTGTTTCCGCAAGAATATAGCGTGACAGTTACAGAAGGTCTGCAGAGTGCTGCCTGTCACCGCTGCAGTGTGCTAATTTCGGCGCAGCCTGTGGATTCAGCCTTTTTAAGCAAAGGCAGGGCACCTTGATGCTCCGGAGGACGACAAACTCGGGGCCAAGTCAGCGGTCCGTATCAGGCGAGCGGGGAGAACGTAAGTTTCAACCAAAGCCCTGCGAAGGCAAAATCGAAACAAATGTATCCGCAAGAATTTAGCGTGGCAGTTAAAGAAGGCCTGCAGAGTGCTGCCTGTCGCAGCTGCAGTGTGCAAATTTTGGCGCAGCCTGTGGATTCAGCCTTTTTAAGCAAAGGCAGGGCTCCTGGATGCTCCGGAAGACAACAAACTGGCGGCCAAGTAAGCAGTCCTTATCAGGCGAGCGAGCAGAATGTAAGGTTCAACAAAAATCCTGCGAAGGCGAGATCGAAACGGGTGTTTCCGCAAGAATATAGTGTGGCAGTTATAGAAGCTCTGCAGGGTGCTGCCTGTTAAAGCTGCTGTGTGCAAATTTCGCCGAAGCCTGTGGATACCGCTTTTTTATTTAAGTGCAGGGCATGTGGATGCTCCGGAGGACGACAAACTCGGGGCCAAATCAGCAGTCTTTATCAGGCGAGGGCGGAGAATCTAAGGTTCGACCGAAATCCGGCGAAGGCGAGATCGAAACGTGTGTTTCCGCAAGAATATAGTGTGGTAGTTACAGAAGGTCTGCAGAGTGCTGCCTGTCTCCGCTGCAGTGTGCAAATTTCGGCGCAGCCTGTGGATTCAGCCTTTTAAAGCAAAGGCAGGGCACCTGGATGCTCCGGAAGACGACAAACTGGAGGCCAAGTCAGCAGGCCTTATCAGGCGAGCGAGGAGAATGTAAGGTTCAACAAAAATCCGGCGAAGGCGAGATCGGAACGGGTGTTTCCGCAAGAATATAGCGTGGCAGTTACAGAAGGCCTGCAGAGTGCTGCCTGTCACAGCTGCAGTGTATGTGTCCTTTCCTGCTTCTAGTCTGTTGTGGCGAAGAGTGCTGCGAAAGCTTTGTTTATTTTGAAATTCAATTAGGGCTTTCCGGGCTAATCGAGTGGCTCGAGAAAGGTCTTGGGCAACACTAATTTTAGAGTGCTTGTTTGCCCTTCTAGTGGTCAGCAGTTTTTCTTTGTCCTTAAAATGGGCAAACTTCACTAGAATTGGTCTCGTTTTGTTAGGAGAAAAGGACCCAAGCTTATGGGCACGCTCTATGTCCCTCGCTTCAATCCATAATTTCAAGTGTTCCTTTGAAAAGGCGATCACCTTTTCCTCAGAGCTCGGCCTACTTTCGTCGCACTCATCGTCCACCCCGTAAAACACCAGCTCGTTTCGCCGCGCCCTATCTTCGGCATCGTCTGCTCGAGCAGTTAAATGTTCATTCTGACAAGCGTTTGCCTCTGCGAGCCTCTGAATACTTTTTATAGCTGCCTTGATTGTCGTTAGTGATTGGCACTCTTCTTCAATGTTAGTTATTCTTTCTTTGATATTTTGCAGCATTTTATCGTTCTCAGTCTGCTTTTCCCGGATATTTCTAACTTCATCTAATAACGTTGCCTGTCCATTATTTAGGTCATCCAGAGCTTCTAACAAAGCAGATAGTTCATCGCCAGCAGCGGCGCGAATAATGGGACCCGGGTTTTGCTCGACATCCCCGGACAGTTGCAGAAGCGCCTGTATTACATGTCCACAGTCACAAAGAATGACAAAAGCTGCATGTGGACTTAGCAGCACAAAAAGACCGCGGTAGCGCGTGCGCCTAGTTAATAAATAACAACAGATGGTTACCTGCGCAAACAACAACGGCGTACGGTGAGGCGATGTCATCGCGCCCGTGCTGCCAAGCCCACTTGCGGCCTAGCACAATTGCGGAAACGCCCGTTACTATCACGCCTTCGCCGGATTTTGGTTGAACCTTACATTCTTCTCGCTCGCCTGATAAGGACTGCTGACTTGGCCCCCTGTTTGTCGTCTTCCGGAGCATCCAGGTGCCCTGCCTCTTCTTAAAAAGGCTGAATCCACAGGCTGCGCCAAAATTTGCACAAAGCACCAGCAACAGGCAGCACTCAGCAGACCTTCTGTAACTGCCAAGCTATATTCTTGCGGAAACACCCATTTCGATCTCGCCTTCGCCGGATTTCGGTTGAACCTTACTTCCTTCCCACTCGTCTGATAAGGACTGCTGACTTGGCCGCGAGTTTGTCGTCCTCCGGAGCATCCAGGTGCCCTGCACTTGCATAAAATTGTGGTATCCACCGACTGCGCCGAAATTTGCACAGAGCAGCGGCAACAGGCAGCACCCTGTAGACCTTCTGTAACTGCCACGCGATATTCTTGCGCAAAAACCCGTTACTATCTCGCCTTCGCCGGAATTCGTTTGAACCTTAAATTCTCCCCGCTAGTCTAATAAGGACTGCTGACTTGGCCCCCAGTTTGTCGTCCTAAAGAGCATCCAGGTGACCTGCACATGCTTAAAAAAGCGGTATCCACAGACTGCGCCGAAATTTGCACACCGCAGCGGCAACAGGCAGCACCCTGCAGACCTTCTGTAACTGCCACGCTATATTCTTGCGGAAATATCAGTTTCGATCTCGCCTTTGCCGGATTTCGGATGAACCCTGCTCGCCTGAGAAGGACTGCTGACTTGGCCCCCAGTTTGACGTCTTCCGGAGCAGCCAGGTGCCCTGCCTTTGCTAAAACAGGCTGAATCCACAGGCTGCGCCGACATTTGCACCCAGCAGCGGCGACAGGTAGCACCCTGCCGGCCTTCTGTAACTGCCACGCGATATTCTTGCGCAAAAACCCGTTACTATCTCGCCTTCGCCGGAATTCGTTTTAACCTTAATTTCTCCCCGCTCGTCTGATAAGGACTGCTAACTTGGCCCCGAGTTTGCCGTCCTCCTGAGCATCCAGGTGACCTGCACTTGCATCAAAAAGCGGTATCCACATACTGCGCAGAAATTTGCACACAGCAGCGGCAACAAGCAGCACTCTGCAGACGTTCTGTAACTGCCACGCTATATTCTTGCGGAAACACCAGTTTCGATCTCGCCTTCGCCGGATTTCGGTGGAACCTTACTTTCTCTCCGCTCGCCTGATAAAGACTGCTGACTTGGCCCCGAGAGTGTCGTCTTCTGGAGCATCCAGGTGTCCTGCGCATAAATAAAAAAGCGGTATTCACAGGCTGCGCCGAAATTTGCACACAGAAGCGGCGACAGGCTGCACTCTGCAGACATTCTGTAACTGCAACATTCTATTTTTCAGAAACACCCGTTTCGATCTCGCCTTCGCCGGATTTTGTTTGAGCCTTACATTCTCCTCGCTCGCCTCTTAAGGACTGCGGACTTAGCCCCCAGTTTGTTGTCTTCCGGAGCATCCAGGTGGCCAGCCTTTGCTTAAAAAATCGGAATTCACAGAGTGCGCCGACATTTGCACCTAGCCGCGGCGACAGGCAGCACCCTGCAGACCTTCTGTAACTGCCACGCTATATTCTTGCGGAAACATTCGATACTCTCTCGCTTTCGCCGGAATTCGTTTGAACCTTAATTTCTCCCCGCTCGTCTGATAAGGACTGCTGACTTGGCCCCGAGTTTGTCGTCCTCTAGGGCATCCAGGTGACCTGCACTTGCATAAAAAAGCGGCATCCACAGACTGCGCCGAAATTTGCACAGAGTAGCGGCAACAGGCAGCACCCTGCAGACTTTCTGTAACTTCCACGCTATATTCTTGCGGAAACACCCGTTACTATCTCGCCTTCGCCGGAATTCGTTTGAACCTTAATTTCTCCCCGTTCGTCTGATAAGGACTGCTGACTTGGCCCCGAGTTTGTCGTCTTCCAGAGCATCCAGGTGACCTGCACTTGCATAAAAAAGCGGTATCCACTGACTGCGCCGAAATTTGCACACAGCAGCGGTGACACTCAGCACTCTGCAGACCTTCTGTAACTGCAACAGTATATTCTTTCAGAAACACCAGTTTCGATTTCTCCTTCGCCGGATTTCGGATGAACCCTGTTCGCCTGAGAAGGACTGGTGACTTGGCCCCCAGTTTGTCGTCTTCCGGAGCGGCCAGGTGCCCTGCCTTTGCTAAAAAGGCTGAATACACAGACTGCGCCGGAATTTGCACACAGCAGCGGCGACAGGCAGCACTCTGCAGACCTTCTGTAACTGCAATGCTATATTCTTGTGGAAACACCAGTTTTGATCTCGCCTTGGCCGGATAGCTGTTGAACCTCACTTTCTCCCCGCTAGTCTAATAAGGACTGCTGACTTGCCCCGTGTTTGTCGTCTTCTACAGCATCCAGGTGTCCTGCCTTAGCTTAAAAACGAGGCATGCAGAGGCTGCGCCGAAATTTGCACACAATAGCGGCAACAGGCAGCACTCTGCAGACCTTCTGTAACTGCCACGCTATATTCGTGCGGAAACACCAGTTTCGATCTCGCCTTCGCCGGATTTCGGTCGAACCTTAAATTGTCCTCGCTTGCCTGATAAGGAATGCTGTCTTGGCCCCCAGTTTGTCATCCTCCGGAGCATCCAGGTGCCCTGGCTTTGCTTAAAAAGGCTGTGTCCACAGGCTGCGCCGAAATTTGCACACAGCAGCGGCGACAGGCAGCACTCTGCAGACATTCTGTAACAGCAACACTATATACTTGTAGAAACACCCGTTTCGATCTCGCCTTCGCCAGATTTTCGTTGAACCTTACATTCTCTTCGCTCGCCTGATAAAGACTGCTGACTTGTCCCCCAGTTTTTCGTCTTCCGGAGCATCTAGGTGCCCGGCCTCTTCTTAAAAAGGCTGAGTCCGCAGGCTGCGCCGAAATTTGCACACAGCAGCAGCAGCAGGCAGCACTCTGCAGACCTTCTGCGACTGCCAAGCTATATTCTTGCGGAAAAACCAGTTTCGATCTCGCCTTCGCCGGATTTCGGTCGAACCTTAAATTGTCCTCGCTTGCCTGATAAGGAATGCTGTCTTGGCCCCCAGTTTGTCATCCTCCGGAGCATCCAGGTGCCCTGGCTTTGCTTAAAAAGGCTGTGTCCACAGGCTGCGCCGAAATTTGCACACAGCAGCGGCGACAGGCAGCACCCTGCAGACTTTCTGTAACTTCCACGCTATATTCTGCGGAAACACCCGTTACTATCTCGCCTTCGCCGGAATTCGTTTGAACCTTAATTTCTCCCCGTTCATCTGATAAGGACTGCTGACTTGGCCCCCAGTTTGTCGTCCTCCGGAGCATGCAGGTGCCCTGCCTTTGCTTAAAAAGGCTGAATCCACAGGCTGCGCCGAAATTTGCACACAGAAGCGGCGACAGGCAGCACTCTGCAGACCTTCTGCAACTGCAACACTATATTCTTGCAGAAACACCCGTTTTGATCTCGCCTTCGGCGGATTTTGGTTGAGCCTTACATTCTCTTCGCTCGCCTGATAAGGACTGCTGACTTGTCCCCCAGTTTGTCGTCTTCCGGGGCATCCAGGTGCCCTGCACTTGCATAAAAAAGCGGTATCCACAGACTGCGCCGAAATTTGCACACAGCAGCGGCAACAGGCAGCACTCTGCAGACGTTGTGTAACTTTCGCGCTATATTCTTGCGGAAACACCACTTTCGATCTCGCCTTCGCCGGATTTTGGACATTGTCTTTGCTCGCCTGATCAGGACTGCTGACTTGGCCCCCAGTTTGTCGTCCTCCGTAGCATCCAGGTGCCCTGCCTTTGCTTAAAAAGGCTGAATCCACAGGCTGTGCCGAAATTTGCACTCAGCAGCGGCGACAGGCAGCACTCTGCAGACCTTCTGTAACTGCCACACTATATTCTTGCGGAAACACCCGTTTCGATCTCGCCTTCGCCGGATTTTGGTTGAACCTTACATTCTCCTCGGTCGCCTGATAAGGACTGCTGACTTGGCCCCCAGTTTGTCGTCCTCCGGAGCATGCAGGTGCCCTGCACTTGCATAATAAAGCGGTATCCACAGACTGCGCCGAAATTTGCACACAGCAGCGGCAACAGGCAGCACCCTGCAGACCTTCTGTAACTGCCACGCTATATTCTTGCGGAAACACCAGTTTCGATCTCGCCTTTGCCGGATTTCGGATGAACCCTGCTAGCCTGAGAAGGACTGCTTACTTGGCCCCCAGTTTGTCGTCTTCCGGAGCATCCAGGGGCCCTGCCTTTGCTTAAAAAATCGGTATTCACACGCTGCGCCGACATTTGCTCCCAGGAGCGGCGACAGGCAGCTCTCTGCAGACCTTCTGTAACTGCCACAGTTTCTTGCGGAAACGCCCGTTTCGATCTCGCCACACTCCCCCCGCTCGCCTGATAAGGACTGGTGACTTGTCCCCCAGTTGGTCGTCTTCCGGAGCATCCAGGTGCCCTGCACTTGCATAAAAAAGCGGTGTCCACAGACTGCTCCGAAATTTGCACACAGCAGCGGCGACAGGCAGCACCCTGCAGACCTTCTGTAACTGCCACGCTATATTCTTGCGGAAACACCAGTTTCGATCTCGCCTTTGACGGATTTCGGATGAGCCCTGCTCGCCTGAAAAGGACTGCTGACTTGGCCCCCAGTTTGTCGTCTTCCGGAGCAGCCAGGTGCCCTGCTTTTCCTTAAAAAGGCTGAATCCACAGGCTGCGCCGAAATTTGCACACAGCAGCGGCGACAGGCATGACTCACCAGACCTTCTGTAACTGCAACGCTCTGTTCTTACAGAAACACCCGTTTCGATCTCGCCTTCGCCGGATTATGGTTGATATTTACATTCTCCCCCCTCGTCTGATAAGGACTGCTGACATCGCCCCCCGTTTGTCGTCTTCCGGAGCATCCAGGTGCCCTGCCGTTGCTTAAAAAATCGGTATTCACAGGCTGCGCCGACATTTGCACCCAGCAGCGGAGACAGGCAGCACCCTGCAGATTTTCTGTAACTGCCACACTATATACTTGCGGAAACACCCGTTACTGTCTCGCCGTCGCCGGATTTTGGTTGAAAGTTACATTCTCCCTGCTCGACTGATAAGGACTGCTTACTTGGCCACGAGATTGTCGTCCTCCAGAGCATCCAGGTTCCCTGCACTTGCATAAAAAGCGGTATGCACAGGCTGCGCCGACATTAGCACACTGCAGCGGCGACAGGCAGCACTCTGCAGACCTTCTGTAACTGCCACACTATATTCTTGCGGAAATACCCGTTTCGATCTCGTCTTCGCCGGATTGTGGTAGAACCTTACATTCTCCCCCCTCGCCTGACAAGGACTGCGTCTTGGCCACCAGTTTGTCGTCTTCCGGAGCATCCAGGTGCCCTGCCTTTGCTTTAAAAGGCTCAATCCACAGGATGCTCCGAAATTTGCACACACCAGCGGCGACAGGCTTCACGCAGAAGACCTTTAACTGCCACGTTATATTTTTGCAGATACACCTGTTTCGACCTCGCGTTCGCTGCATTTTGTTGAACCTTAATTCCCCTCCGCTCGCCTGATAAGGACTGTTGACTTGCATAGTAGTTTGTCGTCTTCCGGATAATCGCAGTGCCCTGGCGTTGCTTAAACAGTCTGCATCCACAGGCTGCGCCGACATTTGCACACAGTAGGGGCGGCAGGCAGCACGCTGCTGACCTTCTCTAAGAGCCACGCCATATTCTCTCGTACACGGCTGTTTCGATCTCGCCTTCGCCGGATTTAGGTTGAATCTTTCTTCTCCCCGCTCGTATGATAAATACTGCTCACTGGTACACAAGTCTTTCGTCTTCTGAAGCATCGAGGTGCACCAGCCTTGGTTAAAAAGCTGCATCCACAGGCTGCGCCGACATTTGCACACAACAGCGTTGACTGGCTGCGCGCTGTAGACCTTTAACGGCCATGCTATTTTTTTGCAGTTATGCATGTTTCGACCTCGCCTTTATCGGATTTTGGCAGAACTTTACTTTCCCCCCGCTCGCCTGATAAATTCTGCTCACTGGCACACACTTCTTTCGTCTTCTGAAGCATCGAGGTGCCCCAG
Source organism: Amblyomma americanum (assembly GCF_052857255.1). Taxonomy (NCBI): domain Eukaryota; kingdom Metazoa; phylum Arthropoda; class Arachnida; order Ixodida; family Ixodidae; genus Amblyomma; species Amblyomma americanum. Next base: position 163,272,694 of record NC_135504.1, on the reverse strand, counting down.
CCTTGCTTAAAAAGCTGCATCCATAGGCTGCGCCGACATTTGCACACAGCATCGGCGACAGGCAGCACGTTTCAGACGTTCCGTAACTGCCACGCTATATTCTCTCGGATACGCCTGTTTCTGTCTCGCCTTCGCATGATTTTGGCTGAACTTTGCTTTCCATCCGCTCGCCTGAGAAGGACTGCTTACCTGGCCACCGTTTGCGTCCTAACGAGCATCGAGGGGTCCCGGCCTTGCTTAAAAGGGCTGCACCCACAGGCCGCGCCGACATTTGCACACAGCAGTGGCGAGAGGCCGCCCTTTGTAGGCCTTCTGTAACGGCCACGCTATATTCTTGCGGAAACGAACGCTACTATCTCGCCTTCGCCGGATTTTGGTTGTACCTTACTATCCCCTCCGCTCGCCTGATAAGGACTGCTGACCTGCCTAGTAGTTTGTCGCCTTCCGGAGAATCGCAGTGCCCTAGCGTTGCTTAAACAGTCTGCATCCACAGGCTGCGCCGACATTTGCACACAGTAGGGGCGGCAGGCAGCACGCTGCTGACCTTCTCTGAGAGCCACGCCATATTCTTGCGTACACGTCTGTTTCGACCTCGCCTTCGCCGGATTTAGGTTGAATCTTACTTCTCCCCGCTCGTATGATAAATACTGCTCACTGGTACACAAGACGTTCGTCTTCTGAAGCATCGAGGTGCCCCAGCCTCTCTTAAAATCTGCATCTACAGGCTGCGCCGACATTTGCACACAGCAGCAGCGACTTGCTGCACGCTGTAGACCTTTAACGGCCATGCTATGTTTTAGCAGATATGCCTGTTTCGACCTCGCCGTTAACGAATTTTGGCAGAACTTTCCTTTCCCCCCGCTCGCCTGTTAAATTCTGCTCAATGGTGCACAAGTCTTTCGTCTTATGAAGCATTGAGGTACCCCAGCCTTGCTTAAAAAGCTGCATCCATAGGCTGCGCCGACATTTCGACACAGCATCGGCGACAGGCAGCACGCTGCAGACATTCCGTAACTGCCACGCTACATTCTCTCGGATACGCCTGTTTCCATCTCGCTTTCGCAGGATTTTGGCTGAACTTTACCTTCCCCCCGCTCGCCTGATAAGGACTGCTGACTTGGCCACCAGTTTTTCGTCCTCACGTGCATTGAGGTGTCCCGGCTTTGCTTAAAAGGGCTGCATCCACAGGCTGCGCCGACATTTCCACTAAAAAGTGGCGACAGGCCGCACTTTGTAGACCTTCTGTATCCGCCACGCTATATTCTTGCGGACACGCCGTTTTAGATCTCACCTTCGCCAGATTTTTGTTGAACCTTACTTTCTCCCCGCTCGCGTGATAGGGACTGCTGACTTGGCCCCCAGTTTGTCGTCTTCCGGTGCATCCAGGTGCCCTAGCTTTGCTTAAAAAGGCTGAAACCACAGGCCGCGCTTAAATTTGCACACCGCAGCGGCGACAGGCAGCACTCTGCAGCCCTTCTGTAAGTGCCACACTATCTTCTTGCGGAAACGCCCGTTTCGATCTCACCTTCGCCGGATTTTGATTGATCTTAGTTTCTCTCCAGCTCGCTTGATAAGGACTGTTGACTTGGCCACCAGATTGTCATTTTCCGGAGCATCGAGGGGCCCCAGCCTTGCTTAAAAGGCTGCATCCAAAGGCTACGCCGACGTTTGCCATCAGCCGCTGCGGCTAGCTGCACTCTGCAGACCTTCTGTACTTTCCACAAAATATTTATTTATTTATTTTGTGTAGAAGATGATGACCCATACAAAGCAGATGGCTCGTGAAAACGAAGATGACCCTGCGCGTCAGCCGTATTGCTATTGCCACGTGTGTCTGTGCCCGACCTGGTTGCCCCCGGATTGCTCTCGCCGCTGCTCCCTTTCTCCCAGCTCTTTTAAATAAACCCCCGCCTTACATTTGGTGGAGGTGCAGGGTAGAGCCCTGGAATTGCGCAACCGTAGTCTCCCGCCACCTGCGATGCCTCACGACGTTCAACATCAAGCCGTGCAAGTGGGCCCAGCTGTTACCTGCGGCGGCTCCCTTCGCCAACGTGACCCGGCCATCTTCAGCGGCACCGATGAGCAGGATGTCGAAGATTGGCTCACGTCTTACGAGAGGGTGAGCCTTTACAACAAATGGGACGATGCCACCAAACTGAATAACGTAAGTTTTTATCTCACCGGTGTGGCTAACCTGTGGTATCGGAAGCACGAGGTGGACATTCGCACCTGGTCTGTTTTCAAGACAACCTTCTCCGAAGTGTTTGGTCTTCCTGCTGTTCGGAAACTCCGCGCCGAACAACGCTTGCGCGAACGGTCTCAGCAGGTCGGCGAAAGCTTTACCAGTTACATCGAAGACGTCATTGACCTATGCAAGCGTGTCAACCTCAACATGTCAGAAGCTGACAAGATTAAACACATTTTTAAGGGTGTTGACGACGACGCCTTTCAGATGCTGGTAGCGCGCGACTTGAGCATCGTTGCTGAAGTCGTCGCCCTCTGCCAAAGCTTCGAGGAGCTGCGGAAGCAGAGGCTCTTGACTCGACAGCCCCCTCGACAGGTTGAGTCGCTTTCTGGACTGACACCAGCACCTGACACGTCATCGCTGCTGCAACAAATCAAAGACTTTGTTCGGGAAGAAGTGGCGCGTCAGCTTTTTCTTCTGCCGAACCCTACAGGGCAAGCTGCAGATTTGGCTCCGGCCCTTCGACACGCCATCCACGAGCAGGTTGCCGAGGCTCTTCCGCCCGCCCATCCGCCACCACCTGTCGCCGCTCCGCTGTTATACGCAGACGTTGTCGCCCAGACGCCGCCCCCTATGGCCGCTCCGCTGACATACGCGGATGTCGTCGCCAGACCTCGACCGCCTACCTATGCTTTGCCTACAACACCTACGCGAGCGGTGGCTCCTTCTCTTCGGCCGGCTCCGCGACTCAGCAATCCCTGGCGCACCATCGACAACCGGCCTGTCTGCTACAATTGCGGCTTGCCTGGTCATGTGGCCCAGCTTTGCCGCCGCCGTCTCCCAGTCTACGCGCAAACTCCTCCAGCTCCCGTGTACTGGCCTTCCACGAGTCAGTACTCCGGATCTGCTGAGCCGCCGTCTAGTCGTCCTTTTTCTCCTGAGCGTTCAGCCCTTTCTAGACGCCGTTCACCTTCACCGAGGTGCCGCTCCGTTTCTCCTATGCGACGTCGCCCCAATCTCCCTCAGGAGGAAAACTAGGTGCCGCAGTTCCTGAGGCGAGAACTGCGTCCCCGTCGAACTTTCCAGGCCTCACATATCCCCTACTAATCTGATCGAAATTTCGGTCGAGGGCATTACTGTCTTGGCCCTTGTGGACACCGGTGCTGCGATTTCTGTTATGGACGAAATGTTTTGTAGTTCGTTGAAGAAGGTACAGACGCCGATTGCTGGACTGTCGCTGCGTACAGCCAGCGCGGAGCACATCAAGCTGTCCGCAGCGCCTACCGCTTGAGCTGTGATTCAGGACTCCCTCTACACGATAGAATTCGTTGTTCTGCCTTCCTGTCCCCATCCTGTTATTCCGGGCTGGGATTTCCTTTCCGTCCATGAAGCTATCATCGACTGTGCTCGAGCGGAAGTTGGGTTTTCTTCTCTGCCCAATCCCTTTCTGGACGCTACTCCTCCTGTTGCATGTGTTAAAGCCCTCACCGCCAAAGACATCGACATTCCCCCGTGCTCTTCCGTTCTTGTACACTTGTCTTGCGACTCTATCGGTGACGACACTGTCCTCTTTACTCCAGGCCATACTTTTCTGCACCACAAGTGTCTCCCTCTGCCATACGCCGTAATGACTGTGTCCGCTGGCCTTTCGATACTTTTGGTTTCTAACCTGTTTTCCTGCCCTACCGCTCTGCGCCTTGGTGAATGCCTCGACAGTGTGCAGCCCATCGCATCTCTGCTCATCCTCAAGGAGACCGACGATACACCGCTCCTCGCCATGAACGCGCTCAGCCCTCCTGCCTCTACGCCAGATCGCTCTTCTAACGAATTGTTTTTGCGCTCCATCGACGCCGATCTTCCCCCGCCGCACAGAACACAGCTTCTCGACCTCCTTCATCAATTTCGCTCCTCCTTCGACGCTCACCAGACTTCCTTGGGCCGAACTTCCACCGTCACCCATCGCATCGACACTGGTGCCCACGCGCCGCTGCGGCAGCGCCCCTATCGTCCGTCTCCAACCGAGCGCCAGACTATTACAGAGCAAGTCGACCAAACGCTTCAAAACGGCGTCATTCAGCCCTCAAGTAGCCCTTGGGCATCGCCTGTTGTCCTTGTGAAAAAGAAAGATGGCTCCATACGCTTCTGTGTCGATTACCGCCCCCTTAATAAGATAACGCGTAAGGATGTGTATCCGATCCCCCGCATAGATGACGCTCTGGACTGTTTGCAAGGGGCGGAGCTCTTTTCCTCCCTCGATTTACGGTCTGGGTACTGGCAGGTACCCATGAAAGGCGATCGTCCCCAAAACTGCTTTTGTGACACCCGACGGATTGTATGAATTTACTGTGATGCCATTCGGCCTTTGTAATGCCCCTGCAACCTTCGAACGGATGATGGACGCCATTTTGCATGGACTCAAGTGGAAAATGTGTCTATGCTATCTCGACGACATTGTCGTCTTTTCCCCCGACTTTGAAACCCATCTATCCCGCCTGAAGCACGTTTTGACCTGCCTTTCTGACACTGGCCTGCAGCTCAACTTGAAGAAATGCCTTTTTGCTGCGCGTCAGCTGACAATTTTAGGACACGTTGTCTCTAAGCAAGGCGTTCGTCCTGACCCAGCTAAACTCTGCGCTATCGCAGACTTTCCCAAACCCACTTCTATCAAAGACTTGCGCAGCTTCTTAGGTCTGTGCTCTTACTTTAGGGGGTTTATTCGCAACTTTGCTTCGATTGCTGCTCCTTTAACACAACTGTCCGGCCGTTCCGACTTATCGATGTGGTCTCCGGCATGCGACGATGCGTATAACACCTTGCGCCGCCTCCTCACAGCGCCGCCCATACTGCGCCATTTCGACTCGACCGCTCCTACCGAGGTCCACACGGACGCCAGCGGTGTCGGCCTCGGCGCCGTACTCGCCCTGCGCATCTGTGGTTTTGATGAATACGTTGTTGATCAAGCAAGGCGCACACTTACGAAGGCTGAAACTAATTACTCCGTAAGCGAAAAAGGGTGTTTGGCTATCGTATGGGCCCTTGCGAAATTCCGCCCGTACCTCTATGGCCGCTTTTTTGACGTTGTGACTGACCATCATACGCTTTGTTGGCTTTCTTCCTTGAAAGACCCATCCGGCCGCCTTGCCAGGTGGGCTCTTCGTCTGCAAGAGTATGACATCCGCGTGGTCTATCGTTCCGGCCGCAAGCATCAAGACGCTGATGCCCTGTCCCGCTGCCCACTTCCAGCCGAGATCGCCAGCCTTTCCACCTCTCACGTCTCCCCGTCGACCCTTCACATTAGCGACATGCCCTCAGCGCAACGTACTGACCCCTGGATCGCTTCTCTTCTCGACTTTCTCTCCAACCCCACGGCTGCTTCTCCATCCCGTGCACTCCGCCGCCATGCTTCCCACTTCGTGATTCGCGATAACCTTCTCTTTCGCCGGAACTACAGCACCGACGGCCGCAAGTGGTTACTCATTATTCCTCGCCACCTGCGCAAGAACATATGCGCCTATTTCCACGCTGACCCACAATCCGGTCACACGGGAGTATTCAAGCTTGCAGCTTGCAGTTTTTAGATATTAATATCAAGTTTTCAGATGGGCGAGTGTGTTGGATGTATTCCTCCCGAGAAAAAAAGGAACTGCTTCCGTACGGATCAGCGCACTCGAAGACAGTTAAAAGGGCTATCGCTTCTCTTTGCCTCGAGACTGCATTGCTTAAGTCCTGTGCTCACATGGCTGAAGCTAGCTTCAACCATCAGATCGAAAGGATTCAAATGGCTGGCTTCCCGTGTTCTGTCGTTTGCAGCGTAGTAGAGACCCTCCTTCAAAAAATGAAAGGCAAGAAAAAAACATCCCTTGTTAAGCCGGGATCAAGAAGACCACAAGTGGTCTTCTATATACACCGAGTGGCGCACAGTTTGAAGAAGGTTGCTGGCCGGTTTGACGTTCCTGTCGTTTTCTCCGCACCCAAAAAGCTGAGCGGGTTATGCTCGCGGATCGGCCAGAAGAAGAAAGCCCTGTGCGAAAAGAGGCACGGCAAGCAATTCCTATCCTGTGCAGTCGGAGTGGTTTATGAAATCCCACTGACGTGTGGAAGGGTCTATATAGGCCAGACTGGTCGCTGCATTAACGACAGGGCACGGGAGTATGAGAAAACGCTATAAAGCGGAGGCGGGTCAAGTTTGCCTCCCTATTGTAAGACTGCAAATGTGATCCGGTGCTTAACGGAATAAGGATTCTGGGCAGGAGTCGCGATCAGGTGGCGCGTGAAATACTTGAGGCCTTTATAATAAAAAAGAAAGGAAGCACATTTGTCAGCGACGCCTCGGTATTCCTCCGTAGAAATGAAGTTTCCTTCCTAGAGAGTTTTTTGTGACGTCATGTTCTGTGCTACTTTGCAGCCTAGCATTTCTAGCGGCGTCTGTTGTTTGTTTAGTTGGCCTGTGAATTTTTTTTGTTTTTATCTTTCTTTTTTTGGCTGCTTTTGCTTCATATGTTTGACTGCTTTTGCTACGATTGATATTGGTTTTTTACTTTTTTATATTTTGTTTTGTTTGGGTTCCTGACAGCTTTTGCTTCTTCTGTATGACTCTGCTGTTTGCTACGATTGTTTGACATTGCTTTTGCAAAGAGATGGCCTTTTTTCGTTTTTTTTTCGTTTTTTCGTTTTTTATTCCTTTGATCAGAGATATCTGTTAGTCTAACCTGCAGTATATAGTCTGTTAACGTGATGTAGCGGCTTTTCATTCCACGTGCTGCGTTAGAAGTGATAATGGGATGAGTATCATGCTTGAGCGGAACTGTTTAAATAGGCCACTTTTCCATAGAATAAACAGATGGTAGTGTGCGCATGTCGTGACTCTTTCTTGTCTGTGTCCTGATTTGCTGAACGTAAAAGCGCAAAAAACAAGGACGTAGAATAAGACACACAACACGAGCGCTCGTGTTGTGTGTCTTTTTCTACGTCCTCGTTTTTTGCGCTATACATTCAGCATGGTAAACCAACTCGCCCAAACTTGGCCTTTATTGTCTTGATTTGCGCAGCCGTTCATTTCAACATCAAAAGCTTTTTGAAAATGTAAAAAAAATGGCATCGACCTGCCCCGAGTGGTTAAGGACGGTTGCAAAGCTATGAACAACCGATGTTAATTGGGTCACAGCGGATAAGCCTTTCCTAAAACCATGTTGAACGGAAGAATTTACACCATTGTCATCTAGAAATTTGCTTATGTAGTTAGCTAAAATATGTTCTGCCAATTTACAACCAGTGGAAGTGAGTGAAATGGGACGACAGTTGGCAAGAAGTGCATGTCACCCTTTTTAGGCGTAGGCACAACACAAGCTGTCCTCCAGTATGAAGGCAGTATTCCTGTTGCAAACGACGTGCGAAATATTATTGAAAGAAATTTAGAAATAACTTCTGCATAACGACGCAAAAATACGTTCGGGATTTTATCCGGACCAGAAGTCGACATAGTTTTAACATTTGGTTTGGTTTGGTTTATGTGGGTTTAACGTCCCAAAGCGTCTGAGGCTATGAGAGACGCCGTAGTGAAGGGCTCCGGAAATTTCGACCACCTGGTGTTCTTTAACGTGCACTGACATCGCACAGTACACGGGCCTCTAGAATTTCGCCTTCATCGAAATTCGAATGCCGCGGCCTGGATCGAACCCCCGTCTGTCGGGCCGGCAGCCGAGCGACGTAACCACTCAGCCACCGCGGCGGCTCCAGTGTTAAGATTTAACAACAGTGAAGTTAATCCTGGCAGTGATACAATGCCTGGATCAGGAAAAACAAAATGCATCACTAAAAAACCTACATGGATTTGGACTTGAGAATACACTATTAAAGTGCTCGGCAATGGTAGTTTTCTCAACAAGGATTGCACCCACATGAATAATTTGGTTAATGGGCTTTTTAATGTTTGCTAAATAGTTCCAGAGCTTTTGGGGGGAGTCATGATTAAAGTCCGGTAGTGTGTGCTCAAAGTAGTACCGTTTTGTTTTCGGAATTTCTTCAGTAAGGTTTGATTTGTGAGTTTGAATTATGGATCGAGTAGATCCTCATCCTTTCAACCGCTTAATTTTCCTCGCAAGATGCAGATGCACTATGTTTCGACTGGTCCAAAGATTTATCTGGCGTGTTTTCTTCCCTTTCGTAGGGACCAAATTGTCTATGCAGTGGAAGCAAATTTTTTTAAACCCTTCCCATAATTCATCAACGTCAGAACCATGAAAAAAAAATCAACGCAATACTCAAAGTAATTCAGCACACTTGGTTGCTTGAAAACAGCAACCATGATCCCGACTTTCCAGTCGTTTGGAAGTTCACTGCATTCAAAGGACTGCGAAAAAAAGTTTTGATAACAGAATTGATGAATATGCTTCAGCGTCTTACCAAAACTTTGGGCTTATTACATCATCGCCCGGTGAAGAAGAGAGTTTAATGGAATGTATTAATATCTATATTACAGTACAATCTATTATGGCAGGATCCCTAGACGGGTATTCGAAATGGGAAACGATAGAAAGGGTGGAAGAAATATTTTTCGAAAAGGACGATGCAGATGTCTCATACGACAAAGTACAACTTTCATTGGGGCTGGAATGAAGAAGATGAACCAGCCCCGAAGCCAACGACGACGAAGCGCTCGCGCCGCCGGTTGGATGCTCGTGCTGGATGGAACACTGCCGCTTGAGTCTGGTCTCTCGGCTCTCTGCCTCGTAGATTGCTTGTGCCAAGGTCTTCGTAGCCGGCGCTTCTATCGTGCCAATAAACCGCTCTATATTTGGTGGAGGTGGCTGTGTTCCCCTTTTCACCATCACCGTGGACCTTCGCAGCCGCACCATCCCGATGTCCACTACCAAGGCCAGTCAACAGCCCGCCGCCACGTCGCAGCCAGTCATCTGCTCCGGTGCCGTTCGGCAGCGCGACCCCGCTGTCTTTAGCGGCCATAGCGACCAGGACGTGGAAGATTGGCTGGAATCATACGAATGGGTGAGCCGCCACAACTGGGACGACCGCGTCAAGCTTACCAACGTCATCTTCTACCTCAGCGATGTCGCGATCCTCTGGTTCCGCAACCACGAGGCCGACATTCCCGTTCTAAAGAGCACCCTTGCGGAGGTTTTCGGCCGTCCTGCAGTGCGGAAACTGCGCGCTGAGCAAAGCCTGCGCGTCCGAGCTCAGCACACGGTTGAGACTTTCACCAGCTACATTGAAGACGTAGTAGACCTCTGCAAGCGTGTTGATCCGGCTATGTCCGAGGCTGACAAGCTCAAACACATCATGAAGGGTATCGATGACGATGCTTTTCAGCTGTTGTTAGCGAAGGGTCCCACCACCGTTACCTCGGTGTATACCATTTGCCAGAGTTTCGATGAGTTGCGCAAGCAACGTCTTTGCGCTCGTCGGCCTCCTGCGCCTGCCGACTCCATCTCCGGCCTGGCCATCAATCCAGATCTACTTGCTACCATCAAGGACTTTGTGCGGGACGAGGTCGGCCGGCAGCTCTCGCTCCTATCTCGCCAACATCAGACACCGACCCCCCTCAGCGCTGAGATCCGGCACGCCATCACGCAGGCGGTCGCTGACGCCCTCCCTCCTCTTCCACAACCAGCCTCCTTGGATCCCCAGGTCGGCCTTCCCCCGACCCCGCCACCGCCTGTTGCTGCTCCGTTGAGCTACGGTCCTCCAGTTGAAGTGCCGCCTGCCCCCACTCCCGTGCCTCTCACATATGCCGAGGCTGTCGCGCGACCTCCGCGACCGCAGGCTTATACGTACGTTCCTCAAGTGGTGCCTGCGCCTGCTGCTCCACGGACCCGCTTCACGCCCCCTACCTACAACCCTTGGCGCACGGCTGACAATCGACCGATATGCTACGCCTGCGGTCTTCCGGGCCACGTCGCGCGCCTCTGTCGACGTACTCTGCATGCGCCTGTCCACCCTCTGCCAGACTACCCTGATGCAGACCGTACCTTTCGCCCACGTTTCGGACCACCACCTCAGGAGACCTCTTCTGACCGCGAGCACGGTCACCAGCCCTACGTTTCCCACCGCTCGCCTTCGCACCGCCGCCGCTCATTGTCGCCCATGAGGCGTCGCAGCGTCCGCGCTGATTCGGAAAACTAGCAGCCGCAGTTCCGGGGGCACGAACTACGCACTCATCGCCCTGCTTAAGTCCTCGCCTTTCCCCGCCGAACCTTCTTGACGTTTTTGTCGACGGAGTCGACACTCGCGCTTGTGGACACTGGGGCCACCGTTTCTGTTATTCACGAAAACTTCTACCGCTCGCTTCGCAAAGTTACAACCCCATCTTCTGGACTCTCACTCCGTACCGCCAGCGCCGATACCGTTCATCCCTCTGCCGCTTGCACAGCACGCGTCGTCATCGCCGATGTTTTGTATGTTGTCGAATTTTTAGTCCTCCGTGCCAGCTCTCATGACGTCATCCTTGGATGGGATTTTCTCTCCCTGCACAGTGCCGTCATTGACTGTGCCCGTGCGCACGTCGTCTTCTCTCCACTCTGCGATGCGCTCCTCGACGAGCCTCCGATTCGTTGTGCTGCTAAGCTTGTTGTCGCCGAGGACACTGACATTCCCCCTGACAGTGCCGTGCTTGTCCCTGTTTGCGCCGCCTCAGTTTTTGACGCCACCGTTCTCTTCATGCCTTCCCCTGTACTTGCCTCTCGCCGACACCTATGTCTTCCCTTCGCCGTCATCGACATTCACCACGGTGCTGCCGCCATCCTCGTTTCTAACACCTCATTCTCCGCGCTCTCCCTGCTCCGTGGCGAGTGCCTCGGCCATTTTGAAACCGCTGCTTTGATCTCTTCCTTCGACACTGATGTAACCTCCTCCAGTGCCGAAGTCGCTGCCCTCACCCCACGTGGTGCTACTCCAGCTTTGTCATCGGACATTTTCGACTGCTGCATTGACCGCGCTCTCGACACTGCTCACCGCGCGCAGCTCCTTGCCCTGCTCAACCAGTTTCGCTCATCGTTTGACCACCAGTCGACTTCTTTGGGCCGTGCGACCACTGTCGAGCACCACATTGACACCGGAACCCATGCTCCTCTCCGTCAGCGCCCCTACCGTGTGTCGCCTCCCGAGCGCCGCGTCATAACTGAGCAAGTTGACGACATGCTACAACGCGGCATTATTCAACCTTCCGCCAGTCCTTGGTCGTCCCCAGTCGTCCTGGTTAAAAAGAAGGACGGCTCGATACTATTTTGCATGGACTATCGCCGGCTCAACAAAATTACGCGCAAGGACGTCTACCCGCTACCACGTATTGACGACGCCCTTGACTGCTTGCAAGGCGCCGAGTTCTTCTCCTCCCTGGATCTCCGTTCCGGCTATTGGCAAGTCCCGATGGCTGAGTCCGACCTCCTAAAACGGCGTTCGTCACCGCTGACGGACTCTGAGTTCAACGTGATGCCATTCGGCCTCTGTAACGCTCCCGCAACGTTTGAACGAATTTTGGACAACATCTTGCGCGGCCTGAAGTGGACTGTTTGTCTCTGCTATTTAGATGATGTTGTCGTGTTTTCGCCCGATTTTCCGACGCATCTCAAGCGCTTGCGCCAGATACTGAGCTGCCTCACCAATGCTGGTAATCTCAAAAAATGTCACTTTGGTGCCCGGCAGCTGACAATACTCGGCCGCCTCGTCTCCAAAGACGGCGTCCTGCCCGATCCTGACAAACTCCGTGCTGTCGCTGACTTCCCTAAACCGACTTCTACAAAACAAGTGCGCCGATTTGTGGGTCTCTGCTCCTATTTTCGGCGATTTGTTCCCAATTTCGCCTCCATCGTCGCACCCCTGACGAAACTTCTTAATGGTCCCGCCGACCTGTCTACGTGGGACTCGGCCTGAGACGACGCTTTTGCTGCGCTCCGTCGTTTTCTCACCTCTCCACCTATCCTTCGACACTACGACCCCAGTGCCCCTACTGAAGTGCACACCGAAGCAAGCGGAATCGGCCTCGGGGCTGTCCTTGCCCAGCGAGAGCCCGAATTTCCTGAATACGTCGTTGCGTACGCCAGCCATGCCCTCACCAAGGCTGAGTCGAACTACACCGTGACGGAAAAGGAGTGTCTCGCCGTAGTGTGGGCTCTAAAAAAATTCCGCCCATACTTATATGGTCGCCCGTTCACCGTCGTCACCGATCATCACGCTTTGTGCTGGTTGGCTTCACTCAAAGATCCCTCAGGGCGCCTAGGCCGCTGGGCCCTCCGTCTTCAGGAATTCGATATCACCGTAGGTTACCGATCGGGCCGCAAGCACTCCGACGCCGACGCCTTGTCCCGCTCCCCACTGCCCTCTCTTGCGCCCTCTTCGCCAATATCTGCATCCCTACTCGCAGCGCTCACTACCATGGACATGCCCCATCAACAACGCCAAGATTCATGGATTTCATCGTTGCTCGACGTACTTCGTGCACCCTCTACGGCCTCCTTCTCTCGAGCACTTCGTCGCCAGGCTTCCCATTTTGCCCTTCGCGACGGTCTTCTGTACCGGCGCAACTATCGTCCAGATGGCCGCAAGTGGATTCTCGTGATTCCCGACATCTCCGCACTGAGATTTGTGAACACCACCATGCCGATCCTCAGAGCGCTCACGCTGGCTCGCTGAAAACGTACGAGCGACTACGCCAGAGGTACTATTGGCGGGGCATGTACAACCTCGTTCGTCGCTACGTTCGCTCCTGCACGGCCTGTCAGCAGCGGAAGTCGACACCTCGTCCTTCGACTGCCCCGTTACAGCCAATACCGTGTCCGGCTCGCCCTTTTGATCGTGTGGGCATCGACCTATATGGGCCACTTCCCTTCACGACCTCTGGGAATCGCTGGATCATAGTCGCCGTGGACCACCTCACTCGGTATGCTGAGACCGCTGCCCTACCTGCGGCTACTGCTCGCGATGTAGCCTTCTTCCTTCTTCATCACTTTGTCCTGCGTCACGGCGCTCCTCGCGAACTTCTCAGTGACCGCGGCCGTGTTTTCTTGTCTGAAGTTCTTCACGAGCTTCTCGCTGCGTGCCACACAGTCCACCGCACCGCTACTGCTTACCACCCTCAAACCAACGGCCTCACCGAACGGTTCAACCGTACTCTTGGGGACATGATCGCCATGTATATTCACTCCGACAGCTCCAATTGGGATCAGGTTCTTCCGTTCGTCACCTATGCATATAACACCGCCTCTCAAGCAACCACCGGCTTTTCTCCATTCTTTCTTTTATTCGGACGCGAACCTTCTTGTATGTTGGATACAATCCTTCCCTACAACCCCGACAGCTCGGAATATGCTTCCCTCTCTGACATCACCCGCCATGCTCAGCAGTGCCGCCAGTTGGCTCGCTCCTTCACCGCCGAACGTCAAGGTCTCCGTACCCATGCTTCCGATCAAGACACGCCCGCGGTTCACTTCTCCACTGGCTCACTAGTCTTGCTCTCTGTTCCGAATACGTCCAAATTTTCGGCCAAGCACATCGGCCCTTACCGCATCTTGGAGCGTACGTCACCGGTCAACTACATTATCGAACCGGTGACACCTTCTTCGGACCATCGCCGCCGTGGCCGCAACGTCGTTCGCGTCAGCCGCTTGAAGCCGTATTATAGACCCCTCGTAGTCTCCTCTCCTTCAGTCGCCAGGATGGCTCCCTCTTTCCGCCGGGCACTTGGAATGAAGAAGATGAACCAGCCCCGAAGCCAACGACGACGAAGCGCTCGCGCCGCCGGTTGGATGCTCGTGCTGGATGGAACACTGCCGCTTGTGTCTGGTCTCTGGGCTCTCTGCCTCGTAGATTGCCTGTGCCAAGGTCTTCGTAGCCGGCGCTTCCATCGTGCCAATAAACCGCTCTACAGGGCCAACAGTTTTGTCTGTAGCAAGTAATTCCATATGCTTCCTATCATCACCGCGAACAATGTTCCAAAATTTTTGCGTGTTTGAAACAAGCATCGACGGTAGCGTTTGTTCGAAAAATGTGTGCTTAGCAACTAAAAGTGCGTCAGCATATGCCACGGCCGCGTGATGATGAGCCTCCCGTCTTTCTTCGCGCTTGGATGAATTGGCTCTTCGGAAGATACGTTTTGTTTTCTTGAGTAGACGTTTTATTGATGGTGCAAACCGAGGAGTACTGGAGCTATTTTTTTATTTTTCTCAGAGGCATAAATTGCTTTGTAAGTTGGAATATTTTGATTTTAGGGCGAGCCATTTTTCCTGCAAAGCGTCAAGAACGCCGAAACAGAATTCGCTTGAAAATTCCGCTAGTTCATCATTAATATAAGCATTGTCGGCTTTCCAACAGCCTTAAAAAAGTTTGTAGTAACTTCTTTGCGAGGTGATAAGTTTGATATATTAAAATGAATAACGGAATGATCACTAAAGCCAGCCAAAAGTGAAATTCAGTGAACAAGGCCTGGATGATTGATAAGTACTAGGTCAAGAATACTACACAGTGCTAGACGAGTAATATGCGTTGGACTATTGACTAGTTCACAAAGAATAAAATCGGGGCATGTGTCAAGAAAGGATATGCATTCGGAGGAGCTACCAGTTGCAATCGGAAGTGGCGTGACCCAAGAAATGTTGAGGAAGCTAAAATCGCCTATAGGACAAACATGGGCGACGAGCGAAATCTGGTGTGAAATTTATTAAGAACATCGTGCAAGCCCCAAGAAAAACCTTTTGATGAATTTAGAGGGCGGTAACATGCGACTAAAATCTAATCTTTTTAATTGAGCTGGATGTTCACGCAAACCAGTTCGAGGGTGCAAAGAAACAGAACATTGAAGGAAACCAGGCCCGCCAGAGACTGCTATCAGGACGCACCCTCTAGCTCGCGCTCCACAATCACACCTGTAGAATTTGTATTTTCGCGAGAAATTCAAGATTTCTTTATCATTGAATTTTGTGGACAGCCAAGTTTCCATAATAATCACGACGTCAGCGGTATATGTGTCGACCGATGTAGACACGGTGTCGCGTTTGTTATAACGCTCCTTAGGTTGCTAAAAAGAAAAGTTTCGTTTGACCGAACGACGTCCGCTAACCTCTAGTTATGGTGACAGATGCGTCAGAAGTAGCTGCTGTAGTCTTGCGGCGGGGATGTGCTCAACAACATAGGCCTCAACCTAATGGTCTACTGAAGACTTGATATGAGAGCATAGTGATGTTATCTGGGGCTTTGGTGAACACCGCTGCAGGGCAACATCAGAATTCGTTGCAGATGAGAGCCATATAAGGCTTTCGGATTAAAGCCAGGAGAGGAGGACGCAGGATAATCGATTCATCACTGATGATACCCATGCCTTTTAATATCTTCCTCTTTTTTCCTTGCTTCAGATAGTAATGTGCTTTCCAAGGGACTCCAGTTTAGAAGGCGCATTTTGGATCTACTTGTGGCGGAACTTCACTTGGTGCAGTAGATGCAGGAGCATCTACTGAGATGCGACGGGAGTGGATGTTTCGGTTTGTGCCGGTTTTCAGTGAATGTAGCGTGTACTATACTCTTTCGCGGCTGAAGCACAATGCGCGGAGCTTTTCTCGGAAAGAGCGGGTTCGACTGGGCACGAACTTTTGTCGCCTTGGCCGCCTCTAGTGCTAGGTAACAAGGTTGGGCCTTGCCCGCCCCAGGGAAAGAAATAACTGGTGCGAGAATGAAACAAAAAGAAGGACAGAGCGCGTGGGCTCCTTCCAGCCGTGCCGTGGGGTAGAAACTGTGCTCATTACCGTCATAATTGGCTCGCTCGAGCCGTCTTTTGTGTGTGCCGCAGCCCACACACAAAAAAAAAATTGCCGCCGCGATTATCTGCAGCTGCCGCCGCGGCCTTCGAGTGTCGCCCGGAGAGAAGGGACGCGTCGAGCTTTGTCGGCTGGCGTATTATGGATGTTTGATGCGGGCCTAGAAAAGGGCCGGCGTATCTGTTGGCGAGAGATACGCTGGAATGCGGTCTGGGCCGGCGTCCACCGGACAAACTAGCATGGCCCACTGCGAATTCTTTCGGTGTGGTGGCATACGGCAAGCAAAGTGCCCCCCCCCCCCCCCCCCCCCCGCCTGGTCTACCTGCAATGGTCTTTATGAAACTGCCGAGAAATGCAAAACACAGATGTTGTTGCTGGCTCTAGGAAAAAAAATATTAGCTCCCGCTGCAGCAACATGCGATTTTATAGCGAACGTTTCCGCCAACGGCAAACAGCGAAGGACATTAAAAATAAAGAAGGAACAGGACGAGTCGCATAATGAAAAAAAATCTAAGTTGATCATTATACCGGGACAGACAAATATTTAAACCTCAATTTTACGGCTAAGAGCAACATTATGTTTCGTGTTAAAAATAGTTTTTCATCGTACTTAGTACGGGATAATGATGCCATGCTTAGCAGTAACAATTTCATTAGGGAATATTTTGACATCTTGAATGAAATTTCATCACCGAGGCATCTTGTCAGGAAGGAGTACGGTAAATGACACTGCAGCCTAACTGATATGGCTTTATTTTTCCGTCTATATATATTATTTATCAAGGTGAAAAGTTGGGCTGATTGGTGCATGATCTTGTGGCAGGAACAGCGTAGCACGACACAAAGAAGAGACAGCCGAGACATGACGCTGACCAACAGCCAGATTTATAACGCACTTTCTTCGAATATATACATCTAGCTCGTGCAACAAGCAAAAGACATAAGCAAAAAACACATAAGATGTACACGTGGTAAAAAGATTATGACAACGCACACAGATAAACAGTTTCGCTGTCACAAAGCACTATCGAAGGTATGCTGACGCATACTTCGCTCTTTTTTCGGATGTTGAAGGCTTCTTCGATCTCCCTGGTCCGTTGATCAAAATATGACGCGATGACCTTTGCGTTGTTAAGCTGCGGAGCACATCCGTGCTCTCTGCAATGCTTTGCTAATTCTTTGCTGATGGCACCCTTTAGCGATATTTAGTGCTCTTGAAGCCGTTCATTTAAACAGCGCCCAGTTTGACCAATGTAGGTGCGTGCGCATGACAGAGGTATTTCATACACAACGTTATTCACACAATTCACATGCTTCGTCCGGTGCTTTTTCTTCTACTGATTTTTTCTTTGGTCGCTGTTGACTTTGGCGCACAGGATTCTTAACTTGCTGGGTGCTGACATGAGCACATTTACAGCAGCTCTTGCTCCTACCTTTTTGAGACTGTGGGAAATGCCATTAATGTAAGGGATGACCGCGTACGGCTTCCTTTCTTATGATGTGGTTGTGATCTACTTCCTGCCTCTGAGTGCTTGAAGAATCCCTTCTGCGACAATGGAGAGCAGACTCGTCGGGTAACCTCAGCCGACGGTCCTGGGCATCAAAATTGCCCTGAACTTCATCATGACAGAATCTCGTCAATGCGGCTCTCATTCCTGCTTTTGCATTCCCCGCTTGATGATCTTAGAATGCGCATATGTGTAGTGGTGCAGTCCCTTCTTGCTTCGTGGTCCGTACCGCCAGCATATGTGAGCGCCTAGAAAGGCTAGCGTCAAGTCAAGAAACCGCAGAACCCGCGGAACGTCTAGATACGACGAATATGTAGTTGGTTATGCAAGCCGCACCCTGACTTAAGCCGAGCCCAACTACTCTGTCACGAAAAAAGAGTGCTTGGCCATCGTTTGACCCCCATCGACAAGTTTCGCACTTATATCTATGGGCGCCTTTTTGACGTGTTCCCAGACCGCCATACCCTTTGTTCGCTTTCTTTGTTCCAAAATCCCTCCGGCCGCATGGCTCGTTGGGCTCTTCGTTTCGAAGAATATAACAAACGCGTCGTCTACCAGTCGGGCCGCAAGCATCAGGACGCCGATGCCTTGTCCCGTTCCCCGCTACCGGCCGAGATTGCCAGCCTCTCCGCTCCCGAAGCCACTGCGCCTTCACTCACCATCAGCGACATGCCTTCAGCGCGGCGTAAAGATCAGTGGATTTCCCCTGTTCGCGACTTTATCTCCGACCTAAATATATGTATACGTTCCGCCATCCCGCACCTTTCTCCGTCAAGCTTCACCCTTTGCCATTCGCGATAACCTCCTCTACCGGCGTAACTACAGCCCTGATTGACACAAATTGATGTATGTATGTATGTATGTATGTATGTATGTATGTATGTATGTATGTATGTATGTATGTATGTATGTATGTATGTATGTATGTATGTATGTATGTATGTATGTATGTATGTATGTATGTATGGATGGATGGATGGATGGATGAATGAATGAATGAATGAATGAATGAATGAATGAATGAATGAATGAATGGATGGATGGATGGATGGATGGATGGATGGATGGATGGATGGATGGATGGACGGACGGACGGACGGACGGACGGACGGACGGACGGATGGATGGATGGAAGGATGGATGGATACAGCTGAACCCTTTAAATCAGGCGGTGGCTCAAGCCGCTCAGCCATGACTTATTAAATTTTACTCTTGTCTTCATTTTAGCCTCCAATCAGATAACCATCGCTTGGCTACTTCTGCCTGCTTAAAATCTACTTTCCCTTCACTCTCCTCTAACCCCAATGCCTTGGATAAATCAGCCCCACTGCTTTCCACTGTAGAGTGAAGCCCTTTACAGAAAAGTATCAAGTGTTCAGCCGTCTCCTCCTCCTCTCCGCACGCAACGCACAACGTGTCTATCTCGTGGTACCTGACTCTATACGTTTTAGTCCGCAAAACTCCCGTCCTGGCCTCAAACAACAAAGAGCTTCCCCTACAATTATCATAGATATTTTCTTTGGCAATTTCTTGCTTAAAAGACCTGTATGTTCTAGTGCTGATTTCGTCAGCATCGCAGTTTTCAACAGAGCTCTCTGTTTTTCTTTAACCTTTTTCTCAACCGATCATTGCTGATATGCGCCCCTACTGCTTTCAGATATTTACGTGTCAATTTTCTAGTTCGCTTTCTCTATTTCCTATCAACATTCCTTATATACAGGTATCTGAAAGCTTTGCTAGCCCACTGCTTTTCCCCTATTTTTCTCAATCGCACCTCAAATGCTATCTTACTTCTAGAGGGGTAGATACTTGGGCTTAATGGTTCATTTCAAGAGCAGAATTCATCCCGCAAAAAAAAAAAAAAGACAGGGACACAGAAAGACGACACCACAGAGCGCTAACTTCCAACAAAGATTTATTTCGTAAAAGAAGGGTGGTTTTTATATACTGACTTATCATACAATTACTATCAAACTACAGCTAACAAAGCATATCAGACAGATATAAGAGCTCCTTTGCAACAGAGCTACTGCAGGGCGGCTCGCACAGTCATCTTCCAACAAAGAAATCCATTCCGCTTCAATTATCTCTCGTGTTAAGCTGTTTTTGTGCATTTTCAAGACCACACATTTTTTTAGGAGTGGTATACAATGACACACACGGAAATGGGCTGACAAACCTTTCCCACGCATGTCACTAACGTCACGCCCATGTTCCCGAAGCCTATCATTCAGGCATCTGCCTGTTTGGCCTAAATACTGTTTGCCACAGGAAAGAGGTATCTGGTAAACGACATTTTCAATGCAATCAACAAATTTATTTTTATCTTTCTTAATACAGCCAACCGCCTTTTTGGATTTTGTCAAATTTTTCGTCCACAAATAGCACAACTTTTCAGGGGCTGAAAAACTACTCTGGCTCCCGAAAGCTCCGCTATATATTTTAAGATTATGGGAAAGCCGATGAAAGTAAGGGATGACAGCAACTTTTTCTCTCTTATGCGTAGCCTCTGGAATTTCTTGCGTTTTTTTCTGGCAGAACTTTTTAGAACGCCTTCCGCTACAGAGACCAGAACATGGGAAGCGTAACCAGCGTTCTCCAACCGCTTGCACTGCTGAGAAAAACTTGCATGCATGAGGTGAGAAAAGGACTTCATTAGAGAATTAACAAAAGAAAGGCGAACAATGGATCGTTTTACGAGTTCAGGGTGTGCTGAATGAAAAGGCAATAATGGTTTTTCGCCTCGAGGTTTGAACATCCAGCATGTGCGATCATGATGCAGTATGATGTTGATGTCTCGGAACTTGATTACCCCCTTTTCAGGTAGTTCAAACATTAGATTTAGAGGACAGAAATGGCTACGAAACGAAGTGCGGACATTAAGAACATCATCCTTGAAGGAACCGTCATTTCTGTTAAGTGCAATAAGAAAATCATCAACATATCTAAAAATCTTGATGACATTGGTATCTTTTACTATATCCGCAAAAGACCTGTCCAACTGGGCTAAAAACAAGTGGCTCAGAATGGGTGCTATGCAAAAACCTATACAAATGCCTTGTTTTTCAAGATGTGGTTTTTCGCCCCTCTCTATGAATGTAGACTTAAGGTAAAATTTTGAAATTTCTAGAAAAACATTTACCGAGATGCCAGATGCATTTTGAAAGTCAATAGGTCCGTACCGGTCAATACAATCTCCAACACAAGATAACGAAGCCTCATGTGGAATGGAATAATATAGATCTTTTATATCAACCGAAAAAAAAGATAGTCCATGTTCCGCATATGACTTGATAAAATCTATAACCTGCTCAGAATTTCGGACAAGGAATGGTCTTGAATGGATAAGAAATTCAGGTTTTCTTGTAACAAAAGGGCAACAGATTTTTGCCATGTACCATTCTCTGATACAATAACTCTGAACGGAACATCAGTTTTATGGGTCTTTGCGTTGAAGAATATCTGAAGGAAGTCTTTTTTACAATCGGTAATTCCTTTAAGAACCGACAAAATGTTCAACCTAGTACATAGTCTCTTCGCTTCAGCTTTTATCTTTGAAATTTTTACATTTGGATAGCAGTTAAAGGCGGAGGAAACAGCTTCACATGCTTTCTTATGAAAGAGTCCAGAAGGAAATACAGCAAATCCTCCTTATTTGTCTGCGGGAAGGAGGCACAATGAATGATGTTCTAGGTAAGACTTAGCTCGATTTACGGGAAGTCTTGAAGGATGCAACTTACATCGCCGTAAGGTGTCGACACCTGCAGAAACACATCGGTCTGCCTCTTGCTCGGGGATGATACGAGAAATCTGGTGAACGAAGATGAGCCGCTCCGCAGAAGACGATTTTGGCTCCAGGGCAAACTTAGGTCCCAACGACAGAACAGATCTCACATGTTGAGGAAGATCCAGTCCTTGCGGTGTATGGATAACACGCCGAGGTGAGCGTGGCTTAATGTCAAGCTGTCTTCTGAGGTAGTCCAGTTGTCGCTGCCGAATGAAGTCCGTAGTATAGCTGACAAGCCGCTGGCACTCTCGTAGCGTCTTCCCTGCTGTGGATGGGTTTGAACTCTGGCCAACCAAAATGTGGAGATATTCCCTGCATAGGCGAGCTAGTCGAAACGACTTAGCCTTTAAAATCTTGCACACTCTGACACCATGACCTCGTGTGGGATAAACCCACCGAACAGACGCCTCACTTCATCCGGAAGCACATTGTTCCGGCAACAATGACGGTTCCTTCAAGAATGATGTTCTTAATGTCCGCATTTCGTTTCGTAACCATTTCTGTGCTCTAAATCTAACGTTTCAACTACCTGAAAAGGGCGTATTCAAGTTCCTAGACATCAACATCGTACTGCATCATGATCGCACATGCTGGATCTTCAAACCTCGAGGCGAAAAACCATTATTGCCTTTTCATTCAGCACACCCTAAACTCGTAAAACGATCCATTGTTCGCCTTTCTTTTGTTAATTCTCTAATGAAGTCCTGTTCGCACCTCATGCATGCAAGTTTTTCTCAGCAGTGCAAGCGGTTGGAGAACGCTGGTTACCCTTCCCATGTTCTGGTCTCTGTAGCGGAAGGCGTTCTAAAAAGTTCTGCCAGAAAAAAACGCAAGAAATTCCAGAGGCTACGCATAAGAGAGAAAAAGTTGCTGTCACCCCTTACTTTCATCGGCTTTCCCATAATCATAAAATATATAGCGGAGCTTTCGGGAGCCAGAGTAGTTTTTCAGCCCCTGAAAATTTGACAAAATCCAAAAAGGCGGTTGGCTGTATTAAGAAAGATAAAAATAAATTTGTTGATTGCATTGAAAATGTCGTTTACCAGATACCTCTTTCCTGTGGCAAACCGTATTTAGGCCAAGCAGGCAGATGCCTTAATGATAGGCTTCGGGAACATGGGCGTGACGTTAGTGACATACGTGGGAAAGGTTTGTCAGCCCATTTCCGTGTGTGTCATTGTATGCCACTCCTAAAGAAACGTGCGGTCTTGAAAATGCACAAAAACCGCTTAACACGAGAGATAATTGAAGCGGAATGGATTTCCTTGTTGGAAGATGACTGTGTGAGTAGCCCTTCAGTAGCTCTGTTGCCAAAGGAGCTCTTATATCTGTCTGATATGCTTTGCTAGCTGTGGTTTGATAGTAATTGTATGATAAGTTAGTATATAAAAACCACCCTTCTTTTACGAAATAAATCTTTCTTGGAAGTTAGCGCTCTGTGGTGTCGTCTTTCTGTGTCCCTGCCTTTTTTTTTCTGCGCTATGAATTTTACCCTTACATTTAGCTTCTCTGCTCTCGAACGACGCCCATCCCATATCACCTTGTACCCCCTGATTCGGTGTATTGTCATGTGCTACCAAAGCTGGCCTCCCTACGCCACGTTGTTTAATTTCTAACCTTGCTTGAACATCTGGTCGCATGCACAGGACCGCATTACCGAAAGTCAGGCTAGGAACCATCACCCCTTTCGAGATCCCTCTTACCACTTCATGCCTATTGTAATTCCACAGTGCCCTATTTTTCATGACAGCTGTATTCCTACTACTTTTACTCATTACATATTTTTCATGCTCTGTCAGATACTCACCGCCGTTATTTATCCACACCCCAACATATTTGTACTCATCCACTACTTCTAGCGTGAACTCCTGTATTCTATGCTCGCCGACTTCATCATTAAATATCATGACTGCAGATTTTTCTTTACTAAACTTGAAACCTAATCTATCTCCCTCTGTACCACTTATGTCTATCAACTTCTGCAAATCTTCCTTGCTGTCAGCCATTACCACTATATTGTCACGTGGTGGTGACGGCAGTCGAAGCAGCGATGAAGACGGACGAAAGGGTCTTCTAAAAGAACTGTTTATTGGGCTTACTTGCACCCAAAATGGACTGAATCACTCGGCGGCGGCGAAGCGACAAGCGTGCTCGGCGGTCGTCGAACAGAATGCCGGCCGTTGTCGGCCGTGCTCAATTTAAAGCTGATAGCGAACTTTCGAGATAAAGAGCGCAAAGTTACTAGAACATTCAGGAACAACGTAGAATCAGCTCTGCCTGCATGGCTGCGATCAATCGAGATAAATCTAGTCGCATCTTGCGTAGCAAACAAAGCGATAAAGTAATGTGGCGGCAGATTGGAAAAACGAACACACTGCAAATATTCGCGGCATTACTCCCCTCTCAAAGAAGCATCGACCCGATGCATTAAAACAGATAGTGTGACTAGTAAAAGAAACAAAAAGGAACTAGCGAAAATAGAGAATGGAAATGCAGCGGCCTTTAGCGCGCATAATACGGCTTCAGAGGGACTACATGGACAACTTCTGTTCGTACCCGGCGTCGCTGGGATGCAGTCATTGCGTCAGGGATGACTTCATAATCCAGTTCACCCAGCCGACGAAGAACCTTGTACGGGCCGAAATAGCGGCGCAAAAGCTTTTCACTCAATACACGGCGGCGAATGGGCGTCCACACCCAGACTTGGTCTCCTGGCTTGTATTCCGCATTGCGTCTTCGTAGGTTGTAGCGTCTGGTGTCGGACCGCTGCTGATCTTTGATCCGTAATCGGGCAAACCTTCGAGCGGCTTCTGCGCGTTGAAGGTAGGCGGCAACGTCGACGTTCTCTTCTTCTGTAACGTTGGGCAGCATGGCGTCTAGCGTGGTCGTGGCCTCCCTGCCATGGACGAGCCTAAAAGGCGTCATCTGGGTGGTCTCCTGCACTGCGGTGTTGTAGGCGAAGACTACGTAAGGCAGGATGACATCCCAGGTTTTGTGTTCGGCATCGACATACATAGCGAGCATATCGGCGATGGTTTTGTTCAGGCGCTCGGTCAGTCCGTTGGTCTGCGGATGGTATGCAGTTGTCCTCCGGTGGCTGGTTTGGCTGTAGCGCAGGATGGCTTGCGTTAGTTCCGCCGTGAATGCTGTTCCTCTGTCCGTGATGAGCACATCGGGGGCGCCGTGTCGAAGAAGAATGCACTCCACCAAAAATTTGGCGACTTCTGCTGCTGTTCCGTTTTGTAGGGCTTTCGCCTCGGCGTAGTGGGTCAGGTAGTCGGTCGCTATGATGATCCACTTATTTCCAGATGTTGACGTTGGAAAAGGGCAAAGCAAGTCCATGCCAATCCGCTGAAAGGGCCTTGAAGGAGGTTCAATGAGGCTCAGAATTCCTGCTGGTCATGTGGGAGGAGTCTTTCCTCGCTGACAATCTCTGCAGGTTTTCACATAGTGTGCGACATCGGCAGACAGTTGGGGCCAGTAATATTTGTCTTGAATGCGGCGGAGGGTGCGAGTAAACCCGAGATGTCCAGCTGTCGGCTCGTCGTGTGAAGCCTGTAGAACTTCTTCGCGGAGGCAAGTAGGTAAAACAAGGAGGTAGGCTGTTTTGTTCGCTGTAAAGTTCTTCTTCACAAGGACCTCATTCTGCATACAGAAGGAAGACAGCCCTCGCTTGAATGAAGCGGGGGGTGAAGAAACCTTGCCTTCCAGGTACTCGATGAGGCCATTTAGGTCGGGGTCCGAGCGTTGCTGCTGAACAAAGGAGCTGGGGCTGATGGGTCCCAGGAAGGCGTCGTCATCATCGTCCGGCGGCGGTGCATCTACAGGGGCTCGTGAGAGGCAATCGGCGTCAGAGTGCTTGCGTCCGGACTTGTAAACGACGGTGACGTCAAACTCCTGGAGACGCAGACTCCATCGAGCGAGTCGGCCAGAGAGGCCCTTCAAATTGGCAAGCCAGTAGAACGCGTGGTGGTCGCTGACCACCTTGAACGGCCGTCCGTAGAGGTAGGGGCGGAATTTTGACGTAGCCCAGATGATGGCAAGACACTCCTTCTCAGTTGTGGAATAGTTAGCCCCTGCCTTGGAAAGGGAACGGCTAGCGTATGCGATGACTTTCTCCAGCCTGTTGCTTTTTTGACCGAGGACGGCGCCTAGTCCCACGCTGCTTGCGTCGGTATGAACTTCAGTATCGGCGTTTTCATCAAAATGCTCAAGGATCGGTGGAGATTGTAATCGACGCTGAATTCCTTGAAGGCGTCTGCTTGCGGCGCTTCCCATTTAAACGGCACGTCTGCCTTCGTCAGTTGGGTCAGGGGCTTGGCGATGCGCTAAAAGTTTTTCACAAATCGTCGGTAGAATGCGCACAGTCCGAGAAATCTGCGCACTGCTTTCTTATCGGCCGGCGGTGGAAACTGTTCAGTAGCAGCTGTTTTCTGCGGGTCTGGGCGTACTCCTTCCTTGCTAACGATGTGGCCTAGAAACAGCAGCTCTTCGTAAGCAAAGTGGCATTTCTCTGCTTTCAAGGTTAGGCCAGACGACTTGATTGCGTCTAGTACTGTTCGAAGTTTTTTGAGGTGCTCTTCAAAGTTCGAGGCGAAGACAACGACGTCATCTAAATATACCAGACAAATTTGCCACTTCAGGCCTGCCAGCACTGTATCCATTACTCGCTGAAACGTCGCTGGTGCGGAACAGAGACCAAATGGCATCACCTTGAACTCAAACAGCCCATCCGGAGTGATGAATGCTGTCTTCTCGCGATCTCTTTCGTCGACCTCAATTTGCCAGTAGCCGCTCTTGAGCTCCATCGATGAGAAATATTTGGCGTAGCAGAGGCGGTCCAGTGTGTCGTCGATGCGGGGGAGGGGGTAGACGTCCTTCTTTGTTATGTTGTTCAAGCGGCGGTAATCCACGCAGAATCGAAGTGAGCCGTCTCTCGTTCTCACTAGAACAACCGGTGCCGCCCATGGGCTGTTTGAAGGCTGGATGACGTCGTCGCGAAGCATTTCTTCGACTTGGTCCCGGATGGCTTGTCGTTCTCGCGGTGACACACGGTAGGGGCTTTGACGGAGAGGTCGGACGTGTTGATCCGTTATAATGCGATGCTTGGCAATTAGCGTCTGTCGCACCTTCGGCGATGTCAAAAAACACTCACTGTAGCTATGAAGCAGATTGCGGATCTGGTCTTGTCTGTTCCGGTGCAGGGCTGGGTTGATGTCGAAAGTGGGCGAGTTCTCTTGGTCAGGCGAATCTTCTGCGGAGGGATCGGAGAGGGGGAAGGAGTCTCGTACGTCAGATATTTCGTCGAAGAAAATAATCGTCGTTCCTCTGCTAATGTGCCGGTATTCTTCGATGAAGTTAGTCAGCAGTACTTCGGCCTGGCCATTGCGCAAATGTGCGATGCCTCTTGCGATGCTGATTCCTCGGTCTAGGAGCAACTGCATGTTGCCCTCGATGATGGCTTCAGCGTTAATGGCTTTCGTGGCGCCTACGGTCAGTATAACGGTTGATCGGGGTGGGACGCTCACTTCTTCCTCCAGGACACTCAGGGCAACGTGATTTTCCCGAGGTTTCATCGAAGCGATGGCTTCGTCCGTCGAAAGCGTGATCAGCTTGGATCGCAGGTCGATGATCGCATGATGCTCATTAAGGAAATCCATACCCAAGATCACTTCGCGGGAGCATTGCGGTAGCAAAACAAAGGTCGCAGGATAGGTATGTCCTTTGACAGTCACTTGCGCTGTGCATCGTCCTGATGGCGTAATGAGGTGGCCCCCTGCGGTGCGAATTTGTGGGCTGTCCCAAGCCGTTGTGACTTTTCTCAGTTGCGCAGCGAATGTTCCATTCATCACCGAGTAATCGGCTCCTGTGTCGACTAGAGCGGTAACATTCCGGCCGTCGATAGTCACTTCTAAGTTAGAGGTCCTGGCTTTTGCATTGCACTTCGCTCTTGGCGTCGGGTCACGGCTTCGTCGCGTATGCGAGTCGCCGGTGGGGCGTGTGGTCGAAGCTCTTCAGGGTGGCGGCGTCGTTTTCAAGGCAGCCTGCGTCGTGGTCGGGGTTGTTATTGTGTGCGGCGTTGGTGCAGCGAGTGCCGGTTCTTCATGCGGCGTCGCGAGTGCAGCGTCTTCATGGGGCGTGGTCGGTGGAGGATCTTCTGCGTTCCGCTCTTGAGCAACCTCACCTCCAGAGGTTGCTGCCTTCAGTTTCCCCTACGGGGCCTGGGAGACCTTCCTCGTACCGCAGCTGCGTAGCTGCGGCGTGGCAACGCAAAGCACGAGGTTGACGGCGATGGTGAGCGCGAAAAGCGGTTCGGCGTGTACTCTTTTCGACGCAGGTACTCGTCGATTTCCTGCGGACGTTGCCCGAAGCGTGGTCGTGGGGCGTTAATGGCAAATCCTCGAAGACCGATACGTTCGTACGGGCAGTGACGAACAATATGGCCGGCCTCACCGCAATGGAAGCACAACGGTCATGCGACACCTCCAGGTGTCGCATTTCCTGGGGCTTGAGCGTCGGTCATAGGCTGGGCGGGCGGGGGTGGGAGGCGGCGTTGTGGAACAAGTGGCTCATCTCGTGGAGGACGTGGGGGTTGTCGTTGGGGCTTGGCAGTCCTTGCTGCAGCGGTGTAGGTCATGGCCTGGGGTTCTGTGGCCGTCGGGGTGCCAAGTGCCTGTTGCACTTCTTCCCGTACCACGTCCATCATAGTCGCTTCTTGTGGCTGTGGGGAGGATGGCAGTAAACGGCGTAGCTCCTCTCGGACGATTTCGTGGATAACTTCCCGCAAGCTGTCGCTGGTGGTGGCCGGCGTGTCCGAACGGATTGCACAGGCAGAGGAAGGATGATTGTACTGCCGAGCTCGGACGTCGAGGGTCTTCTCAATCGTGCAGGCTTCTTGCATAAATTCCTCGACTGTTTTTGGCGGCTGGCGGACGAGGCTTGCAAAGAGTTGTTCTTTTACGCCACGCATTAAAAACTGAACTTTCTTTTCCTCGGTCATCTCGGGGTCGGCGGGTTGCCAACGAATGACCGCCGTGAGCGGACGCACTTCACCTCGGCTCCGTGGATTTTTACTCAGGACGGCGAATTTGCGACCTGAAATGGATTGATACCACTCACAATCGGTCAGTGAAGGTGTTCGGCACCCGTTCCCACCATTGTTTGTGCAATTCCGACCACTTTTGCCCGAAAAAGACTCTAACGCTCCGAGCCAGGCGCGGAACGCTAGGCCTCGCGTTGTGCCTAGCACAACAAGGGCGGTCCTCCAGCCCATGCCTCGCCCCGCGCCACACTGCGCGGCGCTGAAAATGAGCTCGGAGGCGTCCCTGCTACCCACAACAAATGAAGGCTTGGATTCCGACATGGACTTAACCGACTCTCAACACCGAGCGGAAAACGGTCCGACGACCAGTTCGTCCCCGGCCTCGCCACCACCTACTAACCCTCTGCCCAACGGCTGGAAGATATCCTTGAGCAGTTATCAAGAAAGGAAGCTTCGCAAAGCAGCCCGGACTGAAACCAACAGCCAAGTGCAGGGCAGCACCGACTCCCAGGACCCCCCACCAAATCACAAACATCCTACGCCAAAGAAACGCGGCCCTCGAGTCCGCCTCCCGCCTCTACCGCCAACGGGCATCAAAATCGTGATTCGACCTCGCCGAGGACTCGCTTTAAAGAGTTTCTCAAATCTCGATCTTGCCCAAGCAGTAAGCAACGCCTGTCCAGAACCGCAGCAGGTGGAAGGAATGTACCTCCCCCGCCCCCACTACGGATCAAATATCATCGTAGCGAGCACTCCGCACGCAGAAGTTGCCAACGAACTTCGACAAATCAAGACACTGTCCCTTGGAGACCTCGCTCATGACGTGAACGCCTACATACCTTTCACAGAGCACGACAGACGGGGCGTAATCCACGGAATTCCGGACGGGCTTATACATCCGCTCACGCGGGACCACCGTACTCGACGTACGATGCATGGGCAAAACATCGTCGATGCTGATCACTTTCAACGGCCCTACCACCCCCAAAGTTGTGTACTTCAAGAGCGCGGAGTTTCGTTGCCATCTGTACCGCCCAGCACGACAATTCTGCTATGTGTGCATGCAGCCGCGTCATCGCTACGATGTGTGCCCCACATCAGACCTTTCGGCCTTCAGGAAATGCGGGGCCCAAAATCCTCCTGACGGACATCAGTGCCTGCCGAAGTGTGCTCTGTGCGGAGGAACACACGAAACCGGCAGCAAGGAGTGCCCCAATCGGTTCAAACCACTCAAGCAAAAGCCACCATCCATCCGATCCTCCACCCCACCCATCAAGGAACAACACCGGTCCAGGAAAGACAACCAGGCCCGAACTCGGACGCCGCGCTGGTTCAGCGCGGACTACGAGTCATCCAGCCAAAGCTGCAGCAGTAGGAGCAGATCGAGATCCGTCTCCACCAACCGGTCAACCCCTCCTCCCCCTGCACCCAAGCAAAAAAAGGAAATTAGCCGGCCACAACAGGGGTAAGCCAAGGCCACGGACAAAAAGGTGAGCTGGGCAGAGCTCGTTAAGAACTCTCCCACTGTTCCTTCAAACACACCCACTCCATCCAAATGCTCAGATTGTACAAAAATGGCACGCACTATCGACAAGCTACGATCCCAGGTAGCGGAGCTAGCCCGCAAGTGCACTCCTCTCACCACCCCCCACGTTCAACCTACCCCACCGCCTGCGCCCGGGATGTTGAGACTTCCCCCAAACCACTGCTACCACCAGTGGCGACACCAACTCCCACACCTCGCCAACCGACAACCACCCCCCTCCCCAACACATATGAAGAAATAGAGGGACGTCTCTTGAATAACATAATTAACAACATAAACCCCCTTCTCACAAGATTCACCTCCCAGCTCTCAGCCCAAATCGCACAAATAGGCGCGCGCCTGGACGCACATGACGCCCAATTTTTTACCCTACAAGCACTGATAACACCAAAGCCCCTAGCAGAAACGTGTTACCAGCTCTGACAACCCTCGAGCAAAAACCTACCGTTCCGCGACCGCGGCGGTCGCTATGAGTAGCCACAACGAATCTGTCAGGAGCTTTACCAGCCACCAGGATGGCTCCGCTCTCTAAATCAGAAACTCCTGACCGCCTAGAGATATGGCAATGGAATTGCCAAAGTTTCAGGAGAAAACAAAGCCTTTTGAAACAATACATCAATGTCACCCCCATTCGACCCGATATAATCTGCCTGCAAGAGGTAGGAGCCGACCCGGCGCCGACTCTCCCAGGATATTACACAGTCCACAACGCGAGCTCGCCAAAAGTTGCTACCCTTGTTTCTAAGGACATCACGGTGGTCGAACACTCCTTGAGAGAACAGGAGATCAACTACAACATGATCGAGGTCATTCCCAACAAGAGGGGCCGCAAGAGCACCTTCGTTCTTAACGTGTATCACCCCCCACGAGCAACCAAGGCCGATTTCTCTGACATACTTCAAGAGGCAGATCAGCTAGCTGTTTCGCATCAGCTTATAGCACTCGGTGACTTTAACCCCCCCCCCCCCCCCCCACAGGGAATGGGGCTACAAAACGAACTCGCTTCGTGGTCTGAGGGTGGTACGAGCTCAGGATGCCCTGGGCCTGGAAATACTTACTGATCCTTTATACCCAACTCGCGAAGGAAACAGCGTCACGCGCGATTCATGCCCTGACCTCACAATCGTCAAGAACATCCATAACGCTTCGTGGACAAATCTCGGAGAGAGCTTAGATAGCGACCACTACATCGTAAGCACGTCTATCACCTCCGCAAACATTCGTCGCACCATGGGAACAGCCAAAATCACGGACTGGACTAAATACCGTGCACAGCCCGTTCCGGAAGACCCCATTCAATCAATCAGTGAATGGAGTGAACAGATTCGGAAAGCACACAAGGAGGCCACCACCGAAGTACAATGCACACCCGGCGGTAGATCGTCACCTTCTGAAGTTGTGGCAGACCCGACGGACTCTGGTTCGCAGATGGAAACGCCAACGCCTCAATCGTCCCTTGCGACTCCGCATATCACAGATCACGGCAGAAGCACAAGAGTATACACAACACCTCTCTCAACAGAATTGGCAGGAATTTTGCGAGTCACTACGCGGCACGCTGGGGACCTTCCGCACCTGGGCGATCCTCCGCAGCCTCGTTGATCCGCAAACATCGCGGTCTGCCACTAACCGTACACTCAAGAAAATCGCCCATCTGTACCCCGGAGACAACGCGGCCCTCCTCACCGCCCTCAAAACCAAATACATCGGTGCCCCCCATCCTCCCAGCACAATCTTGTACACGGGAGGCCCAAATGAGAGGCTGGACGCCCCCATCACCACTGCCGAGGTTTACGCCGCGGCTCGATCTGCCACACGCAACACGGCAGCTGGCGCGGACAAGATCACAAATGGGATGGTTCGAAACCTGGGCAAGTCGCAGATCGAGGTCCTCACTACCTACATAAATGACACCCTATGGGAGGCGGGAGAACTCCCTGCAGAGTGGAAACACTCCGAAATCGTGACTATCCCAAAACCAGGCAAACCACCAAGCCTGGAAGCATTACGACCCATCTCCCTCACCTCTTGCCTGTGCAAACTATACGAGCGCGCTATCCAGACCCGTCTCCAAAACTACATAGAGGACAACAACCTCTTTCCACCCACTACGATCGACTTCAGGAAAGGTCTTTCTACGCAAGACGCTTTCCTCCTTCTCAAGGAAGAAGTACTCAGTAACATCCCGAGAGGCGGCGAGCACCTAATTATGGCCCTTGATCTGAAAGGCGCTTTTGACAACGTTTCTCACGACGCCATCTTGAAAGACCTCAACGCCCTCGTTTGCGGACCCAAGACCTTCAACTACATCAAAAATTTTCTCAGCAACCGCACGACCACGATTGGCGTGGGAGATGTCCGCTCCGGCACAGAGCAGACACCCAACAAAGTCACTCCCCAAGGCTCTATCATCTCTCCTCTCCTCCTCAATATAGCTATGATCGGCATGGCAAAAGCACACAAGGCTATTGAAGGCATCGGCTATACTATCTACGCTGATGATATTATCATCTGGTCCACCTGGGGTTCCCTTGCCGACAAAGAAAACACCCTACAAGAGGCAGTCAATTGCGTAGAAAGACAAGCAGCAAATTGCGGCCTCCGCTGCGCACAAGACAAATCCGAAATTATCCGCATTCAGGGCTATGCCTAAAAATCTCCCAGCGACATCGAGGTTTACCTCGAAGGCACGAGAATAAAGGAAGTCCCTCTTATCCGCATCCTGGGCCTTTGGCTTCAGAGCGACAGGAAAGCCAACCACACGTTACAGCGTCTCCGGACAACTTCCCTCCAGATCTACCGCATGGTTCGGCGCATCACTCGCAACCGAAAAGGCATGAGAGAGGAGGATACAATTCGACTGATACAGGCTCTAGTTATGAGCCGCCTGTCATATGGTCTCCCATTCCTACCACTTCTGGGGAATGAGCGAGACAAAGCAAACGCCATCATCCGTACCGCCTACAAACATGCGTTAGGCCTCCCGATGTACACGGCCAACTACCACCTCGAGGGCCTGGACTGACCAACACAATAGAAGAAATTCGAGAAGCCGTCCTAGCATCGCAAAAGGAACGCCTCCTCACCACCAAAGCTGGATGCGCAATCTTGGAAAGAGTGGATTCCCCGGCTGACATACGCGCCGTCCAGGACAACCGAGACCTACCCTCAACTCTGCGAACTCGCGTGTATGTAGCTCCACTCCCGAAGAACATGCACTCGGACTCACAAAAGGGACGACGAAAGGCGCGAGTGGACTATCTGCGCCGCACACATCGACAGGCACAAAATGCTGTATACGTGGACGGAGCCACGTACCCCGATTCAACAAACGCGGTGGCGGTCGTCATGAACACCAATTTCAAGGAAATCGCCAGCGCCTCCCTACGAAATTGCTCTCCCACAGTAGCACAAACTGCTGAAATTGCCCTCGCAATGCAGCACGGCGATGCTACGGGAAATGGGTTAAAAATTATTACTGACTCCCAGTCCGCGTGTCGCCTCTTCCTCTCTGGCAGACTTCCACCCTCCGTCGCTCCCATTCTGACTACCCCACAAGTTCAAAATTCCACATGCAAGCACTTGTACTCCTGGGCACGAGGGGCTCGAGGGAAACGAGGCCGCGGACAGTCTAGCTCGAGGATATACTAACCAAGCGACTAACCTCCCCTCTGCGTACTGCGAGCGCCTCCTCCTTCTCCGAACACAAAGACAAGTCTATCCCCCACCACACCGTAAGCTAACGGCGGCAGAGGCGAGGGAATGGCGACAACAACAGACGAACACCTTTCCTAACCTACACAAGTACCACATCATCTTCCCCGACAGATATGACAGCATATGCCCCTGGTGTGGCGGAATTCCAACAACATATCATGTAACATGGGGCTGCTCCGGTCCCAAGCCCCCCGAACTAGACAAACATCACTCCGAGGAACAGTGGGAGTCTGCCATGCTCAGCTCTGACTTGGCGACGCAGCGAAAGCTGATATCCCAAGCAAGAGCAACTGCGGTGGCCATTGGGGTCCTGAAATAAGGACTCCACCCAAAATCTTTATTTTCGCCTCTCTATCCTACCTTTTTGGAATAAACGTTTTCTACTACCGAGGTCGGCGCGGCGAAATAGGCGCTTCATCTCCTCGACGTAACCGTGGACGGGCTCATTCCGAAGCTGGATCCTGGACTCGAGGAGTCGTTCGGCTCTTTCTTTCCTCACGACACTGGTGAATACCGTCAGTGGGCATGTCAGCTGGCGTCCAGTCGACACCATGTCAAATCCATTCCTGTTTTTCATGCAGTTTGCCCTAATCGTCTCGACTGCGGAAGCCGGCGCTGTGAACACGGAATTCATCCTCGCTGAACGCCTACGCCAGCACGGAGACTGCGCAAAAGAAAAAGAATTTCCGAATGTGAGTGACTACTGGGGATCGCCACGTGCTACCTCATCGACGTCATCGACGAACCACGATATAAAAGCCCTCCTGCCATCGTCCTTCTTCAGTGGGCATGTCAGCTGGCGTCCAGTCGACACAATGTCAAATCCATTCCTGTTTTTCATGCAGTTTGCCCTAATCGTCTCGACTGCGGAAGCCGGCGCTGTGAACACGGAATTCATCCTCGCTGAACGCCTACGCCAGCACGGAGACTGCGCAAAAGAAAAAGAATTTCCGAATCTGAGTGACTGCTGGGGATCGCCACGTGCTACCTCATCGACGTCATCGACGAACCACGATATAAAAGCCCTCCTGCCATCGTCCTTCTTCAGTGGGCATGTCAGCTGGCGTCCAGTCGACACCATGTCAAATCCATTCCTGTTTTTCATGCAGGTTAGTAGCAATGTTTCTACAATCAAATCCAATAATATGTGCCTTATCCAGCTGACATGCCCACGTAGAGTGCTTGAAGTTTATTTTATTGGTCGTGACTTCGTATTGTCTCTACTTATGCTGTGTGGCGACATTGAGTCCAACCCTGGGCCACCCACTGAACAGCTACTGACCCAGCTCCTTGAAGGCCAGAAAGATATTCAGCGGAGACTGGGCGAAATTGAGGCCAAATTGCACAAAGTGGAAGAATTCACATCAGCTATAAATGAATTCAGAGATTTAAGCCGGGAGCTAGAATCACGAGTTGCAGGCTTAGAAAGGAAGCTTGTCGACCTAGAAGACCGGGGCAGACGAAATAATGTAATCGTGTTCGGAATTCCTGAAAAATTGAATGAAACTTACGAAGAACTGTCACAGAGTGTGTTGAAAGGTGTGTTCTGTGACAAAATGGACACGAAAGTTGTTTCAGCCGAGAGAATTCATAGAATCGGTCGCAAGCAACCTAACAAGCATCGACCTGTTATTATCAAGCTGATGGATCATCGTGAGAAAGTTAACATACTGAAAAACTGCTCGAAACTAAAAGACACCGATTACTCTATTTCAGAAGACTTTTCGTATACCACGCGGCAGATACGGAAGAATCTCTGGGAAAGCACCGCAGAGATTCGAAAAGCCGGTCAGAAGGTTAAGCTAATCTACAACAAGATAAAAATTGGTGACGATCTGTTTGTTTGGGATGACACTAGCAAAGAAAGAGTCCTAGAGCATGGCAGCCGGAATCGAAAACAAAGTGACCAATGAATCGAGAACAGTCAAATTAAATCGCTAAAATGTATTCAGTTTAACGCCCGGAGCATTGTGAACAAGTCTGAGGATTTGGAAAGTATAGTAGTGGCGCATAAACCGCATATCATTATAATCACCGAAACCTGGCTGCACTCTGATATCACTGATGAAGAAATTACACCACCAGGATACAGAATTATGCGCAAAGACGGGACTTCTCGCGGTGGTGGTGTTGCAATTCTTTTTCAAGAATCTTTCCAAGTAATCAGGCTACCTGACGTGCAAGGAATTGAATGCGTCATTTGTAAACTAATTCTAAATGAACTTAGTCTTGTTATTGGCGCGTTTTACCGCCCACCACGAGGTGACGGTGTTTTCTTTGAGAAACTAAATGAATTCTTATGTACTACGAAAGCACAATCAAGTAATGTACTATTGGCTGGAGACTTTAACATGCCGCTCGTCAATTGGGACAAACAGTTTCCAGAGCCGCTCTGCACATCAGCCGAACTTCTTGTAGACATCGTACTTGATCACGATTTAACTCAATTAGTAAAGCAAGCAACGCGTATACAAAAGGATAAGAAATCCATTCTTGATCTTTTCTTCGTTAGTAACAGTGTCTTTCGTCGCGGTCCTCTACTTCAATATTTCGAAGGCATATCTGACCATGTTATAGTATCTTTAAACATTCCATTGCTTCTTCCGAAAAATAAAAAGAGGTGCGTGTTGTGCCAAACTTCTCGCGTGCTGATGATGTTGCAGTTTTAGACTTACTTGATATTTCATTCTCAGATTTTGTGGTTCTTTACGAATCCTGCGACTGCTCAGTAGAAAATCTCTGGGTTTTCTTTAAGAACCTTGCTCTGAATTGCATTTCGCGTTTTGCGCCTACTCGGGTAATTACCCTACGCGCCAGCAGCCCTTGGATGACGAGGGAACTTGTACGCATGGGACGAAAGATTAAGTGAGTTCGCAAAAAACTTCGGCGAAGCCAGTCGGCAGTTGATGCTGCTAAACTGTCTGATATGCGTTGACGGCGAACTGATTACTGATGCGACACAGATTGCTTCGTCTTTCAACCGTTTCTTTTGTACTGTGTTTACGCACGATGATGGTAGAAAGCCTGATTTTAACTCAGCTTGTCCGCCTATTACTGATGTTTCTGTAACTGAAGAAGGTGTTGTCTTTCTGCTTCTCAGTTGTGACGCAAAAAAGTCGCCGGGAATTGATGACATACCAAATACGTTTCTTGTGAGATATGCCGAATGGTGTTCCAAGTACTTAACGCTCATATTTAAGAAGTCTTTGTTAAACGCCGAGCTCCCGGAGGACTGGAAGCACGGAAAAATTATTCCTATTCCCAAAACTGAAAATTCATCTCTACTTAGCTCATATAGGCCAATATCTTTACTGTATACTTCTTCAAAAATACTTGAACATATACTTTTTGGGCATATATCAGCCTTCCTGGAAACCAATCACGTAATTGACGACCGGCAACACGGTTTTCGCAAAGGCTTCTCTACAGTGACCCAACTTCTAGAGACGATGCAGGATTTTGCCGCAGCCATTGATAACCAGTGTCAAATTGATGTCATTTTTTTAGATTTCGAAAAAGCATTTGACCGCGTCTCACACAGAAAGTTCTTGCTAAAGCTAAATACTATCTTTAAAAACGATCTACTGTTGACGTGGGTACAAGCATATCTATCGTCTCGATATCAGTCCATATCAATCGGCAATGCATGTTCGAGCCCAGCTTTGGTAAGCTCCGGTATCCCACAAGGCTCAGTACTTGGGCCATTGTTCTTTTTAATTTTTATAAATGACATTGCTAAAGAAATTCCTGTCAAAATCAAGCTGTTTGCCGACGATTGTGTATTATATCATGAAATACGAACTCCTGCTGACCAGCTTCTTCTTAATGACGCCTTGGCTAAAATTCATGATTGGTTCTCAACGTGGCAGATGAGTATTAATACTAAAAAAACAGTTTCAATGTCTATTACGCGGAAGAAGCGGCCATTAAGTTTTGCCTATACTATTAATAACCATCCCCTGTCTACCGTGGACAGCTAAAAGTTCTTGGGATTAACGATTAGCTCTGACCTACGGTGGAACAAACACATTTCTAATATTAAAAATAAAGCTATGAAAAAACTTGGCTTTTTAAGAAGATCTCTCCGGTACTCTACGCAGGAAATTAGGTTACTAGCTTACAAAACTTTTATCCGACCTAGTTTAGAATACGCCTCTGTTGTGTGGGACCCTTATACTAAAGAAAACATTAAAACACTCGAAAATATTCAAAGAAAGTCAGTGCGATTTATTTATAATTCATACAGCAGGCAGACGTCCCCTACCATGCTACTTGAGAAAGCAAATTTGGATTCTTTGCAGCTCAGGAGATACCGCGAGAGGCTTAAATACATGTTCATGATTGTTCACAACAAATTAGGAATTAACAGCAGCAAGTACATTGAGCTCGTCCCGGGTCGTTCGACACGATCCTACCATTCTTTAAAAGTGAAGGAATACTCATGCCGCACTGAAACATACAAGAATTCTTTCTTCCCCCGTACTGTGCGGGAATGGAATGTCCTCAAAGCGAATATTGTAGAGGCTTCTACTGTGGAGTCATTTACGGAGTCGCTTAGGAATTCGTAACAATTTTGCAGCATTCAACATTTTCCTTTTTTTTTTCCCCAGTGCTCATTTTGACGCCAGGCGTCGTATAATATTGTATAATGTTGTTTCTTTTCGTCGTTCATTTTTTCGGTATTGTGTGCTGAGTTGCGTGTACCTCAGGGAGGTTTTCTTTTTGTCAAAGTGTATTTTACACCCACTCCTGCTTAAGGCTTTGCAATAAAGCCAGCAGTCTTCTGTAAATGAATAAAATAAATAAATAAATAGTTCTCTCTTGAATAGCTCCCATGTCGTAAGGGACGACTCGTAGTATTCGTACCACGTGCGCGCGGAGCCATCCAATGAGAAGAACACGTGTCCAATTTTTGCCACATCATCCCAATTGTTGAATGACGCCTCGCGCTCAAATTGATCCAACCATTCTTCAGTGTCTTCGCCTAGGGATCCATTGAAAGTTTGCGTCACCCGCGGCTGCTGCAGTATGATCGGTGTCGACATCTTCGGCGAGGTTGCGGTGCTCGTAGCCGCGTCTTTTCGCTGTCTTGTGCGGTCCGGCCGTTTCCCGAACTCAGGCTCCTCCCCCTGGAGACGTCGGCTGGCTCGCTGAGCTGCTGGCTCGTCCTCGGGTGCGAAGCGCTCAGGGCTGGCTTCACGACTTAAAGGGGGCGTCCGGAGCATGGAAGGCTACCCAGCACCTCTACCAGATGTCACGTGGTGGTGACGGCAGTCGAAGCAGCGATGAAGACGGACAAAAGGGTCTGAAACACTCGGCGGCAGCGAAGCGACAAGCGTGCTCGGCGGTCGTCGAACAGAATGCCGGCCGCTGTCGGCCGTGCTCAATTTAAAGCTGATAGCGAACTTTCGAGATAAAGAGCGCAAAGTTACTAGAACATTCCGGAACAACGTAGAATCAGCTCTGCCTGGCTGCGATCAATCGAGATAAGTCTAGTCGCGTCTTAGCAAACAAAGCGATAAAGTGATGTGGCGGCAGATTTGAAAAACGAACACACTGCAAATATTCGCGGCAATATCATCGGCGTATATTAGTCCCGGTAACGACTGTTTAATCAATTGTCATTGCTTGGAAAAAGGAAGGTTGAAGCCTAGTTCGCTCCTCTCTTGCTTGGTCTCCAACCCTTGCAGGTACAACAGGAACAACAAAAGGAGACAGAGGACATCCTTGCCTAAGCCCCCGCTGTATCTCTACAGGCTCTGATACCTGTTTTTCGCTGGAAAAACTGATTCCAGCGGCCTCTGGAGGCAAGGCCACTTATGCGGGGACTTGCGAAGATCTTCCTACGCCACGACCACGAGACGATGTTTCTCTGGGAGCCAGTAGCGACACCATCCGACGCGGTATACTTCCGATCTGTGCGTTACAGTTCATGGAGTGACGTGACCGCTTTTCTGGATATTGGGGCCGATTATTCCATTATGTGCCTTGACCTAGAACTGAAGGACGTTTTGACGCGCTGGTCGGGGACTAGAATGCACACAGCTGAGGGCCACCTGATAGTCCCTGCCGGCAGGTGCACAGCTCGAGTGGTTTTGTGTACGTCGGGCGAATTTGTAGTCCTTCGTGAGTGTTCGAGGGACTTGATCCTCGGTATCGACGTCCTTCAGACGAACGGCGCTGTCACTGGCCTCCACGATGCACGGGTCACGTTCTCGACGAAGCAGGCCGTTGTGCGTACACTGACACAGATTATTCATGCTTGAATGCTTTGCGTCTTGTTGACGACGACGTAAGGGTGCCACCCCGGTCCAATGTGCTAGTTCTCGTGAGGAACGATTTATTCCACGACTGCGAGGATATCGCTGATAGCCACGCACCACTGCTGCTCAAAGAGGCAGTAGCCGTCATTCGCGGGTTTGTCCAACTACAAGATGTGCGCGCCCTGGAGATAAGCCCTCAGAAGCAGGCACCACCATGCCCAGCCCTTCCGTCCGTCGGAATCAATACGGACTTTGCGCCTTAGCCAACTTTTGATAACTGGATAATTTTCGGGAAAAGCTTGTCATTCTTACGCATCATGTTGTGACTTTGTTTTTGATTCATGGTTTCTGGGCTTTCATGTTATGTTTTCTTATTCGTCGGAGAAAGTATTCAATACATATACGTTTAAATCTTACAAATAAAGTTGTACGGAAATTCAGCAGTATTTTCTTGGTAAACATCTTTCCAAGTCTTGGGTGCTATCTTCTGACCAAACATTTCTAGTGTACTTTGGCATGGTGTTTAGAAATAACGAAAAAGGCTGTTTTCTGCTGCTTCGCGAGGCTGCCTTAAAAATCATGTAGACGGGCAGGTGGTACGTTGTGCAGCAATTTGTCACTGTTGGCGATGTGCTCCGGGGTCTAGATAAAAGGAATTTGTGGGGATGCGGTGGCCGCAGTTGGCAAATGGCAGCATTAATTGGACATACAGCAGGAAGCGTTTGGCCAGCAGTGGGCGGTGAGGTTGACGATGATGATGATGGGGTTATTTAACGTGCACTGATATCGCAAAGCGCACGGTCATCTAGTATTTCATAATCATCATCAGCCTGACTGCACCCAGTCCAAGGCAAAACGCTCTCCCATGTCTCTCCAATTAACCCTCTCATTTTCCAACTGCGCCCACCATATGGCGGCAGACTTCTTAACCTCATCCGGCCACCCAACCTTCTCCCGCCCCTACTACGCTTGCATTCTGTTGGAATCCACCTCGTTACCAGTAAGGAGCAGCGGTTATCTTGCCTTCGCATTGCATGCCCTGCCCAAGTCTGTTCCTTCTTCTTGATTTCGACAAGATGACATTAACCCACGTTTGTTCCCTTACCCACTCTGCGCGATTCCGGTCCGTTAATGTTACACCTATAATTTTTATTTCCATGGCTCGCTGCGTTGTCCTTAACTTAAGCTGAACCCTTTTCGTCAGCCTCCACGTTCGTGACCTGTAGGTGAGTACCGCAAGATATAGCTGTTATAAACTTTTCTATTGGGAGGATATTGGTAAACTGCTACTCATGGTCTGAGCGCACCTGTGATATCCGCTCCACCCCGTTCTTATACTTCTAGTTATTTCCCTCCCATGATCCGGATAAGCTGTCACTACCTGTCCTAAGTAGACCTTTACTACTTCCAGCACCTCGCTTCCAATTGTGAACTGCTATTCTTTTGCTAGGCTGTTGAAAATTACTTTGGTTTTCTGCGTGTTAATTTTTAGACCCACCGTTTTGCTCTGCCTGTCTAAATCATTGATCATACTTTGCAATTCTTCTCGTGAATGACTTAGCAAGGCAATGTCATCAGGCAATGTTCCGTCTCTTTCTAAAATTCCACTTGGAGACGCTTGTTTTTCTTTCAGGCGTGCTACAGCTCACAAACGACGAGAGCGGCTTCCTGTATATAACCGGTTTAATTGCTTGCGTAATAGGAAATAAAATTGCGCACATTGGACAACAACAGTGGCCGCAAGAGAAACACCACATCCTCCGGTTCTCTTTTCTCCCCCCGTGCCTCGCTCTCCCTCGCGGTTTTATAACCTTGGCGTTAGGCCCCACAATACCAGGAGCACAGGTTTTCTTTAATATATCATCAAAAGATAATAGATATGGCGTTCCTAATTCACTGGAACTGTCGAGGCATACTAAAAAACTAAAGTGACGTAACAGATATTCTTGCTTTATATTCCCCGGTTGTTTTGTGTCTCCAAGAGACAAACTTGGGCTCAAAACATAAAAATATTTTAAGTAAATATAAAATCTTTCTCCACGACCAACAGCAACCAAATAGGCTCTCTGGAGGTACCGCCATAGTCGTTCAAAGTAACATGGCCACTCGTGAAGTCAAGCTTCAAACTACATTTGAAGCCGTTGCAGTATCTGTAGTACATTTTAAAACAATTCCTTCAACAACAAGTCCTTCACTGCCAAGTTATGTTCACGTGCCCGTTCATTGAAACACCTACCAGTCTGCCCAAAGTAAACTCTACCGCATGTGAGGGGAATTTGAATGTTGAAGCTTTAGCCAAGAAAGTAAAGAAACAAACTGGTAGTCTGCATGTATTCTTCAGTGGAAAAACCCATAAGTTGGAGTTCCCTCTACGAGCCATCGTTTCCGAAAAAAGGTACTTGGCAAAGGACGATTGGGAGCTACCTACAGCGTAATCTGGAAATGATAGTTAGAAAAGACCCGTTTCTCGTTCGGAGCTCAAGTGAAGTAGTGGCGTCCTTGGACGAAACCGTGCTTAAAGCCACTACTGGTTTCTCTATTGACATTCAACATCTTTTTTATTCTGTACCACATGATGGCCTGTTTGATGCAATCCGCCATAAAGTACATGAAAGTGGCGAAATTGGTTTTCAGAATAAGGCAGGGGTAAGCACGAAACATTTTCTTGAGTTTATCCTTTTATACGAACACTCGCCAAAGTCATAAAGGAAAAAAACCGTAAGAGCCCTGTCACACTAGCCCGACACGCCGCCGAGGCTGACCCGACAAAGACTCCAAAAATCGGCCAACCCGGTCGGCCGACCTTATCTGTGGCAGACCGAGCTGTCACACTAGGGCGACTACGACACCAACGCGGCCGACGACCGGATGTCTTCGTAGTGTGACAAGATTTGACGACCGCGACGCCGACAAAACCAGTCTGCCGACCGTGTCGTCGCGAGATCGGTCGCCGAGCAAAAACATTGCCGAAAGAAGGCCCTGCTTCCATATCCAGCCTGCGGAGAATAAATTTCGGATACATTTCGGCGCTCACAAAACGTTCAAATTATTATGACAGCCGAATTGACATCGTGTCCACATTGCTTTAACCCTCCTTTGGTCAGGATTTTAAGCGTGCGCTGGTCGTTTCAATCGGCACCTCGCACGAGAATGACTGCAGCAACATTTTCTTTGGAAGTGGAGACGGAGCTGATCTCCCTAATCGAAGAGCGTCGCCTGATATGGGACGTTAAAGATCCCCATTACCACCGCCGCGACTTTAAAGAAGTAGCATACGCGGAGGTATGCGAGCTACTGGGAGGCCAATTCACCGGTACGTACGGAAACATACCACGTTGCGCGGAGTATCGGAGACTATATCTGATGCTGTGGTGTCTGCTCTTTTTTTTTAGCACTGCTTATGGTTAGTGTGGCGTCGTGACTTCCCGACCGTCGATTGCATTAACTATGTGGCTTGACGTCGTACCCATGCTTCCTTTTCTGACGTTACTTTTCAGTTGCCCAAGTGCGCACGCGGTTCGCGAACTTGCGAGCACAATTTATGCGCGAGAGGCGCAAGTTCAAGGCCCGCTCCGGCGCAAGCCCGGACGAGATATACCAGCCAAAGTGGGCTCATTACAAAAGCCTGATGTTCTTGGCTAGCTCCTGCTCCTCGCAGCCAAGTTTTTCAACACTCCACACGCAGGAAGAAGAGGAGGTACGTTGTGTTTATTCCTTGATAGCTGGCGAGTATGCGGGGGCATTTCTAAATGTGTTGTATTGAAGCTGCAATTTGAGTACAACATCTGTTTTTTGAGCATCCAGGATAAAGTCTTATGTCACTGAATCTTGACATAATGTTCAAAACTCATTCTGATAAAGCATGTTAGAGGATGAAAACTGGCATGCTTTTGAAATCAACGGTGCATCAGATCTTCAATCAAGCTGGCCTGAAGCGAATCGTTGTGGCTCCACAGACAACAGAAATTTACTGCAGGCCATATTACATTATGTCTACACTTATGTCTACACTTTGTTACATCAAAGCCTCCTTCGGGAGCACATCGAACTGTATCTAAATATTTTAAAAGTAATGGCAACCACAATAACACACTTGGAACTTCCCAGCTTTTGACTAATGACCGCTTCACTGCCGTCCCCTATGCACAGAAACATATATTGGGCTAATACCCCTGTCACACGGCATTCCTCGAAGGCCTTTACAGCAAAGGCACCTTTTTTCACCAAAGGAGCGAAAGCTTAAAGGAGCAGTGACGCAGCTACACGGTGCGGCCCAAAGGTGGAACAGCCGTTCAGACTTAGCACCCGCTGCTGTGCTCGAGGCGGCTTAAGTGAATATTTTAAAATTAAAGTGGGGTATTCTGTTCATTCGTTGAGCTCAGACAATTTTTTTTATTCTGATTGCTTCCTTAAAAGGACTGCAACAGCTACTCTGATCAGCAGCAGCAGGTTTTGTGCATTGCCTTGGCCACCAGGGGCACTCGGTGTTGCTGCAACACTTTCACTGTCTTGAAATCTGCTTATAAATTATAAACAGCCGTACAAAA
The DNA here is from genome assembly GCF_052857255.1 of Amblyomma americanum. Lineage (NCBI taxonomy): Eukaryota > Metazoa > Arthropoda > Arachnida > Ixodida > Ixodidae > Amblyomma > Amblyomma americanum. Next base: position 163,228,345 of record NC_135504.1, on the reverse strand, counting down.
AGCAAAGCCAGACACACCTTTCGTATTTCTTGAAGATGTTTTCAAACATTTTTGGCTGCATCTACGTTCTTTTTTAATTTATTTTACTTTTTCACATTGGATGGCACTGCGATCACAGGTTCTCGAAGGCCGCGCCCTTGGGCTCCAAAGGTCTTGGACGGGCCAAGGCCCTTAGCAGCAAAGGCGCAACATTTGTGCCGTGTAGCTGCACTCCTTATGCCTTTGGATATAAGGACCTGACTCTCAAAGGCCTTTGCGGTGCCTGTGTGACAGGGTATAAGTCAGCAACACAGCCTGATAGAGTGAGAAACAGAATGTTGCGTAATTTAGACGACAGGTCTGTCGCCAACATCTCAACATACATGCAGGACTGCTGGGAGAAGGGGACGATACCGCAGGAGTGTAAACTCAGAAACTTTATTAAATTCCCAAGTCAGGGAAGAAACCGGGCTTCGAGAACCTCGAACCGATATCGCTAGCCTCCTGCATGGGTAAGCTTATGGAGCACGTCATTCAGACTCGGCTAAATAAGTATAAATACGGAAATGGGCTGTACCCGGACACCATGATCGTTTTCAGACCAAAGCTCTCAGCATGCAACGTGATACTGCAGCTCAAGGAGCAATTCATAGACAAGCAAATCCGAGACTCGAGTGGTCGTGGTGTTGGATGTGGCAAAGGCATTTGACAATGTGAGGCACGTGTCAGTCTTGGAGAAGTTGAACTCAATGTCGGGAGGAGAGTGCACAACTACATCAAGGACTTTCTTACAAACAGGAAAGCCGCTCTCAAGCTAGGGGAAGACTCCAGCGAGGACATTACAGTGGGTGACAGGGGGGCCGCCACAGGGTTCGGTGTTATCACCAACCCTCTTCAACATTGTAATGTTGAGACTCCCCGACCAGTTGGCGGAAATTGGAAATCTAAACCACACCAGTTACACAGATGACTTAACATTATGGATAAATAAGAGAGGCGACGGGCAAATTGAAAGCTCTCTAGAAAAAGCAATTGACATCATTGAAGAGTACCAGAAACCCAAAGGAGTCAAATGTTTAGCCGAAAAGCCGGATGCATTGTTCCTCATGCCCCTCGGAAAATGACGGCTTCACCAAAAGCACGAGGCAGGCATCCGCTTGTATGTCAACGGCGGAGAGATCCTCGCGGTCGTCAGTATCCACGTCCTCGGGCTTAGAATTCAGGCGAACAGACGAAACACGAAACGCTTGCTAGGTTAGAAGCCAGCACAAATCAAGCACGTAATCTTATCAGATGAATAGCAAACAGGCACGCTGGGATGAAGGAGGCGAATCTCTTGAGACTTGCACAAGCCTTCTTATTAAGTTAGATAGTGTATGTGGCAGCCTACTTCAATCTCAACACAGTGGAACGGAACAAGCTAGAAGTTATTATCAGGAAAAGCATCAAGGTGGCACTCGGACTCCCCCCCGAACATGTCTACTGACAGACGTGAAGCTAGGGGTCCCGAACACTCTCGTGGAGCTGACTGAGGCTGCCGTAACAGTGCAGCATGAAAGACTACTCGGATCTAAAATGGAGAGGAAAATTTTAGACAGATTGGGCTCCGAGCTTAAGCAGTAGCATGTGCACTCAATAGACATACCGCGACAAATCAAGGACAAGGTTAAAATCGCTCCGCTGCCCATAAAAATGCACCCTGCCTTTCACGAAGCAGATGTAAAGACTGAACAGATGCATTACAAACTAGGTATACAGGTTGACAGGGCGTCCTGTATACAGACGCTGAAGTATACGAGATTAAAGCGGCCCACGAGCCTGTGGCGGAAGACTGAACCCTGGAGGCATGCTGCACAGTTTGTGGTGTTGAGACCGCAGAAGCAGAGGAAGTGGCCATAGCCTTGGCCATGAACTAAGGGGGTTTAGGGTGGTCATCAGTGATTCAAAAAACGCTGTAAATAAATTGGGGACGGTGATGGAGACTGCCATCCGTATATTAAACAGGGAAGGGGGACCCAGAGAACTGGTTCTGCTGGTTTGGGCACCAGCTCACCAAGGACTTAGAGGAAACGAGGAGGCTCATTTAGTCGCCCGAAGTCTCAATTGCCGGTTGACCCCTGGAACCTCCCAAGTCGCCGAAACTATAAAAAGCAGAGAGGATATGCGCTCGTACCAGGAAATCGCGCTATACTACCGACTAATTCGACAAATTCATCCGCCAGTGGACAGAAAGCTCAATAAGAAAGAGGAGGTTGTGTGGAGAAATTTACAGGCGGGGTTTTTTTCCAACCCAGTACTATACAGCAAGTGGCACCCTGAAGTCTTCAGATCACAGTGCAAATTTTGCGACAAGGCAGCAACATTGGTCCACATAGTGTGGACATGTCTGGCTAAGTACGAGAGTTCGCGCACTCTAGAACCTTTGGGAGAATTTGCTCTGTAGCCCAGACCCTAACTACCAGCAGGACATCATTGGTCAAGTCTTTGCTGCTGCTGTGTGCCAAGGGATTCCGGCCGATGGCTAGGGGCGATGGACTTCTCTTGGCGTTCATTGGCTAGTGTTCCATTCAAGTTGTTTCTCTCTCTCTTAATGGCAACATACAAAATGAAAATATGGCTATAAAGTATATATTTTGTTCTCATGGCTGCCTACAATGCGACGAGATTACATGAACCCCAGTAGGCTCTATTTTCACAGATGGCTTCCTTTATGGATCGCTTGGCTTGGGAACTAAGGTGTACATGTTAATGAAGCACGACTTCATTGCCTGATGTCAGCACTACCTATGTGTCAAAACTCTCGGAAATTTATGGAAAGTTTGCAAAACGTTAAGTTGAACAGAACAAAACAGTGTGCCTTTTAGCATTATTTCTTTAAGAAAGAACTTGAATATTCCACATACTGGTGTTTCTCTACCGCATTACATCCTCAACAAATGTGACCACTTGCACTGTGACATTTTCACATGTGTCCAGTGACACTGCAGTAATCATGCTGTGTAACTATTAAAAGCCTTTGCACTGTGTTTTGCCTCTCTGCGCTTGAGTAACGTTAGCGCAAGGTTCATCTTTGTTTATTGCAATTATTGTGTACCAGTCATGCACACTTCATTTCATTTCATTTCATTTCATTTTAATACCTTAAAGACCCACTGGGGGTATTACATAAGGGGTGGGTACATACAGTCAAATGAATAAGTGTTATGTTGAAAAATGGTTGGTAACAGCTTCGGCGAATGTGGATGGGCATGAGATGGTAGTTATGTCATTGGAGAGGGCGTTCCAGTCTACAGAAACACTGTGAAAAAAAGAAGCGGCACAGGTAACAGTACGGGCACGGGGGCGAAACACTTGGAAAGGATGACGAATGTGGTGGGATATGCCGGCTGGCGGGGCAATGTAGGGAGCGCAGCGCAGCGAACTATGGAAAAATTTATGGTATAGGCAGAGGCTAGAAATACGCCGACGAAGTGAAAGGGGCGCTAAACTGGATTCCGCTTTTAAAGATGTTACACTGATATCGTACGAATAGGAGGAATGAATGAATCTGGCTGCTCTGTTTTGAAGTGACTCGAGCGCATTGATAAGGTAAACTTGATGAGGGTTCCAAACTGGCGATGCGTAATCTAACTTTGACCTGACAAGAGTTTTATATGCTAGTAATTTTACCTGTTGTGGGGCGTGGCGAAGATGACGTCGTAAGAATCCGAGAGTTTTATTAGCCGAGGAAATGACGTTAGTAACGTGTGTAGCCCATGATAAGTTGTTACACAGTGTGACGCCTAGGTATTTGTATGATGAAACGGACTGCAGGTGAACGTTAGCGACTACATATGGGAAATCAAGCGGGTTACGGCGGCGGTGGAAGGACAAACGTTTACATTTATGAGGGTTCAGTTCCATTAGCCAACGGTCGCACCATTCCTGTATGCGGTTTAGGTCATCTTGAAGGTATGTTGGGTCGGAGGAGTTAGTAACTGTGCGATAAACGACGCAGTCGTCCGCAAACATGCGAATATTAGAGCACACATTGGTCGGTAAGTCATTAATATAAATTAGGAATAGAAGCGGGCCTAGTACAGAACCTTGAGGGACGCCTGATGTTACTGGTAGCGGATTGGAATTTTGATTGTTAACAACGACAAACTGTGAGCGATTAGTCAGGAATTCTTCTATCCATTTTACTATGTCGGGGGGCAAGTTCAAACGGGAAAGTTTTAGGATTAAGCGTTTATGAGGTACCTTGTCAAATGCTTTTGCAAAATCCAGGAAAATGGCGTCGGTCTGTAGGTTAGAATCGAGATTAGCATGTAAATCATGAATGAATAGGGCTAGCTGCGTTTCACAAGAAAAAACTTTCCGAAAACCGTGTTGAGACGAATGGAAAAAATTGTTCGAGTCGAGGAAGTTTATAATATGAGTATAGATGACGTGTTCCATTAGTTTGCAGGGCACACTAGTAAGGGAAATGGGTCGGTAATTTAACGGCGAATCTTTGTTACCTGATTTGTAGACTGGAACGACCTTTCCAGTTTTCCAATCGTCCGGTAGTTGTCCTGTTGAGAGTGACTGGGTAAAAAGTAAGCATAAGAACTCGGCACAAATATCATTAGTGTTCTTTAGAAGTTTCGAGTTAATATTGTCTACACCAGATGAAGATGAGATTTCCATGTGTCTAATTAAGGACGCAATACCCAGTGAGGAAAATGCGACTACCGGCATAGCATGCTCAAAGAGTAAATTAGATGTATGAAGTTGCGTATCGGTTTCATTAGTAAAGACGGATGAGAACGCTGCGTTGAATAAAGTAGCGCACTCAGAGTCGGTCATAGCCATGCCTGATTCGTCTTTGAGGGTAATCGTGTGTTCATGATGAGGGTTAACGGCTTGCCAGAACTTCCTGGGGTTATCGCTGAGCATATTAGGAAGGTCTTGATGAAAAAAGTTGTGCTTGGCGTTATGGATAGCAGATTGATACGATTTTTCCGCAGCGCGGTACTTCGCCCATGCGTTTTGCGCTCCATGGGCTCTTGCTGAGCGGAACAGGCGTTTCTTTTTATTTTCCAACCTTTTAAGACTTTTAGTAAACCATGGTTTGTGTGGATTAGCGTGGAAAGTTATTTGGGGAATGAATTCATTGACTAGGGCATCAAGTTTATTCTTAAATGCTAGCCAGTTCTCATGAATACTTCGTGAATGAAAACTTGAGGAAAAACTTACGAAAAACGTTGTCAGTTCGGCATTCATTATATCATAATTACCTTTGTTGTAAAGGCGGATTGTTTTATTGTATTTTGGGCGCCTAATTGCTTTAAGGTAGATGTTGACATGCATAGTTTTGTGATCACTAATCTCAAGGAGGTACGTAATGGGCTGAACGCTGTCTGGGCAATTAGTCAGTAATAGGTCTAAAATGTTCGCACAGTTTTGTGTTACGCGCGTAGGTTTGGATATTACTTGAGTAAGGTTAAAATTGTAGCAGAAATCTAGAAATTCCCTTGCTTCGCCATTTTTAGTTGTCGGTGCGGGCTGGTGCTGCCAATCAATATTAGGAAAATTAAAGTCGCCAAAGAGGAAGATGTGTGCGTTAGGGTGCTTCGTGATAAGTTTACTTACGGAATTATTAAGCTGACAGGAAAAATCACGAGAGTTATGTGGAGCCCTATAACTGACACCGAGTAAAATCGTGTGTGGTACAGCGTGGCAGTGGAGCCATAAGATTTCCAGGTCGGACGAGTCGTCAATTATCGACATTGATAACTGCTGGCTCACCGCTATCAGTACTCTCCCTCCTCGTGAGTCCTGGCGGTCTTTCCGAAAGACTTGGAAGTCTGGCAAGTCAGTTAGTACTTCGCTATCTGCGATGGCACTGTTCAACCAGGTTTCGGTTAGTATCAGTAGATTGCTGCTAGATGACAAGACAATATTAGAGATAAGTTCGCGCTTGGAAAGGAAACTACGTATGTTGGTGAACACAGCGGACAGGGGAATATTTTTGGGGCGGGTTTTTAGTTGTTTGAGAAGAGATGATTGCTAATCTGAATGTGCTGTAGCAATTCTTATTTCTTTCGCAGTTTGCGAGATCTCATCAAAAATGTAGCGCCTGGGACCGATATGCAAGGTTTTGTAGCGTAGGGCAAATTTGTCGGAATTAGCTTTAGCAAAGGTGACTAGCTGCTTGCGGGCGCTACGAACTCTGTGGGAGAAGTCTTCGCCGACACTGAATTTCGTTCCTTTAAATTTGCGGCCGTTAGAGAGTATTGTGTCTTTTATTTTGTACGAATTAAATTTCACTATTATTGGTCGAGAGCGGTTGGGTTCATGGCGGCCGAGTCGGTGGGCACGTTCTACTTCCTCAGGATGAATGGTTAAGCTCAAGTGTTGAGCGCAGTGACGAATGACCTCTCCCTCAGAGTCCGCAAACGTTTCGGAGGGGGTAGAATCCGGAATTCCATAAAATATGAGGTTGTTACGGCGAGATCTATTTTCACTATCGTCAATGCGGGTCTCAAGGGTTTCAATCTGACGAGATAGCTGAGTATTTTCAGATTTTATAATATCTAACTCAGATTTTATGGCTGTCATGGCTTCCAAATGTGTCTCAAGATCGGTCATGCGCTTACTTAAACCAGCTATAGCACCGTCAGTGGATATAAGCTGGTTTTCGAGACCTTGCACTTCGGATATTAGTTGAGTTTGACCGGCGGATAACTTTTTTAGTTCTGCGAATACAGCCTCGAGATTGTTAGGTCCTGGGTTAGTTTCAATATCGCCTGCCAAGATCAGCAAGCAGCGAACAACATGAGCGCATTCAAGCACAAGAAAAATGCAGCATTGCGGGCTCGGCAGCTGCACTAGGAAATAATTGCTACTTCTTTTAGCATACAAGGAATGCGGATAACTAACCTGCATGATGTAGACAAACGGATTAGTGGTGTGCACGCTTGCACAGCCACCGAGCCCACAAAGCGGCGAAGGCGGTCGATCGCTGCTTATATATCCCGTGGCTGATGTTGCTGGTGATGAGGCTTTCCAGGATGGGCCGGGGAAATGGTATCCAGGGGGAGGCGCTGCCGGGCATGATGAAGTGATGACGTCGGGTTGGGGCCATGCGAAGATGCGATCGTCACTGCAGTAAACTGCAGTGGATGACGTGCTTGCTGGGGGAAGGGCCAACAACGCCGGAAGCAGGGCATTAGCGACGAAGGCGAACACCTGCATGATGTAGACAAACGGATTAGTGGTGTGCACGCTTGCACAGCCACCGAGCCCACAAAGCGGCGAAGGCGGTCGATCGCTGCTTATATATCCCGTGGCTGATGTTGCTGGTGATGAGGCTTTCCAGGATGGGCCGGGGAAATGGTATCCAGGGGGAGGCGCTGCCGGGCATGATGAAGTGATGACGTCGGGTTGGGGCCATGCGAAGATGCGATCGTCACTGCAGTAAACTGCAGTGGATGACGTGCTTGATGGGGGAAGGGCCAACAACGCCGGAAGCAGGGCATTAGCGACGAAGGCGAACACCTGCATGATGTAGACAAACGGATTAGTGGTGTGCACGCTTGTACAGTCACCGAGCCCACATTCCTTAAGATGTACTGATAAGGGTTCCACAGCCTGTAACAGCAATGGGACACTCCATTAAAAGCTACAAATGAACATTGCGTAAGGAGAGCAGCAGATGCTTTTTATATAATCAAGATTGAACAACTACAGTGCACCTCAAGAACAAGATTACAGCAGAAGAAAAGAACATAGCAAATATGGATATAACAGTGCATAAACTTACACCCAAAAATAAATGCACAAACAAAAATAGTGAAGGAAACAACAGTTTAACAAAGCATAACCAGTCAATACTCAAGAACTCTATGAACTATAAAAAAGGGTAATGAAATAAAGACATGAAGGTATGAGGGGCAACCGAATCTCTTACTGTTTTGCAAAAAATTTATTCATAAATGAGTATTTCAACGCCCGTATCTAACAATAGACTGTGTCTTGCATTATACTGTAGCTCACTTCAGAAACAAAGGCCGTACTCTGGGCACATTAAAATAGGTGGCAGAGAGCCAGGTTACTCATAGTAAGAGCTTTCGTCACAAAGGATTACAAATGGATACAAAAGACATTGATGTCTATCAATTATCAACTGATTGTTCTTAGATGACATTATTGTTCAACCTTTTTTCTTTACATCGTACAGTTTTTCCATGACTACATCCACAGTATTCATCTCAATAATTTTATCAGTGGCAAATGGCTGCTGAGCCCAATGATGAAGGATCAAGTTCTGGCCACGGCTGCTGCATTTCGGGGAAAGCAGCACATAAAAATGGCAATGTTACGGGGTTATACCAGTGCAGAAGAGCTAGGGTGGTCAAAAGTAATTAGTAGCCCTGCAATAGACCATTTCGCATACTCGATTTGTGTCACGAATTTCCCCGGGGAACACTCGGACCGAAAGAATGGACTAGGCGAGAGGTGTACCCACACAGGCGCACGTTTAATACACCCTACGTGACATGCACACTAGCACACAAAACTAATTAACAAACTAACACAAAACAGACTATAAATACACACGACCCGGAAACACTGCTACCAGTGTCTACTACTAGCACTCTACTGTTAACGGTCGGCGTTCGTGCTCACTGTTGGTTCTGTCCGGATGCGGCGTTGCATGGGTCCAGTAGCCAGCTTCTAGATGGCGTTCGACGTGCTGAGGCTGGCGTCGCTGGCTGTGTCGTATAAGCTCCCGGTCCAAGCGTCCTTGGAGGTGATGCCAGTGTTGTTGGCGTTGGGGGCACCACCCGAATGGGTGGCAACAGCGCTGGAGACACTTGGCCGTAGCAGGTGGTAGCGTCCTCAGTTAACCCCCAGGACGGGCTCAGGAACAGCAGGAAGTCCACGATGCAAATCCGTAGAACGCGAGCTCACTGGAGCAGTAGCCTGCGTCGCACTAATCAAGCCAAAGCGTCCCTGACCCGCCGGAGCCTCCGCTTCTCTGTTCTTCCCTCTTGTGCCTCGCTCTCCGTCGTCCTTTTATAGCCTTGGCGTTAGTCCATGTAAGCCTTGTCGTCTTCTCCTTCTCTTCTCCACCAGTCATCTCTGTCCACCTTACCGAATGCTTCTTCTTCATCTTCTATAGTCTTCGGTTAATCCACGTTATCCCTACTGCCAACCTCTTGCCTACATAATTTTATTTTAAACTCCCTATGATATGTGACAATGTGCAATTTTGAGCATTGGGGATTACTGTATGGGATAAATTAGTCATTAAATCCTAGTACTGCCACGATGGCTCCGTGCTTAGGGTGCCCGACTGCTGAACTTAAGGATACGGGCTGAATCCCAGCCGCCGTGGCCGCTTTTCGATGGAGGCGAAAAGCAAGGCACCTGTTTACTACAGTGACAGTGTACGTTAAAAAACCCAAGGTCGTAGAAATTTCCGAAGCCCTTCGCTGTAGCGTCCCTAAGTCGCCTTGGGAATATTAATACTAGCATAACTATGTTTCAATTGTGGCCCCATACCTTAAATAAGATACAGTTTAGCCTGTGTAGTTATGACTTAAGATTTTGTGTCCTTTTGTTTTAGGAGACAGAACGGCAGTGCGAGCTCTGGAACAACGAATCCGCAGATCCCGAAATGGATTTTCCTTGTTCGCCACAAAATTGTGCAGAGCCAAGTCAGCCAGCACAGCAGAGTGGAGCTGGGACTTCAAGGCCTGCAAAAAAGAGAAGGCGAAATGCCCATCAGGCAGTTGTAAAAATTAATTTATGAAGGCACAGTGTTCCAGTTGAAATGTTAAACGTCCTCAACATGCAGGAATAAACACAGATTTCTATTTCACCTGGACACAAGTTTCCACTGCCAGCTAACTTGGCCTTCATTGCAGAAGTAGCTCTTGAAAACTTCTCTAGTTTCCCGAGCACTCCTGTTGCAGTTCCCGCCAGTTTTTGAGAGCGGCTTCATGGCACCACAAGGGTCTGCCCGGTCGCGCCAGGATCCTTGATGGACATGTCCTGCGCATGAGCAAAGAATGCAATGTCCGGTAGCAGCATGAAGCATTTCTTGTAGCATAAGAACACAACACTACCTTAGGCAAGGCTAATAAGAACGTCCACATGATGGTGCATGCTTTGTTTCAAGGGACGCACCTTAAAATATTTTTGCAATACTTAAATAGCAATTTAAGTGCACCAAGTCAACGTTATTCTTTCATAAAGTGTTTTTCATTTCTTTTCCTTTATTAATACCCCCGGGGCCATTTGGCATTACAGAGCGGAATGTTAATGTGACTATTTGCATAACTAATGACATTTCCAACACACGCATAATCTCCATTTTAAATGAAAGCATCATCCTTCTGTCTTTACACATGTTAGGCCATTTGGTCAGAAATACACACTGCTGTTTTTAGAGCTCAGCTCTTAGGTGCCGTTCCTTAACTCCTGCTGTATTTAAAGCGTAGCTCAGGCTTCTTTTTCTAGATTCCTTGTCAGTGGCCTAACACGCCACTTGCCAGCTGTGGCAGGTAGTAGCAAAGCGAAATGCCACGGCGAGCAGGTGGTAGATTGGAGAGATGGAAATCCCCTCCCTGCTTTTGAACCTGGCAGCTTTGGGTCCCGAATCAGACACGTAACCCTTAGGCCATGCATGGACATTAGGACAGCTTAGTTAAAGTGTAGCATTATATCTATGTCAGGTGGACTTTCACACAGTGCGTTAGTTTACGAGTGTATTCAATGTATGTTTCAGATAATGTGTACGAAGAGAATGAGCGAATTTGAATGCGTAAGCATTTTATGGCTATGTTTGCGGTTTTGTGCCCTCAGGAGCTTCTCATCACGATAACGTTCGAACAAATTGAGTTATAAGAAAAAGTGGGCGGGGCCACAGCTAATGTGGCGCCAAATTTGAAAAAGAGGTGACGAGTTGAGTAAACAGAGGCAAAGAGGTGCGAGGAGGAGTCAATGCTTGCGCATTCCTCCAATGCAGGTGCCGCAGTGATCTCATACTCTTTAGAGGGAGTTTAAGGGTGCAGTGATTAAGCAGGCAGCAAAGTGCATTAAGGTGAACGTAAATATGAAAAGAGCCGTAGACAAGAACCATCAACGCCATCACAATGTAAGGACAACTCAAACTTCGCATTACCGAGCATTGTAATCGTCAGTCAATTTCTTTTGAAAAAAAATTCAGACTGTCACACTGCACGGACAGGAATGCAGTCAAGCCTTGTTAATGTGAACAATTTGGTTGCTGAGCAAATCTGTTCATAGAGCAGCCAGTCCAGTGAACTGTGAAGGGAAAAAGCTCAGGAAAAAGAAAACATTTCTATGGTTAAGATCTCCAGATCACCAATTGTAGTAACGAAAGAGCTGTTACACTTAATTAAAGTGGTGCAGTTAGAAGCACCTAGTGGTCCATGAGATGTGTCTCAGAGTGATAATACACCTCCTACTGTGGCTGCTGAGATCTCTCAAACCACTGTGCACATCTGTACTCAGTCAGTTCACAGCTGTTAAACGCTAATTTATATGCAGCATATAAATTAGACAGAGATGTCTTCGCAGCCATTCAATGAATATAGCTGACAGTAAGGGGTGTCAACTGGACTCTTGGCACCCTAAAGCATGAAACCACAAAAGAGAAGCCGTGACTAGAAACATTTCCCCTTTCTCACTGCATTCAATAGTCCCCTGTGGTCAAAATATTGGAAAGCTCCAGATTGAACAGTCAACATTCTGCTACAGCAGTGGCTCGTTAATATGGATAGTTCAGTTCTATATTAGCCGGCAAAAGTACATGACCTGCAATGGGCGCTATACTTCTCCCCGTCCATTGTCTGGACGAGGTTCCATATTAACAAGGCACAAAATATATTGAAAAATCTCGGTCCCCAGAAAAGCTGCCCATAGTTTGAATCATCCACATTAACTGGGGTAGCATTAATAGGACACAACTGTACTCAACCTACACATTGGCAAAGCTCACACAGCACTTTGAAGACTGGCACTGCTGATCTGATTGCAGAGTAAATGTGTGGCAGTGGCCCTCCTCTCAAGGTCTTGCAAAAGGAATAAACGTGCCAAAGTAGAGAAGAAAGGTATAACAAATGCAAATATTGAACGAGGCACTGCACACAGCAGTACACAAGCGGGAATGATCTGCTGGGTTGAAAGTAGTTGTTCATGAGGAACCGAAACACTGAAGCGGAGGGCCGTTCAGATATGCAATCTTGACAAACCAGACCCATGTATGTTGCATAAATAGAAAAATAGGCTTTGAAAATGTTGCGTGACATCTATTCCAAGTCATAAAACTATTGTAGGTACAGCATTTCCTGCTCTTTGTCCTGACAATTTGTAAAAGAAGGAGAGCACTGTATGCAGCTACGATTACAGATACGCACAGGTTTCAACAGAGGTGAACAGGACAGGCTATTGGCCTCCTTGCCTTTTTCACACATGGTCTAAAACTGGCAGGTATCAGATGCATAGCCTCGCAGAGCCTGCTGGTGCTGTTTGAAGAGGCGAGCTACGATCACACTTGCAAAAGGGTACAGTGCTCCATTTACTGATGTCTGCCCCTGTGCATACTCTCATGATCAGTATTCCAAATACTTGGAAGCGCATTAATAAACTGCTGCTTATAAGAATGTGTTCTGTCAAGTCATCAACGGCATACACAGTTATACAGACTAGGCAGGCCTCGTGCGTTCCTAGTAGTACAACAGCTTCAAGACACAAGCCAAGATTGCCACGAATTTCGCAAAGTAGGAGAAAGTGGTGTCTTGCCTGTTAGCACATCTTCCACATCAAGGCTCTCGGGTGGAGTATACAGTTGTCTTGATGTCTCCCGAGACCGAAGATAATTGTGCAATGCAACTGTGGCAAGCACAAGTTGCACTGCCTTGAGGGGCTTGTGTCGCATCGGCACCCTGTATATCTGCCAGCGGCTGGCTAAAATGCCGAAAGCATTTTCTGAAGTGCGCCTGGCACGAGAGAGCCTGAAATGAATGGGTTCGAGAATGAGGACAAAAGTACAAAAAAAAACGTTTCATAGCTGCTTCATCCGTTCATGACACTGTGACTGGGCAGTAAATGCTCCTATTAAGTACAGAATATTCCAAAGGAACAGCGGAAGCATGACTTACTGCATTACAAGATAGTCTGGGTGAAAGAAAGTTGGCTACAATGCAAATTAAGTAAGTTGCAAGGCCACCACTCCCGAACTGCACCCGGAAAAATGGAGAATCAGCTGGATGAAAGCAAATTCCGTCATTGTGCAACCCGCACCCTGACCCTCATCATCCTCTGCCCGAGACCCAAACAATTCCCACACCAGGAAGGTACCTTTGCCGCGAAACTACTTTTGAAAATAATTGTACGCCTTCAAAAAATCAACTTAAGTGACCAAAACAGACGCATGAATGGATATTGTGTACGATTTTAAGCAGGCCGCACCTGTAGTTAAAAATCCTCTTCTTGTGCTGCAGCTCGGCGACTGGATATGGCCGCATGAGATATGGCTTGAGGCCAAATCCCTCGTCTCCCACAATTACATAGGGAGCACTGGTACAAGAGTTGGGCCGCTGCTCAGGAGGGGGAAGGCATGTTGGGTCTGAATCGATTCTTAAGCGCAGCTTTGCCTCGGTCCAGACCCCACTGTTATTTAGGCGTCCGTTTTTGCCAACATCAGCAAAGATGAAGTTGAGGTCAGCGTCCATAAGTGCCATGAGAACTATACTAAATGTTCCCTTATAGTTCCTGTACGCAGCTCCACTCCCTGGTGGTGGCGTGATGACAACATGCTTGCCATCCAGTGCCCCTATGCAATGTGGGAACTGCCACAGTTCTTGGAAGCCTTGCGCTATTTGTAGCCATTCTTCGTGGCATGTGGGTGCCTGTAAAAGGGAAACAACCAAAAGTGCAATGTTGCGGCATGCTTTGCTCAACAGTATATTAGTAGATGCACACAATTTCACTATAAAAATTAGTGTGACTCTCCATGACAACTTCTTTTAGTGTAGTCCATAATTTATATACATGCACTTTTTTATTGCTTGTCAAGGAACCTTTGCAAAGCACTGTTTGCGGAAATGAACTTTTCTAGTGCCATACATTTATGTCGAGTAGTATTTTGTTTGAATGTGTACATCTGCAGATTGCCTGCAGCATTACATAAACGACAACGCTTCAGCATTGGTTTCCATCCTTGATAATGTGTAAAGTGTTGACAATTACAGTAAAGTGCCCATACCTTCAGCACTTTTGGCTTCAGAACTCTGTATATTGCTTGAGACACCTCAGATATAATTCCGGATATGGTATTATGTGCCACATAAAATGCAAACTGCAGCGACATTTCGCTGTTTCCTGAAAGCGAGAATGTGGGCATTAGTGTAATGTGGACAACTACATTTTCTCCAGAAGGGGATTTGAATCTGTGGTATACACACACGGCAAAATTATCTGTTAACCGAGCTTGCAAAACACACTAGAAAATGGTTAAAAAAAAAACAAACTTCCCAGCTGCCCTCGCAAAGAAGTAGCATTCAATCACTGCACACCAGAGACAACTTTAGGTGCGAGTGCTGGCAGGTGCAGGTGCTGAGATGCCATTTAAAATGTAACCTGCAGAAAACGGCAAAAAAATGCAGGCAGCAGATGCATTTAAAGCCAAAACTATGTTGCAGTGGTGAGTCCCACTCGAACTGTCCAATTCGTCTGCCTGGCTTGTTTCCCTAAACACAATTCAGCCCTGTTATTTTGTATCTCCCGCCATGATATTTTGCAGTAGGCCCTATAAATGCAGTCTATCGCACTGTTTGATTTTTTTTATTTGCCAAAATCGCTTTCATTTGAATTCAATTAACTCACTCAGAAAACGTAATTAAAATGCTAGGCTGGTTCACACTAATTAGCATTAACAGCAGTAATTAAGATGCTTAAATGCACATGATGATCACTGTGCGCACTTATTACAGGGAACCGATTGCTACTGATGCGCAAGTGGAAGCCCTTGAAGAATTTAGACATGACAGCGCTTGAACGGCAGCGATCGAGCTGTATGCTGCAAACCATGTCATTCAACTAAATTTCCTACGCGATTTTAGACATAAAGCACAAATGGTAATAAACGTCGCCTCAAGCTCCGGCGCCTGAATTTCTGCTGAGTTTAAAATGTGCCGGATGTCATAGCGTGCGACGTCGCGCTCGCTCACCTGTTGCAAGGTACCGTAGAGTAATGGCCAGCCGTTCTCCTGCCTGAATAGCTTCCCTAAAAGGCGTATCTTTCTTGGTGATGTGCGGCCTTACTTCACCAAGGAGCTCTTCAAAGGTGGCCGTGTCCATCCGTATCCAGCGGCGATAATTTTCGCTGTCTTCAAGGGCCAGCTCCTGCATCAGATTTTCATAGGCGCCCTGCTGTTTCCTGCGCTGCAGCCACGGCGACACCCAGGAAGTCCGCGGCTTCTTTGCAGGCGGCTCCCCCAACAGCTCCAGGATTACTAGAGCTGCTGTAGCAACAGCAGCCGCCGATTCAGCTTCCATTTCAGACGCGCGGAGATTGCCGGAGTGTGGATGCTTTGGTCGATGCCGAGTAGCGCGGAAGGGCGGCAGCGAGAGCGGAATTCCCCCCGGAAGGTCACGTCACAAACTACCACTGCGGCCCGCCGTTTTCGTGACAACGCGAGAAGAGAGGGCACGGAGTCGGCCGATGGTTTTCGAGCGTTGTCTTGCTAGTGTGACATGGGAGTTTGCAGACCTTCGGCCAATACCCGTTTGGCGAGCGAGAGGGAGCCGACGCCGACTGTCGGCCGACCATTCACGTCGGCGCAGTGTGACATAGACGCAGACATCCCAAAGACACGGTGTTGGCAGACCGAATCGGTGTCTTGTCGTGCTAGTCTGACAGGCCCATAAGAGAAACGTCAATTCTCTTACGGTTTTTTTTTCCTTTATGACTTTGGCGAGTGTCCGTTTAAAAGGATATGCTGAATTTCCCTCGCCAGACGGGTTTCCGTCGAACCCTCAACTACGTTGCTCTTCGCGAGAAACATGTGCCGCCGGCTGTTACCAAGATTCAACAATTCGCCAACCTCAAGACAAGGCTGACTTCGTTCAAAAGCCACCTCCAGTTCAATCTTCGTTGCAAAACTCATGGATTGATCCCTAAGTCTCTGCGGCTACCGATCCTCGTGCGGACGTCAACTGTAAGACAAACCATTGCTCAAGCTGAAAAGCGACTACTGCAGGCAAGGATCCTCGAGACAAAATGCACCATCAAACGCCTGGAGAATGACATTTATTGTGCCCAACAGTTCTTGGAAAAGCTCATTCCTGCGGACTTCTTTGGTGTTCTTCTGCATGCCAACAGCGAGGGCGCCAAGAATCAAGAATTGAAAGATATGGCACAAAATGCCAAGTTCAAGCAGCTGTTTGTTGGCCAGTCCGCCTGAGGCCGTGGTGACAGCGAGTATATGCAACCTGTCTTCGCACGCGCTTGACCCGGATGAACGCAGCCTACTTCTCCGAGGCCTCAATTTCAAATCTGGCGCTCCTCCAAATGTTGTTCACATGTCCTGCGCTGTTGAGGCTATACGCACGGTCGCCCTCAGCTTATAAAGCGAAGCGCGCTCAAGGGCCATTGGAGCTCTTTCTAAACTTGCTAAAAGCAAGACTCGCACTATCACACCCGCAGAGCAAACAGCATTGACCAGGCTGCAGAAAAACAAAGACATCGTCATCTTGCCTGCTGACAAGGGTAACGCCACTGTCGTTTTAGACCGCACCGACTGTGCGCGAAAAATGGACGCCCTTCTGCAGGACAGAACGGCGTACGCCAAGCTGGCGCGAGACCCTACAAAGAAAATCGAGTCCGAGCTGCAAAAACTTCTTACTGATGTTTTCAAGTTCGTCCCCCCCGACAAGGGCTATCTTTACAATCGCCTACTTTGTCACAACGGCTCGGCGCCAGCTATATACGGGGTGCCCAAGGTACACAAAAAGGAGGTACCACTTCGCCCGATTGTTGACTTCCCACGGTCACCACTGAACAAGTTGTCGGGATACCTGGACCGGGCACTGGCGCCTTTGGTAGGAAACACGCCTACGCACGTGAAAGACTCGGCACATTTCATTGAAAAACTGAAGACTGCGACTTTTGGCGATGATCACATTATGGTGTCATTCGACGTCAGGTCTATGTTTACTTGCGTGCCGGTGGACTTCGCAGTCGAGTGTTGCAGCAATGCCCTGAAGAACGACTTGTCTCTGCCAGAACGTACGCCCATAGAGACAGACGACCTGTGCCGGCTCCTAAAATTCTGCTTGTCAAACACATACTTTGTGTTCAACAAGTCGATGTACAAGCTTATCTTCGGGACAGCAATGGGAGCCTCCATTTCCGTAGTCTGCTCCAACCTGGCCCTAGAAACGATAGAGATTCGTGCGCTTGCGTCGTTCAACCCGCCACCTAGGTTTTTCCTGCGGTACGTCGACGACTGTTTCTGCGTCATCCGACGACAGGATGAAGAAAAATTTCTACGGCACCTGAACTCATTTCAAGAGTGTGTTCAGTCCAACAATGGAAGAAGAGAGCAATGGGTGCCTTCCTTTCCTCAACGTCCTCATCGAGCGAACAACAAACGGCATCACGACGAGCGTGTACAGGAATCCCACCCACACAGGGAGGTACCTGAATTTTCATTCTGCGCACCCAATAGGGCAGAAGCGCTCAGTTGCCGCGGCGCTTTACAATCGTGCCTTCAAGCTTTGTTCAAGCCCATGCAAAAGAACTCGTAAAGTCCGCCGCATAAGAAAGGAGCTTTCAAAGAACGGATACCCGCGTCAAGTAATGCAATCACAATAACGACACGCTGCGGCCCCTCAAGCCGAAGCAAGAGCAGCCAAAAAGAAAACACGTGCAGCCATCCCATATGCCCCTGGCGTCAGCGAGACGTTATGCCGGATATTGGCTGACTAGGATATCCAAGTTGCCCATGTCCCATCCAGCAAGCTCAGAAACCATTCGGTACGACTAAAGAACCCGCTTGAAAAGACCAGCTCCCTTGGGGTAAATAAGAACGGAAAACTGGGCGAGTTGGTAGGGAATCATGTTTAATTGCGCAAAGAAACGAAGACAGAGAACAAGAAGGCACGACACTAGCGCAGACTATCAACTGATTTTTTATTCAAGGAAAAAGGCCTATATATGTATCTTCATCTCGCGAAAAAAATGCTAAAAAACCGAAAACGCAAACACTATCACATGCTATCTTGACACATGTAACGTGATGGCACTGGGATCACAACCTAAAAGCAATCTCCGCATCGTCAGAGACAAGATACAAAACAAACAAACAGCAAACTCACGGGCACCCTCTTGTCAAGCTAACACTCCATACCGCCTGCTTGCGCTAAAAAAAACTGCGCGAAAAAGGTATCTCCCTATCAATCAGGCCTACAGATGGTGATGCTACACAGTCATCTGATTCTTTCTTGATCAGGTACGCTTCCACCAAATCCCTGCAAACCTGATCCCAAGTGTTTAAACAAGACGCTGGTCTTGTTCAATCGTGGAAAACAATCTTTGCACCCTTTGCAGTGCAAGGCGAGTGGTTAGCAGAGCATCGCAGGTCATTGAAGGGCGCAGCTTCCTCTAATCTCACCTTGCACTGCAAAGGGTGAAAAGATTCTGCGCATCGAGTGGTCTGCGTGGCCCACGCCTCCAAGCGCAGCATTAAAAGGAGCACGTAAGTGGTCCGCTGGCACTCGCGTGCAGCAGCAGTGGATGACACTGGACAACACGCTTAAACTGCGTCTACTATCCTTCGCAGGCTGCACCTAGAAGCTTCGAAGTACTTCCAAGCCGAAAGACAAGTGCGCCGGCCTGATCATCTCCCAGGGATTATGCGCATCGAGTGGTCTGCGCGGGCCACGCCCCCAAACGCAGCACTTGAGAGGAGTGCGTCGGTGGTCCGCTGGAACTCGCACGCAGCAGCAGTGGACGACACTGGACAACACGCTTAAACTGCGTCTACTATCCTTCGCAGGCTGCAGCTAGAACCTCCGAAGTATTTCAAAGCCGTAAGACAAGAGCGCCGGCCTGATCATCTCCCAGGGAATCTGCGCATCGTGTGGTCTGCGCGGGCCACGCCCCAAGCGCAGCACTTCAAATGAAAGCGTCAGTGGTCCACTGGCACTCGCACGCAGCAGCAGTGGACGACACTGGACAACACGCTTAAACTATGTCTAATATCCTTCGCAGGCTGCACATAGAACCCCTGAAGTATTTATTCCCAAGCCGAAAGACAAGTGCGCCGGCCTGATCATCTCCCAGGGAATCTGCGCATTGAGTGGTCTGCGCGGGCCACACCCACAAGCACAGCACTACAAAGGAGCGCGTCAGTGGCTCGCTGGCACTCGCACGAAGCAGCACAAGACGACAATGGACAACACGCTTAAACTGTGTCTACTATCCTTCGCAGGCTGCACCTAGAACCTCCGAAGTATTTCCAAGCCGAATGACAAGTGCGCCGGCCTGATCATCTCCCAGGGAATCTGCGCATTGAGTGGTCTGCGCGGGCCACTCCCCCAAGGACAGCACTTCAAAGGAGCGCGTCAGTGGTTCGCTGGCACTCGCACGCAGTAGCAGTGGACGACACTGGACAACACGCTTAACCTGCGTGCACTATCCTTGGCAGGCTGCATCTAGAAGCTCCGAAGTATTTCTAAGCCGAAAGACAAGTGCGCCGGCCTGATCATCTCCCAGGGATTCTGCGCTTCGAGTGGTCTGCGCTGGACACGCCCACAAGCACAGCACTTCAAAGGAGCGCGTCAGTGGTTCGCTGGCACTCGCATGCAGCAGCAGTGGACGACACTGGACAACACGCTTAAACTGCTTCTACTATCCTTCGCAGGTTGCACCTAGAACCTCCGAAGTATTTCCAAGCCGAAAGACAAGTGCGCCGGCCTGGTCACCTCCCAGGGAATCTGCACATTGAGATTGTCTGCGCGGGCTACTCTCCCAAGCACAGCACTTCAAAGGAGCGCGTCAGTGGCTCGCTGGCACTCTCACGTAGCAGCACAGGACGACAATGGACAACACGCTTAAACTGCGTCTACTATCCTTCGCAGGCTGCACCCAGAACCTCCGAATTATTCCCCGCCGAAAGACAAGTGCGCCGGCCTGGTCACCTCCCAGTGAATCTGCGCATTGAGTTAGTCTGCGCGGCCTACTCCCCAAAGCACAGCACTTCAAAGGAGCGCGTCAGTGGCTCGATGGAACTCGCACGAAGCAGCACAGGACGACAATGGACAACACGCTTAAACTGCGTCTACTATCCTTCGCAGGCTGCAACTAGAACCTCCGAAGTATTTCCAAGCCGAAAGACATGTGCGCCGGCCTGATCTTCTCCCAGGGCTTCCGCGCATCGAGTGGTCTGCGCAGGCCAGGCCCCCAAGCGCAGCAATTCAAAGGAGCGCGTCAGTGGTCCGCTGGCACTCGCACGCAGCAGGAGTGGACGACACTGGACAAAACGCTTAAATTGCGTCTACTATCCTTCGCAGGCTGCACCTAGAAGCCCCAAACTATTTCCAAGCCGAAAGACAAGTGCGCCGGCCAGATCATCTCCCAGGGATTTTGCGCATCGAGTGGACTGCGCGGGCCACGCCCCCCAAGCGTAGCATTTTAAATGAGCGCGACAGTGGTCCGTTGGCACTCGCACGCAGCAGCAGTGGACGACACTGGACAACACGTTCAAACTGCGCCTACTAACCTTCGCAGGCTGCACCTAGAAGCACCGAAGTATTTTCAAGCCGAAATACAAGGTCGCAGGCCTGGTAATCTCCCAGGGATTATGCGCATCGAGTGGTCTGCGCGGGCCACGCCTCCAAGCGCAGCATTAAAAGGAGTGCGTCAGTGGTCCGCTGGCACTCGCACGCAGCAGCAGTGGACGACGCTGGACAACATGCTTAAACTGCGTCTAATATCCTTCGCAGGCTGCACATAGAAGCCCTGAAGTATTCCCAAGCCGAAAGACAAGTGTGCCGGCCTGATCATCTCCCAGGGAATCTGCGCATTGAGTGGTCTGCGCGGGCCACGCCCACAAGTAGAGCACTTCAAAGGAGCGCGTCAGTGGTTCGCTGGCACTCGCACGCAGAAGCAGTGGACGACACTGGACAACACGCTTAAACTGCTTCTACTTACCTTCGCAGGCTGCACCTAGAACCTCCGAAGTATTTCCAAGCCGAAAGACAAGTGCGCTGGCCTGATAACTCCCAGGGAATCTGCGCATTGAGTTAGTCTACGCGGGCTACTCCCCCAAGCACAGCACTTCAAAGGAGCGCGTCAGTGGCTCGCTGGCACTCGCACGAAGCAGCACAGGACGACACTGGACAACACGCTTAAACTGCGTCTACTATCCTTCGCAGGCTGCAACTAGAACCTCCGAAGTATTTCCTAGCCAAAAGACAAGTGCGCCCGCCTTTTTCCAGGTATTCTGCGCGTCGAGTGGTCTGCGTGCGCCGCGCCCAAAGCGCAGCACTTCAAAGGAGCGCGCCAATGGTCCGTTGGCACTCGCACGCAGCAGCAGAGGACGACACTGGACAACACGTTAAAACTGCGCCTACTATCCTTCGCAGGCTGCACTTAGAAGCACCGAAGTATTTTCAAGCCGAAATACAAGGTCGCCGGCCTGGTAATCTCCCAGGGATTATGCGCATCGAGTGGTCTGTGTGGGCCACACCCCCAAGCGCTGCACTTCAAAGGAGCGCGCCAGTGGTCGCTGGCACTCGCACGCAGCAGCAGTGGACGACACTGGAAAACACGCTTAAACTGCGTCTGCTATCCTTCGCAGGCTGCACCCAGAAGCACCGAAGTATTTTCAAGCCGAAATACAAGGTCGCCGGCCTGGTAATATCCCAGGGATTATGCGCATCGAGTGGTCTGCGCGGGCCACACCCCCAAGCGCTGCACTTCAAAGGAGCGCGCCAGTGGTCGCTGGCACTCGCACGCAGGAGCAGTGGACGACACTGGAAAACACGCTTAAACTGCGTCTGCTATCCTTCGCAGGCTCCACCTAGAAGCTCCGAAGTATTTCCAAGTCGAAAGACAAGTGCGCCGGCCTGATCATCTCCCAGGGATTCTGCGCATCGTGTGGTGTGCGTGGGCCTCGCCCCCAAGCGCAGCACTTCAAAGGAGCGCGTCAGTGGTCCACTGGCACTCGCACGCAGCAGCAGTGGACGACACTGGGCAATACGCTTAAACTGAGTCTGCTATGCTTCGCAGGCTCCACCTAGAAGCTCCGAAGTATTTCCAAGCCGAAAGACAAGTGCGCCGGCCTGATCATCTCCCAAGGATTCTGCGCATCGAGTGGTGTGCGTGGGCCACGCCCCAAGCGCAGCATTTTAAGGGAGCGCGCCAGCGGTCCGCGGGCACTCACACGCAGCAGCAGTGGACGACACTGGACAACACGTTCAAACTGCGTCTACTATCCTTCGCAGGCTGCACCTAGAAGCTCCGAAGTAATTCCAAGCCGAAAGACAAGTACGCCGGCCTGATCATCTCCCAGGGATCCTGCGCATCGAGTGGTCTGCGCAGGCCACGCCCTTAAGCGCATTACTTCAAAGGAGCGCGTCAGTGGTTCGCTGGCACTCGCATGCGGCAGCATTGGACGACACTGGACAACACGCTTAAACTGCTTCTACTATCCTTCGCAGGTTGCACCTAGAACCTCCGAAGTATTTCCAAGCCGAAAGACAAGTGCGCCGGCCTGGTCACCTCCCAGGGAATCTGCACATTGAGATTGTCTGCGCGGGCTACTCTCCCAAGCACAGCACTTCAAAGGAGCGCGTCAGTGGCTCGCTGGCACTCTCACGTAGCAGCACAGGACGACAATGGACAACACGCTTAAACTGCGTCTACTATCCTTCGCAGGCTGCACCCAGAACCTCCGAATTATTCCCCGCCGAAAGACAAGAGCGCCGGCCTGGTCACCTCGCAGGGAATCTGCACATTGATTTGTCTGCGCGGGCTACTCCCCCAAGCACAGCGCTTCAAAGGAGATCGTCAGTGGCTCGCTGACACTTGCACGCAGCAGCAGTGGACGAAAATGGACAGCACGCTTAGACTGCGTGTACTATCCTTGGCAGGCTGCACCTAGAACCTCAGAAGTATTTCCAAGCCGAAAGACAAGTGCGCCGGAATGATCATCTCCCAGGGATTCTGCGCATCGAGTAGTCTGCGCGGGCCTCGCCCCCAAGCGCAGCACTTCAAAGGAGCGCGTCAGTGGTCCACTGGCACGCGCACGCAGCAGCAGTGGACGACACTGAACATAAAGCTTAAATTGCGTCTACTATCTTTCGCAGGCTCCACCTAAGACCTCCGAAGTATTTCCAAGCCGAAAGACAAGTCGCCGGCCTGATCATCTCCCAGAGATTCTACGCATCGAGTGGTCTGCGCGGGCCACGCCCTTAAGCGCATTACTTCAAAGGAACGCGTCAGTGGTCCGCTGGCACTCGCACGCAGCAGCAGTGGACGACACTGGACAACACGCTTAAACTGTGTCTAATATCCTTCGCATACTGCACCTAGAACCCCTGAAGTATTTCCAAGCAGAAAGACAAGTGCGCCGGCTTGATCATCTCCCAGGGAATCTGCGCATCGAGTGGTCTGTGCGGGCCACGACCACAAGCACAGCACTTCAAAGGAGCGCGTCAGTGGTTCGCTGGCACTCTCACGTAGCAGCACAGGACGACAATGGACAACACGCTTAAACTGCGTCTACTATCCTTCGCAGGCTGCACCCAGAACCTCCGAATTATTCCCCGCCGAAAGACAAGTGCGCCGGCCTGGTCACCTCCCAGGGAATCTGCCCATTGAGTTTGTCTGCGCGGGCTACTCCCCCAAGCACAGCACTTCAAAGGAGCGCGTCAGTGGCTCGCTGGCACTCGCACGCAGCAGCACAGGACGACAATGGACAACACGCTTAAACTGCGTCTACTATCCTTCACAGGCTGCGACTAGAACCTCCAAAGTATTTCCAAGCCAAAAGACAAGCGAGCCCTCCTGATTATCTTCCAGGTATTCTGCGCGTCGAGTGGTCTGCGTGCGCCGCGCCCAAAAGCGCAGCACTTCAAAGGACCGCGGTAGTGGTCCGCTGGCACTCGCACCCAGCAGGAGTGGACGACACTGGACAAAACGCTTAAACTGCGTCTACTATCCTTCGCAGGCTGCACCTAGAAGCCCCGAACTATTTCCAAGCCGAAAGACAAGTGCGCCGGAATGATCATCTCCCAGGGATTTTGCGCATCGAGTGGACTGCGCTTGCCACGCCCCCAATGGTAGCATTTGAAAGGAGCGCGCCAGAGGTCCGATGGCCCTCGCACGCAGCAGCAGTGGACGACACTGGACAACACGCTTAAACTGCTTCTACTATCCTTCGCAGGTTGCACCTAGAACCTCCGAAGTATTTCCAAGCCGAAAGACAAGTGCGCCGGCCTGGTCACCTCCCAGGGAATCTGCACATTGAGATTGTCTGCGCGGGCTACTCTCCCAAGCACAGCACTTCAAAGGAGCGCGTCAGTGGCTCGCTGGCACTCTCACGTAGCAGCACAGGACGACAATGGACAACACGCTTAAACTGCGTCTACTATCCTTCGCAGGCTGCACCCAGAACCTCCGAATTATTCCCCGCCGAAAGACAAGTGCGCCGGCCTGGTCACCTCCCAGGGAATCTGCCCATTGAGTTTGTCTGCGCGGGCTACTCCCCCAAGCACAGCACTTCAAAGGAGCGCGTCAGTGGTTCGCTAGCACTCGCACGCAGAAGCAGTGGACGACACTGGACAACACGCTTAAACTGCTTCTACTTACCTTCGCAGGCTGCACCTAGAACCTCCGAAGTATTTCCAAGCCGAAAGACAAGTGCGCCGGCCTGATCACCTCCGAGGGAATCTGCGCATTGAGTTAGTCTGCGCGGGCTACTCCCCCAAGCACAGCACTTCAAAGGAGCGCGTCAGTGGCTCGCTGGCACTCGCACGAAGCAGCACAGGACGACAATGGACAACACGCTTAAACTGCGTCTACTATCCTTCGCAGGCTGCAACTAGAACCTCCGAAGTATTTCCAAGCCGAAAGACAAGTGCGCCGGCCTGATCTTCTCCCAGGGCTTCTGCGCATCGAGTGGTCTGCGCAGGCCAGGCCCCCAAGCGCAGCAATTCAAAGGAGCGCGTCAGTGGTCCGCTGGCACTCGCACGCAGCAGGAGTGAACGACACTGGACAAAACGCTTAAATTGCGTCTACTATCCTTCGCAGGCTGCACCTAGAAGCCCCGAACTATTTCCAAGCCGAAAGACAAGTGCGCCGGCCTGATCATCTCCCAGGGATTTTGCGCATCGAGTGGACTGCGCGGGCCACGCCCCCAAGCGTAGCATTTTAAAGGAGCTCGACAGTGGTCCGTTGGCACTCGCACGCAGCAGCAGTGGACGACACTGGACAACACGTTCAACCTGCGCCTACTATCCTTCGCAGGCTGCACCTAGAAGCACCGAAGTATTTTCAAGCCGAAATACAAGGTCGCCGGCCTGATAATCTCCCAGGGATTATGCGCATCGAGTGGTCTGCGCGGGCCACGCCTCCAAGCGCAGCATTAAAAGGAGCGCGTCAGTGGTCCGCTGGCACTCGCACGCAGCAGCAGTGGACGACGCTGGACAACACGCTTAAACTGCGTCTAATATCCTTCGCAGGCTGCACATAGAGGCCCTGAAGTATTACCAAGCCGAAAGACAAGTCGCCGGCCTGATCATCTCCCAGAGATTCTGCGCATTGAGTGGTCTGCGCGTGCCACGCCCACAAGTAGAGCACTTCAAAGGAGCGCGTCAGTGGTTCGCTGGCACTCGCACGCAGAAGCAGTGGACGACACTGGACAACACGCTTAAACTGCTTCTACTTACCTTCGCAGGCTGCACCTAGAACCTCCGAAGTATTTCCAAGCCGAAAGACAAGTGCGCTGGCCTGATCAACTCCCAGGGAATCTGCTCATTGAGTTAGTCTACGTGGGCTACTCCCCCAAGCACAGCACTTCAAAGGAGCGCGTCAGTGGCTCGCTGGCACTCGCACGAAGCAGCACAGGACGACACTGGACAACACGCTTAAACTGCGTCTACTATCCTTCGCAGGCTGCAACTAGAACCTCCGAAGTATTTCCTAGCCAAAAGACAAGTGCGCCCGCCTTTTTCCAGGTATTCTGCGCGTCGAGTGGTCTGCGTGCGCCGCGCCCAAAGCGCAGCACTTCAAAGGAGCGCGCCAATGGTCCGTTGGCACTCGCACGCAGCAGCAGAGGACGACACTGGACAACACGTTAAAACTGCGCCTACTATCCTTCGCAGGCTGCACTTAGAAGCACCGAAGTATTTTCAAGCCGAAATACAAGGTCGCCGGCCTGGTAATCTCCCAGGGATTATGCGCATCGAGTGGTCTGTGTGGGCCACACCCCCAAGCGCTGCACTTCAAAGGAGCGCGCCAGTGGTCGCTGGCACTCGCACGCAGCAGCAGTGGACGACACTGGAAAACACGCTTAAACTGCGTCTGCTATCCTTCGCAGGCTGCACCCAGAAGCACCGAAGTATTTTCAAGCCGAAATACAAGGTCGCCGGCCTGGTAATATCCCAGGGATTATGCGCATCGAGTGGTCTGCGCGGGCCACACCCCCAAGCGCTGCACTTCAAAGGAGCGCGCCAGTGGTCGCTGGCACTCGCACGCAGGAGCAGTGGACGACACTGGAAAACACGCTTAAACTGCGTCTGCTATCCTTCGCAGGCTCCACCTAGAAGCTCCGAAGTATTTCCAAGTCGAAAGACAAGTGCGCCGGCCTGATCATCTCCCAGGGATTCTGCGCATCGTGTGGTGTGCGTGGGCCTCGCCCCCAAGCGCAGCACTTCAAAGGAGCGCGTCAGTGGTCCACTGGCACTCGCACGCAGCAGCAGTGGACGACACTGGGCAATACGCTTAAACTGAGTCTGCTATGCTTCGCAGGCTCCACCTAGAAGCTCCGAAGTATTTCCAAGCCGAAAGACAAGTGCGCCGGCCTGATCATCTCCCAAGGATTCTGCGCATCGAGTGGTGTGCGTGGGCCACGCCCCAAGCGCAGCATTTTAAGGGAGCGCGCCAGCGGTCCGCGGGCACTCACACGCAGCAGCAGTGGACGACACTGGACAACACGTTCAAACTGCGTCTACTATCCTTCGCAGGCTGCACCTAGAAGCTCCGAAGTAATTCCAAGCCGAAAGACAAGTACGCCGGCCTGATCATCTCCCAGGGATCCTGCGCATCGAGTGGTCTGCGCAGGCCACGCCCTTAAGCGCATTACTTCAAAGGAGCGCGTCAGTGGTTCGCTGGCACTCGCATGCGGCAGCATTGGACGACACTGGACAACACGCTTAAACTGCTTCTACTATCCTTCGCAGGTTGCACCTAGAACCTCCGAAGTATTTCCAAGCCGAAAGACAAGTGCGCCGGCCTGGTCACCTCCCAGGGAATCTGCACATTGAGATTGTCTGCGCGGGCTACTCTCCCAAGCACAGCACTTCAAAGGAGCGCGTCAGTGGCTCGCTGGCACTCTCACGTAGCAGCACAGGACGACAATGGACAACACGCTTAAACTGCGTCTACTATCCTTCGCAGGCTGCACCCAGAACCTCCGAATTATTCCCCGCCGAAAGACAAGTGCGCCGGCCTGGTCACCTCCCAGGGAATCTGCCCATTGAGTTTGTCTGCGCGGGCTACTCCCCCAAGCACAGCACTTCAAAGGAGCGCGTCAGTGGTTCGCTAGCACTCGCACGCAGAAGCAGTGGACGACACTGGACAACACGCTTAAACTGCTTCTACTTACCTTCGCAGGCTGCACCTAGAACCTCCGAAGTATTTCCAAGCCGAAAGACAAGTGCGCCGGCCTGATCACCTCCGAGGGAATCTGCGCATTGAGTTAGTCTGCGCGGGCTACTCCCCCAAGCACAGCACTTCAATGGAGCGCGTCAGTGGCTCGCTGGCACTCGCACGAAGCAGCACAGGACGACAATGGACAACACGCTTAAACTGCGTCTACTATCCTTCGCAGGCTGCAACTAGAACCTCCGAAGTATTTCCAAGCCGAAAGACAAGTGCGCCGGCCTGATCTTCTCCCAGGGCTTCTGCGCATCGAGTGGTCTGCGCAGGCCAGGCCCCCAAGCGCAGCAATTCAAAGGAGCGCGTCAGTGGTCCGCTGGCACTCGCACGCAGCAGGAGTGAACGACACTGGACAAAACGCTTAAATTGCGTCTACTATCCTTCGCAGGCTGCACCTAGAAGCCCCGAACTATTTCCAAGCCGAAAGACAAGTGCGCCGGCCTGATCATCTCCCAGGGATTTTGCGCATCGAGTGGACTGCGCGGGCCACGCCCCCAAGCGTAGCATTTTAAAGGAGCTCGACAGTGGTCCGTTGGCACTCGCACGCAGCAGCAGTGGACGACACTGGACAACACGTTCAACCTGCGCCTACTATCCTTCGCAGGCTGCACCTAGAAGCACCGAAGTATTTTCAAGCCGAAATACAAGGTCGCCGGCCTGATAATCTCCCAGGGATTATGCGCATCGAGTGGTCTGCGCGGGCCACGCCTCCAAGCGCAGCATTAAAAGGAGCGCGTCAGTGGTCCGCTGGCACTCGCACGCAGCAGCAGTGGACGACGCTGGACAACACGCTTAAACTGCGTCTAATATCCTTCGCAGGCTGCACATAGAGGCCCTGAAGTATTACCAAGCCGAAAGACAAGTCGCCGGCCTGATCATCTCCCAGAGATTCTGCGCATTGAGTGGTCTGCGCGTGCCACGCCCACAAGTAGAGCACTTCAAAGGAGCGCGTCAGTGGTTCGCTGGCACTCGCACGCAGAAGCAGTGGACGACACTGGACAACACGCTTAAACTGCTTCTACTTACCTTCGCAGGCTGCACCTAGAACCTCCGAAGTATTTCCAAGCCGAAAGACAAGTGCGCTGGCCTGATCAACTCCCAGGGAATCTGCGCATTGAGTTAGTCTACGTGGGCTACTCCCCCAAGCACAGCACTTCAAAGGAGCGCGTCAGTGGCTCGCTGGCACTCGCACGAAGCAGCACAGGACGACACTGGACAACACGCTTAAACTGCGTCTACTATCCTTCGCAGGCTGCAACTAGAACCTCCGAAGTATTTCCTAGCCAAAAGACAAGTGCGCCCGCCTTTTTCCAGGTATTCTGCGCGTCGAGTGGTCTGCGTGCGCCGCGCCCAAAGCGCAGCACTTCAAAGGAGCGCGCCAATGGTCCGTTGGCACTCGCACGCAGCAGCAGAGGACGACACTGGACAACACGTTAAAACTGCGCCTACTATCCTTCGCAGGCTGCACTTAGAAGCACCGAAGTATTTTCAAGCCGAAATACAAGGTCGCCGGCCTGGTAATCTCCCAGGGATTATGCGCATCGAGTGGTCTGTGTGGGCCACACCCCCAAGCGCTGCACTTCAAAGGAGCGCGCCAGTGGTCGCTGGCACTCGCACGCAGCAGCAGTGGACGACACTGGAAAACACGCTTAAACTGCGTCTGCTATCCTTCGCAGGCTGCACCCAGAAGCACCGAAGTATTTTCAAGCCGAAATACAAGGTCGCCGGCCTGGTAATATCCCAGGGATTATGCGCATCGAGTGGTCTGCGCGGGCCACACCCCCAAGCGCTGCACTTCAAAGGAGCGCGCCAGTGGTCGCTGGCACTCGCACGCAGGAGCAGTGGACGACACTGGAAAACACGCTTAAACTGCGTCTGCTATCCTTCGCAGGCTCCACCTAGAAGCTCCGAAGTATTTCCAAGTCGAAAGACAAGTGCGCCGGCCTGATCATCTCCCAGGGATTCTGCGCATCGTGTGGTGTGCGTGGGCCTCGCCCCCAAGCGCAGCACTTCAAAGGAGCGCGTCAGTGGTCCACTGGCACTCGCACGCAGCAGCAGTGGACGACACTGGGCAATACGCTTAAACTGAGTCTGCTATGCTTCGCAGGCTCCACCTAGAAGCTCCGAAGTATTTCCAAGCCGAAAGACAAGTGCGCCGGCCTGATCATCTCCCAAGGATTCTGCGCATCGAGTGGTGTGCGTGGGCCACGCCCCAAGCGCAGCATTTTAAGGGAGCGCGCCAGCGGTCCGCGGGCACTCACACGCAGCAGCAGTGGACGACACTGGACAACACGTTCAAACTGCGTCTACTATCCTTCGCAGGCTGCACCTAGAAGCTCCGAAGTAATTCCAAGCCGAAAGACAAGTACGCCGGCCTGATCATCTCCCAGGGATCCTGCGCATCGAGTGGTCTGCGCAGGCCACGCCCTTAAGCGCATTACTTCAAAGGAGCGCGTCAGTGGTTCGCTGGCACTCGCATGCGGCAGCATTGGACGACACTGGACAACACGCTTAAACTGCTTCTACTATCCTTCGCAGGTTGCACCTAGAACCTCCGAAGTATTTCCAAGCCGAAAGACAAGTGCGCCGGCCTGGTCACCTCCCAGGGAATCTGCACATTGAGATTGTCTGCGCGGGCTACTCTCCCAAGCACAGCACTTCAAAGGAGCGCGTCAGTGGCTCGCTGGCACTCTCACGTAGCAGCACAGGACGACAATGGACAACACGCTTAAACTGCGTCTACTATCCTTCGCAGGCTGCACCCAGAACCTCCGAATTATTCCCCGCCGAAAGACAAGAGCGCCGGCCTGGTCACCTCGCAGGGAATCTGCACACTGATTTGTCTGCGCGGGCTACTCCCCCAAGCACAGCGCTTCAAAGGAGATCGTCAGTGGCTCGCTGACACTTGCACGCAGCAGCAGTGGACGAAAATGGACAGCACGCTTAGACTGCGTGTACTATCCTTGGCAGGCTGCACCTAGAACCTCAGAAGTATTTCCAAGCCGAAAGACAAGTGCGCCGGAATGATCATCTCCCAGGGATTCTGCGCATCGAGTAGTCTGCGCGGGCCTCGCCCCCAAGCGCAGCACTTCAAAGGAGCGCGTCAGTGGTCCACTGGCACGCGCACGCAGCAGCAGTGGACGACACTGAACATAAAGCTTAAATTGCGTCTACTATCTTTCGCAGGCTCCACCTAAGACCTCCGAAGTATTTCCAAGCCGAAAGACAAGTCGCCGGCCTGATCATCTCCCAGAGATTCTACGCATCGAGTGGTCTGCGCGGGCCACGCCCTTAAGCGCATTACTTCAAAGGAACGCGTCAGTGGTCCGCTGGCACTCGCACGCAGCAGCAGTGGACGACACTGGACAACACGCTTAAACTGTGTCTAATATCCTTCGCATACTGCACCTAGAACCCCTGAAGTATTTCCAAGCAGAAAGACAAGTGCGCCGGCTTGATCATCTCCCAGGGAATCTGCGCATCGAGTGGTCTGTGCGGGCCACGACCACAAGCACAGCACTTCAAAGGAGCGCGTCAGTGGTTCGCTGGCACTCGCACGCAGAAGCAGTGGACGACACTGGACAACACGTTCAAACTGCGTCTACTATCCTTCGCAGGCTGCACCTAGAACCTCCGAAGTAATTCCAAGCCGAATGACAAGTGCGCCGGCCTGATCATCTCCCAGGGAATCTGCGTATTGAGTGGTCTGCGCTGGCCACTCCCCCAAGCACAGCACTTCAAAGGAGCGCGTCAGTGGCTCGCTGGCACTCGCACGCAGCAGCACAGGACGACAATGGACAACACGCTTAAACTGCGTCTACTATCCTTCACAGGCTGCGACTAGAACCTCCAAAGTATTTCCAAGCCAAAAGACAAGCGAGCCCTCCTGATTATCTTCCAGGTATTCTGCGCGTCGAGTGGTCTGCGTGCGCCGCGCCCAAAAGCGCAGCACTTCAAAGGACCGCGGTAGTGGTCCGCTGGCACTCGCACCCAGCAGGAGTGGACGACACTGGACAAAACGCTTAAACTGCGTCTACTATCCTTCGCAGGCTGCACCTAGAAGCCCCGAACTATTTCCAAGCCGAAAGACAAGTGCGCCGGAATGATCATCTCCCAGGGATTTTGCGCATCGAGTGGACTGCGCTTGCCACGCCCCCAATGGTAGCATTTGAAAGGAGCGCGCCAGAGGTCCGATGGCCCTCGCACGCAGCAGCAGTGGACGACACTGGACAACACGCTTAAACTGCTTCTACTATCCTTCGCAGGTTGCACCTAGAACCTCCGAAGTATTTCCAAGCCGAAAGACAAGTGCGCCGGCCTGGTCACCTCCCAGGGAATCTGCACATTGAGATTGTCTGCGCGGGCTACTCTCCCAAGCACAGCACTTCAAAGGAGCGCGTCAGTGGCTCGCTGGCACTCTCACGTAGCAGCACAGGACGACAATGGACAACACGCTTAAACTGCGTCTACTATCCTTCGCAGGCTGCACCCAGAACCTCCGAATTATTCCCCGCCGAAAGACAAGTGCGCCGGCCTGGTCACCTCCCAGGGAATCTGCCCATTGAGTTTGTCTGCGCGGGCTACTCCCCCAAGCACAGCACTTCAAAGGAGCGCGTCAGTGGTTCGCTAGCACTCGCACGCAGAAGCAGTGGACGACACTGGACAACACGCTTAAACTGCTTCTACTTACCTTCGCAGGCTGCACCTAGAACCTCCGAAGTATTTCCAAGCCGAAAGACAAGTGCGCCGGCCTGATCACCTCCGAGGGAATCTGCGCATTGAGTTAGTCTGCGCGGGCTACTCCCCCAAGCACAGCACTTCAAAGGAGCGCGTCAGTGGCTCGCTGGCACTCGCACGAAGCAGCACAGGACGACAATGGACAACACGCTTAAACTGCGTCTACTATCCTTCGCAGGCTGCAACTAGAACCTCCGAAGTATTTCCAAGCCGAAAGACAAGTGCGCCGGCCTGATCTTCTCCCAGGGCTTCTGCGCATCGAGTGGTCTGCGCAGGCCAGGCCCCCAAGCGCAGCAATTCAAAGGAGCGCGTCAGTGGTCCGCTGGCACTCGCACGCAGCAGGAGTGAACGACACTGGACAAAACGCTTAAATTGCGTCTACTATCCTTCGCAGGCTACACCTAGAAGCCCCGAACTATTTCCAAGCCGAAAGACAAGTGCGCCGGCCTGATCATCTCCCAGGGATTTTGCGCATCGAGTGGACTGCGCGGGCCACGCCCCCAAGCGTAGCATTTTAAAGGAGCTCGACAGTGGTCCGTTGGCACTCGCACGCAGCAGCAGTGGACGACACTGGACAACACGTTCAACCTGCGCCTACTATCCTTCGCAGGCTGCACCTAGAAGCACCGAAGTATTTTCAAGCCGAAATACAAGGTCGCCGGCCTGATAATCTCCCAGGGATTATGCGCATCGAGTGGTCTGCGCGGGCCACGCCTCCAAGCGCAGCATTAAAAGGAGCGCGTCAGTGGTCCGCTGGCACTCGCACGCAGCAGCAGTGGACGACGCTGGACAACACGCTTAAACTGCGTCTAATATCCTTCGCAGGCTGCACATAGAGGCCCTGAAGTATTACCAAGCCGAAAGACAAGTCGCCGGCCTGATCATCTCCCAGAGATTCTGCGCATTGAGTGGTCTGCGCGTGCCACGCCCACAAGTAGAGCACTTCAAAGGAGCGCGTCAGTGGTTCGCTGGCACTCGCACGCAGAAGCAGTGGACGACACTGGACAACACGCTTAAACTGCTTCTACTTACCTTCGCAGGCTGCACCTAGAACCTCCGAAGTATTTCCAAGCTGTGGAGAACCTGTTTTCCCCCCTCCGTTTCGATGCGGCCCATCTTCATCGTCGGCCGTCGCGACGGGCAGCCCCGGCTGGGCGAGGAGGGAAGTCTCCCTCATGGGGGAAAGGGAACGGCGACGGGAGCGCCACCTCGTAGGTTACGCGGAACTCTGCGGAACCGGAGAGAGGCCCTTCGGGATCCGGCCAGCGTCGGGAGCGGTTGGAGCCGCACGCTCCCGTCACCTTCCACGGCAGGCGCACGGGGATCCGTTGTGCCTTGCCGCTGGACCTCTGGTTCCAGGCAGCGAAGCGAGCGCAGAAAACGCGCGCTCTGGTCGTCTTCCCCAGCAAATGCTAGGGAAAGGCTTTGCCTCAAGAATGCGGCGCGCACGGGAGAACCCGGCCGCCATTATCGGCGCATACAAACGTTCGCCGCCGATACCTCCGAAGTCGCGCCCTTTCCCCAGCCGGTAGGTCGGAAGTCCTTCTTACGTAGCCTTCTATTTCCGAGGAATGCCTCGTTGATGTTTTGTAGCTAGCTGGTCCGCTCTGTGTATTGATTGCAAGTGTAATAAATAGCACATGAGTGTTCACGCTGTGTCGTCCCTTCCCTTTGTCCCTCGAGCACGAACCCCTCCGCGGTTAGCGAGCGGGAACGCTGCATCCGCGGGGTGCGGGTGCGGGCGGGGCGAAATGCCTTTGTCCCCCCATATTTCCACAAAGCCGAAAGACAAGTGCGCCGGCCTGATCAACTCCCAGGGAATCTGCGCATTGAGTTAGTCTGCGCGGGCTACTCCCCCAAGCACAGCACTTCAAAGGAGCGCGTCAGTGGCTCGCTGGCACTCGCACGAAGCAGCACAGGACGACAATGGACAACACGCTTAAACTGCGTTTACTATCCTTCGCAGGCTGCAACTAGAACCTCCGATGTATTTCCTAGCCAAAAGTCAAGTGCGCCCGCCTGATTATCTTCCAGGTATTCTGCGCGTCGAGTGGTCTGCGTGCGCCGCGCCCAAAGCGCAGCACTTCAAAGGAGCGCGTCTGTGGTCCGCTGGCACTCGCACCCAGCAGCAGTGGACGACACTGGACAACACGCTTAAACTGCGTCTACTGTTCTTCGCAGGCTGCACCTAGAACCTAAAAAGTATTTCCAAGCCGAAAGACAAGTGCGCCGGCCTGATCTTCTCCCAGGGCTTCTGCGCATTGAGTGGTCTGCGCAGGCCATGCCCCCAAGCGCAGCAATTCAAAGGAGCGCGTCAGTGGTCCGCTGGCACTCGCACGCAGCAGGAGTGGACGACACTGGACAAAACGCTTAAACTGTGTCTACTATCCTTCGAAGGCTGCACCTAGAAGCCCCGAACTATTTCCAAGCCGAAAGACAAGTGCGCCGGCCTGATCATCTCCCAGGGATTTTGCGCATCGAGTGGACTGCGCGGGCCACGCCCCCCAAGCGTAGCATTTTAAAGGAGCGCGCCAGTGGTCCGTTGGCACTCGCACGCAGCAGCAGTGGACGACACTGGACAACACGTTCAACATGCGCCTACTATCCTTCGCAGGCTGCACCTAGAAGCACCGAAGTATTTTCAAGCCGAAATACAAGGTCGCCGGCCTGGTAATCTCCCAGGGATTATGCGCATCGAGTGGTCTGCGCGGGCCACGCCTCCAAGCGCAGCATTAAAAGGAGCGCGTCAGGGGTCCGCTGGCACTCGCACGCAGCTGCAGTGGACGACGCTGGACAACACGCTTAAACTGCGTCTAATATCCTTCGCAGGCTGCACATAGAAGCCCTGAAGTATTACCAAGCCGAAAGACAAGTGCGCCGGCCTGATCATCTCCCAGGGAATCTGCGCATTGAGTGGTCTGCGCGTGCCACGCCCACAAGTAGAGCACTTCAAAGGAGCGCGTCAGTGGTTCGCTGGCACTCGCACGCAGAAGCAGTGGACGACACTGGACAACACGCTTAAACTGCTTCTACTTACGTTCGCAGGCTGCACCTAGAACCTCCGAAGTATTTCCAAGCTGTGGAGAACCTGTTTTCCCCCCTCCGTTTCGATGCGGCCCATCTTCATCGTCGGCCGTCGCGACGGGCAGCCCCGGCTGGGCGAGGAGGGAAGTCTCCCTCATGGGGGAAAGGAAACGGCGACGGGAGCGCCACCTCGTAGGTTACGCGGAATTCTGCGGAACCGGAGAGAGGCCCTTCGGGATCCGGACAGCGTCGAGAGCGGTTGGAGCCGCACGCTCCCGTCACCTTCCACGGCAGGCGCACGGGGATCCGTTGTGCCTTGCCGCTGGACCTCTGGTTCCAGGCAGCGAAGCGAGCGCAGCAAACGCGCGCTCTGGTCGTCTTCCCCAGCAAATGCTAGGGAAAGGCTTTGCCTCAAGAATGCGGCGCGCACGGGAGAACCCGGCCGCCATTATCGGCGCATACAAACGTTCGCCGCCGATACCTCCGAAGTCGCGCCCTTTCCCCAGCCGGTAAGTCGGAAGTCCTTCTTACGTAGCCTTCTATTTCCGAGGAATGCCTCGTTGATGTTTTGTAGCTAGCTGGTCCGCTCTGTGTATTGATTGCAAGTGTAATAAATAGCATATGATTGTTCACGCTGTGTCGTCCCTTCCCTTTGTCCCTCGAGCACGAACCCCTCCGCGGTTAGCGAGCGGGAAAGCTGCATCCGCGGGGTGGGAGTGCGGGCGGGGCGAAATGCCTTTGTCCCCCCGTATTTCCACAAAGCCGAAAGACAAGTGCGCCGGCCTGATCAACTCCCAGGGAATGTGCGTATTGAGTTAGTCTGCGCGGGCTACTCCCCAAAGCACAGCACTTCAAAGGAGCGCGTCAGTGGCTCGCTGGCACTCGCACGAAGCAGCACAGGACGACAATGGACAACACGCTTAAACTGCGTCTACTATCCTTCGCAGGCTGCAACTAGAACCTCCGATGTATTTCCTAGCCAAAAGTCAAGTGCGCCCGCCTGGTTATCTTCCAGGTATTCTGCCCGTCGAGTGGTCTGCGTGCGCCGCGCCCAAAGCGCAGCACTTCAAAGGAGCGCGTCAGTGGTCCGCTGGCACTCGCACCCAGCAGCAGTGGACGACACTGGACAACACGCTTAAACTGCGTCTACTGTTCTTCGCAGGCTGCACCTAGAACCTCCAAAGTATTTCCAAGCCGAAAGACAAGTGCGCCGGCCTGATCTTCTCCCAGGGCTTCTGCGCATTGAGTGGTCTGCGCAGGCCATGCCCCCAAGCGCAGCAATTCAAAGGAGCGCGTCAGTGGTCCGCTGGCACTCGCACGCAGCAGGAGTGGACGACACTGGACAAAACGCTTAAACTGCGTCTACTATCCTTCGAAGGCTGCACCTAGAAGCCCCGAACTATTTCCAAGCATCGAGTGGACTGCGCGGGCCACGCCCCCCAAGCGTAGCATTTTAAAGGAGCGCGCCAGTGGTCCGTTGGCACTCGCACGCAGCAGCAGAGGACGACACTGGACAACACGTTCAAACTGCGCCTACTATCCTTCGCAGGCTGCACCTAGAAGCACCGAAGTATTTTCAAGCCGCAATACAAGGTCGCCGGCCTGGTAATCTCCCAGGGACTATGCGCATCGTGTTGTCTGCGCGGGCCACACCCCCAAGCGCTGCACTTCAAAGGAGCGCGCCAGTGGTCGCTGGCACTCGCACGCAGCAGCAGTAGACGACACTAGAAAACACGCTTAAACTGCGTCTGCTATCCTTCGCAGGCTCCACATAAAAGCTCCGAAGTATTTCCAAGTCGAAAGACAAGTGCGCCGGCCTGATCATCTCCCAGGGATTCTGCGCATCGTGTGGTGTGCGTGGGCCTCGCCCCCAAGCGCAGCACTTCAAAGGAGCGCGTCAGTGGTCCACTGGCACTCGCACGCAGCAGCAGTGGACGACAATAGACAACACGCTTAACCTGCGTGCACTATCCTTCGCAGGCTGCACCTAGAAGCTCCGAACTATTTCCAAGCCGAAAGACAAGTACGCCGGCCTGATCATCTCCCAGGGATCCTGCGCATCGAGTTGTCTGCGTGGGCCACGCCCCAAGCGCAGCATTTTAAGGGAGCGCGCCAGCGGTCCGCTGGCACTCGCACGCAGCAGCAGTGGACGACACTGGACAACACGCTTAAACTGTGTCTAATATCCTTCGCATACTGCACCTAGAACCTCAGAAATATTTACAAGCCGAAAGACAAGTGCGCCGGCCTGTTCATCTCCCTGGGAATCTGCGCATTGAGTGGTCTGCCCGGGCCACGCTCCCAAGCACAGCACTTCAAAGGAACGCGTCAGTGGTTCGCTGGCACTCGCACGCAACAGCAGTAGACGACAATGGACAACACACTTAAACTGCGTGTACTATCCTTCGCAGGCTGCACCTAGAAGCTCCGAAGTATTTCCAAGCCGAAAGACAAGTGCACCGGCCTGATCATGTCCCAGGGAATCTCCGCATTGAGTGGTCTGCGCGGGCCGCGCCCCCAAGCACAGCACTTCAAAGGAGCGCGTCAGTGGTTCGCTGGCACTTGCACGCAGCAGCAGTGGACGAAAATGGAGAGCACGCTTAGACTGCGTGCTCTATCCTTCGCAGGCTGCACATAGAACCTCAGAAGTATTTACAAGCCGAAAGTCAAGTGCGCCGGCCTGATCATCACCCAGGGATTCTGCGCATCGAGTGGTGTGCGTGGGGCACGCCCCAAGCGCAGCATTTTAAGGGAGCGCGCCAGCGGTCCGCTGGCACTCGCACGCAGCAGCAGTGGACGACACTGGACAACACGTTCAAACTGCGTCTACTATCCTTCGCAGGCTGCACCTAGAAGCTCCGAAGTATTTCCAAGCCGAAAGACAAGTACGCCGGCCTGATCACCTCCCAGGGATCCTGCGCATCGAGTGGTCTGCGCAGGCCACGCCTTTAAGAGCATTACTTCAAAGGAGCGCGTCAGTGGTCCGCTGGCACTCGCACGCAGCAGCGGTGGATGACACTGCACAACACGCTTAAACTCTGTCAACTATCCTTCGCAGGCTGCACCTAGAACCTCCGAAGTATTTCCAAGCCGAATGACAAGTGCGCCGGCCTGATCATCTCCCAGGGAATCTGCGCATTGAGTGGTCTGCGCGGGCCACTCCCCCAAGGACAGCACTTCAAAGGAGCGCGTCAGTGGTTCGCTGGCACTCGCACGCAGTAGCAGTGGACGACAATGGACAACACGCTTAACCTGCGTGCACTATCCTTCGCAGGCTGCACCTAGAAGCTCCGAAGTATTTCCATGGCGAAAGACAAGCGCGCCGGTCTGATCATCTCCCAGGGATTCTGCGCATCGAGTGGTCTGCGCGTGCCACGCCTCCAAGCGCAGCACTTCAAAGGAGCGCGTCAGTGGTCCACTGGCACTCGCATGCAGCAGCAGTGGACGACACAGGACATTAAGTTTAAACTGCGTCTACTATCTTTCGCAGGCTCCACCTAGGACCTCCGAAGTATTTCCAAGCCGAAAGACAAGTGCGCCGGCCTGATCATCTCCCAGGGATTCTGCGCTTCGAGTGGTCTGCGCGAGCCACGCCCACAAGCACAGCACTTCAAAGGAGCGCGTCAGTGGTTCGCTGGCACTCGCATGCAGCAGCAGTGGGCGACACTGGACAACACGCTTAAACTGCTTCTACTATCCTTCGCAGGTTGCACCTAGAACCTCCGAAGTATTTCCAAGCCGAAAGACAAGTGCGCCGGCCTGGTCACCTCCCAGTGAATCTGCACATTGAGATTTTCTGCGCGGGCTACTCTCCCAAGAACAGCACTTCAAAGGAGCGCGTCAGTAGTCCACTGGCACTCGCACGCAGCAGCAGTGGACGACACTGGACAACACGCTTAAACTGAGTCTGCTATGCTTCGCAGGCTGCACCTAGAAGCTCCGAAGTATTTCCAAGCCGAAAGACAAGTGCGCCGGCCTGACCATCTCCCAGGGATTCCTTGCATCGAGTGGTGTGCGTGGGGCACGCCCCCAAGCGCAGCACTTCAAAAGAGCGCGTCAGTGGTCCACTGGCACTCGCACGCAGCACCAGTGGACGACACTGGACAACACGCTCAAGCTGCGTCTACTATCCTTCGCAGGCTGCACCTAGAAGCTCCAAAGTATTTCCAAGCCGAAAGAGAAGTGCGCCGGTCTAATAATCTCCCACGATTCTGCGCATCGAGTGGTCTGCGCAGGCCACGCCCCCAAGCGCAGCACTTCAAAGGAGCGCGTCAGTGGTTCGCTGGCACTCGCATGCAGCAGCAGTGGACGACACTGGACAACACGCTTAACCGCTTCTACTATATATCCTTCGCAGGCTGCACCTAGAACCTCCGAAGTATTTCCAAGCCGAAAGACAAGTGCGCCGGCCTGGTCACCTCCCAGGGAATCTGCACATTGAATTTGTCTGCGCGGGCTACACCCCCAAGCACAGCACTTTGTGGGAAGCCTGCTAGATTCCCGCCGTGGCGTCTGCGCGGCATCCCGGGTCGCTCTCTTTCCCTTTCTCCCGCCTCGGGCGTCGGAGAGGCGGCTGGTGGTTAATCGCTGTCATTCGGCCGCAGCTCCGCCCCCGGCTTCCCAAGGGCCTTTGCCATTGGTGACTTTTGGCGGGAATTCGGGACCCGTTTGGGGTGGTCGCGCGAGCTTCCGAGCGGGGCCCAGAGAGAGGGAGACCCCTCCGAGACAGCGTAAGGTGCGTACGTTCTGTTCGTCCGAGCCGGCCTCTGCCGTTCGGACCAGTTCATACTGGAGATCGCCAGCGTGGGTCCTCGATCCGCCGCGGCTCGAGCCTGTCCAGGGGTCCAACGACCTCTGACAGGCGCACCTTGCGTTGACTGCCCACTCTCTCTCGCAAACGGCCCATCGGCCGACACGAGAGAGATCACAGCACTGCCGCGGGGACAATCTCCTGCAGCGGCGTGCTAGCGGCGCGCATTTCTCTTGTTGCCCCGAGCGCGCACCGGAGCCTTGCTCTGAGCGCGCCCCGGGACGGGGTGACTGTGGAGTGGGTGAATGTACCGCTGGAGGACGGCGTCAATAAACGTCTCCTTTGTGAACTTGGAGGCCTGTTTCTTGCGGCGAGCCGCTCTCCTCTCTGCAGAGGTAGAACGCCGCCGCAGCGGTGCCCCAGGGTGCGTGTGGTGACGGCTGATCGGGGCCCTTGGCTCGCGCGAAGCTCGAACCCGCGGTGGGTAGTGGCCTGTGCCTAATGAGAAACCCACAACTTCAAAGGAGCGCGTCAGTGGCTCGCTGGCACTCTCACGTAGCAGCACAGGACGAAAATGGACAACACGCTTAAACTGCGTCTACTATCCTTCGCAGGCTGCACCTAGAACCTCAGAAGTATTTCCAAGCCGAAAGACAAGTGCGCCGGCCTGGTCATCTCCCTGGGAATCTGCGCATTGAGTGGTCTGCGCGGGCTACGCCCCCAAGCACAGCACTTCAAAGGAACGCGTCAGTGGTTCGCTAGCACTCGCACGCAGCAGCATTAGACGAAAATGGACAACACGCTTAGACTGCGTGTACTATCCTTCGCAGGCTCCACATAGAACCTCAAAATTATTTCCAAGCCGAAAGACAAGTGCGCCGGCCTGATCATCTCCCACGGATTCTGCGCATCGAGTAATCTGCGCGGGCCAGGCCACCAAGCGCAGCACTTCAAAGGAGCGCGTCAGTGGTCCACTGTCACTCGCACGCAGCAGCAGTGGACGGCACTGGACATCACGCTTAAACTGCGTGTACTATCTTTCGCAGGCTCCACCTACAACCTCCGAAGTATTTCCAAGCCGAAAGACAAGTGCGCCGGCCTGATCATCTCCCAGGCAATCTGCGCATTGAGTGGTCTTCGCGGGCCACGCCCCCAAGCACAACACTTCAAAGGAGCTCGTCAGTGGTTCGCTGGTACTCGCACGCAGCAGCAGTAGACGACAATGGACAACACGCTTAAACTGCGTGTACGGTCCTTCGCAGGCTGCACCTAGAAGCTCCGAAGTATTTCCAAGCCGAAAGACAAGTGCGCCGGCCTGATCATATCCCAGGGATTCTGCGCATCGAGTGGTCTGCGCGGGCCACGCCCTCAAGCGCAGCACTTCAAAGGCGCGCGTCAGTGGTCCCCTCGCACTCGCATGCAGCAACTGTGGACGACACTGGACATCACGCTTAAACTGCGTCTACTATCTTTCGCAGAACCTCGCAAATATTTCTAAGCCGAAAGACAAGTGCGCCGGCCTGATCATCTTCCAAGGATTCTGCGCATCGAGTAGTCTGCGCGGGCCACGCCACCAAGCGCAGCACTTCAAAGGAGCGCGTCAGTGGTCCACTGTCACTCGCACGCAGCAGCAGTGGACGACACTGGAAAACACGCTTAAACTGCGTCTGCTATCCTTCGCAGGCTCCACCTAGAAGCTCCGAAGTATTTCCAAGTCGAAAGACAAGTGCGCCGGCCTGATCATCTCAGAGGGATTCTGCGCATCGTGTGGTGTGCGTGGGCCTCGGCCCCAAGCGCAGCACTTCAAAGGAGCGCGTCAGTGGTCCACTGGCACTCGCACGCAGCAGCAGTGGACGACACTGGACAACACGTTCAAACTGCGCCTACTATCCATCGCAGGCTGCACCTAGAAGCACCGAAGTATTTTCAAGCCGAAATACAACGTCGCCGGCCTGGTAATCTCCCAGGGATTTTGCGCATCGAGTGGTCTGCGCGGGCCACGCCCCCAAACGCAGCACTTGAAAGGAGTGCGTCGGTGGTCCTCTGGCACTTGCACGCAGCAGCAGTGGACGACACTGGACAACACGCTTAAACTGTGTCTAATATCCTTCGCAGGCTGCACATAGCACCCCTGAAGTATACCCAAGCCGAAAGACAAGTGCGCCGGCCTGATCATCTCCCAGGGAAGCTGCGCATTGAGTGGTCTGCGCGGGCCACGCCCACAAGCACAGCACTTCAAAGAAGCGCGTCAGTGGTCCTCTGGCACTCGCACGCAGAAGCAGTGGACGACACTCGACAACACGCTTAAACTGCTTCTACTTACCTTCGCAGGCTGCACCTAGAACCTCCGAAGTATTTCCAAGCCGAAAGACAAGTGCGCCGGCCTGATCACCTCCGAGGGAATCTGCGCATTGAGTTAGTCTGCGCGGGCTACTCCCCCAAGCACAGCACTTCAAAGGAGCGCGTCAGTGGCTCGCTGGCACTCGCACGAAGCAGCACAGGACGACAATGGACAACACGCTTAAACTGCGTCTACTATCCTTCGCAGGCTGCAACTAGAACCTCCGAAGTATTTCCAAGCCGAAAGACAAGTGCGCCGGCCTGATCTTCTCCCAGGGCTTCTGCGCATCGAGTGGTCTGCGCAGGCCAGGCCCCCAAGCGCAGCAATTCAAAGGAGCGCGTCAGTGGTCCGCTGGCACTCGCACGCAGCAGGAGTGAACGACACTGGACAAAACGCTTAAATTGCGTCTACTATCCTTCGCAGGCTGCACCTAGAAGCCCCGAACTATTTCCAAGCCGAAAGACAAGTGCGCCGGCCTGATCATCTCCCAGGGATTTTGCGCATCGAGTGGACTGCGCGGGCCACGCCCCCAAGCGTAGCATTTTAAAGGAGCTCGACAGTGGTCCGTTGGCACTCGCACGCAGCAGCAGTGGACGACACTGGACAACACGTTCAACCTGCGCCTACTATCCTTCGCAGGCTGCACCTAGAAGCACCGAAGTATTTTCAAGCCGAAATACAAGGTCGCCGGCCTGATAATCTCCCAGGGATTATGCGCATCGAGTGGTCTGCGCGGGCCACGCCTCCAAGCGCAGCATTAAAAGGAGCGCGTCAGTGGTCCGCTGGCACTCGCACGCAGCAGCAGTGGACGACGCTGGACAACACGCTTAAACTGCGTCTAATATCCTTCGCAGGCTGCACATAGAGGCCCTGAAGTATTACCAAGCCGAAAGACAAGTCGCCGGCCTGATCATCTCCCAGAGATTCTGCGCATTGAGTGGTCTGCGCGTGCCACGCCCACAAGTAGAGCACTTCAAAGGAGCGCGTCAGTGGTTCGCTGGCACTCGCACGCAGAAGCAGTGGACGACACTGGACAACACGCTTAAACTGCTTCTACTTACCTTCGCAGGCTGCACCTAGAACCTCCGAAGTATTTCCAAGCCGAAAGACAAGTGCGCTGGCCTGATCAACTCCCAGGGAATCTGCTCATTGAGTTAGTCTACGTGGGCTACTCCCCCAAGCACAGCACTTCAAAGGAGCGCGTCAGTGGCTCGCTGGCACTCGCACGAAGCAGCACAGGACGACACTGGACAACACGCTTAAACTGCGTCTACTATCCTTCGCAGGCTGCAACTAGAACCTCCGAAGTATTTCCTAGCCAAAAGACAAGTGCGCCCGCCTTTTTCCAGGTATTCTGCGCGTCGAGTGGTCTGCGTGCGCCGCGCCCAAAGCGCAGCACTTCAAAGGAGCGCGCCAATGGTCCGTTGGCACTCGCACGCAGCAGCAGAGGACGACACTGGACAACACGTTAAAACTGCGCCTACTATCCTTCGCAGGCTGCACTTAGAAGCACCGAAGTATTTTCAAGCCGAAATACAAGGTCGCCGGCCTGGTAATCTCCCAGGGATTATGCGCATCGAGTGGTCTGTGTGGGCCACACCCCCAAGCGCTGCACTTCAAAGGAGCGCGCCAGTGGTCGCTGGCACTCGCACGCAGCAGCAGTGGACGACACTGGAAAACACGCTTAAACTGCGTCTGCTATCCTTCGCAGGCTGCACCCAGAAGCACCGAAGTATTTTCAAGCCGAAATACAAGGTCGCCGGCCTGGTAATATCCCAGGGATTATGCGCATCGAGTGGTCTGCGCGGGCCACACCCCCAAGCGCTGCACTTCAAAGGAGCGCGCCAGTGGTCGCTGGCACTCGCACGCAGGAGCAGTGGACGACACTGGAAAACACGCTTAAACTGCGTCTGCTATCCTTCGCAGGCTCCACCTAGAAGCTCCGAAGTATTTCCAAGTCGAAAGACAAGTGCGCCGGCCTGATCATCTCCCAGGGATTCTGCGCATCGTGTGGTGTGCGTGGGCCTCGCCCCCAAGCGCAGCACTTCAAAGGAGCGCGTCAGTGGTCCA
Source organism: Amblyomma americanum (assembly GCF_052857255.1). Classification (NCBI taxonomy): domain Eukaryota; kingdom Metazoa; phylum Arthropoda; class Arachnida; order Ixodida; family Ixodidae; genus Amblyomma; species Amblyomma americanum. The sequence continues at coordinate 163,183,495 of NC_135504.1, read as the reverse complement.
CTGGCACTCGCACGCAGCAGCAGTGGACGACACTGGGCAATACGCTTAAACTGAGTCTGCTATGCTTCGCAGGCTCCACCTAGAAGCTCCGAAGTATTTCCAAGCCGAAAGACAAGTGCGCCGGCCTGATCATCTCCCAAGGATTCTGCGCATCGAGTGGTGTGCGTGGGCCACGCCCCAAGCGCAGCATTTTAAGGGAGCGCGCCAGCGGTCCGCGGGCACTCACACGCAGCAGCAGTGGACGACACTGGACAACACGTTCAAACTGCGTCTACTATCCTTCGCAGGCTGCACCTAGAAGCTCCGAAGTAATTCCAAGCCGAAAGACAAGTACGCCGGCCTGATCATCTCCCAGGGATCCTGCGCATCGAGTGGTCTGCGCAGGCCACGCCCTTAAGCGCATTACTTCAAAGGAGCGCGTCAGTGGTTCGCTGGCACTCGCATGCGGCAGCATTGGACGACACTGGACAACACGCTTAAACTGCTTCTACTATCCTTCGCAGGTTGCACCTAGAACCTCCGAAGTATTTCCAAGCCGAAAGACAAGTGCGCCGGCCTGGTCACCTCCCAGGGAATCTGCACATTGAGATTGTCTGCGCGGGCTACTCTCCCAAGCACAGCACTTCAAAGGAGCGCGTCAGTGGCTCGCTGGCACTCTCACGTAGCAGCACAGGACGACAATGGACAACACGCTTAAACTGCGTCTACTATCCTTCGCAGGCTGCACCCAGAACCTCCGAATTATTCCCCGCCGAAAGACAAGTGCGCCGGCCTGGTCACCTCCCAGGGAATCTGCCCATTGAGTTTGTCTGCGCGGGCTACTCCCCCAAGCACAGCACTTCAAAGGAGCGCGTCAGTGGTTCGCTAGCACTCGCACGCAGAAGCAGTGGACGACACTGGACAACACGCTTAAACTGCTTCTACTTACCTTCGCAGGCTGCACCTAGAACCTCCGAAGTATTTCCAAGCCGAAAGACAAGTGCGCCGGCCTGATCACCTCCGAGGGAATCTGCGCATTGAGTTAGTCTGCGCGGGCTACTCCCCCAAGCACAGCACTTCAATGGAGCGCGTCAGTGGCTCGCTGGCACTCGCACGAAGCAGCACAGGACGACAATGGACAACACGCTTAAACTGCGTCTACTATCCTTCGCAGGCTGCAACTAGAACCTCCGAAGTATTTCCAAGCCGAAAGACAAGTGCGCCGGCCTGATCTTCTCCCAGGGCTTCTGCGCATCGAGTGGTCTGCGCAGGCCAGGCCCCCAAGCGCAGCAATTCAAAGGAGCGCGTCAGTGGTCCGCTGGCACTCGCACGCAGCAGGAGTGAACGACACTGGACAAAACGCTTAAATTGCGTCTACTATCCTTCGCAGGCTGCACCTAGAAGCCCCGAACTATTTCCAAGCCGAAAGACAAGTGCGCCGGCCTGATCATCTCCCAGGGATTTTGCGCATCGAGTGGACTGCGCGGGCCACGCCCCCAAGCGTAGCATTTTAAAGGAGCTCGACAGTGGTCCGTTGGCACTCGCACGCAGCAGCAGTGGACGACACTGGACAACACGTTCAACCTGCGCCTACTATCCTTCGCAGGCTGCACCTAGAAGCACCGAAGTATTTTCAAGCCGAAATACAAGGTCGCCGGCCTGATAATCTCCCAGGGATTATGCGCATCGAGTGGTCTGCGCGGGCCACGCCTCCAAGCGCAGCATTAAAAGGAGCGCGTCAGTGGTCCGCTGGCACTCGCACGCAGCAGCAGTGGACGACGCTGGACAACACGCTTAAACTGCGTCTAATATCCTTCGCAGGCTGCACATAGAGGCCCTGAAGTATTACCAAGCCGAAAGACAAGTCGCCGGCCTGATCATCTCCCAGAGATTCTGCGCATTGAGTGGTCTGCGCGTGCCACGCCCACAAGTAGAGCACTTCAAAGGAGCGCGTCAGTGGTTCGCTGGCACTCGCACGCAGAAGCAGTGGACGACACTGGACAACACGCTTAAACTGCTTCTACTTACCTTCGCAGGCTGCACCTAGAACCTCCGAAGTATTTCCAAGCCGAAAGACAAGTGCGCTGGCCTGATCAACTCCCAGGGAATCTGCGCATTGAGTTAGTCTACGTGGGCTACTCCCCCAAGCACAGCACTTCAAAGGAGCGCGTCAGTGGCTCGCTGGCACTCGCACGAAGCAGCACAGGACGACACTGGACAACACGCTTAAACTGCGTCTACTATCCTTCGCAGGCTGCAACTAGAACCTCCGAAGTATTTCCTAGCCAAAAGACAAGTGCGCCCGCCTTTTTCCAGGTATTCTGCGCGTCGAGTGGTCTGCGTGCGCCGCGCCCAAAGCGCAGCACTTCAAAGGAGCGCGCCAATGGTCCGTTGGCACTCGCACGCAGCAGCAGAGGACGACACTGGACAACACGTTAAAACTGCGCCTACTATCCTTCGCAGGCTGCACTTAGAAGCACCGAAGTATTTTCAAGCCGAAATACAAGGTCGCCGGCCTGGTAATCTCCCAGGGATTATGCGCATCGAGTGGTCTGTGTGGGCCACACCCCCAAGCGCTGCACTTCAAAGGAGCGCGCCAGTGGTCGCTGGCACTCGCACGCAGCAGCAGTGGACGACACTGGAAAACACGCTTAAACTGCGTCTGCTATCCTTCGCAGGCTGCACCCAGAAGCACCGAAGTATTTTCAAGCCGAAATACAAGGTCGCCGGCCTGGTAATATCCCAGGGATTATGCGCATCGAGTGGTCTGCGCGGGCCACACCCCCAAGCGCTGCACTTCAAAGGAGCGCGCCAGTGGTCGCTGGCACTCGCACGCAGGAGCAGTGGACGACACTGGAAAACACGCTTAAACTGCGTCTGCTATCCTTCGCAGGCTCCACCTAGAAGCTCCGAAGTATTTCCAAGTCGAAAGACAAGTGCGCCGGCCTGATCATCTCCCAGGGATTCTGCGCATCGTGTGGTGTGCGTGGGCCTCGCCCCCAAGCGCAGCACTTCAAAGGAGCGCGTCAGTGGTCCACTGGCACTCGCACGCAGCAGCAGTGGACGACACTGGGCAATACGCTTAAACTGAGTCTGCTATGCTTCGCAGGCTCCACCTAGAAGCTCCGAAGTATTTCCAAGCCGAAAGACAAGTGCGCCGGCCTGATCATCTCCCAAGGATTCTGCGCATCGAGTGGTGTGCGTGGGCCACGCCCCAAGCGCAGCATTTTAAGGGAGCGCGCCAGCGGTCCGCGGGCACTCACACGCAGCAGCAGTGGACGACACTGGACAACACGTTCAAACTGCGTCTACTATCCTTCGCAGGCTGCACCTAGAAGCTCCGAAGTAATTCCAAGCCGAAAGACAAGTACGCCGGCCTGATCATCTCCCAGGGATCCTGCGCATCGAGTGGTCTGCGCAGGCCACGCCCTTAAGCGCATTACTTCAAAGGAGCGCGTCAGTGGTTCGCTGGCACTCGCATGCGGCAGCATTGGACGACACTGGACAACACGCTTAAACTGCTTCTACTATCCTTCGCAGGTTGCACCTAGAACCTCCGAAGTATTTCCAAGCCGAAAGACAAGTGCGCCGGCCTGGTCACCTCCCAGGGAATCTGCACATTGAGATTGTCTGCGCGGGCTACTCTCCCAAGCACAGCACTTCAAAGGAGCGCGTCAGTGGCTCGCTGGCACTCTCACGTAGCAGCACAGGACGACAATGGACAACACGCTTAAACTGCGTCTACTATCCTTCGCAGGCTGCACCCAGAACCTCCGAATTATTCCCCGCCGAAAGACAAGAGCGCCGGCCTGGTCACCTCGCAGGGAATCTGCACACTGATTTGTCTGCGCGGGCTACTCCCCCAAGCACAGCGCTTCAAAGGAGATCGTCAGTGGCTCGCTGACACTTGCACGCAGCAGCAGTGGACGAAAATGGACAGCACGCTTAGACTGCGTGTACTATCCTTGGCAGGCTGCACCTAGAACCTCAGAAGTATTTCCAAGCCGAAAGACAAGTGCGCCGGAATGATCATCTCCCAGGGATTCTGCGCATCGAGTAGTCTGCGCGGGCCTCGCCCCCAAGCGCAGCACTTCAAAGGAGCGCGTCAGTGGTCCACTGGCACGCGCACGCAGCAGCAGTGGACGACACTGAACATAAAGCTTAAATTGCGTCTACTATCTTTCGCAGGCTCCACCTAAGACCTCCGAAGTATTTCCAAGCCGAAAGACAAGTCGCCGGCCTGATCATCTCCCAGAGATTCTACGCATCGAGTGGTCTGCGCGGGCCACGCCCTTAAGCGCATTACTTCAAAGGAACGCGTCAGTGGTCCGCTGGCACTCGCACGCAGCAGCAGTGGACGACACTGGACAACACGCTTAAACTGTGTCTAATATCCTTCGCATACTGCACCTAGAACCCCTGAAGTATTTCCAAGCAGAAAGACAAGTGCGCCGGCTTGATCATCTCCCAGGGAATCTGCGCATCGAGTGGTCTGTGCGGGCCACGACCACAAGCACAGCACTTCAAAGGAGCGCGTCAGTGGTTCGCTGGCACTCGCACGCAGAAGCAGTGGACGACACTGGACAACACGTTCAAACTGCGTCTACTATCCTTCGCAGGCTGCACCTAGAACCTCCGAAGTAATTCCAAGCCGAATGACAAGTGCGCCGGCCTGATCATCTCCCAGGGAATCTGCGTATTGAGTGGTCTGCGCTGGCCACTCCCCCAAGCACAGCACTTCAAAGGAGCGCGTCAGTGGCTCGCTGGCACTCGCACGCAGCAGCACAGGACGACAATGGACAACACGCTTAAACTGCGTCTACTATCCTTCACAGGCTGCGACTAGAACCTCCAAAGTATTTCCAAGCCAAAAGACAAGCGAGCCCTCCTGATTATCTTCCAGGTATTCTGCGCGTCGAGTGGTCTGCGTGCGCCGCGCCCAAAAGCGCAGCACTTCAAAGGACCGCGGTAGTGGTCCGCTGGCACTCGCACCCAGCAGGAGTGGACGACACTGGACAAAACGCTTAAACTGCGTCTACTATCCTTCGCAGGCTGCACCTAGAAGCCCCGAACTATTTCCAAGCCGAAAGACAAGTGCGCCGGAATGATCATCTCCCAGGGATTTTGCGCATCGAGTGGACTGCGCTTGCCACGCCCCCAATGGTAGCATTTGAAAGGAGCGCGCCAGAGGTCCGATGGCCCTCGCACGCAGCAGCAGTGGACGACACTGGACAACACGCTTAAACTGCTTCTACTATCCTTCGCAGGTTGCACCTAGAACCTCCGAAGTATTTCCAAGCCGAAAGACAAGTGCGCCGGCCTGGTCACCTCCCAGGGAATCTGCACATTGAGATTGTCTGCGCGGGCTACTCTCCCAAGCACAGCACTTCAAAGGAGCGCGTCAGTGGCTCGCTGGCACTCTCACGTAGCAGCACAGGACGACAATGGACAACACGCTTAAACTGCGTCTACTATCCTTCGCAGGCTGCACCCAGAACCTCCGAATTATTCCCCGCCGAAAGACAAGTGCGCCGGCCTGGTCACCTCCCAGGGAATCTGCCCATTGAGTTTGTCTGCGCGGGCTACTCCCCCAAGCACAGCACTTCAAAGGAGCGCGTCAGTGGTTCGCTAGCACTCGCACGCAGAAGCAGTGGACGACACTGGACAACACGCTTAAACTGCTTCTACTTACCTTCGCAGGCTGCACCTAGAACCTCCGAAGTATTTCCAAGCCGAAAGACAAGTGCGCCGGCCTGATCACCTCCGAGGGAATCTGCGCATTGAGTTAGTCTGCGCGGGCTACTCCCCCAAGCACAGCACTTCAAAGGAGCGCGTCAGTGGCTCGCTGGCACTCGCACGAAGCAGCACAGGACGACAATGGACAACACGCTTAAACTGCGTCTACTATCCTTCGCAGGCTGCAACTAGAACCTCCGAAGTATTTCCAAGCCGAAAGACAAGTGCGCCGGCCTGATCTTCTCCCAGGGCTTCTGCGCATCGAGTGGTCTGCGCAGGCCAGGCCCCCAAGCGCAGCAATTCAAAGGAGCGCGTCAGTGGTCCGCTGGCACTCGCACGCAGCAGGAGTGAACGACACTGGACAAAACGCTTAAATTGCGTCTACTATCCTTCGCAGGCTACACCTAGAAGCCCCGAACTATTTCCAAGCCTAAAGACAAGTGCGCCGGCCTGATCATCTCCCAGGGATTTTGCGCATCGAGTGGACTGCGCGGGCCACGCCCCCAAGCGTAGCATTTTAAAGGAGCTCGACAGTGGTCCGTTGGCACTCGCACGCAGCAGCAGTGGACGACACTGGACAACACGTTCAACCTGCGCCTACTATCCTTCGCAGGCTGCACCTAGAAGCACCGAAGTATTTTCAAGCCGAAATACAAGGTCGCCGGCCTGATAATCTCCCAGGGATTATGCGCATCGAGTGGTCTGCGCGGGCCACGCCTCCAAGCGCAGCATTAAAAGGAGCGCGTCAGTGGTCCGCTGGCACTCGCACGCAGCAGCAGTGGACGACGCTGGACAACACGCTTAAACTGCGTCTAATATCCTTCGCAGGCTGCACATAGAGGCCCTGAAGTATTACCAAGCCGAAAGACAAGTCGCCGGCCTGATCATCTCCCAGAGATTCTGCGCATTGAGTGGTCTGCGCGTGCCACGCCCACAAGTAGAGCACTTCAAAGGAGCGCGTCAGTGGTTCGCTGGCACTCGCACGCAGAAGCAGTGGACGACACTGGACAACACGCTTAAACTGCTTCTACTTACCTTCGCAGGCTGCACCTAGAACCTCCGAAGTATTTCCAAGCTGTGGAGAACCTGTTTTCCCCCCTCCGTTTCGATGCGGCCCATCTTCATCGTCGGCCGTCGCGACGGGCAGCCCCGGCTGGGCGAGGAGGGAAGTCTCCCTCATGGGGGAAAGGGAACGGCGACGGGAGCGCCACCTCGTAGGTTACGCGGAACTCTGCGGAACCGGAGAGAGGCCCTTCGGGATCCGGCCAGCGTCGGGAGCGGTTGGAGCCGCACGCTCCCGTCACCTTCCACGGCAGGCGCACGGGGATCCGTTGTGCCTTGCCGCTGGACCTCTGGTTCCAGGCAGCGAAGCGAGCGCAGAAAACGCGCGCTCTGGTCGTCTTCCCCAGCAAATGCTAGGGAAAGGCTTTGCCTCAAGAATGCGGCGCGCACGGGAGAACCCGGCCGCCATTATCGGCGCATACAAACGTTCGCCGCCGATACCTCCGAAGTCGCGCCCTTTCCCCAGCCGGTAGGTCGGAAGTCCTTCTTACGTAGCCTTCTATTTCCGAGGAATGCCTCGTTGATGTTTTGTAGCTAGCTGGTCCGCTCTGTGTATTGATTGCAAGTGTAATAAATAGCACATGAGTGTTCACGCTGTGTCGTCCCTTCCCTTTGTCCCTCGAGCACGAACCCCTCCGCGGTTAGCGAGCGGGAACGCTGCATCCGCGGGGTGCGGGTGCGGGCGGGGCGAAATGCCTTTGTCCCCCCATATTTCCACAAAGCCGAAAGACAAGTGCGCCGGCCTGATCAACTCCCAGGGAATCTGCGCATTGAGTTAGTCTGCGCGGGCTACTCCCCCAAGCACAGCACTTCAAAGGAGCGCGTCAGTGGCTCGCTGGCACTCGCACGAAGCAGCACAGGACGACAATGGACAACACGCTTAAACTGCGTTTACTATCCTTCGCAGGCTGCAACTAGAACCTCCGATGTATTTCCTAGCCAAAAGTCAAGTGCGCCCGCCTGATTATCTTCCAGGTATTCTGCGCGTCGAGTGGTCTGCGTGCGCCGCGCCCAAAGCGCAGCACTTCAAAGGAGCGCGTCTGTGGTCCGCTGGCACTCGCACCCAGCAGCAGTGGACGACACTGGACAACACGCTTAAACTGCGTCTACTGTTCTTCGCAGGCTGCACCTAGAACCTAAAAAGTATTTCCAAGCCGAAAGACAAGTGCGCCGGCCTGATCTTCTCCCAGGGCTTCTGCGCATTGAGTGGTCTGCGCAGGCCATGCCCCCAAGCGCAGCAATTCAAAGGAGCGCGTCAGTGGTCCGCTGGCACTCGCACGCAGCAGGAGTGGACGACACTGGACAAAACGCTTAAACTGTGTCTACTATCCTTCGAAGGCTGCACCTAGAAGCCCCGAACTATTTCCAAGCCGAAAGACAAGTGCGCCGGCCTGATCATCTCCCAGGGATTTTGCGCATCGAGTGGACTGCGCGGGCCACGCCCCCCAAGCGTAGCATTTTAAAGGAGCGCGCCAGTGGTCCGTTGGCACTCGCACGCAGCAGCAGTGGACGACACTGGACAACACGTTCAACATGCGCCTACTATCCTTCGCAGGCTGCACCTAGAAGCACCGAAGTATTTTCAAGCCGAAATACAAGGTCGCCGGCCTGGTAATCTCCCAGGGATTATGCGCATCGAGTGGTCTGCGCGGGCCACGCCTCCAAGCGCAGCATTAAAAGGAGCGCGTCAGGGGTCCGCTGGCACTCGCACGCAGCTGCAGTGGACGACGCTGGACAACACGCTTAAACTGCGTCTAATATCCTTCGCAGGCTGCACATAGAAGCCCTGAAGTATTACCAAGCCGAAAGACAAGTGCGCCGGCCTGATCATCTCCCAGGGAATCTGCGCATTGAGTGGTCTGCGCGTGCCACGCCCACAAGTAGAGCACTTCAAAGGAGCGCGTCAGTGGTTCGCTGGCACTCGCACGCAGAAGCAGTGGACGACACTGGACAACACGCTTAAACTGCTTCTACTTACGTTCGCAGGCTGCACCTAGAACCTCCGAAGTATTTCCAAGCTGTGGAGAACCTGTTTTCCCCCCTCCGTTTCGATGCGGCCCATCTTCATCGTCGGCCGTCGCGACGGGCAGCCCCGGCTGGGCGAGGAGGGAAGTCTCCCTCATGGGGGAAAGGAAACGGCGACGGGAGCGCCACCTCGTAGGTTACGCGGAATTCTGCGGAACCGGAGAGAGGCCCTTCGGGATCCGGACAGCGTCGAGAGCGGTTGGAGCCGCACGCTCCCGTCACCTTCCACGGCAGGCGCACGGGGATCCGTTGTGCCTTGCCGCTGGACCTCTGGTTCCAGGCAGCGAAGCGAGCGCAGCAAACGCGCGCTCTGGTCGTCTTCCCCAGCAAATGCTAGGGAAAGGCTTTGCCTCAAGAATGCGGCGCGCACGGGAGAACCCGGCCGCCATTATCGGCGCATACAAACGTTCGCCGCCGATACCTCCGAAGTCGCGCCCTTTCCCCAGCCGGTAAGTCGGAAGTCCTTCTTACGTAGCCTTCTATTTCCGAGGAATGCCTCGTTGATGTTTTGTAGCTAGCTGGTCCGCTCTGTGTATTGATTGCAAGTGTAATAAATAGCATATGATTGTTCACGCTGTGTCGTCCCTTCCCTTTGTCCCTCGAGCACGAACCCCTCCGCGGTTAGCGAGCGGGAAAGCTGCATCCGCGGGGTGGGAGTGCGGGCGGGGCGAAATGCCTTTGTCCCCCCGTATTTCCACAAAGCCGAAAGACAAGTGCGCCGGCCTGATCAACTCCCAGGGAATGTGCGTATTGAGTTAGTCTGCGCGGGCTACTCCCCAAAGCACAGCACTTCAAAGGAGCGCGTCAGTGGCTCGCTGGCACTCGCACGAAGCAGCACAGGACGACAATGGACAACACGCTTAAACTGCGTCTACTATCCTTCGCAGGCTGCAACTAGAACCTCCGATGTATTTCCTAGCCAAAAGTCAAGTGCGCCCGCCTGGTTATCTTCCAGGTATTCTGCCCGTCGAGTGGTCTGCGTGCGCCGCGCCCAAAGCGCAGCACTTCAAAGGAGCGCGTCAGTGGTCCGCTGGCACTCGCACCCAGCAGCAGTGGACGACACTGGACAACACGCTTAAACTGCGTCTACTGTTCTTCGCAGGCTGCACCTAGAACCTCCAAAGTATTTCCAAGCCGAAAGACAAGTGCGCCGGCCTGATCTTCTCCCAGGGCTTCTGCGCATTGAGTGGTCTGCGCAGGCCATGCCCCCAAGCGCAGCAATTCAAAGGAGCGCGTCAGTGGTCCGCTGGCACTCGCACGCAGCAGGAGTGGACGACACTGGACAAAACGCTTAAACTGCGTCTACTATCCTTCGAAGGCTGCACCTAGAAGCCCCGAACTATTTCCAAGCATCGAGTGGACTGCGCGGGCCACGCCCCCCAAGCGTAGCATTTTAAAGGAGCGCGCCAGTGGTCCGTTGGCACTCGCACGCAGCAGCAGAGGACGACACTGGACAACACGTTCAAACTGCGCCTACTATCCTTCGCAGGCTGCACCTAGAAGCACCGAAGTATTTTCAAGCCGCAATACAAGGTCGCCGGCCTGGTAATCTCCCAGGGACTATGCGCATCGTGTTGTCTGCGCGGGCCACACCCCCAAGCGCTGCACTTCAAAGGAGCGCGCCAGTGGTCGCTGGCACTCGCACGCAGCAGCAGTAGACGACACTAGAAAACACGCTTAAACTGCGTCTGCTATCCTTCGCAGGCTCCACATAAAAGCTCCGAAGTATTTCCAAGTCGAAAGACAAGTGCGCCGGCCTGATCATCTCCCAGGGATTCTGCGCATCGTGTGGTGTGCGTGGGCCTCGCCCCCAAGCGCAGCACTTCAAAGGAGCGCGTCAGTGGTCCACTGGCACTCGCACGCAGCAGCAGTGGACGACAATAGACAACACGCTTAACCTGCGTGCACTATCCTTCGCAGGCTGCACCTAGAAGCTCCGAACTATTTCCAAGCCGAAAGACAAGTACGCCGGCCTGATCATCTCCCAGGGATCCTGCGCATCGAGTTGTCTGCGTGGGCCACGCCCCAAGCGCAGCATTTTAAGGGAGCGCGCCAGCGGTCCGCTGGCACTCGCACGCAGCAGCAGTGGACGACACTGGACAACACGCTTAAACTGTGTCTAATATCCTTCGCATACTGCACCTAGAACCTCAGAAATATTTACAAGCCGAAAGACAAGTGCGCCGGCCTGTTCATCTCCCTGGGAATCTGCGCATTGAGTGGTCTGCCCGGGCCACGCTCCCAAGCACAGCACTTCAAAGGAACGCGTCAGTGGTTCGCTGGCACTCGCACGCAACAGCAGTAGACGACAATGGACAACACACTTAAACTGCGTGTACTATCCTTCGCAGGCTGCACCTAGAAGCTCCGAAGTATTTCCAAGCCGAAAGACAAGTGCACCGGCCTGATCATGTCCCAGGGAATCTCCGCATTGAGTGGTCTGCGCGGGCCGCGCCCCCAAGCACAGCACTTCAAAGGAGCGCGTCAGTGGTTCGCTGGCACTTGCACGCAGCAGCAGTGGACGAAAATGGAGAGCACGCTTAGACTGCGTGCTCTATCCTTCGCAGGCTGCACATAGAACCTCAGAAGTATTTACAAGCCGAAAGTCAAGTGCGCCGGCCTGATCATCACCCAGGGATTCTGCGCATCGAGTGGTGTGCGTGGGGCACGCCCCAAGCGCAGCATTTTAAGGGAGCGCGCCAGCGGTCCGCTGGCACTCGCACGCAGCAGCAGTGGACGACACTGGACAACACGTTCAAACTGCGTCTACTATCCTTCGCAGGCTGCACCTAGAAGCTCCGAAGTATTTCCAAGCCGAAAGACAAGTACGCCGGCCTGATCACCTCCCAGGGATCCTGCGCATCGAGTGGTCTGCGCAGGCCACGCCTTTAAGAGCATTACTTCAAAGGAGCGCGTCAGTGGTCCGCTGGCACTCGCACGCAGCAGCGGTGGATGACACTGCACAACACGCTTAAACTCTGTCAACTATCCTTCGCAGGCTGCACCTAGAACCTCCGAAGTATTTCCAAGCCGAATGACAAGTGCGCCGGCCTGATCATCTCCCAGGGAATCTGCGCATTGAGTGGTCTGCGCGGGCCACTCCCCCAAGGACAGCACTTCAAAGGAGCGCGTCAGTGGTTCGCTGGCACTCGCACGCAGTAGCAGTGGACGACAATGGACAACACGCTTAACCTGCGTGCACTATCCTTCGCAGGCTGCACCTAGAAGCTCCGAAGTATTTCCATGGCGAAAGACAAGCGCGCCGGTCTGATCATCTCCCAGGGATTCTGCGCATCGAGTGGTCTGCGCGTGCCACGCCTCCAAGCGCAGCACTTCAAAGGAGCGCGTCAGTGGTCCACTGGCACTCGCATGCAGCAGCAGTGGACGACACAGGACATTAAGTTTAAACTGCGTCTACTATCTTTCGCAGGCTCCACCTAGGACCTCCGAAGTATTTCCAAGCCGAAAGACAAGTGCGCCGGCCTGATCATCTCCCAGGGATTCTGCGCTTCGAGTGGTCTGCGCGAGCCACGCCCACAAGCACAGCACTTCAAAGGAGCGCGTCAGTGGTTCGCTGGCACTCGCATGCAGCAGCAGTGGGCGACACTGGACAACACGCTTAAACTGCTTCTACTATCCTTCGCAGGTTGCACCTAGAACCTCCGAAGTATTTCCAAGCCGAAAGACAAGTGCGCCGGCCTGGTCACCTCCCAGTGAATCTGCACATTGAGATTTTCTGCGCGGGCTACTCTCCCAAGAACAGCACTTCAAAGGAGCGCGTCAGTAGTCCACTGGCACTCGCACGCAGCAGCAGTGGACGACACTGGACAACACGCTTAAACTGAGTCTGCTATGCTTCGCAGGCTGCACCTAGAAGCTCCGAAGTATTTCCAAGCCGAAAGACAAGTGCGCCGGCCTGACCATCTCCCAGGGATTCCTTGCATCGAGTGGTGTGCGTGGGGCACGCCCCCAAGCGCAGCACTTCAAAAGAGCGCGTCAGTGGTCCACTGGCACTCGCACGCAGCACCAGTGGACGACACTGGACAACACGCTCAAGCTGCGTCTACTATCCTTCGCAGGCTGCACCTAGAAGCTCCAAAGTATTTCCAAGCCGAAAGAGAAGTGCGCCGGTCTAATAATCTCCCACGATTCTGCGCATCGAGTGGTCTGCGCAGGCCACGCCCCCAAGCGCAGCACTTCAAAGGAGCGCGTCAGTGGTTCGCTGGCACTCGCATGCAGCAGCAGTGGACGACACTGGACAACACGCTTAACCGCTTCTACTATATATCCTTCGCAGGCTGCACCTAGAACCTCCGAAGTATTTCCAAGCCGAAAGACAAGTGCGCCGGCCTGGTCACCTCCCAGGGAATCTGCACATTGAATTTGTCTGCGCGGGCTACACCCCCAAGCACAGCACTTTGTGGGAAGCCTGCTAGATTCCCGCCGTGGCGTCTGCGCGGCATCCCGGGTCGCTCTCTTTCCCTTTCTCCCGCCTCGGGCGTCGGAGAGGCGGCTGGTGGTTAATCGCTGTCATTCGGCCGCAGCTCCGCCCCCGGCTTCCCAAGGGCCTTTGCCATTGGTGACTTTTGGCGGGAATTCGGGACCCGTTTGGGGTGGTCGCGCGAGCTTCCGAGCGGGGCCCAGAGAGAGGGAGACCCCTCCGAGACAGCGTAAGGTGCGTACGTTCTGTTCGTCCGAGCCGGCCTCTGCCGTTCGGACCAGTTCATACTGGAGATCGCCAGCGTGGGTCCTCGATCCGCCGCGGCTCGAGCCTGTCCAGGGGTCCAACGACCTCTGACAGGCGCACCTTGCGTTGACTGCCCACTCTCTCTCGCAAACGGCCCATCGGCCGACACGAGAGAGATCACAGCACTGCCGCGGGGACAATCTCCTGCAGCGGCGTGCTAGCGGCGCGCATTTCTCTTGTTGCCCCGAGCGCGCACCGGAGCCTTGCTCTGAGCGCGCCCCGGGACGGGGTGACTGTGGAGTGGGTGAATGTACCGCTGGAGGACGGCGTCAATAAACGTCTCCTTTGTGAACTTGGAGGCCTGTTTCTTGCGGCGAGCCGCTCTCCTCTCTGCAGAGGTAGAACGCCGCCGCAGCGGTGCCCCAGGGTGCGTGTGGTGACGGCTGATCGGGGCCCTTGGCTCGCGCGAAGCTCGAACCCGCGGTGGGTAGTGGCCTGTGCCTAATGAGAAACCCACAACTTCAAAGGAGCGCGTCAGTGGCTCGCTGGCACTCTCACGTAGCAGCACAGGACGAAAATGGACAACACGCTTAAACTGCGTCTACTATCCTTCGCAGGCTGCACCTAGAACCTCAGAAGTATTTCCAAGCCGAAAGACAAGTGCGCCGGCCTGGTCATCTCCCTGGGAATCTGCGCATTGAGTGGTCTGCGCGGGCTACGCCCCCAAGCACAGCACTTCAAAGGAACGCGTCAGTGGTTCGCTAGCACTCGCACGCAGCAGCATTAGACGAAAATGGACAACACGCTTAGACTGCGTGTACTATCCTTCGCAGGCTCCACATAGAACCTCAAAATTATTTCCAAGCCGAAAGACAAGTGCGCCGGCCTGATCATCTCCCACGGATTCTGCGCATCGAGTAATCTGCGCGGGCCAGGCCACCAAGCGCAGCACTTCAAAGGAGCGCGTCAGTGGTCCACTGTCACTCGCACGCAGCAGCAGTGGACGGCACTGGACATCACGCTTAAACTGCGTGTACTATCTTTCGCAGGCTCCACCTACAACCTCCGAAGTATTTCCAAGCCGAAAGACAAGTGCGCCGGCCTGATCATCTCCCAGGCAATCTGCGCATTGAGTGGTCTTCGCGGGCCACGCCCCCAAGCACAACACTTCAAAGGAGCTCGTCAGTGGTTCGCTGGTACTCGCACGCAGCAGCAGTAGACGACAATGGACAACACGCTTAAACTGCGTGTACGGTCCTTCGCAGGCTGCACCTAGAAGCTCCGAAGTATTTCCAAGCCGAAAGACAAGTGCGCCGGCCTGATCATATCCCAGGGATTCTGCGCATCGAGTGGTCTGCGCGGGCCACGCCCTCAAGCGCAGCACTTCAAAGGCGCGCGTCAGTGGTCCCCTCGCACTCGCATGCAGCAACTGTGGACGACACTGGACATCACGCTTAAACTGCGTCTACTATCTTTCGCAGAACCTCGCAAATATTTCTAAGCCGAAAGACAAGTGCGCCGGCCTGATCATCTTCCAAGGATTCTGCGCATCGAGTAGTCTGCGCGGGCCACGCCACCAAGCGCAGCACTTCAAAGGAGCGCGTCAGTGGTCCACTGTCACTCGCACGCAGCAGCAGTGGACGACACTGGAAAACACGCTTAAACTGCGTCTGCTATCCTTCGCAGGCTCCACCTAGAAGCTCCGAAGTATTTCCAAGTCGAAAGACAAGTGCGCCGGCCTGATCATCTCAGAGGGATTCTGCGCATCGTGTGGTGTGCGTGGGCCTCGGCCCCAAGCGCAGCACTTCAAAGGAGCGCGTCAGTGGTCCACTGGCACTCGCACGCAGCAGCAGTGGACGACACTGGACAACACGTTCAAACTGCGCCTACTATCCATCGCAGGCTGCACCTAGAAGCACCGAAGTATTTTCAAGCCGAAATACAACGTCGCCGGCCTGGTAATCTCCCAGGGATTTTGCGCATCGAGTGGTCTGCGCGGGCCACGCCCCCAAACGCAGCACTTGAAAGGAGTGCGTCGGTGGTCCTCTGGCACTTGCACGCAGCAGCAGTGGACGACACTGGACAACACGCTTAAACTGTGTCTAATATCCTTCGCAGGCTGCACATAGCACCCCTGAAGTATACCCAAGCCGAAAGACAAGTGCGCCGGCCTGATCATCTCCCAGGGAAGCTGCGCATTGAGTGGTCTGCGCGGGCCACGCCCACAAGCACAGCACTTCAAAGAAGCGCGTCAGTGGTCCTCTGGCACTCGCACGCAGAAGCAGTGGACGACACTCGACAACACGCTTAAACTGCTTCTACTTACCTTCTCAGGCTGCACCTAGAACCTCCGAAGTATTTCCAAGCCGAAAGACAAGTGCACCGGCCTGATCACCTCCCAGGGAATCTGCTCATTGAGTTAGTCTGCGCGGGCAACTCCCTCAAGCACAGAACTTCAGAGGAGCGCGTCAGTGGCTCGCTGGCACTCGCACGAAGCAGCACAGGACGACAATGGACAACACGCTTAAACTGCGTCTACTATCCTTCGCAGGCTGCAACTAGAAACTCCGAAGTATTTCCAAGCCAAAAGACAAGTGCGCCGGCCTGATAATCTCCGAGAGATTCTGCGCATCGAGTGGTCTGCGCGGGCCACACCCCCAAGCGCTGCACTTCAAAGGAGCGCGCCAGTGGTCGCTGGCACTCGCACGCAGCAGCAGTGGACGGCACAGGACAACACGCTTAAACTGCGTCCACTATCCTTCGCAGGCTACACCTAGAAGCTCCGAAGTATTTCCAAGCCGAAATACAAGTGCGCCAGCCTGATCATCTCAAAGGGATTCTGCGCATCGAGTGGTCTGCGCAGGCCATGCCCCCAGGCGCAGCAATTCAAAGGAGTGCGTCAGTGGTCCGCTGGCACTCGCACGCAGCAGGAGTGGACGACACTGGACAAAACGCTTAAACTGCGTCTACTATCCTTCGCAGGCTGCACCTAGAAGCCCCGAACTATTTCCAAGCCCAAAGACAAGTGCGCAGGAATGATCATCTCCAAGGTATTTTGCGCATCGAGTGGACTGCGCGGGCCACGCCCCCCAAGCGTAGCATTTTAAAGGAGCGCGCCAGTGGTCCGTTGGCACTCGGACGCAGCAGCAGTGGACGACACTGGACAACACGTTCAAACTGCGCCTACTATGCTTCGCAGGCTGCACCTAGAAGCACCGAAGTATTTTCAAGCCGAAATACAAGGTCGCCGGCCTGGTAATCTCCCAGGGATTATGCGCATCGAGTGGTCTGCGCGGGCCACACCCCCAAGCGCTGCACTTCAAAGGAGCGCGCCAGTGGTCGCTGGCACTCGCACACAGCAGCAGTGGATGAAACTGGAAAACACGCTTAAACTGCGTCTGCTATCCTTCGCAGGCTCCACCTAGAAGCTCCGAAGTATTTCCAAGTCGAAAGACAAGTGCGCCGGCCTGATCATCTCCCAGGGATTCTGCGCATCGTGTGGTGTGCGTGGGCCTCGGCCCCAAGCGCAGCACTTCAAAGGAGCGCGTCAGTGGTCCGCTGGCACTCGCAAGCAGCAGCAGTGGACGACGGTGGACAACACGCTTAAACTGCGTCTACTATCCCTCGCAGGCTGCACCTAGAAGCTCCGAAGTACTTCCAAGCCGAAAGACAAGTGCGCCGGTCTGATCATCTCCCAGGGATTATGCGCATCGAGTGGTCTGCGCGGGCCACGCCCACAAACGCAGCACTTGAAAGGAGTGCGTCGGTGGTCCACTGGAACTCGCACGCAGCAGCAGTGGACGACACTGGACATCACGCTTAAACTGCGTCTACTATCCATCGCAGGCTGCACCTAGAACCTCCGAAGTATTTCCAAGCCGTAAGACAAGTGCGCCGGCCTGATCATCTCCCAGGGATTCTGCGCATCGAGTGGTCTGCGTGGGCCACGGCCCCAAGCGCAGCACTTCAAAGGAGCGCGTCAGTGGCTCGCTGGCACTCGCACGAAGCAGCACAGGACGACAATGGACAACACGCTTAAACAGCGTCTACTATCCTTCGCAGGCTGCAACTAGAACCTCCGAAGTATTTGCAAGCCAAAAGACAAGTGCGCCCGCCTGATTATCTTCCAGGTATTCTGCGCGTCGAGTGGTCTGCGTGCGCCGCGCACGAAGCGCAGCACTTCAAAGGAGCGCGTCAGTGGTCCGCTGGCACTCGCACCCAGCAGCAGTGAACGACACTGGACAACACGCTTAAACTGCGTCTACTGTTCTTCGCAGGCTGCACCTAGAACCTCCAAAGTATTTTTAAGCCGAAATACAAGGTCGCCGGCCTGGTAATCTCCCAGGGATTGTGCGCATCGAGTGGTCTGCGCGGGCCACACCCCCAAGGGCTGCACTTCAAAGGAGCGCGCCAGTGGTCGCTGGCACTCGCACGCAGCAGCAGTGGACGACACTGGAAAACACGCTTAAACTGCGTCTGCTATCCTTCGCAGGCTCCACCGAGAAGCTCCGAAGTATTTCCAAGTCGAAAGACAAGTGCGCCGGCCTGATCATCTCCCAGGGATTCTGCGCATCGTGTGGTGTGCGTGGGCCTCGCCCCCAAGCGCAGCATTTTAAGGGAGCGCGCCAGCTGTCCGCTGGCACTCGCACGCAGCAGCAGTGGAGGACACTGGACAACACGTTCAAACTGCGTCTACTATCCTTCGCAGGCTGCACCTAGAAGCTCCGAAGTATTTCCAAGCCGAAAGACAAGTACGCCGGCCTGATCACCTCCCAGGGATCCTGCGCATCGAGTGGTCTGCGCAGGCCACGCCCTTAAGAGCATTACTTCAAAGGAGCGCGTCAGTGGTCCGCTGGCACTCGCACGCAGCAGCGGTGGACGACACTGCACAACACGCTTAAACTGTGTCAACTATCCTTCGCAGGCTGCACCAATAACCTCCGAAGTATTTCCAAGCCGAATGACAATTGCGCCGGCCTGATCATCTCCCAGGGAATCTGCGCATTGAGTGGTCTGCGCGGGCCACTCCCCCAAGGACAGCACTTCAAAGGAGCGCGTCAGTGGTTGGCTGGCACTCGCACGCAGTAGCAGTGGACGACAATGGACAACACGCTTAACCTGCGTGCACTATCCTTCGCAGGCTGCACCTAGAAGCTCCGAAGTATTTCCATGGCGAAAGACAAGCGCGCCGGTCTGATCATCTCCCAGGGATTCTGCGCATCGAGTGGTCTGCGCGTGCCACGCCTCCAAGCGCAGCACTTCAAAGGAGCGCGTCAGTGGTCCACTGGCACTCGCACGCAGCAGCAGTGGACGACACAGGACATTAAGTTTAAACTGCGTCTACTATCTTTCGCAGGCACCACCTAGGACCTCCGAAGTATTTTTCCAAGCCGAAAGACAAGTGCGCCGGCCTGATCATCTCCCAGGGATTCTGCGCTTCGAGTGGTCTGCGCGAGCCACGCCCACAAGCACAGCACTTCAAAGGAGTGCGTCGGTGGTTCGCTGGCACTCGCATGCAGCAGCAGTGGACGACACTGGACAACACGCTTAAACTGCTTCTACTATCCTTCGCAGGTTGCACCTAGAACCTCCGAAGTATTTCCAAGCCGAAAGACAAGTGCGCCGGCCTGGTCACCTCCCAGGGAATCTGCACATTGAGATAGTCTGCGCGGGCTACTCTCCCAAGCACAGCACTTCAAAGGAGCGCGTCAGTGGATCGCTGGCACTCTCACGTAGCAGAACAGGACGACAATGGACAACACGCTTAAACTGCGTCTACTATCCTTCGCAGGCTGCACCCAGAACCTCCGAAGTATTTCCACGCCGAAAGACAAGTATGCCGGCCTGGTCACCTCCCAGGGAATCTGCACATTGAGTTTGTCTGCGCGGGCTACTCCCCCAAGGACAGCGCTTCAAAGGAGCGCGTCAGTGGCTCGCTGGCACTCTCACGTAGCAGCACAGGACGACAATGGACAACACGCTTAAACTGCGTCTACTATCCTTCGCAGGCTGCACCTAGAACCTCAGAAGTATTTACAAGCCGAAAGACAAGTGCGCCGGCCTGTTCATCTCCCTGGGAATCTGCGCATTGAGTGGTCTGCCCGGGCCACGCTCCCAAGCACAGCACTTCAAAGGAACGCGTCAGTGGTTCGCTGGCACTCGCACGCAGCAGCAGTAGACGACAATGGACAACACACTTAAACTGCGTGTACTATCCTTCGCAGGCTGCACCTAGAAGCTCCGAAGTATTTCCAAGCCGAAAGACAAGTGCACCGGCCTGATCATGTCCCAGGGAATCTCCGCATTGAGTGGTCTGCGCGGGCCGCGCCCCCAAGCACAGCACTTCAAAGGAGCGCGTCAGTGGTTCGCTGGCACTTGCACGCAGCAGCAGTGGACGAAAATGGAGAGCACGCTTAGACTGCGTGCTCTATCCTTCGCAGGCTGCACATAGAACCTCAGAAGTATTTACAAGCCGAAAGTCAAGTGCGCCGGCCTGATCATCTCCCAGGGATTCTGCGCATCGAGTGGTGTGCGTGGGGCACGCCCCAAGCGCAGCATTTTAAGGGAGCGCGCCAGCGGTCCGCTGGCACTCGCACGCAGCAGCAGTGGACGACACTGGACAACACGTTCAAACTGCGTCTACTATCCTTCGCAGGCTGCACCTAGAAGCTCCGAAGTATTTCCAAGCCGAAAGACAAGTACGCCGGCCTGATCACCTCCCAGGGATCCTGCGCATCGACTGGTCTGCGCAGGCCACGCCCTTAAGAGCATTACTTCAAAGGAGCGCGTCAGTGGTCCGCTGGCACTCGCACGCAGCAGCGGTGGATGACACTGCACAACACGCTTAAACTCTGTCAACTATCCTTCGCAGGCTGCACCTAGAACCTCCGAAGTATTTCCAAGCCGAATGACAAGTGCGCCGGCCTGATCATCTCCCAGGGAATCTGCGCATTGAGTGGTCTGCGCGGGCCACTCCCCCAAGGACAGCACTTCAAAGGAGCGCGTCAGTGGTTCGCTGGCACTCGCACGCAGTAGCAGTGGACGACAATGGACAACACGCTTAACCTGCGTGCACTATCCTTCGCAGGCTGCACCTAGAAGCTCCGAAGTATTTCCATGGCGAAAGACAAGCGCGCCGGTCTGATCATCTCCCAGGGATTCTGCGCATCGAGTGGTCTGCGCGTGCCACGCCTCCAAGCGCAGCACTTCAA
The DNA here is from genome assembly GCF_052857255.1 of Amblyomma americanum. Taxonomy (NCBI): domain Eukaryota; kingdom Metazoa; phylum Arthropoda; class Arachnida; order Ixodida; family Ixodidae; genus Amblyomma; species Amblyomma americanum. The sequence continues at coordinate 163,162,795 of NC_135504.1, read as the reverse complement.
AGGAGCGCGTCAGTGGTCCACTGGCACTCGCATGCAGCAGCAGTGGACGACACAGGACATTAAGTTTAAACTGCGTCTACTATCTTTCGCAGGCTCCACCTAGGACCTCCGAAGTATTTCCAAGCCGAAAGACAAGTGCGCCGGCCTGATCATCTCCCAGGGATTCTGCGCTTCGAGTGGTCTGCGCGAGCCACGCCCACAAGCACAGCACTTCAAAGGAGCGCGTCAGTGGTTCGCTGGCACTCGCATGCAGCAGCAGTGGGCGACACTGGACAACACGCTTAAACTGCTTCTACTATCCTTCGCAGGTTGCACCTAGAACCTCCGAAGTATTTCCAAGCCGAAAGACAAGTGCGCCGGCCTGGTCAAATCCCAGGGAATCTGCACATTGAGATTGTCTGCGCGGGCTACTCTCCCAAGAACCGCACTTCAAAGGAGCGCGTCAGTAGTCCACTGGCACTCGCACGCAGCAGCAGTGGACGACACTGGACAACACGCTTAAACTGAGTCTGCTATGCTTCGCAGGCTGCACCTAGAAGCTCCGAAGTATTTCCAAGCCGAAAGACAAGTGCGCCGGCCTGATCATCTCCCAGGGATTCCTTGCATCGAGTGGTGTGCGTGGGGCACGCCCCCAAGCGCAGCACTTCAAAAGAGCGCGTCAGTGGTCCACTGGCACTCGCACGCAGCACCAGTGGACGACACTGGACAACACGCTCAAACTGCGTCTACTATCCTTCGCAGGCTGCACCTAGAAGCTCCAAAGTATTTCCAAGCCGAAAGAGAAGTGCGCCGGTCTAATAATCTCCCACGATTCTGCGCATCGAGTGGTCTGCGCAGGCCACGCCCCCAAGCGCAGCACTTCAAAGGAGCGCGTCAGTGGTTCGCTGGCACTCGCATGCAGCAGCAGTGGACGACACTGGACAACACGCTTAACCGCTTCTACTATATATCCTTCGCAGGCTGCACCTAGAACCTCCGAAGTATTTCCAAGCCGAAAGACAAGTGCGCCGGCCTGGTCACCTCCCAGGGAATCTGCACATTGAATTTGTCTGCGCGGGCTACACCCCCAAGCACAGCACTTTGTGGGAAGCCTGCTAGATTCCCGCCGTGGCGTCTGCGCGGCATCCCGGGTCGCTCTCTTTCCCTTTCTCCCGCCTCGGGCGTCGGAGAGGCGGCTGGTGGTTAATCGCTGTCATTCGGCCGCAGCTCCGCCCCCGGCTTCCCAAGGGCCTTTGCCGTTGGTGACTTTTGGCGGGAATTCGGGACCCGTTTGGGGTGGTCGCGCGAGCTTCCGAGCGGGGCCCAGAGAGAGGGAGACCCCTCCGAGACAGCGTAAGGTGCGTACGTTCTGTTCGTCCGAGCCGGCCTCTGCCGTTCGGACCAGTTCATACTCGAGATCGCCAGCGTGGGTCCTCGATCCGCCGCGGCTCGAGCCTGTCCAGGGGTCCAGCGACCTCTGACAGGCGCACCTTGCGTTGACTGCCCACTCTCTCTCGCAAACGGCCCATCGGCCGACACGAGAGAGATCACAGCACTGCCGCGGGGACAATCTCCTGCAGCGGCGTGCTAGCGGCGCGCATTTCTCTTGTTGCCCCGAGCGCGCACCGGAGCCTTGCTCTGAGCGCGCCCCGGGACGGGGTGACTGTGTAGTGTGTGAATGTACCGCTGGAGGACGGCGTCAATAAACGTCTCCTTTGTGAACTTGGAGGCCTGTTTCTTGCGGCGAGCCGCTCTCCTCTCTGCAGAGGTAGAACGCCGCCGCAGCGGTGCCCCAGGGTGCGTGTGGTGACGGCTGATCGGGGCCCTTGGCTCGCGCGAAGCTCGAACCCGCGGTGGGTAGTGGCCTGTGCCTAATGAGAAACCCACAACTTCAAAGGAGCGCGTCAGTGGCTCGCTGGCACTCTCACGTAGCAGCACAGGACGAAAATGGACAACACGCTTAAACTGCGTCTACTATCCTTCGCAGGCTGCACCTAGAACCTCAGAAGTATTTCCAAGCCGAAAGACAAGTGCGCCGGCCTGGTCATCTCCCTGGGAATCTGCGCATTGAGTGGTCTGCGCGGGCTACGCCCCCAAGCACAGCACTTCAAAGGAACGCGTCAGTGGTTCGCTAGCACTCGCACGCAGCAGCATTAGACGAAAATGGACAACACGCTTAGACTGCGTGTACTATCCTTCGCAGGCTCCACATAGAACCTCAAAATTATTTCCAAGCCGAAAGACAAGTGCGCCGGCCTGATCATCTCCCACGGATTCTGCGCATCGAGTAATCTGCGCGGGCCACGCCACCAAGCGCAGCACTTCAAAGGAGCGCGTCAGTGGTCCACTGTCACTCGCACGCAGCAGCAGTGGACGGCACTGGACATCACGCTTAAACTGCGTGTACTATCTTTCGCAGGCTCCACCTACAACCTCCCAAGTATTTCCAAGCCGAAAGAAAAGTGCGCCGGCCTGATCATCTCCCAGGCAATCTGCGCATTGAGTGGTCTTCGCGGGCCACGCCCCCAAGCACAACACTTCAAAGGAGCTCGTCAGTGGTTCGCTGGTACTCGCACGCAGCAGCAGTAGACGACAATGGACAACACGCTTAAACTGCGTGTACGGTCCTTCGCAGGCTGCACCTAGAAGCTCCGAAGTATTTCCAAGCCGAAAGACAAGTGCGCCGGCCTGATCATATCCCAGGGATTCTGCGCATCGAGTGGTCTGCGCGGGCCACGCCCTCAAGCGCAGCACTTCAAAGGCGCGCGTCAGTGGTCCCCTCGCACTCGCATGCAGCAGCTGTGGACGACACTGGACATCACGCTTAAACTGCGTCTACTATCTTTCGCAGAACCTCGCAAATATTTCCAAGCCGAAAGACAAGTGCGCCGGCCTGATCATCTTCCAAGGATTCTGCGCATCGAGTAGTCTGCGCGGGCCACGCCACCAAGCGCAGCACTTCAAAGGAGCGCGTCAGTGGTCCACTGTCACTCGCACGCAGCAGCAGTGGACGACACTGGAAAACACGCTTAAACTACGACTGCTATCCTTCGCAGGCTCCACCTAGAAGCTCCGAAGTATTTCCAAGTCGAAAGACAAGTGCGCCGGCCTGATCATCTCAGAGGGATTCTGCGCATCGTGTGGTGTGCGTGGGCCTCAGCCCCAAGCGCAGCACTTCAAAGGAGCGCGTCAGTGGTCCACTGGCACTCGCACGCAGCAGCAGTGGACGATACTGGACAACACGTTCAAACTGAGTCTGCTATGCTTCGCAGGCTGCACCTAGAAGCTCCGAAGTATTTCCAAGCCGAAAGACAAGTGCGCCGGCCTGATCATCTCCCAAGGATTCTGCGCATCGAGTAGTCTGCGCGGGCCACGCCACCAAGCGCAGCACTTCAAAGGAGCGCGTCAGTGGTCCACTGTCACTCGCACGCAGCAGCAGTGGACGACACTGGACATCACGCTTAAACTGCGTGTACTATCTTTCGCAGGCTCCACCTACAACCTCCCAAGTATTTCCAAGCCGAAAGACAAGTGCGCCGGCCTGATCATCTCCCAGGCAATCTGCGCATTGAGTGGTCTTCGCGGGCCACGCCCCCAAGCACAACACTTCAAAGGAGCTCGTCAGTGGTTCGCTGGTACTCGCACGCAGCAGCAGTAGACGACAATGGACAACACGCTTAAACTGCGTCTACTATCCTTCGCAGGCTGCAACTAGAACCTCCGAAGTATTTCCAAGCCGATAGACAAGTGCGCCGGGCTGATCATCTCCCAGGGATTTTGCGCATCGAGTGGACTGCGCGGGCCACGCCCCCCAAGCGTAGCATTTTAAAGGAGCGCGCCAGAGGTCCGTTGGCACTCGCACGCAGCAGCAGTGGACGACACTGGACAACACGTTCAAACTGCGCCTACTATCCTTCGCAGGCTGCACCTAGAAGCACCGAAGTATTTTCAAGCCGAAATACAACGTCGCCGGCCTGGTAATCTCCCAGGGATTATGCGCATCGAGTGGTCTGCGCGGGCCACGCCCCCAAACGCAGCACTTGAAAGGAGTGCGTCGGTGGTCCTCTGGCACTTGCACGCAGCAGCAGTGGACGACACTGGACAACACGCTTAAACTGTGTCTAATATCCTTCGCAGGCTGCACATAGCACCCCTGAAGTATACCCAAGCCGAAAGACAAGTGCGCCGGCCTGATCATCTCCCAGGGAAGCTGCGCATTGAGTGGTCTGCGCGGGCCACGCCCACAAGCACAGCACTTCAAAGAAGCGCGTCAGTGGTCCTCTGGCACTCGCACGCAGAAGCAGTGGACGACACTGGACAACACGCTTAAACTGCTTCTACTTACCTTCTCAGGCTGCACCTAGAACCTCCGAAGTATTTCCAAGCCGAAAGACAAGTGCACCGGCCTGATCACCTCCCAGGGAATCTGCTCATTGAGTTAGTCTGCGCGGGCAACTCCCTCAAGCACAGCACTTCAGAGGAGCGCGTCAGTGGCTCGCTGGCACTCGCACGAAGCAGCACAGGACGACAATGGACAACACGCTTAAACTGCGTCTACTATCCTTCGCAGGCTGCAACTAGAAACTCCGAAGTATTTCCAAGCCAAAAGACAAGTGCGCCGGCCTGATAATCTCCGAGAGATTCTGCGCATCGAGTGGTCTGCGCGGGCCACACCCCCAAGCGCTGCACTTCAAAGGAGCGCGCCAGTGGTCGCTGGCACTCGCACGCAGCAGCAGTGGACGGCACAGGACAACACGCTTAAACTGCGTCCACTATCCTTCGCAGGCTACACCTAGAAGCTCCGAAGTATTTCCAAGCCGAAATACAAGTGCGCCAGCCTGATCATCTCAAAGGGATTCTGCGCATCGAGTGGTCTGCGCAGGCCATGCCCCCAGGCGCAGCAATTCAAAGGAGTGCGTCAGTGGTCCGCTGGCACTCGCACGCAGCAGGAGTGGACGACACTGGACAAAACGCTTAAACTGCGTCTACTATCCTTCGCAGGCTGCACCTAGAAGCCCCGAACTATTTCCAAGCCCAAAGACAAGTGCGCAGGAATGATCATCTCCCAGGTATTTTGCGCATCGAGTGGACTGCGCGGGCCACGCCCCCCAAGCGTAGCATTTTAAAGGAGCGCGCCAGTGGTCCGTTGGCACTCGGACGCAGCAGCAGTGGACGACACTGGACAACACGTTCAAACTGCGCCTACTATGCTTCGCAGGTTGCACCTAGAAGCACCGAAGTATTTTCAAGCCGAAATACAAGGTCGCCGGCCTGGTAATCTCCCAGGGATTATGCGCATCGAGTGGTCTGAGCGGGCCACACCCCCAAGCGCTGCACTTCAAAGGAGCGCGCCAGTGGCCGCTGGCACTCGCACACAGCAGCAGTGGATGAAACTGGAAAACACGCTTAAACTGCGTCTGCTATCCTTCGCAGGCTCCACCTAGAAGCTCCGAAGTATTTCCAAGTCGAAAGACAAGTGCGCCGGCCTGATCATCTCCCAGGGATTCTGCGCATCGTGTGGTGTGCGTGGGCCTCGGCCCCAAGCGCAGCACTTCAAAGGAGCGCGTCAGTGGTCCGCTGGCACTCGCAAGCAGCAGCAGTGGACGACGGTGGACAACACGCTTAAACTGCGTCTACTATCCCTCGCAGGCTGCACCTAGAAGCTCCGAAGTACTTCCAAGCCGAAAGACAAGTGCGCCGGTCTGATCATCTCCCAGGGATTATGCGCATCGAGTGGTCTGCGCGGGCCACGCCCACAAACGCAGCACTTGAAAGGAGTGCGTCGGTGGTCCACTGGAACTCGCACGCAGCAGCAGTGGACGACACTGGACATCACGCTTAAACTGCGTCTACTATCCATCGCAGGCTGCACCTAGAACCTCCGAAGTATTTCCAAGCCGTAAGACAAGTGCGCCGGCCTGATCATCTCCCAGGGATTCTGCGCATCGAGTGGTCTGCGTGGGCCACGGCGCCAAGCGCAGCACTTCAAAGGAGCGCGTCAGTGGCTCGCTGGCACTCGCACGAAGCAGCACAGGACGACAATGGACAACACGCTTAAACAGCGTCTACTATCCTTCGCAGGCTGCAACTAGAACCTCCGAAGTATTTGCAAGCCAAAAGACAAGTGCGCCCGCCTGATTATCTTCCAGGTATTCTGCGCGTCGAGAGGTCTGCGTGCGCCGCGCCCGAAGCGCAGCACTTCAAAGGAGCGCGTCAGTGGTCCGCTGGCACTCGCACCCAGCAGCAGTGAACGACACTGGACAACACGCTTAAACTGCGTCTACTGTTCTTCGCAGGCTGCACCTAGAACCTCCAAAGTATTTTTAAGCCGAAATACAAGGTCGCCGGCCTGGTAATCTCCCAGGGATTATGCGCATCGAGTGGTCTGCGCGGGCCACACCCCCAAGGGCTGCACTTCAAAGGAGCGCGCCAGTGGTCGCTGGCACTCGCACGCAGCAGCAGTGGACGACACTGGAAAACACGCTTAAACTGCGTCTGCTATCCTTCGCAGGCTCCACCTAGAAGCTCCGAAGTATTTCCAAGTCGAAAGACAAGTGCGCCGGCCTGATCATCTCAAAGGGATTCTGCGCATCGTGTGGTGTGCGTGGGCCTCGCCCCCAAGCGCAGCATTTTAAGGGAGCGCGCCAGCTGTCCGCTGGCACTCGCACGCAGCAGCAGTGGAGGACACTGGACAACACGTTCAAACTGCGTCTACTATCCTTCGCAGGCTGCACCTAGAAGCTCCGAAGTATTTCCAAGCCGAAAGACAAGTACGCCGGCCTGATCACCTCCCAGGGATCCTGCGCATCGAGTGGTCTGCGCAGGCCACGCCCTTAAGAGCATTACTTCAAAGGAGCGCGTCAGTGGTCCGCTGGCACTCGCACGCAGCAGCGGTGGACGACACTGCACAACACGCTTAAACTGTGTCAACTATCCTTCGCAGGCTGCACCAATAACCTCCGAAGTATTTCCAAGCCGAATGACAAGTGCGCCGGCCTGATCATCTCCCAGGGAATCTGCGCATTGAGTGGTCTGCGCGGGCCACTCCCCCAAGGACAGCACTTCAAAGGAGCGCGTCAGTGGTTGGCTGGCACTCGCACGCAGTAGGAGTGGACGACAATGGACAACACGCTTAACCTGCGTGCACTATCCTTCGCAGGCTGCACCTAGAAGCTCCGAAGTATTTCCATGGCGAAAGACAAGCGCGCCGGTCTGATCATCTCCCAGGGATTCTGCGCATCGAGTGGTCTGCGCGTGCCACGCCTCCAAGCGCAGCACTTCAAAGGAGCGCGTCAGTGGTCCACTGGCACTCGCACGCAGCAGCAGTGGACGACACAGGACATTAAGTTTAAACTGCGTCTACTATCTTTCGCAGGCTCCACCTAGGACCTCCGAAGTATTTTTCCAAGCCGAAAGACAAGTGCGCCGGCCTGATCATATCCCAGGGATTCTGCGCTTCGAGTGGTCTTCGCGAGCCACGCCCACAAGCACAGCACTTCAATGGAGCGCGTCGGTGGTTCGCTGGCACTCGCATGCAGCAGCAGTGGACGACACTGGACAACACGCTTAAACTGCTTCTACTATCCTTCGCAGGTTGCACCTAGAACCTCCGAAGTATTTCCAAGCCGAAAGACAAGTGCGCCGGCCTGGTCACATCCCAGGGAATCTGCACATTGAGATTGTCTGCGCGGGCTACTCTCCCAAGCACAGCACTTCAAAGGAGCGCGTCAGTGGATCGCTGGCACTCTCACGTAGCAGAACAGGACAATGGACAACACGCTTAAACTTCGTCTACTATCCTTCGCAGGCTGCACCCAGAACCTCCGAAGTATTTCCACGCCGAAAGACAGGTATGCCGGCCTGGTCACCTCCCAGGGAATCTGCACATTGAGTTTGTCTGCGCGGGCTACTCCCCCAAGGACAGCGCTTCAAAGGAGCGCGTCAGTGGCTCGCTGGCACTCTCACGTAGCAGCACAGGACGACAATGGACAACACGCTTAAACTGCGTCTACTATCCTTCGCAGGCTGCACCTAGAACCTCAGAAGTATTTACAAGCCGAAAGACAAGTGCGCCGGCCTGTTCATCTCCCTGGGAATCTGCGCATTGAGTGGTCTGCCCGGGCCACGCTCCCAAGCACAGCACTTCAAAGGAACGCGTCAGTGGTTCGCTGGCACTCGCACGCAGCAGCAGTAGACGACAATGGACAACACACTTAAACTGCGTGTACTATCCTTCGCAGGCTGCACCTAGAAGCTCCGAAGTATTTCCAAGCCGAAAGACAAGTGCACCGGCCTGATCATGTCCAAGGGAATCTCCGCATTCAGTGGTCTGCGCGGGCCGCGCCCCCAAGCACAGCACTTCAAAGGAGCGCGTCAGTGGTTCGCTGGCACTTGCACGCAGCAGCAGTGGACGAAAATGGAGAGCACGCTTAGACTGCGTGCTCTATCCTTCGCAGGCTGCACATAGAACCTCAGAAGTATTTACAAGCCGAAAGTCAAGTGCGCCGGCCTGATCATCTCCCAGGGATTCTGCGCATCGAGTGGTGTGCGTGGGGCACGCCCCAAGCGCAGCATTTTAAGGGAGCGCGCCAGCGGTCCGCTGGCACTCGCAAGCAGCAGCAGTGGACGACACTGGACAACACGTTCAAACTGCGTCTACTATCCTTCGCAGGCTGCACCTAGAAGCTCCGAAGTATTTCCAAGCCGAAAGACAAGTACGCCGGCCTGATCACCTCCCAGGGATCCTGCGCATCGAGTGGTCTGCGCAGGCCACGCCCTTAAGAGCATTACTTCAAAGGAGCGCGTCAGTGGTCCGCTGGCACTCGCACGCAGCAGCGGTGGATGACACTGCACAACACGCTTAAACTGTGTCAACTATCCTTCGCAGGCTGTACCTAGAACCTCCGAAGTATTTCCAAGCCGAATGACAAGTGCGCCGGCCTGATCATCTCCCAGGGAATCTGCGCATTGAGTGGTCTGCGCGGGCCACTCCCCCAAGGACAGCACTTCAAAGGAGCGCGTCAGTGGTTCGCTGGCACTCGCACGCAGTAGCAGTGGACGACAATGGACAACACGCTTAACCTGCGTGCACTATCCTTCGCAGGCTGCACCTAGAAGCTCCGAAGTATTTCCATGGCGAAAGACAAGCGCGCTGGTCTGATCATCTCCCAGGGATTCTGCGCATCGAGTGGTCTGCGCGTGCCACGCCTCCAAGCGCAGCACTTCAAAGGAGCGCGTCAGTGGTCCACTGGCACTCGCATGCAGCAGCAGTGGACGACACAGGACATTAAGTTTAAACTGCGTCTACTATCTTTCGCAGGCTCCACCTAGGACCTCCGAAGTATTTCCAAGCCGAAAGACAAGTGCGCCGGCCTGATCATCTCCCAGGGATTCTGCGCTTCGAGTGGTCTGCGCGAGCCACGCCCACAAGCACAGCACTTCAAAGGAGCGCGTCAGTGGTTCGCTGGCACTCGCATGCAGCAGCAGTGGGCGACACTGGACAACACGCTTAAACTGCTTCTACTATCCTTCGCAGGTTGCACCTAGAACCTCCGAAGTATTTCCAAGCCGAAAGACAAGTGCGCCGGCCTGGTCACCTCCCAGGGAATCTGCACATTGAGATTGTCTGCGCGGGCTACTCTCCCAAGCACAGCACTTCAAAGGAGCGCGTCAGTGGATCGCTGGCACTCTCACGTAGCAGCACAGGACGACAATGGACAACACGCTTAAACTGCGTCTACTATCCTTCGCAGGCTGCACCCAGAACCTCAGAAGTATTTACAAGCCGAAAGACAAGTGCGCCGGCCTGGTCATCTCCCTGGGAATCTGCGCATTGAGTGGTCTGCGCGGGCTACGCCCCCAAGCACAGCACTTCAAAGGAACGCGTCAGTGGTTCGCTAGCACTCGCACGCAGCAGCATTAGACGAAAATGGACAACACGCTTAGACTGCGTGTACTATCCTTCGCAGGCTCCACATAGAACCTCAAAATTATTTCCAAGCCGAAAGACAAGTGCGCCGGCCTGATCATCTCCCACGGATTCTGCGCATCGAGTAATCTGCGCGGGCCACGCCACCAAGCGCAGCACTTCAAAGGAGCGCGTCAGTGGTCCACTGTCACTCGCACGCAGCAGCAGTGGACGGCACTGGACATCACGCTTAAACTGCGTGTACTATCTTTCGCAGGCTCCACCTACAACCTCCCAAGTATTTCCAAGCCGAAAGACAAGTGCGCCGGCCTGATCATCTCCCAGGCAATCTGCGCATTGAGTGGTCTTCGCGGGCCACGCCCCCAAGCACAACACTTCAAAGGAGCTCGTCAGTGGTTCGCTGGTACTCGCACGCAGCAGTAGTAGACGACAATGGACAACACGCTTAAACTGCGTGTACGGTCCTTCGCAGGCTGCACCTAGAAGCTCCGAAGTATTTCCAAGCCGAAAGACAAGTGCGCCGGCCTGATCATATCCCAGGGATTCTGCGCATCGAGTGGTCTGCGCGGGCCACGCCCTCAAGCGCAGCACTTCAAAGGCGCGCGTCAGTGGTCCCCTCGCACTCGCATGCAGCAGCTGTGGACGACACTGGACATCACGCTTAAACTGCGTCTACTATCTTTCGCAGAACCTCGCAAATATTTCCAAGCCGAAAGACAAGTGCGCCGGCCTGATCATCTTCCAAGGATTCTGCGCATCGAGTAGTCTGCGCGGGCCACGCCACCAAGCGCAGCACTTCAAAGGAGCGCGTCAGTGGTCCACTGTCACTCGCACGCAGCAGCAGTGGACGACACTGGAAAACACGCTTAAACTGCGACTGCTATCCTTCGCAGGCTCCACCTAGAAGCTCCGAAGTATTTCCAAGTCGAAAGACAAGTGCGCCGGCCTGATCATCTCAGAGGGATTCTGCGCATCGTGTGGTGTGCGTGGGCCTCGGCCCCAAGCGCAGCACTTCAAAGGAGCGCGTCAGTGGTCCACTGGCACTCGCACGCAGCAGCAGTGGACGATACTGGACAACACGTTCAAACTGAGTCTGCTATGCTTCGCAGGCTGCACCTAGAAGCTCCGAAGTATTTCCAAGCCGAAAGACAAGTGCGCCGGCCTGATCATCTCCCAAGGATTCTGCGCATCGAGTAGTCTGCGCGGGCCACGCCACCAAGCGCAGCACTTCAAAGGAGCGCGTCAGTGGTCCACTGTCACTCGCACGCAGCAGCAGTGGACGACACTGGACATCACGCTTAAACTGCGTGTACTATCTTTCGCAGGCTCCACCTACAACCTCCCAAGTATTTCCAAGCCGAAAGACAAGTGCGCCGGCCTGATCATCTCCCAGGCAATCTGCGCATTGAGTGGTCTTCGCGGGCCACGCCCCCAAGCACAACACTTCAAAGGAGCTCGTCAGTGGTTCGCTGGTACTCGCACGCAGCAGCAGTAGACGACAATGGACAACACGCTTAAACTGCGTCTACTATCCTTCGCAGGCTGCAACTAGAACCTCCGAAGTATTTCCAAGCCGATAGACAAGTGCGCCGGGCTGATCATCTCCCAGGGATTTTGCGCATCGAGTGGACTGCGCGGGCCACGCCCCCCAAGCGTAGCATTTTAAAGGAGCGCGCCAGAGGTCCGTTGGCACTCGCACGCAGCAGCAGTGGACGACACTGGACAACACGTTCAAACTGCGCCTACTATCCTTCGCAGGCTGCACCTAGAAGCACCGAAGTATTTTCAAGCCGAAATACAACGTCGCCAGCCTGGTAATCTCCCAGGGATTATGCGCATCGAGTGGTCTGCGCGGGCCACGCCCCCAAACGCAGCACTTGAAAGGAGTGCGTCGGTGGTCCTCTGGCACTTGCACGCAGCAGCAGTGGACGACACTGGACAACACGCTTAAACTGTGTCTAATATCCTTCGCAGGCTGCACATAGCACCCCTGAAGTATACCCAAGCCGAAAGACAAGTGCGCCGGCCTGATCATCTCCCAGGGAAGCTGCGCATTGAGTGGTCTGCGCGGGCCACGCCCACAAGCACAGCACTTCAAAGAAGCGCGTCAGTGGTCCTCTGGCACTCGCACGCAGAAGCAGTGGACGACACTGGACAACACGCTTAAACTGCTTCTACTTACCTTCTCAGGCTGCACCTAGAACCTCCGAAGTATTTCCAAGCCGAAAGACAAGTGCACCGGCCTGATCACCTCCCAGGGAATCTGCTCATTGAGTTAGTCTGCGCGGGCAACTCCCTCAAGCACAGCACTTCAGAGGAGCGCGTCAGTGGCTCGCTGGCACTCGCACGAAGCAGCACAGGACGACAATGGACAACACGCTTAAACTGCGTCTACTATCCTTCGCAGGCTGCAACTAGAAACTCCGAAGTATTTCCAAGCCAAAAGACAAGTGCGCCGGCCTGATAATCTCCGAGAGATTCTGCGCATCGAGTGGTCTGCGCGGGCCACACCCCCAAGCGCTGCACTTCAAAGGAGCGCGCCAGTGGTCGCTGGCACTCGCACGCAGCAGCAGTGGACGGCACAGGACAACACGCTTAAACTGCGTCCACTATCCTTCGCAGGCTACACCTAGAAGCTCCGAAGTATTTCCAAGCCGAAAGACAAGTGCGCCAGCCTGATCATCTCAAAGGGATTCTGCGCATCGAGTGGTCTGCGCAGGCCATGCCCCCAGGCGCAGCAATTCAAAGGAGTGCGTCAGTGGTCCGCTGGCACTCGCACGCAGCAGGAGTGGACGACACTGGACAAAACGCTTAAACTGCGTCTACTATCCTTCGCAGGCTGCACCTAGAAGCCCCGAACTATTTCCAAGCCCAAAGACAAGTGCGCAGGAATGATCATCTCCCAGGTATTTTGCGCATCGAGTGGACTGCGCGGGCCACGCCCCCCAAGCGTAGCATTTTAAAGGAGCGCGCCAGTGGTCCATTGGCACTCGGACGCAGCAGCAGTGGACGACACTGGACAACACGTTCAAACTGCGCCTACTATGCTTCGCAGGCTGCACCTAGAAGCACCGAAGTATTTTCAAGCCGAAATACAAGGTCGCCGGCCTGGTAATCTCCCAGGGATTATGCGCATCGAGTGGTCTGAGCGGGCCACACCCCCAAGCGCTGCACTTCAAAGGAGCGCGCCAGTGGCCGCTGGCACTCGCACACAGCAGCAGTGGAAGAAACTGGAAAACACGCTTAAACTGCGTCTGCTATCCTTCGCAGGCTCCACCTAGAAGCTCCGAAGTATTTCCAAGTCGAAAGACAAGTGCGCCGGCCTGATCATCTCCCAGGGATTCTGCGCATCGTGTGGTGTGCGTGGGCCTCGGCCCCAAGCGCAGCACTTCAAAGGAGCGCGTCAGTGGTCCGCTGGCACTCGCACGAAGCAGCACAGGACGACAATGGACAACACGCTTAAACAGCGTCTACTATCCTTCGCAGGCTGCAACTAGAACCTCCGAAGTATTTGCAAGCCAAAAGACAAGTGCGCCCGCCTGATTATCTTCCAGGTATTCTGCGCGTCGAGTGGTCTGCGTGCGCCGCGCCCGAAGCGCAGCACTTCAAAGGAGCGCGTCAGTGGTCCGCTGGCACTCGCACCCAGCAGCAGTGAACGACACTGGACAACACGCTTAAACTGCGTCTACTGTTCTTCGCAGGCTGCACCTAGAACCTCCAAAGTATTTTTAAGCCGAAATACAAGGTCGCCGGCCTGGTAATCTCCCAGGGATTATGCGCATCGAGTGGTCTGCGCGGGCCACACCCCCAAGGGCTGCACTTCAAAGGAGCGCGCCAGTGGTCGCTGGCACTCGCACGCAGCAGCAGTGGACGACACTGGAAAACACGCTTAAACTGCGTCTGCTATCCTTCGCAGGCTCCACCTAGAAGCTCCGAAGTATTTCCAAGTCGAAAGACAAGTGCGCCGGCCTGATCATCTCAAAGGGATTCTGCGCATCGTGTGGTGTGCGTGGGCCTCGCCCCCAAGCGCAGCATTTTAAGGGAGCGCGCCAGCTGTCCGCTGGCACTCGCACGCAGCAGCAGTGGAGGACACTGGACAACACGTTCAAACTGCGTCTACTATCCTTCGCAGGCTGCACCTAGAAGCTCCGAAGTATTTCCAAGCCGAAAGACAAGTACGCCGGCCTGATCACCTCCCAGGGATCCTGCGCATCGAGTGGTCTGCGCAGGCCACGCCCTTAAGAGCATTACTTCAAAGGAGCGCGTCAGTGGTCCGCTGGCACTCGCACGCAGCAGCGGTGGACGACACTGCACAACACGCTTAAACTGTGTCAACTATCCTTCGCAGGCTGCACCAATAACCTCCGAAGTATTTCCAAGCCGAATGACAAGTGCGCCGGCCTGATCATCTCCCAGGGAATCTGCGCATTGAGTGGTCTGCGCGGGCCACTCCCCCAAGGACAGCACTTCAAAGGAGCGCGTCAGTGGTTGGCTGGCACTCGCACGCAGTAGCAGTGGACGACAATGGACAACACGCTTAACCTGCGTGCACTATCCTTCGCAGGCTGCACCTAGAAGCTCCGATGTATTTCCATGGCGAAAGACAAGCGCGCCGGTCTGATCATCTCCCAGGGATTCTGCGCATCGAGTGGTCTGCGCGTGCCACGCCTCCAAGCGCAGCACTTCAAAGGAGCGCGTCAGTGGTCCACTGGCACTCGCACGCAGCAGCAGTGGACGACACAGGACATTAAGTTTAAACTGCGTCTACTATCTTTCGCAGGCTCCACCTAGGACCTCCGAAGTATTTTTCCAAGCCGAAAGACAAGTGCGCCGGCCTGATCATCTCCCAGGGATTCTGCGCTTCGAGTGGTCTGCGCGAGCCACGCCCACAAGCACAGCACTTCAATGGAGCGCGTCGGTGGTTCGCTGGCACTCGCATGCAGCAGCAGTGGACGACACTGGACAACACGCTTAAACTGCTTCTACTATCCTTCGCAGGTTGCACCTAGAACCTCCGAAGTATTTCCAAGCCGAAAGACAAGCGCGCCGGCCTGGTCACATCCCAGGGAATCTGCACATTGAGATTGTCTGCGCGGGCTACTCTCCCAAGCACAGCACTTCAAAGGAGCGCGTCAGTGGATCGCTGGCACTCTCACGTAGCAGAACAGGACGACAATGGACAACACGCTTAAACTGCGTCTACTATCCTTCGCAGGCTGCACCCAGAACCTCCGAAGTATTTCCACGCCGAAAGACAGGTATGCCGGCCTGGTCACCTCCCAGGGAATCTGCACATTGAGTTTGTCTGCGCGGGCTACTCCCCCAAGGACAGCGCTTCAAAGGAGCGCGTCAGTGGCTCGCTGGCACTCTCACGTAGCAGCACAGGACGACAATGGACAACACGCTTAAACTGCGTCTACTATCCTTCGCAGGCTGCACCTAGAACCTCAGAAGTATTTACAAGCCGAAAGACAAGTGCGCCGGCCTGTTCATCTCCCTGGGAATCTGCGCATTGAGTGGTCTGCCCGGGCCACGCTCCCAAGCACAGCACTTCAAAGGAACGCGTCAGTGGTTCGCTGGCACTCGCACGCAGCAGCAGTAGACGACAATGGACAACACACTTAAACTGCGTGTACTATCCTTCGCAGGCTGCACCTAGAAGCTCCGAAGTATTTCCAAGCCGAAAGACAAGTGCACCGGCCTGATCATGTCCAAGGGAATCTCCGCATTCAGTGGTCTGCGCGGGCCGCGCCCCCAAGCACAGCACTTCAAAGGAGCGCGTCAGTGGTTCGCTGGCACTTGCACGCAGCAGCAGTGGACGAAAATGGAGAGCACGCTTAGACTGCGTGCTCTATCCTTCGCAGGCTGCACATAGAACCTCAGAAGTATTTACAAGCCGAAAGTCAAGTGCGCCGGCCTGATCATCTCCCAGGGATTCTGCGCATCGAGTGGTGTGCGTGGGGCACGCCCCAAGCGCAGCATTTTAAGGGAGCGCGCCAGCGGTCCGCTGGCACTCGCACGCAGCAGCAGTGGACGACACTGGACAACACGTTCAAACTGCGTCTACTATCCTTCGCAGGCTGCACCTAGAAGCTCCGAAGTATTTCCAAGCCGAAAGACAAGTACGCCGGCCTGATCACCTCCCAGGGATCCTGCGCATCGAGTGGTCTGCGCAGGCCACGCCCTTAAGAGCATTACTTCAAAGGAGCGCGTCAGTGGTCCGCTGGCACTCGCACGCAGCAGCGGTGGATGACACTGCATAACACGCTTAAACTGTGTCAACTATCCTTCGCAGGCTGCACCTAGAACCTCCGAAGTATTTCCAAGCCGAATGACAAGTGCGCCGGCCTGATCATCTCCCAGGGAATCTGCGCATTGAGTGGTCTGCGCGGGCCACTCCCCCAAGGACAGCACTTCAAAGGAGCGCGTCAGTGGTTCGCTGGCACTCGCACGCAGTAGCAGTGGACGACAATGGACAACACGCTTAACCTGCGTGCACTATCCTTCGCAGGCTGCACCTAGAAGCTCCGAAGTATTTCCATGGCGAAAGACAAGCGCGCTGGTCTGATCATCTCCCAGGGATTCTGCGCATCGAGTGGTCTGCGCGTGCCACGCCTCCAAGCGCAGCACTTCAAAGGAGCGCGTCAGTGGTCCACTGGCACTCGCATGCAGCAGCAGTGGACGACACAGGACATTAAGTTTAAACTGCGTCTACTATCTTTCGCAGGCTCCACCTAGGACCTCCGAAGTATTTCCAAGCCGAAAGACAAGTGCGCCGGCCTGATCATCTCCCAGGGATTCTGCGCTTCGAGTGGTCTGCGCGAGCCACGCCCACAAGCACAGCACTTCAAAGGAGCGCGTCAGTGGTTCGCTGGCACTCGCATGCAGCAGCAGTGGGCGACACTGGACAACACGCTTAAACTGCTTCTACTATCCTTCGCAGGTTGCACCTAGAACCTCCGAAGTATTTCCAAGCCGAAAGACAAGTGCGCCGGCCTGGTCACCTCCCAGGGAATCTGCACATTGAGATTGTCTGCGCGGGCTACTCTCCCAAGCACAGCACTTCAAAGGAGCGCGTCAGTGGATCGCTGGCACTCTCACGTAGCAGCACAGGACGACAATGGACAACACGCTTAAACTGCGTCTACTATCCTTCGCAGGCTGCACCCAGAACCTCAGAAGTATTTACAAGCCGAAAGACAAGTGCGCCGGCCTTTTCATCTCCCTGGGAATCTGCGCATTGAGTGGTCTGCCCGGGCCACGCTCCCAAGCACAGCACTTCAAAGGAACGCGTCAGTGGTTCGCTGGCACTCTCACGTAGCAGCACAGGACGACAATGGACAACACACCTAAACTGCGTGTACTATCCTTCGCAGGCTGCACCTAGTAGCTCCGAAGTATTTCCAAGCCGAAAGACAAGTGCACCGGCCTGATCATGTCCCAGGGAATCTCCGCATTGAGTGGTCTGCGCGGGCCACGCCCCCAAGCACAGCACTTCAAAGGAGCGCGTCAGTGGTTCGCTGGCACTTGCACGCAGCAGCAGTGGATGAAAATGGAGAGCACGCTTAGACTGCGTGCTCTATCCTTCGCAGGCTGCACATAGAACCTCAGAAGTATTTACAAGCCGAAAGTCAAGTGCGCCGGCCTGATCATCCCTCAGGGATTCTGCGCATCGAGTGGTGTGCGTGGGGCACGCCCCAAGCGCAGCATTTTAAGGGAGCGCGCCAGCGGTCCGCTGGCACTCACACGCAGCAGCAGTGGACGACACTGGACAACACGTTCAAACTGCGTCTACTATCCTTCGCAGGCTGCACCTAGAAGCTCCGAAGTATTTCCAAGGCGAAAGACAAGTGCGCCGGCCTGAGCATCTCCCAGGGATTCTGCGTCGGACACGCCCCCAAGCGCAGCACTTCAAAAGAGCGCGTCAGTGGTCCACTGGCACTCGCACGCAGCAGCAGTGGACGACACTGGACAACACGTTCAAACTGCGTCTACTATCTTTCGCAGGCTGCACCTAGAAGCTCCGAAGTATTTCCAAGCCGAAAGACAAGTACGCCGGCCTGATCACCTCCCAGGGATCCTGCGCATCGAGTGGTCTGCGCAGGCCACGCCCTTAAGCGCATTACTTCAAAGGAGCGCGTCAGTGGTCCGCTGGCACTCGCACGCAGCAGCTGTGGACGACACTGCACAACACGCTTAAACTGTGTCTACTATCTTTCGCAGGCTGCACCTAGAACCTTCGAAGTATTTTCAAGCTGGATGACAAGTGCGCCGGCCTGATCATCTCCCAGGGAATCTGCGCATTGAGTGGTCTGCGCGGGCCACTCCCCCAAGGACAGCACTTCAAAGGAGCGCGTCAGTGGTTGGCTGGCACTCGCACGCAGTAGCAGTGGACGACAGTGGACAACACGCTTAACCTGCGTGCAATATCCTTCGCAGGCTGCACCTAGAAGCTCCGAAGTATTTCCATGGCGAAAGACAAGGGCGCCGGTCTGATCATCTTCCAGGGATTCTGCGCATCGAGTGGTCAGCGCGTGCTACGCCTCCAAGCGCGGCACTTCAAAGGAGCGGGTCAGTGGTCCACTGGCACTCGCACGCAGCAGCAGTGGACGACACAGGACATTAAGCTTAAACTGCGTCTACTATCTTTCGCAGGCTCCACCTAGGACCTCCGATGTATTTCCAAGCCGAAAGACATGTGCGCCGGCCTGATCATCTCCCAGGGATTCTGCGCATCGAGTGGTCTGCGCGGGCCACGCCCACAAGCACAGCACTTCAAAGGAGCGCGTCAGTGGTTCGCTGGCACTCGCATGCAGCAGCAGTGGACGACACTGGACAACACGCTTAAACTGCTTCTACTATCCTTCGCTGGCTGCACCCAGAACCTCCGAAGTATTTCCACGCCGAAAGACAAGTATGCCGGCCTGGTCACCTCCCAGGGAATCTGCACATTGAGTTTGTCTGCGCGGGCTACTCCCCCAAGCTCAGCGCTTCAAAGGAGCGCGTCAGTGGCTCGCTGGCGCTCTCACGTAGCAGCACAGGACGACAATGGACAACACGCTTAAACTGCGTCTACCATCCTTCGCAGGCTGCACCTAGAACCTCAGAAGTATTTACAAGCCGAAAGACAAGTGCGCCGGCCTGTTCATCTCCCTGGGAATCTGCGCATTGAGTGGTCTGCGCGGGCCACGCCCCCAAGCACAGCACTTCAAAGGAACGCGTCAGTGGTCCGCTGGCACTCGCACGCATCAGCAGTGGACGACACTGGACAACACGCTTAAACTGTGTGTATTATCCTTCGCATACTGCACCTAGAACCCCTGAAGTATTTCCAAGCCGAAAGACAAGTGCGCCGGCCTGATCATCTCCCAGAAAATCTGCGCATCGTGTGGTCAGCGCGGGCCACGTCCGCAAGCGCAGCACTTCAAAGGACCGCGGTAGTGGTCCGCTGGCACTCGCACCCAGCAGGAGTGGACGACACTGGACAAAACGCTTAAACTGCGTCTACTATCCTTCGCAGGCTGCACCTAGAAGCCCCGAACTATTTCCAAGCCGAAAGACAAGTGCGCCGGAATGATCATCTTCCAGGGATTTTGCGCATCGAGTGGACTGCGCGGGCCACGCCCCCAATGGTAGCATTTTAAAGGAGCGCGCCAGTGGTCCGATGGCACTCGCACGCAGCAGCAGTGGACGACACTGGACAACACGCTTAAACTGAGTCTGCTATGCTTCGCAGGCTGCACCTAGAAGCTCCGAAGTATTTCCAAGCCGAAAGACAAGTGCGCCGGCCTGATCATCTCCCAGGGATTCCTTGCATCGAGTGGTGTGCGTGGGCCATGCCCCCAAGCGCAGCATTTTAAAGGAGCGCGCCAGCGGTCCGCTGGCACTCGCACGCAGCAGCAGTGGACGACACTGGACAACACGTTCAAACTGCTTCTACTATCCTTCGCAGGCTGCACCTAGAACCTCCGAAGTAATTCCAAGCCAAATGACAAGTGCGCCGGCCTGATCATCTCCCAGGGAATCTGCGTATTGAGTGGTCTGCGCTGGCCACTCCCCCAAGGACAGCACTTCAAAGGAGCACGTCAGTGGTTCGATGGCACTCGCACGCAGTAGCAGTGGACGACAATGGACAACACGCTTAACCTGCGTGCACTATCCTTCGCAGGCTGCACCTAGAAGCTCCGAAGTATTTCCAAGGCGAAAGACAAGTGCGCCGGCCTGAGCATCTCCCAGGGATTCTGCGTGGGACACGCCCCCAAGCGTTGCACTTCAAAAGAGCGCGTCAGTGGTCCACTGGCACTCGCACGCAGCACCAGTGGACGACACTGGACAACACGCTCAAACTGCGTCTACTATCCTTCGCAGGCTGCAACTAGAACTTCCGAAGTATTTCCAAGCCAAAAGACAAGTGCGCTCGCCTGATTATCTTCCAGGTATTCTGCGCGTCGAGTGGTCTGAGTGCGCCGCGCCCAAAGCGCAGCACTTCAAAGGAGCGCGTCAGTGGTCCGCTGGCACTCGCACCCAGCAGCAGTGGACGACACTGGACAACACGCTTAAACTGCGTCTACTGTTCTTCGCAGGCTGCACCTAGAACCTCCAAAGTATTTCCAAGCCGAAAGAAAAGTGCGCCGGCCTGATCTTCTCCCAGGGATTTTGCGCATCGAGTGGACTGCGCGGGCCACGCCCCCCAAGCGTAGCATTTTAAAGGAGCGCGCCAGTGGTCCGTTGGCACTCGCACGCAGCAGCAGTGGACGACACTGGACAACACGTTCAAACTGCGCCTACTATCCTTCCCAGGCTGCACCTAGAAGCTCAGAAGTATTTCCAAGCCGAAAGACAAGTGCGCCGGCCTGGTCATCTCCCTGGGAATCTGCGCATTGAGTGGACTGCGCGGGCCACGTCCCTAAGCACAGCACTTCAAAGGAACGCGTCAGTGGTTCGCAGGCACTCGCACGCAGCAGCATTAGACGAAAATGGACAACACGCTTAGACTGCGTGTACTATCCATCGCAGGCTGCACATAGAACCTCAGAATTATTTCCAAGCCGAAAGACAAGTGCGCCGGCCTGATCATCTCTCACGGATTCTGCGCATAGAGTAGTCTGCGCGGGCCACGCCACCAAGCGCAGCACTTCAAAGGAGCGCGTCAGTGGTCCAGTGGCACTCGGACGCAGCACCAGTGGACGACACTGAACAACACGCTCAAACTGCGAATATATCTTTCGCAGGCTGCACCTAGAAGCTCCGAAGTATTTCCAAACCGAAATAAAAGGTCGCCGGCCTGATAATCTCCCAGGGATTCTGCGCATCGAGTGGTCTGCGCGGGCCACACCCCCAAGCGCTGCACTTCAAAGGAGCGCGCCAGTGGTCGCTGGCACTCGCACGCAGCAGCAGTGGACGACACTGGACAACACGCTTAAACTGTGTCTAATATCCTTCGCAGGCTGCACATAGAACCCCTGAACTATTCCCAAGCCGAAAGACAAGTGCGCCGGCCTGATCATCTCGCAGGGAATTTGCGCATTGAGTGGTCTGCGCGGGCCACGCCCACAAGCACAGCACATCAAAGGAGCGCGTCAGTGGTTCGCTGGCACTCGCACGCAGCAGGAGTGGACGACACTGGACAAAACGCTTAAATTGCGTCTACTATCTTTCGCAGGCTGCACCTAGAAGCCCCGTACTATTTCCAAGCCGAAAGACAAGTGCGCCGGCCTGATCATCGCCCAGGGATTTTGCGCATCGAGTGGACTGCGCGGGCCACGTCCCCAAGCGTAGCATTTTAAAGGAGCGCGCCAGTGGTCCGTTGGCACTCGCACGCAGAAGCAGTGGACGACACTGGAAAAACGTTCAAACTGCGCCTACTATCCTTCGGAGGCTGCACCTAGAAGCACCGAAGTATTTTCAAGCCGAAATACAAGGTCGCCGGCCTGGTAATCTTCCAGGGATTATGCGCATCGAGTGGTCTGCGCGGGCCACGCCTCCAAGCGCAGCATTAAAAGGAGCGCGTCAGTGGTCCGCTGGCACTCGCACGCAGCAGAAGTGGACGACACTGGACATCACGCTTAAACTGCGTCTACTATCCTTCGCAGGCTGCACCTAGAACGTCCGAAGTATTTCCAAGCCGTAAGACAAGTGCGCCAGCCTGATCATCTCCCAGGGATTCTGCGCATCGAGTGGTCTGCGCGGGCCACGCCCCCAAGCGCAGCACTTCAAAGGAAAGCGTCAGTGGTCCACTGGCACTCGCACGCAGCAGCAGTGGACGACACTGGACAACACGCTTAAACTGTGTCTAATATCCTTCGCAGGCTGCACATAGAACCCCTGAAGTATTTCCGAGCCGAAAGACAAGTGCGCCGGCCGGATCATCTCCCAGGGAATCTGCGCATTGAGTGGTCTGCGCGGGCAAACCTTTGTCCCGGTCTAAACGTTTGCTTCGCTTTTGGCAGGCTCTGCAAGCCAGGGGACAGTATCAGCCGGAAAGCGGCTCGTTTCTTCAACGGCTATCACCTTCGCAACTGCTTCGGGTGACTGATCTGCGCATGCGGCTCTCAAGAAAGCTGCTGTTTCGACATCGCAAGCCATCCTTGCCTTCATTGGCTCTGGACCTGCCAAAGATGTCCCCCTGGCGCCGATCACCGACTATTTAAAGGCCGTCAACTTCGTGGACCGTTGCAGTCAGCGGCAAACCTTTGTCCCGGTCTAAACGTTTGCTTCGCTTTTGGCAGGCTCTGCAAGCCAGGGGACAGTATCAGCCGGAAAGCGGCTCGTATCTTCAACGGCTATCACCTTCGCAACTGCTTCGGGTGACTGATCTGCGCATGCGGCTTTCAAGAAAGCTGCTGTTTCGACATCGCAAGCCATCCGTGCCTTCATTGGCTCTGGACCTGCCAAAGATGTCCCCCTGGCGCCGATCACCGACTATTTAAAGGCCGTCAACTTCGTGGACCGTTGCAGTCAGCGGCAAACCTTTGTCCTGGTCTAAACGTTTGCTTCGCTTTTGGCAGGTGAGTGTTGGTTAAACCTGTTGTAATTCATCACTTTTCGTGTTTTGCCGCTGACTGTGCCATGTCTTCTTTGTGTACTTCTTGCTCAAAAGCCATACCGAAAGATGGGAAATTTATGACTTGCGGTGCCTGTGAGGGCGAATTTCACTTGGGGAAAAACTGCTCGTCAGTTACTGATAACGCCTACAAGAAAATGAGTACGGTAACACGTGAAACATGGAAGTGTCCTTCATGCAAGGATGATTTGGTGGCGCAACCTGACGTAGCATCCAACCCCGATGGTGGTTCGTTCTCGCAGCAACTGTCTGCTCTGAATATGAAGCTGGATACTTTGACTACCACTGTATCAGCACTGATGGTGAAAATAGAAGAACTATTGTTGGTCAAGGAAGCTAGCGAAAAGGTTGCTTCAGCAGTCGAGGACATACAGTCAGCTATTGACTTCCTTTCGTCACGGTATGACTCTGTGCTTGCTACAGTGACCACTAATCAGGCTGAGCTTGCAGATCTTCGGTCACAAGTTCAATCACTGTCTTCAACAGTAGTTTCCCAGACAGAAGTGATTGACAGGATGAGTGGAGAGATAAATGATCTCGAACAATACAGCAGACGATGTAACTTCGAGATTCACGGCCTTCCAGTCAAATCTGATGAAAACTTGCACACTTTCTTAAGTACCTTAGCAGGCAAACTAAACCTTACCGATTTTCAACCAGCAGATATATCGGCAGTCCATCGGCTGCCGTCCAGAGACGACTATATCCCACCGATCCTAGTACAGACTCAGTCGGTTTCTGTTAAGCAGAAATGGCTCGGAGCTCGGAAGGGCCTTCCTGATTTGGTGCAAGACGACCAGTCTCCTCGGCTGTTTTTTAACGATAACCAGTCTCGGGTTAATCGCGAGCTGTTCCGACTAGCAAGGTTTCGGGGCAAACAAAAGGGTTTTGAGTTCGTCTGGGCCAAAAATGGGAAGGTCCTTGCAAAGCGGTCCGAAGGCGCACCTCTCATTCGCATCAACAAGTTTGCGGATCTTGAGAAACTAACATAACCATGTCTGATACAGGTTTCGTGAAGTGTTCCGATTTTTCTGAAGTCCGGAAGTTTTTTCAGTATCAAACAGGCAATTCATTTCAGTTTACTCATGTTAATATTCGCAGTATACGGAAACACTGGGACCATTTTTGTGCGTTAACTCACCCTTTTCACTCAAGTTTTGACGTCGTTGCTCTCACGGAAGTGAACGCTTCGTCAGACGTGTTACTACATTTCTCGCTGCCAGGCTACCAGTTATATTCTTACACTCGTTTACAAAGAATGGGAGGAGGAATCGCAGTTTTTGTTAAGGATTCTTGGTCCGTTTCTGAAATTAGTGTTCCTTTCACTCAAGCAGAAGTAGTTGCGCTCCGCCTAAGTACACCTTGGTTGTCGCTGGTTCTTCTCACAATTTACCGCCCTCCGTGTTGTAACGGTCGAATCTTTTTAGCTGAGCTTGATTTTGCAATATCATCGTTCTCCCGCGAAAAACACGTGTGCATTATCGGTGATATGAATATCGATATTCTACGCCCCACTGTGTCAACGGTCGCAGATTATCTGGACATTTTATCAAAGTGGGGACTAGCGACTACAATCTACAGCCCTACACGTGAGGAATACTTAGCTGGGCAGCTTGTCGCGTCTTGCATCGACCACATCAACGTGCGTTCTCAAAACCTGTCGGTGCGGTCTGCTGTGGTTGAGGTCAAGCTTGCAGACCACTATTTCATTTGCTGCTCGTTAACAGATAGTTCCAGCCATCCTGCATCTACGCACAGCCAGCAAAGGGTATCAGTACTTGATTATAAGCGTCTTGATGAAAGAATAGCCAAGCATGATTGGGATTCTTTTATACACAGTGTGTCCCATGCGGACTTATATGACAGGTTCGTCGATGTTTTTCGTTCACTCAAAGCAGAATCTTCCCGCATGGTGACAGTTAAACAACGAAATTTAGACAATAAGTGGATGTCTTCCGCAATACTGGAAGCCATTAAAGAGAAGGATCTGCTCTGGGCTCGATCAAGACGTGCCCCAAACTGTTCTCAGCTACGACTGCAGTTTAAACGTGAACGAAACCGTGTCAACGCCATGATCCGTCTGGCCAAGCGCAACCACTTTAGGTCTTAGTTTAATGACGCACGTTTTAACAGCAAGAAAACATGGTCATTGGTGAATAGTCTGAAAGGAGGGAGCGCTGCTATCTACAATGATACATATTTCATCTCGCATTTTCATAAAGATGGACAGAGCATTGCGAATGACTTCAACAATTTTTTTTCTATGGTCTCTGGTGCATCTCGAACCCCTCCTACCGACTGTCCTATGCCTCTCAGTGTGATGGAATCTGCTTTCCTTCCTGATTTTACTGAAAGTGATTTAAGGTGTATACTTTTCAGTCTTAAACGTAGCAAATCTCCTGGTCATGACGGCCTCACGATTTCTGAATTGTGCAGAAACTTTGAAGTGATTAAAGGTGTTCTACTAGTTATCCTTAACACTATCATTTCTACTGGTATAATACCTGCTTCAATGAAAACTGCTAAAGTTATACCTTTGTACAAGGGTGGCTCCAGAAACATTATGAGTAATTACCGACCTATCTCTATTCTACCATGCATTGGCCAAATTTTTGAGAAGCATCTATTACTCACCATGACGAATTTTTTGAATACGCACAGTGTTCTATCACCTTGTAAGTACGGCTTTATAGCAGGAAAAGGAACAACGGTTCTTCTTGAAGAATTCTCTGACGTGCTAAATTCAGCTTTTGATAAGAATCAAGTCGCGTGTTCTCTTTTTCTGGACGTAAGCAAGGCTTTTGATAGCATCTGCCACGTTCTTTTGCTTGATAAACTTTTTGCGCTGGGATTTCGAGGTTCGTTTTTAGAACTGCTTACTAAATTTTTACAAGATAGGCGCCAATATGTGTCGATTTCAAGATTCCATAGCGAGTTCACGGCAATTACCTCTGGAGTCCCGCAGGGTTCTATATTGAGTCCTTTATTATTCAATCTTTACGTTAACGACCTTGCTACCAGTGTGTTACCTTTGCTGTTTCAGTATGCTGATGACACTGTTATTGTTGCATGTGCAAAGAAATACACTGATGCTGTCACAGCACTACAGATAGCAGCTATTAAAGTCATGGACTGGTTTAAGTTTAATCTTATTAATGTTAATACTTCTAAAACAAAACTGATCTGTTTTCAATACCCATTAAGACAAGTTGAATTGACTGACCCTGTTTATTTGCATACTTCCTCTTGTTTTAATTGCAACTGTGTACCAGTAAAATATGCGCATTCGGTCAAATATCTTGGCCTGATCTTCGACAGCGATCTCTCTTGGAACTCGCACCTTTCTTTTGTTTGCCAAAGGCTTCGTGCTGTATCGTGTGTCCTGTATAACATCAGATATTTTATGCCTTTTTCTGTCCGTAAATGTGTTGCACATGCTTTAGCCTATAGTGTACTTAGGTACGGAATTACTGTTTATGGTCATTGCACGGTTCGCTGGCAACACAGGGTGAATTCGCTTTTGCGTTTGCTTCTAAAGAATATTGCTTACGACCTGTCCATTGGTAATGACATTGATATTTTTAGAAGACTAAAGCTTCCAAGTTTTAACTCTTTATTAACAGAAACTATTGTGCTAAAACACTTCTGGTACAGTCAGTTCACCGTTCCATATGTTCCTGCTCGGGATTTAAGACCAAAATACCGCTATTGCATTCCTCGCTCCTCAACCCGGTACGGAAAGCGCACACGCCATTACTATGTACCTGCCTGTTTCAATAGCTTGCCACCTACTGTACTCCGCATGAAAACTAAATACACCCTGAAAAAAACTTTGCGGTATGTCTCCGCGCTGCTTCCTGCCCCGTAGTTATTTCATCTATTTACTGTATCAATTTCAAATTACTGTAATCTCTCTTGATGTTGTAATAGTTATATATTTGTTTCACTATGTTTAGGGATCTTTTTCTTTTTTGCAAAGTTCATTGCAACGTCTCTATTTTCCTTTGTTTTGCCAACGTTCGCTGTCTGCCAGGCGCTGCCACTCAAGCCCTTTGAGGCTTTGGTAGGCCTGATTTATGTTGTCTGGCAATTGACACGAATAAAAGTTCTATCTATCTATCTATCTATCTATCTATCTATCTATCTATCTATCTATCTATCTATCTATCTATCTATCTATCTATCTATCTATCTATCTATCTATCTATCTATCTATCTATCTATCTATCTATCTATCTATCTATCTATCTATCTATCTATCTATCTATCTATCTATCTATCTATCTATCTATCTATCTATCTATCTATCTATCTATCTATCTATCTATCTATCTATCTATCTATCTATCTATCTATCTATCTATCTATCTATCTATCTATCTATCTATCTATCTATCTATCTATCTATCTATCTATCTATCTATCTATCTATCTATCTATCTATCTATCTATCTATCTATCTATCTATCTATCTATCTATCTATCTATCTATCTATCTATCTATCTATCTATCTATCTATCTATCTATCTATCTATCTATCTATCTATCTATCTATCTATCTATCTATCTATCTATCTATCTATCTATCTATCTATCTATCTATCTATCTATCTATCTATCTATCTATCTATCTATCTAAGCACAGCACTTCAAAGGAGCGCGTCAGTGGTTCGCTGGCACTCGCACGCAGAAGCCGTGGACGACACTGGACAACACGCTTAAACTGCTTCTACTTACCTTCGCAGGCTGCACCTAGAACCTCCGAAGTATTTCCAAGCCGAAAGACAAGTGCGCCGGCCTGGTCATCTCCCTGGGAATCTGCGCATTGAGTGGTCTGCGCGGGCCACGCCCCCTAGCACAGCACTTCAAAGGAACGCGTCAGTGGTTCGCAGGCACTCGCACGCAGCAGCATTAGACGTGTACTATCCTTCGCAGGCTGCACATAGAACCTCAGAATTTTTTCCAAGCCGAAAGACAAGTGCGCCGGCCTGATCATCTCTCACGGATTCTGCGCATAGAGTAGTCTGCGCGGGCCACGCCACCAAGCGCAGCACTTCAAAGGAGCGCGTGAGTGGTCCAGTGGCACTCGGACGCAGCCTCAGTGGACGACACTGAACAACACGCTCAAACTGCGAATATATCCTTCGCAGGCTGCACCTAGAAGCTCCGAAGTATTTCCAAGCCGAAATAAAAGGTCGCCGGCCTGATAATCTCCCAGGGATTCTGCGCATGGAGTGGTCTGCGCGGGCCACACCCCCAAGCGCTGCACTTCAAAGGAGCGCGCCAGTGGTCGCTGGCACTCGCACGCAGCAGCAGTGGACGACACTGGACAACACGCTTAAACTGTGTCTAATATCCTTCGCAGGCTGCACATAGAACCCCTGAAGTATTCCCAAGCCGAAAGACAAGTGCGCCGGCCTGATCATCTCCCAGGGAATCTGCGCATTGAGTGGTCTGCGCGGGCCACGCCCACAAGCACAGCACTTCAAAGGAGCGCGTCAGTGGTTCGCTGGCACTCGCACGCAGCAGGAGTGGACGACACTGGACAAAACGCTTAAATTGCGTCTACTATCTTTCGCAGGCTGCACCTAGAAGCCCCGAACTATTTCCAAGCCGAAAAACAAGTTCGCCGGCCTGATCATCTCCCAAGGATTTTGCGCATCGAGTGGACTGCGCGGGCCACGCCCCCAAGCGTAGCATTTCAAAGGAGCGCGCCAGTGGTCCGTTGGCACTCGCACGCAGCAGCAGTGGACGACACTGGAAAAACGTTCAAACTGCGCCTACTATCCTTCACAGGCTGCACCTAGAAGCACCGAAGTATTTTCAAGCCGAAATACAAGGTCGTCGGCCTGGTAATCTCCCAGGGATTATGCGCATCGAGTGGTCTGCGCGGGCCACGCCTCCAAGCGCAGCATTAAAAGGAGCGCGTCAGTGGTCCGCTGGCACTCGCACGCAGCAGCAGTGGACAACGGTGGACAACACGCTTAAACTGCGTCTACTATCCCTCGCAGGCTGCACCTAGAAGCTCCGAAGTACTTCCAAGCTGAAAGACAAGTGCGCCGGCCTGATCATCTCCCAGGGATTATGCGCATCGAGTGGTCTGCGCGGGCCACGCCCACAAACGCAGCACTTGAAAGGAGTGCGTCGGTGGTCCACTGGAACTCGCACGCAGCAGCAGTGGACGACACTGGACATCACGCTTAAACTGCGTCTACTATCCTTCGCAGGCTGCACCTAGAACCTCCGAAGTATTTCCAAGCCGTAAGACAAGTGCGCCAGCCTGATCATCTCCCAGGGATTCTGCGCATCGAGTGGTCTGCGCGGGAAACGCCCCAAGCGCAGCACTTCAAAGGAAAGCGTCAGTGGTCCACTGGCACTCGCACGCAGCAGCAGTGGACGACACTGGACAACACGCTTAAACTGTGTCTAATATCCTTCGCAGGCTGCACATAGAACCCCTGAAGTATTCCCAAGCCGAAAGACAAGTGCGCCGGCCGGATCATCTCCAAGGGAATCTGCGCATTGAGTGGTCTGCGCGGGCCACGCCCACAAGCACAGCACTTCAAAGGAGCGCGTCAGTGGTTCGCTGGCACTCGCACGCAGAAGCCGTGGACGACACTGGACAACACGCTTAAACTGCTTCTACTTACCTTCGCAGGCTGCACCTAGAACCTCCGAAGTATTTCCAAGCCGAAAGACAAGTGCACCGGCCTGATCACCTCCCAGGGAATCTGCGCATTGAGTTACTCTGCGCGGGCTACTCCCCCAACCACAGCACCTCAAAGGAGCGCGTCAGTGGCTCGCTGGCACTCGCACGAAGCAGCACAGGACGACAATGGACAACACGCTTAAACTGCGTCTACTATCCTTTGCAGGCTGCAACTAGAACCTCCGAAGTATTTCCAAGCCACAAGACAAGTGCGCCCGCCTAATTATCTTCCAGGTATTCTGCGCGTCGAGTGGTCTGCGTGCGCCGCGCCCAAAGCGCAGCACTTCAAAGGAGCGCGTCAGTGGTCCGCTGGCACTCGCACCCAGCAGCAGTGGACGACACTGAACAACACGCTTAAACTGCGTCTACTGTTCTTCGCAGGCTGCACCTAGGACCTCCAAAGTATTTTTAAGCTGAAATACAAGTTCGCCGGCCTGGTAATCTCCCAGGGATTATGCGCATCGAGTGGTCTCCGCGGGCCACACCCCCAAGCGCTGCACTTCAAAGGAGCGCGCCAGTGGTCGCTGGCACTCGCACGCAGCAGTGGACGACACTGAAAAACACGCTTAACCTGCGTGCACTATCCTTCGCAGGCTGCACCTAGAAGCTCCGAAGTATTTCCATGGCGAAAGACAAGGGCGCCGGTCTGATCATCTCCCAGGTATTCTGCGCATCGAGCGGTCTGCGCGTGCCACGCCTCCGAGCGCAGCACTTAAAGGAGCGCGTCAGTGGTCCACTGGCACTCGCACGCAGCAGCAGTGGACGACACAGGACATTAAGTTTAAACTGCGTCTACTATCTTTCGCAGGCTCCACCTAGGACCTCCGAAGTATTTCCAAGCCGAAAGACAAGTGCGCCGGCCTGATCATCTCACAGGTATTCTGCGCTTCGAGTGGTCTGCGCGGGCCGCGCCCACAAGCACAGCACTTCAAAGGAGCGCGTCAGTGGTTCGCTGGCACTCGCATGCAGCAGCAGTGGACGCCACTGGACAACACGCTTAAACTGCTTCTACTATCCTTCGCAGGTTGCACCTAGAACCTCCGAAGTATTTCCAAGCCGAAAGACAAGTGCGCCGGCCTGGTCACCTCCAGGGAATCTGCACATTGATATTGTCTGTGCGAGCTACTCTCCCAAGCACAGCACTTCAAAGGAGCGCGTCAGTGGCTCGCTGGCACTCTCACGTAGCAGCACAGGACGACAATGGACAACACACTTAAACTGCGTCTACTATCCTTCGCAGGCTGCACCCAGAACCTGAGAAGTATTTCCACGCCGAAAGACAAGTGCGCCGGCCTGGTCACCTCCCAGGGAATCTGCACATTGAGTTTGTCTGCGCGGGCTACACCCCCAAGCACAGCGCTTCATAGGAGCGCGTCAGTGGCTCGCTGGCACTCTCACGTAGCAGCACAGGACGACAATGGACAACACGCTTAAACTGCGTCTACTATCCTTCGCAGGCTGCACTTAGAACCTCAGAAGTATTTACAAGCCGAAAGACAAGTGCGCCGGCCTGCTAATCTCCCTGGGAATCGGCGCATTGAATGGTCTGCGCGGGCCACGCCCCCAAGCACAGCACTTCAAAGGAACGCGTCAGTGGTTCGCTGGCACTCCCACGCAGCAGCAGTAGACGAAAATGGGCAGCACGCTTAGACTGCGTGCTCTATCCTTCGCAGGCTGCACCTAGAACCTCAGAAGGATTTCCAAGCCGAAAGTCAAGTGCGCCGGCCTGATCATCTCCCAGGGATTCGCGCATCTTGTAGTCTGCGCGGGCCTCGCCCCCAAGCGCAGCACATCAAGGGAACGAGTCAGTGGTCCACTGGCACTCGCACGCAGCAGCAGTGGACGACACTGAACATAAAGCTTAAATTCCGTCTGCTATCTTTCGCAGGCTCCACCTAAGACCTGCGAATTATTTCCAAGCCGAAAGACAAGTGCGCCGGCCTGATCATCTCCCAGGGATTCTGCGCATCGAGTGGTCTGCGCGGACCACGCCCTAAAGCGCATTACTTCAAAAGAGCGCGTCAGTGGTCCGCTGGCACTCGCACGCGCCAGCAGTGGACGACACTGGACAACACGCTTAAACTGTGTCTAATATCCTTCGCATACTGCACCTAGAACCCCTGATGTATTTCCAAGCCGAAAGACAAGTGCGCTGGCCTGATCATCTCCCAGGGAATCTGCGCATCGAGTGGTCTGTGCTGGCCACGACCACAAGCACAGCACATCAAAGGAGCGCGTCAGTGGTTCGCTATCACTCGCACGCAGAAGCAGTGGACGACACTGGACAACACGCATAAACTGCTTCTACTATCCTTCGCAGGCTGCACCTAGAACCTCCGAAGTATTGCCAACCCGAAAGACAAGTGTGCCGGCCTGATCACCTCCAAGGGAATCTGCGCATTGAGTTGATCATCTCCCAGGGAATCTGCGCATCGAGTGGTCTGTGCTGGCCACGACCACAAGCACATCACTTCAAAGGAGCGCGTCAGTGGTTCGCTATCACTCGCACGCAGAAGCAGTGGAGGACACTGGACAACACGCATAAACTGCTTCTACTATCCTTCGCAGGCTGCACCTAGAACCTCCGAGGTATTGCCAACCCGAAAGACAAGTGTGCCGGCCTGATCAATCTCCAAGGGAATCTGCGCATTGAGTTATTCTGCGCGGGCTACTCCCCCAAGCACAGCACTTCAAAGGAGCGCGTCAGTGGCTCGCTGGCACTCGCACGCAGCAGCACAGGACGACAATGGACAACACGCTTAAACTGCGTCTACTATCCTTCACAGGCTGCGACTAGAACCTCCTCCGAAGTATTTCCAAGCCAAAAGACAAGCGCGCCCTCCTGATTATCTTCCAGGTATTGTGCGCGTCGAGTGGTCTGCGTGCGCCGCGCCCAAAAGCGCAGCACTTCAAAGGGCCGCGGTAGTGGTCCGCTGGCCCTCGCACCCAGCAGGAGTGGACGACACCGGACAAAACGCTTAAACTGCGTCTAATATCCTTCGCAGGCTGCACCTAGAAGCCGCGAACTATTTCCAAGCCGAAAGACAAGTGCGCCGGAATGATCATCTCCCAGGGAGTTTGCGCATCGAGTGCACTGCGCGGGCCACGCCCCCAATGGTAGCATTTTAAAGGAGCGCGCCAGTGGTCCGATGGCACTCGCACGCAGCAGCAGTGGACGACACTGGACAACACGCTTAAACTGCGTCTACTATCCTTCGCAGGCTACACCTAGTAGCTCCGAAGTATTTCCAAGCCGAAAGACAAGTGCGCCGACCTGATCATCTCCCAGGGATTCCTTGCATTGAGTGGTGTGCGTGGGCCACGCCCCCAAGCGCAGCATTTTAAAGGAGCGCGCCAGCGGTCCGCTGGCACTCGCACGCAGCAGCAGTGGACGACACTGGACAACACGTTCAAACTGCGTCTACTATCCTTCGCAGGCTGCTCCTAGAACCTCCGAAGTATTTCCAAGCCGAATGACAAGTGCGCCAGCCTGATCATCTCCCAGGGAATCTGCGTATTGAGTGGTCTGCGCGGGCCACTCCCCCAGGGACCGCACTTCAAAGGAGCACGTCAGTGGTTCGATGGCACTCGCACGCAGTAGCAGTGGACGACAATGGACAACACGCTTAACCTGCGTGCACTATCCTTCGCAGGCTGCACATAGAAGCTCCGAAGTATTTCCAAGGCGAATGACAAGTGCGCCGGCCTGATCATCTCCCAGGGATTCTGCGCGGGACACGCCCCCAAGCGCAGCACTTCAAAAGAGCGCGTCAGTGGTCCACTGGCACTCGCACGCAGCACCAGTGGACGACACTGAACAACACGCTCACACTGCGTCTACTATCCTTCGCAGGCTGCACCTAGAAGCTCCAAAGTATTTCCAAGCCGAAAGACAAGGGCGCCTGTCTGATCATCTCCCAGGATTCTGCGCATCGAGTGGTCTGCGCGGGCCACGCCCCCAAGCGCAGCACTTCAAAGGAGCGCGTCAGTGGTCCACTGGCACTCGCATGCAGCAGCTGTGGGCGACACTGGACATCACGCTTAAACTGCGTCTACTATCTTTCGCAGGCTCCACCTAGAACCTCGGAAATATTTCCAAGCCGAAAGACAAGTGCGCCGGCCTGATCATCTCCCAGAGATTTTGCGCATCGAGTGGACTGCGCGGGCCACGCCCCCAATGGTAGCATTTTAAAGGAGCGCGCCAGTGGTTCGTTGGCACTCGCACGCAGCAGCAGTGGACGACACTGGACAACACGTTCAAACTGCGAATACTATCCTTCGCAGGCTGCACCTAGAAGCTCCGAAGTATTTCCAAGCCGAAAGACAAGTGCGCCGGCCTGATCATCTCCCAGGGATTCTGCGCATCGTGTGGTGTGCGTGGGCCACGCCCCCAAGCGCAGCACTTCAAAGGAGTGCGTCAGTGGTCCACTGGCACTCGCACGCAGCAGCAGTGGACGACACTGGACAACACGCTTAAACTGAGTCTGATATGCTTCGCAGGCTGTACCTAGAAGCTCCGAAGTATTTCCAAGCCGAAAGACTAGTGCGCCGGCCTGATCATCTCCCAGGGATTCCTTGCATCGAGAGTTGTGCGTGGGCTACGCCCCCAAGCGCAGCATTTTAAAGGAGCCCGCCAGCGGTCCGCTGGCACTCGCACGCAGCAGCAATGGACGAAACTGGAAAACACGTTCAATCTGCGTCTACTATCCTTCGCAGGCTGCACCTAGAAGCTCCGAAGTATTTCCAAGCCGAAAGACAAGTGCGCCGGCCAGATCATCTCCCAGGGATCCTGCACATTTAGTTTGTCTGCGCGGGCTGCTCCCCCAGGCACTGCACTTCAAAAGAGCGCGTCAGTGGCTCGCTGGCAGTCTCAAGTAGCAGCACAGGACGACAATGGACAACACGCTTAAACTGCGTCTACTATCCTTTGCAGGCTGCACCTAGAACCTCAGAAGTATTTCCAAGCCTAAAGACAAGTGTGCCGGCCTGGTCATCTCCATGGGAATCTGCGCATTGAGTGGTCTGCGCGGCCCACGTCCCCAAGCACAGCACTTCAAAGGAACGCGTCAGTGGTTCGCTGGCACTCGCACGCAGCAGCAGTAGACGAAAATGGACAACACGCTTAGACTGCGTGTACTATCCTTCGCAGGCTGCACCTAGAACCTCAGAAGTATTTCCAGAGCCGAAAGACAAGTGCGCCGGCCTGATCATCTCCCAGGGATTCTGCGCATCGAGTAGTCCGCGCGGGCCAAGCCACCAAGCGCAGTACTTCAAAGGAGCGCTTCAGTGGTCCAGTGGCACTCGGACGCAGCACCAGTGGACGACACTGGACAACACGCTCAAACTGCGTCTACTATCCTTCGCGGGCTGTACCTAGAAGCTCCTAAGTATTTCCAAGCCGAAAGACAAGTGCGCCAGCCTGATCATCTGCCAGAGATTCTGCGCATCGAGTGGTCTGCGCGTGCCACGCCCCCTAGCGCCGCGTTTAAAGGAGATCGTCAGTTGTCCGCTGGCACTCGCACGCAGACGCCGTTGACGACATTGGACAACACGCTTAAACTGCGTCTACTATCCTTCGCAGGCTGCACCTAGAACCTCCGAAGTATTCCCAAGCCAAAAGACAAGTGCGCCGGCCTGATTATCTTCCAGGTATTCTGCGCATCTAGTGGTCTGCGTGCGCCACGCCCAAAAGCGCAGAACTTCGAAGGAGCGCGTCAGTGGTCCGCTGGCACTCGCACCCAGCAGCAGTGGACGACACTTGACAAGACGCTTAAACTGCGTCTGCTATCCTTCGCAGGCTGCACCTAGAGCCTCCGAAGTATTTCCAACCCGAAATACAAGTGCGCCGGCCTGATCTTCTCCCAGGCCGTCTGCGCATCGAGTGGACAGCGCAGGCCATGCCCCCAATCGCAGCATTTTAATGGAGCGCGCCAGTGGTCCGTTGGCACTCGCACGCAGCAGCAGTGGACGACACTGGACAACACGTTCAAACTGCGCCTACTATCCTTCGCAGGCTGCACCTAGAAGCTCTGAAGTATTTCAAGCCGAAAGACAAGTGCGCCGGCCTGGTCATCTCCCAGGGATTCTGCGCGGGACACGCCCCCATGCGCAACACTTCAAAGGAACGCGTCAGTTGTCCACTGGCACTCGCACGCCGCACCAGTGGACGACACTGGACAACACGCTCAAACTGCGTCTACTATTCTTCGCAGGCTGCACCTAGAAGCTCCGAAGTATTTCCAAGCCGAACGACAAGTGCGCCGGCGTGATGATCTCCCAGGGATTCTGCGCATAGAGTGGTCTGCGCGGGCCACGCCCTTGAGCGCATTACTTCAAAGGAGCGCGTCTGTGGTCCGCTGGCACTCGCACGCAGCAGCAGTGGACGACACTGAACATAAAGCTTAAATTGCGTCTACTGTCTTTCGCAGGCTCCACCTAGGACCTCCGAAGTATTTCCAAGCCGAAAGACAAGTGCGCCAGCCTGGACATCTCCCAGGGATTCTGCGCATCGTGTGGTGTGCGTGGGCCTCGCCCCAAGCGCAGCACTTCAAAGGAGCGCGTCAGTGGTCCACTGGCACTCGCACGCAGCAGCGGTGGACGACACTGGACAACACGCTTAAACTGAGTCTGCTATGCTTCGCAGGCTGCACCTAGAAGCTCCGAAGTATTTTCAAGCCGAAAGACAAGTGCGCCGGCCTGATCATCTCCCAAGAATTCTGAGCATCGAGTGGTGTGCGTGGGCCACGCCCAAGCGCAACATTTTAAGGGAGCGCGCCAGCGGTCCTCTGGCACTCGCACGCAGCCGCAGTGGACGACACTGCACAACACGCTTAAACTGTGTCTACTATCCTTCGCAGGCTGCACCTAGAACCTCCGAAATATTTCCAAGCCGAAACACAAGTGCGCCGGCCTGATCATCTCCCAGGGATTCTGCGCTTCGAGTGGTCTGCGCGGGCCACGCCCACAAGCACAGCACTTCAAAGGAGCGCGTCAGTGGTTCGCTGGCACTCGCATGCAGCAGCAGTGGACGACACTGGACAACACGCTTAAACAGCTCTACTATCCTTCGCAGGCTGCTCCTAGATCCTCCGATGGATTTTCAAGCCGAAAGACAAGTGCGCCGGCCTGGTCGCCTCCCAGGGAATCTGTACTTTGAGTTTGTCTGCGCGGGTTACTGCCCCAAGCACAGCGCTTCAAAGGAGTGCGTCAGTGGCTCACTGGCACTCTGACGTAGCAGCACAGGACGACAGTGGACAACACGCTTAAACTGTGTCTACTATCCTTCGCAGGCTGCACCTAGAACCTCAGAAGTATTTCCAAGCCGAAAGACAAGTGCGCTGGCCTGATCATATCCCAGGGATTCTGCGCATCGAGTAGTCTGCGCGGGCCACGCCACCAAGCGCAGCACTTCAAAGGAGCGCGTCAGTGGACCAGTGGCACTCGGACGCAGCACCGGTGGACGACACTGGACAACACGCTCAAACTGCGTCTACTATCCTTCGCAGGCTGTAACTAGAAGCTCCTAAGTATTTCCAAGCCGAAAGACAAGTGCGCCAGCCTGATCATCTGCCAGAGATTCTTATCATCGAGTGGTCTGCGCGGGCCACGCCCACAAGCACAGCACTTCAAAGGCGTGCGTCAGTGGTTCGCTGGCACTCTCACGTAGCAGCACAGGACGAGAATGGACAACACGCTTAAACTGCGTCTACTATCCTTCGCCGGCTGCACCTAGAACCTCAGAAGTATTTCCAAGTCGAAATAGAAGGTCGCCGGTCTGATAATCTCCCAGGGATTCTGCGCATCGAGTGGTCAGCGCGGGCCACACCCCCAAGCGCTGCACTTCAAAGGAGCGCGCCAGTGGTCGCTTTCACTCGCACGCAGCAGCAGTGGACGACACTGGGCAACACGCTTAAACTGAGTCTACTATCCTTCGCAGGCTCCACCTAGAAGCCCCGAAGTATTTCCAAGCCGAAAGACAAGTGCGCCGGCCTGATCAGCTCCCAGGGATTCTGCGCATCGTGTGGTCTGCGCGGGCCACGCCCCCAAGCGCAGCACTTCAAAGGAGCGCGTAAGTGTTTCGCTGGCACTCGCACGTAGCAGCAGTGGACGACACTGGACAACACGCTTAAACTGCGTCTACTATACTTCGCAAGCTGCACCTAGAACCTCCGAAGTATTTCCAAGCCGAAAGACAAGTGCGCCGGCCTGATCATCTCCCAGGTATTCTGCGCATCGAGTGGTATGCGTGGGCCACGCCCCCTAGCGCCGCATTTAAAAGGAGATCGTCAGTTGTCCGCTGGCACTCGCACGCAGACGCCGTTGACGACATTGGACAACACGCTTAAACTGCGTCTACTATCCTTCGCAGGCTGCACCTAGAACCTCCGAAGTATTTCCAACCCGAAATACAAGTGCGCCGGCCTGATCTTCTCCCAGGCTGTCTGCGCATCGAGTGGACTGCGCAGGCCATACCCCCAAGCGCAGCATTTTAAAGGAGCGCGCCAGTGGTCCGTTGGGACTCGCACGCAGCAGCAGTGGACGACACTGGACAACACGTTCAAACTGCGCCTACTATCCTTCGCAGGCTGCACCTAGAAGCTCTGAAGTATTTCAAGCCGAAAGACAAGTGCGCCGGCCTGATCATCTCCCAGGGATTCTGCGCCGGACACGCCCCCAAGCGCAGCACTTCAAAGGAACGCGTCAATTGTCCACTGGCACTCGCACGCCGCACCAGTGGACGACACTGGACAACACGCTCAAACTGCGTCTACTATCCTTCGCAGGCTGCACCTAGAACCTCAGAAGTATTTCCAAGCCGAAAGACAAGTGCACCGGCCTGGTCATCTCCCTGGGAATCTGCGCATTCAGTGGTCTGCGCGGGCCACGCCCCCAAGAACAGAACTTCAAAGGAACGCGTTAGTGGTTCGCTGGCAGTTCCACGCAGCAGCAGTGGACGAAAATGGACAACGCGCTTAGACTGCGTGTACTATCCTTCGCAGGCTGCACCTAGAACCTCAGAAGTATTTCCAAGCCGAAAGAAAAGTGCGCCGGCCTGATCATCTCCCAGGGATTCTGCGCATCTTGTAGACTGCGCGGGCCACGCCCCCAAGCGCAGCACTTCAAAGGAGCGCGTCAGTGGTCCACTGGCAGTCGCACGCAGCAGCAGTGGACGACACTGAACATAAAGCTTAAATTTCGTCTATTATCTTTCGCAGGCTCCACCTAGGTCCTCCGAAGTATTTCCAAGCCGAAAGACAACTGCGCCGGCCTGATCATCTCCCAGGGATTCTGCGCATCGAGAGGTCTGCGCGGGCCACGCCCTTAAGCGCATTACTTCAAAGGAGCGCGTCAGTGGTCCGCTGGCACTCGCACGCAGCAGCAGTGGACGACACTGGACAACACGCTTAAACTGTGTCTAATATCCTTCGCAGGCTGCACCTAGAACCCCTGAAGTATTTCCAAGCCCAAAGTCAAGTGCGCCGGCCTGATCATCTCCCAGGGAATCTGCGCATTGAGTGGTCTGTGCGGGCCACGACCACAAGCACAGCACTTCAAAGGAGCGCGTCAGTGGTTCGCTGGCACTCGCACGCAGAAGCAGTGGACGACACTGGACAACACGCTTAAACTGCTTCTGCTATCCTTCGCTGGCTGCACCTAGAACCTCCGAAGTATTTCCAAGCCGAAAGACAAGTGTGCCGGCCTGATCACCTCACAGGGAATCTGCGCATTGAGTTAGTCTGCGCGGGCTGCTCCCCCAAGCACAGCACTTCAAAGGAGCGCGTCAGTGGCTCGCTGGCACTCGCACGCAGCAGCACAGGACGACAATGGACAACACGCTTAAACTGCGTCTACTATCCTTCGCAGGCTGCGACTAGAACCTCCGAAGTATTTCCAAGCAAAAAGACAAGCGCGCCCGCCTGATTATCTTCCAGGTATTCTGCGCGTCGAGTGGTGTTTGTGCGCCGCGCCCAAAAGCGCAGCACTTCAAAGGCGCGTGGTAGTGGTCCGGTGGCACTCGCACCCAGCAGGAGTGGACGACCATGGACAACACGCTTAAACTGCGTCTACTATCCTTCGCAGGCTGCGACTAGAACCTCCGAAGTATTTCCAAGCCAAAAGACAAGCGCGCCCGCCTGATTATCTTCCAGGTATTCTGCGCGTCGAGTGGTCTTTGTGCGCCGCGCCCAAAAGCGCAGCACTTCAAAGGAGCGCGTTAGTGGTCCGCTGGCACTCGCACCCAGCAGGAGTGGACGACACTGGATAACACGTTCAAACTGCGCCTACTATCCGTCGCAGGCTGCACCTAGAAGCTCCGAAGTATTTCCAAGCCGTAACACAAGGTCGCCGGCCTGATAATCTCCCAGGGTTTCTCCGCATCGAGTGGTCTGCGCGGGCCACACCCCCAAGCGCTGCACTTCAAAGGAGCGCGCCAGCGGTCCGCTGGCACTCGCACGCAGCAGCACTGGACGACACTGTACCACACGTTCTAACTGCGTCTACTATCCTTCGCAGACTGCACCTAGAAGCTCCGAAGTATTTCCAAGTCGAAGGACAAGTGCGCCGGCTTGATCATCGCGCAGGGATCCTGCGCATCGAGTGGTCTGCGCAGGCCACGCCCTTAAGCGCATTACTTCAAAGGAGCGCGTCAGTGGTCCGCTGGCACTCGCACGCAGCAGCAGTGGACGACACTGGACAACACGCTTAAACTGTGTCTACTATCCTTCGCAGGCTGCACCTTGAACCTCGGAAGTATTTCCAAGCCGAATGACAAGTGCGCCGGCCTGATCAACTCATAGGGAATCTGCGCATTGAGTGGTCTGCGCGGGCCACTCCCCCAAGGACAGCACTTCAAAGGAGCGCGTCAGTGGTTCGCAGGCACTCGCACGCAGTAGCAGTGGACGACAATGGACAACACGCTTAACCTGCGTGCACTATCCTTCGCAGGCTGCACCTAGAAGCTCCGAAGTATTTCCAAGGCGAAAGACAAGTGCGCCGGCCTGATCATCTCCCAGGGATTCTGCGCGGGACACGCCCCCAAGCGCAGCACTTCAAAAGAGCGGCCTACGCCAGTGCCAGGAGCTACAAAAGGAGCCACATCAGCGCAGCTAGCCTCACTTGGCAGCAGCGACGTGCCCCGTGCGCACTGCGTTAACAGTTGTACGCTCTTGTCACAGGCACAAACCGCTTGGCTGCACTCAGCGCCCGCACCGGACCAAGCCAGCTCTCCACGCCGGACTTCAGATTGTTACGCCGGATTTTCCGCAAGTTGTACCAGGAGGCGTGACCGTCAGCTGCGCAGAACTACTGCGCTGCCCTACGCCAGTGCCAGGAGCTACAAAAGGAGCCACATCAGCGCAGCTAGCCTCACTTGGCAGCAGCGACGTGCCCCGTGCGCACTGTGTTAACAGTTGTACGCTCTTGTCACAGGTTAGTGTTATCGCCGTATCGATTCCTTGACTTATCTTCTGTATTGTGTGTCGTCGCTGCTGCCTGATTTTGGACTTGTGCTTGTGTGTTGTCTCAAGCTGCAGTGCTTTATTATCTTGTTGCACCCGAAAGGCTGCTTGCTTTCAAATGTCTAAAGAGTTAAATAAGCTGAAGGAAGAAATGAGGGCTGAATTAGTTAAACTTAAAGACGAAGTAAAACTTGATCTGAAGGCCTTTCAAGAGGCTATGGAAAGAGATTTGCGAAACGAAATTCGTGAGCTAAAAACCGAGCAAAAAAGCTTGACCGAGAGCCTTGAGTTCGCGCATGGGACAATAGAGGACATCAAAAAACAACTGGATGATGAGGTTTCCAAAAACGTGCAACTATCAACTGATAATGAGGCGCTGTGTGCCAGATGCGCATCTCTCGAAAGTAAATTGCAAAATGCAGAAAGCAGGCTTACTCATGCCGAACAATATTCAAGGAAGTGTAACATTGAAATACAAGGAATAGCAGAGACTGAAGGCGAATCCCTGAGTGACATTCCCTATAAAATTGGCAACACCATCTCAGAACCGATAGAAGAAGCTGACATTGAAGTCTGCCATCGCGTGCCGACGCGAACTGCTGGGAAATCGCACATCCTCGTCCAAGTCAAATCCCGCAGGAAGCGAGACATTGTCCTGACGAAGGCGAAAAAAACACGGCTTACAAGCAAAGACATCGGCCTAGACAAATCAGATGCAATATATGTTAATGAGCACCTCTGTCCCGCATTGAAGAAACTACTTGCAATGGCTGTGAAAAAAAAAATATGAGTGTAACTGGAAATCGGTGTGGTCCTACAACGGGAAAATCTTTGCCAAGCAGGCAGATAACACGCCCACTGTGCATGTGACAGGTGAGCACGTTGTCGACAAGATTTTTTATACTCAAGCGGGCAACACAGCTCGTGATGCCGATAACGTGTGATTGCCGACATCGTGCTCATCTGGCTATCTGCTTCGTGTTTTAAAGCATTGAAAGATGGATTATCAGGAGCTTACTCTGCCATCTGATGTGAAGTTTGATTATTTATCATGCGAATCAGTTATGCATATCAATGCACGTTCAGTGAACCGTAAAGAAGATGATATTGTCCTTTTATTACAGCAATTTTGCTCTCAATTTTCTGTCCTAATGCTGTCGGAAACTTGGTATACAAACAGCAGCAAAATGTTGGAACTAGATGGTTACAATAACTTCTTTCTTAATCGTAAAAACAGCAGGGGTGGTGGCGTCGCAATTCTAGTTGCAAAGCACAAGAAGTGTGAAATTTTGCCGGAATTCAGTAAGACCACTGTGGATTATGAAATCTTAACGCTGAAAAATAAACAAGAAATAATTTCTGTCTTGTATCGTCCACCAACTGGGAATGTTGCACGCTTCTTAGAATTTTATGAAGTCTTCTTGGAATTTATTTGTAAAAACAACCTTAGGCTCATCAGTGGTGGTGATTTTAACATAAACATGTTAGAGGAAAATAACTGTGTTCGTGACTTTAGCACAAAACTGGTTTCATCTGGTTTCATAAATGTGATTAAAACACCAACTCGAATTACATGTTCTGCATCATCCATGCTAGATCTCATTGTTACGAATCTTGACACTGAAATTTACAATGAGGCACAGTTGCCTGCGACGTTAGTGATCACTGTCCTACTTTCTTAACATAACGCATTGATTCACTGGACAGGAATGTGAAAAGGGAAACATTTTTTGTTCAGCGCATTACCGAAGGAAAGCTAATCTCGTTCAAGAATGAAATCATGAACCAAGATTGGTCTGCCGTGCTAAAAAATGTGGATGCGAATGACGCGTATAACGAATTCATAAATCGTTTTGTGTGCATCTATGCTAAACATTTCCCTTTGCAAACTATCGTGCCAACAAAAAAGATTAAGAAACCATGGGTCACTCGAGAACACTTACAAATGATCAAAAATAAAAATCGTCACTCATTCTTTCTTGCGTGCACGTTCAAAAGAAACTCTAAAGGAGTTTAAAATATTGCGGAATAAGCTAAACGCTGAGCTTCGGAGAGCCAAATTTTTATACTATGAGCAGTAATTTGCAGACTGCGCTCGACAACGCCCGGATGCTGCATGGAAAGCAATAAACACTGTTTTGGGTCGTAAAAGTAAAAGTTCCCTTCCGGATGTTTTAACACATGAAGGTGGTGAATTGAGCGGTAAAGCGCTTGCGGATTACCTTAACAATCATTTTGTGAGTATTGCAAATCCTTGTGACTATCCTCCAGATACAACTGGAATCTCCACTAGTACAATGAAAACAATATACCTTCAGCCTACTGATGAGCAGGAGATTTATAACACTTTCATGTTGCTCCGAAACAGTAAGGCGCTTGATATTGAAAACATTCAAATCATGCCGATAAAGTATGTATTGACCTTACTTACATCCGTACTTGCTTACATATTTAATTTAATACTGGATTCGGGCGTCTTTCCTGAAAAAATGAAATGTGCCAGGGTTTCTGTAATCTTCAAGGGCGGCGACCCAAACTTGGCAACAAACTATCGCCCAATTTCAGTCCTCCCTGTATTTTCTAAGGCACTAGAAAAAATCATTTTTGCTCGTATAACTAACTTCTTTAACAAAGAAAACATAATAACAAATGCACAGTTCGGTTTTAGGAAGGACAGATCGACGGAAACTGCTTTACTAACATTAAAAGAAAATATTTTACGAAACATAGAAAGTAATTTGTTCTCGTTGGCTGTTTTTATAGATTTCAGCAAGGCTTTTGACTGTCTGGACCATAACATTCTTCTATCCAAAATACAAGCTTACGGGATCCGCGGCACGTGTCTAGCTTTGCTGAAATGCTACCTCAGCAACAGGTTTCAGAAAGTGTTTGTCAAAAACTGCAGCTCATCCCTTTTTCCGATAAAGAGTGG
The DNA here is from genome assembly GCF_052857255.1 of Amblyomma americanum. Classification (NCBI taxonomy): domain Eukaryota; kingdom Metazoa; phylum Arthropoda; class Arachnida; order Ixodida; family Ixodidae; genus Amblyomma; species Amblyomma americanum. The sequence continues at coordinate 163,118,727 of NC_135504.1, read as the reverse complement.
CGTACCCCAGGGAAGTGTGTTAGGTCCGCTATTGTTCAATACATACGTTAATGACTTGGTGAATATTGATAATACAGTAAAACTAGTGATATATGCTGATGATAGTACTATTCGTATTTCTGGCCCAAATGCTGATGGTTTAATCATGCAATGTAATGAATTTTTAGCTAAGCTATCCACATGGTCCAAGTTAAACAGACTTCAAATCAATTGCACTAAAACTAAAGCTATTATATTCCGCGCTAAAAACAAATTAGTTGAAATAAATCACACTATAACTTATGAGCACCAAGAAATTGAAATCGTTGACAACCATAAAATATTAGGTGTACATTATTCCTCACATCTAACCTGGGATGCTCACATTGATCACCTTCGTAAAAAACTTTCCTCGATTACAGGAGTTATATCGCGCTATCGTACAGTACTTCAACCCAAGATAAAACTTCAAGTATATCATGCTTTGTTTAACTCTCATTTAAGATACTGCAGTCTAGTTTGGTGCACAACCACAAAAACTAATTTAAATAAACTCCTGGTTTTACAGAAAAAAATCATCCGTTACATAGCAAATATTGAGCCCATGGAAACTACAAAGGGTGCATTTGAATCATTCAATATCATAAGTGTAGACAAGTTGTATGAATTTCGCCTATTACAGTCAATCTACTTTTCCTCCCCTGAAGATACTAACCTTCTAAAGTCCTTGGCATCCTTAGAGCGACGAAATATTAGCGTACAAACAAGAAATGTTGATGCGTGGGCAGGTCCTCATTTTCGTACATTTTATAAATATCAGTCACTTACCCATAACCTCCCTACAATACTAAACAAATATAGACACACAGTGGGCTTGAACAAAAAACAATTACATTCCTGTTTTGTGCAGTTGTGATCCATTAATTTTTGTTTGTTGTTTCCGCGTATGTGCTTTTCAGTTGTTTTATTTTGGTTTCAGTTCATTACTAGTAGCTTTATGTGATTGCCATCATTATTACCTGTCACAGTAACTGTTTTATTATTTCCCTATTACTGTCTACCTATGTACTATTCATCTATTATGTTTCTATTCTTTACGCTGCTGCCTTACACTGGACCTTAAGTTTCCACTGCGTCTACTATCTTTCGCAGGCTCCACCTAGGACCTCCGAAGTATTTCGAAGCCGAAAGACAAGTGCGCCGGCCTGATCATCTCCCAGGGATTCTGCGCATCGAGTGGTGTGCGCGGGTCACGCCCACAAGCACAGCACTTCGAAGGAGAGCGTCAGTGGTTCGCAGGCACTCGCATGCAGCAGCAGTGGACGACACTGGACAACACGCTTAAACTGCTTCTACTACCCTTCGCAGGCTGCACCTAGAACCTCCGAAGTATTTCCAAGCCGAAAGACAAGTGCGTCGGCCTGGTCACCTCCCAGGGAATCTGCACATTGAGTTTGTCTGCGCGGGCTACTCCCCCAAGCACAGCACTTCAAAGGAGCGCGTCAGTGGCTCGCTGGCACTCTCACGTAGCAGCACAGGACGACAATAGACAGCACGCTTAAACTGCGTCTACTATCCTTCGCAGGCTGCACCTAGATGCTCCGAAGTATTTCCAAGCCGAAAGACAAGTGCACCGGCCTGATCATGTTCCAGGGAATCTCAGCATTGAGCGGTCTGCGCGGGCCACGCCCCCAAGCGCAGCACTTCAAAGGAGCGCGTCAGTGGTCCACTGGCACTCGCACGCAGCCGCAGTGGACGACACTGAACATAACGCTTAAATTGCGTCTACTATCTTTCGCAGGCTCCAACTAGGACCTCCGAAGTATTTCCAAGCCGAAAGACAAGTGCGCCGGCCTGATCATCTCCCAGGGATTCTGCGCATCGAGTGGTGTGCGCGGGCCACGACCACAAGCACAGCACTTCAAAGGAGCGCGTCAGTGGTTCGCTGGCACTCGCACGCAGAAGCAGTGGACGACACTGGACAACACGCTTAAACTGCTTCTGCTATCCTTCGCAGGCTGCACCTAGAACCTCCGAAGTATTTCCAAGCCGAAAGACAAGTGTGCCGGCCTGATCACCTCACAGGGAATCTGCACATTGAGTTAGTCTGCGCGGGCTACTCCCCCAAGCACAGCACTTCAAAGGAGCGCGTCAGTGGCTCGCTGGCACTCGCACGCAGCAGCACAGGACGACAATGGACAACACGCTTAAACTGCGTCTACTATCCTTCGCAGGCTGCGACTAGAACCTCCGAAGTATTTCCAAGACAAAAGACAAGCGCGCCCGCCTGATAATCTTCCAGGTATTCTGCGCGTCGAGTGGTGTTTGTGCGCCGCGCCGAAAAGCGCAGCACTTCAAAGGAGCGCGTAGCTGTCCGCTGGCACTCGCACCCAGCAGGAGTGGACGACACTGGACAAAACGCTTAAACTGCGTCTACTATCCTTCGCAGGCTGCACCTAGAAGCCCCGAACTATTTCCAAGCCGAAAGACAAGTGCGCCGGCCTGATCATCTCCCAGGGATTTTGCGCACTGAGTGGACTGCGCGGGCCACGCCCCCAATGGTAGCATTTTAAAAGAGCGCGCCAGTGGTCCGTTGTCACTCGAACGCAGCAGCAGTGGACGACACTGGACAACACGTTCAAACTGCGCCTACTATCCGTCGCAGGCTGCACCTAGAAGCTCCGAAGTATTTCCAAGCCGAAACACAAGGTCGCCGGCCTGATAATCTCCCAGGGATTCTGCGCATCGAGTGGTCTGCGCGGGCCACACCCCCAAGCGCTGCACTTCAAAGGAGCGCGCTTGTGGTCGCTGGAACTCGCACGCAGAAGCAGTGGACGATACTGGACAACACGATTAAACTGCCTCTACTATCCTTCGCAGGCTGCACCTAGAACCTCCGAAGTATTTCCAAGCCGAATGACAAGTGCGCCGGCCTGATCATCTCCCAGGGAATCTGCGCATTGAGTGGTCTGCGCGGGCCGCTCCCCCAAGGACAGCACTTCAATGGACCGCGCCAGTGGTTCGCTGGCACTCGCACGCAGTAGCAGTGGACGACAATGGACAACACGCTTAACCTGCGTGCACTATCCTTCGCAGGCTGCACCTAGAAGCTCCGAAGTATTTCCAAGCCGAAAGACAAGTGCGCCGGCCTGATCATCTCCCAGGGATTCAGCGCTTCGAGTGGTCTGCGCGGGCCACGCCCACAAGCAGAGCACTTCAAAGGAGCGCGTCAGTGGTTCGCTGGCACTCGCATGCAGCAGCAGTGGACGACACCGGACAACACGCTTAAACTGCTCTACTATCCTTCGCAGGCTGCACATAGAACCTCCGAAGTATTTCCAAGCTGAAAGACAAGTGCGCCGGCCTGGTCACCTCCCAGAGAATCTGCACTTTGAGTGGTCTGCGCGGGCCACGCCCCCAAGCACAGCACTTCAAAGGAGCGCGTCAGTGGTCCACTGGCACTCGCACGCATTAGCAGTGGACGACACTGAACATAAAGCTTAAATTGCGTCTACTAACTTTCGCAGGCTCCACCTAGAACCTCCGAAGTATTTCCAAGCCGAAAGACAAGTGACCGGCCTGATCATCTCCCAGGGATTCTGCGCATCGAGTGGTCTGCGCGGGCCACGCCCTTAAGCGCATTTTTTTCAAAGGAGCGCGTCAGTGGTCCGCTGGCACTCGCACGCAGCAGCAGTGGACGACACTGGACAACACGCTTAAAATATGTCTAATATCCTTCGCAGGCTGCACCTAGAACCCCTGAAGTATTTCCAAGCCGAAAGTCAAGTGCGCCGGCCTGATCATCTCCCAGGAAATCTGCGCATTGAGTGGTCTGTGCGGGCCACGACCACAAGCACAGCACTTCAAAGGAGCGCATCAGTGGTTCGCTGGCACTCGCATGCAGCAGCAGTGGACGACACTGGACAACACGCTTAATCTGCTTCTACTATCCTTCGCAGGCTGCACCTAGAACCTCCGAAGTATTTCCAAGCCGAAAGACAAGTGCGCCGGCCTCGTCACCTCCCAGGGAATCTGCACATTGAGTTTGTCTGCGCGGGCTACTCCCCCAAGCACAGCACTTCAAAGGAGAGCGTCAGTGGCTCGCTGGCACTCTCACGTAGCAGCACAGGACGACAATGGACAACACGCTTAAACTGCGTCTACTATCCTTCGCAGGCTGCACCTAGCACCTCAGAAGTATTTCCAAGCCGAAAGACAAGTGCGCCGGTCTGGACATCTCCCTGGCAATCTGCGCATTGAGTGGTCTGCGCGGGCCACGCTCCCAAGCACAGCACTTCAAAGGAACAAGGCGGTGGTTCGCTGGCACTCGCACGCAGCAGAAGAAGACGAAAATGGACAACACGCTTAGACTGCGTGTACTATCCTTAGCAGGCTGCACCTAGAACCTCAGAAGTATTTCCAAGCCGAAAGACAAGTGCGCCGACCTGATCATCTCCCAGGGATTTTGCGCATCGAGTGGACTGCGCGGGCCACACCCCGAATGGTAGCATTTTAAAGGAGCGCGCCAGTGGTCCGTTGGCACTCGCACGCAGCAGCAGTGGACGACACTGGACAACACGTTCAAACGGCGCCTACTATCCTTCACAGGCTGCACCTAGAAGCTCCGAAGTATTTCCAAGCCGAAATACAAAGTCGCCGGCCTGATAATCTCCCAGGGATTCTGCGCATCGAGTGGTCTGCGCGGGCCACACCCCCAAGCGCTGCACTTCAAAGGAGCGCGCCAGTGGTCGCTGGCACTCGCACGCAGCAGCAGTGGACGACACTGGACAACACGGTTAAACTACGTCTACTATCCTTCGCAGGCTCCACCTAGAAGCTCCGAAGTATTTGCAAGCCGAAATACACGTGCGCCGGCCTGATCATCTCCTAGGGATTCTGCGCATCGTGTGGTGTGCGTGGGCCACGCCCCCAAGCGCAACACTTCAAAGGAGCGCGCCAGCGGTCCGCTGGCACTCGCACGGAGCAGCAGTGGACAACACTGGACAACACGTTCAAACTGCGTCTACTATCCTTCGCAGGCTGCACCTAGAAGCTCCGAAGTATTTCCAAGCCGAAAGACAAGTGCGCCGGCCTGATCATCTCCCAGGGATCCTGCGCATCGAGTGGTCTGCGCAGGCCACGCCCTTAAGCGCATTAGTTCAAAGGAGCGCGTCAGTGGTCCACTGGCAGTCGTACGCAGCAGCAGTGGACGACACTGGACAACACGCTTAAACTGTGTTTACTATCCTTCGCAGGCTGCACCTAGAACCTCCGAAGTATTTCCAAGCCGAATGACAAGTGCGCCGGCCTGATCATCTCCCAGGGAATCTGCGCATTGAGTGGTCTGCGCGTGCCGCTCCCCCAAGGACAGCACTTCAAAGGAACGCGTCAGTAGTTCGCTGGCACTCGCACGCAGTAGCAGTGGACGACAATGGACAACACGCTTAACCTGCGAGCACTATCCTTCGCAGGCTGCACCTAGAAGCTCCGAAGTATTTCCAAGGCGAAAGACAAGTGCGCCGGCCTGATCATCTCCCAGGGATTCTGCGCGGGACACGCCCCCAAGCGCAGCACTTCAAAAGAGCGCGTCAGGGGTCCACTGGCACTCGCACGCAGCACCAGTGGACGACACTAGACAACACGCTCAAACTGCGTCTACTATCCTTCGCAGGCTGCATCTAGAAGCTCCGAAGTATTTCCAAGCCGAAAGACAAGTGCGCCGGCCTGATCGTCTCCCAGGGATTCTGCGCGGGACGCGCCCCCAAGCGCAGCACTTAAAAAGAGCGCTTCAGTGGTCCACTGGCACTCGCAAGCAGCACCAGTGCACGACACTGGAGAACACGCTCAAACTGCGTCTACTATCCTTCGCAGGCTGCACCTAGAAGCTCCGAAGTATTTCCAAGCCGAACGACAAGTGCGCCGGCCTGGTCACCTCCCAGGAAATCTGCACATTGAGTTTGTCTGCGCGGGCTACTCCCCCAAGCACAGCACTTCAAAGGAGTGCGTCAGTGGCTCGCTGGCACTTTCACGTAGCAGCACAGGACGACACTGGACGTCACGCTTAAACTGCGTCTACTATCTTTCGCAGGCTCCACCTAGAACCTCGGAAATATTTCCAAGCCGAAAGGCAAGTGCGCCGGCCTGGTCATCTCCCTGGGAATCTGCGCATTGAGTAGTCTGCGCGGGCCACGCCCCCAAGCAGAGCACTTCAAAGGAACGCGTCAGTAGTTCGCTGGCACTCGCACGCAGCAGCAGTAGACGAAAATGGACAACACGCTTAGACTGCGTGTACTATCCTTCGCAGGCTGCACCTAGTAGCTCCGAAGTATTTTCAAGCCGAAAGACAACTGCGCCGGCCTGATCATATCCCAGGGATTCTGCGCATCGAGTGGTCTGCGCGGGCCACGCCCCCAAGCGCAGCACTTCAAAGTCGCGCGTCAGTGGTCCCCTCGCACCCGCATGCAGCAGCTGTGGACGACACTGGACATCACGCTTAAACTGCGTCTACTATCTTTCGCAGGCTCCACCTACATCCTCGGAAATATTTCCAAGCCGAAAGACAAGTGCGCCGGCCTGATCATCTCCCAGGGAGTCTCCGGATTGAGTGGTCTGCGCGGGCCACTCCCCCAAGCACAGCAATTCAAAGTAGCGCGTCAGTGGTTCGCTGGCACTCGCACGCAGTAGCAGTGGACAACAATGGACAACACGCTTAAACTGCGTGTAATATCCTTTGCAGGTTGCACCTAGAAGCTCCGAAGCATTTCCAAGCCGAAAGACAAGTGCGCCAGCCTGATCATCTCCCAGGGATTCTGCGCATCGAGTGGTCTGCGCGGGCCACGCCAACAAGCACAGCACTTCAAAGGAGCGCGTCAGTGGCTCGCTGGCACTCTCACGTATCAGCACAGGACGACAATGGACAACACGCTTAAACTGCGTCTACTATCGTTCGCAGGCTGCACCTAGAACCTCCGAAGTATTTCCAAGCCGAAGGACAAGTGCGCCGGCCTGGTCACCTCCCAGGGAATCTGCACATTGAGTTTGTCTGCGCGGGCTACTCCCCCAAGCACAGCATTTAAAATGAGCGCGTCAGTGGTCCGCTGGCACTCGCACGAAGCAGCAATGGACGACACTGGCCAACACGCTTAAACTGCGTCTACTATCCTTCGCAGGCTGCACCTAGAAGCTTCGAAGTATTTCCAAGACGAAGGATAAGTGCGCTGCCTCATCATCTCCCAGGTATTCTGCGCATCAAGTCGACTGCGCAGGCCACCTCCCCCAAGCCCAGCATTTAAAATGAGCGCGTCATTGGTCCGCTGGCACTCGCACGCAGCAGTGGACGACACCGGAGAACCCGCTGAAACTGCGACTACTATCCTTCGCAGGCTGCACCTAGAACCTCCGAAGTATTTCCAAGCCGAAAGACAAGTGCGCCGGCCTGATCATCTCCCAGGGATTCTGCGCATCGAGTGGTCTGCGCGGGCCACGCCCCCAAGCGCTGCATTTAAATTGAGCGCGTCTGTGGTCCGCTGGCACTCGCACGCAGCAGCAGTGGACGACACAGGACAACACGCTTAAACTGCGTCTCATATCCTTCGCAGGCTGCATCTAGATGCTCCGAAGTATTTCTAAGCCGAAAGACAATTGCGCCGGCCTGATAATCTCCCAGGGATTCTGCGCATTCGGTGGTCTGCGCGGGCCACGCCCCCAAGCGCAGCACTTCAAACGAGCGCGTCAGTGGTCCGCTGGAACTCGCATGCAGCAGTGGACGACACTGGAAAACACGCTTACACTGCGTCTACTATCCTTCGCAGGCTGCACCAAGAACCTCCGAAGTATTTCCAAGCCGAAGGACAAAGTGCGCCGGCCTCATCATCTCCCAGGGATTCTGCGCATCGAGAGGACTGCGCAGGCCACGCCCCCAAGCGCTGCATTTAAATTGAGCGCGTCTGTGATTCGCTGGCACTCGCACGCAGCAGCAGTTGACGACACTGGACAACTCGCTTAAACTGCGTCTACTATCCTTCGCAGGCTGCACCTAGATGCTCCGAAGTATTTCCAACCCGTAAGACAATTGCGCCGGCCTGATCATCACCCAGGGATTCTGCGCATCGAGTGGTCTGCGCGGGCCACGCCGCCAAGCGCAGCACTTTAAAGGAGCGCGTCAGTGGTCCGCTGGCACTCGCACACAACTGTGGACGACACTGGAAAACACACTTACACTGCGTCTACTATCCTTCGCAGACTGCACCTAGAACCTCCAAAGTATTTCCAAGCCGAAAGGCAAGTGCGCCGGCCTGAACATATCCCACGGATTCTGCGCATCTAGCGGTCTTCGCGGGCCACGCCCCCAAGCGCAGCACTTCAAAGGAGCCCGTCAGTGGTTCGGTGGCACTCGCACGCAGCAGCAGTGGACGACACTGGACAACACGCTCAAACTGCGTCTACTATTCTTCGCAGGCAGCACCTAGAAGCTCCAAAGTATTTCCAAGCCGAAAGACAAGTGCGCCGGTCAGATCATCTCCCAGGATTCTGCGCATCGAGTGGTCTGCGCGGGCCACGCCCCCAAGCACAGCACTTCAAAGGAGCTCGTCAGTGGATCGCTGGCACTCTCACGAGCAGCACAGGACGACAATGGACAACACGCTTAAACTGCGTCTACTATCCTTCGCAGGATGCACCTAGAACCTCAGAAGTATTTCCAAGCCGAAAGACAAGTGCGCCGGCCTGATCATCTCCCACGGATTCTGCGCATCGAGTGGTCTGCGCGGGACACGCTCCCAAGCGCAGCACTTCAAAGGAGCGCGTCAGTGGTCCAGTGGCACTCGGACGCAGCACCAGTGGACGACACTGGACAACACGCTCAAACTGCGTCTACTATCCTTCGCAGGCTGTAACTAGAAGCTCCTAAGTATTTCCAAGCCGAAAGACAAGTGCGCTGGCCTGATCATCTGCCAGATATTCTGCGCATCGAGTGGTCTGCGCGGGCCACGTCCCCAAGCGCAGCACTTCGATGGAGCACGTCAGTGGTCCACTGTCACTCGCACGCAGCAGCAGTGGATGACACTTGACATCACGCTTAAACTGCGTGTACTATCTTTCGCAGGCTCCACCTACAACCTCCGAAGTATTTCCAAGCCGAAAGACAAGTACGCCGGCCTGATCATCTCTAAGGCAATCTGCGCATTGAGTGGTCTGCGCGGGCCACGCCGCCAAGCACAACACTTCAAAGGAGCGCGTCAGTGGTTCGCTGGTACTCGCACGCAGCAGCAGTGGACGACAATGGACAACACGCTTAAACTGCGTGTACGGTCCTTCGCAGGCTGCACCTAGAAGCTCCGAAGTATTTCCAAGCCGAAAGACAAGTGCGCCGGCCTCATCATATCCCAGGGATTCTGCGCATCGAGTGGTCTGTGCGGGCCACGCCCTCGAGGGCAGCACTTCAAAGGCGCGCGTCAGTGGTCCCCTCGCTCTCGCATGCAGCAACTGTGGACGACACTGGACAACACGCTTAAACTGAGTCTGCTATGCTTCGCAGGCTGCACCTAGAAGCTCCGAAGTATTTCCAAGCCGAAAGACAAGTGCGCCGGCCTGATCATCTCCCAGGGATTCCTTGCATCGAGTGTTGTGCGTGGGCCACGTCCCCAAGCGCAGCATTTTGAAGGAGCGCGCCAGCGGTCCGCTGGCACTCGCACGCAGCAGCCGTGGACGACACTGGACAACACGCCTAAACTGCGTCTACTATCCTTCGCAGGCTGCATCTAGCACCTCCGAAGTATTTCCAAGCCGAAATAAAAGTGCACCGGCCTGATCATCTCCCAGGTATTCTGCGCATCGAGTGGTCTGCGCGGGCCACGCTCCCAAGCGCAGGACTTCAAAGGAGCGCGTCAGTGGTCCGCTGGCACTCGCACGCAGCAGCAGTGGACGACACTGGACAACTCGCTTAAACTGCGTCTACTATCTTTCGCAGGCTGCAGCTAGAACCTCCGAAGTATTGCCAAGCCGAAAGACAAGTGCGCCGGCCTGATCATCTCCCAGGGATTCTGCGCATCGAGTGGAGTGCGCGGGCCACACCCACAAGCGCAGCATTTAAAAGGAGCGCGTCAGTGGTCCGCTGCACTCGCACGCAGCACTGAACGACACTGGACAACACGCTTACACTGCGTCTACTATCCTTCGCAGGCTGCACCTATATGCTCCGAAGTATTTCCAAGCCGAACGACAAGTGCGCCGGCCTGATCATCTCCCAGGGATTCTGCGCGTCGAGTGGTCTGCGCGGGCCACGCCCAAAAGCGCAGCATTTAAAACTAGCACGTCAGTGGTCCGCTGGCACTCGCACGCAGCAGCAGTTGACGACACTGGACAACATGCTTATACTGCGTCCACTATCCTTCGCAGGCTGCGCCTTAAAGCTCCGAAGTATTTCCGAGCCCAAAGACAAGTACGCCGGCCTGATCATCTCCCAGGGAATCTGCGCATCGAGTTGTCGTCGCAGGCCACGCCCCCAAGCGCAGCATTTAGAAGGAGCGCGTCAGTGGTCCGCTGTCACTCGCACGCAGCAGCAGTGGACGACACTGGACATCACGCTTAAACTGCGTGTACTATCTTTCGCAGGCTCCACCTACAGCCTCCGAAGTATTTCCAAGCCGAAAGACAAGTACGCCGGCCTGATCATCTCCCAGGCAATCTGCGCATTGAGTGGTCTGCGCGGGCCACGCCCCGAAGCACAACACTTCAAAGGAGCGCGTCAGTGGTGCGCTGGTACTCGCACGCATTAGCAGTGGACGACAATGCACAACACGCTTAAACTGCGTGTACGGTCTTTCGCAGGCTGCACCTAGAAGCTCCGAAGTATTTCCAAGCCGAAAGACAAGTGCGCCGGCCTGATCATGTCCCAGGGATTCTGCGCATCGAGTGGTCTGCGCGGGCCACGCCCTCAAGCGCCGCACTTCAAAGGCGCGCGTCAGTGGTCCCCTCGCACTCGCATGCAGCAGCTGTGGACGACACTGGACATCACGCTTAAACTGCGTCTACTATCTTTCGCAGGCTCCACCTAGAACCTCGGAAATATTTCCAAGCCGAAAGACAAGTGCGCCGGCCTGATCATCTCCCAGGGATTTTGCGCATCGAGTGGACTGCGCGGGCCACGCCCCCAATGGTAGCATTTTAAAGGAGCGCGCCAGTGGTCCGTAGGCACTCGCACGCAGCAGCAGTGGACGACACTGGACAACACGTTCAAACTGCGCCTACTATCCTTCGCAGGCTGCACCTAGAAGCTACGAAGTATTTCCAAGCCGAAATACAAGGTCGCCGGCCTGATAATCTCCCAGGGATTCTGCGCATCGAGTGGTCTGCGCGGGCCACACCCCCAAGCGCTGCACTTCAAAGGAGCGCGCCAGTGGTCGCTGGCACTCGCACGCAGCAGCAGTGGACGACACTGGACAACACGCTTAAACTGAGTCTGCTATGCTTCGCAGGCTGCACCTAGAAGCTCCGAAGTATTTGCAAGCCGAAAGACAAGTGCGCCGGCCTGATCATCTCCCAGGGATCCTGCGCATGGAGAGGTCTGCGTAGGCCACGCCCTTAAGCGCATTACTTCAAAGGAGCGTGTCAGTGGTCCGCTGGCACTCGCACGCAGCAGCAGTGGACGACACTGGACAACACGCTCAAACTGTGTCTACTATCCTTCGCAGGCTGCACCTAGAACCTCCGAAGTATTTCCAAGCCGAAAGACAAGTGCGCCGGCCTGATCATATCCCAGGGATTCTTCGCATCGAGTGGTCTGCGCGGGCCACGCCCTCAAGCGCAGCACTTCAAAGGCGCGCGTCAGTGGTCCCCTCGCTCTCGCATGCAGCAGCAGTGGACGACACTGGACATCACGCTTAAACTGCGTCTACTATCCTTCGCAGGCTGCACCTAGAACCTCAGAAGTATTTCCAAGCCGAAAGACAAGTGCGCCGGCCTGGTCATCTCCCTGGGAATCTGCGCATCGAGTGGTCTGCGCGGGCCACGCTCCCAAGCGCAGCACTTCAAAGGAGCGCATCAGTGGTCCAGTGGCGCTCGGACGCAGCACCAGTGGACGACACTGGACAACACGCTCAAACTGCGTCTACTATCCTTCGCAGGCTGTAACTAGAAGCTCCTAAGTATTTCCAAGCCGAAAGACAAGTGCGCCGGCCTGATCATCTGCCAGAGATTCTGCGCATCGAGTGGTCTGCGCGGGCCACGCCATCAAGCGCAGCACTTCAAAGGAGCGCGTCAGTGGTCCACTGTCACTCGCACGCAGCAGCAGTGGACGACAATGGACAACACGCTTAAACTGCGTGTACGGTCCTTCGCAGGCTGCACCTAGAAGCTCCGAAGTATTTCCAAGCCGAAAGACAAGTGCGCCGGCCTGATCATATCCCAGAGATTCTTCGCATCGAGTGGTCTGCGCGGGCCACGACCTCAAGCGCAGCACTTCAAAGGCGCGCGTCAGTGGTCCCCTCGCTCTCGCATGCAGCAGCTGTGGACGACACTGGACATCACGCTTAAACTGCGTCTACTATCTTTCGCAGGCTCCACCTAGAACCTCGGAAATATTTCCAAGCCGAAAGACAACTGCGCCGGCCTGATCATCTCCCAGGGATTCTGCGCATCGTGTGGTGTGCGTGGGCCACGCCCCCAAGCGCAGCACTTCAAAGGAGTGCGTCAGTGGTCCACTGGCACTCGCACGCAGCAGCAGTGGACGACACTGGACAACACGCTTAAACTGAGTCTGCTATGCTTCGCACGCTGCACCTAGAAGCTCCGAAGTATTTCCAAGCCGAAAGACAAGCGCGCCGGCCTGATCATCTCCCAGGGATTCCTTGCATCGAGTGTTGTGCGTGGGCAACGCCCTCAAGCGCAGCATTTTAAAGGAGCGCGCCGGCGGTCCGCTGGCACTCGCACGCAGCAGCAGTGGACGACACTGGACAACACGCCTAAACTGCGTCTACTATCCTTCGCAGGCTGCATCTAGCACCTCCGAAGTATTTCAAGCCGAAATAAAAGTGCACCGGCCTGATCATCTCCCAGGTATTCTGCGCATCGAGTGGTCTGCTCGGGCCACACCCCCAAACGCAGCACTACAAAGGAGGGCGTCAGTGGTCCGCTGGCACTCGCACGCAGCAGCAGTAGACGACACTGGACAACTCGCTTAAACTGCGTCTACTATCTTTCGCAGGCTGCACCTAGAACCTCCGAAGTATTTCCAAGCCGAAAGAGCAGTGCGCCGGCCTGATCATCTCCCAGGGATTATGCGCATCGAGTGGTCTGCGCGGGCCACGCTCCCAAGCGCAGGACTTCAAAGGAGCGCGTCAGTGGTCCGCTGGCACTCGCACGCAGCAGCAGTGGACGACACTTGACAACACGCTCAAACTGCGTCTACTATTCCTCGCAGGCTGCACCTAGAAGCTCCAAAGTATTTCCAAGCCGAAAGACAAGTGCGCCGGTCAGATCATCTCCCAGGATTCTGCGCATCGAGTGGTCTACGCGGGCCACGCCCCCAAGCGCAGCACTTCAAAGGAGCGCGTCAGTGGTCCAGTGGCGCTCGGACGCAGCACCAGTGGACGACACTGGACAACACGCTCAAACTGCGTCTACTATCCTTCGCAGGCTGTAACTAGAAGCTCCTAAGTATTTCCAAGCCGAAAGACAAGTGCGCCGGCCTGATCATCTGCCAGAGATTCTGCGCATCGAGTGGTCTGCGCGGGCCACGCCATCAAGCGCAGCACTTCAAAGGAGCGCGTCAGTGGTCCACTGTCACTCGCACGCAGCAGCAGTGGACGACAATGGACAACACGCTTAAACTGCGTGTACGGTCCTTCGCAGGCTGCACCTAGAAGCTCCGAAGTATTTGCAAGCCGAAAGACAAGTGCGCCGGCCTGATCATATCCCAGAGATTCTTCGCATCGAGTGGTCTGCGCGGGCCACGACCTCAAGCGCAGCACTTCAAAGGCGCGCGTCAGTGGTCCCCTCGCTCTCGCATGCAGCAGCTGTGGACGACACTGGACATCACGCTTAAACTGCGTCTACTATCTTTCGCAGGCTCCACCTAGAACCTCGGAAATATTTCCAAGCCGAAAGACAACTGCGCCGGCCTGATCATCTCCCAGGGATTCTGCGCATCGTGTGGTGTGCGTGGGCCACGCCCCCAAGCGCAGCACTTCAAAGGAGTGCGTCAGTGGTCCACTGGCACTCGCACGCAGCAGCAGTGGACGACACTGGACAACACGCTTAAACTGAGTCTGCTATGCTTCGCAGGCTGCACCTAGAAGCTCCGAAGTATTTCCAAGCCGAAAGACAAGCGCGCCGGCCTGATCATCTCCCAGGGATTCCTTGCATCGAGTGTTGTGCGTGGGCAACGCCCCCAAGCGCAGCATTTTAAAGGAGCGCGCCAGCGGTCCGCTGGCACTCGCACGCAGCAGCAGTGGACGACACTGGACAACACGCCTAAACTGCGTCTACTATCCTTCGCAGGCTGCATCTAGCACCTCCGAAGTATTTCAAGCCGAAACAAAAGTGCACCGGCCTGATCATCTCCCAGGGATTATGCGCATCGAGTGGTCTGCGCGGGCCACGCTCCCAAGCGCAGGACTTCAAAGGAGCGCGTCAGTGGTCCGCTGGCACTCGCACGCAGCAGCAGTGGACGACACTTGACAACACGCTCAAACTGCGTCTACTATTCTTCGCAGGCTGCACCTAGAAGCTCCAAAGTATTTCCAAGCCGAAAGACAAGTGCGCCGGTCAGATCATCTCCCAGGATTCTGCGCATCGAGTGGTCTACGCGGGCCACGCCCCCAAGCACAGCACTTCAAAGGAGCTCGTCAGTGGATCGCTGGCACTCTCACGTAGCAGCACAGGACGACAATGGACAACACGCTTAAACTGCGTCTACTATCCTTCGCAGGCTGCACCTAGAACCTCAGAAGTATTTCCAAGCCGAAAGACAAGTGCGCCGGCCTGGTCATCTCCCTGGGAATCTGCGCATCGAGTGGTCTGCGCGGGCCACGCTCCCAAGCGCAGCACTTCAAAGGAGCGCATCAGTGGTCCAGTGGCGCTCGGACGCAGCACCAGTGGACGACACTGGACAACACGCTCAAACTGCGTCTACTATCCTTCGCAGGCTGTAACTAGAAGCTCCTAAGTATTTCCAAGCCGAAAGACAAGTGCGCCGGCCTGATCATCTGCCAGAGATTCTGCGCATCGAGTGGTCTGCGCGGGCCACGCCATCAAGCGCAGCACTTCAAAGGAGAGCGTCAGTGGTCCACTGTCACTCGCACGCAGCAGCAGTGGACGACAATGGACAACACGCTTAAACTGCGTGTACGGTCCTTCGCAGGCTGCACCTAGAAGCTCCGAAGTATTTCCAAGCCGAAAGACAAGTGCGCCGGCCTGATCATATCCCAGAGATTCTTCGCATCGAGTGGTCTGCGCGGGCCACGACCTCAAGCGCAGCACTTCAAAGGCGCGCGTCAGTGGTCCCCTCGCTCTCGCATGCAGCAGCTGTGGACGACACTGGACATCACGCTTAAACTGCGTCTACTATCTTTCGCAGGCTCCACCTAGAACCTCGGAAATATTTCCAAGCCGAAAGACAACTGCGCCGGCCTGATCATCTCCCAGGGATTCTGCGCATCGTGTGGTGTGCGTGGGCCACGCCCCCAAGCGCAGCACTTCAAAGGAGTGCGTCAGTGGTCCACTGGCACTCGCACGCAGCAGCAGTGGACGACACTGGACAACACGCTTAAACTGTGTCTGCTATGCTTCGCACGCTGCACCTAGAAGCTCCGAAGTATTTCCAAGCCGAAAGACAAGCGCGCCGGCCTGATCATCTCCCAGGGATTCCTTGCATCGAGTGTTGTGCGTGGGCAACGCCCCCAAGCGCAGCATTTTAAAGGAGCGCGCCAGCGGTCCGCTGGCACTCGCACGCAGCAGCAGTGGACGACACTGGACAACACGCCTAAACTGCGTCTACTATCCTTCGCAGGCTGCATCTAGCACCTCCGAAGTATTTCAAGCCGAAATAAAAGTGCACCGGCCTGATCATCTCCCAGGTATTCTGCGCATCGAGTGGTCTGCACGGGCCACACCCCCAAACGCAGCACTACAAAGCAGGGCGTCAGTGGCCGCTGGCACTCGCACGCAGCAGCAGTGGACGACACTGGACAACTCGCTTAAACTGCGTCTACTATCTTTCGCAGGCTGCACCTAGAACCTCCGAAGTATTTCCAAGCCGAAAGAGCAGTGCGCCGGCCTGATCATCTCCCAGGGATTATGCGCATCGAATGGTCTGCGCGGGCCACGCTCCCAAGCGCAGGACTTCAAAGGAGCGCGTCAGTGGTCCGCTGGCACTCGCACGCAGCAGCAGTGGACGACACTTGACAACACGCTCAAACTGCGTCTACTATTCCTCGCAGGCTGCACCTAGAAGCTCCAAAGTATTTCCAAGCCGAAAGACAAGTGCGCCGGTCAGATCATCTCCCAGGATTCTGCGCATCGAGTGGTCTACGCGGGCCACGCCCCCAAGCGCAGCACTTCAAAGGAGCGCGTCAGTGGTCCAGTGGCGCTCGGACGCAGCACCAGTGGACGACACTGGACAACACGCTCAAACTGCGTCTACTATCCTTCGCAGGCTGTAACTAGAAGCTCCTAAGTATTTCCAAGCCGAAAGACAAGTGCGCCGGCCTGATCATCTGCCAGAGATTCTGCGCATCGAGTGGTCTGCGCGGGCCACGCCATCAAGCGCAGCACTTCAAAGGAGCGCGTCAGTGGTCCACTGTCACTCGCACGCAGCAGCAGTGGACGACAATGGACAACACGCTTAAACTGCGTGTACGGTCCTTCGCAGGCTGCACCTAGAAGCTCCGAAGTATTTGCAAGCCGAAAGACAAGTGCGCCGGCCTGATCATATCCCAGAGATTCTTCGCATCGAGTGGTCTGCGCGGGCCACGACCTCAAGCGCAGCACTTCAAAGGCGCGCGTCAGTGGTCCCCTCGCTCTCGCATGCAGCAGCTGTGGACGACACTGGACATCACGCTTAAACTGCGTCTACTATCTTTCGCAGGCTCCACCTAGAACCTCGGAAATATTTCCAAGCCGAAAGACAACTGCGCCGGCCTGATCATCTCCCAGGGATTCTGCGCATCGTGTGGTGTGCGTGGGCCACGCCCCCAAGCGCAGCACTTCAAAGGAGTGCGTCAGTGGTCCACTGGCACTCGCACGCAGCAGCAGTGGACGACACTGGACAACACGCTTAAACTGAGTCTGCTATGCTTCGCAGGCTGCACCTAGAAGCTCCGAAGTATTTCCAAGCCGAAAGACAAGCGCGCCGGCCTGATCATCTCCCAGGGATTCCTTGCATCGAGTGTTGTGCGTGGGCAACGCCCCCAAGCGCAGCATTTTAAAGGAGCGCGCCAGCGGTCCGCTGGCACTCGCACGCAGCAGCAGTGGACGACACTGGACAACACGCCTAAACTGCGTCTACTATCCTTCGCAGGCTGCATCTAGCACCTCCGAAGTATTTCAAGCCGAAACAAAAGTGCACCGGCCTGATCATCTCCCAGGGATTATGCGCATCGAGTGGTCTGCGCGGGCCACGCTCCCAAGCGCAGGACTTCAAAGGAGCGCGTCAGTGGTCCGCTGGCACTCGCACGCAGCAGCAGTGGACGACACTTGACAACACGCTCAAACTGCGTCTACTATTCTTCGCAGGCTGCACCTAGAAGCTCCAAAGTATTTCCAAGCCGAAAGACAAGTGCGCCGGTCAGATCATCTCCCAGGATTCTGCGCATCGACTGGTCTACGCGGGCCACGCCCCCAAGCACAGCACTTCAAAGGAGCTCGTCAGTGGATCGCTGGCACTCTCACGTAGCAGCACAGGACGACAATGGACAACACGCTTAAACTGCGTCTACTATCCTTCGCAGGCTGCACCTAGAACCTCAGAAGTATTTCCAAGCCGAAAGACAAGTGCGCCGGCCTGGTCATCTCCCTGGGAATCTGCGCATCGAGTGGTCTGCGCGGGCCACGCTCCCAAGCGCAGCACTTCAAAGGAGCGCATCAGTGGTCCAGTGGCGCTCGGACGCAGCACCAGTGGACGACACTGGACAACACGCTCAAACTGCGTCTACTATCCTTCGCAGGCTGTAACTAGAAGCTCCTAAGTATTTCCAAGCCGAAAGACAAGTGCGCCGGCCTGATCATCTGCCAGAGATTCTGCGCATCGAGTGGTCTGCGCGGGCCACGCCATCAAGCGCAGCACTTCAAAGGAGAGCGTCAGTGGTCCACTGTCACTCGCACGCAGCAGCAGTGGACGACAATGGACAACACGCTTAAACTGCGTGTACGGTCCTTCGCAGGCTGCACCTAGAAGCTCCGAAGTATTTCCAAGCCGAAACACAAGTGCGCCGGCCTGATCATATCCCAGAGATTCTTCGCATCGAGTGGTCTGCGCGGGCCACGACCTCAAGCGCAGCACTTCAAAGGGGCGCGTCAGTGGTCCCCTCGCTCTCGCATGCAGCAGCTGTGGACGACACTGGACATCACGCTTAAACTGCGTCTACTATCTTTCGCAGGCTCCACCTAGAACCTCGGAAATATTTCCAAGCCGAAAGACAACTGCGCCGGCCTGATCACCTCCCAGGGATTCTGCGCATCGTGTGGTGTGCGTGGGCCACGCCCCCAAGCGCAGCACTTCAAAGGAGTGCGTCAGTGGTCCACTGGCACTCGCACGCAGCAGCAGTGGACGACACTGGACAACACGCTTAAACTGAGTCTGCTATGCTTCGCAGGCTGCACCTAGAAGCTCCGAAGTATTTCCAAGCCGAAAGACAAGCGCGCCGGCCTGATCATCTCCCAGGGATTCCTTGCATCGAGTGTTGTGCGTGGGCAACGCCCCCAAGCGCAGCATTTTAAAGGAGCGCGCCAGCGGTCCGCTGGCACTCGCACGCAGCAGCAGTGGACGACACTGGACAACACGCCTAAACTGCGTCTACTATCCTTCGCAGGCTGCATCTAGCACCTCCGAAGTATTTCAAGCCGAAACAAAAGTGCACCGGCCTGATCATCTCCCAGGGATTATGCGCATCGAGTGGTCTGCGCGGGCCACGCTCCCAAGCGCAGGACTTCAAAGGAGCGCGTCAGTGGTCCGCTGGCACTCGCACGCAGCAGCAGTGGACGACACTTGACAACACGCTCAAACTGCGTCTACTATTCTTCGCAGGCTGCACCTAGAAGCTCCAAAGTATTTCCAA
Organism: Amblyomma americanum; assembly: GCF_052857255.1. Taxonomy (NCBI): domain Eukaryota; kingdom Metazoa; phylum Arthropoda; class Arachnida; order Ixodida; family Ixodidae; genus Amblyomma; species Amblyomma americanum. The sequence continues at coordinate 163,099,477 of NC_135504.1, read as the reverse complement.
GCCGAAAGACAAGTGCGCCGGTCAGATCATCTCCCAGGATTCTGCGCATCGAGTGGTCTACGCGGGCCACGCCCCCAAGCACAGCACTTCAAAGGAGCTCGTCAGTGGATCGCTGGCACTCTCACGTAGCAGCACAGGACGACAATGGACAACACGCTTAAACTGCGTCTACTATCCTTCGCAGGCTGCACCTAGAACCTCAGAAGTATTTCCAAGCCGAAAGACAAGTGCGCCGGCCTGGTCATCTCCCTGGGAATCTGCGCATCGAGTGGTCTGCGCGGGCCACGCTCCCAAGCGCAGCACTTCAAAGGAGCGCATCAGTGGTCCAGTGGCGCTCGGACGCAGCACCAGTGGACGACACTGGACAACACGCTCAAACTGCGTCTACTATCCTTCGCAGGCTGTAACTAGAAGCTCCTAAGTATTTCCAAGCCGAAAGACAAGTGCGCCGGCCTGATCATCTGCCAGAGATTCTGCGCATCGAGTGGTCTGCGCGGGCCACGCCATCAAGCGCAGCACTTCAAAGGAGCGCGTCAGTGGTCCACTGTCACTCGCACGCAGCAGCAGTGGACGACAATGGACAACACGCTTAAACTGCGTGTACGGTCCTTCGCAGGCTGCACCTAGAAGCTCCGAAGTATTTCCAAGCCGAAAGACAAGTGCGCCGGCCTGATCATATCCCAGAGATTCTTCGCATCGAGTGGTCTGCGCGGGCCACGACCTCAAGCGCAGCACTTCAAAGGCGCGCGTCAGTGGTCCCCTCGCTCTCGCATGCAGCAGCTGTGGACGACACTGGACATCACGCTTAAACTGCGTCAACTATCTTTCGCAGGCTCCACCTAGAACCTCTGAAATATTTCCAAGCCGAAAGACAATTGCGCCGGCCTGATCATCTCCCAGGGATTCTGCGCATCGTCTGGTGTGCGTGAGCCACGCCCCCAAGCGCAGCACTTCAAAGGAGTGCGTCAGTGGTCCACTGGCACTCGCACGCAGCAGCAGTGGACGACACTGGACAACACGCTTAAACTGAGTCTGCTATGCTTCGCACGCTGCACCTAGAAGCTCCGAAGTATTTCCAAGCCGAAAGACAAGCGCGCCGGCCTGATCAACTCCCAGGGATTCCTTGCATCGAGTGTTGTGCGTGGGCAACGCCCCCAAGCGCAGCATTTTAAAGGAGCGCGCCAGCGGTCCGCTGGCACTCGCACGCAGCAGCAGTTGACGACACTGGACAACACGCCGAAACTGCGTCTACTATCCTTCGCAGGCTGCATCTAGCACCTCCGAAGTATTTCAAGCCGAAATAAAAGTGCACCGGCCTGATCATCTCCCAGGTATTCTGCGCATCGAGTGGTCTGCACGGGCCACACCCCCAAACGCAGCACTACAAAGGAGGGCGTCAGTGGTCCGCTGGCACTCGCACGCAGCAGCAGTGGACGACACTGGACAACTCGCTTAAACTGCGTCTACTATCTTTCGCAGGCTGCAGCTAGAACCTCCGAAGTATTTCCAAGCCGAAAGAGAAGTGCGCCGGCCTGATCTTCTCCCAGGGATTTTTCGCATCGAGTGGTCTGCGCGGGCCACGCTCCCAAGCGCAGGACTTCATAGGAGCGCGTCAGTGGTCCGCTGGCACTCGCACGCAGCAGCAGTGGACGACACTGGACAACTCGCTTAAACTGCGTCTGCTATCTTTCGCAGGCTGCAGCTAGAACTTCCGAAGTATTTCCATGCCGAAAGGCAAGTGCGCCGGCCTGAACATCTCCCACGGATTCTGCGCATCTAGTGGTCTTCGCGGGCCACGCCCCCAAGCGCAGCACTTCAAAGGAGCCAGTCAGTGGTTCGGTGGCACTCGCACGCAGCAGCAGTGGACGACAATGGACAACACGCCTAAACTGCGTCTACTATCCTTCGCAGGCTGCATCTAGCACCTCCGAAGTACTCCCAAGCCGAAATAAAAGCGCACCGGCCTGATCATCTCCCTGGTATTCTGCGCATCGAGTGGTCTGCGCGGGCCACGCTCCCAAGCGCAGGACTTCAAAGGAGCGCGTCAGTGGTCCGCTGGCACTCGCACGCAGCAGCAGTTGACGACACTGGACAACACGCTTAAACTGCGTCTACTATCTTTCGCAGGCTGCACCTAGAACCTCCGAAGTATTTCCAAGCCGAAAGAGAAGTGCGCCGGCCTGATCATCTCCCAGGGATTATGCGCATCGAGTGTCTGCGCGGGCCACGCTCCCAAGCGCAGGACTTCAAAGGAGCGCGTCAGTGGTCCGCTGGCACTCGCACGCAGCAGCAGTGGACGACACTGGACAACACGCTCAAACTGCGTCTACTATTCTTCGCAGGCTGCACCTAGAAGCTCCAAAGTATTTCCAAGCCGAAATACAAGTGCGCCGGTCAGATCATCTCCCAGGATTCTGCGCATCGAGTGGTCTGCGCGGGCCACGCCCCCAAGCACAGCACTTCAAAGGAGCTCGTCAGTGGATCGCTGGCACTCTCACGTAGCAGCACAGGACGACAATGGACAACACGCTTAAACTGCGTCTACTATCCTTCGCAGGCTGCACCTAGAACCTCAGAAGCATTTCCAAGCCGAAAGACAAGTACGCCGGCCTGATCATCTCCCAGGCAATCTGCGCATTGAGTGGTCTGCGCGGGCCACGCCCCCAAGCACAACACTTCAAAGGAGCGCGTCAGTGGTTCGCTGGTAATCGCACGCAGCAGCAGTGGACGACAATGGACAACACGCTTAAACTGCGTGTACGGTCCTTCGCAGGCTGCACCTAGAAGCTCCGAAGTATTTTCCAAGCCGAAAGACAAGTGCGCCGGCCTGATAATCTCCCAGGGATTCTGCGCATCGAGTGGTCTGCGCGGGCCACGCCCCCAAGCGCAGCATTTAAATTGAGCGCGTCGGTGGTCTGCTGGCACTGGCACGCAGCAGCAGTGGACGACACTGGACAACACGCTTATACTGCGTCTACTATCCTTCGCAGGCTGCACATAGAAGCTCCGAAGTATTTCCACGCCGAAAGGCAAGTGCGCCGGCCTGAACATCTCCCAGGGATTCTGCGTATCGAGTGGTTTTCGCGGGTCACGCCCCCAAGCGCAGCACTTCAAAGGAGCCCGTCAGTGGTTCGGTGACACTCGCACGCAGCAGCAGTGGACGACAATGGACAACACGCCTAAACTGCGTCTACTATCCTTCGCAGGCTGCATCTAGCACCTCCGAAGTATTCCCAAGCCGAAATAAAAGCGCACCGGCCTGATCATCTCCCAGGTATTCTGCGCATCGAGTGGTCTGCGCGGGCCACGCTCCCAAGCGCAGGACTTCAAAGGAGCGCGTCAGTGGTCCGCTGGCACTCGCACGCAGCAGCAGTGGACGACACTGGACAACTCGCTTAAACTGCGTCTACTATCTTTCGCAGGCTGCAGCTAGAACCTCCGAAGTATTTCCAAGCCGAAATAAAAGTGCGCCGGCCTGATCTTCTCCCAGGGATTCTTCGCATCGAGTGGTCTGCGCGGGCCACGCTCCCAAGCGCAGGACTTCATAGGAGCGCGTCAGTGGTCCGCTGGCACTCGCACGCAGCAGCAGTGGACGACACTGGACAACTCGCTTAAACTGCGTCTGCTATCTTTCGCAGGCTGCAGCTAGAACTTCCGAAGTATTTCCATGCCGAAAGGCAAGTGCGCCGGCCTGAACATCTCCCACGGATTCTGCGCATCTAGTGGTCTTCGCGGGCCACGCCCCCAAGCGCAGCACTTCAAAGGAGCCAGTCAGTGGTTCGGTGGCACTCGCACGCAGCAGCAGTGGACGACAATGGACAACACGCCTAAACTGCGTCTACTATCCTTCGCAGGCTGCATCTAGCACCTCCGAAGTACTCCCAAGCCGAAATAAAAGCGCACCGGCCTGATCATCTCCCTGGTATTCTGCGCATCGAGTGGTCTGCGCGGGCCACGCTCCCAAGCGCAGGACTTCAAAGGAGCGCGTCAGTGGTCCGCTGGCACTCGCACGCAGCAGCAGTTGACGACACTGGAAAACACGCTTAAACTGCGTCTACTATCTTTCGCAGGCTGCACCTAGAACCTCCGAAGTATTTCCAAGCCGAAAGAGAAGTGCGCCGGCCTGATCATCTCCCAGGGATTATGCGCATCGAGTGGTCTGCGCGGGCCACGCTCCCAAGCGCAGGACTTCAAAGGAGCGCGTCAGTGGTCCGCTGGCACTCGCACGCAGCAGCAGTGGACGACACTGGACAACACGCTCAAACTGCGTCTACTATTCTTCGCAGGCTGCACCTAGAAGCTCCAAAGTATTTCCAAGCCGAAATACAAGTGCGCCGGTCAGATCATCTCCCAGGATTCTGCGCATCGAGTGGTCTGCGCGGGCCACGCCCCCAAGCACAGCACTTCAAAGGAGCTCGTCAGTGGATCGCTGGCACTCTCACGTAGCAGCACAGGACGACAATGGACAACACGCTTAAACTGCGTCTACTATCCTTCGCAGGCTGCACCTAGAACCTCAGAAGCATTTCCAAGCCGAAAGACAAGTGCGCCGGCTTGGTCATCTCCCTGGGAATCTGCGCATTGAGTGGTCTGCGCGGGCCACGCCCCCAAGCGCAGCACTTCAAACGAACGCGTCAGTCGTTCGCTGGCACTCGCACGCAGCAGCATTAGACGAAAATGGACAACACGCTTAGACTGCGTGTACTATCCTTCGCAGGCTGCACCTAGAACCTCAGAAGTATTTCAAAGCCGAAAGACAAGTGCGCCGGCCTGATCATCTCCCACGGATTCTGCGCATCGAGTGGTCTGCGCGGGCCACGCTCCCAAGCGCAGCACTTCAAAGGAGCGCGTCAGTGGTCCAGTGGCACTCGGACGCAGCCCCAGTGGACGACACTGGACAACACGCTCAAACTGCGTCTACTATCCTTTGCAGGCTGTAACTAGAAGCTCCTAAGTATTTCCAAGCCGAAAGACAAGTGCGCCGGCCTGATCATCTGCCAGAGATTCTGCGCATCGAGTGGTCTGCGCGGGCCACGCCATCAAGCGCAGCACTTCAAAGGAGCGCGTCAGTGGTCCACTGTCACTCGCACGCAGCAGCAGTGGACGACACTGGACAACACGCTCAAACTGCGTCTACTATTCTTCGCAGGCTGCACCTAGAAGCTCCAAAGTATTTCCAAGCCGAAATACAAGTGCGCCGGTCAGATCATCTCCCAGGATTCTGCGCATCGAGTGGTCTGCGCGGGCCACGCCCCCAAGCACAGCACTTCAAAGGAGCTCGTCAGTGGATCGCTGGCACTCTCACGTAGCAGCACAGGACGACAATGGACAACACGCTTAAACTGCGTCTACTATCCTTCGCAGGCTGCTCCTAGAACCTCAGAAGCATTTCCAAGCCGAAAGACAAGTACGCCGGCCTGATCATCTCCCAGGCAATCTGCGCATTGAGTGGTCTGCGCGGGCCACGCCCCCAAGCACAACACTTCAAGGGAGCGCGTCAGTGGTTCGCTGGTAATCGCACGCAGCAGCAGTGGGCGACAATGGACAACACGCTTAAACTGCGTGTACGGTCCTTCGCAGGCTGCACCTAGAAGCTCCGAAGTATTTTCCAAGCCGAAAGACAAGTGCGCCGGCCTGATAATCTCCCAGGGATTTTGCGCATCGAGTGGTCTGCGCGGGCCACGCCCCCAAGCGCAGCATTTAAATTGAGCGCGTCGGTGGTCTGCTGGCACTGGCACGCAGCAGCAGTGGACGACACTGGACAACACGCTTATACTGCGTCTACTATCCTTCGCAGGCTGCACATAGAAGCTCCGAAGTATTTCCACGCCGAAAGGCAAGTGCGCCGGCCTGAACATCTCCCAGGGATTCTGCGTATCGAGTGGTTTTCGCGGGTCACGCCCCCAAGCGCAGCACTTCAAAGGAGCCCGTCAGTGGTTCGGTGACACTCGCACGCAGCAGCAGTGGACGACAATGGACAACACGCCTAAACTGCGTCTACTATCCTTCGCAGGCTGCATCTAGCACCTCCGAAGTATTCCCAAGCCGAAATAAAAGCGCACCGGCCTGATCATCTCCCAGGTATTCTGCGCATCGAGTGGTCTGCGCGGGCCACGCTCCCAAGCGCAGGACTTCAAAGGAGCGCGTCAGTGGTCCGCTGGCACTCGCACGCAGCAGCAGTGGACGACACTGGACAACTCGCTTAAACTGCGTCTACTATCTTTCGCAGGCTGCAGCTAGAACCTCCGAAGTATTTCCAAGCCGAAATAAAAGTGCGCCGGCCTGATCTTCTCCCAGGGATTCTTCGCATCGAGTGGTCTGCGCGGGCCACGCTCCCAAGCGCAGGACTTCATAGGAGCGCGTCAGTGGTCCGCTGGCACTCGCACGCAGCAGCAGTGGACGACACTGGACAACTCGCTTAAACTGCGTCTGCTATCTTTCGCAGGCTGCAGCTAGAACTTCCGAAGTATTTCCATGCCGAAAGGCAAGTGCGCCGGCCTGAACATCTCCCACGGATTCTGCGCATCTAGTGGTCTTCGCGGGCCACGCCCCCAAGTGCAGCACTTCAAAGGAGCCAGTCAGTGGTTCGGTGGCACTCGCACGCAGCAGCAGTGGACGACAATGGACAACACGCCTAAACTGCGTCTACTATCCTTCGCAGGCTGCATCTAGAACCTCCGAAGTATTTCCAAGCCGAAAGAGAAGTGCGCCGGCCTGATCATCTCCCAGGGATTATGCGCATCGAGTGGTCTGCGCGGGCCACGCTCCCAAGCGCAGGACTTCAAAGGAGCGCGTCAGTGGTCCGCTGGCACTCGCACGCAGCAGCAGTGGACGACACTGGACAACACGCTCAAACTGCGTCTACTATTCTTCGCAGGCTGCACCTAGAAGCTCCAAAGTATTTCCAAGCCGAAATACAAGTGCGCCGGTCAGATCATCTCCCAGGATTCTGCGCATCGAGTGGTCTGCGCTGGCCACGCCCCCAAGCACAGCACTTCAAAGGAGCTCGTCAGTGGATCGCTGGCACTCTCACGTAGCAGCACAGGACGACAATGGACAACACGCTTAAACTGCGTCTACTATCCTTCGCAGGCTGCACCTAGAACCTCAGAAGCATTTCCAAGCCGAAAGACAAGTGCGCCGGCTTGGTCATCTCCCTGGGAATCTGCGCATTGAGTGGTCTGCGCGGGCCACGCCCCCAAGCGCAGCACTTCAAACGAACGCGTCAGTCGTTCGCTGGCACTCGCACGCAGCAGCATTAGACGAAAATGGACAACACGCTTAGACTGCGTGTACTATCCTTCGCAGGCTGCACCTAGAACCTCAGAAGTATTTCAAAGCCGAAAGACAAGTGCGCCGGCCTGATCATCTCCCACGGATTCTGCGCATCGAGTGGTCTGCGCGGGCCACGCTCCCAAGCGCAGCACTTCAAAGGAGCGCGTCAGTGGTCCAGTGGCACTCGGACGCAGCCCCAGTGGACGACACTGGACAACACGCTCAAACTGCGTCTACTATCCTTTGCAGGCTGTAACTAGAAGCTCCTAAGTATTTCCAAGCCGAAAGACAAGTGCGCCGGCCTGATCATCTGCCAGAGATTCTGCGCATCGAGTGGTCTGCGCGGGCCACGCCATCAAGCGCAGCACTTCAAAGGAGCGCGTCAGTGGTCCACTGTCACTCGCACGCAGCAGCAGTGGACGACACTGGACAACACGCTCAAACTGCGTCTACTATTCTTCGCAGGCTGCACCTAGAAGCTCCAAAGTATTTCCAAGCCGAAATACAAGTGCGCCGGTCAGATCATCTCCCAGGATTCTGCGCATCGAGTGGTCTGCGCGGGCCACGCCCCCAAGCACAGCACTTCAAAGGAGCTCGTCAGTGGATCGCTGGCACTCTCACGTAGCAGCACAGGACGACAATGGACAACACGCTTAAACTGCGTCTACTATCCTTCGCAGGCTGCACCTAGAACCTCAGAAGCATTTCCAAGCCGAAAGACAAGTACGCCGGCCTGATCATCTCCCAGGCAATCTGCGCATTGAGTGGTCTGCGCGGGCCACGCCCCCAAGCACAACACTTCAAGGGAGCGCGTCAGTGGTTCGCTGGTAATCGCACGCAGCAGCAGTGGACGACAATGGACAACACGCTTAAACTGCGTGTACGGTCCTTCGCAGGCTGCACCTAGAAGCTCCGAAGTATTTTCCAAGCCGAAAGACAAGTGCGCCGGCCTGATAATCTCCCAGGGATTCTGCGCATCGAGTGGTCTGCGCGGGCCACGCCCCCACGCAGCATTTAAATTGAGCGCGTCGGTGGTCTGCTGGCACTGGCACGCAGCAGCAGTGGACGACACTGGACAACACGCTTATACTGCGTCTACTATCCTTCGCAGGCTGCACATAGAAGCTCCGAAGTATTTCCACGCCGAAAGGCAAGTGCGCCGGCCTGAACATCTCCCAGGGATTCTGCGCATCGAGTGGTCTTCGCGGGTCACGCCCCCAAGCGCAGCACTTCAAAGGAGCCCGTCAGTGGTTCGGTGACACTCGCACGCAGCAGCAGTGGACGACAATGGACAACACGCCTAAACTGCGTCTACTATCCTTCGCAGGCTGCATCTAGCACCTCCGAAGTATTCCCAAGCCGAAATAAAAGCGCACCGGCCTGATCATCTCCCAGGTATTCTGCGCATCGAGTGGTCTGCGCGGGCCACGCTCCCAAGCGCAGGACTTCAAAGGAGCGCGTCAGTGGTCCGCTGGCACTCGCACGCAGCAGCAGTGGACGACACTGGACAACACGCTTAAACGGCGTCTACTATCTTTCGCAGGCTGCACCTAGAACCTCCGAAGTATTTCCAAGCCGAAAGAGAAGTGCGCCGGCCTGAACATCTCCCAGGGATTATGCGCATCGAGTGGTCTGCGCGGGCCACGCTCCCAAGCGCAGGACTTCAAAGGAGCGCGTCAGTGGTCCGCTGGCACTCGCACGCAGCAGCAGTGGACGACACTGGACAACACGCCTAAACTGCGTCTACTATCCTTCGCAGGCTGCATCTAGCACCTCCGAAGTATTTCAAGCCGAAATAAAAGTGCACCGGCCTGATCATCTCCCAGGTATTCTGCGCATCGAGTGGTCTGCACGGGCCACACCCCCAAACGCAGCACTACAAAGGAGGTCGTCAGTGGTCCGCTGGCACTCGCACGCAGCAGCAGTGGACGACACTGGACAACTCGCTTAAACTGCGTCTACTATCTTTCGCAGGCTGCACCTAGAACCTCCGAAGTATTTCCAAGCCGAAAGAGCAGTGCGCCGGCCTGATCATCTCCCAGGGATTATGCGCATCGAGTGGTCTGCGCGGGCCACGCTCCCAAGCGCAGGACTTCAAAGGAGCGCGTCAGTGGTCCGCTGGCACTCGCACGCAGCAGCAGTGGACGACACTTGACAACACGCTCAAACTGCGTCTACTATTCCTCGCAGGCTGCACCTAGAAGCTCCAAAGTATTTCCAAGCCGAAAGACAAGTGCGCCGGTCAGATCATCTCCCAGGATTCTGCGCATCGAGTGGTCTACGCGGGCCACGCCCCCAAGCGCAGCACTTCAAAGGAGCGCGTCAGTGGTCCAGTGGCGCTCGGACGCAGCACCAGTGGACGACACTGGACAACACGCTCAAACTGCGTCTACTATCCTTCGCAGGCTGTAACTAGAAGCTCCTAAGTATTTCCAAGCCGAAAGACAAGTGCGCCGGCCTGATCATCTGCCAGAGATTCTGCGCATCGAGTGGTCTGCGCGGGCCACGCCATCAAGCGCAGCACTTCAAAGGAGCGCGTCAGTGGTCCACTGTCACTCGCACGCAGCAGCAGTGGACGACAATGGACAACACGCTTAAACTGCGTGTACGGTCCTTCGCAGGCTGCACCTAGAAGCTCCGAAGTATTTCCAAGCCGAAAGACAAGTGCGCCGGCCTGATCATATCCCAGAGATTCTTCGCATCGAGTGGTCTGCGCGGGCCACGACCTCAAGCGCAGCACTTCAAAGGCGCGCGTCAGTGGTCCCCTCGCTCTCGCATGCAGCAGCTGTGGACGACACTGGACATCACGCTTAAACTGCGTCTACTATCTTTCGCAGGCTCCACCTAGAACCTCGGAAATATTTCCAAGCCGAAAGACAACTGCGCCGGCCTGATCATCTCCCAGGGATTCTGCGCATCGTGTGGTGTGCGTGGGCCACGCCCCCAAGCGCAGCACTTCAAAGGAGTGCGTCAGTGGTCCACTGGCACTCGCACGCAGCAGCAGTGGACGACACTGGACAACACGCTTAAACTGAGTGTGCTATGCTTCGCAGGCTGCACCTAGAAGCTCCGAAGTATTTCCAAGCCGAAAGACAAGCGCGCCGGCCTGATCATCTCCCAGGGATTCCTTGCATCGAGTGTTGTGCGTGGGCAACGCCCCCAAGCGCAGCATTTTAAAGGAGCGCGCCAGCGGTCCGCTGGCACTCGCACGCAGCAGCAGTGGACGACACTGGACAACACGCCTAAACTGCGTCTACTATCCTTCGCAGGCTGCATCTAGCACCTCCGAAGTATTTCAAGCCGAAACAAAAGTGCACCGGCCTGATCATATCCCAGGGATTATGCGCATCGAGTGGTCTGCGCGGGCCACGCCCCCAAGCGCAGGACTTCAAAGGAGCGCGTCAGTGGTCCGCTGGCACTCGCACGCAGCAGCAGTGGACGACACTTGACAACACGCTCAAACTGCGTCTACTATTCTTCGCAGGCTGCACCTAGAAGCTCCAAAGTATTTCCAAGCCGAAAGACAAGTGCGCCGGTCAGATCATCTCCCAGGATTCTGCGCATCGAGTGGTCTACGCGGGCCACGCCCCCAAGCACAGCACTTCAAAGGAGCTCGTCAGTGGATCGCTGGCACTCTCACGTAGCAGCACAGGACGACAATGGACAACACGCTTAAATTGCGTCTACTATCCTTCGCAGGCTGCACCTAGAACCTCAGAAGTATTTCCAAGCCGAAAGACAAGTGCGCCGGCCTGGTCATCTCCCTGGGAATCTGCGCATCGAGTGGTCTGCGCGGGCCACGCTCCCAAGCGCAGCACTTCAAAGGAGGTGCATCAGTGGTCCAGTGGCGCTCGGACGCAGCACCAGTGGACGACACTGGACAACACGCTCAAACTGCGTCTACTATCCTTCGCAGGCTGTAACTAGAAGCTCCTAAGTATTTCCAAGCCGAAAGACAAGTGCGCCGGCCTGATCATCTGCCAGAGATTCTGCGCATCGAGTGGTCTGCGCGGGCCACGCCATCAAGCGCAGCACTTCAAAGGAGAGCGTCAGTGGTCCACTGTCACTCGCACGCAGCAGCAGTGGACGACAATGGACAACACGCTTAAACTGCGTGTACGGTCCTTCGCAGGCTGCACCTAGAAGCTCCGAAGTATTTCCAAGCCGAAAGACAAGTGCGCCGGCCTGATCATATCCCAGAGATTCTTCGCATCGAGTGGTCTGCGCGGGCCACGACCTCAAGCGCAGCACTTCAAAGGCGCGCGTCAGTGGTCCCCTCGCTCTCGCATGCAGCAGCTGTGGACGACACTGGACATCACGCTTAAACTGCGTCTACTATCTTTCGCAGGCTCCACCTAGAACCTCGGAAATATTTCCAAGCCGAAAGACAACTGCGCCGGCCTGATCATCTCCCAGGGATTCTGCGCATCGTGTGGTGTGCGTGGGCCACGCCCCCAAGCGCAGCACTTCAAAGGAGTGCGTCAGTGGTCCACTGGCACTCGCACGCAGCAGCAGTGGACGACACTGGACAACACGCTTAAACTGTGTCTGCTATGCTTCGCACGCTGCACCTAGAAGCTCCGAAGTATTTCCAAGCCGAAAGACAAGCGCGCCGGCCTGATCATCTCCCAGGGATTCCTTGCATCGAGTGTTGTGCGTGGGCAACGCCCCCAAGCGCAGCATTTTAAAGGAGCGCGCCAGCGGTCCGCTGGCACTCGCACGCAGCAGCAGTGGACGACACTGGACAACACGCCTAAACTGCGTCTACTATCCTTCGCAGGCTGCATCTAGCACCTCCGAAGTATTTCAAGCCGAAATAAAAGTGCACCGGCCTGATCATCTCCCAGGTATTCTGCGCATCGAGTGGTCTGCACGGGCCACACCCCCAAACGCAGCACTACAAAGGAGGGCGTCAGTGGCCGCTGGCACTCGCACGCAGCAGCAGTGGACGACACTGGACAACTCGCTTAAACTGCGTCTACTATCTTTCGCAGGCTGCACCTAGAAGCTCCGAAGTATTTCCAAGCCGAAAGACAAGCGCGCCGGCCTGATCATCTCCCAGGGATTCCTTGCATCGAGTGTTGTGCGTGGGCAACGCCCCCAAGCGCAGCATTTTAAAGGAGCGCGCCAGCGGTCCGCTGGCACTCGCACGCAGCAGCAGTGGACGACACTGGACAACACGCCTAAACTGCGTCTACTATCCTTCGCAGGCTGCATCTAGCACCTCCGAAGTATTTCAAGCCGAAACAAAAGTGCACCGGCCTGATCATATCCCAGGGATTATGCGCATCGAGTGGTCTGCGCGGGCCACGCCCCCAAGCGCAGGACTTCAAAGGAGCGCGTCAGTGGTCCGCTGGCACTCGCACGCAGCAGCAGTGGACGACACTTGACAACACGCTCAAACTGCGTCTACTATTCTTCGCAGGCTGCACCTAGAAGCTCCAAAGTATTTCCAAGCCGAAAGACAAGTGCGCCGGTCAGATCATCTCCCAGGATTCTGCGCATCGAGTGGTCTACGCGGGCCACGCCCCCAAGCACAGCACTTCAAAGGAGCTCGTCAGTGGATCGCTGGCACTCTCACGTAGCAGCACAGGACGACAATGGACAACACGCTTAAATTGCGTCTACTATCCTTCGCAGGCTGCACCTAGAACCTCAGAAGTATTTCCAAGCCGAAAGACAAGTGCGCCGGCCTGGTCATCTCCCTGGGAATCTGCGCATCGAGTGGTCTGCGCGGGCCACGCTCCCAAGCGCAGCACTTCAAAGGAGGTGCATCAGTGGTCCAGTGGCGCTCGGACGCAGCACCAGTGGACGACACTGGACAACACGCTCAAACTGCGTCTACTATCCTTCGCAGGCTGTAACTAGAAGCTCCTAAGTATTTCCAAGCCGAAAGACAAGTGCGCCGGCCTGATCATCTGCCAGAGATTCTGCGCATCGAGTGGTCTGCGCGGGCCACGCCATCAAGCGCAGCACTTCAAAGGAGAGCGTCAGTGGTCCACTGTCACTCGCACGCAGCAGCAGTGGACGACAATGGACAACACGCTTAAACTGCGTGTACGGTCCTTCGCAGGCTGCACCTAGAAGCTCCGAAGTATTTCCAAGCCGAAAGACAAGTGCGCCGGCCTGATCATATCCCAGAGATTCTTCGCATCGAGTGGTCTGCGCGGGCCACGACCTCAAGCGCAGCACTTCAAAGGCGCGCGTCAGTGGTCCCCTCGCTCTCGCATGCAGCAGCTGTGGACGACACTGGACATCACGCTTAAACTGCGTCTACTATCTTTCGCAGGCTCCACCTAGAACCTCGGAAATATTTCCAAGCCGAAAGACAACTGCGCCGGCCTGATCATCTCCCAGGGATTCTGCGCATCGTGTGGTGTGCGTGGGCCACGCCCCCAAGCGCAGCACTTCAAAGGAGTGCGTCAGTGGTCCACTGGCACTCGCACGCAGCAGCAGTGGACGACACTGGACAACACGCTTAAACTGTGTCTGCTATGCTTCGCACGCTGCACCTAGAAGCTCCGAAGTATTTCCAAGCCGAAAGACAAGCGCGCCGGCCTGATCATCTCCCAGGGATTCCTTGCATCGAGTGTTGTGCGTGGGCAACGCCCCCAAGCGCAGCATTTTAAAGGAGCGCGCCAGCGGTCCGCTGGCACTCGCACGCAGCAGCAGTGGACGACACTGGACAACACGCCTAAACTGCGTCTACTATCCTTCGCAGGCTGCATCTAGCACCTCCGAAGTATTTCAAGCCGAAATAAAAGTGCACCGGCCTGATCATCTCCCAGGTATTCTGCGCATCGAGTGGTCTGCACGGGCCACACCCCCAAACGCAGCACTACAAAGGAGGGCGTCAGTGGCCGCTGGCACTCGCACGCAGCAGCAGTGGACGACACTGGACAACTCGCTTAAACTGCGTCTACTATCTTTCGCAGGCTGCACCTAGAACCTCCGAAGTATTTCCAAGCCGAAAGAGCAGTGCGCCGGCCTGATCATCTCCCAGGGATTATGCGCATCGAGTGGTCTGCGCGGGCCACGCTCCCAAGCGCAGGACTTCAAAGGAGCGCGTCAGTGGTCCGCTGGCACTCGCACGCAGCAGCAGTGGACGACACTTGACAACACGCTCAAACTGCGTCTACTATTCCTCGCAGGCTGCACCTAGAAGCTCCAAAGTATTTCCAAGCCGAAAGACAAGTGCGCCGGTCAGATCATCTCCCAGGATTCTGCGCATCGAGTGGTCTACGCGGGCCACGCCCCCAAGCGCAGCACTTCAAAGGAGCGCGTCAGTGGTCCAGTGGCGCTCGGACGCAGCACCAGTGGACGACACTGGACAACACGCTCAAACTGCGTCTACTATCCTTCGCAGGCTGTAACTAGAAGCTCCTAAGTATTTCCAAGCCGAAAGACAAGTGCGCCGGCCTGATCATCTGCCAGAGATTCTGCGCATCGAGTGGTCTGCGCGGGCCACGCCATCAAGCGCAGCACTTCAAAGGAGCGCGTCAGTGGTCCACTGTCACTCGCACGCAGCAGCAGTGGACGACAATGGACAACACGCTTAAACTGCGTGTACGGTCCTTCGCAGGCTGCACCTAGAAGCTCCGAAGTATTTCCAAGCCGAAAGACAAGTGCGCCGGCCTGATCATATCCCAGAGATTCTTCGCATCGAGTGGTCTGCGCGGGCCACGACCTCAAGCGCAGCACTTCAAAGGCGCGCGTCAGTGGTCCCCTCGCTCTCGCATGCAGCAGCTGTGGACGACACTGGACATCACGCTTAAACTGCGTCTACTATCTTTCGCAGGCTCCACCTAGAACCTCGGAAATATTTCCAAGCCGAAAGACAACTGCGCCGGCCTGATCATCTCCCAGGGATTCTGCGCATCGTGTGGTGTGCGTGGGCCACGCCCCCAAGCGCAGCACTTCAAAGGAGTGCGTCAGTGGTCCACTGGCACTCGCACGCAGCAGCAGTGGACGGCACTGGACAACACGCTTAAACTGAGTGTGCTATGCTTCGCAGGCTGCACCTAGAAGCTCCGAAGTATTTCCAAGCCGAAAGACAAGCGCGCCGGCCTGATCATCTCCCAGGGATTCCTTGCATCGAGTGTTGTGCGTGGGCAACGCCCCCAAGCGCAGCATTTTAAAGGAGCGCGCCAGCGGTCCGCTGGCACTCGCACGCAGCAGCAGTGGACGACACTGGACAACACGCCTAAACTGCGTCTACTATCCTTCGCAGGCTGCATCTAGCACCTCCGAAGTATTTCAAGCCGAAACAAAAGTGCACCGGCCTGATCATCTCCCAGGGATTATGCGCATCGAGTGGTCTGCGCGGGCCACGCCCCCAAGCGCAGGACTTCAAAGGAGCGCGTCAGTGGTCCGCTGGCACTCGCACGCAGCAGCAGTGGACGACACTTGACAACACGCTCAAACTGCGTCTACTATTCTTCGCAGGCTGCACCTAGAAGCTCCAAAGTATTTCCAAGCCGAAAGACAAGTGCGCCGGTCAGATCATCTCCCAGGATTCTGCGCATCGAGTGGTCTACGCGGGCCACGCCCCCAAGCACAGCACTTCAAAGGAGCTCGTCAGTGGATCGCTGGCACTCTCACGTAGCAGCACAGGACGACAATGGACAACACGCTTAAATTGCGTCTACTATCCTTCGCAGGCTGCACCTAGAACCTCAGAAGTATTTCCAAGCCGAAAGACAAGTGCGCCGGCCTGGTCATCTCCCTGGGAATCTGCGCATCGAGTGGTCTGCGCGGGCCACGCTCCCAAGCGCAGCACTTCAAAGGAGGTGCATCAGTGGTCCAGTGGCGCTCGGACGCAGCACCAGTGGACGACACTGGACAACACGCTCAAACTGCGTCTACTATCCTTCGCAGGCTGTAACTAGAAGCTCCTAAGTATTTCCAAGCCGAAAGACAAGTGCGCCGGCCTGATCATCTGCCAGAGATTCTGCGCATCGAGTGGTCTGCGCGGGCCACGCCATCAAGCGCAGCACTTCAAAGGAGAGCGTCAGTGGTCCACTGTCACTCGCACGCAGCAGCAGTGGACGACAATGGACAACACGCTTAAACTGCGTGTACGGTCCTTCGCAGGCTGCACCTAGAAGCTCCGAAGTATTTCCAAGCCGAAAGACAAGTGCGCCGGCCTGATCATATCCCAGAGATTCTTCGCATCGAGTGGTCTGCGCGGGCCACGACCTCAAGCGCAGCACTTCAAAGGCGCGCGTCAGTGGTCCCCTCGCTCTCGCATGCAGCAGCTGTGGACGACACTGGACATCACGCTTAAACTGCGTCTACTATCTTTCGCAGGCTCCACCTAGAACCTCGGAAATATTTCCAAGCCGAAAGACAACTGCGCCGGCCTGATCATCTCCCAGGGATTCTGCGCATCGTGTGGTGTGCGTGGGCCACGCCCCCAAGCGCAGCACTTCAAAGGAGTGCGTCAGTGGTCCACTGGCACTCGCACGCAGCAGCAGTGGACGACACTGGACAACACGCTTAAACTGTGTCTGCTATGCTTCGCACGCTGCACCTAGAAGCTCCGAAGTATTTCCAAGCCGAAAGACAAGCGCGCCGGCCTGATCATCTCCCAGGGATTCCTTGCATCGAGTGTTGTGCGTGGGCAACGCCCCCAAGCGCAGCATTTTAAAGGAGCGCGCCAGCGGTCCGCTGGCACTCGCACGCAGCAGCAGTGGACGACACTGGACAACACGCCTAAACTGCGTCTACTATCCTTCGCAGGCTGCATCTAGCACCTCCGAAGTATTTCAAGCCGAAATAAAAGTGCACCGGCCTGATCATCTCCCAGGTATTCTGCGCATCGAGTGGTCTGCACGGGCCACACCCCCAAACGCAGCACTACAAAGGAGGGCGTCAGTGGCCGCTGGCACTCGCACGCAGCAGCAGTGGACGACACTGGACAACTCGCTTAAACTGCGTCTACTATCTTTCGCAGGCTGCACCTAGAACCTCCGAAGTATTTCCAAGCCGAAAGAGCAGTGCGCCGGCCTGATCATCTCCCAGGGATTATGCGCATCGAGTGGTCTGCGCGGGCCACGCTCCCAAGCGCAGGACTTCAAAGGAGCGCGTCAGTGGTCCGCTGGCACTCGCACGCAGCAGCAGTGGACGACACTTGACAACACGCTCAAACTGCGTCTACTATTCCTCGCAGGCTGCACCTAGAAGCTCCAAAGTATTTCCAAGCCGAAAGACAAGTGCGCCGGTCAGATCATCTCCCAGGATTCTGCGCATCGAGTGGTCTACGCGGGCCACGCCCCCAAGCGCAGCACTTCAAAGGAGCGCGTCAGTGGTCCAGTGGCGCTCGGACGCAGCACCAGTGGACGACACTGGACAACACGCTCAAACTGCGTCTACTATCCTTCGCAGGCTGTAACTAGAAGCTCCTAAGTATTTCCAAGCCGAAAGACAAGTGCGCCGGCCTGATCATCTGCCAGAGATTCTGCGCATCGAGTGGTCTGCGCGGGCCACGCCATCAAGCGCAGCACTTCAAAGGAGCGCGTCAGTGGTCCCCTCGCTCTCGCATGCAGCAGCTGTGGACGACACTGGACATCACGCTTAAACTGCGTCTACTATCTTTCGCAGGCTCCACCTAGAACCTCGGAAATATTTCCAAGCCGAAAGACAACTGCGCCGGCCTGATCATCTCCCAGGGATTCTGCGCATCGTGTGGTGTGCGTGGGCCACGCCCCCAAGCGCAGCACTTCAAAGGAGTGCGTCAGTGGTCCACTGGCACTCGCACGCAGCAGCAGTGGACGACACTGGACAACACGCTTAAACTGAGTCTGCTATGCTTCGCAGGCTGCACCTAGAAGCTCCGAAGTATTTCCAAGCCGAAAGACAAGCGCGCCGGCCTGATCATCTCCCAGGGATTCCTTGCATCGAGTGTTGTGCGTGGGCAACGCCCCCAAGCGCAGCATTTTAAAGGAGCGCGCCAGCGGTCCGCTGGCACTCGCACGCAGCAGCAGTGGACGACACTGGACAACACGCCTAAACTGCGTCTACTATCCTTCGCAGGCTGCATCTAGCACCTCCGAAGTATTTCAAGCCGAAACAAAAGTGCACCGGCCTGATCATCTCCCAGGGATTATGCGCATCGAGTGGTCTGCGCGGGCCACGCTCCCAAGCGCAGGACTTCAAAGGAGCGCGTCAGTGGTCCGCTGGCACTCGCACGCAGCAGCAGTGGACGACACTTGACAACACGCTCAAACTGCGTCTACTATTCTTCGCAGGCTGCACCTAGAAGCTCCAAAGTATTTCCAAGCCGAAAGACAAGTGCGCCGGTCAGATCATCTCCCAGGATTCTGCGCATCGAGTGGTCTACGCGGGCCACGCCCCCAAGCACAGCACTTCAAAGGAGCTCGTCAGTGGATCGCTGGCACTCTCACGTAGCAGCACAGGACGACAATGGACAACACGCTTAAACTGCGTCTACTATCCTTCGCAGGCTGCACCTAGAACCTCAGAAGTATTTCCAAGCCGAAAGACAAGTGCGCCGGCCTGGTCATCTCCCTGGGAATCTGCGCATCGAGTGGTCTGCGCGGGCCACGCTCCCAAGCGCAGCACTTCAAAGGAGCGCATCAGTGGTCCAGTGGCGCTCGGACGCAGCACCAGTGGACGACACTGGACAACACGCTCAAACTGCGTCTACTATCCTTCGCAGGCTGTAACTAGAAGCTCCTAAGTATTTCCAAGCCGAAAGACAAGTGCGCCGGCCTGATCATCTGCCAGAGATTCTGCGCATCGAGTGGTCTGCGCGGGCCACGCCATCAAGCGCAGCACTTCAAAGGAGCGCGTCAGTGGTCCACTGTCACTCGCACGCAGCAGCAGTGGACGACAATGGACAACACGCTTAAACTGCGTGTACGGTCCTTCGCAGGCTGCACCTAGAAGCTCCGAAGTATTTCCAAGCCGAAAGACAAGTGCGCCGGCCTGATCATATCCCAGAGATTCTTCGCATCGAGTGGTCTGCGCGGGCCACGACCTCAAGTGCAGCACTTCAAAGGCGCGCGTCAGTGGTCCCCTCGCTCTCGCATGCAGCAGCTGTGGACGACACTGAACATCACGCTTAAACTGCGTCAACTATCTTTCGCAGGCTCCACCTAGAACCTCGGAAATATTTCCAAGCCGAAAGACAACTGCGCCGGCCTGATCATCTCCCAGGGATTCTGCGCATCGTGTGGTGTGCGTGGGCCACGCCCCCAAGCGCAGCACTTCAAAGGAGTGCGTCAGTGGTCCACTGGCACTCGCACGCAGCAGCAGTGGACGACACTGGACAACACGCTTAAACTGAGTCTGCTATGCTTCGCACGCTGCACCTAGAAGCTCCGAAGTATTTCCAAGCCGAAAGACAAGCGCGCCGGCCTGATCAACTCCCAGGGATTCCTTGCATCGAGTGTTGTGCGTGGGCAACGCCCCCAAGCGCAGCATTTTAAAGGAGCGCGCCAGCGGTCCGCTGGCACTCGCACGCAGCAGCAGTGGACGACACTGGACAACACGCCTAAACTGCGTCTACTATCCTTCGCAGGCTGCATCTAGCACCTCCGAAGTATTTCAAGCCGAAATAAAAGTGCACCGGCCTGATCATCTCCCAGGTATTCTGCGCATCGAGTGGTCTGCACGGGCCACACCCCCAATCGCAGCACTACAAAGGAGGGCGTCAGTGGTCCGCTGGCACTCGCACGCAGCAGCAGTGGACGACACTGGACAACTCGCTTAAACTGCGTCTACTATCTTTCGCAGGCTGCAGCTAGAACCTCCGAAGTATTTCCAAGCCGAAAGAGAAGTGCGCCGGCCTGATCTTCTCCCAGGGATTTTTCGCATCGAGTGGTCTGCGCGGGCCACGCTCCCAAGCGCAGGACTTCATAGGAGCGCGTCAGTGGTCCACTGGCACTCGCACGCAGCAGCAGTGGACGACACTGGACAACTCGCTTAAACTGCGTCTGCTATCTTTCGCAGGCTGCAGCTAGAACTTCCGAAGTATTTCCATGCCGAAAGGCAAGTGCGCCGGCCTGAACATCTCCCACGGATTCTGCGCATCTAGTGGTCTTCGCGGGCCACGCCCCCAAGCGCAGCACTTCAAAGGAGCCAGTCAGTGGTTCGGTGGCACTCGCACGCAGCAGCAGTGGACGACAATGGACAACACGCCTAAACTGCGTCTACTATCCTTCGCAGGCTGCATCTAGCACCTCCGAAGTACTCCCAAGCCGAAATAAAAGCGCACCGGCCTGATCATCTCCCTGGTATTCTGCGCATCGAGTGGTCTGCGCGGGCCACGCTCCCAAGCGCAGGACTTCAAAGGAGCGCGTCAGTGGTCCGCTGGCACTCGCACGCAGCAGCAGTTGACGACACTGGACAACACGCTTAAACTGCGTCTACTATCTTTCGCAGGCTGCACCTAGAACCTCCGAAGTATTTCCAAGCCGAAAGAGAAGTGCGCCGGCTTGATCATATCCCAGGGATTATGCGCATCGAGTGGTCTGCGCGGGCCACGCTCCCAAGCGCAGGACTTCAAAGGAGCGCGTCAGTGGTCCGCTGGCACTCGCACGCAGCAGCAGTGGACGACACTGGACAACACGCTCAAACTGCGTCTACTATTCTTCGCAGGCTGCACCTAGAAGCTCCAAAGTATTTCCAAGCCGAAATACAAGTGCGCCGGTCAGATCATCTCCCAGGATTCTGCGCATCGAGTGGTCTGCGCGGGCCACGCCCCCAAGCACAGCACTTCAAAGGAGCTCGTCAGTGGATCGCTGGCACTCTCACGTAGCAGCACAGGACGACAATGGACAACACGCTTAAACTGCGTCTACTATCCTTCGCAGGCTGCACCTAGAACCTCAGAAGCATTTCCAAGCCGAAAGACAAGTGCGCCGGCTTGGTCATCTCCCTGGGAATCTGCGCATTGAGTGGTCTGCGCGGGCCACGCCCCCAAGCGCAGCACTTCAAACGAACGCGTCAGTCGTTCGCTGGCACTCGCACGCAGCAGCATTAGACGAAAATGGACAACACGCTTAGACTGCGTGTACTATCCTTCGCAGGCTGCACCTAGAACCTCAGAAGTATTTCAAAGCCGAAAGACAAGTGCGCCGGCCTGATCATCTCCCACGGATTCTGCGCATCGAGTGGTCTGCGCGGGCCACGCTCCCAAGCGCAGCACTTCAAAGGAGCGCGTCAGTGGTCCAGTGGCACTCGGACGCAGCCCCAGTGGACGACACTGGACAACACGCTCAAACTGCGTCTACTATCCTTTGCAGGCTGTAACTAGAAGCTCCTAAGTATTTCCAAGCCGAAAGACAAGTGCGCCGGCCTGATCATCTGCCAGAGATTCTGCGCATCGAGTGGTCTGCGCGGGCCACGACATCAAGCGCAGCACTTAAAAGGAGCGCGTCAGTGGTCCACTGTCACTCGCACGCAGCAGCAGTGGACGACACTGGACAACACGCTCAAACTGCGTCTACTATTCTTCGCAGGCTGCACCTAGAAGCTCCAAAGTATTTCCAAGCCGAAATACAAGTGCGCCGGTCAGATCATCTCCCAGGATTCTGCGCATCGAGTGGTCTGCGCGGGCCACGCCCCCAAGCACAGCACTTCAAAGGAGCTCGTCAGTGGATCGCTGGCACTCTCACGTAGCAGCACAGGACGACAATGGACAACACGCTTAAACTGCGTCTACTATCCTTCGCAGGCTGCACCTAGAACCTCAGAAGCATTTCCAAGCCGAAAGACAAGTACGCCGGCCTGATCATCTCCCAGGCAATCTGCGCATTGAGTGGTCTGCGCGGGCCACGCCCCCAAGCACAACACTTCAAAGGAGCGCGTCAGTGGTTCGCTGGTAATCGCACGCAGCAGCAGTGGACGACAATGGACAACACGCTTAAACTGCGTGTACGGTCCTTCGCAGGCTGCACCTAGAAGCTCCGAAGTATTTTCCAAGCCGAAAGACAAGTGCGCCGGCCTGATAATCTCCCAGGGATTCTGCGCATCGAGTGGTCTGCGCGGGCCACGCCCCCAAGCGCAGCATTTAAATTGAGCGCGTCGGTGGTCTGCTGGCACTGGCACGCAGCAGCAGTGGAGGACACTGGACAACACGCTTATACTGCGTCTACTATCCTTCGCAGGCTGCACATAGAAGCTCCGAAGTATTTCCACGCCGAAAGGCAAGTGCGCCGGCCTGAACATCTCCCAGGGATTCTGCGTATCGAGTGGTCTTCGCGGGTCACGCCCCCAAGCGCAGCACTTCAAAGGAGCCCGTCAGTGGTTCGGTGACACTCGCACGCAGCAGCAGTGGACGACAATGGACAACACGCCTAAACTGCGTCTACTATCCTTCGCAGGCTGCATCTAGCACCTCCGAAGTATTCCCAAGCCGAAATAAAAGCGCACCGGCCTGATCATCTCCCAGGTATTCTGCGCATCGAGTGGTCTGCGCGGGCCACGCTCCCAAGCGCAGGACTTCAAAGGAGCGCGTCAGTGGTCCGCTGGCACTCGCACGCAGCAGCAGTGGACGACACTGGACAACTCGCTTAAACTGCGTCTACTATCTTTCGCAGGCTGCAGCTAGAACCTCCGAAGTATTTCCAAGCCGAAATAAAAGTGCGCCGGCCTGATCTTCTCCCAGGGATTCTTCGCATCGAGTGGTCTGCGCGGGCCACGCTCCCAAGCGCAGGACTTCATAGGAGCGCGTCAGTGGTCCGCTGGCACTCGCACGCAGCAGCAGTGGACGACACTGGACAACTCGCTTAAACTGCGTCTGCTATCTTTCGCAGGCTGCAGCTAGAACTTCCGAAGTATTTCCATGCCCAAAGGCAAGTGCGCCGGCCTGAACATCTCCCACGGATTCTGCGCATCTAGTGGTCTTCGCGGGCCACGCCTCCAAGCGCAGCACTTCAAAGGAGCCAGTCAGTGGTTCGGTGGCACTCGCACGCAGCAGCATTAGACGAAAATGGACAACACGCTTAGACTGCGTGTACTATCCTTCGCAGGCTGCACCTAGAACCTCAGAAGTATTTCAAAGCCGAAAGACAAGTGCGCCGGCCTGATCATCTCCCACGGATTCTGCGCATCGAGTGGTCAGCGCGGGCCACGCTCCCAAGCGCAGCACTTCAAAGGAGCGCGTCAGTGGTCCAGTGGCACTCGGACGCAGCCCCAGTGGACGACACTGGACAACACGCTCAAACTGCGTCTACTATCCTTTGCAGGCTGTAACTAGAAGCTCCTAAGTATTTCCAAGCCGAAAGACAAGTGCGCCGGCCTGATCATCTGCCAGAGATTCTGCGCATCGAGTGGTCTGCGCGGGCCACGCCATCAAGCGCAGCACTTCAAAGGAGCGCGTCAGTAGTCCACTGTCACTCGCACGCAGCAGCAGTGGACGACACTGGACAACACGCTCAAACTGCGTCTACTATTCTTCGCAGGCTGCACCTAGAAGCTCCAAAGTATTTCCAAGCCGAAATACAAGTGCGCCGGTCAGATCATCTCCCAGGATTCTGCGCATCGAGTGGTCTGCGCGGGCCACGCCCCCAAGCACAGCACTTCAAAGGAGCTCGTCAGTGGATCGCTGGCACTCTCACGTAGCAGCACAGGACGACAATGGACAACACGCTTAAACTGCGTCTACTATCCTTCGCAGGCTGCACCTAGAACCTCAGAAGCATTTCCAAGCCGAAAGACAAGTACGCCGGCCTGATCATCTCCCAGGCAATCTGCGCATTGAGTGGTCTGCGCGGGCCACGCCCCCAAGCACAACACTTCAAAGGAGCGCGTCAGTGGTTCGCTGGTAATCGCACGCAGCAGCAGTGGACGACAATGGACAACACGCTTAAACTGCGTGTACGGTCCTTCGCAGGCTGCACCTAGAAGCTCCGAAGTATTTTTCAAGCCGAAAGACAAGTGCGCCGGCCTGATAATCTCCCAGGGATTCTGCGCATCGAGTGGTCTGCGCGGGCCACGCCCCCAAGCGCAGCATTTAAATTGAGCGCGTCGGTGGTCTGCTGGCACTGGCACGCAGCAGCAGTGGACGACACTGGACAACACGCTTATACTGCGTCTACTATCCTTCGCAGGCTGCACATAGAAGCTCCGAAGTATTTCCACGCCGAAAGGCAAGTGCGCCGGCCTGAACATCTCCCAGGGATTCTGCGCATCGAGTGGTCTTCGCGGGTCACGCCCCCAAGCGCAGCACTTCAAAGGAGCCCGTCAGTGGCTCGGTGACACTCGCACGCAGCAGCAGTGGACGACAATGGACAACACGCCTAAACTGCGTCTACTATCCTTCGCAGGCTGCATCTAGCACCTCCGAAGTATTCCCAAGCCGAAATAAAAGCGCACCGGCCTGATCATCTCCCAGGTATTCTGCGCATCGAGTGGTCTGCGCGGGCCACGCTCCCAAGCGCAGGACTTCAAAGGAGCGCGTCAGTGGTCCGCTGGCACTCGCACGCAGCAGCAGTGGACGACACTGGACAACACGCTTAAACTGCGTCTACTATCTTTCGCAGGCTGCACCTAGAACCTCCGAAGTATTTCCAAGCCGAAAGAGAAGTGCGCCGGCCTGAACATCTCCCAGGGATTATGCGCATCGAGTGGTCTGCGCGGGCCACGCTCCCAAGCGCAGGACTTCAAAGGAGCGCGTCAGTGGTCCGCTGGCACTCGTACGCAGCAGCAGTGGACGACACTGGACAACACGCTCAAACTGCGTCTACTATCCTTCGCAGGCTGCACCTAGAAGCTCCGAAGTATTTCCAAGCCGAAAGACAAGTGCGCCGGCCTGGTCACCTCCCAGGGAACCTGCACATTGAGTTTGTCTGCGCGGGCTACACCCCCAAGCACAACACTTCAAGGGAGCTCGTCAGTGGATCGCTGGCACTCTCACGTAGCAGCACAGGAGGACAATGGACAACACGCTTAAACTGCGTCTACTATCCTTCGCAGGCTGCACCTAGAACCTCAGAAGTATTTCCAAGCCGAAAGACAAGTGCGCCGGCCTGGTCATCTCCCTGGGAATCTGCGCATTGAGTGGTCTGCGCGGGCCACGCCCCCAAGCACAGCACTTCAAACGAACGCGTCAGTGGTTCGCTGGCACTCGCACGCAGCAGCATTAGACGAAAATGGACAACACGCTTTGACTGCGTGTACTATCCTTCGCAGGCTGCACCTAGAACCTCAGAAGTATTTCCAAGCCGAAAGACAAGTGCGCCGGCCTGATCATCTCCCACGGATTCTGCGCATCGAGTGGTCTGCGCGGTCCACGCTCCCAAGCGCAGCACTTCAAAGGAGCGCGTCAGTGGTCCAGTGGCACTCGGACGCAGCACCAGTGGACGACAATGGACAACACGCCTAAACTGCGTCTACTATCCTTCGCAGGCTGCATCTAGCACCTCCGAAGTACTCCCAAGCCGAAATAAAAGCGCACCGGCCTGATCATCTCCCAGGTATTCTGCGCATCGAGTGGTCTGCGCGGGCCACGCTCCCAAGCGCAGGACTTCAAAGGAGCGCGTCAGTGGTCCGCTGGCACTCGCACGCAGCAGCAGTTGACTACACTGGACAACACGCTTAAACTGCGTCTACTATCTTTCGCAGGCTGCACCTAGAACCTCCGAAGTATTTCCAAGCCGAAAGAGAAGTGCGCCGGCCAGATCATCTCCCAGGGATTATGCGCATCGAGTGGTCTGCGCGGGCCACGCTCCCAAGCGCAGGACTTCAAAGGAGCGCGTCAGTGGTCCGCTGGCACTCGCACGCAGCAGCAGTGGACGACACTGGACAACACGCTCAAACTGCGTCTACTATTCTTCGCAGGCTGCACCTAGAAGCTCCAAAGTATTTCCAAGCCGAAATACAAGTGCGCCGGTCAGATCATCTCCCAGGATTCTGCGCATCGAGTGGTCTGCGCGGGCCATGCCCCCAAGCACAGCACTTCAAAGAAGCTCGTCAGTGGATCGCTGGCACTCTCACGTAGCAGCACAGGACGACAATGGACAACACGCTTAAACTGCGTCTACTATCCTTCGCAGGCTGCACCTAGAACCTCAGAAGCATTTCCAAGCCGAAAGACAAGTGCGCCGCCCTGGTCATCTCCCTGGGAATCTGCGCATTGAGTGGTCTGCGCGGGCCACGCCCCCAAGCGCAGCACTTCAAACGAACGCGTCAGTCGTTCGCTGGCACTCGCACGCAGCAGCATTAGACGAAAATGGACAACACGCTTAGACTGCGTGTACTATCCTTCGCAGGCTGCACCTAGAACCTCAGAAGTATTTCAAAGCCGAAAGACAAGTGCGCCGGCCTGATCATCTCCCACGGATTCTGCGCATCGAGTGGTCTGCGCGGGCCAGGCTCCCAAGCGCAGCACTTCAAAGGAGCGCGTCAGTGGTCCAGTGGCACTCGGACGCAGCGCCAGTGGACGACACTGGACAACACGCTCAAACTGCGTCTACTATCCTTCGCAGGCTGTAACTAGAAGCTCCTAAGTATTTCCAAGCCGAAAGACAAGTGCGCCGGCCTGATCATCTGCCAGAGATTCTGCGCATCGAGTGGTCTGCGCGGGCCACGCCATCAAGCGCAGCACTTCAAAGGAGCGCGTCAGTGGTCCACTGTCACTCGCACGCAGCAGCAGTGGACGACACTGGACATCACGCTTAAACTGCGTGTACTATCTTTCGCAGGCTCCACCTACAACCTCTGAAGTATTTCCAAGCCGAAAGACAAGTGCGCCGGCCTGATCATCTCCCAGGGATTCTGCGCATCGAGTGGTCTGCGCGGGCCACGCCCCCAAGCGCAGCATTTAAATTGAGCGCGACGGTGGTCTGCTGGCACTCGCACGCAGCAGCAGTGGACGACACTGGACAACACGCTTAAACTGCGTCTACTATCCTTCGCAGGCTGCACATAGAAGCTCCGAAGTATTTCCATGCCGAAAGGCAAGTGCGCCGGTCTGAACATCTCCCAGGGATTCTGCGCATCGAGTGGTCTTCGCGGGTCACGCCCCCAAGCGCAGCACTTCAAACGAGCCCGTCGGTGGTTCGGTGACACTCGCACGCAGCAGCAGTGGACGACAATGGACAACACGCTTAAACTGCGTCTACTATCCTTCGCAGGCTGCACCTAGAACCTCAGAAGTATTTCCAAACCGAAAGACAAGTGCGCCGGCCTGGTCATCTCACTGGGAATCTGCGCATTGAGTGGTCTGCGCGGGCCACGCCCCCAAGCACAGCACTTCAAACGAACGCGTCAGTGGTTCGTTGGCACTCGCACGCAGCAGCATTAGACGAAAATGGACAACACGCTTTGACTGCGTGTACTATCCTTCGCAGGCTGCACCTAGAACCTCAGAAGTATTTCCAAGCCGAAAGACAAGTGCGCCGGCCTGATCATCTCCCACGGATTCTGCGCATCGAGTGGTCTGCGCGGTCCACGCTCCCAAGCGCAGCACTTCAAAGGAGCGCGTCAGTGGTCCAGTGGCACTCGGACGCAGCACCAGTGGACGACACTGGACAACACGCTCAAACTGCGTCTACTATCCTTCGCTGGCTGTAACTAGAAGCTCCTAAGTATTTCCAAGCCGAAAGACAAGTGCGCCGGCCTGATCATCTGCCAGAGATTCTGCGCATTGAGTGGTCTGCGCGGGCCACGCCCCCAAGCGCAGCACTTCAATGGAGCGCGTCAGTGGTCCACTGTCACTCGCACGCAGCAGCAGTGGACGACACTGGACATCACGCTTAAACTGCGTGTACTATCTTTCGCAGGCTCCACTTACAGCCTCCGAAGTATTTCCAAGCCGAAAGACAAGTACGCCGGCCTGATCATCTCCCAGGCAATCTGCGCATTGAGTGGTCTGCGCGGGCCACGCCCCGAAGCACAACACTTCAAAGGAGTGCGTCAGTGGTGCGCTGGTACTCGCACGCAGCAGCAGTGGACGACAATGCACAACACGCTTAAACTGCGTGTACGGTCTTTCGCAGGCTGCACCTAGAAGCTCCGAAGTATTTCCAAGCCGAAAGACAAGTGCGCCGGCCTGATCATGTCCCAGGGATTCTGCGCATCGAGTGGTCTGCTCGGGCCACGCCCTCAAGCGCAGCACTTCAAAGGCGCGCGTCAGTGGTCCCCTCGCACTCGCATGCAGCAGCTGTGGACGACACTGGACATCACGCTGAAACTGCGTCTACTATCTTTGGCAGGCTCCACCTAGAACCTCGGAAATATTTCCAAGCCGAAAGACAAGTGCGCCGGCCTGATCATCTCCCAGGGATTTTGCGCATCGAGTGGACTGCGCGGGCCACGCCCCCAATGGTAGCATTTTAAAGGAGCGCGCCAGTGGTCCGTAGGCACTCGCACGCAGCAGCAGTGGACGACACTGGACAACACGTTCAAACTGCGCCTACTATCCTTCGCAGGCTGCACCTAGAAGCTACGAAGTATTTCCAAGCCGAAATACAAGGTCGCCGGCCTGATAATCTCCCAGGGATTCTGCGCATCGAGTGGTCTGCGCGGGCCACACCCCCAAGCGCTGCACTTCAAAGGAGCGCGCCAGTGGTCGCTGGCACTCGCACGCAGCAGCAGTGGACGACACTGGACAACACGCTTAAACTGAGTCTGCTATGCTTCGCAGGCTGCACCTAGAAGCTCCGAAGTATTTCCAAGCCGAAAGACAAGTGCGCCGGCCTGATCATCTCCCAGGGATCCTGCGCATCGAGAGGT
The DNA here is from genome assembly GCF_052857255.1 of Amblyomma americanum. NCBI lineage: Eukaryota > Metazoa > Arthropoda > Arachnida > Ixodida > Ixodidae > Amblyomma > Amblyomma americanum. The sequence continues at coordinate 163,070,500 of NC_135504.1, read as the reverse complement.
CTGCGTAGGCCACGCCCTTAAGCGCATTACTTCAAAGGAGCGTGTCAGTGGTCCGCTGGCACTCGCACGCAGCAGCAGTGGACGACACTGGACAACACGCTCAAACTGTGTCTACTATCCTTCGCAGGGTGCACCTAGAACCTCCGAAGTATTTCCAAGCCGAATGACAAGTGCGCCGGCCTGATCATGTCCTAGGGAATCTGCGCATTGATTGGTCTACGCGGGCCACTCCCCCAAGGACAGCACTTCAAAGTATCGCGTCAGTGGTTCGCTGGCACTCGCACGCAGCAGCATTAGACGAAAATGGACAACAAGCTTTGACTGCGTGTACTATCCTTCGCAGGCTGCACCTAGAACCTCAGAAGTATTTCCAAGCCGAAAGACAAGTGCGCCGGCCTGATCATCTCCCACGGATTCTGCGCATCGAGTGGTCTGCGCGGGCCACGCTCCCAAGCGCAGCACTTCAATGGATCGCGTCAGTGGTCCACTGTCACTCGCACGCAGCAGCAGTGGACGACACTGGACATCACGCTTAAACTGCGTGTACTATCTTTCGCAGGCTCAACCTGCAGCCTCCGAAGTATTTCCAAGCCGAAAGACAAGTGCGCGTTCCTGATCATGTCCCAGGGATTCTGCGCATCGAGTGGTCTGCGCGGGCCACGCCCTCAAGCGCAGCACTTCAAAGGCGTGCGTCAGTGGTCCCCTCGCACTCGCATGCAGCAGCTGTGGACGACACTGGACATCACGCTTAAACTGCGTCTACTATCTTTCGCAGGCTCCACCTAGAACCTCGGAAATATTTCCAAGCCGAAAGACAAGTGCGCCGGCCTGATCATCTCCCAGGGCTTTTGCGCATCGAGTGGACTGCGCGGGCCACGCCCCCAATGGTAGCATTTTAAAGGAGCGCGCCAGTGGTCCGTAGGCACTCGCACGCAGCAGCAGTGGACGACACTGGACAACACGCTTAAACTGCGTCTACTATCCTTCGCAGGCTGCACATAGAAGCTCCGAAGTATTTCCATGCCGAAAGGCAAGTGCGCCGGCCTGAACATCTCCCAGGGATTCTGCGCATCGAGTGGTCTTCGCGGGTCACGCCCCCAAGCGCAGCACTTCAAAGGAGCGCGCCAGTGGTCGCTGGCACTCGCACGCAGCAGCAGTGGACGACACTGGACAACACGCTTAAACTGCGTCTACTATCCTTCGCAGGCTGCACATAGAAGCTCCGAAGTATTTCCATGCCGAAAGGCAAGTGCGCCGGCCTGAACATCTCCCAGGGATTCTACGCATCGAGTGGTCTTCGCGGGTCACGCCCCCAAGCGCAGCACTTCAAAGGAGCCCGTCAGTGGTTCGGTGACACTCGCACGCAGCAGCAGTGGACGACAATGGACAACACGCCTAAACTGCGTCTACTATCCTTCGCAGGCTGCATCTAGCACCTCCGAAGTATTCCCAAGCCGAAATAAAAGCGCACCGGCCTGATCATCTCCCAGGTATTCTCCGCATCGAGTGGTCTGCGCGGGCCACGATCCCAAGCGCAGGACTTCAAAGGAGCGCGTCAGTGGTCCGCTGGCACTCGCACGCAGCAGCAGTGGACGACACTGGACAACACGCTTAAACTGCGTCTACTATCTTTCGCAGGCTGCACCTAGAACCTCCGAAGTATTTCCAAGCCGAAAGAGAAGTGCGCCGGCCTGAACATCTCCCAGGGATTATGCGCATCGAGTGGTCTGCGCGGGCCACGCTCCCAAGCGCAGGACTTCAAAGGAGCGCGTCAGTGGTCCGCTGGCACTCGCACGCAGCAGCAGTGGACGACACTGGACAACACGCTCAAACTGCGTCTACTATCCTTCGCAGGCTGCACCTAGAAGCTCCGAAGTATTTCCAAGCCGAAAGACAAGTGCGCCGGCCTGATCATGTCCCAGGGATTCTGCGCATCGAGTGGTCTGCTCGGGCCACGCCCTCAAGCGCAGCACTTCAAAGGCGCGCGTCAGTGGTCCCCTCGCACTCGCATGCAGCAGCTGTGGACGACACTGGACATCACGCTGAAACTGCGTCTACTATCTTTGGCAGGCTCCACCTAGAACCTCGGAAATATTTCCAAGCCGAAAGACAAGTGCGCCGGCCTGATCATCTCCCAGGAATTTTGCGCATCGAGTGGACTGCGCGGGCCACGCCCCCAATGGTAGCATTTTAAAGGAGCGCGCCAGTGGTCCGTAGGCACTCGCACGCAGCAGCAGTGGACGACACTGGACAACACGTTCAAACTGCGCCTACTATCCTTCGCAGGCTGCACCTAGAAGCTAGGAAGTATTTCCAAGCCGAAATACAAGGTCGCCGGCCTGATAATCTCCCAGGGATTCTGCGCATCGAGTGGTCTGCGCGGGCCACACCCCCAAGCGCTGCACTTCAAAGGAGCGCGCCAGTGGTCGCTGGCACTCGCACGCAGCAGCAGTGGACGACACTGGACAACACGCTTAAACTGAGTCTGCTATGCTTCGCAGGCTGCACCTAGAAGCTCCGAAGTATTTCCAAGCCGAAAGACAAGTGCGCCGGCCTGATCATCTCCCAGGGATCCTGCGCATCGAGAGGTCTGCGTAGGCCACGCCCTTAAGCGCATTACTTCAAAGGAGCGTGTCAGTGGTCCGCTGGCACTCGCACGCAGCAGCAGTGGACGACACTGGACAACACGCTCAAACTGTGTCTACTATCCTTCGCAGGGTGCACCTAGAACCTCCGAAGTATTTCCAAGCCGAATGACAAGTGCGCCGGCCTGATCATGTCCTAGGGAATCTGCGCATTGATTGGTCTACGCGGGCCACTCCCCCAAGGACAGCACTTCAAAGGATCGCGTCAGTGGTTCGCTGGCACTCGCACGCAGCGGCATTAGACGAAAATGGACAACAAGCTTTGACTGCGTGTACTATCCTTCGCAGGCTGCACCTAGAACCTCAGAAGTATTTCCAAGCCGAAAGACAAGTGCGCCGGCCTGATCATCTCCCACGGATTCTGCGCATGGAGTGGTCTGCGCGGGCCACGCTCCCAAGCGCAGCACTTCAATGGAGCGCGTCAGTGGTCCACTGTCACTCGCACGCAGCAGCAGTGGACGACACTGGACATCACGCTTAAACTGCGTGTACTATCTTTCGCAGGCTCCACCTGCAGCCTCCGAATTATTTCCAAGCCGAAAGACAAGTGCGCGGGCCTGATCATGTCCCAGGGATTCTGCGCATCGAGTGGTCTGCGCGGGCCACGCCCTCAAGCGCAGCACTTCAAAGGCGCGCGTCAGTGGTCCCCTCGCACTCGCATGCAGCAGCTGTGGACGACACTGGACATCACGCTTAAACTGCGTCTACTATCTTTCGCAGGCTCCACCTAGAACCTCGGAAATATTTCCAAGCCGAAAGACAAGTGCGCCGGCCTGATCATCTCCCAGGGCTTTTGCGCATCGAGTGGACTGCGCGGGCCACGCCCCCAATGGTAGCATTTTAAAGGAGCGCGCCAGTGGTCCGTAGGCACTCGCACGCAGCAGCAGTGGACGACACTGGACAACACGCTTAAACTGCGTCTACTATCCTTCGCAGGCTGCACATAGAAGCTCCGAAGTATTTCCATGCCGAAAGGCAAGTGCGCCGGCCTGAACATCTCCCAGGGATTCTGCGCATCGAGTGGTCTTCGCGGGTCACGCCCCCAAGCGCAGCACTTCAAAGGAGCGCGCCAGTGGTCGCTGGCACTCGCACGCAGCAGCAGTGGACGACACTGGACAACACGCTTAAACTGCGTCTACTATCCTTCGCAGGCTGCACATAGAAGCTCCGAAGTATTTCCATGCCGAAAGGCAAGTGCGCCGGCCTGAACATCTCCCAGGGATTCTGCGCATCGAGTGGTCTTCGCGGGTCACGCCCCCAAGCGCAGCACTTCAAAGGAGCCCGTCAGTGGTTCGGTGACACTCGCACGCAGCAGCAGTGGACGACAATGGACAACACGCCTAAACTGCGTCTACTATCCTTCGCAGGCTGCATCTAGCACCTCCGAAGTATTCCCAAGCCGAAATAAAAGCGCACCGGCCTGATCATCTCCCAGGTATTCTGCGCATCGAGTGGTCTGCGCGGGCCACGCTCCCAAGCGCAGGACTTCAAAGGAGCGCGTCAGTGGTCCGCTGGCACTCGCACGCAGCAGCAGTGGACGACACTGGACAACACGCTTAAACTGCGTCTACTATCTTTCGCAGGCTGCACCTAGAACCTCCGAAGTATTTCCAAGCCGAAAGAGAAGTGCGCCGGCCTGAACATCTCCCAGGGATTATGCGCATCGAGTGGTCTGCGCGGGCCACGCTCCCAAGCGCAGGACTTCAAAGGAGCGCGTCAGTGGTCCGCTGGCACTCGCACGCAGCAGCAGTGGACGACACTGGACAACACGCTCAAACTGCGTCTACTATCCTTCGCAGGCTGCACCTAGAAGCTCCGAAGTATTTCCAAGCCGAAAGACAAGTGCGCCGGCCTGATCATGTCCCAGGGATTCTGCGCATCGAGTGGTCTGCTCGGGCCACGCCCTCAAGCGCAGCACTTCAAAGGCGCGCGTCAGTGGTCCCCTCGCACTCGTATGCAGCAGCTGTGGACGACACTGGACATCACGCTGAAACTGCGTCTACTATCTTTGGCAGGCTCCACCTAGAACCTCGGAAATATTTCCAAGCCGAAAGACAAGTGCGCCGGCCTGATCATCTCCCAGGGATTTTGCGCATCGTGTGGACTGCGCGGGCCACGCCCCCAATGGTAGCATTTTAAAGGAGCGCGCCAGTGGTCCGTAGGCACTCGCACGCAGCAGCAGTGGACGACACTGGACAACACGTTCAAACTGCGCCTACTATCCTTCGCAGGCTGCACCTAGAAGCTAGGAAGTATTTCCAAGCCGAAATACAAGGTCGCCGGCCTGATAATCTCCCAGGGATTCTGCGCATCGAGTGGTCTGCGCGGGCCACACCCCCAAGCGCTGCACTTCAAAGGAGCGCGCCAGTGGTCGCTGGAACTCGCACGCAGCAGCAGTGGACGACACTGGACAACACGCTTAAACTGAGTCTGCTATGCTTCGCAGGCTGCACCTAGAAGCTCCGAAGTATTTCCAAGCCGAAAGACAAGTGCGCCGGCCTGATCATCTCCCAGGGATCCTGCGCATCGAGAGGTCTGCGTAGGCCACGCCCTTAAGCGCATTACTTCAAAGGAGCGTGTCAGTGGTCCGCTGGCACTCGCACGCAGCAGCAGTGGACGACACTGGACAACACGCTCAAACTGTGTCTACTATCCTTCGCAGGGTGCACCTAGAACCTCCGAAGTATTTCCAAGCCGAATGACAAGTGCGCCGGCCTGATCATGTCCTAGGGAATCTGCGCATTGATTGGTCTACGCGGGCCACTCCCCCAAGGACAGCACTTCAAAGGATCGCGTCAGTGGTTCGCTGGCACTCGCACGCAGCAGCATTAGACGAAAATGGACAACAAGCTTTGACTGCGTGTACTATCCTTCGCAGGCTGCACCTAGAACCTCAGAAGTATTTCCAAGCCGAAAGACAAGTGCGCCGGCCTGATCATCTCCCACGGATTCTGCGCATCGAGTGGTCTGCGCGGGCCACGCTCCCAAGCGCAGCACTTCAATGGAGCGCGTCAGTGGTCCACTGTCACTCGCACGCAGCAGCAGTGGACGACACTGGACATCACGCTTAAACTGCGTGTACTATCTTTCGCAGGCTCCACCTGCAGCCTCCGAATTATTTCCAAGCCGAAAGACAAGTGCGCGGGCCTGATCATGTCCCAGGGATTCTGCGCATCGAGTGGTCTGCGCGGGCCACGCCCTCAAGCGCAGCACTTCAAAGGCGCGCGTCAGTGGTCCCCTCGCACTCGCATGCAGCAGCTGTGGACGACACTGGACATCACGCTTAAACTGCGTCTACTATCTTTCGCAGGCTCCACCTAGAACCTCGGAAATATTTCCAAGCCGAAAGACAAGTGCGCCGGCCTGATCATCTCCCAGGGCTTTTGCGCATCGAGTGGACTGCGCGGGCCACGCCCCCAATGGTAGCATTTTAAAGGAGCGCGCCAGTGGTCCGTAGGCACTCGCACGCAGCAGCAGTGGACGACACTGGACAACACGCTTAAACTGCGTCTACTATCCTTCGCAGGCTGCACATAGAAGCTCCGAAGTATTTCCATGCCGAAAGGCAAGTGCGCCGGCCTGAACATCTCCCAGGGATTCTGCGCATCGAGTGGTCTTCGCGGGTCACGCCCCCAAGCGCAGCACTTCAAAGGAGCGCGCCAGTGGTCGCTGGCACTCGCACGCAGCAGCAGTGGACGACACTGGACAACACGCTTAAACTGCGTCTACTATCCTTCGCAGGCTGCACATAGAAGCTCCGAAGTATTTCCATGCCGAAAGGCAAGTGCGCCGGCCTGAACATCTCCCAGGGATTCTGCGCATCGAGTGGTCTTCGCGGGTCACGCCCCCAAGCGCAGCACTTCAAAGGAGCCCGTGAGTGGTTCGGTGACACTCGCACGCAGCAGCAGTGGACGACAATGGACAACACGCCTAAACTGCGTCTACTATCCTTCGCAGGCTGCATCTAGCACCTCCGAAGTATTCCCAAGCCGAAATAAAAGCGCAATGGCCTGATCATCTCCCAGGTATTCTGCGCATCGAGTGGTCTGCGCGGGCCACGCTCCCAAGCGCAGGACTTCAAATGAGCGCGTCAGTGGTCCGCTGGCACTCGCACGCAGCAGCAGTGGACGACACTGGACAACACGCTTAAACTGCGTCTACTATCTTTCGCAGGCTGCACCTAGAACCTCCGAAGTATTTCCAAGCCGAAAGAGAAGTGCGCCGGCCTGAACATCTCCCAGGGATTATGCGCATCGAGTGGTCTGCGCGGGCCACGCTCCCAAGCGCAGGACTTCAAAGGAGCGCGTCAGTGGTCCGCTGGCACTCGCACGCAGCAGCAGTGGACGACACTGGACAACACGCTCAAACTGCGTCTACTATCCTTCGCAGGCTGCACCTAGAAGCTCCGAAGTATTTCCAAGCCGAAAGACAAGTGCGCCGGCCTGGTCACCTCCCAGGGAATCTGCACATTGAGTTTGTCTGCGCGGGCTACACCCCCAAGCACAGCACTTCAAAGGAGCTCGTCAGTGGATCGCTGGCACTCTCACGTAGCAGCACAGGATGACAATGGACAACACGCTTAAACTGCGTCTACTATCCTTCGCAGGCTGCACCTAGAACCTCAGAAGTATTTCCAAGCCGAAAGACAAGTGCGCCGGCCTGGTCATCTCACTGGGAATCTGCGCATTGAGTGGTCTGCGCGCGCCACGCCCCCAAGCACAGCACTTCAAACGAACGCGTCAGTGGTTCGTTGGCACTCGCACGCAGCAGCATTAGACGAAAATGGACAACACGCTTTGACTGCGTGTACTATCCTTCGCAGGCTGCACCTAGAACTTCAGAAGTATTTCCAAGCCGAAAGACAAGTGCGCCGGCCTGATCATCTCTCACGGATTATGCGCATCGAGTGGTCTGCGCGGTCCACGCTCCCAAGCGCAGCACTTCAAAGGAGCGCGTCAGTGGTCCAGTGGCACTCGGACGCAGCACCAGTGGACGACACTGGACAACACGCTCAAACTGCGTCTACTATTCTTCGCTGGCTGTAACTAGAATTTCCAAGCCGAAAGACAAGTGCGCCGGCCTGATCATCTGCCAGAGATTCTGCGCATCGAGTGGTCTGCGCGGGCCACGCCCCCAAGCGCAGCACTTCAATGGAGCGCGTCAGTGGTCCACTGTCACTCGCACGCAGCAGCAGTGGACGACACTGGACATCACGCTTAAACTGCGTGTACTATCTTTCGCAGGCTCCACCTACAGCCTCCGAAGTATTTCCAAGCCGAAAGACAAGTACGCCGGCCTGATCATCTCCCAGGCAATCTGCGCATTGAGTGGTCTGCGCGGGCCACGCCCCGAAGCACAACACTTCAAAGGAGTGCGTCAGTGGTGCGCTGGAACTCGCACGCAGCAGCAGTGGACGACAATGCACAACACGCTTAAACTGCGTGTACGGTCTTTCGCAGGCTGCACCTAGAAGCTCCGAAGTATTTCCAAGCCGAAAGACAAGTGCGCCGGCCTGATCATGTCCCAGGGATTCTGCGCATCGAGTGGTCTGCGCCGGCCACGCCCTCAAGCGCAGCACTTCAAAGGCGCGCGTCAGTGGTCCCCTCGCACTCGCATGCAGCAGCTGTGGACGACACTGGACATCACGCTGAAACTGCGTCTACTATCTTTGGCAGGCTCCACCTAGAACCTCGGAAATATTTCCAAGCCGAAAGACAAGTGCGCCGGCCTGATCATCTCCCAGGGATTTTGCGCATCGAGTGGACTGCGCGGGCCACGCCCCCAATGGTAGCATTTTAAAGGAGCGCGCCAGTGGTCCGTAGGCACTCGCACGCAGCAGCAGTGGACGACACTGGACAACACGTTCAAACTGCGCCTACTATCCTTCGCAGGCTGCACCTAGAAGCTACGAAGTATTTCCAAGCCGAAATACAAGGTCGCCGGCCTGATAATCTCCCAGGGATTCTGCGCATCGAGTGGTCTGCGCGGGCCACACCCCCAAGCGCTGCACTTCAAAGGAGCGCGCCAGTGGTCGCTGGCACTCGCACGCAGCAGCAGTGGACGACACTGGACAACACGCTTAAACTGAGTCTGCTATGCTTCGCAGGCTGCACCTAGAAGCTCCGAAGTATTTCCAAGCCGAAAGACAAGTGCGCCGGCCTGATCATCTCCCAGGGATCCTGCGCATCGAGAGGTCTGCGTAGGCCACGCCCTTAAGCGCATTACTTCAAAGGAGCGTGTCAGTGGTCCGCTGGCACTCGCACGCAGCAGCAGTGGACGACACTGGACAACACGCTCAAACTGTGTCTACTATCCTTCGCAGGGTGCACCTAGAACCTCCGAAGTATTTCCAAGCCGAATGACAAGTGCGCCGGCCTGATCATGTCCTAGGGATTCTGCGCATTGATTGGTCTACGCGGGCCACTCCCCCAAGGACAGCACTTCAAAGGATCGCGTCAGTGGTTCGCTGGCACTCGCACGCAGCAGCATTAGACGAAAATGGACAACACGCTTTGACTGCGTGTACTATCCTTCGCAGGCTGCACCTAGAGCCTCAGAAGTATTTCCAAGCCGAAAGACAAGTGCGCCGGCCTGATCATCTCCCACGGATTCTGCGCATCGAGTGGTCTGCGCGGGCCACGCTCCCAAGCGCAGCACTTCAAAGGAGCGCGTCAGTGGTCCAGTGGCACTCGGACGCAGCACCAGTGGACGACACTGGACAACACGCTCAAACTGCGTCTACTATCCTTCGTAGGCTGTAACTAGAAGCTCCTAAGTATTTCCAAGCCGAAAGACAAGTGCGCCGGCCTGATCATCTGCCAGAGATTCTGCGCATCGAGTGGTCTGCGCGGGCCACGCCCCCAAGCGCAGCACTTCAATGGAGCGCGTCAGTGGTCCACTGTCACTCGCACGCAGCAGCAGTGGACGACACTGGACATCACGCTTAAACTGCGTGTACTATCTTTCGCAGGCTCCACCTGCAGCCTCCGAAGTATTTCCAAGCCGAAAGACAAGTGCGCGGGCCTGATCATGTCCCAGGGATTCTGCGCATCGAGTGGTCTGCGCGGGCCACGCCCTCAAGCGCAGCACTTCAAAGGCGCGCGTCAGTGGTCCCCTCGCACTCGCATGCAGCAGCTGTGGACGGCACTGGACATCACGCTTAAACTGCGTCTACTATCTTTCGCAGGCTCCACCTAGAACCTCGGAAATATTTCCAAGCCGAAAGACAAGTGCGCCGGCCTGATCATCTCCCAGGGCTTTTGCGCATCGAGTGGACTGCGCGGGCCACGCCCCCAATGGTAGCATTTTAAAGGAGCGTGCCAGTGGTCCGTAGGCACTCGCACGCAGCAGCAGTGGACGACACTGGACAACACGCTTAAACTGCGTCTACTATCCTTCGCAGGCTGCACATAGAAGCTCCGAAGTATTTCCATGCCGAAAGCCAAGTGCGCCGGCCTGAACATCTCCCAGGGATTCTGCGCATCGAGTGGTCTTCGCGGGTCACGCCCCCAAGCGCAGCACTTCAAAGGAGCGCGCCAGTGGTCGCTGGCACTCGCACGCAGCAGCAGTGGACGACACTGGACAACACGCTTAAACTGAGTCTGCTATGCTTCGCAGGCTGCACCTAGAAGCTCCGAAGTATTTCCAAGCCGAAAAACAAGTGCGCCGGCCTGATCATCTCCCAGGGATCCTGCGCATCGAGAGGTCTGCGTAGGCCACGCCCTTAAGCGCATTACTTCAAAGGAGCGTGTCAGTGGTTCGCTGGCACTCTCACGCAGCAGCAGTGGACGACACTGGACAACACGCTCAAACTGTGTCTACTATCCTTCGCAGGCTGCACCTAGAACCTCCGAAGTATTTCCAAGCCGAATGACAATTGCGCCGGCCTGATCATGTCCTAGGGAATCTGCGCATTGATTAGTCTACGCGGGCCACTCCCCCAAGGACAGCACTTCAAAGGATCGCGTCAGTGGTTCGCTGGCACTCGCACGCAGTAGCAGTGGACGACAATGGACAACACGCTTAACCTGCGTGTACTATCCTTCGCAGGCTGCACCTAGAAGCTCCGAAGTATTTCCAAGCCGAAAGACAAGTGCGCCGGCCTGATCATCTCCCACGGATTCTGCGCATCGAGTGGTCTGCGCGGTCCACGCTCCCAAGCGCAGCACTTCAAAGGAGCGCGTCAGTGGTCCAGTGGCACTCGGACGCAGCACCAGTGGACGACAATGGACAACACGCCTAAACTGCGTCTACTATCCTTCGCAGGCTGCATCTAGCACCTCCGAAGTACTCCCAAGCCGAAATAAAAGCGCACCGGCCTGATCATCTCCCAGGGATTCTGCGCATCGAGTGGTCTTCGCTGGTCACGCCCCCAAGCGCAGCACTTCAAAGGAGCGCGTCAGTGGTCCGCTGGTACTCGCACGCAGCAGCAGTGGACGACAATGGACAACACGCTTAAACTGCGTGTACGGTCCTTCGAAGGCTGCACCTAGAAGCTCCGAAGTATTTTCCAAGCCGAAAGACAAGTGCGCCGGCCTGATCATCTCCCAGGGATTCTGCGCATCGAGTGGTTTGCGCGGGCCACGCCCCCAAGCGCAGCATTTAAATTGAGCGCGACGGTGGTCTGCTGGCACTCGCACGCAGCAGCAGTGGACGACACTGGACAACACGCTTAAACTGCGTCTACTATCCTTCGCAGGCTGCAAATAGAAGCTCCGAAGTATTTCCATGCCGAAATACAAGGTCGCCGGCCTGATAATCTCCCAGGGATTCTGCGCATCGAGTGGTCTGCGCGGGCCACACCCCCAAGCGCTGCACTTCAAAGGAGCGCGCCAGTGGTCGCTGGCACTCGCACGCAGCAGCAGTGGACGACACTGGACAACACGCTTAAACTGAGTCTGCTATGCTTCGCAGGCTGCACCTAGAAGCTCCGAAGTATTTCCAAGCCGAAAAACAAGTGCGCCGGCCTGATCATCTCCCAGGGATCCTGCGCATCGAGAGGTCTGCGTAGGCCACGCCCTTAAGCGCATTACTTCAAAGGAGCGTGTCAGTGGTTCGCTGGCACTCTCACGCAGCAGCAGTGGACGACACTGGACAACACGCTCAAACTGTGTCTACTATCCTTCGCAGGCTGCACCTAGAACCTCCGAAGTATTTCCAAGCCGAATGACAAGTGCGCCGGCCTGATCATGTCCTAGGGAATCTGCGCATTGATTAGTCTACGCGGGCCACTCCCCCAAGGACAGCACTTCAAAGGAGCCCGTCAGTGGTTCGGTGACACTCGCACGCAGCAGCAGTGGACGACAATGGACAACACGCCTAAACTGCGTCTACTATCCTTCGCAGGCTGCATCTAGCACCTCCGAAGTATTCCCAAGCCGAAATAAAAGCGCACCGGCCTGATCATCTCCCAGGTATTCTGCGCATCGAGTGGTCTGCGCGGGCCACGCTCCCAAGCGCAGGACTTCAAAGGAGCGCGTCAGTGGTCCGCTGGCACTCGCACGCAGCAGCAGTGGACGACACTGGACAACACGCTTAAACTGCGTCTACTATCTTTCGCAGGCTGCACCTAGAACCTCCGAAGTATTTCCAAGCCGAAAGAGAAGTGCGCCGGCCTGAACATCTCCCAGGGATTATGCGCATCGAGTGGTCTGCGCGGGCCACGCTCCCAAGCGCAGGACTTCAAAGGAGCGCGTCAGTGGTCCGCTGGCACTCGCACGCAGCAGCAGTGGACGACACTGGACAACACGCTCAAACTGCGTCTACTATCCTTCGCAGGCTGCACCTAGAAGCTCCGAAGTATTTCCAAGCCGAAAGACAAGTGCGCCGGCCTGGTCACCTCCCAGGGAATCTGCACATTGAGTTTGTCTGCGCGGGCTACACCCCCAAGCACAGCACTTCAAAGGAGCTCGTCAGTGGATCGCTGGCACTCTCACGTAGCAGCACAGGATGACAATGGACAACACGCTTAAACTGCGTCTACTATCCTTCGCAGGCTGCACCTAGAACCTCAGAAGTATTTCCAAGCCGAAAGACAAGTGCGCCGGCCTGGTCATCTCACTGGGAATCAGCGCATTGAGTGGTCTGCGCGGGCCACGCCCCCAAGCACAGCACTTCAAACGAACGCGTCAGTGGTTCGTTGGCACTCGCACGCAGCAGCATTAGACGAAAATGGACAACACGCTTTGACTGCGTGTACTATCCTTCGCAGGCTGCACCTAGAACCTCAGAAGTATTTCCAAGCCGAAAGACAAGTGCGCCGGCCTGATCATCTCCCACGGATTCTGCGCATCGAGTGGTCTGCGCGGTCCACGCTCCCAAGCGCAGCACTTCAAAGGAGCGCGTCAGTGGTCCAGTGGCACTCGGACGCAGCACCAGTGGACGACACTGGACAACACGCTCAAACTGCGTCTACTATCCTTCGCTGGCTGTAACTAGAAGCTCCTAAGTATTTCCAAGCCGAAAGACAAGTGCGCCGGCCTGATCATCTGCCAGAGATTCTGCGCATCGAGTGGTCTGCGCGGGCCACGCCCCCAAGCGCAGCACTTCAATGGAGCGCGTCAGTGGTTCACTGTCACTCGCACGCAGCAGCAGTGGACGACACTGGACATCACGCTTAAACTGCGTGTACTATCGTTCGCAGGCTCCACCTACAGCCTCCGAAGTATTTCCAAGCCGAAAGACAAGTACGCCGGCCTGATCATCTCCCAGGCAATCTGCGCATTGAGTGGTCTGCGCGGGCCACGCCCCGAAGCACAACACTTCAAAGGAGTGCGTCAGTGGTGCGCTGGTACTCGCACGCAGCAGCAGTGGACGACAATGCACAACACGCTTAAACTGCGTGTACGGTCTTTCGCAGGCTGCACCTAGAAGCTCCGAAGTATTTCCAAGCCGAAAGACAAGTGCGCCGGCCTGATCATGTCCCAGGGATTCTGCGCATCGAGTGGTCTGCGCGGGCCACGCCCTCAAGCGCAGCACTTCAAAGGCGCGCGTCAGTGGTCCCCTCGCACTCGCATGCAGCAGCTGTGGACGACACTGGACATCACGCTGAAACTGCGTCTACTATCTTTGGCAGGCTCCACCTATAACCTCGGAAATATTTCCAAGCCGAAAGACAAGTGCACCGGCCTGATCATCTCCCAGGGATTTTGCGCATCGAGTGGACTGCGCGGGCCACGCCCCCAATGGTAGCATTTTAAAGGAGCGCGCCAGTGGTCCGTAGGCACTCGCACGCAGCAGCAGTGGACGACACTGGACAACACGTTCAAACTGCGCCTACTATCCTTCGCAGGCTGCACCTAGAAGCTACGAAGTATTTCCAAGCCGAAATACAAGGTCGCCGGCCTGATAATCTCCCAGGGATTCTGCGCATCGAGTGGTCTGCGCGGGCCACACCCCCAAGCGCTGCACTTCAAAGGAGCGCGCCAGTGGTCGCTGGCACTCGCACGCAGCAGCAGTGGACGACACTGGACAACACGCTTAAACTGAGTCTGCTATGCTTCGCAGGCTGCACCTAGAAGCTCCGAAGTATTTCCAAGCCGAAAGACAAGTGCGCCGGCCTGATCATCTCCCAGGGATCCTGCGCATCGAGAGGTCTGCGTAGGCCACGCCCTTAAGCGCATTACTTCAAAGGAGCGTGTCAGTGGTCCGCTGGCACTCGCACGCAGCAGCAGTGGACGACACTGGACAACACGCTCAAACTGTGTCTACTATCCTTCGCAGGGTGCACCTAGAACCTCCGAAGTATTTCCAAGCCGAATGACAAGTGCGCCGGCCTGATCATGTCCTAGGGAATCTGCGCATTGATTGGTCTACGCGGGCCACTCCCCCAAGGACAGCACTTCAAAGGATCGCGTCAGTGGTTCGCTGGCACTCGCACGCAGCAGCATTAGACGAAAATGGACAACACGCTTTGACTGCGTGTACTATCCTTCGCAGGCTGCACCTAGAACCTCAGAAGTATTTCCAAGCCGAAAGACAAGTGCGCCGGCCTGATCATCTCCCACGGATTCTGCGCATCGAGTGGTCTGCGCGGGCCACGCTCCCAAGCGCAGCACTTCAAAGGAGCGCGTCAGTGCTCCAGTGGCACTCGGACGCAGCACCAGTGGACGACACTGGACAACACGCTTAAACTGCGTGTACTATCTTTCGCAGGCTCCACCTGCAGCCTCCGAAGTATTTCCAAGCCGAAAGACAACTGCGCGGGCCTGATCATGTCCCAGGGATTCTGCGCATCGAGTGGTCTGCGCGGGCCACGCCCTCAAGCGCAGCACTTCAAAGGCGCGCGTCAGTGGTCCCCTCGCACTCGCATGCAGCAGCTGTGGACGACACTGGACATCACGCTTAAACTGCGTCTACTATCTTTCGCAGGCTCCACCTAGAACCTCGGAAATATTTCCAAGCCGAAAGACAAGTGCGCCGGCCTGATCATCTCCCAGGGCTTTTGCGCATCGAGTGGACTGCGCGGGCCACGCCCCCAATGGTAGCATTTTAAAGGAGCGCGCCAGTGGTCCGTAGGCACTCGCACGCAGCAGCAGTGGACGACACTGGACAACACGTTCAAACTGCGCCTACTATCCTTCGCAGGCTGCACCTAGAAGCTACGAAGTATTTCCAAGCCGAAATACAAGGTCGCCGGCCTGATAATCTCCCAGGGATTCTGCGCATCGAGTGGTCTGCGCGGGCCACACCCCCAAGCGCTGCACTTCAAAGGAGCGCGCCAGTGGTCGCTGGCACTCGCACGCAGCAGCAGTGGACGACACTGGACAACACGCTTAAACTGAGTCTGCTATGCTTCGCAGGCTGCACCTAGAAGCTCCGAAATATTTCCAAGCCGAAAAACAAGTGCGCCGGCCTGATCATCTCCCAGAGATCCTGCGCATCGAGAGGTCTGCGTAGGCCACGCCCTTAAGCGCATTACTTCAAAGGAGCGTGTCAGTGGTTCGCTGGCACTCTCACGCAGCAGCAGTGGACGACACTGGACAACACGCTCAAACTGTGTCTACTATCCTTCGCAGGCTGCACCTAGAACCTCCGAAGTATTTCCAAGCCGAATGACAAGTGCGCCGGCCTGATCATGTCCTAGGGAATCTGCGCATTGATTAGTCTACGCGGGCCACTCCCCCAAGGACAGCACTTCAAGATCGCGTCAGTGGTTCGCTGGCACTCGCACGCATTAGCAGTGGACGACAATGGACAACACGCTTAACCTGCGTGTACTATCCTTCGCAGGCTGCACCTAGAAGCTCCGAAGTATTTCCAAGCCGAAAGACAAGTGCGCCGGCCTGATCATCTCCCACGGATTCTGCGCATCGAGTGGTCTGCGCGGTCCACGCTCCCAAGCGCAGCACTTCAAAGGAGCGCGTCAGTGGTCCAGTGGCACTCGGACGCAGCACCAGTGGACGACAATGGACAACACGCCTAAACTGCGTCTACTATCCTTCGCAGGCTGCATCTAGCACCTCCGAAGTACTCCCAAGCCGAAATAAAAGCGCACCGGCCTGATCATCTCCCAGGGATTATGCGCATCGAGTGGTCTGCGCGGGCCACGCTCCCAAGCGCAGGACTTCAAAGGAGCGCGTCAGTGGTCCGCTGGCACTCGCACGCAGCAGCAGTGGACGACACTGGACAACACGCTTAAACTGCGTCTACTATCCTTCGCAGGCTGCTCCTAGAACCTCAGAAGCATTTCCAAGCCGAAAGACAAGTGCGCCGGCCTGGTCATCTCCCTGGGAATCTGCGCATTGAGTGGTCTGCGCGGGCCACGCCCCCAAGCGCAGCACTTCAAACGAACGCGTAAGTCGTTCGCTGGCACTCGCACGCAGCAGCATTAGACGAAAATGGACAACACGCTTAGACTGCGTGTACTATCCTTCGCAGGCTGCACCTAGAACCTCAGAAGTATTTCAAAGCCGAAAGACAAGTGCGCCGGCCTGATCATCTCCCACGGATTCTGCGCATCAAATGGTCTGCGCGGGCCACGCTCCCAAGCGCAGCACTTCAAAGGAGCGCGTCAGTGGTCCAGTGGCACTCGGACGCAGCACCAGTGGACGACACTGGACAACACGCTCAAACTGCGTCTACTATCCTTCGCAGGCTGTAACTAGAAGCTCCTAAGTATTTCCAAGCCGAAAGACAAGTGCGCCGGCCTGATCATCTGCCAGAGATTCTGCGCATCGAGTGGTCTGCGCGGGCCACGCCATCAAGCGCAGCACTTCAAAGGAGCGCGTCAGTGGTCCACTGTCACTCGCACGCAGCAGCAGTGGACGACACTGGACATCACGCTTAAACTGCGTGTACTATCTTTCGCAGGCTGTAACTAGAACCTCAGAAGCATTTCCAAGCCGAAAGACAAGTGCGCCGGCCTGGTCATCTCCCTGGGAATCTGCGCATTGAGTGGTCTGCGCGGGCAACGCCCCCAAGCGCAGCACTTCAAACGAACGCGTAAGTCGTTCGCTGGCACTCGCACGCAGCAGCATTAGACGAAAATGGACAACACGCTTAGACTGCGTGTACTATCCTTCGCAGGCTGCACCTACAACCTCCGAAGTATTTCCAAGCCGATGACAAGTACGCCGGCCTGATCATCTCCCAGGCAATCTGCGCATTGAGTGGTCTGCGCGGGCCACGCCCCCAAGCACAACGCTTCAAAGGAGCGCGTCAGTGGTTCGCTGGTACTCGCACGCAGCAGCAGTGGACGACAATGGACAACACGCTTAAACTGCGTGTACGGTCCTTCGCAGGCTGCACCTAGAAGCTCCGAAGTATTTTCCAAGCCGAAAGACAAGTGCGCCGGCCTGATCATCTCCCAGGGATTCTGCGCATCGAGTGGTCTGCGCGGGCCACGCCCCCAAGCGCAGCATTTAAATTGAGCGCGTCGGTGGTCTGCTGGCACTCGCACGCAGCAGCAGTGGACGACACTGGACAACACGCTTAAACTGCGTCTACTACCCTTCGCAGGCTGCACATAGAAGCTCCGAAGTATTTCCATGCCGAAAGGCAAGTGCGCCGGCCTGAACATCTCCCAGGGATTCTGCGCATCGAGTGGTCTTCGCGGGTCACGCCCCCAAGCGCAGCACTTCAAAGGAGCCCGTCAGTGGTTCGGTGACACTCGCACGCAGCAGCAGTGGACGACAATGGACAACACGCCTAAACTGCGTCTACTATCCTTCGCAGGCTGCATCTAGCACCTCCGAAGTATTCCCAAGCCGAAATAAAAGCGCACCGGCCTGATCATCTCCCAGGTATTCTGCGCATCGCGTGGTCTGCGCGGGCCACGCTCCCAAGCGCAGGACTTCAAAGGAGCGCGTCAGTGGTCCGCTGGCACTCGGACGCAGCAGCAGTGGACGACACTGGACAACACGCTTAAACTGCGTCTACTATCTTTCGCAGGCTGCACCTAGAACCTCCGAAGTATTTCCAAGCCGAAAGAGAAGTGCGCCGGCCTGAACATCTCCCAGGGATTATGCGCTTTGAGTGGTCTGCGCGGGCCACGCTCCCAAGCGCAGGACTTCAAAGGAGCGCGTCAGTGGTCCGCTGGCACTCGCACGCAGCAGCAGTGGACGACACTGGACAACACGCTCAAACTGCGTCTACTATCCTTCGCAGGCTGCACCTAGAAGCTCCGAAGAATTTCCAAGCCGAAAGACAAGTGCGCCGGCCTGGTCACCTCCCAGGGAATCTGCACATTGAGTTTGTCTGCGCGGGCTACACCCCCAAGCACAGCACTTCAAAGGAGCTCGTCAGTGGATCGCTGGCACTCTCACGTAGCAGCACAGGATGACAATGGACAACACGCTTAAACTGCGTCTACTATCCTTCGCAGGCTGCACCTAGAACCTCAGAAGTATTTCCAAGCCGAAAGACAAGTGCGCCGGCCTGGTCATCTCACTGGGAATCTGCGCATTGAGTGGTCTGCGCGGGCCACGCCCCCAAGCATAGCACTTCAAACGAACGCGTCAGTGGTTCGCTGGCACTCGCACGCTGCAGCATTAGACGAAAATGGACAACACGCTTTGACTGCGTGTACTATCCTTCGCAGGCTGCACCTAGAACCTCAGAAGTATTTCCAAGCCGAAAGACAAGTGCGCCGGCCTGATCATCTCCCACGGATTCTGCGCATCGAGTGGTCTGCGCGGTCCACGCTCCCAAGCGCAGCACTTCAAAGGAGCGCGTCAGTGGTCCAGTGGCACTCGGACGCAGCACCAGTGGACGACACTGGACAACACGCTCAAACTGCGTCTACTATCTTTCGCAGGCTCCACCTACAGCCTCCGAAGTATTTCCAAGCCGAAAGACAAGTACGCCGGCCTGATCATCTCCCAGGCAATCTGCGCATTGAGTGGTCTGCGCGGGCCACGCCCCGAAGCACAACACTTCAAAGGAGCGCGTCAGTGGTGCGCTGGTACTCGCACGCAGCAGCAGTGGACGACAATGCACAACACGCTTAAACTGCGTGTACGGTCTTTCGCAGGCTGCACCTAGAAGCTCCTAAGTATTTCCAAGCCGAAAGACAAGTGCGCCGGCCTGATCATGTCCCAGGGATTCTGCGCATCGAGTGGTCTGCGCGGGCCACGCCCTCAAGCGCAGCACTTCAAAGGCGCGCGTCAGTGGTCCCCTCGCACTCGCATGCAGCAGCTGTGGACGACAGTGGACATCACGCTGAAACTGCGTCTACTATCTTTCGCAGGCTCCACCTAGACCCTCGGAAATATTTCCAAGCCGAAAGACAAGTGCGCCGGCCTGATCATCTCCCAGGGATTTTGCGCATCGAGTGGACTGCGCGGGCCACGCCCCCAATGGTAGCATTTTAAAGGAGCGCGCCAGTGGTCCGTAGGCACTCGCACGCAGCAGCAGTGGACGACATTGGACAACACGTTCAAACTGCGCCTACTATCCTTCGCAGGCTGCACCTAGAAGCTACGAAGTATTTCCAAGCCGAAATACAAGGTCGCCGGCCTGATAATCTCCCAGGGATTCTGCGCATCGAGTGGTCTGCGCGGGCCACACCCCCAAGCGCTGCACTTCAAAGGAGCGCGCCAGTGGTCGCTGGCACTCGCACGCAGCAGCAGTGGACGACACTGGACAACACGCTTAAACTGAGTCTGCTATGCTTCGCAGGCTGCACCTAGAAGCTCCGAAGTATTTCCAAGCCGAAAGACAAGTGCGCCAGCCTGATCATCTCCCAGGGATCCTGCGCATCGAGAGGTCTGCGTAGGCCACGCCCTTAAGCGCATTACTTCAAAGGAGCGTGTCAGTGGTCCGCTGGCACTCGCACGCAGCAGCAGTGGACGACACTGGACAACACGCTCAAACTGTGTCTACTATCCTTCGCAGGCTGCACCTAGAACCTCCGAAGTATTTCCAAGCCGAATGACAAGTGCGCCGGCCTGATCATGTCCTAGGGAATCTGCGCATTGATTGGTCTACGCGGGCCACTCCCCCAAGGACAGCACTTCAAAGGATCGCGTCAGTGGTTCGCTGGCACTCGCACGCAGCAGCATTAGACGAAAATGGACAACACGCTTTGACTGCGTGTACTATCCTTCGCAGGCTGCACCTAGAACCTCAGAAGTATTTCCAAGCCGAAAGACAAGTGCGCCGGCCTGATCATCTCCCACGGATTCTGCGCATCGAGTGGTCTGCGCGGGCCACGCTCCCAAGCGCAGCACTTCAAAGGAGCGCGTCAGTGGTCCAGTGGCACTCGGACGCAGCACCAGTGGACGACGCTGGACAACACGCTCAAACTGCGTCTACTATCCTTCGCAGGCTGTAACTAGAAGCTCCTAAGTATTTCCAAGCCGAAAGACAAGTGCGCGGGCCTGATCATGTCCCAGGGATTCTGCGCATCTTGTGGTCTGCGCGGGCCACGCCCTCAAGCGCAGCACTTCAAAGGCGCGCGTCAGTGGTCCCCTCGCACTCGCATGCAGCAGCTGTGGACGACACTGGACATCACGCTTAAACTGCGTCTACTATCTTTCGCAGGCTCCACCTAGAACCTCGGAAATATTTCCAAGCCGAAAGACAAGTGCGCCGGCCTGATCATCTCCCAGGGCTTTTGCGCATCGAGTGGACTGCGCGGGCCACGCCCCCAATGGTAGCATTTTAAAGGAGCGCGCCAGTGGTCGCTGGCACTCGCACGCAGCAGCAGTGGACGACACTGGACAGCACGCTTAAACTGAGTCTGCTATGCTTCGCAGGCTGCACCTAGAAGCTCCGAAGTATTTCCAAGCCGAAAAACAAGTGCGCCGGCCTGATCATCTCCCAGGGATCCTGCGCATCGAGAGGTCTGCGTAGGCCACGCCCTTAAGCGCATTACTTCAAAGGAGCGTGTCAGTGGTTCGCTGGCACTCTCACGCAGCAGCAGTGGACGACACTGGACAACACGCTCAAACTGTGTCTACTATCCTTCGCAGGCTGCACCTAGAACCTCCGAAGTATTTCCAAGCCGAATGACAAGTGCGCCGGCCTGATCATGTCCTAGGGAATCTGCGCATTGATTAGTCTACGCGGGCCACTCCCCCAAGGACAGCACTTCAAAGGATCGCGTCAGTGGTTCGCTGGCACTCGCACGCAGTAGCAGTGGACGACAATGGACAACACGCTTAACCTGCGTGTACTATCCTTCGCAGGCTGCACCTAGAAGCTCCGAAGTATTTCCAAGGCGAAAGACAAGTGCGCCGGCCTGATCATCTCCCAGGGATTCTGCGCGGGACACGCCCCCAAGCGCAGCACTTCGAATGAGCGCGTCAGTGGTCCACTGGCACTCGCACGCAGCACCAGTGGATGACACTGGACAACACGCTCAAACTGAGTCTACTATCCTTCGCAGGCTGCACCTAGAAGCTCCGAAGTATTTCCAAGCCGAAAGACAAGTGCGCCGGTCTGATCATCTCCCAGGGTTTCTGCGCATCGAGTGGTCTGCACGGGCCACGCCCCCAAGCGCAGCACGTCAAAGGAGCGCGTCAGTGGTCCACTGGCACTCGCATGTAGCTGCAGTGGACGACACTGGACAACACGCTTAAACTGCTTCTACTATCCTTCGCAGGCTGCACCTAGAACCTCCGAAGTATTTTCAAGCCGAAAGACAAGTGCGCCGGCCTGGTCACCTCCCAGGGAATCTGCACATTGAGTTTGTCTGCGCGGGCTACTCCCCCAGGCACAGCACTTCAAAAGAGCGCGTCAGTGGCTCGCTCGCACTCTCACGTAGCAGCACAGGACGACAATGGACAACACGCTTAAACTGCGTCTACTATCCTTTGCAGGCTGCACCTAGAACCTCAGAAGTATTTCCAAGCCTAAAGACAAGTGCGCCAGCCCGATCATCTGCCAGAGATTCTGCGCATCGAGTGGTCTGCGCGGGTCACGCCCCCAAGCGCACCACTTCAATGGAGCGCGTCAGTGGTCCACTGTCACTCGCACGCAGCAGCAGTGGACGACACAGGATATCACGCTTAAACTGCGTGTACTATCTTTCGCAGGCTCCACCTACAACCTCCGATGTATTTCCAAGCCGAAAGACAAGTGCGCCGGCCTGATCATCTCCCAGGCAATCTGCCCATTGAGTGGTCTGCGCGGGCCACGCCCCCAAGCACAACACTTCGAAGGAGCGCGTCAGTGGTTCTCTGGTACTCGCACGCAGTAGCAGTGGACGACAATGGACAACACGCTTAAACTGCGTGTACTATCTTTTGCAGGCTGCACCTAGAAGCTCCGAAGTATTTCCAAGCCGAAAGACAAGTGCGCTGGCCTAATCATCTCCCAGGGATTCTGCGCATCGAGTTGTCTGCGCGGGCCACGCCCACAAGCACAGCTCTTCAAAGGAGCTCGTCAGTGGCTCGCTGGCACTCGCACGTAGCAGCACAGGACGACAATGGACAACACGCTTAAACTGCGTCTACTATCCTTCGCAGGCTGCACCTAGAACCTCAGAATTATTTCCGAGCCGAAATACAAGGTCGCCGGCCTGATAATCTCCCAGGGATTCTGCGCATCGAGTGGTCTGCGTGGGCCACAC
Organism: Amblyomma americanum; assembly: GCF_052857255.1. Lineage (NCBI taxonomy): Eukaryota > Metazoa > Arthropoda > Arachnida > Ixodida > Ixodidae > Amblyomma > Amblyomma americanum. The sequence goes on along the minus strand of NC_135504.1, from coordinate 163,047,841 downwards.
CCCCAAGCGCTGCACTTCAAAGGAGCGCGCCAGTGGTCGCTGGCACTCGCACGCAGCAGCAGTGGACGACACTGGGCAACACGCTTAAACTGTGTCTACTATCTTTCACAGGCTCCACCTAGAAGCCCCGAAGTATTTCCAAGCCGAAAGACAAGTGCGCCGGCCTGATCATCTCCCAGGGATTCTGCGCATCGTGTGGTCTGCGCGGGCCACGCCCCCAAGCGCAGCACTTCAAAGGAGCGCGTTAGTGGTTCGCTGGCACTCGCACGCAGCAGCAGTGGACGACACTGGACAACACGCTTAAACTGCGTCTACTATCCTTCGCAAGCTGCACCTAGAACCTCCGACGTATTTCCAAGCCGAAAGACAAGTGCGCCGGCCTGATCATCTCCCAGGGATTCTGCGCATCGAGTGGTCTGCGCGGGCTACGCCCCCAAGCGCAGCATTTAAAAGGAGCGCGTCAGTTGTCCGCTGGCACTCGCAGGCAGCAGCAGTTGACGACACTGGACAACAGGCTTACACTGCGTCTGCTAAACTTCTCAGGATGCACCTAGAACCTCCGACGTATTTCCAAGCCCAAAGATAAGTGCGCCGGCGTGGTCATCTCTCAGGGATTCGGCGCATCCAGTGGTCTGCGCGGGTTACGCCCTCATGCGCAGCATTTAAAATGAGCGCGTCAGTGGTCCGCTGGAACTCGCACGCTGCAGCAGTTGACGACACTGGACAACACGCTTACATTGCGTCTACTATCCTTCGTAAGCTGCGCCTAAAAACTCCGAGGTATTTACAAGCCCAAAGACATGTGCGCCGGCCTGAGCATCTCCCAGGTATTCGGCGCATTGAGTCGCCTACACGGGCCACGCCCCAAGCGCAGCATTTAAAAGGTGCGCGTCAGTTGTCCGCTGGCACTCGCACGCAGCAGCCGTTGACGACACTGGACAACACGCTTACACTGCGTCTACTATCCTTCGCAGGCAGCGCCTAGAAGCTTCGAAGTATTTCCAAGACGAAAGACAAGTGCGCCGGCCTGAGCATCTTCCAGGTATTCTGCGCATCGAGTGGTCTGCGTGGGCCACGCCCCCAAGCGCAGCATTTTAAAGGAGCGTGCCAGTGGTCCGTCGGCACTCGCACGCAGCAGCAGTGGACGACACTGGACAACACGTTCAAACTTCGCCTACTATCCTTCGCAGGCTGCACCTAGAAGCTCAGAAGTATTTCAAGCCGAAAGACAAGTGCGCCGGCCTTATCATCTCCCAGGGATTCTGCGCGGGACACGCCCCCAAGCGCAGCACTTCAAAGGAGCGCGTCAGTTGACCACTGGCACTCGCACGCCGCACCAGTGGACGACACTGGACAACACGCTTAAACTGAGTCTGCTATGCTTCGCAGGCTGCACCTAGTAGCTCCGAAGTATTTTCAAGCCGAAAGACAAGTGCGCCGGCCTGATCATCTCCCAAGATTTCTGCCCATCGAGTTGTGTGCGTGGGCCACGCCCCAAGCGCAACATTTTAAGGGAGCGCGCCAGCGGTCCCCTGGCACTCGCACGCAGCCGCAGTGGACGACACTGGACAACACGTTCAAACTGCGTCTACTATCCTTCGCAGGCTGCACCTAGAAGCTCCGAAGTATTTTCAAGCCGAAAGACAAGTGCGCCGGCCTGATCATCTCCCAAGAATTCTGCCCATCGAGTGGTGTGCGTGGGCCACGCCCCAAGCGCAACGTTTTAAGGGAGCGCGCCAGCGGTCCCCTGGCACTCGCACGCAGCCGCAGTGGACGACACTGGACAACACGTTCAAACTGCGTCTACTATCCTTCGCAGGCTGCACCTAGAAGCTCCGAAGTATTTCCAAGCCGAATGACAAGTGCGCCGGCCTGATCATCTTCCAGGGATCCTGCGCATCGAGTGGTCTGCGCAGGCCACGCCCTTAAGCGCATTACTTCAAAGGAGCGCGTCTGTGGTCCGCTGGCACTCGCACGCATCAGCGGTGGACGACACTGCACAACACGCTTAAACTGCGTCTACTATCTTTCGCAGGCTGCACCTAGAACCTCCGAAGTATTTCGAAGCCGAAAGAGAAGTGCGCCGGCCTGATCATCTCCCAGGGATTATGCGCATCGAGTGGTCTGCGCAAACCACGCCCCCAATCGCAGCATTTGAAAGGAGCGCGTCATTGGTCCGCTGGCACTCGCACGCGGCACTGGACGACACCGCACAACTCGCTTAAACTGCGACTACTATCCTTCGCAGACTGCACCTAGAACCTCAAAAGTATTTCCAAGCCGAAAGACAAGGGCGCCGGCCTGATCATGTCCCAGGGGTTCTGCGCATCGAGTGGTCTTTGCGGGCCACGCCCCCAAGCGCAGCACTTCAAAGGAGCCCGTCAGTGGTTCGGTGGCACTCGCAAGCAGCAGCAGTGGACGACAATGGACAACACGCCTAAACTGCGTCTACTATCTTTCGCAGGCTCCACCTAGAACCTCGGAAATATTTCCAAGCCGAAAGACAAGTGCGCCGGCCTGATCATCTCCCAGGGATTTTGCGCATCGAGTGGACTGCGCGGGCCACGCCCCCAATGGTAGCATTTTAAAGGAGCGCGTCAGTGGTCCGTAGGCACTCGCACGCAGCAGCAGTGGACGACACTGGACAACACGTTCAAACTGCGCCTACTATCCTTCGCAGGCTGCACCTAGAAGCTACGAAGTACTTCCAAGCCGAAATACAAGGTCGCCGGCCTGATAATCTCCCAGGGATTCTGCGCATCAAGTGGTCTGCGCGGGCCACACCCCCAAGCGCTGCACTTCAAAGGAGCGCGCCAGTGGTCGCTGGCACTCGCACGCAGCAGCAGTGGACGACACTGGACAACACGCTTAAACTGAGTCTGCTATGCTTCGCAGGCTGCACCTAGAAGCTCCGAAGTATTTGCAAGCCGAAAAACAAGTGCGCCGGCCTGATCATCTCCCAGGGATCCTGCGCATCGAGAGGTCTGCGTAGGCCACGCCCTTAAGCGCATTACTTCAAAGTAGCGTGTCAGTGGTTCGCTGGCACTCTCACGCAGCAGCAATGGACGACACTGGACAACACGCTCAAACTGTGTCTACTATCCTTCGCAGGCTGCACCTAGAACCTCCGAAGTATTTCCAAGCCGAATGACAAGTGCGCCGGCCTGATCATGTCCTAGGGAATCTGCGCATTGATTAGTCTACGCGGGCCACTCCCCCAAGGACAGCACTTCAAAGGATCGCGTCAGTGGTTCGCTGGCACTCGCACGCAGTAGCAGTGGACGACAATGGACAACACGCTTAACCTGCGTGTACTATCCTTCGCAGGCTGCACCTAGAAGCTCCGAAGTATTTCCAAGGCGAAAGACAAGTGCGCCGGCCTGATCATCTCCCAGGGATTCTGCGCGGGACACGCCCCCAAGCGCAGCACTTCGAATGAGCGCGTCAGTGGTCCACTGGCACTCGCACGCAGCACCAGTGGATGACACTGGACAACACGCTTAAACTGCTTCTACTATCCTTCGCAGGCTGCACCTAGAACCTCCGAAGTATTTTCAAGCCGAAAGACAAGTGCGCCGGCCTGGTCACCTCCCAGGGAATCTGCACATTGAGTTTGTCTGCGCGGGCTACTCCCCCAGGCACAGCACTTCAAAAGAGCGCGTCAGTGGCTCGCTCGCACTCTCACGTAGCAGCACAGGACGACAATGGACAACACGCTTAAACTGCGTCTACTATCCTTTGCAGGCTGCACCTAGAACCTCAGAAGTATTTCCAAGCCTAAATACAAGTGCGCCAGCCTGATCATCTGCCAGAGATTCTGCGCATCGAGTGGTCTGCGCGGGTCACGCCCCCAAGCGCACCACTTCAATGGAGCGCGTCAGTGGTCCACTGTCACTCGCACGCAGCAGCAGTGGACGACACAGGATATCACGCTTAAACTGCGTGTACTATCTTTCGCAGGCTCCACCTACAACCTCCGATGTATTTCCAAGCCGAAAGACAAGTGCGCCGGCCTGATCATCTCCCAGGCAATCTGCCCATTGAGTGGTCTGCGCGGGCCACGCCCCCAAGCACAACACTTCGAAGGAGCGCGTCAGTGGTTCGCTGGTACTCGCACGCAGTAGCAGTGGACGACAATGGACAACACGCTTAAACTGCGTGTACTATCCTTTGCAGGCTGCACCTAGAAGCTCCGAAGTATTTCCAAGCCGAAAGACAAGTGCGCTGGCCTAATCATCTCCCAGGGATTCTGCGCATCGAGTTGTCTGCGCGGGCCACGCCCACAAGCACAGCTCTTCAAAGGAGCGCGTCAGTGGCTCGCTGGCACTCGCACGTAGCAGCACAGGACGACAATGGACAACACGCTTAAACTGCGTCTACTATCCTTCGCAGGCTGCACCTAGAACCTCAGAATTATTTCCGAGCCGAAATACAAGGTCGCCGGCCTGATAATCTCCCAGGGATTCTGCGCATCGAGTGGTCTGCGTGGGCCGCACCCCCAAGCGCTGCACTTCAAAGGAGCGCGCCAGTGGTCGCTGGCACTCGCACGCAGCAGCAGTGGACGACACTGGGCAACACGCTTAAACTGCGTCTACTATCTTTCGCAGGCTCCACCTAGAAGCCCCGAAGTATTTCCAAGCCGAAAGACAAGTGCGCCGGCCTGATCATGTCCCAGGGATTCTGCGCATCGAGTGGTCTGCGCGGGCCACGCCCTCAAGCGCAGCACTTCAAATTCGCGCGTCAGTGGTCCCCTCGCACTCGCATGCAGCAGCTGTGGACGACACTGGACATCACGCTTAAACTGCGTCTACTATCTTTCGCAGGCTCCACCTAGAACCTCGGAAATATTTCCAAGCCGAAAGACAAGTGCGCCGGCCTGATCATCTCCCAGGGATTTTGCGCATCGAGTGGACTGCGCGGGCCACGCCCCCAATGGTAGCATTTTAAAGGAGCGCGCCAGTGGTCCGTAGGCACTCGCACGCAGCAGCAGTGGACGACACTGGACAACACGTTCAAACTGCGCCTACTATCCTTCGCAGGCTGCACCTAGAAGCTACGAAGTATTTCCAAGCCGAAATACAAGGTCGCCGGCCTGATAATCTCCCAGGGATTCTGCGCATCGAGTGGTCTGCGCGGGCCACACCCCCAAGCGCTGCACTTCAAAGGAGCGCGCCAGTGGTCGCTGGCACTCGCACGCAGCAGCAGTGGACGACACTGGACAACACGCTGAAACTGAGTCTGCTATGCTTCGCAGGCTGCACCTAGAAGCTCCGAAGTATTTCCAAGCCGAAAGACAAGCGCGCCGGCCTGAGCATCTTCCAGGTATTCTGCGCATCGAGTGGTCTGCGTGGGCCACGCCCCCAAGCGCAGCATTTTAAAGGAGCGCGCCAGTGGTCCGTTGGCACTCGCACGCAGCAGCAGTGGACGACACTGGACAACACGTTCAAACTTCGCCTACTATCCTTCGCAGGCTGCACCTAGAAGCTCAGAAGTATTTCAAGCCGAAAGACAAGTGCGCCGGCCTTATCATCTCTCAGGGATTCTGCGCGGGACACGCCCCCAAGCGCAGCACTTCAAAGGAGCGCGTCAGTTGACCACTGGCACTCGCACGCCGCACCAGTGGACGACACTGGACAACACGCTTAATCTGAGTCTGCTATGCTTCGCAGGCTGCACCTAGTAGCTCCGAAGTATTTTCAAGCCGAAAGACAAGTGCGCCGGCCTGATCATCTCCCAAGAATTCTGCCCATCGAGTGGTGTGCGTGGGCCACGCCCCAAGCGCAACATTTTAAGGGAGCGCGCCAGCGGTCCCCTGGCACTCGCACGCAGCCGCAGTGGACGACACTGGACAACACGTTCAAACTGCGTCTACTATCCTTCGCAGGCTGCACCTAGAAGCTCCGAAGTATTTTCAAGCCGAAAGACAAGTGCGCCGGCCTGATCATCTCCCAAGAATTCTGCCCATCGAGTGGTGTGCGTGGGCCACGCCCCAAGCGCAACATTTTAAGGGAGCGCGCCAGCGGTCCCCTGGCACTCGCACGCAGCCGGAGTGGACGACACTGGACAACACGTTCAAACTGCGTCTACTATCCTTCGCAGGCTGCACCTAGAAGCTCCGAAGTATTTCCAAGCCGAATGACAAGTGCGCCGGCCTGATCATCTTCCAGGGATCCTGCGCATCGAGTGGTCTGCGCAGGCCACGCCCTTAAGCGCATTACTTCAAAGGAGCGCGTCTGTGGTCCGCTGGCACTCGCACGCATCAGCGGTGGACGACACTGGACAACACGCTTAAACTGCGTCTACTATCTTTCGCAGGCTGCACCTAGAACCTCCAAAGTATTTCCAAGCCGAAAGAGAAGTGCGCCGGCCTGATCATCTCCCAGGGATTATGCGCATCGAGTGGTCTGCGCAAACCACGCCCCCAATCGCAGCATTTGAAAGGAGCGCGTCATTGGTCCGCTGGCACTCGCACGCGGCACTGGACGACACCGCACAACTCGCTTAAACTGCGACTACTATCCTTCGCAGACTGCACCTAGAACCTCAAAAGTATTTCCAAGCCGAAAGACAAGTGCGCCGGCCTAATCATCTCCCAGGGATTCTGCGCGTCCAGTGGTCTTCGCGGGCCACGCTTGGCCCCAAGCGCAGCACTTCAAAGGAGCGCGTCAGTGGTTCGCTGGCACTCGCACGCAGAAGCAGTGGACGACATTGGAAAACACGCTTACACTGCGTCTACTATCCTTCGCAGGCTGCACCAAGAAGCTTCGAAGTATTTAAAAGCCGAAAGACAAGTGCGCCGGCCTGATCATGTCCCAGGGGTTCTGCGCATCGAGTGGTCTTTGCGGGCCACGCCCCCAAGCGCAGCACTTCAAAGGAGCCCGTCAGTGGTTCGGTGGCACTCGCACGCAGCAGCAGTGGACGACAATGGACAACACGCCTAAACTGCGTCTACTATCTTTCGCAGGCTGCACCTAGCACCTCCGAAGTATTTCCAAGCCGAAAGAGATGTTCGCCGGCCTGATCATCTCCCAGGGATTATGCGCATCGAGTGGTCTGCGCGGGCCACGCCCCCAAGCACAACACTTCGAAGGAGCGCGTCAATGGTTCGCTGGTACTCGCACGCAGTAGCAGTGGACGACAAAGGACAACACGCTTAACCTGCGTGTACTATCCTTTGCAGGCTGCACCTAGAAGCTCCGAAGTATTTCCAAGCCGAAAGACAAGTGCGCTGGCCTAATCATCTCCCGGGGATTCTGCGCATCGAGTGGTCTGCGCGGGCCACGCCCACAAGCACAGCTCTTCAAAGGAGCGCGTCAGTCGCTCGCTGGCACCCGCACGCAGCAGCAGTAGACGAAAATGGTCAACTCACTTAGACTGCGTGTACTATCCTTCGCAGGCTGCACCTAGAACCTCAGAATTATTTCCAAGCCGAAATACAAGGTCGCCGGCCTGATAATCTCCCAGGGATTCTGCGCATCGAGTGGTCTGCGTGGGCCACACCCCCAAGCGCTGCACTTCAAAGGAGCGCGCCAGTGGTCGCTGGCACTCGCACGCAGCAGCAGTGGACGACACTGGGCAACACGCTTAAACTGCGTCTACTATCTTTCGCAGGCTCCACCTAGAAGCCCCGAAGTATTTCCAAGCCGAAAGAAAAGTGCGCCGGCCTGATCATCACCCAGGGATTCTGCGCATCGTGTGGTCTGCGCGGGCCACGCCCCCAAGCGCAGCACTTCAAAGGAGCACGTTAGTGGTTCGCTGGCACTCGCACGCAGCAGCAGTGGACGACACTGGACAACACGCTTAAACTGCGTCTACTATCCTTCGCAAGCTGCACCTAGAACCTCCGACGTATTTCCAAGCCGAAAGACACGTGCGCCGGCCTGATCATCTCCCAGGGATTCTGCGCATCGAGTGGTCTGCGCGGGCCACGCCCCCAAGCGCAGCATTTAAAAGGAGCGCTTCAGTTGTCCGCTGGCACTCGCACGCAGCAGCAGTGGACGACACTGGACAACACGCTTAAACTGCGTCTACTATCCTTCGCAAGCTGCACCTAGAACCTCCGACGTATTTCCAAGCCGAAAGACAAGTGCGCCGGCCTGATCATCTCCCAGGGATTCTGCGGATCGAGTGGTCTGCGCGGGCCACGCCCCCAAGCGCAGCATTTAAAAGGAGCGCTTCAGTTGTCCGCTGGCACTAGCAGGCAGCAGCAGTTGACGACACTGGACAACAGGCTTACACTGCGTCTGCTAAACTTCTCAGGATGCACCTAGAAGCTCCGAAGTATTTCCAAGCCCGAAGACAAGTGCGCCGGCGTGGTCATCTCCTAGGGATTCGGCGCATCCAGTGGTCTGCGCGGGTTACGCCCTCATGGGCAGCATGGTAGCATCGACAGAATGTGGAGCACTAATCCGTTTGTCTTCCTTGTGCAGCTATGTGGCCTTCTTGGATATTTCATCGTTGGCTGTCCGGACATCAGCGTGCTGAACCTCTCTGCGCATGTCCATCTTTCAACGCATCAAGACATCGATCAAGAAATACGCCCACCAGCATTGGAATCTTGGCATCCGTATCATCATTCTTCGGCAACACGTTCTGATTGCCAGGAACCTGGACTGCAGGGGGCATCACTGTGCACTCAAGCTATAAAAGGGACTCACGCTCGTTTTGCAACCACTGGGCATGGTAGCATCGACAGAATGCGGAGCACTAATCCGTTTGTCTTCCTTGTGCAGCTATGTGGCCTTCTTGGATATTCCATCGTTGGCTGTCCGGACATCAGCGTGCTGAACCTCTCTGCGCATGTCCATCTTTCAACGCATCAAGACATCGATCAAGAAATACGCCCACCAGCATTGGAATCTTGGCATCCGTATCATCATTCTTCGGCAACACGTTCTGATTGCCAGGAACCTGGACTGCAGGGGGCATCACTGTGCACTCAAGCTATAAAAGGGACTCACGCTCATTTTGCAACCACTGGGCATGGTAGCATCGACAGAATGCGGAGCACTAATCCGTTTGTCTTCCTTGTGCAGGAGAGCAAAAAGTATGAAAAATGTTTTCGTTCTAATGACCTATTCCTGTTGGTGCTGGCGTGCCCTCGGCTTTGTTGCTTGCTGCAGGTTTTCACATTTTGTCTGAGGAAATTATTATTGTTAGCCGGTGACATTGAATCGAACCCAGGCCCTGACATGACCCGAATTTTACAACAGCTTAATGATATTGCAGTTGACATAAAAGACATGAAAGAGAACAGATTGGTGAACATAGAGAACAAATTAGATGCCCTGTCCAGGCTTGAGAACCGAGTAATGTCCTGCCAAGAACAGGTTAGTTGTATGAGTACAACGATTGAAAGGCTTGAAGCAAGACTTGAGCAGCTTGAAAATTATAGCAGGAGGTCAAATTTGATCATATATGGCATCCCAGAATCTGAAGAGGAAAGAAATGAAACGCTTGAAGAAACCGTAAACAAAGATATTTTTCATGATATTTTAGGACTCGACCCTATCCCTATTGAGCGGATACATAGGTTAGGTAAACCGGCAATTGACAAAACACGTCCTGTAATCCTAAAACTTTTAGACAGTAGGCATAAAACTGTGATACTCAAGAACGGAAAGAAACTAAAGGGAAAAGATTATTCAATTGGCGAAGACTTTTCACAGAACGTTCGTGAACTAAGAAAGAAACTATGGGATAGCGCGAAGCCGAACCGAGATAAAAAAGAAAGGGTTTCCTTGGTGTTTGATAAGTTATATATCAATAATATTCCTTACGTTTGGGACTACGAAAAAAATGATAAAGTGAAGGTTCAAAAAAACGACGGTATCGGCGCAAGTCGGCCCGTGACGCGAAGTTGTACGCAGTTGCGAAACCGCTCACCGATAAAGTGAGTGGTTCATATACCTCAGCTTCTTTCTTCACTAAGACAGATAGCTTGTCTTGCCATAGTAACACGGGCCAATCTAGTATAAAAAGCTTGAGAATAGTTAACATTAACGCTCGCAGCGTTGCAAACAAGAAAGACTCGCTTGAACTTAAACTGCTGGAGTTCGACCCACACATATCAGTCCTGACGGAAACTTGGTTACATGACGACTTAGCAGATGACCTGGTATTTCCTCCTCATTATAAAGTCGTTCGCAAGGACAGGACCTCAAGGGGTGGCGGCGTAGCCATTCTCTTAAAAGACTCTGTAGAATGCGACCTTGTATATGATGTTCCAGACCTTGAATGCCTTTGCATAAAAATTTCCTGCTGGGGTCATTCTTTCATCCTGTATGCTTGCTACAGGCCACCAGATGCCACACCCGACTATCTTATTAAGCCACAACATCACCTGTCTCATTTCCAAAAAAAGAAAATACTGTTAATAGGTGACTTCAATCTGCCAGATGTGTGCTGGGACCGCTTACAAGGCGGTGCTAAATCTGGGAGCAGTGCAGACGTTCTGTTTGATGTCATGCTTACTCATGATTTAGCTCAAATTGTAAATCAACCTACTCGTGTACAAGGTACATCTTCCTCTATACTAGACCTAGTTTTTGCTAACCGTCAATATTCTATGCATACTGTATCGGTCGAAACAGGCATTTCAGACCATCACCTCGTAAGCGTATCGATAGATTTAGTTAAGTCCCCATACCACAACAAAAAAGCCAGTCACGTACGATGTTTCAAGGATTATTCTAGGGCTGATGATGCCGCAGTCATTGAACATATGGAAACTTGTTTATCGAGCTTCGATGATAATGATGATGTCTGCATGCTGTGGGAGCGATTCGTCGAAATGTGTCAATATTGTCTAAATGCCTTCGTTCCAAATAAACGCAAAAAAGTTCACAAACGCACACCTTGGATGACGCGGAAGATTATTCAACTGAAGCGAAAACTAAAAAGATCTAAGAAAAAAAAACACCAGTTAAGTCAGATTGAAACGCTTAAAAATAATCTTGAACGTGCGGTTCGTGAGTCAAAAGACTTGTACTTTAACACAACGTTACCCAGTTTTGTTAAAAATGACCCAAGTAAATTTTGGAACTTCCTGAGTGACAGCAAGAAACATATCTCAAAAATAACAGCGGAAGGAGAGACATTGACTGCTCCGATTGACATTGCACGCCTATTTAATTCTTTTTTTCACAGCGTATTCTCTGAAGCAGGTGTTCAAACTGTACAAAGCGCCTCATATTTTCCTGTATCGGAGGTTGACTTTGTTAGCCTCCCTGGTGTATTTGCTTTGCTTTTAGAACTGAAACCTAAAACTTCTTCTGGTCCCGATAATTTACCAAATGTATTTTTGCGACGCTATGCCGAAATAATTGCGAAATTTCTTTTTGTGTTGTTTAAAAAATCTCTGCTGTCATCAAAACTTCCGGTTGAATGGAAGACTGCTCGAGTTATTCCCATCTTTAAAAAAGGAGTCTGCACATTACTACAAAATTACCGTCCTATTTCTTTAACTACCGCATGCTGTAAAATGCTCGAACATATTATTGCTAAACATATTAACAAATTTCTTGAAGAACACTCCATATTAAGCGACTTTCAGCATGGGTTTAGAAAGGGCTATTCTACAATAACACAATTAGTTACAATAGTACACACTTTTGCTAACACACTGGATATGAGTGGTCAAATAGACACCATATTTATGGATTTTAGCAAAGCATTTGATAAAGTTCACCACGGAAAACTCATTCAAAAAATAAAAAACATTAATCTTCCAGACATTTTAATATCCTGGATTCAAGATTACCTCACGAATAGAGTGCAATTTGTTTCAATCGATGGGTGCAGCTCCAGTTGTCTCCCAGTCACCTCTGGGGTGCCCCAAGGAAACGTCTTGGGGCCTTTGCTTTTTCAGATTTACATCAATGATATTGTTAATGTGGTTACTCCAGGAACTCATATTCGCTTGTTTGCTGATGATTGTGTCGTTTTCCGTCAAATTACGTGTACTAACGATCAAAACGAACTTGACCAGTGTCTTCGAAATGTTCTTGATTGGTGCAGTGAGTTTTCCATGGTTCTTAACACTGAAAAAACAGTTTCGATGCAAATAACACATAAAAAGAACCCAATTAACCACGTGTATACACTCGGATCATCAACACTAAAGCAGGTTAATAGCTACAAATATCTAGGTGTAACAATCACAAGCAGTCTTTCCTGGAACTTACATATAGATAACATATGCTCCTCTGCATTTAAAAAGCTTTGTTTTCTGAGGCATAAACTAAGAAATTCACCTTCTCACGTAAAACTGCTAACGTATAACGCTTACATCAGGCCAAAGCTTGAGTATGCTTCGGTTGTTTGGGACCCATTCACTAAACTTAACATATATAAATTAGAAAGGGTTCAAAGAAAAGCTGTTAGGTTTATCTATTCCAAATTTAAAATCACCGACTCCCCCACTGACCTCATGGCGGCTAACAATATTGAAACACTTGAAACGCGAAGAGGAAAATATCGCCTTGAGTTTCTTTATTCTTTACTTAACCATAAGTTTGCTTTGGATCCTTCACAGTACATATCCCCCTTAACCACACGTTATACCCGACATCATCACATTCACTCATTGACACCGTATTTTGCGAAAACTGACTGTTTTAAATATTCGATTTTTCCGCGGACAATATCCGATTGGAACCATGTTATGACATCGTAATAGTTTGCAAAATTTATCTCCTCATTTTTATGTATATTTCTTTTCATTGTGTTCTGAATCTTTTGAGTTTTAAGAATATATGCCTGTCCTGCTTGGACCCTGAAAAGGGCCTGCAGTATGTACTAAATAAATAAAAAAATAAATTTAAAATGAGCGCGTCAGTGGTCCGCTGGAACTCGCACGCTGCAGCAGTTGACGACACTGGACAACACGCTTACATTGCGTCTACTATCCTTCGTAAGCTGCGCCTAAAAACTCCGAGGTATTTACAAGCCCAAAGACAAGTGCGCCGGCCTGGTCATCTCCCAGGTATTCGGCGCATTGAGTCGCCTACACGGGCCACGCCCCCAAGCGCAGCATTTAAAAGGAGCGCGTCAGTTGTCCGCTGGCACTCGCACGCAGCAGCCGTTGACGACACTGGACAACACGCTTACACTGCGTCTACTATCCTCCGCAGGCAGCGCCTAGAAGCTTCGAAGTATTTCCAAGACGGAAGACAAGTGCGCCGGCCTGAGCATCTTCCAGGTATTCTGCGCATCGAGTGGTCTGCGTGGGCCACGCCCCCAAGCGCAGCATTTTAAAGGAGCGCGCCAGTGGTCCGTTGGCACTCGCACGCAGCAGCAGTGGACGACACTGGACAACACTTCATTTCATTTCATTTCATTTTAATACCTTAAAGACCCACTGGGGGTATTACATAAGGGGTGGGTACATACAGTCAAATGAACAAGTGTTATGTTGAAAAATGGTTGGTAACAGCTTCGGCTAATGTGGATGGGCATGAGATGGTAGCGATGTCATTGGAGAGGTCGTTCCAGTCTACAGAAACACGGTGAAAAAAAGAAGCGGCACAGGTAACAGTACGGGCACGGGGGCGAAACACTTGGAAAGGATGACGAATGTGGTGGGATATGCCGGCTCGCGGGGCAATGTAGGGAGCGCAGCGCAGCGAACTATGGAAAAATTTATGGTATAGGCAGAGGCTAGAAATACGACGACGAAGTGAAAGGGGCGCTAAACTGGATTCCGCTTTTAAAGATGTTACACTGATATCGTACGAATAGGAGGAATGAATGAATCTGGCTGCTCTGTTTTGAAGTGACTCGAGCGCATTGATAAGGTAAACTTGATGAGGGTTCCAAACTGGCGATGCGTAATCTAACTTTGACCTGACAAGAGTTTTATATGCTAGTAATTTTACCTGTTGTGGGGCGTGGCGAAGATGACGTCGTAAGAATCCGAGAGTTTTATTAGCCGAGGAAATGACGTTAGTAACGTGTGTAGCCCATGATAAGTTGTTACACAGTGTGACGCCTAGGTATTTGTATGATGAAACGGACTGCAGGTGAACGTTAGCGACTACATATGGGAAATCAAGCGGGTTACGGCGGCGGTGGAAGGACAAACGTTTACATTTATGAGGGTTCAGTTCCATTAGCCAACGGTCGCACCATTCCTGTATGCGGTTTAGGTCATCTTGAAGGTATGTTGGGTCGGAGGCGTTAGTAACTGTGCGATAAACGACGCAGTCGTTCGCAAACATGCGAATATTAGAGCACACATTGGTCGGTAAGTCATTATTATAAATTAGGAATAGAAGCGGGCCTAGTACAGAACCTTGAGGGACGCCTGATGTTACTGGTAGCGGATTGGAATTTTGATTGTTAACAACGACAATCTGTGAGCGATTAGTCAAGAATTCTTCTATCCATTTTACTATGTCGGGGGGCAAGTTCAAACGGGAAAGTTTTAGGATTAAGCGTTTATGAGGTACCTTGTCAAATGCTTTTGCAAAATACAGGAAAATGGCGTCGGTCTGTAGGTTAGAATCGAGATTAGCATGTAAATCATGAATGAATAGGGCTAGCTGCGTTTCACAAGAAAAACCTTTCCGAAAACCGTGTTGAGACGAATGAAAAAAATTGTTCGAGTCGAGGAAGTTTATAATATGAGTATAGATGACGTGTTCCATTAGTTTGCAGGGCACACTAGTAAGGGAAATGGGCCGGTAATTTAACGGCGAATCTTTGTTACCTGATTTGTAGACTGGAACGACCTTTCCAGTTTTCCAATCGTCCGGTAGTTGTCCTGTTGAGAGTGACTGGGTAAAAAGTAAGCATAAGAACTCGGCACAAATATCATTAGTGTTCTTTAGAAGTTTCGAGTTAATATTGTCTACACCAGATGAAGATGAGATTTCCATGTTTCTAATTAAGGACGCAATACCCAGTGAGGAAAATGCGACTACCGGCATAGCATGCTCAAAGAGTAAATTAGATGTATGAAGTTGCGTATCGGTTTCATTAGTAAAGACGGATGAGAACGCTGCGTTGAATAAAGTAGCGCACTCAGAGTCGGTCATAGCCATGCCTGATTCGTCTTTGAGGGTAATCATGTGTTCATGATGAGGGTTAACGGCTTGCCAGAACTTCCTGGGGTTATCGCTGAGCATATTAGGAAGGTCTTGATGAAAAAAGTTGTGCTTGGCGTTATGGATAGCAGATTGATACGATTTTTCCGCAGCGCGGTACTTCGCCCATGCGCTTTGCGCTCCATGGGCTCTTGCTGAGCGGAACAGGCGTTTCTTTTTATTTTCCAACCTTTTAAGACTTTTAGTAAACCATGGTTTGTGTGGATTAGCGTGGAAAGTTATTTGGGGAATGAATTCATTGACTAGGGCATCAAGTTTATTCTTAAATGCTAGCCAGTTCTCATGAATACTTCGTGAATGAAAACTTGAGGAAAAACTTACGAAAAACGTTGTCAGTTCGGCATTCATTATATCATAATTACCTTTGTTGTAAAGGCGGATTGTTTTATTGTATTTTGGGCGCCTAATTGCTTTAAGGTCGATGTTGACATGCATAGTTTTGTGATCACTAATCTCAAGGAGGTACGTAATGGGCTGAACGCTATCTGGGCAATTAGTCAGTAATAGGTCTAAAATGTTCGCACAGTTTTGTGTTACGCGCGTAGGTTTGGATATTACTTGAGTAAGGTTAAAATTGTAGCAGAAATCTAGAAATTCCCTTGCTTCGCCATTATTAGTTGTCGGTGCGGGCTGGTGCTGCCAATCAATATTAGGAAAATTAAAGTCGCCAATAAGGAAGATGTGTGCGTTACGGTGCTTCGTGATAAGTTTACTTACGGAATTATTAAGCTGACAGGAAAAATCACGAGAGTTATGTGGAGCCCTATAACAGACACCGAGTAAAATCGTGTGTGGTACAGCGTGGCAGTGGAGCCATAAGATTTCCAGGTCGGACGAGTCGTCAATTATCGACATTGATAACTGCTGGCTCACCGCTATCAGTACTCCCCCTCCTCGTGAGTCCTGGCGGTCTTTCCGAAAGACTTGGAAGTCTGGCAAGTCAGTTAGTACTTCGCTATCTGCGATGGCACTGTTCAACCAGGTTTCGGTTAGTATCAGTATATTCCTGCTAGATGACAAGACAATATTGGAAATAAGTTCGCGCTTGGAAAGGAAACTACGTATGTTGGTGAACACAGCGGACAGGGGAATATTTTTGGGGCGGGTTTTTAGTTGTTTGCGAAGAGATGATTGCTAATCTGATTGTGGTGTAGCAATTGTTATTTCTTTCGCAGTTTGCGAGATCTCATCAAAAATGTAGCGCCTGGGACCGATATGCAAGGTTTTGTAGCGTAGGGCAAATTTGTCGGAATTAGCTTTAGCAAAGGTGACTAGCTGCTTGCGGGCGCTACGAACTCTGTGGGAGAAGTCTTCGCCGACACTGAATTTCGTTCCTTTAAATTTGCGGCCGTTAGAGAGTATTGTGTCTTTTATTTTGTACGAATTAAATTTGACTATTATTGGTCGAGAGCGGTTGGGTTCATGGCGGCCGAGTCGGTGGGCACGTTCTACTTCCTCAGGATGAATGGTTAAGCTCAAGTGTTGAGCGCAGTGACGAATAACCTCTCCCTCAGAGTCCGCAAACGTTTCGGAGGGGTTAGAATCCGGAATTCCATAAAATATGAGGTTGTTACGGCGAGATCTATTTTCACTATCGTCAATGCGGGTCTCAAGGGTTTCAATCTGACGAGTAGCAAAATGGTGGTTTGAGCTAGTTGGTACATATTCACAATTTCACCAGCGCTGCGACTAGGAACAAGAACAGAGAAGGAAGACAAGGACAAGCGCTACTAACAACTGAAAGTTTATTTGAAAAAAACACAGATTATATGCACACAACTGACAACCCAAAGCGCCTGCGCTTCCCCCACCAGGCACGCAAAAGAGAGTTAAAAATCTAGATACAAAATTTCACACTCATGTAAGTTTACAGATGGTGTGCTAACGCACGTGTCGATGTTCTTGTGAATGTGATAGGCTTCACACAACTCCCTAGTTAACTGATCTGGATGTCTGAATTTAATCTTAGCCCTGTTAAGCAGAGGAAGGCATGCTTTTTTGTTAGACACACCGGGTTTGTTTAGAAGACAATCTCTGTAATGAAGGGACAGATTTGATGAAGGAGCACCATTCAAAGAGGTTCTATGCTGACGTAAGCGTGTATTTATGCATTTACCGGTTTGCCCAATGTAACTCTTGCCGCATTTAAAAGGTATGTCATAAACCACTCCCTCTGCACATGGCACAAAGGTTGACTCATGATCCACCTGGCATGCATTTTTTCTTTTGCCTCTTATTTGCTTCTGTTCCCGGGCTCTTTTGTCAACAATAGCACAAACATTGCCTAGTTTATTAGGGACCGAAAAGAGCACTTTTACCCCATATCTAGTGCCAACCTGCTTAAGCCTATGGGATAACTGATGAATGTAGGGTATTACCGCATACTTCGTTCTGTCATTGCCGGAATTTTCCTGGGCTTCATGTCTACCAAACGACTTCATCTTCTTCAGGATCTTGTTGCTAGCAAGCGCTATCACATCTTTGGGGAAGCCCGCTGACCTTAGCCTTTGAACTTGCTTATCGAAACTGCTGCCTAAAGTATGAATACATGACTTAGTAAGTGCAGATCCTAAACAAGACACTGCTATGCCACATTTAACTATTTTCGAGTGCCCAGACTGATAATTTAGCAAGGGCTTTTCCGACCGCTGTAGGAAGGACCAACAAACATGATTCACCTTTTTCTCCAATCTAATATCCAAGAATTGCAGCTGATTATCTTCCGGTAATTCAAAGGTAAATTTCAGACCAAACCCGCAGTTTTCAAAAGTCTTTAAAATGTCATCCACATGTGCCTTGAAGTCATGGGATTCAACAAAAACAAGATAATCGTCTACATACCGGAAGATTTGTTTTACACGGTTGTCTAAGTTAACTTTAATGCTTCTATCTGCATAGGAGAGAAAGATATTACTAAGTACCGGAGCCACTTTTGAGCCAATGCACACTCCTGTTTTTTGAACATATAGCCTGCCTTCCCAATCAACAAATGTGGATTTGAGAAAAAATGACACAAGCTCCAAAAACGAGCCCACAGAAACGCCACACTTTGAAATGAATGCTTCTTCATCATTATCCTCTACTATACATTTCTTAACACACTGGAGGAGCCTATCATGTGGCAATGAATAGAATAAATCCTGCACATCAATACTAAACATATCACACCCACCAGGATTATTTAGTTTCAGATATTGCACAACCGCCTCGGAATTAGATACAAGAAACGGGTCTTCTACTGTCAGTGAACACAATTTACTTTGCAAAAAACTTGAAACGGCATGTTGCCAAGTTCCCCGTTCAGTAACAATGCAACGGAAGGGGATGTCAATTTTATGAGTTTTGGCAGCAAAAAACACTTCTAAAAAGTTGCCTTTCGCCTTCTTAATGGATGCTTGCAGGCCAACTAAATTCATATCACCTACCAGCCTTAACGCCTCGCTTTTTTGTTTAAGGGCACTGGAACGCACAGGCTTAAAGTTTTTGGCAACTGAATTCCTAGCCTTCTCACGGAAAAGTTTCTCTGGCAGCGTAACGAAATAACCTTCTTTATCCGAGACAACCACGCGAAGTTTTTCGGACGTCAAGAAATCGGTCAAGTGCGCAAGGTCCCACCTTTTGGCCGGCCCTCCGCCACTCTTCTTGAGGGCCTCAACACACCCGGTGTGTCTAACAAACCCGGTGTGTCTAACAAAAAAGCATGCCTTCCTCTGCTTAACAGGGCTAAGATTAAATTCAGACATCCAGATCAGTTAACTAGGGAGTTGTGTGAAGCCTATCACATTCACAAGAACATCGACACGTGCGTTAGCACACCATCTGTAAACTTACATGAGTGTGAAATTTTGTATCTAGATTTTTAACTCTCTTTTGCGTGCCTGGTGGGGGAAGCGCAGGCGCTTTGGGTTGTCAGTTGTGTGCATATAATCTGTGTTTTTTTCAAATAAACTTTCAGTTGTTAGTAGCGCTTGTCCTTGTCTTCCTTCTCTGTTCTTGTTCCTAGTCACAGCGCTGGTGAAATTGTGAATATGTACCAACTAGCTCAAACCACCATTTTGCTACAGTTCATTTCTAGTACATTGAGCTCTTTTCTATGTCCTAATCCCGCTCCTTTTGACAACCAGGCAGCCCTGGCTTCCCTAATTGCAGTTTGTGCCTTCAAAGCAAGGGTAGCTTCGTGGCATGCCAGACGTGCTCTTTGCCCAGTTGAGGTCCAAGTTATGTGCGGTGGCCTCCTCCCATCTAAAGGGCACAGCCGCAGGATTTGCCGGATTGCATCTTCAGAGTGGTGGCGTCAACATCGATACTACAAGGATTGTCTTTGGGTGGTGTGTGGGAAGGACAAAAATCGTGTGCGGCACTTCCATGAGTGGTGCGAACAAGCGAAAAAACACACCGAGTTCCTTTGGTACACCGCCCGCCCGTGGTTTCCCTCCAGTACAGCGTCTCCGTGCTCCGAAGGAAAGCTCTTGGTCCTGGGTGATCAGCCGGTGCCAGAGAAGTTCCAGAAGATTCTAAAGTTGGGTCCAAAATTCGGTGTCCAGCCTTCTTTGGGAAAAGAAGAAAAGTTGGCTCTTGGAAGGTCAATCGCGCGCCAAGCACGGAAAGAGGAGCAGCCTAGGTGCGTTGTGGAATGTGTTGAGGCCCTCAAGAAGAGTGGCGGAGGACCGGCCAAAAGGTGGGACCTTGCGCACTTGACCGATTTCTTGACGTCCGAAAAACTTCGCGTGGTTGTCTCGGATAAAGAAGGTTATTTCGTTACGCTGCCAGAGAAACTTTTCCGTGAGAAGGCTAGGAATTCAGTTGCCAAAAACTTTAAGCCTGTGCGTTCCAGTGCCCTTAAACAAAAAAGCGAGGCGTTAAGGCTGGTAGGTGATATGAATTTAGTTGGCCTGCAAGCATCCATTAAGAAGGCGAAAGGCAACTTTTTAGAAGTGTTTTTTGCTGCCAAAACTCATAAAATTGACATCCCCTTCCGTTGTATTGTTACTGAACGGGGAACTTGGCAACATGCCGTTTCAAGTTTTTTGCAAAGTAAATTGTGTTCACTGACAGTAGAAGACCCGTTTCTTGTATCTAATTCCGAGGCGGTTGTGCAATATCTGAAACTAAATAATCCTGGTGGGTGTGATATGTTTAGTATTGATGTGCAGGATTTATTCTATTCATTGCCACATGATAGGCTCTTCCAGTGTGTTAAGAAATGTATAGTAGAGGATAATGATGAAGAAGCATTCATTTCAAAGTGTGGCGTTTCTGTGGGCTCGTTTTTGGAGCTTGTGTCATTTTATCTCAAATCCACATTTGTTAATTGGGAAGGCAGGCTATATGTTCAAAAAACAGGAGTGTGCATTGGCTCAAAAGTGGCTCCGGTACTTAGTAATATCTTTCTCTCCTATGCAGATAGGAGCATTAAAGTTAACTTAGACAACCGTGTAAAACAAATCTTCCGGTATGTAGACGATTATCTTGTTTTTGTTGAATCCCATGACTTCAAGGCACATGTGGATGACATTTTAAAGACTTTTGAAAACTGCGGGTTTGGTCTGAAATTTACCTTTGAATTACCGGAAGATAATCAGCTGCAATTCTTGGATATTAGATTGGAGAAAAAGGTGAATCATGTTTGTTGGTCCTTCCTACAGCGGTCGGAAAAGCCCTTGCTAAATTATCAGTCTGGGCACTCGAAAATAGTTAAATGTGGCATAGCAGTGTCTTGTTTAGGATCTGCACTTACTAAGTCATGTATTCATACTTTAGGCAGCAGTTTCGATAAGCAAGTTCAAAGGCTAAGGTCAGCGGGCTTCCCCAAAGATGTGATAGCGCTTGCTAGCAACAAGATCCTGAAGAAGATGAAGTCGTTTGGTAGACATGAAGCCCAGGAAAATTCCGGCAATGACAGAACGAAGTATGCGGTAATACCCTACATTCATCAGTTATCCCATAGGCTTAAGCAGGTTGGCACTAGATATGGGGTAAAAGTGCTCTTTTCGGTCCCTAATAAACTAGGCAAGGTTTGTGCTATTGTTGACAAAAGAGCCCGGGAACAGAAGCAAATAAGAGGCAAAAGAAAAAATGCATGCCAGGTGGATCATGAGTCAACCTTTGTGCCATGTGCAGAGGGAGTGGTTTATGACATACCTTTTAAATGCGGCAAGAGTTACATTGGGCAAACCGGTAAATGCATAAATACACGCTTACGTCAGCATAGAACCTCTTTGAATGGTGCTCCTTCATCAAATCTGTCCCTTCATTACAGAGATTGTCTTCTAAACAAACCCGGTGTGTCTAACAAAAAAGCATGCCTTCCTCTGCTTAACAGGGCTAAGATTAAATTCAGACATCCAGATCAGTTAACTAGGGAGTTGTGTGAAGCCTATCACATTCACAAGAACATCGACACGTGCGTTAGCACACCATCTGTAAACTTACATGAGTGTGAAATTTTGTATCTAGATTTTTAACTCTCTTTTGCGTGCCTGGTGGGGGAAGCGCAGGCGCTTTGGGTTGTCAGTTGTGTGCATATAATCTGTGTTTTTTTCAAATAAACTTTCAGTTGTTAGTAGCGCTTGTCCTTGTCTTCCTTCTCTGTTCTTGTTCCTAGTCGCAGCGCTGGTGAAATTGTCAATCTGACGAGATAGCCGAGTATTTTCAGATTTTATAATTTCTAACTCAGATTTTATGGCTGTCATGGCTTCCAAATGTGTCTCAAGATCGGTCATGCGCTTACTTAAACCAGCTATAGCACCGTCAGTGGATATAAGCTGGTTTTTGAGACCTTGCACTTCGGAGATTAGTTGAGTTTGACCGGCGGATAACTTTTTTAGTTCTGCGAATACAGCCTCGAGATTGTTAGGTCCTGGGTTAGTTTCAATATCGCCTGCCAAGATCAGCAAGGAGCGAACAACATGAGCGCATTCAAGCACAAGAAAAATGCAGCATTGCGAGCTCGGCAGCTGCACTAGGAAATAATTGCTGCTTCTTTTAGCATACAAGGAATGCGGATAACTAACCTGCATGATGTAGACAAACGGATTAGTGGTGTGCACGCTTGCACAGCCACCGAGCCCACAAAGCGGCGAAGGTGCTCGATCGCTGCCTACATATCCCGTGGCTGATGTTGCTGGTGATGAGGCTTTCCAGGATGGGCCGGGGAAATGGTATCCAGAGGGAGGCGCTGCCGGGCATGATGAAGTGATGACGTCGGGTTGGGGCCATGCGAAGATGCGATCGTCACTGCAGTAAACTGCAGTGGATGACGTGCTTGCTGGGGGAAGGGCCAACAACGCCGGAAGCAGGGCATTAGCGACGAAGGCGAACACATGCATGATGTAGACAAACGGATTAGTGGTGTGCACGCTTGCACAGCCACCGAGCCCACGTTCAAACTGCGCCTACTATCCTTCGCAGGCTGCACCTAGAAGCTCTGAAGTATTTCAAGCCGAAAGACAAGTGCGCGGGCCTGATCATCTCCCAGGGATTCTGCGCATCGAGTGGTCTGCGCGGGCCAAGCCCCCAAGCGCAGCACTTCAAAGGAGCGCATCACTGGTCCACTGGCACTCGCACGCAGCAGCAGTGGACGACACTGGACAACACGCTTAAACTGAGTCTGCTATGGTTCGCAGGCTGCACCTAGAAGCTCCGAAGTATTTTCAAGCCGAAAGACAAGTGCGCCGGCCTGATCATCTCCCAAGAATTCTGCGCATCGAGTGGTGTGCGTGGGCCACGCCCCAAGCGCAACATTTTAAGGGAGCGCGCCAGCGGTCCGCTGGCACTCGCACGCAGCCGCAGTGGACGACACTGGACAACACGTTCCAACTGCGTCTACTATCCTTCGCAGGCTGCACCTAGAAGCTCCGAAGTATTTCCAAGCCGAATGACAAGTGCGCCGGCCTGATCATCTTCCAGGGACCCTGCGCATCGAGTGGTCTGCGCAGGTCACGCCCTTAAGCGCATTACCTCAAAGGAGCGCGTCAGTGGTCCGCTGGCACTCGCACGCAGCAGCGGTGGACGACACTGGACAACACGCTTAAACTGTGTCTACTATCCTTCGCAGGCTGCACCTAGAACCTCCGAGGTATTTCCAAGCCGAAAGACAAGTGCGCCGGCCTGGTCACCTCCCAGGGAATCTGCACTTTGAGTTTGTCTGCGCGGGCTACTCCCCCAAGCACAGCGCTTCAAAGGAGCGCGTCAGTGGCTCGCTGGCACTCTCACGTAGCAGCAAAGGACGACAATGGACAACACGCTTAAACTGTGTCAACTATCCTTCGCAGGCTGCACCTAGAACCTCAGAAGTATTTCCAAGTCGAAAGACAAGTGCGCCGGCCTGGTCATCTCCCTGGGAATCTGCGCATTGAGTGGTCTGCGCGGGCCACGCCCCCAGGCACAGCAATTCAAAGGAGCGCGTCAGTGGTTCGCTGGCACTCGCACGCAGAAGCAGTGGACGACACTGGACAACACGCTTAAACCGCTTCTGCTATCCTTCGCAGGCTGCACCTAGAACCTCCGAAGTATTTCCAAGCCGAAAGTCAAGTATGCCGGCCTGATCACCTCACAGGGAATCTGCGCATTGAGTTAGTCTGCCCGGGCTACTCGTCCAAGCACAGCACTTCAAAGGAGCGCGTCAGTGGCTCGCTGGCACTCGCACGCAGCAGCACAGGACGACAATGGACAACACGCTTAAACTGCGTCTACTATCCTTCGCAGGCTGCGACTAGAACCTCCGAAGTATTTCCAAGCCAAAAGACAAGCGCGCCCGCCTGATTATCTTCCAGGTATTCTGCGCGTCCAGTGGTCTTTGTGCGCCGCGCCCAAAAGCGCAGCACTTCAAAGGAGCGCGGTGGTCCGCTGGCACTCGCACCCAGCAGGAGTGGAAGACACCTGACAAAACGCTTCAACTGCGTCTACTATCCTTCGCAGGCTGCACCTAGAAGCCCCGAACTATTTCCAAGCCGAAAGACAAGTGCACCGGCCAGATCATCTCCCAGGGATTTTGCGCACCGAGTGGACTGCGCGGGCCACGCCCCCAATAGTACCATTTTAAAGGAGCGCGCCAGTGGTCCGTTGTCACTCGCACGCAGCAGCAGTGGACGACATTGGACAACACGTTCAAATGCGCCTACTATCCGTCGCAGGCTGCACCTAGAAGCTCCGAAGTATTTCCAAGCCGAAACACAAGGTCGCCGGCCTGATAATCTCCCAGGGATTCTGCGCATCGAGTGGTCTGCGCGAGCCACACCCCCAAGCGCTGCATTTCAAAGGAGCGCGCCAGTGGTCGCTGGCACTCGTACGCAGAAGCAGTGGACGACACTGGACAACACGCTTAAACTGCGTCTACTATCCTTCGCATGCTCCACCTAGAAGCTCCGAAGTATTTCCAAGCCGAAAGACAAGTGCGCCGGCCTGATCATCTCCCAGGGATTCCTTGCATCGAGTGGTGTGCGTGGGCTACGCCCCCACGCGCAGCATTTTAAAGGAGCGCGCCAGCGGTCCGCTGGCACTCGCACGCAGCAGCTGTGGACGACACTGGACAACACGTTCAAACTGCGTCTATTATCCTTCGCAGGCTGCAATTAGAAGCTCCGAAGTATTTCCCAGCCGAAAGACAAGTGCGCCGGCCTGATCATCTCCCAGGGACCCTGCGCATCGAACGGTCTGCGCAGGCCCCTCCCCAAGGACAGCACTTCAAAGGAGCGCGTCAGTGGTTCGCTGGCACTCGCACGCAGTAGCAGTGGACGACAATGGACAACACGCTTAACCTGCGTGCACTATCCTTCGCAGGCTGCACCTAGAAGCGCCGAAGTATTTCCAAGGTGAAAGACAAGTGCGCCGGTTTGATCATCTCCCAGGGATTATGCGCGGGACACGCCCTCAAGCGCAGCACTTCAAAAGAGCGCGTCAGTGGTCCACTGGCACTCGCACGCTGCACCAGTGGACGACACTGGACAACACGCTCAAACTGCATCTACTATCCTTCGCAGGCTGCACCTAAAAGCTCCAAAGTATTTCCAAGCCGAAAGACAAGTGCGCCGGCCTGATCATCTCCTAGGGATTTTGCGCATCGAGTGGACTGCGCGGGCCACGCCCCCAATGCTAGCATTTTAAAGGAGCGCGCCAGTGGTCCGTTGGCACTCGCACGCAGCAGCAGTGGACGACACTGGACAAAACGTTCAAACTGCGACTACTATCCTTCACAGGCTGCACCTAGAAGCTCCGAAATATTCCCAAGCCGAAATACAAGGTCGCCGGCCTGATAATCTCCCAGGGATTCTGCGCATCGAGTGGTCTGCGCGGGCCACACCCCCAAGCGCTGCACTTCAAAGGAGCGCGCCAGTGGTCGCTGGCACTCGCACGCAGCAGCAGTGGACGACACTGGACAACACGCTTAAACTGCGTCTATCCTTCGCAGGCTCCACCTAGAAGCTCTGAAGTATTTCCAAGCCGAAAGACAAGTGCGCCGGCCTGATCATCTCCCAGGGATTCTGCGCATCGTGTGGTGTGCGTGGGCCACGCCCCCAAGCGCAACATTTCAAAGGAGCGCGTCAGGGGTCCACTGGCACTCGCACGCAGCAGCAGAGGAAGACACTGGACAACACGCTTAAACTCAGTCTGCTATGCATCGCAGGCTGCACCTAGAAGCTCCGAAGTATTTCCAAGCCGAAAGACAAGTGTGCCGGCTTGATCATCTCCCAGGGATTCCTTGCATCGAGTTGTGTGCGTGGGCCACGCCCCCAAGCGCAGCATTTTAAAGGAGCGCGTCAGTTGTCCGCTGGCACTCCCACGCAGCAGCAGTGGACGACACTGGACAACACGCTTAAACTGTGTCTACTATCCTTCGCAGGCTGCACCTAGAACCTCCGAAGTATTTCCAAGCCGAATGACAAGTGCGCCGGCCTGATCATCTCCCAGGGAATCTGCGCATTGAGTGGTCTGCGCGTGCCACTCCCCCAAGGACCGCACTTCAAAGGAGCGAGTCAGTGGTTCGCTGGCACTCGCACACAGTAGCAGTGGACGACAATGGACAACACGCTTAACCTGCGAGCACTATCCTTCGCAGCCTGCACCTAGAAGCTCCGAAGTATTTCCAAGGCGAAAGACAAGTGCGCCGGCCTGATCATCTCCCAGGGATTCTGCGCGGGACACGCCCCCAAGCGCAGCACTTCAAAAGAGCGCGTCAGTGGTCCACGGGCACTCGCACGCAGCACCAGTGGACGACACTAGACAACACGCTCAAACTGCGTCTACTATCCTTCGCAGGCTGCACCTAGAAGCTCCGAAGTATTTCCAAGCCGAAAGACAAGTGCGCCGGCCTGATCATCTCCCAGGGATTTTGCGCACCGAGTGGACTGCGCGGGCCACGCCCCCAATAGTAGCATTTTAAAGGAGCGCGCCAGTGGTACGTTGTCACTCGCACGCAGCAGCAGTGGACGACACTGGACAACACGTTCAAACTGCGCCTACCATCCGTCGCAGGCTGCACCTAGAAGCTCCGAAGTATTTCCAAGCCGAAACACAAGGTCGCTGGCCTGATAATCTTCCAGGAATTCTGCGCATCGAGTGGTCTTCGCGGGGCACACCCCCAAGCGCAGCATTTTAAAGGAGCGCGCCAGCGGTCCGCTGGCACTTGCACGCAGCTGCAAAGGACGAAACTGGACAACACGTTCAAACTGCGTCTACTACTCCTTCGCAGGCTGCACCTAGAAGCTGCGAAGTATTTCCAAGCCGAAAGACAAGTGCGCCGGCCTGATCATCTCCCAGGGATCCTGTGCATCGAGAGGTCTGCGCAGGCCACGCCCCCAAGCGCAGCACTTCGAAAGAGCGCGTCAGTGGTCCACTGGCACTCGCACGCAGCACCAGTGGATGACACTGGACAACACGCTCAAACTGAGTCTACTATCCTTCGCAGGCTGCACCTAGAAGCTCCGAAGTATTTCCAAGACGAAAGACAAGTGCGCCGGTCTCATCATCTCCCAGGGATTCTGCGCATCGAGTGGTCTGCGCGGGCCACGCCCCCAAGCGCAGCACTTCAAAGGAGCGCGTCAGTGGTCCACTGGCACTCGCACGCAGTAGCAGTGAACGACAACGGACAACACGCTTAGACTGCGTGTACTATCCTTCGCAGGCTGCACCTAGAACATCAGAATTATTTCCAAGCCGAAATACAAGGTCGCCGGCCTGATAATCTCCCAGGGATTCGGCGCATTGAGTCGCCTACACGGGCCACTCCCCCAAGCGCAGCATTTAAAGGAGCGCGCCAGTGGCCCGTTGGCACTCGCACGCAGTAGCAGTGGACGACACTGGACAACACGTTCAAACTGCGCCTACTATCCTTGGCAGGCTGCACCTAGAAGCTCTGAAGTATTTCCAGCCGAAAGACAATTGCGCCGATCTGATCATCTCCCAGGGATTCTGCGCGGGACACGCCCCCAAGCGCATCACTTCAAAGGAGCGCGTCAGTTGTCCACTGGCACTCGCACGACGCGCCAGTGGACGACACTGGACAACACGCTCAATCTGCGTCTACTATCCTTCGCAGGCTGCACCTAGAAGCTCCGAAGAATTTCCAAGCCGAAAGACAAGTGCGCCGGCCTGATCATCTCCCAGGGATTCTGCGTAACGAGTGGTCTGCGCGGGCAACGCCCCCAAGCGCAGCACTTCAAAGGAGCGCGTCAGTGGTCCACTGGCACTCGCACGCAGCAGCAGTGGACGACACTGGACAACACGTTCAAACTGAGTCTGCTATTATTCGCAGGCTGCTCCTAGAAGCTCCGAAGTATTTCCAAGCCGAATGACAAGTGCGCAGGCCTGATCATCTTCCAGGGATCCTGCGCATCGAGTGGTCTGCGCAGGCCACGCCCTTAAGCGCATTACTTCAAAGGAGCGCGTGAGTGGCTCGCTGGCACTCTCACGTAGCAGCACAGGACGACAATGGACAACACGCTTAAACTGTGTCAACTATCCTTCGCAGGCTGTACCTAGAACCTCAGAAGTATTTCCAAGCCGAAAGACAAGTGCGCCGGCCTGGTCATCTCCCTGGGAATCTGCGCATTGAGTGGTCTGCGCGGGCCACGCCCCCAGGCACAGCAATTCAAAGGAGCGCGTCAGTGGTTCGCTGGCACTCGCACGCAGCAGCACAGGACGACAATGGACAACACGCTTATACTGTGTCTACTATCCTTCGCAGGCTGTGACTAGAACCTCCGAAGTATTTCCAAGCCAAAAGACAAGCGCGCCCGCCTGATTATCTTCCAGGTATTCTGCGCGTCGAGTGGTCTTTGTGCGCCGCGCCCAAAAGCGCAGCACTTCAAAGGAGCGCGGTGGTCCGCTGGCACTCGCACCCAGCAGGAGTGGACGACACTGGACAAAACGCTTAAACTGCGTCTACTATTCTTCGCAGGCTGCACCTAGAAGCCCCGAACTATTTCCAAGCCGAAAGACAAGTGCGCCGGCCAGATCATCTCCCAGGGATTTTGCGCACCGAGTGGACTGCGCGGGCCACGCCCCCAATAGTAGCATTTTAAAGGAGCGCGCCAGTGGTCCGTTGTCACTCGCACGCAGCAGCAGTGGACGACACTGGACAACACGTTCAAACTGCGCCTACTATCCGTCGCAGGCTGCACCTAGAAGCTCCGAAGTATTTCCAAGCCGAAACACAAGGTCGCCGGCCTGATAATCTTCCAGGGATCCTGCGCATCGAGTGGTCTGCGCAGGCCACGCCCTTAAGCGCATTACTTCAAAGGAGCGCGTCAGTGGTTCGCTGGCACTCGCACGCAGAAGCAGTGGACGACACTGGACAACACGCTTAAACTGCTTCTGCTATCCTTCGCAGGCTGCACCTAGAACCTCCGAAGTATTTCCAAGCCGAAAGACAAGTGCGCCGGCCTGATCATCTCCCAGGGATCCTGTGCATCGAGAGGTCTGCGCAGGCCACGCCCTTAAGCGCATTACTTCAAAGGAGCGTGTCAGTGGTCCGCTGGCACTCGCACACAGCAGCAGTGGACGGCACTGGACAACACGCTCAAACTGTGTCTACTATCCTTCGCAGGCTGCAGCTAGAACCTCCGAAGTATTTCCAAGCCGAATGACAAGTGAGCCGGCCTGATCATCTCCTAGGGAATCTGCGCATTGATTGGTCTACGCGGGCCGCTCCCCCAAGGACAGCACTTCAAAGGATTGCGTCAGTGGTTCGCTGGCACTCGCACGCAGTAGCAGTGGACGACACTGGACAACACGTTCAAACTGCGCCTACTATCCTTGGCAGGCTGCACCTAGAAGCTCTGAAGTATTTCAAGCCGAAAGACAATTGCGCCGATCTGATCATCTCCCAGGGATTCTGCGCGGGACACGCCCCCAAGCGCATCACTTCAAAGGAGCGCGTCAGTGGTCCACTGGCACTCGCACGCAGCACCAGTGGACGACACTGGACAACACGCTCAAACTGCATCTACTATCCTTCGCAGGCTGCACCTAAAAGCTCCAAAGTATTTCCAAGCCGAAAGACAAGTGCGCCGGCCGGATCATCTCCTAGAGATTTTGCGCATCGAGTGGACTGCGCGGGCCACGTCCCCAATGCTAGCATTTTAAAGGAGCGCGCCAGTTGTCCGTTGGCACTCGCACGCAGCAGCAGTGGACGACACTGGACAAAACGTTCAAACTGCGCCTACTATCCTTCACAGGCTGCACCTAGAAGCTCCGAAATATTCCCAAGCCGAAATACAAGGTCGCCGGCCTGATAATCTCCCAGGGATTCTGCGCATCGAGTGGTCTGCGCGGGCCACACCCCCAAGCGCTGCACTTCAAAGGAGCGCGCCAGTGGTCGCTGGCACTCGCACGCAGCAGCAGTGGAGGACACTGGACAACACGCTTAAACTGCGTCTATCCTTCGCAGGCTCCACCTAGAAGCTCCGAAGTATTTCCAAGCCGAAAGACAAGTGCGCCGGCCTGATCATCTCCCAGGGATTCTGCGCATCGTGTGGTGTGCGTGGGCCACGCCCCCTAGCGCAACATTTCAAAGGAGCGCGTCAGTGGTCCACTGGCACTCGCACGCAGCAGCAGTGGACGACACTGGACAACACGCTTAAACTGAGTCTGCTATGCTTCGCAGGCTGCACCTAGAAGCTCCGAAGTATTTCCAAGCCGAAAGACAAGTGTGCCGGCTTGACCATCTCCCAGGGATTCCTTGCATCGAGTGGTGTGCGTGGGCCACGCCCCCAAGCGCAGCATTTTAAAGGAGCGCGTCAGTGGTCCGCTGGCACTCCCACGCAGCAGCAGTGGACGACACTGGACAACACGCTTAAACTGTGTCTACTATCCTTCGCAGGCTGCACCTAGAACCTCCGAAGTATTTCCAAACCCAATGACAAGTGCGCCGGCCTGATCATCTCCCAGGGAATCTGCGCATTGAGTGGTCTGCGCGGGCCACTCCCCCAAGGACCGCACTTCAAAGGAGCGCGTCAGTGGTTCGCTGGCACTCGCACGCAGTAGCAGTGGACGACAATGGTCAACACGCTTAACCTGCGTGCACTATCCTTCGCAGGCTGCACCTAGAAGCTCCGAAGTATTTCCAAGGCGAAAGACAAGTGCGCCGGCCTGAGCATCTCCCAGGGATTCTGCGTGGGACACGCCCCCAAGCGCAGCACTTCAAAAGAGCGCGTCAGTGGTCCACTGGCACTCGCACGCAGCAGCAGTGGACGACACTGGACAACACGTTCAAACTGCGTCTACTATCCTTCGCAGGCTGCACCTAGAAGCTCCGAAGTATTTCCAAGCCGAAAGACAAGTACGCCGGCCTGATCATCTCCCAGGGATTTTGCGCACCGAGTGGACTGCGCGGGCCACGCCCCTAATAGTAGCATTTTAAAGGAGCGCGCCAGTGGTACGTTGTCACTCGCACGCAGCAGCAGTGGACGACACTGGACAACACGTTCAAACTGCGCCTACCATCCGTCGCAGGCTGCACCTAGAAGCTCCGAAGTATTTCCAAGCCGAAACACACGGTCGCCGGCCTGATAATCTTCCAGGTATTCTGCGCATCAAGTGGTCTGCGCGGGGCACATTCCCAAGCGCAGCATTTTAAAGGAGCGCGCCAGCGGTCCGCTGGCACTCGCACGCAGCTGCAAAGGACGAAACTGGACAACCCGTTCAAACTGCGTCTACTACTCCTTCGCAGGCTGCACCTAGAAGCTGCGAAGTATTTCCAAGCCGAAAGACAAGTGCGCCGGCCTGATCATCTCCCAGGGATCCTGCGCATCGAGAGGTCTGCGCAGGCCACGCCCTTAAGCGCATTACTTCAAAGGAGCGTGTCAGTCCGCTGGCACTCGCACGCAGCACCAGTGGACGACACTAGACAACACGCTCAAACTGCGTCTACTCTCCTTCGCAGGCTGCACCTAGAAGCTCCGAAGTATTTTCCAAGCCGAAACACAAGGTCGCCGGCCTGATAATCTTCCAGGAATTCTGCGCATCGAGTGGTCTTCGCGGGGCACACCCCCAAGCGCAGCATTTTAAAGGAGCGCGCCAGCGGTCCGCTGGCACTTGCACGCAGCTGCAAAGGACGAAACTGGACAACACGTTCAAACTGCGTCTACTACTCCTTCGCAGGCTGCACCTAGAAGCTGCGAAGTATTTCCAAGCCGAAAGACAAGTGCGCCGGCCTGATCATCTCCCAGGGATCCTGTGCATTGATTGGTCTACGCGGGCCGCTCCCCCAAGAAAAGCACTTCAAAGGATTGCGTCAGTGGTTCGCTGGCACTCGCACGCAGTAGCAGTGGACGACAATGGACAACACGCTTAACCTGCGTGTACTATCCTTCGCAGGCTGCACCTAGAAGCTCCGAAGTATTTCCAAGGTGAAAGACAAGTGCGCCGGCCTGATCATCTCCGAGGAATTCTGCGCATCGAGTGGTCTGCGCGGGCCACGCCCCCAAGCGCAGCACTTCGAAAGACCGCGTCAGTGGTCCACTGGCACTCGCACGAAGCACCAGTGGATGACACTGGACAACACGCTCAAACTGAGTCTACTATCCTTCGCAGGCTGCACCTAGAAGCTCCGAAGTATTTCCAAGACAAAAGACAAGCGCGCCGGTCTCATCATCTCCCAGGGATTCTGCGCATCGAGTGGTCTGCGCGGGCCACGCCCCCAAGCGCAGCACTTCAAAGGAGCGCGTCAGTGGTCCACTGGCACTCGCACGCAGTAGCAGTGAACGACAATGGACAACACGCTTAGACTGCGTGTACTATCCT
This sequence comes from Amblyomma americanum, assembly GCF_052857255.1. NCBI lineage: Eukaryota > Metazoa > Arthropoda > Arachnida > Ixodida > Ixodidae > Amblyomma > Amblyomma americanum. The sequence continues at coordinate 163,015,493 of NC_135504.1, read as the reverse complement.
TCGCAGGCTGCACCTAGAACCTCAGAATTATTTCCAAGCCGAAATACAAGGTCGAGGGCCTGATAATCTCCCAGGGATTCGGCGCATTGAGTCGCCTACACGGGCCACTCCCCCAAGCGCAGCATTTTAAAGGAGCGCGCCAGTGGCCCGTTGGCACTCGCACGCAGCAGCAGTGGACGACACTGGGCAACACGCTTAAAATTCGTCTACTATCTTTCGCAGGCTCCACCTAGAAGCCCCGAAGTATTTCCAAGCCGAAAGAGAAGTGCGCCGGCCTGATCATCTCCCAGGGATTCTGCGCATCGTGTGGTCTGCGCGGGCCACGCCCCCAAGCGCAGCACTTCAAAGGAGCGCGTTAGTGGTTCGCTGGCACTCGCACGCAGCAGCAGTGGACGACACTGGACAACACGCTTAAACTGCGTCTACTATCCTTCGCATGCTGCACCTAGAACCTCCGACGTATTTCCAAGCCGAAAGACAAGTGCGCCGGCCTGATCATCTCCCAGGGATTCGGCGCATTGAGTCGCCTACACGGGCCACTCCCCCAAGCGCAGCATTTTAAAGGAGCGCGCCAGTGGCCCGTTGGCACTCGCACGCAGTAGCAGTGGACGACACTGGACAACACGTTCAAACTGCGCCTACTAACCTTGGCAGGCTGCACCTAGAAGCTCTGAAGTATTTCAAGCCGAAAGACAATTGCGCCGATCTGATCATCTCCCAGGGATTCGGCGCGGGACACGCCCCCAAGCGCATCACTTCAAAGGAGCGCGTCAGTTGTCCACTGGCACTCGCACGCCGCGCCAGTGGACGACACTGGACAACACGCTCAATCTGCGTCTACTATCCTTCGCAGGCTGCACCTAGAAGCTCCGAAGAATTTCCAAGCCGAAAGACAAGTGCGCCGGCCTGATCATCTCCCAGGGATTCTGCGTAACGAGTGGTCTGCGCGGGCCACGCCCCCAAGCGCAGCACTTCAAAGGAGCGCGTCAGTGGTCCACTGGCACTCGCACGCAGCAGCAGTGGACGACACTGAACACGCTTAAACTGAGTCTGCTATGCTTCGCAGGCTGCACCTAGAAGCTCCGAAGTATTTTCAAGCCGAAAGACAAGTGCGCCGGCCTGATCATCTCCCAAGAATTCTGCGGATCGAGTGGTGTGCGTGGGCCACGCCCCAAGCGCAACATTTTAAGGGAGCGCGCCAGCGGTCCGCTGGCACTCGCACGCAGCCGCAGTGGACGACACTGGACAACACGTTCAAACTGCGTCTACTATCCTTCGCAGGCTGCTCCTAGAAGCTCCGAAGTATTTCCAAGCTGAATGACAAGTGCGCAGGCCTGATCATCTTCCAGGGATCCTGCGCATCGAGTGGTCTGCGCAGGCCACGCCCTTAAGCGCATTACTTCAAAGGAGCGCGTGAGTGGCTCGCTGGCACTCTCACGTAGCAGCACAGGACGACAATGGACAACACGCTTAAACTGTGTCAACTATCCTTCGCAGGCTGCACCTAGAACCTCAGAAGTATTTCCAAGCCGAAAGACAAGTGCGCCGGCCTGGTCATCTCCCTGGGAATCTGCGCATTGAGTGGTCTGCGCGGGCCACGCCCCCAGGCACAGCAATTCAAAGGAGCGCGTCAGTGGTTCGCTGGCACTCGCACGCAGCAGCACAGGACGACAATGGACAACACGCTTAAACTGCGTCTACTATCCTTCGCAGGCTGTGACTAGAACCTCCGAAGTATTTCCAAGCCAAAAGACAAGCGCGCCCGCCTGATTATCTTCCAGGTATTCTGCGCGTCGAGTGGTCTTTGTGCGCTGCGCCCAAAAGCGCAGCACTTCAAAGGAGCGCGGTGGTCCGCTGGCACTCGCACCCAGCAGGAGTGGACGACACTGGACTAAACGCTTAAACTGCGTCTACTATTCTTCGCAGGCTGCACCTAGAAGCCCCGAACTATTTCCAAGCCGAAAGACAAGTGCGCCGGCCAGATCATCTCCCAGGGATTTTGCGCACCGAGTGGACTGCGCGGGCCACGCCCCCAATAGTAGCATTTTAAAGGAGCGCCAGTGGTCCGTTGTCACTCGCACGCAGCAGCAGTGGACGACACTGGACAACACGTTCAAACTGCGCCTACTATCCGTCGCAGGCTGCACCTAGAAGCTCCGAAGTATTTCCAAGGCGAGAGACAAGATCGCCGGCCTGATCATCTCCCAGGGATTCTGCGCGGGACACGCCCCCAAGCGCAGCACTTCGAAAGAGCGCGTCAGTGGTCCACTGGCACTCGCACGCAACACCAGTGGATGACACTGGACAACACGCTCAAACTGCGTCTACTATCCTTCGCAGGCTGCACCTAGAAGCTCCGAAGAATTTCCAAGCCGAAAGACAAGTGCGCCGGTCTGATCATCTCCCAGGGATCCTGTGCATTGATTGGTCTACGCGGGCCGCTCCCCCAAGAAAAGCACTTCAAAGGATTGCGTCAGTGGTTCGCTGGCACTCGCACGCAGTAGCAGTGGACGACAATGGACAACACGCTTAACCTGCGTGTACTATCCTTCGCAGGCTGCACCTAGAAGCTCCGAAGTATTTCCAAGGTGAAAGACAAGTGCGCCGGCCTGATCATCTCCGAGGAATTCTGCGCATCGAGTGGTCTGCGCGGGCCACGCCCCCAAGCGCAGCACTTCGAAAGACCGCGTCAGTGGTCCACTGGCACTCGCACGAAGCACCAGTGGATGACACTGGACAACACGCTCAAACTGAGTCTACTATCCTTCGCAGGCTGCACCTAGAAGCTCCGAAGTATTTCCAAGACAAAAGACAAGCGCGCCGGTCTCATCATCTCCCAGGGATTCTGCGCATCGAGTGGTCTGCGCGGCCCACGCCCCCAAGCGCAGCACTTCAAAGGAGCGCGTCAGTGGTCCACTGGCACTCGCACGCAGTAGCAGTGAACGACAATGGACAACACGCTTAGACTGCGTGTACTATCCTTCGCAGGCTGCACCTAGAACCTCAGAATTATTTCCAAGCCGAAATACAAGGTCGCCGGCCTGATAATCTCCCAGGGATTCGGCGCATTGAGTCGCCTACACGGGCCACTCCCCCAAGCGCAGCATTTTAAAGGAGCGCGCCAGTGGCCCGTTGGCACTCGCACGCAGCAGCAGTGGACGACACTGGGCAACACGCTTAAACTTCGTCTACTATCTTTCGCAGGCTCCACCTAGAAGCCCCGAAGTATTTCCAAGCCGAAAGAGAAGTGCGCCGGCCTGATCATCTCCCAGGGATTCTGCGCATCGTGTGGTCTGCGCGGGCCACGCCCCCAAGCGCAGCACTTCAAAGGAGCGCGTTAGTGGTTCGCTGGCACTCGCACGCAGCAGCAGTGGACGACACTGGACAACACGCTTAAACTGCGTCTACTATCCTTCGCATGCTGCACCTAGAACCTCCGACGTATTTCCAAGCCGAAAGACAAGTGCGCCGGCCTGATCATCTCCCAGGGATTCGGCGCATTGAGTCGCCTACACGGGCCACTCCCCCAAGCGCAGCATTTTAAAGGAGCGCGCCAGTGGCCCGTTGGCACTCGCACGCAGTAGCAGTGGACGACACTGGACAACACGTTCAAACTGCGCCTACTAACCTTGGCAGGCTGCACCTAGAAGCTCTGAAGTATTTCAAGCCGAAAGACAATTGCGCCGATCTGATCATCTCCCAGGGATTCGGCGCGGGACACGCCCCCAAGCGCATCACTTCAAAGGAGCGCGTCAGTTGTCCACTGGCACTCGCACGCCGCGCCAGTGGACGACACTGGACAACACGCTCAATCTGCGTCTACTATCCTTCGCAGGCTGCACCTAGAAGCTCCGAAGAATTTCCAAGCCGAAAGACAAGTGCGCCGGCCTGATCATCTCCCAGGGATTCTGCGTAACGAGTGGTCTGCGCGGGCCACGCCCCCAAGCGCAGCACTTCAAAGGAGCGCGTCAGTGGTCCACTGGCACTCGCACGCAGCAGCAGTGGACGACACTGAACACGCTTAAACTGAGTCTGCTATGCTTCGCAGGCTGCACCTAGAAGCTCCGAAGTATTTTCAAGCCGAAAGACAAGTGCGCCGGCCTGATCATCTCCCAAGAATTCTGCGGATCGAGTGGTGTGCGTGGGCCACGCCCCAAGCGCAACATTTTAAGGGAGCGCGCCAGCGGTCCGCTGGCACTCGCACGCAGCCGCAGTGGACGACACTGGACAACACGTTCAAACTGCGTCTACTATCCTTCGCAGGCTGCTCCTAGAAGCTCCGAAGTATTTCCAAGCTGAATGACAAGTGCGCAGGCCTGATCATCTTCCAGGGATCCTGCGCATCGAGTGGTCTGCGCAGGCCACGCCCTTAAGCGCATTACTTCAAAGGAGCTCGTGAGTGGCTCGCTGGCACTCTCACGTAGCAGCACAGGACGACAATGGACAACACGCTTAAACTGTGTCAACTATCCTTCGCAGGCTGCACCTAGAACCTCAGAAGTATTTCCAAGCCGAAAGACAAGTGCGCCGGCCTGGTCATCTCCCTGGGAATCTGCGCATTGAGTGGTCTGCGCGGGCCACGCCCCCAGGCACAGCAATTCAAAGGAGCGCGTCAGTGGTTCGCTGGCACTCGCACGCAGCAGCACAGGACGACAATGGACAACACGCTTAAACTGCGTCTACTATCCTTCGCAGGCTGTGACTAGAACCTCCGAAGTATTTCCAAGCCAAAAGACAAGCGCGCCCGCCTGATTATCTTCCAGGTATTCTGCGCGTCGAGTGGTCTTTGTGCGCTGCGCCCAAAAGCGCAGCACTTCAAAGGAGCGCGGTGGTCCGCTGGCACTCGCACCCAGCAGGAGTGGACGACACTGGACTAAACGCTTAAACTGCGTCTACTATTCTTCGCAGGCTGCACCTAGAAGCCCCGAACTATTTCCAAGCCGAAAGACAAGTGCGCCGGCCAGATCATCTCCCAGGGATTTTGCGCACCGAGTGGACTGCGCGGGCCACGCCCCCAATAGTAGCATTTTAAAGGAGCGCCAGTGGTCCGTTGTCACTCGCACGCAGCAGCAGTGGACGACACTGGACAACACGTTCAAACTGCGCCTACTATCCGTCGCAGGCTGCACCTAGAAGCTCCGAAGTATTTCCAAGGCGAGAGACAAGATCGCCGGCCTGATCATCTCCCAGGGATTCTGCGCGGGACACGCCCCCAAGCGCAGCACTTCGAAAGAGCGCGTCAGTGGTCCACTGGCACTCGCACGCAACACCAGTGGATGACACTGGACAACACGCTCAAACTGCGTCTACTATCCTTCGCAGGCTGCACCTAGAAGCTCCGAAGAATTTCCAAGCCGAAAGACAAGTGCGCCGGTCTGATCATCTCCCAGGGATTCTGCGCATCGAGTGGTCTGCGCGGGCCACGCCCCCAAGCGCAGCACTTCAAAGGAGCGCGTCAGTGGTGCACTGGCACTCGCATGCAGCAGCAGTGGACGACACTGGACAACACGCTTAAACTGCTTCTACTATCCTTCGCAGGCTGCACCTAGAACCTCCGAAGTATTTTCAAGCCGAAAGACAAGTGCGCCGGCCTGGTCACCTCCCAGGGAATCTGCACATTGAGTTTGTCTGCGCGGGCTACTCCCCCAGGCACAGCACTTCAAAAGAGCGCGTCAGTGGTTCGCTGGCACTCGCACGCAGCAGCAGTGGACGACACAGGATATCACGCTTAAACTGCGTGTACTATCTTTCGCAGGCTCCACCTACAACCTCCGATGTATTTCCAAGCCGAAAGACAAGTAAGCCGGCCTGATCATTTCCCAGGCAATCTGCGCATTGAGTGGTCTGCGCGGGCTACGCCCCCAAGCACAACACTTCGAAGGAGCGCGTCAGTGGTTCGCTGGTACTCGCACGCAGTGGCAGTGGACGACAATGGACAACACGCTTAAACTGCGTGTACTATCCTTTGCAGGCTGCACCTAGAAGCTCCGAAGTATTTCCAAGCCGAAAGACAAGTGGGCTGGCCTAATCATCTCCCAGGGATTCTGCGCATCGAGTGGTCTGCGCGGGCCACGCCCACAAGCACAGCTCTTCAAAGGAGCGCGTCAGTGGCTCGCTGGCACTCTCACGTAGCAGCACAGGACGACAATGGACAACACGCTTAAACTGCGTCTACTATCCTTCGCAGGCAGCACCTAGAACCTCAGAAGTATTTCCAAGCCGATATATAAGGTCGGCGGCCTGATAATCTCCCAGGGATTCTGCGCATCGAGTGGTCTGCGTGGGCCACACCCCCAAGCGCTGCACTTCAAAGGAGCGCGAGTGGTCGCTGGAACCCGCACGCAGCAGCAGTGGACGACACTGGGCAACACGCTTAAACTGCGTCTACTATCTTTCGCAGGCTCCACCTAGAAGCCCCGAAGTATTTCCAAGCCGAAAGACAAGTGCGCCGGCCTGATCATCTCCCAGGGATTCTGCGCATCGTGTGGTCTGCGCGGGCCACGGCCCTCATGCGCAGCATTTAAAATGAGCGCGTCAGTTATCCGCTGGCACTCGCACGCAGACGCCGCTGACGACATTGGACAGCACGCTTAAATTGCGTCTACTATCCTTCGCAGGCTGCACCTAGAAGCCCCGAACTATTTCCAAGCCGAAAGACAAGTGCGCCGGAATGATCATCTCCCAGGGATTCCTTGCATCGAGTGATGTGCGTGGGCTACGCCCCCCACGCGCAGCATTTTAAAGGAGCGCGCGAGCGGTCCGCTGGCACTCGCACGCAGCAGCTGTGGACGACACTGGACAACACGTTCAAACTGCGTCTACTATCCTTCGCAGGCTGCACCTAGAACCTCAGAATTATTTCCAAGCCGAAATACAAGGTCGCCGGCCTGATTATCTCCCAGGGATTCTGCCTATCGAGTGGTCTGCGTGGGCCACACCCCCAAGCGCTGCACTTCAAAGGAGCGCGCCAGTGGTCGCTGGCACTCGCACGCAGCAGCAGTGGACGACACTGGACAACACGCTTAAACTGCGTCTACTATCCTTCGCAAGCTGCACCTAGAACCTCCGACGTATTTCCAAGCCGAAAGACAAGTGCGCCGGCCTGATCATCTCCCAGGGATTCTGCGCATCGAGTGGTCTGCGCGGGCCACGCCCCCAAGCGCAGCATTTAAAAGGAGCGCTTCAGTTGTCCGCTGGCACTCGCACGCAGCAGCAGTGGACGACACTGGACAACACGCTTAAACTGCGTCTACTATCCTTCGCAAGCTGCACCTAGAACCTCCGACGTATTTCGAAGCCGAAAGACAAGTGCGCCGGCCTGATCATCTCCCAGGGATTCTGCGTATCGAGTGGTCTGCGCGGGCCACGCCCCCAAGCGCAGCATTTGAAAGGAGCGCTTCAGTTGTCCGCTGGCACTAGCAGGCAGCAGCAGTTGAAGACACTGGACAACAGGCTTACACTGCGTCTGCTAAACTTCTCGGGATGCACCTAGAAGCTCCGAAGTATTTCCAAGCCCAAAGACAAGTGCGCCGGCGTGGTCATCTCCCAGGGATTCGGCGCATCCAGTGGTCTGCGCGGGTTACGCCCTCATGCGCAGCATTTAATATAAGCGCGTCAGTGGTCCGCTGGAACTCGCACGCTGCAGCAGTTGACGACACTGGACAAAACGCTTACATTGCGTCTACTATCCTTCGCAGGCTGCACCTAAAAGCTCCGAAGTACTTCCAAGCCGAAAGACAACTGCGCCGGCCTGGTCACCTCACAGGGGATCTGCACATTGAGTTTGTCTGCGCGGGCTACTCGCCCAAGAACAGCACTTCAAAGGAGCGCGTCAGTGGCTCGCTGGCACTCTCGCGTAGCAGCACAGGACGACAATGGACAACACGCTTAAACTGCGTCTACTATCCTTTGCAGGCTGCACCTAGAACCTCAGAAGTATTTCCAAGCCGAAAGACAAGTGCGCCGGACTGGCCATCTCCCTGGGAATCTGCGCATTGAGTGGTCTGCGCGGGCCACGCACCCAAGCACAGCACTTCAAATGAACAAGGCAGCGGTTCGCTGGCCCTCGCACGCAGCAGCAGTAGACGAAAATGGACAACACGCTTAACCTGCGTGCACTATCCTTCGCAGGCTCCAAATAGGACCTCAGAAGTATTTCCAAGCCGAAAGACAAGTGCGCCGGCATGATCATCTCCCAGGGATTTTGCGCATCGACTGGACTGCGCGGGCCACGCCCCCAATGCTAGCATTTTAAAGGAGCGCTCCAGTGGTCCGTTGGCACTCGCACGCAGCAGCAGTGGACGACACTGGACAACACGTTCAAACTGCGCCTACTATCCTTCACAGGCTGCACCTAGAAGCTCCGAAGTATTCCCAAGCCGAAATACAAGGTCGCCGGCCTGATAATCTCCCAGGGATTCTGCGCATCGAGTGGTCTGCGCGGGCCACACCCCCAAGCGCTGCACTTCAAAGGAGCGCACCAGTGGTCGCTGGCACTCGCACGCAGCAGCAGTGGATGACAGTGGAGAACACGCTTAAACTGCGTCTATCCTTCGCAGGCTCCACCTAGAAGCTCCGAAGTATTTCCAAGCCGAAAGACAAGTGCGCCGGCCTGATCATCTCCCAGGGATTCTGCGCATTGTGTGGTGTGCGTGGGCCACGCCCCCAAGCGCAACACTTCAAAGGAGCGCGTCAGTGGTCCGCTGGCACTCCCACGCAGCAGCAGTGGACGACACTGGACAACACGCTTAAACTCTGTCTACTATCCTTCGCAGCCTGCACCTAGAACCTCCGAAGTATTTCCAAGCCGAATGACAAGTGCGCCGGCCTGAGCATCTCCCAGGGAATCTCCGCATTGAGTGGTCTGCGCGGACCACTCCCCCAAGGACCGCACTTCAAAGGAGCGCGTCAGTGGTTCGCTGGCACTCGCACGCAGTTGCAGTGGACGACAATGGACAACACGCTTAACCTGCGTGTACTATCCTTCGCAGGCTGCACCTAGAAGCTACGAAGTATTTTCAAGGCGAGAGACAAGATCGCCGGCCTGATCATCTCCCAGGGATTCTGCGCGGAACACGCCCCCAAGCGCAGCACTTCGAAAGAGCGCGTCAGTGGTCCACTGGCACTCGCACGCAACACCAGTGGATGACACTGGACAACACGCTCAAACTGCGTCTACTATCCTTCGCAGGCTGCACCTAGAAGCTCCGAAGAATTTCCAAGCCGAAAGACAAGTGCGCCGGTCTGATCATCTCCCAGGGATTCTGCGCATCGAGTGGTCTGCGCGGGCCACGCCCCCAAGCGCAGCACTTCAAAGGAGCGCGTCAGTGGTGCACTGGCACTCGCATGCAGCAGCAGTGGACGACACTGGACAACACGCTTAAACTGCTTCTACTATCCTTCGCAGGCTGCACCTAGAACCACCGAAGTATTTTCAAGCCGAAAGACAAGTGCGCCGGCCTGGTCACCTCCCAGGGAATCTGCACATTGAGTTTGTCTGCGCGGGCTACTCCCCCAGGCACAGCACTTCAAAAGAGCGCGTCAGTGGCTCGCTCGCACTCTCACGTAGCAGCACAGGACGACAATGCACAACACGCTTAAACTGCGTCTACTATCCTTTGCAGGCTGCACCTAGCACCTCAGAAGTATTTCCAAGCCTAAAGACAAGTGCGCCGGCTTGGTCATCTCCCTGGCAATCTGCGCATTGAGTGGTCTGCGCGGGCCAGGCCCCCAAGCACAGCACTTCAAAGGAACGCGTCAGTGGTCCACTGTCACTCGCACGCAGCAGCAGTGGACGACACAGGATATCACGCTTAAACTGCGTGTACTATCTTTCGCAGGCTCCACCTACAACCTCCGATGTATTTCCAAGCCGAAAGACAAGTAAGCCGGCCTGATCATTTCCCAGGCAATCTGCGCATTGAGTGGTCTGCGCGGGCTACGCCCCCAAGCACAACACTTCGAAGGAGCGCGTCAGTGGTTCGCTGGTACTCGCACGCAGTGGCAGTGGACGACAATGGACAACACGCTTAAACTGCGTGTACTATCCTTTGCAGGCTGCACCTAGAAGCTCCGAAGTATTTCCAAGCCGAAAGACAAGTGGGCTGGCCTAATCATCTCCCAGGGATTCTGCGCATCGAGTGGTCTGCGCGGGCCACGCCCACAAGCACAGCTCTTCAAAGGAGCGCGTCAGTGGCTCGCTGGCACTCTCACGTAGCAGCACAGGACGACAATGGACAACACGCTTAAACTGCGTCTACTATCCTTCGCAGGCAGCACCTAGAACCTCAGAAGTATTTCCAAGCCGAAAGACAAGTGCGCCGGCCTGTTCATCTCCCTGGGAATCTGCGCATTGAGTGGTCTGCGCGGGCCACGCCCCCAAGCACAGCACTTCAAAGGTACAAGGCAGTGGTTCGCTGGCACTCGCACGCAGCAGCAGTAGACGAAAATGGACAACTCGCTTAGACTGCGTGTACTATCCTTCGCAGGCTGCACCTAGAACCTCAGAATTATTTCCAAGCCGATATATAAGGTCGGCGGCCTGATAATCTCCCAGGGATTCTGCGCATCGAGTGGTCTGCGTGGGCCACACCCCCAAGCGCTGCACTTCAAAGGAGCGCGCCAGTGGTCGCTGGCACCCGCACGCAGCAGCAGTGGACGACACTGGGCAACACGCTTAAACTGCGTCTACTATCTTTCGCAGGCTCCACCTAGAAGCCCCGAAGTATTTCCAAGCCAAAAGACAAGTGCGCCGGCCTGATCATCTCCCAGGGATTCTGCGCATCGTGTGGTCTGCGCGGGCCACGGCCCTCATGCGCAGCATTTAAAATGAGCGCGTCAGTGGTCCGCTGGAACTCGCACGCTGCAGCAGTTGACGACAGTGGACAACACGCTTACATTGCGTCTACTGTCCTTCGTAAGCTGCGCCTAAAAACTCCGAGGTATTTACAAGCCCAAAGACAAGTGCGCCGGCCTGGTCATCTCCCAGGTATTCGGCGCATTGAGTCGCCTACACGGGCCACGCCCCCAAGCGCAGCATTTAAAAGGAGCGCGTCAGTTGTCCGCTGGCACTCGCACGCAGCAGCCGTTGACGACACTGGACAACACGCTTACTCTGCGTCTACTATCCTTCGCAGGCAGCGCCTAGAAGCTTCGAAGTATTTCCAAGACGAAAGACAAGTGCGCCGGCCTGATCTTCTCCCAGGCCTTCTGCGCATCGAGCGGACTGCGCAGGCCATGCCCCCAAGCGCAGCATTTTAAAGGAGCGCGCCAGTGGTCCGTTGGCACTCGCACGCAGCAGCAGTGGACGACACTGGACAACACGTTCAAACTGCGCCTACTATCCGTCGCAGGCTGCACCTAGAAGCTCCGAAGTATTTCCAAGCCGAAACACAAGGTCGCCGGCCTGAGCATCTTCCAGGTATTCTGCGCATCGAGTGGTCTGCGTGGGCCACGCCCCCTAGCGCCGCATTTAAAAGGAGATCGTCAGTTATCCGCTGGCACTCGCACGCAGACGCCGCTGACGACATTGGACAGCACGCTTAAATTGCGTCTACTATCCTTCGCAGGCTGCCCCTAGAAGCCCCGAACTATTTCCAAGCCGAAAGACAAGTGCGCCGGAATGATCATCTCCCAGGGATTCCTTGCATCGAGTGATGTGCGTGGGCTACGCCCCCACGCGCAGCATTTTAAAGGAGCGCGCGAGCGGTCCGCTGGCACTCGCACGCAGCAGCTGTGGACGACACTGGACAACACGTTCAAACTGCGTCTACTATCCTTCGCAGGCTGCACCTAGAAGCTCCGAAGTATTTCCAAGCCGAAAGACAAGTGCGCCGGCCTGATCATCTCCCAGGGATCCTGCGTATCGAGTGGTCTGCGCAGGCCACTCCCCAAGGACAGCACTTCAAAGGAGCGCGTCAGTGGTTCGCTGGCACTCGCACGCAGTAGCAGTGGACGACAATGGACAACACGCTTAACCTGCGTGCACTATCCTTCGCAGGCTGCACCTAGAACCTCAGAATTATTTCCAAGCCGAAATACAAGGTCGCCGGCCTGATTATCTCCCAGGGATTCTGCGCATCGAGTGGTCTGCGTGGGCCACACCCCCAAGCGCTGCACTTCAAAGGAGCGCGCCAGTGGTCGCTGGGACTCGCACGCAGCAGCAGTGGACGACACTGGACAACACGCTTAAACTGCGTCTACTATCCTTCGCAAGCTGCACCTAGAACCTCCGACGTATTTCCAAGCCGAAAGACAAGTGCGCCGGCCTGATCATCTCCCAGGGATTCTGCGCATCGAGTGGTCTGCGCGGGCCACGCCCCCAAGCGCAGCATTTAAAAGGAGCGCTTCAGTTGTCCGCTGGCACTAGCAGGCAGCAGCAGTTGACGACACTGGACAACAGGCTTACACTGCGTCTGCTAAACTTCTCAGGATGCACCTAGAAGCTCCGAAGTATTTCCAAGCCCAAAGACAAGTGCGCCGGCGTGGTCATCTCCCAGGGATTCGGCGCATCCAGTGGTCTGCGCGGGTTACGCCCTCATGCGCAGCATTTAAAATAAGCGCGTCAGTGGTCCGCTGGAACTCGCACGCTGCAGCAGTTGACGACACTGGACAACACGCTTACATTGCGTCTACTATCCTTCGCAGGCTGCACCTAAAAGCTCCGAAGTACTTCCAAGCCGAAATACAAGGTCGCCGGCCTGATAAACTCCCAGGGATTCTGGGCATCGAGTGGTCTGCGCGGGCCACACCCCCAAGCGCTGCACTTCAAAGGAGCGCGCCAGTGGTCGCTGGCACTCGCACGCAGCAGCAGTGGATGACAGTGGAGAACACGCTTAAACTGCGTCTATCCTTCGCAGGCTCCACCTAGAAGCTCCGAAGTATTTCCAAGCCGAAAGACAAGTGCGCCGGCCTGATCATCTCCCATGGATTCTGCGCATTGTGTGGTGTGCGTGGGCCACGCCCCAAGCGCAACACTTCAAAGGAGCGCGTCAGTGGTCCACTGGCACTCGCACGCAGCAGCAGTGGACGACACTGGACAACACGCTTAAACTGAGTCTGCTATGCTTCGCAGGCTGCACCTAGAAGCTCCGAAGTATTTCCAAGCCGAAAGACAAGTGTGCCGGCTTGACCATCTCCCAGGGATTCCTTGCATCGAGTGGTGTGCGTGGGCCACGCCCCCAAGCGCAGCATTTTAAAGGAGCGCGTCAGTGGTCCGCTGGCACTCCCACGCAGCAGCAGTGGACGACACTGGACAACACGCTTAAACTGTGTCTACTATCCTTCGCAGCATGCACCTAGAACCTCCGAAGTATTTCCAAGCCGAATGACAAGTGCGCCGGCCTGAGCATCTCCCAGGGAATCTCCGCATTGAGTGGTCTGCGCGGACCACTCCCCCAAGGACCGCACTTCAAAGGAGCGCGTCAGTGGTTCGCTGGCACTCGCACGCAGTTGCAGTGGACGACAATGGACAACACGCTTAAACTGCGTGTACTATCCTTTGCAGGCTGCACCTAGAAGCTCCGAAGTATTTCCAAGCCGAAAGACAAGTGGGCTGGCCTAATCATCTCCCAGGGATTCTGCGCATCGAGTGGTGTGCGCGGGCCACGCCCACAAGCACAGCTCTTCAAAGGAGCGCGTCAGTGGCTCGCTGGCACTCTCACGTAGCAGCACAGGACGACAATGGACAACACGCTTAAACTGCGTCTACTATCTTTCGCAGGCTCCACATAGAAGCCCCGAAGTATTTCCAAGCCGAAAGACAAGTGCGCCGGCCTGATCATCTCCCACGGATTCTGCGCATCGTGTGGTCTGCGCGGGCCACGGCCCTCATGCGCAGCATTTAAAATGAGCGCGTCAGTGGTCCGCTGGAACTCGCACGCTGCAGCAGTTGACGACAGTGGACAACACGCTTACATTGCGTCTACTGTCCTTCGTAAGCTGCGCCTAAAAACTCCGAGGTATTTACAAGCCCAAAGACAAGTGCGCCGGCCTGGTCATCTCCCAGGTATTCGGCGCATTGAGTCGCCTACACGGGCCACGCCCCCAAGCGCAGCATTTAAAAGGAGCGCGTCAGTTGTCCGCTGGCACTCGCACGCAGCAGCCGTTGACGACACTGGACAACACGCTTACTCTGCGTCTACTATCCTTCGCAGGCAGCGCCTAGAAGCTTCGAAGTATTTCCAAGACGAAAGACAAGTGCGCCGGCCTGATCTTCTCCCAGGCCTTCTGCGCATCGAGCGGACTGCGCAGGCCATGCCCCCAAGCGCAGCATTTTAAAGGAGCGCGCCAGTGGTCCGTTGGCACTCGCACGCAGCAGCAGTGGACGACACTGGACAACACGTTCAAACTGCGCCTACTATCCGTCGCAGGCTGCACCTAGAAGCTCCGAAGTATTTCCAAGCCGAAACACAAGGTCGCCGGCCTGAGCATCTTCCAGGTATTCTGCGCATCGAGTGGTCTGCGTGGGCCACGCCCCCTAGCGCCGCATTTAAAAGGAGATCGTCAGTTATCCGCTGGCACTCGCACGCAGACGCCGCTGACGACATTGGACAGCACGCTTAAATTGCGTCTACTATCCTTCGCAGGCTGCCCCTAGAAGCCCCGAACTATTTCCAAGCCGAAAGACAAGTGCGCCGGAATGATCATCTCCCAGGGATTCCTTGCATCGAGTGATGTGCGTGGGCTACGCCCCCACGCGCAGCATTTTAAAGGAGCGCGCGAGCGGTCCGCTGGCACTCGCACGCAGCAGCTGTGGACGACACTGGACAACACGTTCAAACTGCGTCTACTATCCTTCGCAGGCTGCACCTAGAAGCTCCGAAGTATTTCCAAGCCGAAAGACAAGTGCGCCGGCCTGATCATCTCCCAGGGATCCTGCGTATCGAGTGGTCTGCGCAGGCCACTCCCCAAGGACAGCACTTCAAAGGAGCGCGTCAGTGGTTCGCTGGCACTCGCACGCAGTAGCAGTGGACGACAATGGACAACACGCTTAACCTGCGTGCACTATCCTTCGCAGGCTGCACCTAGAACCTCAGAATTATTTCCAAGCCGAAATACAAGGTCGCCGGCCTGATTATCTCCCAGGGATTCTGCGCATCGAGTGGTCTGCGTGGGCCACACCCCCAAGCGCTGCACTTCAAAGGAGCGCGCCAGTGGTCGCTGGGACTCGCACGCAGCAGCAGTGGACGACACTGGACAACACGCTTAAACTGCGTCTACTATCCTTCGCAAGCTGCACCTAGAACCTCCGACGTATTTCCAAGCCGAAAGACAAGTGCGCCGGCCTGATCATCTCCCAGGGATTCTGCGCATCGAGTGGTCTGCGCGGGCCACGCCCCCAAGCGCAGCATTTAAAAGGAGCGCTTCAGTTGTCCGCTGGCACTAGCAGGCAGCAGCAGTTGACGACACTGGACAACAGGCTTACACTGCGTCTGCTAAACTTCTCAGGATGCACCTAAAAGCTCCGAAGTATTTCCAAGCCCAAAGACAAGTGCGCCGGCGTGGTCATCTCCCAGGGATTCGGCGCATCCAGTGGTCTGCGCGGGTTACGCCCTCATGCGCAGCATTTAAAATAAGCGCGTCAGTGGTCCGCTGGAACTCGCACGCTGCAGCAGTTGACGACACTGGACAACACGCTTACATTGCGTCTACTATCCTTCGCAGGCTGCACCTAAAAGCTCCGAAGTACTTCCAAGCCGAAATACAAGGTCGCCGGCCTGATAAACTCCCAGGGATTCTGCGCATCGAGTGGTCTGCGCGGGCCACACCCCCAAGCGCTGCACTTCAAAGGAGCGCGCCAGTGGTCGCTGGCACTCGCACGCAGCAGCAGTGGATGACAGTGGAGAACACGCTTAAACTGCGTCTATCCTTCGCAGGCTCCACCTAGAAGCTCCGAAGTATTTCCAAGCCGAAAGACAAGTGCGCCGGCCTGATCATCTCCCATGGATTCTGCGCATTGTGTGGTGTGCGTGGGCCACGCCCCAAGCGCAACACTTCAAAGGAGCGCGTCAGTGGTCCACTGGCACTCGCACGCAGCAGCAGTGGACGACACTGGACAACACGCTTAAACTGAGTCTGCTATGCTTCGCAGGCTGCACCTAGAAGCTCCGAAGTATTTCCAAGCCGAAAGACAAGTGTGCCGGCTTGACCATCTCCCAGGGATTCCTTGCATCGAGTGGTGTGCGTGGGCCACGCCCCCAAGCGCAGCATTTTAAAGGAGCGCGTCAGTGGTCCGCTGGCACTCCCACGCAGCAGCAGTGGACGACACTGGACAACACGCTTAAACTGTGTCTACTATCCTTCGCAGCATGCACCTAGAACCTCCGAAGTATTTCCAAGCCGAATGACAAGTGCGCCGGCCTGAGCATCTCCCAGGGAATCTCCGCATTGAGTGGTCTGCGCGGACCACTCCCCCAAGGACCGCACTTCAAAGGAGCGCGTCAGTGGTTCGCTGGCACTCGCACGCAGTTGCAGTGGACGACAATGGACAACACGCTTAAACTGCGTGTACTATCCTTTGCAGGCTGCACCTAGAAGCTCCGAAGTATTTCCAAGCCGAAAGACAAGTGGGCTGGCCTAATCATCTCCCAGGGATTCTGCGCATCGAGTGGTGTGCGCGGGCCACGCCCACAAGCACAGCTCTTCAAAGGAGCGCGTCAGTGGCTCGCTGGCACTCTCACGTAGCAGCACAGGACGACAATGGACAACACGCTTAAACTGCGTCTACTATCTTTCGCAGGCT
Source organism: Amblyomma americanum (assembly GCF_052857255.1). Taxonomy (NCBI): domain Eukaryota; kingdom Metazoa; phylum Arthropoda; class Arachnida; order Ixodida; family Ixodidae; genus Amblyomma; species Amblyomma americanum. Next base: position 162,998,752 of record NC_135504.1, on the reverse strand, counting down.
CCACATAGAAGCCCCGAAGTATTTCCAAGCCGAAAGACAAGTGCGCCGGCCTGATCATCTCCCAGGGATTCTGCGCATCGTGTGGTCTGCGCGGGCCACGGCCCTCATGCGCAGCATTTAAAATGAGCGCGTCAGTGGTCCGCTGGAACTCGCACGCTGCAGCAGTTGACGACAGTGGACAACACGCTTACATTGCGTCTACTGTCCTTCGTAAGCTGCGCCTAAAAACTCCGAGGTATTTACAAGCCCAAAGACAAGTGCGCCGGCCTGGTCATCTCCCAGGTATTCGGCGCATTGAGTCGCCTACACGGGCCACGCCCCCAAGCGCAGCATTTAAAAGGAGCGCGTCAGTTGTCCGCTGGCACTCGCACGCAGCAGCCGTTGACGACACTGGACAACACGCTTACTCTGCGTCTACTATCCTTCGCAGGCAGCGCCTAGAAGCTTCGAAGTATTTCCAAGACGAAAGACAAGTGCGCCGGACTGATCTTCTCCCAGGCCTTCTGCGCATCGAGCGGACTGCGCAGGCCATGCCCCCAAGCGCAGCATTTTAAAGGAGCGCGCCAGTGGTCCGTTGGCACTCGCACGCAGCAGCAGTGGACGACACTGGACAACACGTTCAAACTGCGCCTACTATCCGTCGCAGGCTGCACCTAGAAGCTCCGAAGTATTTCCAAGCCGAAACACAAGGTCGCCGGCCTGAGCATCTTCCAGGTATTCTGCGCATCGAGTGGTCTGCGTGGGCCACGCCCCCTAGCGCCGCATTTAAAAGGAGATCGTCAGTTATCCGCTGGCACTCGCACGCAGACGCCGCTGACGACATTGGACAGCACGCTTAAATTGCGTCTACTATCCTTCGCAGGCTGCACCTAGAAGCCCCGAACTATTTCCAAGCCGAAAGACAAGTGCGCCGGAATGATCATCTCCCAGGGATTCCTTGCATCGAGTGATGTGCGTGGGCTACGCCCCCACGCGCAGCATTTTAAAGGAGCGCGCGAGCGGTCCGCTGGCACTCGCACGCAGCAGCTGTGGACGACACTGGACAACACGTTCAAACTGCGTCTACTATCCTTCGCAGGCTGCACCTAGAAGCTCCGAAGTATTTCCAAGCCGAAAGACAAGTGCGCCGGCCTGATCATCTCCCAGGGATCCTGCGTATCGAGTGGTCTGCGCAGGCCACTCCCCAAGGACAGCACTTCAAAGGAGCGCGTCAGTGGTTCGCTGGCACTCGCACGCAGTAGCAGTGGACGACAATGGACAACACGCTTAACCTGCGTGCACTATCCTTCGCAAGCTGCACCTAGAACCTCCGACGTATTTCGAAGCCGAAAGACAAGTGCGCCGGCCTGATCATCTCCCAGGGATTCTGCGCATCGAGTGGTCTGCGCGGGCCACGCCCCCAAGCGCAGCATTTAAAAGGAGCGCTTCAGTTGTCCGCTGGCACTAGCAGGCAGCAGCAGATGACGACACTGGACAACAGGCTTACACTGCGTCTGCTAAACTTCTCAGGATGCACCTAGAAGCTCCGAAGTATTTCCAAGCCCAAAGACAAGTGCGCCGGCGTGGTCATCTCCCAGGGATTCGGCGCATCCAGTGGTCTGCGCGGGTTACGCCCTCATGCGCAGTATTTAAAATAAGCGCGTCAGTGGTCCGCTGGAACTCGCACGCTGCAGCAGTTGACGACACTGGACAACACGCTTACATTGCGTCTACTATCCTTCGCAGGCTGCACCTAAAAGCTCCGAAGTACTTCCAAGCCGAAATACAAGGTCGCCGGCCTGATAATCTCCCAGGGATTCTGCGCATCGAGTGGTCTGCGCGGGCCACACCCCCAAGCGCTGCACTTCAAAGGAGCGCGCCAGTGGTCGCTGGCACTCGCACGCAGCAGCAGTGGATGACAGTGGAGAACACGCTTAAACTGCGTCTATCCTTCGCAGGCTCCACCTAGAAGCTCCGAAGTATTTCCAAGCCGAAAGACAAGTGCGCCGGCCTGATCATCTCCCATGGATTCTGCGCATTGTGTGGTGTGCGTGGGCCACGCCCCAAGCGCAACACTTCAAAGGAGCGCGTCAGTGGTCCACTGGCACTCGCACGCAGCAGCAGTGGACGACACTGGACAACACGCTTAAACTGAGTCTGCTATACTTCGCAGGCTGCACCTAGAAGCTCCGAAGTATTTCCAAGCCGAAAGACAAGTGTGTCGGCTTGACCATCTCCCAGGGATTCCTTGCATCGAGTGGTGTGCGTGGGCCACGCCCCCAAGCGCAGCATTTTAAAGGAGCGCGTCAGTGGTCCGCTGGCACTCCCACGCAGCAGCAGTGGACGACACTGGACAACACGCTTAAACTGTGTCTACTATCCTTCGCAGCCTGCACCTAGAACCTCCGAAGTATTTCCAAGCCGAATGACAAGTGCGCCGGCCTGAGCATCTCCCAGGGAATCTCCGCATTGAGTGGTCTGCGCGGACCACTCCCCCAAGGACCGCACTTCAAAGGAGCGCGTCAGTGGTTCGCTGGCACTCGCACGCAGTTGCAGTGGACGACAATGGACAACACGCTTAAACTGCGTGTACTATCCTTTGCAGGCTGCACCTAGAAGCTCCGAAGTATTTCCAAGCCGAAAGACAAGTGGGCTGGCCTAATAATCTCCCAGGGATTCTGCGCATCGAGTGGTCTGCGCGGGCACGCCCACAAGCACAGCTCTTCAAAGGAGCGCGTCAGTGGCTCGCTGGCACTCTCACGTAGCAGCACAGGACGACAATGGACAACACGCTTAAACTGCGTCTATTATCCTTCGCAGGCAGCACCTAGAACCTCAGAAGTATTTCCAAGCCGAAAGACAAGTGCGCCGGCCTGTTCATCTCCCTGGGAATATGCGCATTGAGTGGTCTGCGCGGGCCACGCCCCCAAGCACCGCACTTCAAAGGTACAAGGCAGTGGTTCGCTGGCACTCGCACGCAGCAGCAGTAGATGAAAATGGACAACTCGCTTAGACTGCGTGTACTATCCTTCGCAGGCTGCAGCTAGAACCTCAGAATTATTTCGAAGCCGAAATATAAGGTCGCCGGCCTGATAATCTCCCAGGGATTCTGCGCATCGAGTGGTCTGCGCGGGCCACACCCCCAAGCGCTGCACTTCAAAGGAGCGCGCCAGTGGTCGCTGGCACTCGCACGCAGCAGCAGTGGACCACACTGGACAGCACACTTAATCTGAGTCTGCTATGCTTCGCAGGCTGCACCTAGAAGCTCCGAAGTATTTCCAAGCCGAAAGACAAGTGTGCCGGCTTGATCATCTCCCAGGGATTCCTTGCATCGAGTGGTGTGCGTGGGCCACGCCCCCAAGCGCAGCATTTTAAAGGAGCGCGCCAGCGGTCCGCTGGCACTCGCACGCAGCAGCAGTGGACGACACTGGACAACACGCTCAAACTGTGTCTACTATCCTTCGCAGGCTTCACCTAGAACCTCCGAAGTATTTCCAAGCCGAATGACAAGTGCGCCGGCCTGATCATCTCCTAGGGAATCTGCGCATTGATTGGCCTACGCGGGCCACTCCCCCAAGGACAGCACTTCAAAGGATCGCGTCAGTGGTTCGCTGGCACTCGCACGCAGTAGCAGTGGACGACAATGGACAACACGCTTAACCTGCGTGTACTATCCTTCGCAGGCTGCACCTAGAAGCTCCGAAGTATTTCCAAGGCGAAAGACAAGTGCGCCGGCCTGATCATCTCCCAGGGATTCTGCGCGGGACACGACCCCAAGCGCAGCACTTCGAAAGAGCGCGTCAGTGGTCCACTGGCACTCGCACGCAGCACCAGTGGATGACACTGGACAACACGCTCAAACTGCGTCTACTATCCTTGGCAGGCTGCACCTAGAAGCTCCAAAGTATTTCCAAGCCGAAAGACAAGTGCGCCGGTCTAATCATCTCCCAGGGATTCTGCGCATCGAGTGGTCTGCGCGGGCTACGCCCCCAAGCGCAGCACTTCAAACTAGCGCGTCAGTGGTCCACTGGCACTCGCATGCAGCAGCAGTGGACGACACTGGACAACACGCTTAAACTGCTTCTACTATCCTTCGCAGGCTGCACCTAGAACCTCCGAAGTATTTTCAAGCCGAAAGACAAGTGCGCCGGCCTGGTCACCTCCCAGGGAATCTGCACATTGAGTTTGTCTACGCGGGCTACTCCCCCAGGCAGAGCACTTCAAAAGAGCGCGTCAGTGGCTAGCTCGCACTCTCACGTAGCAGCACAGGACGACAATGGACAACACGCTTAAACTGCGTCTACTATCCTTTGCAGGCTGCACCTAGCACCTCAGAAGTATTTCCAAGCCTAAAGACAAGTGCGCCGGCCTGGTCATCTCCCTGGCAATCTGCGCAGTGAGTGGTCTGCGCGGGCCACGCCCCCAAGCACAGCACTTCAAAGGAACGCGTCAGTGGTCCACTGTCACTCGCACGCAGCAGCAGTGGACGACACAGGATATCACGCTTAAACTGCGTGTACTATCTTTCGCAGGCTCCACCTACAACCTCCGATGTATTTCCAAGCCGAAAGACAAGTGCGCTGGCCTGATCATTTCCCAGGCAATCTGCGCATTGAGTGGTCTGCGCGGGCCACGCCCCCAAGCACAACACTTCGAAGGAGCGCGTCAGTGGTTCGCTGGTACTCGCACGCAGTAGCAGTGGACGACAATGGACAACACCCTTGAACTGCGTGTACTATCCTTTGCAGGCTGCACCTAGAAGCTCCGAAGTATTTCCAAGCCGAAAGACAAGTGCGCTGGCCTAATCATCTCACAGGGATTCTGCGCATCGAGTGGTCTGCTCGGGCCACGCTTACAAGCACAGCTCTTCAAAGGAGCGCGTCAGTGGCTCGCTGGCACTCTCACGTAGCAGCACAGGACGACAATGGCCAACACGCTTAAACTGCGTCTACTATCCTTCGCAGGCAGCACCTAGAACCTCAGAAGTATTTCCAAGCCGAAAGACAAGTGCGCCGGCCTGTTCATCTCCCTGGGAATCTGCGCATTGAGTGGTCTGCGCGGGCCACGCCCCCAAGCACAGCACTTCAAAGGTACAAGGCAGTGGTTCGCTGGCACTCGCACGCAGCAGCAGTAGACGAAAATGGACAACTCGCTTAGACTGCGTGTACTATCCTTCGCAGGCTGCACCTAGAACCTCAGAAGTATTTCCAAGCCGAAAGACAAGAGCGCCGGCCTGGTCGTCTCCCTGGGAATCTGCGCATTGAGTGGTCTGCGCGGGCCACGCCCCCAAGCGCAGCATTTAAAAGGAGCGCGTCAGTTGTCCGCTGGCACTCGCAGGCAGCAGCAGTTGACGACACTGGACAACAGGCTTACACTGCGTCTGCTAAACTTCTCAGGATGCACCTAGAAGCTCCGAAGTATTTCCAAGCCCAAAGAGAAGTGCGCCGGCGTGGTCATCTCCCAGGGATTCGGCGCATCCAGTGGTCTGCGCGGGTTACGCCCTCATGCGCAGCATTTAAAATGAGCGCGTCAGTGGTCCGCTAGAACTCGCACGCTGCAGCAGTTGACACTGGACAACACGCTTACATTGCGTCTACTATCCTTCGTAAGCTGCGCCTAAAAACTCCGAGGTATTTACAAGCCCAAAGACAAGTGCGCCGGCCTGGTCATCTCCCAGGTATTCGGCGCATTGAGTCGCCTACACGGGCCACGCCCCCAAGCGCAGCATTTAAGAGGAGCGCGTCCGTTGTCCGCTGGCACTCGCACGCAGCAGCCGTTGACGACACTGGACAACACGCTTACACTGCGTCTACAATCCTTCGCAGGCAGCGCCTAGAAGCTTCGATGTATTTCCAAGACGAAAGACAAGTGCGCCGGCCTGAGCATCTTCCAGGTATTCTGCGCATCGAGTGGTCTGCGTGGGCCACGCCCCCAAGCGCAGCATTTTAAAGGAGCGCGCCAGTGGTCCGTTGGCACTCGCACGCAGCAGAAGTGGACGACACTGGACAACACGTTCAAAGTGCGCCTACTATCCTTCGCAGGCTGCACCTAGAAGCTCTGAAGTATTTCAAGCCGAAAGACAAGTGCGCCGGCCTGATCATCTCCCAGGGATTCTGCGCATCGAGTGGTCTGCGCGGGCCACGCCCCCAAGCGCAGCATTTCAAAGGAGCGCGTCAGTGGTCCACTGGCACTCGCACGCAGCAGCACAGGACGACAATGGACAACACGCTTAAACTGCGTCTACTATCGTTCGCAGGCTGCGACAGGAACCACCGAAGTATTTTCAAGCCAAAAGACAAGCGCGCCCGCCTGATTATCTTCCAGGTATTCTGCGCGACGAGTGGTCTTTGTGCGCCGCGCCCAAAAGCGCAGCACTTCAAAGGAGCGCGATAGTGGTCCGCTGGCACTCGCACCCAGCAGGAGTGGACGACACTGGACAAAACGCTTAAACTGCGTCTACTAGCCTTCGCAGGCTGCACCTAGAAGCCCCGAACTACTTCCAAATCGAAAGACAAGTGCGCCGGCCTGATCATCTCCCAGGAAATCTGCGCTTCGAGTGGTCTGCGCAGGCCACGCCCTTAAGCGCATTACTTCAAAGGTGCGCGTCAGTGGTCCGCTGGCACTCGCACGCAGCAGCAGTGGACGACACTGGACACCACGCTTAAACTGTGTCTACTATCCTTCGCAGGCTGCACCTAGGACCTCCGAAGTATTTCCAAGCCGAAAGACAAGTGCGCCGGCCTGATCATCTCCCAGGGATTCTGCGTATCGAGTGGTCTGCGCGGGCCACGCCCACAAGCACAGCACTTCGAAGGAGAGCGTCAGTGGTTCGCAGACACTCGCATGCAGCAGCAGTGGACGACACTGGATAACACGCTTAAACTGCTTCTACTATCCTTCGCAGGCTGCACCTAGAACCTCCGAAGTATTTCCAAGCCGAAAGACAAGTGCGCCGGCCTGGTCACCTCCCAGGGAATCTGCACATTGAGTTTGTCTGCGCGGGCTACTCCCCCAAGCACAGCACTTCAATGGAGCGCGTCAGAGGCTCGCTGGCACTCTCACGTAGCAGCACAGGACGACAATGGACAACACGCTTAAACTGCGTCTACTATCCTTCGCAGGCTGCACCTAGAACCTCAGAAGTATTTCCAAGCCGAAAGACAAGTGCGCCGGCCTGGTCATCTCCCTGGGAATCTGCGCATTGAGTGGTCTGCGCGGGGCACGCACCCAAGCATAGCACTTCAAAGGAACAAGGCAGGTTCGCTGGCACTCGCACGCAGCACCAGTGGACGACACTAGACAACACGCTCAAACTGCGTCTACTATACTTCGCAGGCTGCACCTAGAACCTCCGAAGTATTTCCAAGCCGAAAGACAAGTGCGCCGCCCTGATCATCTCCCGGGATTCTGCGCATCGAGTGGTCTGCGCGGGCCACGCCCCCAAGCGCAGCACTTCAATGGCGCGCGTCAGTGGTCCCGTCGCACTCGAATGCAGCAGCTGTGGACGACACCGGACATCACGCTTAAACTGCGTCTACTATCTTTCGCAGGCTCCACCTAGAACCTCGGAAATATTTCCAAGCCGAAAGACAAGTGCGCCGGCCTGATCATCTCCCAGGGAATCTCCGGATTGAGTGGTCTGCGTGGGCCACTCCCCCAAGCACAGCACTTCAAAGGAGCGCGTCAGTGGTTCGCTGGCACTCGCACGCAGTAGCAGTGGACAACAATGGAACACGCTTAACCTGCGTGCACTATCCTTCCCAGGCTGCACCTAGAAGCTCCGAAGTATTTCCAAGGCGAAAGACAAGTGCGCCGGCCTGATCATCTCCCAGGGATTCTGCGCGGGACACGCCCCCAAGCGCAGCACTTCAAAAGAGCGCGTCAGAGGTCCACTGGCACTCGCACGCAGCACCAGTGGACGACACTGGACAATACGCTCAAACTGCGTCTACTATCCTTCGCAGGCTGCACCTAGAAGCTCCGAAGTATTTCCAAGCCAAAAGACAAGTGCGCCGGTCTGATCATCTCCCAGGGATTCTGCGCATCGAGTGGTCTGCGCGGGCCTCGCCCCCAAGCGCAGCACTTCAAAGGAGCGCGTCAGTGGTCCGCTGGCACTCGAACGCAGCAGTGGACGACACTGGAAAACACGCTTACACTGCGTCTACTATCCTTCGCAGGCTGCACCAAGAACCTCCGAAGTATTTCCAAGCCGAACGACAATTGCGCCGGCCTGATCATCACCCAGGGATTCTGCGCGTCGAGTGGTCTGCGCGGGCCACGCCCTCAAGCGCAGCAATTAAAATGAGCGCGTCATTGGTCCGCTGGCACTCGCACGCAGCAGTGTACGACACCGGACAACCCGCTTAAACTACGACTAATATCCTTCGCAGATTGCACATAAAACCTCCGATGTATTTTCTACGCCAAAAGACAAGTGAGCCGGCCTGAGCATCTCCCAGGGATTCTGCGCATCGAGTGGACTGCGTGGGCCACGCCCCCAAGCGCAGCATTTAAATCGAGCACGTCAGTGGTCCGCTGGCACTCGCACGGAGCAGCAGTTGACGACACTGGACAACATGCTTATACTGCGTCTACTATCCTTCGCAGGCTTCGCCTTAAAGCTCCGAAGTATTTCCGAGCCCAAAGACAAGTGCGCCGGCCTGATCATCTCCCAGGGAATCTGCGCATCGAGTTGTCGTCGCAGGCCACGCCCCCAATCTCAGCATTCAGAAGGACCGCGTCAGTGGTCCGCTGACACTCGCACGCAGCAGTGGACGACATTTTACAACACGCTTACTCTGCGTCTACTATCCTTCGCAGGCTGCACCGTGAACCTCCGAAGTATTTCCAAGCCGAAAGACAAGTGCGCCGGACTGATCATCAACCTGGGAATCTGCGCATCGAGTGGTCTGCGCGGGCCACGCCCCCAAGCGCAGCACTTCAAAGGAGCGCGTCAGTGGTCCGCTGGCACTCGCACGCAGCAGCAGTGGACGACACTGGACAACACGCTTAAACTGTGTCTACTATACTTCGCAGGCTGCACCTAGAAGTTCCGAAGTATTTCCAAGCCGAAAGAAAAGTGCGAAGGCCTGATAATCTCCAGGGTTTTCTGCGCATGGAGTGGTTTGCGCGGGCCACGCCCCCAAACGCAGCATTTAAATTGAGTGCGTCAGTGTTCCGCTGGCACTCGCACGCAGCAGTGCACGACACTGGACAACACGCTTACACTGCGTCTACTATCCTTCGCAGGCTGCACCTAGATGCTCCGAAGTATTTCCAAGCCGTAAGACAATTGCGCCGGCCTGATCATCTCCCAGGGATTCTGCGCATCGAGTGGTCTGCGCGAGCCACGCCCCCAAGCGCAGCACTTTAAAGGAGCGCGTCAGTGGTCCGCTGGCACTCGCACGCAACAGTGGACGACACTGGAAAACACACTTACACTGCGTCTACTATCCTTCGCAGGCTGCACCTAGAAGCACAGAAGTATTTCCAAGCCGAATGACAAGTGCGCCGGCCTTATCATCTCCCAGGGATTCTGCGCATAGAGTGGTCTGCGCGGGCAACGCACCCAAGCTCAGCGCGTCAAATGAGCGCATCAGTGGTTCGCTGGCACTCGCACGCAGCAGCAGTGGACGACATTGGACAACACGCTTACACTGCGTCTACTATCCTTCGCAGGCTGCACCTGGAACCTCCTAAGTATTTCCAAGCCGAAAGACAAGTGCGCCGGCCTGATCATCTCCCAGGGATTCGGCGCAGCGAGTGGTCTGCGCAAACCACGCCCCCAAGCGCAGCATTTGAAAGGAGCGCGTCATTGGTCCGCTGGCACTCGCACGCGGCACTGGACGACACCGGACAACTCGCTTAAACTGCGACTACTATCCTTCGCAGACTGCACCTAGAACCTCCAAAGTATTTCCAAGCCGAAAGACAAGTGCGCCGGCCTGATCATCTCCCAGGGATTCTGCACGTCGAGTGGTCTTCGCGGGCCATGCTTGGCCCCAAGCGCAGCACTTCAAAGGAGCGCGTCAGTGGTTCGCTGGCACTCGCACGCAGAAGCAGTGGACGACATTGGACAACACGCTTACACTGCGTCTACTATCCTTCGCAGGCTGCACCTGGAACCTCCGAAGTATTTCCAAGCCGAAAGACAAGTGCGCCGGCCTGATCATCTCCCAGGGATTCTGCGCATCGAGTGGTCTGCGCGGGCCACGCCCCCAAGCGCAGCACTTCAAATGAGCGCGTCAGTGGTCCGCTGGCACTCGCACTCAGCAGCAGTGGACGACACTGGACAACACGCTTAAACTGCGTCTACTATCCTTCGCAGGCTGCACCTAGAAGCTTCGAAGTATTTCCAAGCCGAAAGAAAAGTGCGCCGGCCTGATCATGTCCCAGGGGTTCTGCGCATCGAGTGGTCTTCGCGGGCCACGCCTCCAAGCGCAGCACTTCAAAGGAGCCCGTCAGGGGTTCGGTGGCCCTCGCACACAGCAGCAGTGGACGACACTGGACAACACGCTTAATTTGCGTCTACTATCCTTCGCAGGCTGCACCTAGAAGCTCTGAAGTATTTCAAGCCGAAAGACAAGTGCGCCGGCCTGATCATCTCCCAGGGATTCTGCGCGGGACACGCCCTCAAGCGCAGCACTTGAAAGGAGCGCGTCAGTTGTCCACTGTCACTCGCACGCCGCACCAGTGGACGACACTGCACAACACGCTCAAACTGCGTCTACTATCCTTCGCAGGCTGCACCTAGAAGCTCCGAAGAATTTCCAAGCCGAAAGACAAGTGCGCCGGCCTGATCATCTCCCAGGGATTCTGCGCATCGAGTGATCTGCGCGGGCCACGCCCCCAAGCGCAGCACTTCAAAGGAGCGCGTCAGTGGTCCACTGGCACTCGCACGCAGCTGCAGTGGACGACACTGAACATGAAGCTTAAATTGCGTCTACTATCTTTCGCAGGCTCCACCTAGGACCTAAGAAGTATTTCCAAGCCGAAAGACAAGTGCGCCGGCCTGATCATCTCCCAGGGATTCTGCGCATAGAGTGAGCGCGGGCCACGCCCTTAAGCGCATTACTTCAAACGAGCGCGTCTGTGGTCCGCTGGCACTCGCACGCAGCAGCAGTGGACGACACTGAACATAAAGCTTAAATTGCGTCTACTATCTTTCGCAGGCTCCACCTAGGACCTCCGAAGTATTTCCAAGCCGAAAGACAAGTGCGCCGGCCTGATCATCTCCCAGGGATTCTGCGCATCGTGTGGTGTGCGTGGGCCTCGCCCACAAGCGCAGCACTTCAAAGGAGCGCGTCAGTGGTCCACTGGCACTCGCACGCAGCAGCAGTGGACGACACTGGACAACACGCTTAAACTGAGTCTGCTATGCTTCGCAGGCTCCACCTAGAAGCTCCGAAGTATTTTCAAGCCGAAAGACAAGTGCGCCGGCCTGATGATCTCCCAAGAATTCTGCGCATCGAGTGGTGTGCGTGGGCCACGCCCCAAGCGCAACATTTTAAGGGAGCGCGCCAGCGGTCCGCTGGCACTCGCACGCAGCCGCAGTGGACGACACTGGACAACACGTTCAAACTGCGTCTACTATCCTTCGCAGGCTGCACCTAGAAGCTCCGAAGTATTTCCAAGCCGAATGACAAGTGCGCCAGCCTGATCATCTTCCAGGGATCCTGCGCATCGAGTGGTCTGCGCAGGCCACGCCCTTAAGCGCATTACTTCAAAGGAGCGCGTCAGTGGTCCGCTGGCACTCGCACGCAGCAGCGGTGGACGACACTGGACTACACGCTTAAACTGTGCCTACTATCCTTCGCAGGCTGCACCTAGAACCTCCGAAGTATTTCCAAGCCGAAAGACAAGTGCGCCGGCCTGGTCACCTCCCAGGGAATCTGCACTTTGAGGTTGTCTGCGCGGGCTACTCCCCCAAGCACAGCGTTTCAAAGGAGCGCGTCAGTGGTTCGCTGGGACTTCCACGCAGCAGCAGTGGACGAGAATGGAGAACACGCTTAGACTGCGTGTACTATCCTTCGCAGGCTGCACTTATATCCTCAGAAGTATTTCCAAGCCCAAAGACAAGTGCGTCGGCCTGATCATCTCCCTGAGAATCTGCGCATTGACTGGTCTGTGCGGGCCACGACCACAAGCTCAGCACTTCAAAGGAGCGCGTCAGTGGTTCGCTGGCACTCGCACGCAGAAGCAGTGGACGACACTGGACAACACGCTTAAACTGCTTCTGCTATCCTTCGCAGGCTGCACCTAGAACCTCCGAAGTATTTCCAAGCCGAAAGACAAGTGTGCCGGCCTGATTATCTTCCAGGTATTCTGCGCGTCGAGTGGTCTTTGTGCGCCGCGCCCAAAAGCGCAGCACTTCAAAGGAGCGCGGTGGTCCGCTGGCACTCGCACTCAGCAGGAGTGGACGACACTGGACAAAACGCTTAAACTGCGTCTACTATCCTTCGCAGGCTGCACCTAGAAGCCCCGAACTATTTCCAAGCTGAAAGACAAGTGCGCCGGCCAGATCATCTCCCAGGGATTTTGCGCACCGAGTGGACTGCGCGGGCCACGCCCCGAATAGTAGCATTTTAAAGGAGCGCGCCAGTGGTCCGTTGTCACTCGCACGCAGCAGCAGTGGACGACACTGGACAACACGTTCAAACTGCGCCTACTATCCGTCGCAGGCTGCACCTAAAAGCTCCGAAGTATTTCCAAGCCGAAAGACAAGTGCGCCGGCCTGGTCACCTCACAGGGAATCTGCACATTGAATTTGTCTGCGCGGGCTACTCCCCCAAGAACAGCACTTCAAAGGAGCGCGTCAGTGGCTCGCTGGCACTCTCGCGTAGCAGCACAGGACGACAATGGACAACACGCTTAAACTGCGTCTACTATCCTTCGCAGGCTGCACCTGGAACCTCCTAAGTATTTCCAAGCCGAAAGACAAGTGCGCCGGCCTGATCATCTCCCAGGGATTCGGCGCAGCGAGTGGTCTGCGCAAACCACGCCCCCAAGCGCAGCATTTGAAAGGAGCGCGTCATTGGTCCGCTGGCACTCGCACGCGGCACTGGACGACACCGGACAACTCGCTTAAACTGCGACTACTATCCTTCGCAGACTGCACCTAGAACCTCCAAAGTATTTCCAAGCCGAAAGACAAGTGCGCCGGCCTGATCATCTCCCAGGGATTCTGCACGTCGAGTGGTCTTCGCGGGCCATGCTTGGCCCCAAGCGCAGCACTTCAAAGGAGCGCGTCAGTGGTTCGCTGGCACTCGCACGCAGAAGCAGTGGACGACATTGGACAACACGCTTACACTGCGTCTACTATCCTTCGCAGGCTGCACCTGGAACCTCCGAAGTATTTCCAAGCCGAAAGACAAGTGCGCCGGCCTGATCATCTCCCAGGGATTCTGCGCATCGAGTGGTCTGCGCGGGCCACGCCCCCAAGCGCAGCACTTCAAATGAGCGCGTCAGTGGTCCGCTGGCACTCGCACTCAGCAGCAGTGGACGACACTGGACAACACGCTTAAACTGCGTCTACTATCCTTCGCAGGCTGCACCTAGAAGCTTCGAAGTATTTCCAAGCCGAAAGAAAAGTGCGCCGGCCTGATCATGTCCCAGGGGTTCTGCGCATCGAGTGGTCTTCGCGGGCCACGCCTCCAAGCGCAGCACTTCAAAGGAGCCCGTCAGGGGTTCGGTGGCCCTCGCACACAGCAGCAGTGGACGACACTGGACAACACGCTTAATTTGCGTCTACTATCCTTCGCAGGCTGCACCTAGAAGCTCTGAAGTATTTCAAGCCGAAAGACAAGTGCGCCGGCCTGATCATCTCCCAGGGATTCTGCGCGGGACACGCCCTCAAGCGCAGCACTTGAAAGGAGCGCGTCAGTTGTCCACTGTCACTCGCACGCCGCACCAGTGGACGACACTGCACAACACGCTCAAACTGCGTCTACTATCCTTCGCAGGCTGCACCTAGAAGCTCCGAAGAATTTCCAAGCCGAAAGACAAGTGCGCCGGCCTGATCATCTCCCAGGGATTCTGCGCATCGAGTGATCTGCGCGGGCCACGCCCCCAAGCGCAGCACTTCAAAGGAGCGCGTCAGTGGTCCACTGGCACTCGCACGCAGCTGCAGTGGACGACACTGAACATGAAGCTTAAATTGCGTCTACTATCTTTCGCAGGCTCCACCTAGGACCTAAGAAGTATTTCCAAGCCGAAAGACAAGTGCGCCGGCCTGATCATCTCCCAGGGATTCTGCGCATAGAGTGAGCGCGGGCCACGCCCTTAAGCGCATTACTTCAAACGAGCGCGTCTGTGGTCCGCTGGCACTCGCACGCAGCAGCAGTGGACGACACTGAACATAAAGCTTAAATTGCGTCTACTATCTTTCGCAGGCTCCACCTAGGACCTCCGAAGTATTTCCAAGCCGAAAGACAAGTGCGCCGGCCTGATCATCTCCCAGGGATTCTGCGCATCGTGTGGTGTGCGTGGGCCTCGCCCACAAGCGCAGCACTTCAAAGGAGCGCGTCAGTGGTCCACTGGCACTCGCACGCAGCAGCAGTGGACGACACTGGACAACACGCTTAAACTGAGTCTGCTATGCTTCGCAGGCTCCACCTAGAAGCTCCGAAGTATTTTCAAGCCGAAAGACAAGTGCGCCGGCCTGATGATCTCCCAAGAATTCTGCGCATCGAGTGGTGTGCGTGGGCCACGCCCCAAGCGCAACATTTTAAGGGAGCGCGCCAGCGGTCCGCTGGCACTCGCACGCAGCCGCAGTGGACGACACTGGACAACACGTTCAAACTGCGTCTACTATCCTTCGCAGGCTGCACCTAGAAGCTCCGAAGTATTTCCAAGCCGAATGACAAGTGCGCCAGCCTGATCATCTTCCAGGGATCCTGCGCATCGAGTGGTCTGCGCAGGCCACGCCCTTAAGCGCATTACTTCAAAGGAGCGCGTCAGTGGTCCGCTGGCACTCGCACGCAGCAGCGGTGGACGACACTGGACTACACGCTTAAACTGTGCCTACTATCCTTCGCAGGCTGCACCTAGAACCTCCGAAGTATTTCCAAGCCGAAAGACAAGTGCGCCGGCCTGGTCACCTCCCAGGGAATCTGCACTTTGAGGTTGTCTGCGCGGGCTACTCCCCCAAGCACAGCGTTTCAAAGGAGCGCGTCAGTGGTTCGCTGGGACTTCCACGCAGCAGCAGTGGACGAGAATGGAGAACACGCTTAGACTGCGTGTACTATCCTTCGCAGGCTGCACTTATATCCTCAGAAGTATTTCCAAGCCCAAAGACAAGTGCGTCGGCCTGATCATCTCCCTGAGAATCTGCGCATTGACTGGTCTGTGCGGGCCACGACCACAAGCTCAGCACTTCAAAGGAGCGCGTCAGTGGTTCGCTGGCACTCGCACGCAGAAGCAGTGGACGACACTGGACAACACGCTTAAACTGCTTCTGCTATCCTTCGCAGGCTGCACCTAGAACCTCCGAAGTATTTCCAAGCCGAAAGACAAGTGTGCCGGCCTGATTATCTTCCAGGTATTCTGCGCGTCGAGTGGTCTTTGTGCGCCGCGCCCAAAAGCGCAGCACTTCAAAGGAGCGCGGTGGTCCGCTGGCACTCGCACTCAGCAGGAGTGGAAGACACTGGACAAAACGCTTAAACTGCGTCTACTATCCTTCGCAGGCTGCACCTAGAAGCCCCGAACTATTTCCAAGCTGAAAGACAAGTGCGCCGGCCAGATCATCTCCCAGGGATTTTGCGCACCGAGTGGACTGCGCGGGCCACGCCCCGAATAGTAGCATTTTAAAGGAGCGCGCCAGTGGTCCGTTGTCACTCGCACGCAGCAGCAGTGGACGACACTGGACAACACGTTCAAACTGCGCCTACTATCCGTCGCAGGCTGCACCTAAAAGCTCCGAAGTATTTCCAAGCCGAAAGACAAGTGCGCCGGCCTGGTCACCTCACAGGGAATCTGCACATTGAATTTGTCTGCGCGGGCTACTCCCCCAAGAACAGCACTTCAAAGGAGCGCGTCAGTGGCTCGCTGGCACTCTCGCGTAGCAGCACAGGACGACAATGGACAACACGCTTAAACTGCGTCTACTATCCTTCGCAGGCTGCACCTAGAACCTCAGAAGTATTTCCAAGCCGAAAGACAAGTGCGCCGGCCTGGTCATCTCCCTGGGAATCTGCGCATTGAGTGGTCTGCGCGGGCCACGCCCCTAAGCACAGAACTTCAAAGGAATGCGTCAATGGTTCGCTGGCACTCGCACGCAGCAGCAGTAGACGAAAATGGACAACACGCTTAGACTGCGTGTACTATCCTTCGCAGGCTGCACCTAGAAGCTCCGAAGTATTTTCAAGCCGAAAGACAAGTGCGCCGGCCTGATCATATCCCAGGGATTCTGCGCATCGAGTGGTCTCGCGGGCCACGCCCCCAAGCGCAGCATTTCAAAGGAGCGCGTCAGTGGTCCACTGGCACTCGCACGCAGCAGCACAGGACGACAATGGACAACACGCTTAAACTGCGTCTACTATCGTTCGCAGGCTGCGACAGGAACCTCCGAAGTATTTCCAAGCCGAAAGACAAGTGCGCCGGCCTGTTCATCTCCCTGGGAATCTGCGCATTGAGTGGTCTGCGCGGGCCACGCCCCCAAGCACAGCACTTCAAAGGTACAAGGCAGTGGTTCGCTGGCACTCGCACGCAGCAGCAGTAGACGAAAATGGACAACTCGCTTAGACTGCGTGTACTATCCTTCGCAGGCTGCACCTAGAACCTCAGAAGTATTTCCAAGCCGAAAGACAAGAGCGCCGGCCTGGTCGTCTCCCTGGGAATCTGCGCATTGAGTGGTCTGCGCGGGCCACGCCCCCAAGCGCAGCATTTAAAAGGAGCGCGTCAGTTGTCCGCTGGCACTCGCAGGCAGCAGCAGTTGACGACACTGGACAACAGGCTTACACTGCGTCTGCTAAACTTCTCAGGATGCACCTAGAAGCTCCGAAGTATTTCCAAGCCCAAAGAGAAGTGCGCCGGCGTGGTCATCTCCCAGGGATTCGGCGCATCCAGTGGTCTGCGCGGGTTACGCCCTCATGCGCAGCATTTAAAATGAGCGCGTCAGTGGTCCGCTAGAACTCGCACGCTGCAGCAGTTGACACTGGACAACACGCTTACATTGCGTCTACTATCCTTCGTAAGCTGCGCCTAAAAACTCCGAGGTATTTACAAGCCCAAAGACAAGTGCGCCGGCCTGGTCATCTCCCAGGTATTCGGCGCATTGAGTCGCCTACACGGGCCACGCCCCCAAGCGCAGCATTTAAGAGGAGCGCGTCCGTTGTCCGCTGGCACTCGCACGCAGCAGCCGTTGACGACACTGGACAACACGCTTACACTGCGTCTACAATCCTTCGCAGGCAGCGCCTAGAAGCTTCGATGTATTTCCAAGACGAAAGACAAGTGCGCCGGCCTGAGCATCTTCCAGGTATTCTGCGCATCGAGTGGTCTGCGTGGGCCACGCCCCCAAGCGCAGCATTTTAAAGGAGCGCGCCAGTGGTCCGTTGGCACTCGCACGCAGCAGAAGTGGACGACACTGGACAACACGTTCAAAGTGCGCCTACTATCCTTCGCAGGCTGCACCTAGAAGCTCTGAAGTATTTCAAGCCGAAAGACAAGTGCGCCGGCCTGATCATCTCCCAGGGATTCTGCGCATCGAGTGGTCTGCGCGGGCCACGCCCCCAAGCGCAGCATTTCAAAGGAGCGCGTCAGTGGTCCACTGGCACTCGCACGCAGCAGCACAGGACGACAATGGACAACACGCTTAAACTGCGTCTACTATCGTTCGCAGGCTGCGACAGGAACCACCGAAGTATTTTCAAGCCAAAAGACAAGCGCGCCCGCCTGATTATCTTCCAGGTATTCTGCGCGACGAGTGGTCTTTGTGCGCCGCGCCCAAAAGCGCAGCACTTCAAAGGAGCGCGATAGTGGTCCGCTGGCACTCGCACCCAGCAGGAGTGGACGACACTGGACAAAACGCTTAAACTGCGTCTACTAGCCTTCGCAGGCTGCACCTAGAAGCCCCGAACTACTTCCAAATCGAAAGACAAGTGCGCCGGCCTGATCATCTCCCAGGAAATCTGCGCTTCGAGTGGTCTGCGCAGGCCACGCCCTTAAGCGCATTACTTCAAAGGTGCGCGTCAGTGGTCCGCTGGCACTCGCACGCAGCAGCAGTGGACGACACTGGACACCACGCTTAAACTGTGTCTACTATCCTTCGCAGGCTGCACCTAGGACCTCCGAAGTATTTCCAAGCCGAAAGACAAGTGCGCCGGCCTGATCATCTCCCAGGGATTCTGCGTATCGAGTGGTCTGCGCGGGCCACGCCCACAAGCACAGCACTTCGAAGGAGAGCGTCAGTGGTTCGCAGACACTCGCATGCAGCAGCAGTGGACGACACTGGATAACACGCTTAAACTGCTTCTACTATCCTTCGCAGGCTGCACCTAGAACCTCCGAAGTATTTCCAAGCCGAAAGACAAGTGCGCCGGCCTGGTCACCTCCCAGGGAATCTGCACATTGAGTTTGTCTGCGCGGGCTACTCCCCCAAGCACAGCACTTCAATGGAGCGCGTCAGAGGCTCGCTGGCACTCTCACGTAGCAGCACAGGACGACAATGGACAACACGCTTAAACTGCGTCTACTATCCTTCGCAGGCTGCACCTAGAACCTCAGAAGTATTTCCAAGCCGAAAGACAAGTGCGCCGGCCTGGTCATCTCCCTGGGAATCTGCGCATTGAGTGGTCTGCGCGGGGCACGCACCCAAGCATAGCACTTCAAAGGAACAAGGCAGGTTCGCTGGCACTCGCACGCAGCACCAGTGGACGACACTAGACAACACGCTCAAACTGCGTCTACTATACTTCGCAGGCTGCACCTAGAACCTCCGAAGTATTTCCAAGCCGAAAGACAAGTGCGCCGCCCTGATCATCTCCCGGGATTCTGCGCATCGAGTGGTCTGCGCGGGCCACGCCCCCAAGCGCAGCACTTCAATGGCGCGCGTCAGTGGTCCCGTCGCACTCGCATGCAGCAGCTGTGGACGACACCGGACATCACGCTTAAACTGCGTCTACTATCTTTCGCAGGCTCCACCTAGAACCTCGGAAATATTTCCAAGCCGAAAGACAAGTGCGCCGGCCTGATCATCTCCCAGGGAATCTCCGGATTGAGTGGTCTGCGTGGGCCACTCCCCCAAGCACAGCACTTCAAAGGAGCGCGTCAGTGGTTCGCTGGCACTCGCACGCAGTAGCAGTGGACAACAATGGAACACGCTTAACCTGCGTGCACTATCCTTCCCAGGCTGCACCTAGAAGCTCCGAAGTATTTCCAAGGCGAAAGACAAGTGCGCCGGCCTGATCATCTCCCAGGGATTCTGCGCGGGACACGCCCCCAAGCGCAGCACTTCAAAAGAGCGCGTCAGAGGTCCACTGGCACTCGCACGCAGCACCAGTGGACGACACTGGACAATACGCTCAAACTGCGTCTACTATCCTTCGCAGGCTGCACCTAGAAGCTCCGAAGTATTTCCAAGCCAAAAGACAAGTGCGCCGGTCTGATCATCTCCCAGGGATTCTGCGCATCGAGTGGTCTGCGCGGGCCTCGCCCCCAAGCGCAGCACTTCAAAGGAGCGCGTCAGTGGTCCGCTGGCACTCGAACGCAGCAGTGGACGACACTGGAAAACACGCTTACACTGCGTCTACTATCCTTCGCAGGCTGCACCAAGAACCTCCGAAGTATTTCCAAGCCGAACGACAATTGCGCCGGCCTGATCATCACCCAGGGATTCTGCGCGTCGAGTGGTCTGCGCGGGCCACGCCCTCAAGCGCAGCAATTAAAATGAGCGCGTCATTGGTCCGCTGGCACTCGCACGCAGCAGTGTACGACACCGGACAACCCGCTTAAACTACGACTAATATCCTTCGCAGATTGCACATAAAACCTCCGATGTATTTTCTACGCCAAAAGACAAGTGAGCCGGCCTGAGCATCTCCCAGGGATTCTGCGCAT
The DNA here is from genome assembly GCF_052857255.1 of Amblyomma americanum. Lineage (NCBI taxonomy): Eukaryota > Metazoa > Arthropoda > Arachnida > Ixodida > Ixodidae > Amblyomma > Amblyomma americanum. The sequence goes on along the minus strand of NC_135504.1, from coordinate 162,978,718 downwards.
CGAGTGGACTGCGTGGGCCACGCCCCCAAGCGCAGCATTTAAATCGAGCACGTCAGTGGTCCGCTGGCACTCGCACGGAGCAGCAGTTGACGACACTGGACAACATGCTTATACTGCGTCTACTATCCTTCGCAGGCTTCGCCTTAAAGCTCCGAAGTATTTCCGAGCCCAAAGACAAGTGCGCCGGCCTGATCATCTCCCAGGGAATCTGCGCATCGAGTTGTCGTCGCAGGCCACGCCCCCAATCTCAGCATTCAGAAGGACCGCGTCAGTGGTCCGCTGACACTCGCACGCAGCAGTGGACGACATTTTACAACACGCTTACTCTGCGTCTACTATCCTTCGCAGGCTGCACCGTGAACCTCCGAAGTATTTCCAAGCCGAAAGACAAGTGCGCCGGACTGATCATCAACCTGGGAATCTGCGCATCGAGTGGTCTGCGCGGGCCACGCCCCCAAGCGCAGCACTTCAAAGGAGCGCGTCAGTGGTCCGCTGGCACTCGCACGCAGCAGCAGTGGACGACACTGGACAACACGCTTAAACTGTGTCTACTATACTTCGCAGGCTGCACCTAGAAGTTCCGAAGTATTTCCAAGCCGAAAGAAAAGTGCGAAGGCCTGATAATCTCCAGGGTTTTCTGCGCATGGAGTGGTTTGCGCGGGCCACGCCCCCAAACGCAGCATTTAAATTGAGTGCGTCAGTGTTCCGCTGGCACTCGCACGCAGCAGTGCACGACACTGGACAACACGCTTACACTGCGTCTACTATCCTTCGCAGGCTGCACCTAGATGCTCCGAAGTATTTCCAAGCCGTAAGACAATTGCGCCGGCCTGATCATCTCCCAGGGATTCTGCGCATCGAGTGGTCTGCGCGAGCCACGCCCCCAAGCGCAGCACTTTAAAGGAGCGCGTCAGTGGTCCGCTGGCACTCGCACGCAACAGTGGACGACACTGGAAAACACACTTACACTGCGTCTACTATCCTTCGCAGGCTGCACCTAGAAGCACAGAAGTATTTCCAAGCCGAATGACAAGTGCGCCGGCCTTATCATCTCCCAGGGATTCTGCGCATAGAGTGGTCTGCGCGGGCAACGCACCCAAGCTCAGCGCGTCAAATGAGCGCATCAGTGGTTCGCTGGCACTCGCACGCAGCAGCAGTGGACGACATTGGACAACACGCTTACACTGCGTCTACTATCCTTCGCAGGCTGCACCTGGAACCTCCTAAGTATTTCCAAGCCGAAAGACAAGTGCGCCGGCCTGATCATCTCCCAGGGATTCGGCGCAGCGAGTGGTCTGCGCAAACCACGCCCCCAAGCGCAGCATTTGAAAGGAGCGCGTCATTGGTCCGCTGGCACTCGCACGCGGCACTGGACGACACCGGACAACTCGCTTAAACTGCGACTACTATCCTTCGCAGACTGCACCTAGAACCTCCAAAGTATTTCCAAGCCGAAAGACAAGTGCGCCGGCCTGATCATCTCCCAGGGATTCTGCACGTCGAGTGGTCTTCGCGGGCCATGCTTGGCCCCAAGCGCAGCACTTCAAAGGAGCGCGTCAGTGGTTCGCTGGCACTCGCACGCAGAAGCAGTGGACGACATTGGACAACACGCTTACACTGCGTCTACTATCCTTCGCAGGCTGCACCTGGAACCTCCGAAGTATTTCCAAGCCGAAAGACAAGTGCGCCGGCCTGATCATCTCCCAGGGATTCTGCGCATCGAGTGGTCTGCGCGGGCCACGCCCCCAAGCGCAGCACTTCAAATGAGCGCGTCAGTGGTCCGCTGGCACTCGCACTCAGCAGCAGTGGACGACACTGGACAACACGCTTAAACTGCGTCTACTATCCTTCGCAGGCTGCACCTAGAAGCTTCGAAGTATTTCCAAGCCGAAAGAAAAGTGCGCCGGCCTGATCATGTCCCAGGGGTTCTGCGCATCGAGTGGTCTTCGCGGGCCACGCCTCCAAGCGCAGCACTTCAAAGGAGCCCGTCAGGGGTTCGGTGGCCCTCGCACACAGCAGCAGTGGACGACACTGGACAACACGCTTAATTTGCGTCTACTATCCTTCGCAGGCTGCACCTAGAAGCTCTGAAGTATTTCAAGCCGAAAGACAAGTGCGCCGGCCTGATCATCTCCCAGGGATTCTGCGCGGGACACGCCCTCAAGCGCAGCACTTGAAAGGAGCGCGTCAGTTGTCCACTGTCACTCGCACGCCGCACCAGTGGACGACACTGCACAACACGCTCAAACTGCGTCTACTATCCTTCGCAGGCTGCACCTAGAAGCTCCGAAGAATTTCCAAGCCGAAAGACAAGTGCGCCGGCCTGATCATCTCCCAGGGATTCTGCGCATCGAGTGATCTGCGCGGGCCACGCCCCCAAGCGCAGCACTTCAAAGGAGCGCGTCAGTGGTCCACTGGCACTCGCACGCAGCTGCAGTGGACGACACTGAACATGAAGCTTAAATTGCGTCTACTATCTTTCGCAGGCTCCACCTAGGACCTAAGAAGTATTTCCAAGCCGAAAGACAAGTGCGCCGGCCTGATCATCTCCCAGGGATTCTGCGCATAGAGTGAGCGCGGGCCACGCCCTTAAGCGCATTACTTCAAACGAGCGCGTCTGTGGTCCGCTGGCACTCGCACGCAGCAGCAGTGGACGACACTGAACATAAAGCTTAAATTGCGTCTACTATCTTTCGCAGGCTCCACCTAGGACCTCCGAAGTATTTCCAAGCCGAAAGACAAGTGCGCCGGCCTGATCATCTCCCAGGGATTCTGCGCATCGTGTGGTGTGCGTGGGCCTCGCCCACAAGCGCAGCACTTCAAAGGAGCGCGTCAGTGGTCCACTGGCACTCGCACGCAGCAGCAGTGGACGACACTGGACAACACGCTTAAACTGAGTCTGCTATGCTTCGCAGGCTCCACCTAGAAGCTCCGAAGTATTTTCAAGCCGAAAGACAAGTGCGCCGGCCTGATGATCTCCCAAGAATTCTGCGCATCGAGTGGTGTGCGTGGGCCACGCCCCAAGCGCAACATTTTAAGGGAGCGCGCCAGCGGTCCGCTGGCACTCGCACGCAGCCGCAGTGGACGACACTGGACAACACGTTCAAACTGCGTCTACTATCCTTCGCAGGCTGCACCTAGAAGCTCCGAAGTATTTCCAAGCCGAATGACAAGTGCGCCAGCCTGATCATCTTCCAGGGATCCTGCGCATCGAGTGGTCTGCGCAGGCCACGCCCTTAAGCGCATTACTTCAAAGGAGCGCGTCAGTGGTCCGCTGGCACTCGCACGCAGCAGCGGTGGACGACACTGGACTACACGCTTAAACTGTGCCTACTATCCTTCGCAGGCTGCACCTAGAACCTCCGAAGTATTTCCAAGCCGAAAGACAAGTGCGCCGGCCTGGTCACCTCCCAGGGAATCTGCACTTTGAGGTTGTCTGCGCGGGCTACTCCCCCAAGCACAGCGTTTCAAAGGAGCGCGTCAGTGGTTCGCTGGGACTTCCACGCAGCAGCAGTGGACGAGAATGGAGAACACGCTTAGACTGCGTGTACTATCCTTCGCAGGCTGCACTTATATCCTCAGAAGTATTTCCAAGCCCAAAGACAAGTGCGTCGGCCTGATCATCTCCCTGAGAATCTGCGCATTGACTGGTCTGTGCGGGCCACGACCACAAGCTCAGCACTTCAAAGGAGCGCGTCAGTGGTTCGCTGGCACTCGCACGCAGAAGCAGTGGACGACACTGGACAACACGCTTAAACTGCTTCTGCTATCCTTCGCAGGCTGCACCTAGAACCTCCGAAGTATTTCCAAGCCGAAAGACAAGTGTGCCGGCCTGATTATCTTCCAGGTATTCTGCGCGTCGAGTGGTCTTTGTGCGCCGCGCCCAAAAGCGCAGCACTTCAAAGGAGCGCGGTGGTCCGCTGGCACTCGCACTCAGCAGGAGTGGACGACACTGGACAAAACGCTTAAACTGCGTCTACTATCCTTCGCAGGCTGCACCTAGAAGCCCCGAACTATTTCCAAGCTGAAAGACAAGTGCGCCGGCCAGATCATCTCCCAGGGATTTTGCGCACCGAGTGGACTGCGCGGGCCACGCCCCGAATAGTAGCATTTTAAAGGAGCGCGCCAGTGGTCCGTTGTCACTCGCACGCAGCAGCAGTGGACGACACTGGACAACACGTTCAAACTGCGCCTACTATCCGTCGCAGGCTGCACCTAAAAGCTCCGAAGTATTTCCAAGCCGAAAGACAAGTGCGCCGGCCTGGTCACCTCACAGGGAATCTGCACATTGAATTTGTCTGCGCGGGCTACTCCCCCAAGAACAGCACTTCAAAGGAGCGCGTCAGTGGCTCGCTGGCACTCTCGCGTAGCAGCACAGGACGACAATGGACAACACGCTTAAACTGCGTCTACTATCCTTCGCAGGCTGCACCTAGAACCTCAGAAGTATTTCCAAGCCGAAAGACAAGTGCGCCGGCCTGGTCATCTCCCTGGGAATCTGCGCATTGAGTGGTCTGCGCGGGCCACGCCCCTAAGCACAGAACTTCAAAGGAATGCGTCAATGGTTCGCTGGCACTCGCACGCAGCAGCAGTAGACGAAAATGGACAACACGCTTAGACTGCGTGTACTATCCTTCGCAGGCTGCACCTAGAAGCTCCGAAGTATTTTCAAGCCGAAAGACAAGTGCGCCGGCCTGATCATATCCCAGGGATTCTGCGCATCGAGTGGTCTCGCGGGCCACGCCCCCAAGCGCAGCATTTCAAAGGAGCGCGTCAGTGGTCCACTGGCACTCGCACGCAGCAGCACAGGACGACAATGGACAACACGCTTAAACTGCGTCTACTATCGTTCGCAGGCTGCGACAGGAACCTCCGAAGTATTTCCAAGCCAAAAGACAAGCGCTCCCGCCTGATTATCTTCCAGGTATTCTGCGCGTCGAGTGGTCTTTGTGCGCCGCGCCCAAAAGCGAAGCACTTCAGAGGAGCGCGATAGTGGTCCGCTGGCACTCGCACCCAGCAGGAGTGAACGACACTGGACAAAACGCTTAAACTGCGTCTACTATCCTTCGCAGGCTGCACCTAGAAACCCCGAAATATTTCCAAGCCGAAAGACAAGTGCGCCGGCCTGATCATCTCCCAGGAATTCTGCGCTTCGAGTGGTCTGCGCGGGCCACACCCCCAAGCGCTGCACTTCAAAGGAGCGCGCCAGTGGTCGCTGGCACTCGTACGCAGAAGCAGTGGATGACACTGGACAACACGCTTAAACTGCGTCTACTATCCTTCGCATGCTCCACCTAGAAGCTCCGAAGTATTTCCGAGCCGAAAGACAAGTGCGCCGGCCTGATCATCTCCCAGGGATTCCTTGCATCGAGTGGTGTGCGTGGGCTACGCCCCCACGCGCAGCATTTTAAAGGAGCGCGCCTGCGGTCCGCTGGAACTCGCACGCAGCAGCTGTGGACGACCCTGGACAACACGTTCAAACTGCGTCTACTATCCTTCTCAGGCTGCACCTAGAAGCTCCGAAGTATTTCCAACCCGAAAGACAAGTGCGCCGGCCTGATCATCTCCCAGGGATTCTGCGCATCGAGTGATCTGCGCGGGCCACGCCCCCAAGCGCAGCACTTCAAAGGAGCGCGTCAGTGGTCCACTGGCACTCGCACGCAGCTGCAGTGGACGACACTGAACATGAAGCTTAAATTGCGTCTACTATCTTTCGCAGGCTCCACCTAGGACCTAAGAAGTATTTCCAAGCCGAAAGACAAGTGCGCCGGCGTGATCATCTCCCAGGGATTCTGCGCATAGAGTGAGCGCGGGCCACGCCCTTAAGCGCATTACTTCAAACGAGCGCGTCTGTGGTCCGCTGGCACTCGCACGCAGCAGCAGTGGACGACACTGAACATAAAGCTTAAATTGCGTCTACTATCTTTCGCAGGCTCCACCTAGGACCTCCGAAGTATTTCCAAGCCGAAAGACAAGTGCGCCGGCCTGATCATCTCCCAGGGATTCTGCGCATCGTGTGGTGTGCGTGGGCCTCGCCCACAAGCGCAGCACTTCAAAGGAGCGCGTCAGTGGTCCACTGGCACTCGCACGCAGCAGCAGTGGACGACACTGGACAACACGCTTAAACTGAGTCTGCTATGCTTCGCAGGCTCCACCTAGAAGCTCCGAAGTATTTTCAAGCCGAAAGACAAGTGCGCCGGCCTGATGATCTCCCAAGAATTCTGCGCATCGAGTGGTGTGCGTGGGCCACGCCCCAAGCGCAACATTTTAAGGGAGCGCGCCAGCGGTCCGCTGGCACTCGCACGCAGCCGCAGTGGACGACACTGGACAACACGTTCAAACTGCGTCTACTATCCTTCGCAGGCTGCACCTAGAAGCTCCGAAGTATTTCCAAGCCGAATGACAAGTGCGCCAGCCTGATCATCTTCCAGGGATCCTGCGCATCGAGTGGTCTGCGCAGGCCACGCCCTTAAGCGCATTACTTCAAAGGAGCGCGTCAGTGGTCCGCTGGCACTCGCACGCAGCAGCGGTGGACGACACTGGACTACACGCTTAAACTGTGCCTACTATCCTTCGCAGGCTGCACCTAGAACCTCCGAAGTATTTCCAAGCCGAAAGACAAGTGCGCCGGCCTGGTCACCTCCCAGGGAATCTGCACTTTGAGGTTGTCTGCGCGGGCTACTCCCCCAAGCACAGCGTTTCAAAGGAGCGCGTCAGTGGTTCGCTGGGACTTCCACGCAGCAGCAGTGGACGAGAATGGAGAACACGCTTAGACTGCGTGTACTATCCTTCGCAGGCTGCACTTATATCCTCAGAAGTATTTCCAAGCCCAAAGACAAGTGCGTCGGCCTGATCATCTCCCTGAGAATCTGCGCATTGACTGGTCTGTGCGGGCCACGACCACAAGCTCAGCACTTCAAAGGAGCGCGTCAGTGGTTCGCTGGCACTCGCACGCAGAAGCAGTGGACGACACTGGACAACACGCTTAAACTGCTTCTGCTATCCTTCGCAGGCTGCACCTAGAACCTCCGAAGTATTTCCAAGCCGAAAGACAAGTGTGCCGGCCTGATTATCTTCCAGGTATTCTGCGCGTCGAGTGGTCTTTGTGCGCCGCGCCCAAAAGCGCAGCACTTCAAAGGAGCGCGGTGGTCCGCTGGCACTCGCACTCAGCAGGAGTGGACGACACTGGACAAAACGCTTAAACTGCGTCTACTATCCTTCGCAGGCTGCACCTAGAAGCCCCGAACTATTTCCAAGCTGAAAGACAAGTGCGCCGGCCAGATCATCTCCCAGGGATTTTGCGCACCGAGTGGACTGCGCGGGCCACGCCCCGAATAGTAGCATTTTAAAGGAGCGCGCCAGTGGTCCGTTGTCACTCGCACGCAGCAGCAGTGGACGACACTGGACAACACGTTCAAACTGCGCCTACTATCCGTCGCAGGCTGCACCTAAAAGCTCCGAAGTATTTCCAAGCCGAAAGACAAGTGCGCCGGCCTGGTCACCTCACAGGGAATCTGCACATTGAATTTGTCTGCTCGGGCTACTCCCCCAAGAACAGCACTTCAAAGGAGCGCGTCAGTGGCTCGCTGGCACTCTCGCGTAGCAGCACAGGACGACAATGGACAACACGCTTAAACTGCGTCTACTATCCTTCGCAGGCTGCACCTAGAACCTCAGAAGTATTTCCAAGCCGAAAGACAAGTGCGCCGGCCTGGTCATCTCCCTGGGAATCTGCGCATTGAGTGGTCTGCGCGGGCCACGCCCCTAAGCACAGAACTTCAAAGGAATGCGTCAATGGTTCGCTGGCACTCGCACGCAGCAGCAGTAGACGAAAATGGACAACACGCTTAGACTGCGTGTACTATCCTTCGCAGGCTGCACCTAGAAGCTCCGAAGTATTTTCAAGCCGAAAGACAAGTGCGCCGGCCTGATCATATCCCAGGGATTCTGCGCATCGAGTGGTCTCGCGGGCCACGCCCCCAAGCGCAGCATTTCAAAGGAGCGCGTCAGTGGTCCACTGGCACTCGCACGCAGCAGCACAGGACGACAATGGACAACACGCTTAAACTGCGTCTACTATCGTTCGCAGGCTGCGACAGGAACCTCCGAAGTATTTCCAAGCCAAAAGACAAGCGCTCCCGCCTGATTATCTTCCAGGTATTCTGCGCGTCGAGTGGTCTTTGTGCGCCGCGCCCAAAAGCGAAGCACTTCAGAGGAGCGCGATAGTGGTCCGCTGGCACTCGCACCCAGCAGGAGTGAACGACACTGGACAAAACGCTTAAACTGCGTCTACTATCCTTCGCAGGCTGCACCTAGAAACCCCGAAATATTTCCAAGCCGAAAGACAAGTGCGCCGGCCTGATCATCTCCCAGGAATTCTGCGCTTCGAGTGGTCTGCGCGGGCCACACCCCCAAGCGCTGCACTTCAAAGGAGCGCGCCAGTGGTCGCTGGCACTCGTACGCAGAAGCAGTGGATGACACTGGACAACACGCTTAAACTGCGTCTACTATCCTTCGCATGCTCCACCTAGAAGCTCCGAAGTATTTCCGAGCCGAAAGACAAGTGCGCCGGCCTGATCATCTCCCAGGGATTCCTTGCATCGAGTGGTGTGCGTGGGCTACGCCCCCACGCGCAGCATTTTAAAGGAGCGCGCCTGCGGTCCGCTGGAACTCGCACGCAGCAGCTGTGGACGACCCTGGACAACACGTTCAAACTGCGTCTACTATCCTTCTCAGGCTGCACCTAGAAGCTCCGAAGTATTTCCAACCCGAAAGACAAGTCCGCCGCCCTGATCATCTCCCAGGGATCCTGCGCATCGAGTGGTCTGCGCAGGCCACGCCCTTAAGCGCATTACTTCAAAGGTGCGCGTCAGTGGTCCGCTGGCACTCGCACGCAGTAGCAGTGGACGACACTGGACACCACGCTTAAACTGTGTCTACTATCCTTCGCAGGCTGCACCTAGAACCTCGGAAGTATTTCCAAGCCGAATGACAAGTGCGCCGGCCTAAACATCTCCCAGGGAGTCTGCGCATTGAGTGGTCTGCGCGGGCCACTCCCCCAAGGACAGCACTTCAAAGGAGCGCGTCAGTGGTTCGCTGGCACTCTCACGCAGTAGCAGTGGACGACACTGGACAAAACGTTCAAACTGCGTCTACTATCCCTCGCAGGCTGCACCTAGAAGCTCCGAAGTATTTCCAAGCCGAAAGACAAGTGCGCCGGTCTGATCATCTCCCAGGGATTCTGCGCATCGAGTGGTCTGCGCGGGCCTTCCCCAAGCGCAGCACTTCAAAGGAGCGCGTTAGTGGTCCACAGGCACTCGCACGCAGCAGCAGTGGACGACACTGGACATTAAGTTTCCACTGCGTCTACTATCTTTCGCAGGCTCCACCTAGGACCTCTGATGTGTTTCCAAGCCGAAAGACAAGTCCGCCGGCCTGATCATCTCCCAGGGATTCTGCGCATCGAGTGGTCTGCGCGGGCCACGCCCCTAAGCGCATCACTTCAAAGGAGCGCGTTAGGGGTCCACAGGCACTCGCACGCAGCAGCAGTGGACGACACTGGACATTAAGTTTCCACTGCGTCTACTATCTCTCGCAGGCTCCACCTAGGACCTCCGAAGTATTTCCAAGCCGAAAGACAAGTGCGCCGGCCTGATCATCTCCCAGGGATCCTGCGCATCGAGTGGTCTGCGCGGGCCACGCCCACAAGCACAGCACTTCGAAGGAGAGCGTCAGTGGTTCGCAGGCACTCGCATGCAGCAGCAGTGGACGACACTGGATAACACGCTTAAACTGGTTCTACTCTCCTTCGCAGGCTGCACCTAGAACCTCAGAAGTATTTCCAAGCCGAAAGACAAGTGCGCTGGCCTGGTCATCTCCCTGGGAATCTGCGCATTGAGTGGTCTGCGCGGGCCACGCCCCCAAGCACAGCACTTCAAAGGAACAAGGCAGTGGTTCGCTGGCACTCGCACGCAGCAGCAGTAGACGAAAATGGACAACACGCTTAGACTGCGTGCACTATCCTTCGCAGATTGCACCTAGAACCTCCAAAGTATTTCCAAGCCAAAAGACAAGTGCGCCGGCCTGATCTTCTCCCGGGGCTTCTGCGCATCGAGTGGTCTGCGCAGGCCATGCCCCCAAGCGCAGCAATTCAAAGGAGCGCGTCAGTGGTCCGCTGGCACTTCCACGCAGCAGCAGTGGACGACACTGGACAAAACGCTTAAACTGCGTCTACTATCCTTCGCGGGCTGCACCTAGAAGCCCCGAACTATTTCCAAGCCGAAAGACAAGTGCGCCGGCCTGATCATCTCCCAGGGATTTTACGCATCGAGTGGACTGCGCGGGCCACGCCCCCAATGGTAGCATTTTAAAGGAGCGCGCCAGTGGTCCGTTGGCACTCGCACGCAGCAGCAGTGGACGACACTGGACAACACGTTCAAACTGCGCCTACTATCCTTCACAGGCTGCACCTAGAAGCTCCGAAGTATTTCCAAGCCGAAATACAAGGTGGCCGGCCTGATAATCTCCCAGCGATCCTGCGCATCGAGTGGTCTGCGCGGGCCACACCCCCAAGCGCAGCACTTCAAAGGAGCGCGCCAGTGGTCGCTGGCACTCGCACGCAGCAGCAGTGGACGACACTGGACAGCACGCTTAAGCTGCGTCTACTATCCTTCGCAGGCTCCACCTAGAAGCTCCGAAGTATTTCCAAGCCGAAAGACAAGTGCGCCGGCCTGATCACCACCCAGGGATTCTGCGCATCGTGTGGTGTGCGTGGGTCACGCCCCCAAACGCAACACTTCCAAGGAGGGCGTCAGTAGTCCACTGGCACTCGCACGCAGCACCAGTGGACGACACTGGACAGCACGCTTAAACTGAGTCTGCTATGCTTCGCAGGCTGCACCTAGAAGCTCCGAAGTATTTCCAAGCCGTAAGACTAGTGTGCCGGCTTGATCATCTCCCAGGGATTCCTTGCATCGAGTGGTGTGCGTGGGCCACGCCCCCAAGCGCAGCATTTTAAAGGAGCGCGCCAGCGGTCCGCTGGCACTCGCACGCAGCAGCAGTCGACGACACTGGACAACAGGTTCAAACTGCGTCTACTATCCTTCGCAGGCGGCACCTAGAAGCTCCGAAGTATTTCCAAGCCGAAAGACAAGTGCGCCGGCCTGATCATCTCCCAGGGATCCTGCGCATCGAGTGGTCTGCGCGGGCCACGCCCCCAAGCACAGCACTTCAAAGGAACAAGGCAGTGGTTCGCTGGCACTCGCACGCAGCAGCAGTAGACGAAAATGGACAACACGCTTAGACTGCGTGCACTATCCTTCGCAGATTGCACCTAGAACCTCCAAAGTATTTCCAAGCCAAAAGACAAGTGCGCCGGCCTGATCTTCTCCCGGGGCTTCTGCGCATCGAGTGGTCTGCGCAGGCCATGCCCCCAAGCGCAGCAATTCAAAGGAGCGCGTCAGTGGTCCACTGGCACTTCCACGCAGCAGCAGTGGACGACACTGGACAAAACGCTTAAACTGCGTCTACTATCCTTCGCGGGCTGCACCTAGAAGCCCCGAACTATTTCCAAGCCGAAAGACAAGTGCGCCGGCCTGATCATCTCCCAGGGATTTTGCGCATCGAGTGGACTGCGCGGGCCACGCCCCCAATGGTAGCATTTTAAAGGAGCGCGCCAGTGGTCCGTTGGCACTCGCACGCAGCAGCAGTGGACGACACTGGACAACACGTTCAAACTGCGCCTACTATCCTTCACAGGCTGCACCTAGAAGCTCCGAAGTATTTCCAAGCCGAAATACAAGGTGGCCGGCCTGATAATCTCCCAGCGATCCTGCGCATCGAGTGGTCTGCGCGGGCCACACCCCCAAGCGCAGCACTTCAAAGGAGCGCGCCAGTGGTCGCTGGCACTCGCACGCAGCAGCAGTGGACGACACTGGACAGCACGCTTAAGCTGCGTCTACTATCCTTCGCAGGCTCCACCTAGAAGCTCCGAAGTATTTCCAAGCCGAAAGACAAGTGCGCCGGCCTGATCACCACCCAGGGATTCTGCGCATCGTGTGGTGTGCGTGGGCCACGCCCCCAAGCGCAACACTTCCAAGGAGGGCGTCAGTGGTCCACTGGCACTCGCACGCAGCACCAGTGGACGACACTGGACAGCACGCTTAAACTGAGTCTGCTATGCTTCGCAGGCTGCACCTAGAAGCTCCGAAGTATTTCCAAGCCGTAAGACTAGCGTGCCGGCTTGATCATCTCCCAGGGATTCCTTGCATCGAGTGGTGTGCGTGGGCCACGCCCCCAAGCGCAGCATTTTAAAGGAGCGCGCCAGCGGTCCGCTGGCACTCGCACGCAGCAGCAGTCGACGACACTGGACAACAGGTTCAAACTGCGTCTACTATCCTTCGCAGGCGGCACCTAGAAGCTCCTAAGTATTTCCAAGCCGAAAGACACGTGCGCCGGCCTGATCATCTCCCAGGGATCCTGCGCATCGAGTGGTCTGCGTGGGCCACTCCCCCAAGGACCGCACTTCAAAGGAGCGCGTCAGTGGTTCGCTGGCACTCGCACGCAGTAGCAGTGGACGACAATGGACAACACGCTTAACCTGCGTGCACTATCCTTCGCAGCCTGCACCTAGAAGCTCCGAAGTATTTCCAATCCGAATGACAAGTGCGCCGGCCTGATCATCTCCCAGGGATTCTGCGCATCGAGTGGTCTGCGCGGGCAACGCACCCAAGCACAGCGCGTCAAATGAGCGCATCAGTGGTTCGCTGGCACTCGCACGCAGCAGCAGTGGACGACACTGGACAACACGCTTACACTGCGTCTATTATCCTTCGCAGGCTGCACCTGGAACCTACGAACTATTTCCAAGCCGAAAGGCAAGTGCGCCGGACTGAACATCTCAGAGGGATTCTGCGCATCGAGTGGACTGCGTGGGCCACGCCCCCAAGCGCAGCATTTAAAACGAGCACGTCAGTGGTCCGCTGGCACTCGCACGCAGCAGCAGTGGACGGCACTGGACAACACGCTTAAACTGTGTCTACTATCCTTCGCAGGCTGCTCCTCGAAGCTCCGAAGTATTTCCAAGCCGAAAGACAAGTGGGCCGGCCTGATCATCTCCAGGGATTCTGCGCATCGAGTGGTCTGTGCGGGCCACGCCCTCAAGCGCAGCATTTAAAATGAGGGCGTCAGTAGGCAGCTGGCACTCGCATGCAGCAGCAGTGGACGACACTGGACAACACGCTTAAACTGCGTCTACTATCCTTAGCAGGCTGCACCTAGAAGCTTCGAAGTATTTCCAAGACGAAAGACAATTCTGACAGTTCTGCTGCTGCCTGCTGCCGCTGCTGCTTCTGCTGCTGCCGCTGCCACCGCCGCCGCCATTGCTGCTGCTCCAGCTTCAGCTGCTGCCGCTGGTGCTGCTGCTCCTGTAGCCGCCGCTGCTGCTGCTCCTGCTGCTGTCGCCACCGCCGCTCCTGCTGCTGCTCTTGCCGCCGCTGCTTCTGCTTGCTGCCGCCGTGTCTGCTGCTGCTGCTTGCTTCCGCCGTTGCTGCTGCTGCTTGCCGCCACTGCTCCTGCTGCTTCTGCTTCTGCTGCCGCAGCCGCTGCTGCTGCTTGCTGCCGCCACTGCTGCTGCTGCTGCCGCCACTGCTGCTGCTGCTGCCGCCACCGCTGCTGCAATTGCTGCTTGCTGCCGCCGCTGCTGCTGCTTGCTCCCGCTGCCGCTGCTGCTCTTGCTGCCGCCGCCGCTGCTGCTGCTCTTGCTGCTTGCTGCCGCCGCGCTGCTTCTGCTTCTCCAGCTCCCGCCGCCGCTGCTGCTACTTGCTGCCTTGCCGCTGCTGCCACCGCTGCCGCCGCTGCTGCTGCTGCTTGCTGCCGCCACTACTGCTGGTGCTGCTGCTGCCGCCGCTGCTGCCATCGCTGCTGGCGCCGCTGCTGCTTCATTATTTTATTTATTACAGATACCTGCAGAGCCTGGAGGCATTATTGAAAAGGGGGAAACAGTGACTTCTGCTTGTTTGGCCAAAAATAGAGGATAAGAAAAATACAATACAAATACAAAATACAACTAAAATACATGAGGAAAAGCATGCACTGATGGAGAGCAACGGCGCTCCAAAAAAACACTAATAAAATGAAAAGACACGCGCAAAAGAACTGCGCGCCACGTCACACATCAGATAACATTGCGCGCAATTGACCTTCCGTGCAGCACCCGTGACGCCGGCCGGCAGCCTGTTCCACTCAGTGATCCTCCGAGGAAAGTACGCAGCTTTGTCCTACATTTAATCTCTCGGATCTTCCACTGATGATCTGTTTTTTTTTCAATGTCTAATACCAGCAACGCCTGGTCTGTACTTCGGAGATTTCTTTTGTCTATAACAATTTACCTCAATGCTAAAACTTTGTTCATTTCAATCTGCGCTCAGGCAGAAGGAAGCAGGATGATATCGAGTGTTTTCTTGCTGAAGTGAAGCTGCCAATTCATGTTGTGATGTTCCCGAAACGTGGTTTTGCACAGATGACGATGGATTTAACATTCCAACATATAAGAGTTATGATGGAACCGTCAGGGTAAACGAGGGGGTGGCGTATGGCTGTTGATCTTAGAAGATGTGGATGTGAACTGCTGGACGACTTTTGTTGTGCTAACGCCCATTACGAGGTACTTACGCTCAAAATCCGGTCATATGTATTCACAGTGTTCTATCGTCCTCTCTCTGGCGATATGAGTGTGTTCCTTTCCTTCCTATATTCTCTTCTTGAATTTGTGAACCAACATAAGTACAATATTGTACTCGGTGGGGACCTATATATTAATATCTTATCAAACAGCATTGTGAAGCGAGAAATAGATACAATGCTAAAAGTTCACTGCTGTTTGAATGCTGTAATTGCGCCAACGAGAGTAACAGAAGAATCAAACATTATTAGATGTTTTTATTACAAATCATGATCCAGACCACCTAACATCCGTGTAATCTCGCTGCAGAGTAGCGATCAGCTACCTATTTTTCTATCAGTGAACCATATGCTTAATCTTAAAAGGCGGTCAAAACAATCTTCTTATAGGGACCTTAAATCTGATACGCTCTTTTTCTTTCGTCGGCACATAGTAAGCGCGGATTGGAGTGCAGTTTTAAGTGAAGCAAACCCTTAAGCAGCCTATGACAAATTTATTGCAAAAGGTAGTCAAATTTATTTTACGTGCTTTCCTTACATAGTACACAGTCGTCCACGCCAAGCTCGCAAACCGTGGCTAAATAGTCAATTACTTGGTTGCATAAAAAAATCGTGACCAAATATTTAACCTCTTTTTGCAAACTAAAAGTCTGGAAGCCTTTAAAGCTTTCTAATCGTTCAGAAACAAAGTCACAAAAAAGCTTCGCGCGGCCAAAAAGTAGTACTATTAGAATCTTTTTGTCTCCTGCAGCAATAGTTCTGAGAAAACCTAGAAGAAACTAAACTCAATCATAGGACGTATGCCGGAACCGATCAGCAAAATTAATCTTGATGGAATAGAACTTGAGGGACCTGAACTAGCTAACGCATTTAATGACTTTTTTATTTTCATAGCTGGATCTTCGTCTTCTTGCGAGGACTTTGCACTCAGTTTTTCTCGTAATAGCTCTACAATTTTTTTTAATTACTGTTACAGAAGACGAGGTGGTCGCTGCTTTCCACAACCTTGATAATATCAAATCTGTAGACAGCACGGGAGTTCAGATAAAGCCAATAAAATATGTTATTTATAATATATCCTATATTTTGACCCATATTTTTAACTTGTGTTTATTACAAGACCTATTTCCAAGCCACATGCAGACAGCAAACGTCATAGTGTTATTTAAAAAAGGTGATAAAACTGACTTTTCAAACTATCGCCCAATTTCTATCTTACCTTGCTTCTCAAAAGGATTTGAAAAATTAATTTTAACGCGTCTTACATGCTTCATCGACCAACACAATATTTTAAATTCCGCTCAATTTGGGTTCAGGAAAAACAGATCTGCGGAGCTTGCCCTTCTCACGCAAGAAGAATACATTTTAGATAATTTTGAGGAAAAGAAACTAGTCTGAGGTATATTTTTAGATTTCTCGAAAGCTTTCGACCGCATTAATCATAAAACATTACTCCATAAACTAGACCGATATGGCATACGTGGTGCAGCCTACTCATTAATATGCTCTTACATAGCCAACCGAACGCAGTTTGCAGAAATAAATGGTGCTTCCTCCGCAGTCAAGCCCGTCACATCGGGAGTTCCACAATGTAGCCTCTTAGGTCCCCTTCTTTTCATTTTGTACATAAATGATATTGTCAGCTTAGATCCGTCCGCCAAATGGATTATTTATGCGGACGACAGCAGTCTGTTTTTCAGTGGTTACTCAGGCATTCAAATATCTAGCCATGATAACACAACGTTGGTCAAAATTGAACACTGGGCAAACAAAAACAATCTAAAACTAAATATAAATAAAAGTAATGCCGTACTCTTCCGGCCCAGAAACAAAACATTCGAGCTTCCTCCTCTGGTGCTCAGCGACACTCGGATAGAAGTCATTAAATCTGTGAAAACTTTAGGCGTCTATTTTTCAGAGCACATGGCGTGGGATGCTCATGCTGAATATTTAGCAACCAAGCTATCACGCGTAATTTGTTCCATACGCCGATATTGTTCACTATTTCCAGTTTCAGTAAATATTCTGCTTTACAATTCACTTTTTTTCCTCTATTCTAAACTATTGCTCATTAGTGTGGGCAACGACAACCGGAGAAAACATGACAAAGTTATTATTGCTTCAAAAAAGAGCCATCAGACTAATTACTAAAGCTTCTTACCTCGCACATAGAGGACCATTATTTAGGCACTTCAAAATCATTAACTTAACATCGTTGTATAACTATAGGGTTTCCGTACTTTATAAGCAAGGCATTATGAAAAAAGACAACACACTAATGCTACTAGCAGCGCTTCAAAAAAATGCGACTGCTTACAGCACCCGGAATCCCGAACGCTGGCACGTTACTGTCTGCCGTACTAACTATGGCCACTAGATGCTTCGCTTCAGACTTCCCATTATACTAAACTAGCACACATTTTATAGTGGTCAAGCTTTCTCACTTTCCTTCAAGGCTATCCGCGAAATGTTTCTGTGAATATAAACGCATGTTTTCACCGGTGCTTTTGCGCCGGTTTTATACTTTCTGACTATTACAATAATAATTTACTACTCACACTATTCCAAAAAACAATAAAGCCCTCCAAACCTTATTGATGATGTCTTAGATGCCGTATTATCAATGAAAATCTTCATTCCGTCCAATGAGAAGTCCTGTCAAGTGTACACTGTTTTCTTTCATATGTTTCTCTGTAGGATTGCCATTTATGTGCTCAACGTTTTACAGCACAGACTGGTTAAAGAAATCGGTTGATAATTAACAACGCAGCTTTATGAACCACTTTTATGCACTGGTACCACATTAGCATCTTTCCAGTCATTTGGCAGATACGCCAACTTAAGAGATGCTCGGAACAAGATCACTAAGTAATGAGATTTCATTCGTGCACGATTATAAAACAGAGTAAGGAACACCATCAGGACCGCCGGCAGAAGGTTAATTGATATCACTAAGCAATTTTAGCACGCACTGGTGAGTAAAAACCAATTCAGACATGGTTTCAGTGACAGATTCACGAATTAACGGAAGTTCTCCGATGCACCTTGGCGCAAAAGCAGATTGAAAAAAAGCATTAAAGCATAATGCCTTATCACCATCATTAGTAAAAACTTCACCATATATTCAGGATTCCGACTGGTTCACGTCCGTTGAGCTTCAAAACGTCCACAATTCCTTAGGATTATTATGCAGTTTTAGTCCCAAGCCATTCAAAAACCTATCCTGAAGAGCTTTAATTTCAAATTTTAGTGCACTTCCAGGAGCACGAATCGACTGCTATACTGAAGGGTACCGTTTTTTTTTGTATGATTCTAGAAGGCGATGTTTCTGATAAGCCGTCTGGTCTGCCGCGTGATCCACGGTTTGTCGTGGCGGCGCGGTCCAGAAAAAGTTTTGGATGGAATATACTGATCAATCAGGCACTCCAGCTTATTTTTGAAAATTTCCCAAAGGGAACTGGAATCTAAATTGTGGCTAAGATTATTAAATTCAGGAAGGAAAGAGGCAAGTTCGTCCACCATTGATGCATAGTCGCCCTTATTAAAAAAGAAAAACTTTCGAGGTCGACCTCTCTGAATTAGATATGGAAAATGTCGAACATTAGCGACAACACAATTGTGATCGCTTATTCCTGGTATGATCACAGTGTCCCGCACTACTGGAGGCAAGATGCAGAACAGTAAATCTAACACTGAACATGAGTGCTCAATTTCCCGTGTAGCCTCAGCGACGTACTGATATAGGTCATTAGTAGTAAATAATTAATAAAAGTATGAAGACAAAGAATGGTTCCTAGTAAGAGTTTCGTAGTCTACCCACTTTAATCCATAAAAGCGCGACAGGCGGGAGAGAGAAGAGAGGACACAACACAGCGCTGACTCACAACTAAAACCTTTATTGGCCGCCAGCGAGTATAAATACTACCCTGGTGGCCGGGAAGGAAAGAAGCACGCTTGACTTGCGTGACATTCAAAAACGCCAGTACATCAAGCACGTGTCAAAAGGTAAGAGTCATACGTGGGAGATATCACCGCTACAGCAGGCATAAAATTTGCATTCACAAGTTAGCATTCACAATCAAGGTAACAGTTTTCCTTATCTGACAGTGCTACAGAGGGTGTACTGATACATTGGTCTGAGGTCCTAGCTATAAGGTGGGCTTGTATTATTTCTCTAGCTAGCGGGTCACAGTTCTTTGCTATCACAGAACATTCATTGTAGAGTGGAATACAGGCTTTTGAGTCGTCATCGTCTTCCTTGTCTTCGTCATCTTTGCAGTGTCTGCAGTGTTTTGCTGCGCGGCCTGTGGTGGCGACACGAGAGACATTGTATTAGTGCTCCTTCAATCTTTCGTTAACACATCGGCCAGTTTGGCCGATGCAACACTTGCCACATGACAAAGGCAGAGAATAAACAACTCCTTCCTGGCAAGGCTCGAATTGTTTCGCGTGCCCTATCAAGCAGGTGCATGGTATTCTTTCGACTGCATTTACTTTTCTCACCATACTAGACAGTCGCTTAGGCGCCGAGATGACCACTTGAACGCCAGCATGTTTTCCAATCCTTTTCAAGTTGTGCGAGACTTGGTGGAGATATGGTACCACGGCAATCCTTTTCTTTTCCTTCTGTCTCGCTTCACCTATCCTTTTAAATCCGAGCTTTTTCTTCAGTTTTTCTGCTACGGAACTTAAAACGTCTGCATGGTACCCAGCCTTTGTCAGGCGGAAAAGTTGGTTACAGAAGCTGTGCTCCAAATTGTGCACACATGATTTCTTGACAGCGTTATAAATCACAGAATAAGCGATGGCTCTCTTCACCAGCTTTGAATGAGCTGATGAAAAAGGCAAGATTGGCTTTGCTGCACGGGGCTCAAAAGCCCAGCAAACATGGGATGAAGTGAAATGAAGCGAAAGATCTAAAAACCTAATAAAATCATTCACTGGTACTTCGTGTGTTGAAATCAATGGATTAAGGCACTCTGAGAACACCGAAAAACCGTCATGCAATTGCTGCTCGAAATCGAGGTTGTCACAGTCTGAAAACACGAAGAAGTCGTCCACAAACCTAAAAATGCGACAAACACTGGACCTGTCAAAACGCTCTTTCAACATTCTGCCGCGTTATAGCTTTTTGTTTATGTATTGTTTTTTCAGTTACGAATCAGTGCCTGTACCTGCTGCTGCTGCTTCCAATAGACTGGGTTTAAGGCCCTTCAAGTTGCGGTGAGCAACTTTTTCCTTTAATCCCCCATAATTGCATGTTTATGGAAATAAAGGCAAAACAATTCAATTATGCTGCGACTATTTTTCTATCAGTGCTCTCTCAGGAGGTAACTATGCACTGTCTTCAGACATATTCAGGAAAACTTTGCGCAATGTTTCCCTGAATATGTCTCTACACCAACTGGCCGAACGTTCTGCTATACTGTCTTGGGATTTTTCTGAAGATACGATCGCGTCAACGCAATGCGGGGCAAGCAGAGCGTTCATGCTTTCGTGCTCTTAGCTTCAGAATGTGAAAATGCCGGAACCCGTGTGATAGTAACGTGAAGTTTCAATTATAAGCTATCGGGCCCGGATTCTCTAAGGCAGTCAGTTTTTTCCAATATTTGCTGCGCGCGGTGCGAAGTGAATAGAACTGTGAACGCTTCTCAGAGGTGAAATCCTAAAGCGTTTCCACCACCTTATTCCTCCCTCTTGGAACCTTGAAAAAATCTCTGAGATGTGCACTTTTTTTCCTTGGACTCAATAAACTTGGTGACTGTTGCCTCGCAACGCTGCGCAATATCGCGTGACCTTCGTCGGCCTCGCACGCTGTCTCGATGCTGTCGCGAGCCAACGCCCTGAAGCAGGTGCAAAGTGGGCCTCATGACGCGCACCTTTCAGGGCCTCACACAAAGGCGGCCCAGAAAGCGTAAACGAACCGAGAGCTGCTGCTACGCATACCTTCGCCTTTATTTCGAACGACCGAAACTGGCGCGGCACTTTTTTTCTTCTTTGGGCGCCCCGAGCGAAAACAAGCGCGCGATTGTGCACCGGCGGCAGCCAGGTGCCTTCCAGAGCTGACCCTGGAGGGTGAGGAGGCCGGATGGCCGAAAGCCAGTGGCTGTGACGTCACACTCCTGCCACGGCACCATGCACGAGAGAGTGAGAGGAAGGTTGTTTTCCGCCACCCGAAAGTAGGCGTCGGCGTGGGGGAAGAGAAACGGAGTAAGCGGCGCGAAGGCGGGTCCCGATGGGCGCCCCACCCTGCATGGTTTGAAGCGACCGCTATATAACCGGTGTCCTGTGAAGTGCTTCTGGCAGTTGGGAATCCACTTCCAAGCGCTAACATCATGAACACTCTTGTAAGTTGGAGAAAAGCGTGCAAGGGAAACAAGTTGATGCCGGGAGTGTTCCGCTGGCGCCAAGTCTTTGGATCCAGGGACGATAGTTTATAAAAGTACCTGCAGTTACCAAGTCTTCACGTAGTGTAAAAAAAAAACTGAGTAGCTTGAAAGATGTAATTCTGGTGCGAAAAGAAAACGATCAGTAAGAAAAGTTGGAGCTTTCGCCCTAAGAATCAATCCCAGAAAAGCACAGCGCTGTGCTTTTCTCGATTCTTCCTGTGGTTCTCAAACTTATCCCTTGTAAATTTTCAAAATGAAAGACACTACTTGGTCACCAGTATGCTTCTTATATCATCACTTTGCATAACATGCGCGTATATTTCCGCTAACCGATACCAGTATTGCTTATTACACTGGCACATAGACCAACGCAAATGGCTTCAATTTGCACCGCCGATGGAATAATTTTTGTAAGAAAAGCGCCTGTAACATTATTTATTTGCTGTTTATTGACATACGCCATATGACTGATTTTCTGACGCACCTTTGGTACGAACGATGTGGTCGTACATGCAAACGTATTCTCACAACAGTTACTGGGAAGGGGAGTCTTCTAAAATGAGCATTACACTCAAACGTCAGACAAATCTAGCCTGTGAAGCTCTAATGCTGCGTTACGGAAACTTAGTCGCTCTGATTTCTTTCAGACCGTCGTTGCCTTCGTCGGCCTCGTCGCCGCTGCCTACGCCGGTTTCGTCGGCGGTTATGGTGGATACGGCCACGGCTACGGCCACGGCTACGGCCTCGGCTACGGCCTGGGCTACGGCGGCTATGGCCATGGAGTCGCTGTTGCCGCTCCCGTTGCTGCTGTCACCAAGACCTACGCCGCTCCTAGCTACAGCGGCGGAGCTCACTACGGTTCCGTGCACGCTGTCGGTCACGGATACGGTCACGGCTACGGCGGCTACGGTCACGGCTACGGCGGCTACGGTCACGGCTACGGTGTGGCTCTCAAGGGTGTCGCCGTTGGCTACGGTCTTGGCTACGGTCATGGATACGGTTTCGGCCATGGCTACGGCTATCATGGTTAAGCGTTATTTATTTTAACGGTAAGAATTCAAGAGTGGACTTCTTTGACGTGCTGTTTTGGCTGATGTTTTGTAGAACTAGTCCCAAGGATCCTGTGAATTTAGCGCCATGTCGACATTCCACCTCTAAAACACATTGTTGGGGCTATTTGGTGCAGTGAATTAAGAAATTAAACCCGCCAAAACACGCGCACAAAAAAACTAAGAAGAAGAAGGGGAGATTGGAAAGAAGCTCTTTCCTAATATTCCTCCTCTTCTCAGTTTTCCTGTGTGCGTTTTTTTTTTTTTGGGGGGGGGGGAGGGGCTAGTTTAATTTATGAGTTCTCCACCGCTATTCTGCTCTACCAGGAAACCAATGATAAAGAATATATTTTCGCTTTTCACTCCAATGGCCTCGAGCTTGCGTTCAATGCTTGACCAGAGAGCACTGCTTTTACAGCAGCTCCCAGAGAGACACTAGGAAAGGATGATGGAGTGATTTCATTCCTTTCCTCTACCTGTTACAGCAGCTGGCTTTCAATCGCTACTTGGGGATACACTGGAGCAGCGCGGTTACATGCGGCTAGAAGCGGCACGTATCCAAAGAAAAGATGTTGAGAGCTGAACTACTGTTGTCGCGCTTGTAGCTTTGGTCTCTTTGCAATGCATATGAAAGCTTTCGAGACTGCAAGTAGTGGCCATGCGATTGCGCAGCCTCATTCACTCATAAAAATTAGTGCGCTGTTCGCACCAGGCATCTTCGAATATCCATTGACAACTACTGATAACTTCTTGGCTTCTTTGTTCTTTCGTATTCAAGTTTTGCTGATGTTCACGTGTTCAGTTTCCTTCTTTCTTCAGGAGACTGGGAAGTAGGATCTTCAAATTGGCACCAGGCGCCTCGTGGGACAAGGCTTTGTCGTCGTAAAGGAGAAATAAAAGCAGACGCTATCAAAAATGATGGCATTGCGGTACCTTTTATCGATTCCAACACTTTGGCGCGATATTGGACGACAAGAACACTGCTATCACGAGAAATGGCACGGTTTCTCCGAAATAAATGCTTACCGCTGCCTTTCTGCCCAACTCAGACGAATATATTGAAAACAGCGATGAGAGTAGGACTGCACATGAGGTGGAACACGAAGGCCAGCATGGCGCCGAACCATTCGTAAATATTCCAGAAACTTTCTGGCCCGAGCACTTGATCGTTTTAACCAACGCAGGCACAAAGGGGCATTGTTTCTAAATGCCGCTTGGCCATCACAGCAGCTTTTTTTTTCTCAGCGAAATGAATGGCTAATAATGACGCATTTGATGACGTCAATAAAGCCTCATAGCAGTACCTTTGATGTGTACACATCGCTAAATGACAATATGTAAGGATGACTCGGCGGGAAATTGAACAATCAGCGCTCCACTCTAAGCTGTCTTTCACCACGCCATATTAAGGCATAGCGTTTAAGAATAGTGGGAAGAGCACAAGTTGTGAAAATGGGTGCGGTCGATAAAGCTAAGTTCATAGGTGAACATGACACTGCTATAGAAAAGAGACCAGAGCCGGCACACCTAGCTGCTCAGCATTAAAGTACTGCACGACGCGAGACGAAGCCTACACACGAGAACGTCGGACGATGTTCATCAGCAGTTATGAGCCGAAGAATGAGCGGGCTGCTGCGCCACGGCATAGCTATGGGAAGAAAATCTCTTCTATACCTCGCAATAAAGTTAAAAGTTAGTTGTCGGCCTTCCACACGCGTGGAAATCTGCACAAAAAGACCTCTTGCTGCTGATTCGAAGCGGAGGTGCAGCTTTCCGCCTATTGCTAAATCCTTGAAAACAATATTGTGATCTTGCATTACATCCAATGAGGGATAACCAAGGCGATTTCCATGAACGCGCAGCTGCGCCGTTCAACCTCTGTAACAGCAAGTACTTCACCGTGCAGCAAGAGAACGGCGGCGCCACTGCGACCGCACAGGAGAACTGCGCATGCGCCATAGCTGCCGCATGCCCCTCTCGGAAACATATATGCTTGGGTTGCGACGAACACCCGCCGGACAGAGAGGGCTTACTTTGCACAAAATATTATTACCAATATTCCTTTAGAAATTCTTTCAGTGCAGCTGAAAACACAAATAACTCACAGGGCGTATATGAAGAAGGCATGGTGCTGCCCTACTTGCAGAACGGGCTGGTCAAAGGCTCAAGACCAGGACTGAAGCCCACTGTGCAGCTCACCTGACAGCTCTGGGTGAGGGGTTATGGCGCTCGGCTGCTGACCCGAAAGACGTGGGTTCGAACCCGGCCACGGCGGTCGAATTTCGATGCACACGATATGCTAGTAGAACTTTTTGCTGGGCTAGTTGCTCCATTCTGACAATAGTGAAAACAGCGCTAAAGAAGAAGCCGGAAGGCGAAACGAGGAAGTGACAGGAAAGAGCCCTGACTGACAACTGAATTTATTGAGCGAAACTCGCGCAATATATAGGAAGGCAGTGGCAAAGATAGTCAGATGCAGTCAACGTCACATGATGCAAAGAGCCAAAAAGCGATAAAAAACAAAACAAGGTGATAAAGCCAACAGTGAACTGAATCTCAAAAGGGGTGGTAACAGAAAGGAAACTACACTCAATGACTATACACAGTTAATGTCACATGGTGTAAAGAGCCATAAAAGCGATAAAACCACAACAGGGTGAAAGGGCTAAAAGTTCACAGAAACTCAAAGGGATGGTAACAAAAACTATATGTTGACTTAAACAGTTAATGTCACAAGGTGTAAAGAGCCATAAAAACCGATAAAACATCCATAGCAGAAAATAAGAAAAAACCGAAAAAAACTGAAGAAATGGAATTGTGGAAAGAATAAAAATTGACAGAATGTAGCAACGTAAGGCTAAAAAATTCACAGACCTTAACAAAAAAACGATGCAACAGTGACACTCAACGATCGAAACACGCGTAGTTAACAATAAAAATTTTAGCAATGTTGTTCCAAAAAGGCAAGTTCACTTCCGTACAAGGATTTAGACGCGTCACTGACACATTTCAAGCCCTTTCTTTTTATAAAGAAGCTTCCTTCAATTCCCGGGCTACACTGTCTCTACTCCTATCAAGAACTACAGTTTCGCGTAAACGAGGCATGCATTTACACTCCTTGCAATGTAGCGCTAGATTAGAGCCAGTGCCTTTTTCAAGTGAGCGCTCATGTTCCCTTAAACGTTCGTTCAAGCACCTTCCAGTTTGTCCAATATAAACTTTGTCGCATGTAAGCGGTATCTGGTAAATCACCCCTACCCTACACCTGACGAACATGTTGGCATGCTTTACGCCACAGGTTTGCTGTCTCGGCTTTTCGTTATTTATCCTGTGACACAACGTAGCTAGCTTGCAAGGGGCAGAAAAGACTACGGGAATCTCATATTTATTCGCAACCTTTTTCAAATTATGTGCTACCCGGTGGGAATACGGGATAACGGCTGGCCTCACCCTCCTATTGTTTTCCTGAGTAACTTTCTTCTCCTTGCCTTTAACTTTTTGAAGCAGAGTTTCAGTCACTGCCGAAATCACAGTCTGCGGAAAACCTGCCTGCAGTAACCGTGCGGTCTGCAGTTGGAAGCTCTCTTGCATGCAATGCTCGCATGATTTTATTAGTGCAGATCCTAATCCGGATGTGGCTATGGCTTGTTTAACTGTTTTTGAGTGAGCTGACTCGTAGGACAACAGCTCTTTTTGACTTCGAGGCTTGTACATCCAACAGTATCCATCTCGTACCAAGGATAGTTCCAAGTCCAAAAACTGTAACTTGTTGTTCTGAGGAAATTCACAAGTGAATTCCAAACCATGGCTCAGTTCATTAAATGTATCTAGAATTTCATTTACAGTGGCTCTATAAGCAGGTGCGTCTTGCTTGGCTAACACAACTAAAAAATCGTCGACATACCTGAAAACCTTTAAAACTTTGCTCTTGTCGAACCTATCGTCCAGATTTTTGTCAACTGCTGCGAGAAAAACATTACTCAACACTGGCGCTACACAGGACCCCATACAAATTCCTTTCTTCTGTATGTACACCTGATTGTCAAACTCGACCACAGTAGCACTAAGGTAGAATTCCAACAGAGAAAGAAAACTCTCCATTGAGATACCCGCTGAATTTTGAAACAACACACCTTTCTTTTTAATGCAGGAATGAACAGCTGAGAACAACTCTTTGTGTGGAATGGAATAGAAAACGTCCTTGGCATCTACCGAAAACATGTTTCCAATGCCTTTGCAGGATTGAAAGAAAGCTAAAATTTCCGTCGAGTTCTTGTACCGAAGGGATCATCAACGACAAGCGAGTTTAAATGCCTTAACAGGTATTGGCTAATAAGCCTTAGGTAAGTGTAGCGCTCACCAACAATACACCGGAACGGAATCTCCTCTTTGTGAGTCTTTGCAGAAAAAAACATGCTAAGAGTCTTTTCTCTGCACTTATAGTGTTTGCCAACTGCACCAGTTCCAAGATATTGCAGAGGGCGACAGCTCGCGATTTCACTTTACTCGGCTTGAGGCTCGTCTGAGTGAAGTTCTTTTCCACCGCAGAGCGGGTCTTTTCTCTGTAGATCCCGGGCGGCACCACGACAAACCCTCCTTCCTTGTCTGATTGCAGTAACCGCAGATGTCTATCCTGCCTATTCCTGCCTATTGCTGCCTATTCGAACTCGAATCAGTGGATAACAACGTGAACAAGGGAGAGGAACGCCTCAGGGTGCTCGCCAGCCTTTCGATAAGAGGACTTGTCTTCCTCCGGGCACCCTTGCCTTGCTCACTTTGTGCTTTTCAAGAACCAACTCCCCCCCCCCCCCCCCCCCTTACCTGCCATGGACTTGATTCAGAGCAGTACTTTTTAGCTAAACAGAACTAGAGACCGCGCGGGGTGTGTAGCAATGCTTACAAAAAAAGAGCAGTTTTCGTGGGAAATCTTGCCCATCTACTCATGCATCCACCCAGAAAATGAAATTCCCAATAAAGTTAGACGGCGCTATTACTGCCAAAAGCACCCAAGTTTGGGCCAGTTGGTAATGATCCATCTTGAGAAAACGAAGCAGCACGAAAAAACGGGGACGAAAAAGACACTCATACGACAGGACGAATGCTGCACTTCCAACTGATTTTTATTGAGAATACCAAAGCTTAAGTACAGCGCTACTATCGCCTCGTGGCAATCAACCGCAATGATTCAAAAACGCCATTTCATTATCAAGAAGAGACAAGGAAGCGATGCTGACACACTGACCACCTGCTTTTCTGATGTGATATGCTTCAATAATCTCTCTTTCCATCCGATCGCTTCCACGCCCAATAATTTTAGCTTTCCGAAATATGGGTTTACACTTACAATCCCGGCAGTGGATAGCAAGATGGCCACTTTTCCCTACTTTCACCAGATTATAATGCTCCCTAGCTCTCTCATTAAAACAGCGTCCCGTTTGACCAATGTACACTCTATGGCAAGTAAGCGGAAGGCTGTACACTACCTTAGTAGTGCAACGGGTGAAAACAAGTTGGTGGTTTATAGTGCAAATCGGCCTTTTCTTACTCATCCCCATTGGGCAAACTTTTGATAGCTTGCTTGGGGCGGAGAAGAGCACGTTAACACCGTATCTGTTTCCAACTTTCTTAAGATTATGAGAAACTCTGTGAAGATATGGAATTACTTGAGTTGGCAGCTTCTGGACTTGCTTATCCGTCTTTTTGATGCACTTTTTCTTTTGTAGCAGCGTCTCTGCAACAGCTGACAATAAATCTGGAGGAAAGCCTGACATGAGCAATCGCTCAGTTTGCATTTGGACACTTTCAAACATTTGATGAGGACATGACTTTTTCAAAGCGGAATTGAGGCAATTCATGGTTATTGCTCTTTTGATTATTTTAAATGAGCACTACTGTAAGGGAGAAGTGCCTTTTGTGACCTAGGATTGTACATCCAGCATATATGCCCTTCCAAGAAATGAATTCTCAGGTCAAGGAACTGTATACAGTTTCCACTAGGGAGTTCAAAGGTAAACTTTAAGCCTTTTGCAACCGTTTTGAACGATGCGAGAACATCAGCAACAGCTTCGTCAATAGATAAAACATGCGGCTTGTCCATTATCACCAAATAATCGTCAACATATCTAAAAATGCGTAGGTTAGGAAGTAAGCTATGCAAGCTTTTGTCGATGCAGGAAAGAAAAATGTCAGAAAGAACGGGAGCTACGCACGACCCGATGCATATTCCTGCTTTTTGTGTGTAAAACCGGTTGTTAAAATTAATGGCAGTTGACTGTAGATAAAACTCTAAAAGGGCTAAAAAACAGTCGATGTTGATACCCGCCCTGTTTTGAAAAGGCACTTCTCCCGAATCCTCAATTACGGATCTAACCGCCTTAAACCGTTCTTTGTGGGGTATGGAGTAATAAAGATCTTCTATGTCAATGGAGAACCCGAAGGTGGCTGGTGAAGTCATGCTGAGCCCTTGCTTCAGTTCTTCGGCTAACTTGTGAGAGCTTCTAACAAGGAAGGGGTCTTCAATCGTCAATGTCGCCAGCTACTTCTGGAGGTACTTTCCTATAGCTGACTGCCAGCTACCCTTTTCTGAAACTATAGCCCTAAATAGGAAATCGGGCTTGTGTGTTTTGTATGAGAAGAATGCTTTCAGGGTGCAAATATAAGAATCTTTGACACTACTCGCAAGTGATTACAGGTGAAGATCCTACAGCAACTTGAGCGCTGTAGCCTTCTGTATTCTCTTCTTAAATTTGGACTTCTTGAAATTTTTCTCGATTGCTTGAATAGCTTTCTCTTCATACGTTCCTTTGGGAAGCACAACAAAACCACCCTCTTTGTCAGACTGTACTGTCATTAAGCGGTGTCGTTTTAGGTAGCTGACAACCTTTTTCTGTTGAGGAACGCGCTTTGAAGTTCGACTCACGTTGTTTGCCACGGATCGAGCTCCATCAGAAATGGCTTTGTCTTTGTCTCGCTCCTTGGTTCTTCCGGCTATATGCCGCACCATAGCCAGTAGTTCTGGCTTTCCGGCATTCGGCTCAAAGCAGAATTTTGGACCTTTCTAAAGGATTCCGCGAACTTCATCCGAGAGCTCCACGTCACCTACGACGTCGGCCTTGATAGGTACCGTCTGTTTTTTCCTCCTTGCCGGAAGGGAATGGCGGACCCGATGCCACAAGAACTCCGTACTCTATGCAGCCAATTTCTTGTAGTCACGGAACAATCTTACCGCTCCGCATGGATCTTTTCCTTCTTGGGTGAGCACACGAAGCCAATCCTCGTAAAGTCGAACTTGACGCCATCCTTCAGACTTCATTATCTTACAGAGTCTTCTTGCATGTCCCAGAGACGGCGACACAAGTCCCAGCAGTGCTTGAACTTCGAGGGGAACAACGCCTTGCTTGATGCATGTGGTCACTGCGATTAAATTCACACACGTGACAATAGGACTCTGCATGGTTTGGTGGGATAGGAAAGAGCCCAGTGTAGAAGAAATACTATGCAAAAGCACCGATGTTTGGGCCACTGCCAGGATTTACTGAGCCTCAATGGGAGATGTACGCAAAGTGTCCGCTTTCTGTAGTGTTTGCCAGCTTTGTCGGGATTATATAATAATTGGCGGATATTTCAACATCAACAAGCTTACCAATGTCAAAAGAAAAAGAAATGGAGCCGCTCATTCTGCCTTTTGGAAGCACAAATATAATCAGTTCTTGTACCAAAATCATCAGCACGTCTGTGTCATTACATGACATCTTTATAACAAACAGATACACACTTTGCTGCATAACGAGGAGTAATATTCACATGTGCAATACCGATATTTCATCAGGCTCATATAGCATCTCGGAAAAAAGTGCAGCGCAGGAAGACGACGGAAGCAGAAAGCGCAAACACAAGCGATGAGCTGAAACCGACTGTTTAATCACAGTCAGGCCAGAATGATACGCGCACACACATATGCATGGCATTTCTTGATCAAGGCTTCCATGATCAAGGGTTCTTGGTCAAGGCTTTCTTGGACAAGGCTTCCGATGGAAGCCAAAGCGTCTTCTTTTTGACAACCATTGGTCGGCGTTCCTTTCTTTATACATGAGTCTTCTACCTGACCAGACGAGTTTTCGTCGATCTTTAGATTTCAATAACAAGAGTAACTTTAAGCAAGCTAGGCATAACAGTATGCCTTTCTAAGAGGCGTCAGTGTTAGTATGAAGACAGCATAAACATATCTAACAGAGTATGTACTTGCGCAAAGAACACAGGACACTACAAAGTTACACATACGACAAGAACAGAGCGCAACTTCCAACTAGTTTATTAAGAGCAGGCAACTTGAATATATACCAGTGTTGGCGAACAGAAAGATTACAAAACCAAAAGAAAGATAAGCCACATGCGCAGTTCATACCAGCATGCCGCCGCCAAGGGTACAACCAGATATCATTCTGTCCAACTGATATGATACTCCAAACATAACAAGCAAAAATAAAACCAAACAAGAGAAACTGAAGATTCATGAGGTGAACAATGAACGCGGGGAATATGACATATCTTAGCAAAGCAGTGTCAAAAATGCCATAACAAAAGCGGTCAAACATGAAAGTGATACCTGTCAACGGGTAAACTATCCTGGTTGCAAAAGCAGTGTCAATAAAGCGAGTGTGAAACGCTTAAAAACAATAAGCCACAGAGATAACAGCACCGAGTTTCACCGTCGTAAAGCAACCTAGAGGACATCGAATTTACACATGTCCATCTAAGAATGTTATCGCTTTGTCGAGCAGAACAACTGAAGCAGTACTAACGCATTCGTCACCGGTGTTAGCAATATGAAAAGCCTCAATTATTTCTCTCCGAAGTTTAGTCTTAGCATGGGCCAGAATCGTGGTATTGGGCTTGCATCCATGATCCACAGTATGCTCTGGTAGGCGGCGTCTTTCATTGTTTTTTATTGTCCTCTCGTGCTACCGCAGTCTCTCGTTGACGCACTTTCCCGTTTGTCCGATATATACGCAACACAGGTTAACAGAATTCGATATACGACGTTGGTGGCGCATTGGACGTAATGATTATCGTTCTTCTTTTCACATGACTCTCGCTTCTCAGAAAGGACAGTACAAATACTAGAAAGCTTACGGGGGGCGGAAAAAAGAACCTTTACTTCATATCTATGGCCTATATTCTTCAAGTTGTAGGAAATTCTATGGATATATGGTATGACCTTCATGCTCTGACTAGGGATTGGGGGGCTAGAAGTCTTCTTGTTGCCTTCTTTTACCTTCTGTAGAAGACTGACTGTGACACTGCTGATGAGGTCAGTGGGGTACCGTGCTTTCTCGGGACGGGCATTTTGGTTTCCAAAACTGTCGTCCATAAAGTGCGGGCAGCTTTTGTTGAGCGCTGTTTGAAGAAGTGTTCCTACAATCCCACGTTGTATCAATTTAGAATGGGCGCTTTCATAAGGAAGCAGACTTTTTCTCGTGCGTGGGTTGTACTTGTAACACAGATTGTAATCAGGTTGACCAAAGTTGATCTGCAGATCTCAATCAATCAATCAATCAATCAATCAATCAATTTATTTAGCATTTCTTTCAATACAGAAATAAATGCGAGGATAAGAACAAAAAGCTGCTTCTCGAGCAGCTTGACAACGGTTCTTACCCCTTGTTTTCTCTTGACAACGGATAACAGCAGAAATAATACAAAGCTGCGATTAAAAATTGTACGAAGACAAGATCATGCAGTATACATAGAAACTGTAAACACAAAATATATAGAAACACAAAATACATAATATACATAGTAATTCCAAACACAAAATGCCGCATATTAGTAAAAAGTAATAATACCGCTTCAATGTAACTGATAGACATGGATTCAATAAGACGAATACTAATACTTAATCACCAATATTTTGCACACTGAAGAACATCTAACGGCGAAATTGACATATGGCTATACAGGACTACAAACATTTCCTGCTACATTTGCAGGCATAGAAGCGCAGACCACAGTTTTACGACACACAGCTGTAATGCAGCCACCATTGAAAATACGTGTACAAAAGGCTGCAATAATAAAACAAGATTTCAAAACATTGATGTTACCTTCCTAAATTGTAAGTGAACAAACGCTTAAGGTGTTGTTTCGATAGTGTGTGGATGTCCGTGTTTGAATTATGATAGTTGTTAAGTAAAGTAGGCATAATGTATTGTAGTCTGTTCTGACCATGATTCGTGCGGGAAAACGGCACCAACCATACTTCTCTTGTTCTTATATTGTACGGTACCTCGGGTGGTTTTGTTAAATTGCATAATCGTAGAAAAGGCATCCGATTAAATTTCAGGGAATATTTGTATTTTAATAGGGCATTCAGCTCGTACATATGTGTCACAGGAACAACACCAAGTAAGGGGAACAGGTCAGTTGTGTGAGCGTCGTATGGAGCATCTGCTATGTGACGGAGAGCTCTTTTTTGTAAAAGAAGGAGTTTGTTGATGTTCGTTAGTGATGTAGCTCCCCATACAAGATTACAATAGTTTAGGTGAGGATTGAAAATAGCATTATAAAGTAGCAGCTTTATTTTGAGTGCAGGAACTTGTCTAAATCGGCAAAGTATCCCGCAAGCCCTGGCCAGACATTTAATCACACAGTCTACATGGATATCCCAGATCAAGTTCTCGTGAAAGGTGACACCGAGCGTTTTCACTTCTTTTGTTATTTCTATCTTCTCAGATCCTAAATAGAGATTAAGATAACGGTCAACAAATTTTTGTGATGGCGAGAAAATGACAGCCTTTGTTTTTTTATTGTTTATTGCTAAAGAATTAATTTTGCTCCATTCTGACAATTTATTCAGGGTAATATTTCCTAACTTCTCGAGTTCCGTCGTATCGTCACATTGAATGAAAAAGCTCGTGTCATCTGCATAAATTACCAAAGAGGCTTCTGGGGATACCCGTGTTATATCATTAATGTATATATTGAAGAGTACCGGTCCGAGGACACTGCCCTGTGGTACTCCGCATGTTGTGCTTCGTAATGTGGACTGCTCTTCTCCGATAGAAACGCATTGTTTTCTGTTTTCTAAATAAGATCTTAGGAGAGCAAGGACAATGCCACGAAAACCGTAGTGCTCTAATTTAGCGAAAAGAGTTTGATATCCTAGCATGAAAGGTGCAAGTTTGCACCTTTAGCAGGTAAATTTATGCTACCTCTGGAAGTACAAAGTTACTTTGTCAAAGACTAAACTTACACCGACATAAATAGAGCAAACTTTGCACCCAAATGGTGCAAGTGTATACCCTCACATGGTGGATAATGTTACCCTTCTAGGGGTAAAAGGTAATGCCCTTTTGCAAAGAGTATCTATGCACTATCCTGTGGTATATAGATACTGTCCACACAAGAGTACTTACTGCCCACTGAATGCAGGACTAAGGTTGACCCATATGGTGCAAGCCGCAGTCTTTCTGGAAGTGCAGGCAGTGTCGAAATGTTGAGACAAATCTTTCATATGAGATGGGCTGTGTCATACTGTGTTCAGGTGCAGCTACTACTGCAGAATGCACACAAATGATTCATCAAACAATTGGAGAAAAAATATACCGTCATATTTATTTTGCCATATCCATATTACAGCAATGGCCTGGGCAGTCTTCTCCATACAGGTGGGGGTAGTATGCACCATGTATTTGACGTGCACAGAGAAGAAAACTTGCAATAAACTTTCTAACTACAAATTTTTTTTTTCTGGGGGTTTAACGTCCCAAAGCGACTCAGGCTATGAGGGACGCCGTAGTGAAGGGCTCCGGAAATTTCGACCACCTGGGGTTCTTTAACGTGCACTGACATCGCAAAGTACACAGGCCTCTAGAATTTCGCCTCCATCGAAATTCGACCGCCGCGGCCGGGATCGAACCCGCGTCTTTCAGGCCAGCAGCCGAGCGCCGTAACCACTCAGTCACCGCGGCGGCCCTTCTAACTACAAATATCAGTACGACTTAGCCATGGGCTTAGTTCATATCTAAAAATGTAAACTGCGCAAAAGGCAGGAATAAAAGGAGCCACAAGTGCAGGCTACTAACACCTTATTAAAGAGCACCAAAATCAGAAAGTCATGCAGAAAAAACAAAACATGTCCCAAATGTCAGCTACTTAATCGTTCACATACGCTGACATGATCGCAAGCACACTGGCTTCTCAGGAAAAATTTCACACTGTGGCCAACAAAACAAAAAACTAAGAAAGCAGAAAAATTCAGAGTATGGTTCCCAGCTCCAGGGTAAAACTGTGGGCATCACGAATGCCGGACTACTGGGAGAATCGTGTTAAGGAAAAGAAAAACACGTGTATGAAATGGAAACCAGTGAAAGGTAAGAAAATAAAATGCAATTAAACAAATCCTGCCCTTCATTCTCATTCGTTTAGTTCTCCATATTTGCAAGTCAAGTCAAGTTTATTTCAGCTTTTGTCGTACAAAAACCGTAGGTGACGAAAAAAAAGCGGTACGCAATGACCACTTGACAAGCTTCATCACCCGTAGAAGTCGGCAGCATTAGCAGAGACAGTTACACAGGAGAATCATTATAAATTGTTAGAGAAAGAAGAAAAAAAGAGAAATGACAGGTAAAAACATTTCAACACAGTAACAAAATACAACCTAGTCACTGAACAGTTCCCTAAGTGCAGAAGAAGCCATTTTCGTTAAATTGCTATAGGGAGGGGTGTTCACACATTTCGGAAGAATATATTTTGACATTCCACAACCGTAGTTTGTTCTGCATCTGGGTATTGCAAACATTCCATGGTCTCTAGTTGCATAGGCTGTGGCATATGGTACAAGAGAACCAGAAACTAAATAAAGTTGAAATGCTGTATTCGTTGAAGCGTTTTTTAACATCTGCTGCACCTGACACCAAATTATTAGCGTTTACCTCACTTGTTCGTTCAGTACTAGAATATAGCATTATTTGTTGGTTTTCGTCGACTAACCACTCCATTGACCAATTAGAAAGCGTTCAGCGAAAGGCCATTAGGTTCATCTATAACAAGTACCGCCGTAACGATTTCCCTACAGCCCTGTTACGCAAAGCTGACCTACCAACAATACAAAATGGGGCCAAACTCTTGCGGCTAAAGTTTGTTTTTCTACTTCTAAATGATGCTTTCAAAATAGACAAACATAAGTACTTGTCATTTTCCAAATCATTAAACTCGAGAAAAACGCATACTTAGCAAATTACCGAGTACAGATTTCATAGCGACACATTCCAGTCGTGGTTCTTTCCACAAGCCGTCCGAGATTCGAATGCGTTGCCGAATGATGTGGTCACCTGTAATTCGTTTGATGCTTTTTTGGAAGGATTATAAAATCTTGATTCGGATTAAGTGCACTGTTTTGGAAATGTTTTTATTTTGTTTTCTGTCCACATGGTTTATCGGATTCTATTGCATTGCGTTTCTTTTTTCAAGTTATTTTGCAAGGAGTTATTACTATTTTCATTCCTGCACTAAACTGACCATGATCGTTTTTTTTATGTGTGTATGTAATTTATCTCTGTCCTGCGAAAGCCTTCACAACGAGGCTAGCAGTATGTTGTAAATAAATAATATAAATAAACAATGCGGCTCAAGAAAGGGTGATTTGGTGCCGTAATTTTTTTTTATAAAAGCAGAGATACCTCTAATCAAATACCTTATTAATCTGAATAATTTTATACTTTTGTCTTATGGGGCGAGTCGGGGCGTCAAAGGAAGCATTTGTAATGATCCGTAGTGTTTTTCTGCAGTGTAAAAAGTTTTTGTATATTTGACACAGTAGTATTTCCCCATACCAAGTAACAATAACCTATATATGAGAAGTAAAAAAAGCGTAGTAAAGTTAGAGCTCCGTTTTCAAGGGCAATATATATTTATTACGAGCGATGGTACCTATGAATTCCGACAGGGTGATGCATATCTTGCTAATGTGAGTATTCCGTGACATTGTGGGAGTAAAATCTATGCCAAGAGAGGTGAATGCCTCGACGTATTGTAGTTCTGTGCCGCTAAAAATGACTGGTAGAGGTATCGCGACTACCTTGCCCTTGGAATGAAATGTAATTGCCTTTGTTTTCTCTCGGTTTACTAATAATGAATTCAAGGAAGACCATTACCTCAAGATATCCAGCGCTGTGTTCGCGGTGTCTGTCAGTTGTTTCATATCTGAGGAGGAGCAGAATAAACTGATGTCGTCAGCATAAATAATATATTTTATCTTTTTGTTTATGTTGATTACGTCGTTTATATGTATATATATATATTAAAATGTACAGGACCCAGAATACTGCCCTGGGGCACACCGTTTGAAATTTGTAGAACTTCAGAATGGCAATTATTGATGGAAACATACTGTGATCGTGAGCACATATATGATTTGAAAAGATTAAGGCCATGACCGCGTATACAGTAATGTTCAAGCTTTACAAAGAGAGTATTATAATTAAGCGTATCAAAAGCCTTACTAAAGTCTACAAAAATTCCTAATGTAAGCTTCAGGGATTCAATATTGCTTAATATATACTTCCTTTCATCAAGCAATGCCTGTTGTGTTGATCTATGTTTGGTGAACGCGTGCTGGCAGTAATTTATAACAGAGTGTTTTTGTAGGAAATTATGAACACGGAAATGAATTACACTTTCAAGTCCGTTAGAGAACAAAGGAAAAACGGATATTGGCCTATAATTACTTACATTATTTCTGTCTCCCTTTTTAAAAATTACGGCCACCCTAGCAAGTTTCACAGGAAAACTGCCGGTAGAAAGTACAATGTTACATAGTACAAAGCACAACCTCACGTACAAAGTACAACCTAACGTGACTGGAACCACCTTCCCGCAGAAGTTGTTGGCATTGTAAATTATGAGTAGTTCCGCGTAGCAATAGCTAACATTGTATATTCAGATGCTTTTTAAATATTCTTGTAACCAACATTTTTTTCTCACTGTTTTTGTATATTTACCACTCCCCCTCTGTAATGCCACTGGCCCTGAGGGGTAATGTAACTAAATATATAAATAAATAAATAAATAAATATATGCCTTAGGAACGGCACGATTTCACGTAAGACATATTTTATTGGACGGGTTTGGATATTGCAAGAGTCTAGGCTTGCCATGGTCCTTCAGGGTTTTTAGATTAATGTACACCTCATTTTCATTAGTCGGTTCAAAAACCAAGGATTGTGAAATTTTGTTACCCAAATATCTCGAACAGGCAGGGTTGTGAAATCGAGTCCCAACTGAGGTAAAGAATAGCACGATTCACTTAGTTCGGTACCTTCAACTTTCAGGGTTGCAATTTTGTGTGGACGAGTAATTCTGTTCAACGGCAGATTAAGACGTTTCCATTTTTCTTTGGGATTACTGGAGAGTTCCCTATCAAATAGGTTATTGTAGTAAGCAGTCCTACCTGACCTAATTTCGTTGTTGAAACGATTGCGCAATGCTTTAAATTGAGCCAAAAGTGTGGTATCCTTAGTTCTAATTAATTTAGCGAACATCCTGTGTTTCTTTTTAACGAGTCGTACAAGTCGTGCGGACATCCAAGGTTTGCGAGCCTTTATTGGCATCTTTACTTAAGTGACAGGAAAAGATTCTTGATACACGGGTAAAAAAATGTCTCAAGAAATTCAATACGATAGCAAGGCGGGCGAGTCGGTCATACATATTTGAAAAATTACAGCGCGGACAACGGGGACTTTCAGAGTAGAAAACACAGGACAAGCGCTGACTCCCAGCTAAAGTTTAATCACAGCAAACAGGCAAATATAAGCGAACAGGCAACACCCAAACATTAAAACCATAAAGCACACGCACTATGTTGGGTCAAGATAGGCAACCTCACAGTCACGCAGGAGCAGGGATGGTTTGCTGACGCACAATCTTGATTTCTTTCTCATTTTGTATGCTTCTACGATTTCTCTGGTCAATTGATCGGGGTGTTTGTACAATGTGTCACTGTAATACAAGGCAGGAAAACATGATTTACATTCTCGGCAATGATCAACGAAATTCGTGGAGCGGTTAGTATCTAATGAGTTTAGATGTTCTCTCAAATCTGTGTTATTACACCGTCCTGTTTGATCAATGTAAATTTGACCACAGGACAGCGGTATTTTGTGCACCACACCCTCAGAGCACGGCAAAAATTTCTTATCATGCTTAATGCCACACGATGCTACAGATTTGTTAGGATTGCGAGCCTTATTTTCAAAAATTGAACAGATTTTATTGAACTTATTTCGGGCCGAAAAAACTATATCAACTTCATACCTATGGGCCACATCTTTAAGACCATGAGACAGGCGGTGTACATAGGGAAGGACTGCGAAATTTTTCTGTTTCTGTTAATTCTGTCAAGATAGCAGCAAAGCCGAAGTTTTCAGCTTTTTAACTATTTTATTGCAACCCAAAGTGATCAGCTCATCTGGGTAACCTGCATCCCTAAGCCTTTTAGCCTGATCATCGAAGCTTTGCTTCATAGCATGGTGAGAAGATTTTGACAACGCCGTTGACAAAGATGAAACAACAATTCTGCTTTTTACTACCTTTTAATGATGCGATTTATAATTCAGCAACGGTTTCTCGGCCCGTGGTGAGTACTTCAAACACATGTGTCCTTCCTCTATAGTCAAACGCAAATCTAAAAACTTTATCATGTTATTAACCGGAACCTCAGTGGTGAACTGCAATCCACATGCTAAAGTTGTATGGCGCAAGGGAACGAACACAAGAAGACACTTAGACAGAAAGAGCGCCCACTACCAACGCAGAGAACACAGAGCCGCACCTACGTAAGGAAGAAAAGGTGACCCTGGCGCGTTCGATTTCTCGCGTAGTACCGGAGGAGCCTCGTCCCAGGTGCGTTAAGGAGTGCACAGCGGTTTTAGCTATGTCTTCTAAGGCGGTTAAACGTGGGAAGAAATTTGAGTCACTGATTAACTTCCTTGTTTCGAATAATTTGCGATTGGTAACTGCTGATGAAGAGGGTTGTTTTGTCGTCTTTCCAGAAACGTTGTTTTCGGAGAAGGCGATGTTAGCCATTCAGAAGAGTTTTCGACCGGTCTCGGCAAACACAAACAAGGTAAAAGGCATGGCTATGCAATTGCTTGAAAATTTGAATCTGGAACGTCTTAAAAGCAGCGGGAATAAGGCAAAAACCAACTGTTTAAAGATTTTCTTCTCTGCTAAGACACATAAAACGGGAATACCGTTCCGGGCCATTGTGACAGAGAAGAACACCCGGCAGTATGAAGTTTCCGGCTATTTACAGAAGCATTTGGCAGCATTATCTGTTAATGATCCTTTTCTGATTCTTATCTCTGAGTTTGTCGTTACATTTTTACAGCAGCAAAACCCAGGTTTGTGTACAGCCTTTAGCATACATGTGGTAGATTTGTTCTACTCTCTTCCGCACAAGGAACTGATGACGGCTGTATTTTATTGTATTACTTCGAAAAATGATGAAGAAGAATTTGTGAAAAGATGTGACATTTCAGTAGCTGGGTTCCTTAAGCTGTTGTCTTTTTATGTTGAGTCTACCTTCATTGAATGGGAAGGTGCACGTTATACTCAAAAGCGGGCGTGTGTATAGGTTCTAGAGTTGCTCCTTCTCTTAGTGATATTTTTCGGTCATTCGTGGATCGAGGTATCCAGAAAGCTTTGTGTGGGAAGACGTCACGTATTTTCAGATACGTCGATGATTTTTTGGTTCTTAATGAAAAAAACAAAATTCCTTGGACGCATATCTGGCGTGTTAGCAGTATTCCAAGCTAATGCATGTGGTTTGCAGTTCACCAGTGAGGTTCCGGTTAATAACATGATAAAGTTTTTAGATTTGTGTTTGACTATAGAGGAAGGACACATGTGCTGGAAGTACTCATCACGGGCAAAGAAACCGTTGCTGAATTATAAATCGCATCATTCAAAGGTAGTAAAAAGCGGAATTGTTGTTTCATCTTTGTCACCGGCGTTGTCCAAATCCTGTCACCATGCTGTGAAGCAAAGCTTCGATGATCAGGCTAAAAGGCTTAGGGATGCAGGTTATCCAGATGAGCTCATCGCTTTGGGTTGAAATGAAATAGTTAAAAAGCTGAAAACCTCGGCTTCACAGAATCTTCACAGAATGAACAGAAACAGAAAACGTTCGCAGTCCTCCCCTATGTACACCACCTGTCTCATGGTCTTAAAAATGTCGCCCATAGGTATGAAGTTGACATAGTTTTTTTCGGAACCAATTAAGCTCAATAAAATTTCTTCAATCTTTGAAATTAAGGCTCGCAATCCAAACCAATCAGTAGCGTCCTGTGCCATTAAGCATGATAAGAAATTTTTGCCGTGCTCTGAGGGCGTGGTGTACAAAATACCGCTGTCCTGTGTATTAACAGGACGGTGTATTAACACACGTCTGAAAGAACATCGAAACTCATTAGATTCTAACCGCTCCACGAAATTAGTTGATCATTGCCGAGAGTGTAAATCATGTTTTCCTGCCTTGTATTACAGTGACATATTGTACAAACACCCCGATCGATTGACCAGAGAAATCGTAGAAGCATACAAGATGAGAAAGAAATCAAGATTGTGCGTCAGCAAACCATCCCTGCTCCTGCGTGACAGTGAGGTTTCCTGTCTTGACATAACATAGTGCAAGGGCCTTGTCGTTTTAATGTTTGGTTGTTGTCTGTTCGATTATATTTGCCTGTTTGCTGTCACTATACTTGAGTTGAAATTCAAAGCTTGTCGTGAGTTTTCTACCCTTGAAGCCCCCGTTTATGGCGCTGTAATTTTTCAAATATGCCTCAAGAAATTATTATAAGCAGTATCGGAGTCAGCGCTAGCGAAAACAGGACCCCAATCCACTAGTTGTATGCGACTTTTAAACGTTTCGAGGTTCTTTTGTGAAATGAACTGCCGGCTATAATTTGGGGTATTTGTTGGAAGAGGTTGCTTCTGAATGCGCAAGAATATAGGGAGCTGGTCACGAATGCCTACCGCAAGACGACCCGAATTAAAAGGCACACTGTAATTCATAACGAAAAGGTCGATAGTGGAAGAAGATTTGGGTGTTATGCGTGTAGGTATAATAATGACATTTTGGAAGCCAGCGGCTTGCATTATGGTCGTTAATTCTTGTTGTACAGGATAATTAGTGCTCATGTCTATATTAAAATCGCCTCCTATACAGGACAGGCAATGATTAGAAATAAATGTTATTTCCCTATTAATGATGCGAAAGAATTCGAATAAATTGTCTTGTGGTGGGGTATAGACAATGCTAAAGATTTGTTGGGCCGATTGGACTGTAAGCATCTCGATATTTTTGTCATTCACACCGTCGTTTGATAGGACCTGGCACGAGTACTTTTCCTTTGCTAGAAGAGCAACGCTCCCACCTTGTTTCGAGCTGCGATTAAGAAAGAATGTATCGTATCCGGGAATCTGAATAACATCGGTATCGAAACGATACCATGTTTCAGAGAGCATGATTACGTCAAATGAACACGCAAGACTTGCCAAAAGATTAGTTAGTTCATCTGCCTTATTTAGAGCAGACTGCATGTCTGCATGTGCTGTAGGACTTGTAAGCATTTACCGCGGTCGTTTTTTCTTAGATAGTAGTTAAATTCACACGTTGGCGAGGAGTGGCGTCTCTTCCATACAAGCGAAAGAATCGAGTAAAAGTGCGTGTGATGATCGATGGCATTCACTACATCATTTTTGACAAATCATCCTGTAGATATAGCCGGATCCCTTTGGATTCATCGGTCTGGCGTGCGTAGATAGCACCATTAATCGTCCACACGTGTTTCCAGGCTATCACCTTTTTCTTTGCACATGCGGCTCCAAGCAGTTTTTTGTTTTCTGAATCCATGCCATATATTGAATCCATGCCTTCAAGTTCCACGTCCTCAACAGTCAGTCGTATTTTTTTCGCTTTTTGCAACATGACATCACGTTTTGTTTTGGACTTGAATCTCACCACAACGTTAGATTTGCCCGAGCTGGGAGTGGGAACACGGTGCGCGGCTTCAACATCCAAGCTAGTTATTGGTTCCCTAACTGCATTCTCAAGTGTGGACGGGATCAAATCGATATTTTCATCTTCTATTCCTGGGACACCTTTGATTTCAATGCTCATGTTTCGAGAGTATTGTTCAGTTTGCACTAGTCGTATCTCAAGGGCCCAAGATTTTTTTTTCCAAGGCAGCACATCGGGAACTGAGCTCCTGATTTTCGCTCATTAGCTTCGAGTTTTTCACCATTTTAAGCTCCATCTTTTTCTGCAATTCCTCAAAGTCATTCTGTGTATACTCAATGCTGCTGGTCAGCTTCGTTTGTTCCTTTTTTACCTCCCGCATTTCATTCCGCAGGCCGTGTTCCCTAGTTTCAAGTGAAGTCTCCAGTTCTTTTTGTAATACTTCCTTTATCTTCAGGATCTCATTACGGAATTGCTCTGCAATGCAAGTAGCTGCTTCCTTGCAAGAGAGTAGTTTTAGAGTAGTCCTCAGAAACACTATAGCTACTGTCCTTTAGTTTGCTAGCACAAGAAAGAATTTTTTCTTTTGTTTTATAGTGAGCACAATTAACAATAATCGGTCTGATTTTGTTAGCATCAAACTTTCGCAGTCTGTGAGCTCTTTCAATGTCTGTTGGGTTGATTGTGACGTCTAGTTTTTCTTTGCATACCTCAGTGACAATCTTTTCAGATTCAGCCCAGGTTTCTTGGTTAGCGTCTTGTAAGCCAAAAAACAATAAATTGTATCGGCGTGCCCTGTCATCGGAGTCGGCCAGCTTACACATAATGTTCGATATTTCACCCGCATTCTGTTCCGCAAGCTCCCGAACTTCGCTTATATCATCCTTAATGGCACCAATCGGCACTCATGACCCCTCCTCTTACAACCTTGACACACAATCTGTTTTTTGGGCCGCGCTACTAGTCCGACATTCAGCTATACGGTGGCCCACCTTGCCGCAGAGAAAACCCCTTACTGGCGCCTTAGATGCACCGCCATATACTCTTGGTTTTGCCGCATCGGTCTCCAGGGTCTTTTGGGTTTCGTCCTTTGCCTTACTCAAATTTCTTAGCCCTTAAGCCTCGAGGAATTGGTCTTCAGTGTCGGCGAACTCTTCCAATGAACACAACTTTTTTTCTTTCAGGAATAGCGCTAGCTTCGAGTTGCAACATGCTAAAAATTGCTTTGTGACCAGCTTGTCACGCACCCCTTCAAACCTCTTTTGTGTGTTTGACATATCAAGCCAGCTATCAAAATAGTTGGTCAGCCTGCAGGAAAACTGCTTAGCGGTTTCCGAATCCTCACGTTTTGCGGTGCGAAATCTGTCACGAAAACCTTCTGCCGTAAGCCTGAATTTTTGGAGGAGTGCCTATTTGACTT
This sequence comes from Amblyomma americanum, assembly GCF_052857255.1. Classification (NCBI taxonomy): domain Eukaryota; kingdom Metazoa; phylum Arthropoda; class Arachnida; order Ixodida; family Ixodidae; genus Amblyomma; species Amblyomma americanum. Next base: position 162,935,164 of record NC_135504.1, on the reverse strand, counting down.
TCTCGTAGTCCATGGAATCAGCAGCAGGCATGCTTCCAAACACATTCAGCGCCTCTTCGACTAAACACATACTTAATTCCGTGGCCAATTCACTGCGCTCCCAGCCTTGCCCCAAAGCTATCCGCTTGAATCGCTGCAGATATGCATCCAAATCATCTCTCTTGTCATCAAAATGAGTCATCAGCTTCCTTGGGCAAACTCTGGACGGTCTAGGAGATTCTGTACCCTCTAAGGAACGCTGATCATTGTCCGTGATCTCCTCATATCCTCCCGCGACATGCACCTGTTTCCACAAAATCCTAATCCTCCTTATCCCTCCTTATCCCTCCTTATCCCGTTCTATCCTTCTCTTCTCCTGTTCTTCTGCCTCGCGAACTCTTCTCTCTACCTCGCGACTCTTTTCTCTTCTCGCTCTTCCGCCTCACGAGCTCTTCTCTCGGCCTCGCGAGCTCTTTCCTCTTCTCGCTCTTCTGCCTCGCGACCTCTTTTCGCCTTGCTCTATTCTGCTTCACGAGCGTCTGCGCGTGCTTGCGCCCTTTCCTCTCTCTGCCTCTTTCGCTCCTCCTCATAGAGATGCATCGCCTCTTCCTTGCTTAACCCAAGCTTGAGCGCCAATTCTAACGTTCTTGCCAAATCCATCCTTTCTGCCGTCGAGAGATCGGAAAGATCCGAGACAAAGCAAAAAGAAAAAAGAAATTAATCCTGGCACAGACTCGCCACTTATCTTTGTCACGGATCTCTCCGGAAAACACTCGGACTGAAAGAATTGACTAGGCGACGGGTGTACCCACACAAACGCACATTTAATACACCCTACGTTACACACGCACTAGAACTCAAAACTAACAAAACTGAAACAAAACGCAAATACTATAAATACACAAGACCCGAGCACACTGCTACCAGCGTCTACAACTAGCGTTCTACTATCAGCGGTCGGCGTTCGTGCTCACGGTTGGTTCGGTGCGGCTGCAGCGTTGTATGGATCCAGTAGGCGGCGTCGAGGCGGCGTTCGACGTGCTTGGGCTGGCGTTGCTGGCGGCATCGCTGGCTGCGTCGTATAAACTCCCGGTCCAAGCGCCCGTGGAGGTGATGCCGGTGTTGTTGGCGTTGGGGGCACCACTCGGATGGGTGGCAACAGCGCTGGAGACACCCCTGGCCGTAGCAAGTGGTAGCGTCCTGCGTTGACTCCCCGGAACGGGCTCAGGCACGGCAGGAAGTCCACGATGCGAAGTCGTAGAACGCGAGCTCACCGGAGCAGTAGCCGGCGTCGCTCTCTTCCAGCCAAAGTGTCCCTGACCTGCCGGTGCCTCTGCTTCTCTGCTGTTCCCCTCCGTGCCTCGCTCTCACTCGCCCTTTTATAGCCTCGGTGTGAGTCCACGTAAGCATTGTCGTCGTCTTTTTCTCTTCTCCACCAATCATCTCTCTGCACCTTACCGCATGCTTCTCCACCAATCATCTCTCTCCACCTCACCGAATTCTTCTTCCTCTTCTTTATTCTTCGGATAATCCACGTCGTCTTCTTCACACCTCTTTCCTTTAAAATTTAATTTAGGCTCCTTAATATATGTAACACGCTGCTGCTGCCAAGATTCGCTCTCATGGTTATTTAGGTCTTGTTCCCCCACCTGCACCTCAGCTCTTGTTTGCTGCTTTTCTATTCCATCATCTACGGATTTGCATTTCAGATTTGAAAATTTGCCTTCCCAGTGGTCCGATTTTTAGAGTGGCTAAGGTTTGATGCAGCTCTTGGTAACAATATGGCTCTGGTCTCTGATGCCACTATATATTTTGTAGTCAATGGTGTGAATTAAAAGGGTAGTGTAGGTGAATATCAAAGTGTCAGTGAGTGATATTGCCAGCTGTTTGTTCAGTATGTTCTGCTTTCCCTGCATACATTACATGTGAATTCAATTGCTATTAGTGAACAGCAGGAATCTTCTACCTGTGATGGCATTTCTGGGTGCATCGCATTGTCACTGCCTTTTTAAACAGCTTAAATTCCCGGAGAAAGGCTTGGACATGACGAAGAGGCTATGCACTATAAATAATAAAAATGAAGGGTGTGCACTCCTTTCTCAAGCCAATCTAAATCTTTTGGGGTGCACCTCCTAACACTACCCGATGTTGAAATTAAGGCATCTGTATTTGTATTTTAGGGCACCGCTCCTGGAAAACAAGGAAAAATTTCGGGCTAAACGTGAAATAATAGCAATGCCAACTTACACACCTGAAGAGAAGTGTCCACTCATGTGGGAATGAGGTGACGTCATACACACAAAATTATACGGACCATTATAATAAAGGAATGTTTAGTTCAGGTTCATAGCATCTTTTACACTACACCTCAACATGCTGCCTGTGCAAAAAACATTGGTTATTCGACCAGCCTTCACTGAAAGACTACTTTAACTACACAAGCAGCATAAAATAATCTCCTTCTAAAGCACTATTTTTGCTTGAGTAAATTACAAAACCTCCCGTTTTTATATACATACTGCTGTTTCATCTAATGCATGCATCAACTGCCGCAGCAGTAATTCTCCTGAATTACATTTTGCCGGGAAAGTAGAATATCACAATTTTTCAGGTGCTTACCATAATGAATTGTAAATACTGACTGAAAACATGAAAGTTGGGCAATTAAAACAGTTACCTTCCATATTTGCTGTCACGTGCAGGCCACCTGAGCTTAATCAAATATTAAGTTCACTCTACTGTGAGAATGCAAAAACTAATATGTGTTCATGTCATCTATTGGGAATTATTTACATCAGTGAACATCACCTTCTTGCTGAAAAAGGAAGTGTGCAAAGTACAAGGAAGATTAACAGTATCACACAGCGGCACATCACATTTAGCTTTACATGCATAAATGGTGCTAGCTTGGTGGCATGCCAGCCTGAAATAATTACTACAGCTGCATGTCATTTTTTTTCTGACATTTCCTACACATGAATTGCAGGCAGCGCCTCTCAAACTAATATAATATGAAACCTTTGCTGAAGTCTAGCCTACTTCTGCGCACAAAAAAACTGCATTGATACTTCACACAACAAGATTAGATCACAACTGTTCAAACCATTATTCAAAAATTCCTTCACTACAATGTACTCCAAAACATTAAACTGCTCCAAAATCTGTGTAATATATTAGGTGTAGATGCAAAACATAGTATACTATGTTCATTGATGGACATCAAGCAATTATTAACTTGCTACAATATCATAATTACATAATAAAATACATACCACAAAATCTAGTTTCGACTACTTGCACAGTTTTGAAGAAGCCAGGTTGAATTTCACTGCCAGGAGCGACCGTCCTTGCGCGCCTTTGCATCCCTCCTACTGCCAGGTGCACTGAAACAGGGACACCATTGATTGCACTAGTGCAACGGTTGGTCATAGTATGTATAATCATGAAACCACATAATTGCAGCACACATGCTCAAGAAACAACAGAAATATTTTGACACTGAGAAACTACAACATTTGAATCCAAATTGTATCCATTACAGCACTTGCCACGTATTTATAAGAGGCGTAATTTGGCGCAGTGCGCTACTTTGTACCCGACAGTTGCTCGCACAGTCATCATGATCATCATCAGTCTTATTACGCCCACTGCAGGGCAAAGGCCTCTCTCATGTCTCTCCAATTAACCCTGACTTTTGCCAATGTTATCCACCATTTGCCTGCAAACTTCTTAATCTCATCCCCCCACCTAACCTTCTGCCGCCCCCTGCTACGCTTACCTTCTCTTGGAATCCACTCCGTTACCCTTAAGGACCAGCGGTTATCTTGCCTTCCCAATACATGCCCTGGCCAAGCCCATTTCTTCCTCTTGATTTCGACTAGGATGTCATTAACCCGTGCTTGTTCCCTCACCCACTCTGCCCGCCTCCGGTCTCTTAACGTTACATCTATCATTTTTCTTTCGATGGCTCGCTGCGTATTGTCCTTAACCTAAGCTGAATTCTTTTCGTTAGCCGCCACGCTTCTTCCCCGTAGGTGAGTACCGGTAAGATAAAGCTGTTGTACACTTTTCTCTTGAGGGAAATTGGTAACCTGCCTTCATGATCTGAAAGAACCTGCCATATGCGCTCCACACCATACTTATCCTTCTAGTTATTTGCCTCTCATGATCCGGATCAGCTGTCACTACCTGTCCTAAGTAGACGAATTCCTTTACCACTTCCAGGCGCTCACTGCCAATTGTGAACAGCTGATCCATTGCCCTTTCTGAGAATGTGGAAGAGAGATCGCTGAGGCATTCCACATACTCAGAAAGGGCGATGGATGTGTGATCAAAACGTCGATTAGCTTGTCAAGCAAGGGAAATGACAAAACCAGTTGTGTGGCGAGTTGGTGCTGACGATGATCCATAACAGCGCGACAGACGGGACAAAGAAGAGGAGACACAACACACAGCGCTGACTCACAACTAAAACGTTTATTGGCTGCCAGCCAGTATAAATACTGGCCTGGTGGCCGGGAAAAATACAAGCATGCTTGACTTGCCTGATATCAAAACATCGCCAGTTCATCAGGCACGTGTCAACATACAAGAGTCATCAGTGCAAAATATCACCCCTACAGCAGGCACAAGTTTTCATTCACAATCAAGGTAGCGGGTTTCCTTATCCGACAAGGCTACAGAGGGAGTGCTGATACACTGATCTGAAGTCCTAGCTATCAGGTGGGCTTCTATTATTTCCCTAGTTAGCGAGTCGCGGTTCTTACCTAATACACAGCATTCCTTGTAAAGGGGAAAACAAGTTTTTGAGTCGTCGTTGTCTTCCTCGTCATCATCAAAGAACACGAATATGATGATGACGAGGACGACAACGACGACTCAAAAACTTTTCTTGTCTCGACTGCTCCTCCTCTTCCTTGCAGTATTTTTCCGCGCTTTCGACGCGTCCACAGCTCTTTCGCTCTCAGGGACAACGAGCGCAGCTAGAATTTTCTTGTCTCGACTGTTCCTCCTCTTCCTTGCAGTATTTTTCCGCGCTTTCGACGCGTCCACAGCTCTTTCGCTCTCAGGGACAACGAGCGCAGCTAGAATTTTCTTGTCTCGACTGTTCCTCCTCTTCCTTGCAGTATTTTTCCGCGCTTTCGACGCGTCCACAGCTCTTTCGCTCTCAGGGACAACGAGCGCAGCTAGAATTTTCTTGTCTCGACTGCTCCTCCTCTTCCTTGCAGTATTTTCCGCGCTTTCGACGCGTCCACAGCTCTTTCGCTCTCAGGGACAACGAGCGCAGATAGAATTATCTTGTCTCGACTGTTCCTCCTCTTCCTTGCAGTATTTTTCCGCGCTTTCGACGCGTCCACAGCTCTTTCGCTCTCAGGGACAACGAGCGCAGCTAGAATTTTCTTGTCTCGACTGCTCCTCCTCTTCCTTGCAGTATTTTTCCGCGCTTTCGACGCGTCCACAGCTCTTTCGCTCTCAGGGACAACGAGCGCAGCTAGAATTTTCTTGTCTCGACTGCTCCTCCTCTTCCTTGCAGTATTTTTCCGCGCTTTCGACGCGTCCACAGCTCTTTCGCTCTCAGGGACAACGAGCGCAGCTAGAATTTTCTTGTCTCGACTGCTCCTCCTCTTCCTTGCAGTATTTTTCCGCGCTTTCGACGCGTCCACAGCTCTTTCGCTTTCAGGGACAACGAGCGCAGCTAGAATTTTCTTGTCTCGACTGCTCCTCCTCTTCCTTGCAGTATTTTTCCGCGCTTTCGACGCGTCCACAGCTCTTTCGCTCTCAGGGACAACGAGCGCAGCTAGAATTTTCTTGTCTCGACTGCTCCTCCTCTTCCTTGCAGTATTTTTCCGCGCTTTCGACGCGTCCACAGCTCTTTCGCTCTCAGGGACAACGAGCGCAGCTAGAATTTTCTTGTCTCGACTGCTCCTCCTCTTCCTTGCAGTATTTTTCCGCGCTTTCGACGCGTCCACAGCTCTTTCGCTCTCAGGGACAACGAGCGCAGCTAGAATTTTCTTGTCTCGACTGCTCCTCCTCTTCCTTGCAGTATTTTTCCGCGCTTTCGACGCGTCCACAGCTCTTTCGCTCTCAGGGACAACGAGCGCAGCTAGAATTTTCTTGTCTCGACAGCTCCTCCTCTTCCTTGCAGTATTTTTCCGCGCTTTCGACGCGTCCACAGCTCTTTCGCTCTCAGGGACAACGAGCGCAGCTAGAATTTTCTTGTCTCGACTGTTCCTCCTCTTCCTTGCAGTATTTTTCCGCGCTTTCGACGCGTCCACAGCTCTTTCGCTCTCAGGGACAACGAGCGCAGCTAGAATTTTCTTGTCTCGACTGCTCCTCCTCTTCCTTGCAGTATTTTTCCGCGCTTTCGACGCGTCCACAGCTCTTTCGCTCTCAGGGACAACGAGCGCAGCTAGAATTTTCTTGTCTCGACTGCTCCTCCTCTTCCTTGCAGTATTTTTCCGCGCTTTCGACGCGTCCACAGCTCTTTCGCTCTCAGGGACAACGAGCGCAGCTAGAATTTTCTTGTCTCGACAGCTCCTCCTCTTCCTTGCAGTATTTTTCCGCGCTTTCGACGCGTCCACAGCTCTTTCGCTCTCAGGGACAACGAGCGCAGCTAGAATTTTCTTGTCTCGACTGCTCCTCCTCTTCCTTGCAGTATTTTTCCGCGCTTTCGACGCGTCCACAGCTCTTTCGCTCTCAGGGACAACGAGCGCAGCTAGAATTTTCTTGTCTCGACTGCTCCTCCTCTTCCTTGCAGTATTTTTCCGCGCTTTCGACGCGTCCACAGCTCTTTCGCTCTCTGGGACAACGAGCGCAGCTAGAATTTTCTTGTCTCGACTGCTCCTCCTCTTCCTTGCAGTATTTTTCCGCGCTTTCGACGCGTCCACAGCTCTTTCGCTCTCAGGGACAACGAGCGCAGCTAGAATTTTCTTGTCTCGACAGCTCCTCCTCTTCCTTGCAGTATTTTTCCGCGCTTTCGACGCGTCCACAGCTCTTTCGCTCTCAGGGACAACGAGCGCAGCTAGAATTTTCTTGTCTCGACTGCTCCTCCTCTTCCTTGCAGTATTTTTCCGCGCTTTCGACGCGTCCACAGCTCTTTCGCTCTCAGGGACAACGAGCGCAGCTAGAATTTTCTTGTCTCGACTGCTCCTCCTCTTCCTTGCAGTATTTTTCCGCGCTTTCGACGCGTCCACAGCTCTTTCGCTCTCAGGGACAACGAGCGCAGCTAGAATTTTCTTGTCTCGACTGCTCCTCCTCTTCCTTGCAGTATTTTCCGCGCTTTCGACGCGTCCACAGCTCTTTCGCTCTCAGGGACAACGAGCGCAGATAGAATTATCTTGTCTCGACTGTTCCTCCTCTTCCTTGCAGTATTTTTCCGCGCTTTCGACGCGTCCACAGCTCTTTCGCTCTCAGGGACAACGAGCGCAGCTAGAATTTTCTTGTCTCGACTGCTCCTCCTCTTCCTTGCAGTATTTTTCCGCGCTTTCGACGCGTCCACAGCTCTTTCGCTCTCAGGGACAACGAGCGCAGCTAGAATTTTCTTGTCTCGACTGCTCCTCCTCTTCCTTGCAGTATTTTTCCGCGCTTTCGACGCGTCCACAGCTCTTTCGCTCTCAGGGACAACGAGCGCAGCTAGAATTTTCTTGTCTCGACTGCTCCTCCTCTTCCTTGCAGTATTTTTCCGCGCTTTCGACGCGTCCACAGCTCTTTCGCTCTCAGGGACAACGAGCGCAGCTAGAATTTTCTTGTCTCGACTGTTCCTCCTCTTCCTTGCAGTATTTTTCCGCGCTTTCGACGCGTCCACAGCTCTTTCGCTCTCAGGGACAACGAGCGCAGCTAGAATTTTCTTGTCTCGACTGCTCCTCCTCTTCCTTGCAGTATTTTCCGCGCTTTCGACGCGTCCACAGCTCTTTCGCTCTCAGGGACAACGAGCGCAGATAGAATTATCTTGTCTCGACTGTTCCTCCTCTTCCTTGCAGTATTTTTCCGCGCTTTCGACGCGTCCACAGCTCTTTCGCTCTCAGGGACAACGAGCGCAGCTAGAATTTTCTTGTCTCGACTGCTCCTCCTCTTCCTTGCAGTATTTTTCCGCGCTTTCGACGCGTCCACAGCTCTTTCGCTCTCAGGGACAACGAGCGCAGCTAGAATTTTCTTGTCTCGACTGCTCCTCCTCTTCCTTGCAGTATTTTTCCGCGCTTTCGACGCGTCCACAGCTCTTTCGCTCTCAGGGACAACGAGCGCAGCTAGAATTTTCTTGTCTCGACTGCTCCTCCTCTTCCTTGCAGTATTTTTCCGCGCTTTCGACGCGTCCACAGCTCTTTCGCTTTCAGGGACAACGAGCGCAGCTAGAATTTTCTTGTCTCGACTGCTCCTCCTCTTCCTTGCAGTATTTTTCCGCGCTTTCGACGCGTCCACAGCTCTTTCGCTCTCAGGGACAACGAGCGCAGCTAGAATTTTCTTGTCTCGACTGCTCCTCCTCTTCCTTGCAGTATTTTTCCGCGCTTTCGACGCGTCCACAGCTCTTTCGCTCTCAGGGACAACGAGCGCAGCTAGAATTTTCTTGTCTCGACTGCTCCTCCTCTTCCTTGCAGTATTTTTCCGCGCTTTCGACGCGTCCACAGCTCTTTCGCTCTCAGGGACAACGAGCGCAGCTAGAATTTTCTTGTCTCGACTGCTCCTCCTCTTCCTTGCAGTATTTTTCCGCGCTTTCGACGCGTCCACAGCTCTTTCGCTCTCAGGGACAACGAGCGCAGCTAGAATTTTCTTGTCTCGACAGCTCCTCCTCTTCCTTGCAGTATTTTTCCGCGCTTTCGACGCGTCCACAGCTCTTTCGCTCTCAGGGACAACGAGCGCAGCTAGAATTTTTCTTGTCTCGACTGTTCCTCCTCTTCCTTGCAGTATTTTTCCGCGCTTTCGACGCGTCCACAGCTCTTTCGCTCTCAGGGACAACGAGCGCAGCTAGAATTTTCTTGTCTCGACTGCTCCTCCTCTTCCTTGCAGTATTTTTCCGCGCTTTCGACGCGTCCACAGCTCTTTCGCTCTCAGGGACAACGAGCGCAGCTAGAATTTTCCTTGTCTCGACTGCTCCTCCTCTTCCTTGCAGTATTTTTCCGCGCTTTCGGACGCGTCCACAGCTCTTTCGCTCTCAGGGGACAACGAGCGCAGCTAGAATTTTCTTGTCTCGACAGCTCCTCCTCTTCCTTGCAGTATTTTTTCCGCGCTTTCGACGCGTCCACAGCTCTTTCGCTCTCAGGGACAACGAGCGCAGCTAGAATTTTCTTGTCTCGACTGCTCCTCCTCTTCCTTGCAGTATTTTTCCGCGCTTTCGACGCGTCCACAGCTCTTTCGCTCTCAGGGACAACGAGCGCAGCTAGAATTTTCTTGTCTCGACTGCTCCTCCTCTTCCTTGCAGTATTTTTCCGCGCTTTCGACGCGTCCACAGCTCTTTCGCTCTCTGGGACAACGAGCGCAGCTAGAATTTTCTTGTCTCGACTGCTCCTCCTCTTCCTTGCAGTATTTTTCCGCGCTTTCGACGCGTCCACAGCTCTTTCGCTCTCAGGGACAACGAGCGCAGCTAGAATTTTCTTGTCTCGACAGCTCCTCCTCTTCCTTGCAGTATTTTTCCGCGCTTTCGACGCGTCCACAGCTCTTTCGCTCTCAGGGACAACGAGCGCAGCTAGAATTTTCTTGTCTCGACTGCTCCTCCTCTTCCTTGCAGTATTTTTCCGCGCTTTCGACGCGTCCACAGCTCTTTCGCTCTCAGGGACAACGAGCGCAGCTAGAATTTTCTTGTCTCGACTGCTCCTCCTCTTCCTTGCAGTATTTTTTCCGCGCTTTCGACGCGTCCACAGCTCTTTCGCTCTCAGGGACAACGAGCGCAGCTAGAATTTTCTTGTCTCGACTGCTCCTCCTCTTCCTTGCAGTATTTTTCCGCGCTTTCGACGCGTCCACAGCTCTTTCGCTCTCAGGGACAACGAGCGCAGCTAGAATTTTCTTGTCTCGACAGCTCCTCCTCTTCCTTGCAGTATTTTTCCGCGCTTTCGACGCGTCCACAGCTCTTTCGCTCTCAGGGACAACGAGCGCAGCTAGAATTTTTCTTGTCTCGACTGTTCCTCCTCTTCCTTGCAGTATTTTTCCGCGCTTTCGACGCGTCCACAGCTCTTTCGCTCTCAGGGACAACGAGCGCAGCTAGAATTTTCTTGTCTCGACTGCTCCTCCTCTTCCTTGCAGTATTTTTCCGCGCTTTCGACGCGTCCCACAGCTCTTTCGCTCTCAGGGACAACGAGCGCAGCTAGAATTTTCTTGTCTCGACTGTTCCTCCTCTTCCTTGCAGTATTTTTTCCGCGCTTTCGACGCGTCCACAGCTCTTTCGCTCTCAGGGACAACGAGCGCAGCTAGAATTTTCTTGTCCTCGACTGCTCCTCCTCTTCCTTGCAGTATTTTTCCGCGCTTTCGACGCGTCCACAGCTCTTTCGCTCTCAGGGACAACGAGCGCAGCTAGAATTTTCTTGTCTCGACTGCTCCTCCTCTTCCTTGCAGTATTTTTCCGCGCTTTCGACGCGTCCACAGCTCTTTCGCTCTCAGGGACAACGAGCGCAGCTAGAATTTTCTTGTCTCGACAGCTCCTCCTCTTCCTTGCAGTATTTTTCCGCGCTTTCGACGCGTCCACAGCTCTTTCGCTCTCAGGGACAACGAGCGCAGCTAGAATTTTTCTTGTCTCGACTGCTCCTCCTCTTCCTTGCAGTATTTTTCCGCGCTTTCGACGCGTCCACAGCTCTTTCGCTCTCAGGGACAACGAGCGCAGCTAGAATTTTCTTGTCTCGACTGCTCCTCCTCTTCCTTGCAGTATTTTTTCCGCGCTTTCGACGCGTCCACAGCTCTTTCGCTCTCAGGGACAAACGAGCGCAGCTAGAATTTTCTTGTCTCGACAGCTCCTCCTCTTCCTTGCAGTATTTTTCCGCGCTTTCGACGCGTCCACAGCTCTTTCGCTCTCAGGGACAACGAGCGCAGCTAGAATTTTCTTGTCTCGACTGTTCCTCCTCTTCCTTGCAGTATTTTTCCGCGCTTTCGACGCGTCCACAGCTCTTTCGCTCTCAGGGACAACGAGCGCAGCTAGAATTTTCTTGTCTCGACTGCTCCTCCTCTTCCTTGCAGTATTTTTCCGCGCTTTCGACGCGTCCACAGCTCTTTCGCTCTCAGGGACAACGAGCGCAGCTAGAATTTTCTTGTCTCGACTGCTCCTCCTCTTCCTTGCAGTATTTTTCCGCGCTTTCGACGCGTCCACAGCTCTTTCGCTCTCAGGGACAACGAGCGCAGCTAGAATTTTCTTGTCTCGACAGCTCCTCCTCTTCCTTGCAGTATTTTTCCGCGCTTTCGACGCGTCCACAGCTCTTTCGCTCTCAGGGACAACGAGCGCAGCTAGAATTTTCTTGTCTCGACTGCTCCTCCTCTTCCTTGCAGTATTTTTCCGCGCTTTCGACGCGTCCACAGCTCTTTCGCTCTCAGGGACAACGAGCGCAGCTAGAATTTTCTTGTCTCGACTGCTCCTCCTCTTCCTTGCAGTATTTTTCCGCGCTTTCGACGCGTCCACAGCTCTTTCGCTCTCAGGGACAACGAGCGCAGCTAGAATTTTCTTGTCTCGACTGCTCCTCCTCTTCCTTGCAGTATTTTTCCGCGCTTTCGACGCGTCCACAGCTCTTTCGCTCTCAGGGACAACGAGCGCAGCTAGAATTTTCTTGTCTCGACAGCTCCTCCTCTTCCTTGCAGTATTTTTCCGCGCTTTCGACGCGTCCACAGCTCTTTCGCTCTCAGGGACAACGAGCGCAGCTAGAATTTTCTTGTCTCGACTGTTCCTCCTCTTCCTTGCAGTATTTTTCCGCGCTTTCGACGCGTCCACAGCTCTTTCGCTCTCAGGGACAACGAGCGCAGCTAGAATTTTCTTGTCTCGACTGCTCCTCCTCTTCCTTGCAGTATTTTTCCGCGCTTTCGACGCGTCCACAGCTCTTTCGCTCTCAGGGACAACGAGCGCAGCTAGAATTTTCTTGTCTCGACTGCTCCTCCTCTTCCTTGCAGTATTTTTCCGCGCTTTCGACGCGTCCACAGCTCTTTCGCTCTCAGGGACAACGAGCGCAGCTAGAATTTTCTTGTCTCGACTGCTCCTCCTCTTCCTTGCAGTATTTTTCCGCGCTTTCGACGCGTCCACAGCTCTTTCGCTCTCAGGGACAACGAGCGCAGCTAGAATTTTCTTGTCTCGACTGCTCCTCCTCTTCCTTGCAGTATTTTTCCGCGCTTAAGACGCGTCCACAGCTCTTTCGCTCTCAGGGACAACGAGCGCAGCTAGAATTTTCTTGTCTCGACCGCTCCTCCTCTTCCTTGCAGTATTTTTCCGCGCTTTCGACGCGTCCACAGCTCTTTCGCTCTCAGGGACAACGAGCGCAGCTAGAATTTTCTTGTCTCGACTGTTCCTCCTCTTCCTTGCAGTATTTTTCCGCGCTTTCGACGCGTCCACAGCTCTTTCGCTCTCAGGGACAACGAGCGCAGCTAGAATTTTCTTGTCTCGACTGTTCTTCCTCTTCCTTGCAGTATTTTTCCGCGCTTTCGACGCGTCCACAGCTCTTTCGCTCTCAGGGACAACGAGCGCAGCTAGAATTTTCTTGTCTCGACCGCTCCTCCTCTTCCTTGCAGTATTTTTCCGCGCTTTCGACGCGTCCACAGCTCTTTCGCTCTCAGGGACAACGAGCGCAGCTAGAATTTTCTTGTCTCGACTGTTCCTCCTCTTTCTTGCAGTATTTTTCCGCGCTTTCGACGCGTCCACAGCTCTTTCGCTCTCAGGGACAACGAGCGCAGCTAGAATTTTCTTGTCTCGACTGCTCCTCCTCTTCCTTGCAGTATTTTTCCGCGCTTTCGACGCGTCCACAGCTCTTTCGCTCTCAGGGACAACGAGCGCAGCTAGAATTTTCTTGTCTCGACTGTTCCTCCTCTTCCTTGCAGTATTTTTCCGCGCTTTCGACGCGTCCGCAGCTCTTTCGCTCTCAGGGACAACGAGCGCAGCTAGAATTTTCTTGTCTCGACTGCTCCTCCTCTTCCTTGCAGTATTTTTCCGCGCTTTCGACGCGTCCACAGCTCTTTCGCTCTCAGGGACAACGAGCGCAGCTAGAATTTTCTTGTCTCGACTGTTCCTCCTCTTCCTTGCAGTATTTTTCCGCGCTTTCGACGCGTCCACAGCTCTTTCGCTCTCAGGGACAACGAGCGCAGCTAGAATTTTCTTGTCTCGACTGCTCCTCCTCTTCCTTGCAGTATTTTTCCGCGCTTTCGACGCGTCCACAGCTCTTTCGCTCTCAGGGACAACGAGCGCAGCTAGAATTTTCTTGTCTCGACTGTTCCTCCTCTTCCTTGCAGTATTTTTCCGCGCTTTCGACGCGTCCACAGCTCTTTCGCTCTCAGGGACAACGAGCGCAGCTAGAATTTTCTTGTCTCGACTGCTCCTCCTCTTCCTTGCAGTATTTTTCCGCGCTTTCGACGCGTCCACAGCTCTTTCGCTCTCAGGGAAAACGAGCGCAGCTAGACTTTTCTTGTCTCGACTGTTCCTCCTCTTCCTTGCAGTATTTTTCCGCGCTTTCGACGCGTCCACAGCTTTTTCGCTCTCAGGGACAACGAGCGCAGCTAGACTTTTCTTGTCTCGACTGTTCCTCCTCTTCCTTGCATTATTTTATCTCGCTTTCGTGGCGTCGACAACTCTTTCGCTCGCAGGGACAACGAACGCAGCTAGAAATTTCTTGTCTCGACTGTTCTTCCTCTTCCTTGCAGTATTTTTCCGCGCTTTAGACGCGTCCACAGCTCTTTCGCTCTCAGAAACGAGCGCAGCTAGACTTCTTGTCTCGACTGTTCCTCCTCTTCCTTGCAGAATTTTTCCGCGCTTTCGACGCGTCCACAGCTCTTTCGCTCTCAGAAACAACGAGCGCAGCTAGACTTCTTGTCTCGACTGTTCCTCCTCTTCCTTGCAGTATTTTTCCGCGCTTTCGACGCGTCCACAGCTCTTTCGCTCTCAGGGACAACGAGCGCAGCTAGAATTTTCTTGTCTCGACTGTTCCTCCTCTTCCTTGCAGTATTTTTCCGCGCTTTCGACGCGTCCACAGCTCTTTCGCTCTCAGAAACAACGAGCGCAGCTAGATTTCTTGTCTCGACTGTTCCTCCTCTTCCTTGCAGAATTTTTCCGCGCTTTCGACGCGTCCACAGCTCTTTCGCTCTCAGAAACAACGAGCGCAGCTAGACTTCTTGTCTCGACTGTTCCTCCTCTTCCTTGCAGAATTTTTCCGCGCTTTCGACGCGTCCACAGCTCTTTCGCTCTCAGAAACAACGAGCGCAGCTAGATTTCTTGTCTCGACTGTTCCTCCTCTTCCTTGCAGAATTTTTCCGCGCTTTCGACGCGTCCACAGCTCTTTCGCTCTCAGAAACAACGAGCGCAGCTAGATTTCTTGTCTCGACTGTTCCTCCTCTTCCTTGCAGTATTTTTCCGCGCTTTCGACGCGTCCACAGCTCTTTCGCTCTCAGAAACAACGAGCGCAGCTAGACTTCTTGTCTCGACTGTTCCTCCTCTTCCTTGCAGAATTTTTCCGCGCTTTCGACGCGTCCACAGCTCTTTCGCTCTCAGAAACAACGAGCGCAGCTAGATTTCTTGTCTCGACTGTTCCTCCTCTTCCTTGCAGAATTTTTCCGCGCTTTCGACGCGTCCACAGCTCTTTCGCTCTCAGGGACAACGAGCGCAGCTAGAATTTTCTTGTCTCGACTGTTCCTCCTCTTCCTTGCAGTATTTTTCCGCGCTTTCGACGCGTCCACAGCTCTTTCGCTCTCAGGGACAACGAGCGCAGCTAGAATTTTCTTGTCTCGACTGCTCCTCCTCTTCCTTGCAGTATTTTTCCGCGCTTTCGACGCGTCCACAGCTCTTTCGCTCTCAGGGACAACGAGCGCAGCTAGAATTTTCTTGTCTCGACTGTTCCTCCTCTTCCTTGCAGTATTTTTCCGCGCTTTCGACGCGTCCGCAGCTCTTTCGCTCTCAGGGACAACGAGCGCAGCTACAATTTTCTTGTCTCGACTATCCTCTCAGAGAGCATAACAGTCCAACATAATTTAATCTGGATACCTGCGCACGAGGGCATAAGGGGCAATGAGGCGGCGGATGGTCTAGCTCGAGCTTTTTGTTTCCGAGTCGGACAGCAGCAGGAGAGCCGTGGTCTGAGCGCCATGATCCTCGGGGAGAGCTATTCAGAACTACTCCAACATCACAGAGGGGTGAGATATAATTATCCGCCCCCGCATAAAGCACTAACCAAGGAGGAGGCAACAGATTGGCGTAGATTACAAACAGGTTCCTTCCCCAACCTCTTTATATACAACAAGATGTTCCCAACGGAATATAGGGGCACATGCCCGTGGTGCGGGGCCACACCCACACTATTTCACATAACATAGGAATGCGAACGAAACAACGCATTCCGAGAACACAAACCCCCGAGTGCGGAGCACTGGGAGAGCCGGCTCGTCAGCTGCGAGCTCGCCGTCCAAAAGAGGATGGTAGAGCACGCACGGGATGCAGCCAAACTCAGTGGAGCCCTGGCCTGAGGGACCACCCTTTGCTGAAGAAGCCTTCCCTGCAGCGCAGCGTGAAGACAGCGACACGCGAAGCAAGCAAGAAGACTTCTGATCGCCTAAATACTTATGATTCAATAAAAGTTTTCCTATCCTATCCTATCTTGTCTCGACTGCTCCTCCTCTTCCTTGCAGTATTTTTCCGCGCTTTCGACGCGTCCACAGCTCTTTCGCTCTCAGGGACAACGAGCGCAGCTAGAATTTTCTTGTCTCGACTGTTCCTGCTCTTCCTTGCAGTATTTTTCCGCGCTTTCGACGCGTCCACAGCTCTTTCGCTCTCAGGGAAAACGAGCGCAGCTAGACTTTTCTTGTCTCGACTGTTCCTCCTCTTCCTTGCAGTATTTTTCCGCGCTTTCGACGCGTCCACAGCTTTTTCGCTCTCAGGGACAACGAGCGCAGCTAGACTTTTCTTGTCTCGACTGTTCCTCCTCTTCCTTGCATTATTTTATCTCGCTTTCGTGGCGTCGACAACTCTTTCGCTCGCAGGGACAACGAACGCAGCTAGAAATTTCTTGTCTCGACTGTTCTTCCTCTTCCTTGCAGTATTTTTCCGCGCTTTCGACGCGTCCACAGCTCTTTCGCTCTCAGAAACGAGCGCAGCTAGACTTCTTGTCTCGACTGTTCCTCCTCTTCCTTGCAGAATTTTTCCGCGCTTTCGACGCGTCCACAGCTCTTTCGCTCTCAGAAACAACGAGCGCAGCTAGACTTCTTGTCTCGACTGTTCCTCCTCTTCCTTGCAGTATTTTTCCGCGCTTTCGACGCGTCCACAGCTCTTTCGCTCTCAGAAACAACGAGCGCAGCTAGATTTCTTGTCTCGACTGTTCCTCCTCTTCCTTGCAGAATTTTTCCGCGCTTTCGACGCGTCCACAGCTCTTTCGCTCTCAGAAACAACGAGCGCAGCTAGACTTCTTGTCTCGACTGTTCCTCCTCTTCCTTGCAGAATTTTTCCGCGCTTTCGACGCGTCCACAGCTCTTTCGCTCTCAGAAACAACGAACGCAGCTAGATTTCTTGTCTCGACTGTTCCTCCTCTTCCTTGCAGTATTTTTCCGCGCTTTCGACGCGTCCACAGCTCTTTCGCTCTCAGAAACAACGAGCGCAGCTAGACTTCTTGTCTCGACTGTTCCTCCTCTTCCTTGCAGTATTTTTCCGCGCTTTCGACGCGTCCACAGCTCTTTCGCTCTCAGAAACAACGAGCGCAGCTAGACTTCTTGTCTCGACTGTTCCTCCTCTTCCTTGCAGTATTTTTCCGCACTTTCGACGCGTCCACAGCTCTTTCGCTCTCAGAAACGAGCGCAGCTAGACTTCTTGTCTCGACTGTTCCTCCTCTTCCTTGCATTATTTTTCCGCGCTTTCGACGCGTCCACAGCTCTTTCGCTCTCAGAAACAACGAGCGCAGCTAGACTTCTTGTCTCGACTGTTCCTCCTCTTCCTTGCAGTATTTTTCCGCGCTTTCGACGCGTCCACAGCTCTTTCGCTCTCAGAAACAACGAGCGCAGCTAGATTTCTTGTCTCGACTGTTCCTCCTCTTCCTTGCAGAATTTTTCCGCGCTTTCGACGCGTCCACAGCTCTTTCGCTCTCAGAAACGAGCGCAGCTAGACTTCTTGTCTCGACTGTTCCTCCTCTTCCTTGCAGAATTTTTCCGCGCTTTCGACGCGTCCACAGCTCTTTCGCTCTCAGAAACAACGAGCGCAGCTAGACTTCTTGTCTCGACTGTTCCTCCTCTTCCTTGCAGAATTTTTCCGCGCTTTCGACGCGTCCACAGCTCTTTCGCTCTCAGAAACAACGAGCGCAGCTAGACTTCTTGTCTCGACTGTTCCTCCTCTTCCTTGCAGAATTTTTCCGCGCTTTCGACGCGTCCACAGCTCTTTCGCTCTCAGAAACGAGCGCAGCTAGACTTCTTGTCTCGACTGTTCCTCCTCTTCCTTGCAGTATTTTTCCGCGCTTTCGACGCGTCCACAGCTCTTTCGCTCTCAGAAACAACGAGCGCAGCTAGACTTCTTGTCTCGACTGTTCCTCCTCTTCCTTGCAGTATTTTTCCGCGCTTTCGACGCGTCCACAGCTCTTTCGCTCTCAGAAACAACGAGCGCAGCTAGATTTCTTGTCTCGACTGTTCCTCCTCTTCCTTGCAGAATTTTTCCGCGCTTTCGACGCGTCCACAGCTCTTTCGCTCTCAGAAACAACGAGCGCAGCTAGACTTCTTGTCTCGACTGTTCCTCCTCTTCCTTGCAAAATTTTTCCGCGCTTTCGACGCGTCCACAGCTCTTTCGCTCTCAGGGACAACGAGCGCAGCTAGACTTCTTGTCTCGACTGTTCCTCCTCTTCCTTGCAGTATTTTTCCGCGCTTTCGACGCGTCCACAGCTCTTTCGCTCTCAGGAACAACGAGCGCAGCTAGATTTCTTGTCTCGACTGTTCCTCCTCTTCCTTGCAGAATTTTTCCGCGCTTTCGACGCGTCCACAGCTCTTTCGCTCTCAGGAACAACGAGCGCAGCTAGACTTCTTGTCTCGACTGTTCCTCCTCTTCCTTGCAGAATTTTTCCGCGCTTTCGACGCGTCCACAGCTCTTTCGCTCTCAGGGACAACGAGCGCAGCTAGACTTCTTGTCTCGACTGTTCCTCCTCTTCCTTGCAGTATTTTTCCGCGCTTTCGACGCGTCCACAGCTCTTTCGCTCTCAGAAACAACGAGCGCAGCTAGACTTCTTGTCTCGACTGTTCCTCCTCTTCCTTGCAGAATTTTTCCGCGCTTTCGACGCGTCCACAGCTCTTTCGCTCTCAGGGACAACGAGCGCAGCTAGACTTCTTGTCTCGACTGTTCCTCCTCTTCCTTGTAGTATTTTTCCGCGCTTTCGACGCGTCCACAGCTCTTTCGCTCTCAGAAACAACGAGCGCAGCTAGATTTCTTGTCTCGACTGTTCCTCCTCTTCCTTGCAGAATTTTTCCGCGCTTTCGACGCGTCCACAGCTCTTTCGCTCTCAGAAACAACGAGCGCAGCTAGACTTCTTGTCTCGACCGCTCCTCCTCTTCCTTGCAGTATTTTTCCGCGCTTTCGACGCGTCCGCAGCTCTTTCGCTCTCAGGGACAACGAGCGCAGCTAGAATTTTCTTGTCTCGACTGTTCCTCCTCTTCCTTGCAGTATTTTTCCGCGCTTTCGACGCGTCCACAGCTCTTTCGCTCTCAGAAACAACGAGCGCAGCTAGACTTCTTGTCTCGACTGTTCCTCCTCTTCCTTGCAGAATTTTTCCGCGCTTTCGACGCGTCCACAGCTCTTTCGCTCTCAGAAAAAACGAGCGCAGCTAGACTTCTTGTCTCGACTGTTCCTCCTCTTCCTTGCAGTATTTTTCCGCGCTTTCGATGCGTCCACAGCTGTTTCGCTCTCAGGGACAACGAGCGCAGCTAGACTTCTTGTCTCGACTGTTCCTCCTCTGCCTTGCAGAATTTTTCCGCGCTTTCGACGCGTCCACAGCTCTTTCGCTCTCAGAAACAACGAGCGCAGCTAGACTTCTTGTCTCGACTGTTCCTCCTCTTCCTTGCAGAATTTTTCCGCGCTTTCGACGCGTCCACAGCTCTTTCGCTCTCAGAAACAACGAGCGCAGCTAGATTTCTTGTCTCGACTGTTCCTCCTCTTCCTTGCAGAATTTTTCCGCGCTTTCGACGCGTCCACAGCTCTTTCGCTCTCAGGGACAACGAGCGCAGCTAGACTTCTTGTCTCGACTGTTCCTCCTCTGCCTTGCAGAATTTTTCCGCGCTTTCGACGCGTCCACAGCTCTTTCGCTCTCAGAAACAACGAGCGCAGCTAGACTTCTTGTCTCGACTGTTCCTCCTCTTCCTTGCAGAATTTTTCCGCGCTTTCGACGCGTCCACAGCTCTTTCGCTCTCAGAAACAACGAGCGCAGCTAGACTTCTTGTCTCGACTGTTCCTCCTCTTCCTTGCAGAATTTTTCCGCGCTTTCGACGCGTCCACAGCTCTTTCGCTCTCAGAAACAACGAGCGCAGCTAGACTTCTTGTCTCGACTGTTCCTCCTCTTCCTTGCAGTATTTTTTCGCGCTTTCGACGCGTCCACAGCTCTTTCGCTCTCAGGGACAACGAGCGCAGCTAGACTTTTCTTGTCTCGACTGTTCCTCCTCTTCCTTGCAGTATTTTTCTGCGCTTTCGACGCGTCCACAGCTATTTCGCTCTCAGGGACAACGAGCGCCAGTCGCCAGTCGCTCCGAGTCACACCTGCCATATTCTGCTACGTTGTCGACGCGCTGCAGTGTGCGCTTGAACGTGCGACCACGAACATTTGGGAGGCCATCCCGGTGGAGAAACGTGTGGAGGGTGGCCTTTACCAGCTACGGTCGAGCGCTGAGGACCAGACAATCGCGCATCAGTTTGGTGTGGGGTGTTCCACGGTGAACATTATTAGCAAAGAGTTCTTTGCTGCAGTGATTGAAGTGCTGGAGGCGCGCTCGATCCGCATGGTCAGCCGTCAAAAAATGGATGATCATATCCGCGAGTTTTACGCTGTAAGTGGCTTCCCACAGGCAATCGGTGCCTTGGATGGATGCCACATCCCAATTTCGCCGCCACAAGAACACGCTGCTCACTATTACAACTCTTAAGGATGGTAAGTATCTTATGACTGTTCTGTTAATTTCAAACTTCATCTAAACAGAAAACTATTGACGTTTGTCAGAGCTCTTGTGACATCTCGACTTTTGATTTTGCAGTGGATAAAGTCGACAATGCTCAAACAGGAGATCAACTTGTTTCATTGAAGGTTATGATAACTGTAGCGATTCCCGCTGTTTAAGCAATGGAAAAAATAAAGCATACCCCTCGTCGCTGCACACAGTGTTTCATTTTTTCTTTTTGTCATGCAGGCACAGCATCATACTCCTGGCCATCGTTGATCACTGATACCTCTTCATGTACATAAACATTGGGAGCCCGGGAAGATGCCACGACGCCTTTTGTATGGCCGGTCAAAACTGTGCAAACGCATCGAGAGC
The DNA here is from genome assembly GCF_052857255.1 of Amblyomma americanum. Lineage (NCBI taxonomy): Eukaryota > Metazoa > Arthropoda > Arachnida > Ixodida > Ixodidae > Amblyomma > Amblyomma americanum. The sequence goes on along the minus strand of NC_135504.1, from coordinate 162,914,548 downwards.
AACAGCTTCCAGTAACCGGTGTCAGTGATTGAGGGAACGAACGTGCCACCTGTGGTTCTTTGTGTCCAGGCGTTCCCATTGTCGGCCAAATTGTTGAAGCCATTTGCAGATAGATGCCTCGGGGCCCCATCAAGCGGCGTTCAACTACAACTTGTCAAGAACAAGGAGGATTGGGGAGAACGCATTTGGCCGCTTGAAAGCTCGCTTCAGGTACACAGTGAAGCGCATGGAATGCAAACTGCCGACAGCGAAGCGGGAAATGAGAGCCGCATGTGCTCTTCACAACACTTGCGAGGCTCTGAAGGACCCCGTGAAACAGCAGTCGGTGCAAGAGGCACATCAGTTCGATGCGCTGCACCAACAGCCTGTGCGTAGCACTGATGCAGCCAGTGGCCACGGACATGAAGTAAGGGCAGCTCTTGCTACCTATTTCAGGAAGAGGAGCCAGCATGTTTAGTAAAGGTCACACTAGTGGCAGAAGTGGTGTGTGCGGTGTGGTGTGTGCAAAAATACTGTCTGCACTGTTTAGGAAACTCAAATTCTTACTCTGTAATAAGAAACCATTATGCAATATTAAAACAAGCAATGTAGCAACCACTGTTCTCTTGTGAGGTGCACAACGAATCCTCAGAGGATTTTTGAGTGCGGTGTGCCGACAGCATAGCGCTGTGCGTGCCATACCAGTGTTGCACGTGCACACGCGAAACGCTGGGATGGCACGCACAGTGCTCCGCTGTCGACAATAATATTAATAATAATAATTGGTTTTGAAGGGAAAGGAAATGGCGCAAAATCTGTCTCATATATCGTTGGCCACCTGAACCGCGCCGTAAGGGAAGGGTAAAGGAGGAAGTGAAAGAAGAAAGGAAGAGAGAGGTGCCGTAGTGGAGGGCTCCGGAATAATTTCGACCACCTGGGGATCTTTAACGTGCACTGACATCGCACAGCACACGGGCGCCTTAGCGTTTTTACTCATAAAAACGCAGCCGCCGCGGTCGGGTTCGAACCCGGGAACTCCGGATCAGTAGTCGAGCGCCCTAACCACTGAGCCACCGCGGCGGGGGCGCTGTCGACACACCGCACTCAAAAATCCCCTGAGGATTCGTTGTGCTCCTCACATCCGTTTATTTCGTTCACAGTTCAGCCAGCACAGAAATCAGTTTCTCTTCCCTTTCGGCCGCCCTGTCCTCCCTTACATTGGCTGCTTCCTGTGTCTTTATTTCGCGCTCCCTGAGCTCTAATTCTTTCTTTTTTGAAGACTCATATGCAAGACGCAACTTTCGTTGCTCCTCAATCATTTGGCTGAGGAGTACCTCTTGTGGCCTTCTTGGGCGTGTGTTCGCAGAGCGTCGGGAACTTTGCGAGCGACTTGCTTGATCACTTGGCGAAGGTGGCCTTGAACATGAACTTCCAGTGTCAATTTCAAGGCTCCCAGAGCTGGACAGCTGCAGTGGTGACGGACTGCTGTACTCTGGCTCGTCCGCCAAATCTTCTTGCCCAAGAACCATATTATGGAAAAGCTTGAACAATGAAACCAGTAACAAACATCAGTATGCATAGTATAAAACAATGTGCGTGAGCTGAGAAGCACGATGCTAAGTGTGCATGCCACACTCGTAATGTGCACATCATGTGAAATGGAGCATAACCATAACAGCATGAGGACAATCTTGCTTGCCAGACATACATCTAGTAAGCTATGTAGAATATTGTGATAACATTACGCAAACTATGTACAATTACCTAGCACAATTACAACGAAAGCAGACTGTATTGATGTGCTGAGCACGAAGTGCAATTATTTATTTCTGCATTAAGTGATGTTAACTAAACACGTTGCGTCCTCAAATGAAAGACTGGCAAAGATTGATACAGCTTCATAAGTATGCTCATACAGGGAAGAGATATATAGGCTGCACTATATTTCGTTACAAACAAAACAAAAAAGTCATGTGTAGCACCAGTACCATTTCAATAGCATAAACGCATGGTGAAAATTCACAATATTCCTAGTGAATACAAGGGTATTTTTCTTACTTCTTCAGCAGTGGCCTCCTGAAGACAGCCTGCTTCTTCTGCCAGGCTGATGTCATTAGCAGGCAGAGCTGCTAGGAACTTGTGTATGTCCCAGTAGAATTTCCACATTATCCCGCCCTGCCCTGTTCTTTTTTTTCTAGCTCAGCTCCATGGAATAAAAGCTTTAGAGCTTTGCAATACATACAGCACTGCCTAAACGGTTACTGTGCTTCGCGTGCCGATTTTTTTACCAGGAAGTCGCTTGCAAACTAGCGTTGAATGGTATAATTTTGAAGGAAATGAGCAGCGCGCCGTAAGAGCATAAGCCGCTCTGACATATGAAATACACCAAGTCGGCACACGGCCACGTGAGTAAACGCACGAAAAAGGCAAGCGTGACTGCGGTTACGCGAGTTCCACTCGCCTGCCGACGCCTTACGGTGAAACCCTATATTTGATATTTGAGGTTTAAAGTCTCAAAGCCACATGGGCTATAACGGACGCCGTATAGTGAAGGGCTCCGGTTTATTTTCGACCAGCAGGGGTTCTCTAACGTGCACTGACATCGCACAGCGGGCTCCATGCGTTTCGCCTCCATCGAAACACGGCTGTCGCGGCCGGGACAGCGCCTCTGGACGGGATCAAAACCGCATCCTCGGGCTCAGCAGTCAAGCGCCCTAATAACTTATCCACCGCGGCGGGGAGGACTGGCGCAATAAAGGCGGCACTTTTGGTTACGATGACAAAAAATACTGCGCCAAAGACGCGGCTATTTCAGTCCACATCGACAACGAGCTGATTGTGAGAAAAAGCTCGAGGCTTGTGCGCGGTTGTGTGCGGCCAAACATCCAGAAAAAGACGCAGTGCTTACCTGTATTTGTTCCCCACATTTTCTATCTTGATCTTGATGGCCTTCAGCGGCTTGTCAATGCCCTCAGCACGGAGGGCTTCATCCATGGCCGCATACACTTTGGCGTTGCGCATTGTGCGGCGGAGGTTGCAGAGGTGGTCTTGCCACACTTTGATGAGAGCAAAAGTCTCGGACTCTGTCCATTGAGCTCGACTTCTGCTGCTTTCGGCCATCGCGCATCCACAATTAAAACAATATCCAAAATTTCGCGGACAGCTGCTGGGCACCGTGCTGCTACAGCAAACATGCGACAACTGTCACAGCGCCTACAGCATCTGAAAGCATGGACTGCAGCTACCAAAACAACAAACATGGCCGCCCGACCACTTGGTTAGCTGGTAGCGTGAGTAGTAGTTTTATTTTTGCAAAGCTATTTATAATATTTAACACGAATAAATAAATAACTACAATGTTACGCGAAAAAATAAGATTAAGATTCAGACACTTTAATAATTAATTTTTAGTGGATACTCTCACCGAGTCTCTGGTTCGAGATAACACATTAGCTCTGACATTGCTGGCGAGTGAGTTCCGCAAATTCATTCCATACTGTTACGTTTCGCCTAAGACGCGCGGTATAGCCGGCGCGGATGCAACGGACGCCGCGGCTTCGTTCAAAGTGGCGGTCATTTTGGGCCCGTTCAGTGCTGCCGTAACGCCTCCCGCCAAGCGCGTCCAGGCAGGTTTCAATGCCACGTGTCGTCGTGTGTGCGTGTGTGTGTGTGTGTGCATGTTGGTGCCCACGCTTGTCAAAGCGCGGCAGCCGGGAAGAGGAGCTCCCCAACTGGGAGGCGAGGAGGTCTGACCGGCGCCGGCCCGGCGGACGCGCCCGTCACGTCTGTACATGTCTGTGCGTCGCCGTCTCGTGCGACTCATCCCAAGCCGTTCCTTCTTGCCCTCGACTCCGAGGGTATAAAAAGGAGCTGCCCCGGACGCCAAAGGGGACTTCGATTTCTTCCTTCGAGTAACGTGGTCGCCCTGACCGGCTGCTCTTTTGCGATGCCAGAATAAACAAGTTGTTCTGTTGCCAGTCGACTCATCCTTTGCCGGGACCTTCGGATGTTTCCAGCTTTGCCCCAGGCCGCCAGGCCAACGCTACCCTTGGGGCTTGCAACCCTTTTGCAACAACTGGTGGCAGCGGTGGGATCCCGACAACGGAGGCCAGCAGCGAAGATATGCGGTCACCTGTATGCTGAGCAGCACAACGACCATCCGGGAGCAGTGCAACGAGCCCTGTGTGATGACTGGTTGCCTGCAGCGGAACGACTGCGCTGAATTCTTGGCTGCGAGGTTTGGTGAGTGCGGGACTTTCTTCTTCTGAGTTTTGCCAGGCTTTTGTTAGTGTCAGAAACAGAGCTGATAATTGTGTTGTCGTTGCTGCCGGGTTAGTTTGCGGCAAGACAATAGTAGGCAGTAGAGAAAGCAGCATTCGGAGCAGCCATGGATTTGAAGTCGTTGCGCAAACCGAAATTGCTGGAGCTTGCAAGAGAGTTGGGTCTGGATGTCTCAGACAAACTCAGAAAACCAGAACTGCTAAGGGCTATTCTTGAGTTGGAGGCTGAGGATGACGAGCTGTCGGAATGCCTTGAAACCATTGAGGAGAGGGAGCAAAAAGAGGAGCGCGAACGTAAAGAGCAAAAAGACGAGCGCGACCGTCAACACGCTTTGGAAATGAAGCGTCTCGAGGTAGAGATGGAACGCGCTCGTAATGGAAGTCAGGCACACGGTGCAGGAGAACGGGTATCGTTCAAAATGACTGACCTGATGCGGCCGTTTAAGCTTGGAGAGGACATTGGTTTGTTCCTGGTTAACTTTGAGCGAACGTGCGAGAAGCAGGGGTTCTCTCGGGAAACGTGGCCACAGCGCTTGCTCACTTTGTTACCCGCCGAGGCGGCCGACGTAGTCGCTCGCTTGAAGAGAGAGGAGGCAGAGGATTTCGACCAAGTGAAATCGAGTCTGCTAAAAAAGTACAGGCTGTCAGCGGAGGCGTTCCGTCGGAAGCTTCGGGAAAATGAAAAATGCAGAAGTGAGTCATATACAGAGTTTGCCTACAGGCTTATGTCAAACATGCAGGAGTGGCTCAAAGAAGAGAAAGCGTTTGGTGACCACGAGAAAATTCTGCAGTGTTTCGGGCTAGAACAGTTTTATAGTCGGTTACCTGAGAACGTGCGGTACTGGGTCTTGGATAGGCCAGACGTTAGTACAGTGGCTAAAGCCGCCGAGCTAGCCGAGGAGTTTGTGACGCGTCGGGCTCGCGGAGCTAAGGACGGTCAAAAGGGTGAATTTGGCTCCAAGTCTGAGAGGCCAAAGTTCACACCCATGAGAGCAAGGGGGGACACACGTAGTGCGGATGCGAGTGAAAGCAGTCCGACCGAACGTAAGGAGACGGCGGCAGCCGAAGCCGAACGCAGAAAGCGGTTCGAGAGGAGGCAAGCGCGCGTGTGTTATACGTGCCAGAAGCCGGGTCACTTTTCGGCGCAGTGTCCAGAAACAAAAAGAGAAGTCGTGTGTTTGTCATTATGTAGCACTGACGAGAACATGAAGCTTCTCGAGCCTTACATGCGAGACTTCCTCGTGAACGGGAAAGAGTGCCGAGTGCTTCGTGATTCCGCAGCTACAATGGATGTAGTTCACCCCTCTTACGTAGAACCCGATATGTTCACGGGCGAGTGCGCATGGATCAAGCAAGCAGTGGAAGCTCATAGCGTGTGTCTGCCCGTAGCAAAAGTGCTTATTGAAGGACCTTTCGGAGCACTTGAGACGGAGGCCGTAGTGTCATCTATGCTGCCCCCCCCCCCCCCAGTACCCGTACCTATTTTCGAACAGGTCCGATCATCTCCTGCGCGAGAAGGGGCTTTTGTTTGGTGAGGCTAGCGTTCAGGCCTTAACCAGATCGAGAGTTCGGGAGCTCGCTGCAAAGGCGGTAGTTGCGGGGCCGACGTTGTCGAACAATGAAAAAGGGTCGGAGGCGCAGCAAGCTAATATTCAGAGCACGTCCGAACTGAATAAAATTGAGCCTGTAGCGTTGAAGGCACCAGGTACTGGAGAGGAAATGCCCGACACGGGCAAGTTAGAAGAGCTTCCGGTCGAGCTTCCGGGACTAGGCTCAGTGACGAACAGGGAAGACACTGATCAGGTCATTAGTGACTTAATCATTAAAGCACCGCTGTCGGCTGAGCAGAAAACCGAACTACACCAACTCTTACAAGAGTTTCAAGGTCAGTTCTCTGAGAGGCCTGGTAGGACTTCTGTCCTTACTCATGATATAGAACTTACCTCCCCAGAGCCAGTACGATCCAAGGCGTACCGGGTGTCACCCCGCCAGCGCGATATTATGGAGGCTGAGGTAAAGAGAATGCTACAGCTCGGTGTTATTGAGGCGGGTGAGAGTGATTATACCTCCCCTTTGATTTTAGTTGAGGTACCGGGCAAGGAACCTCGTCCTTGCGTCGACTACCGCAGGCTTAATTCCATCACTAAGGATCAAATTTATCCGATCCCTAACATCGAGGAGCGCCTTGAGAAAGTTAGTAGCGCTCAGTTTATTTCCACCCTAGATCTTGTCAGGGGTTATTGGCAGGTTCCACTTACAGAAGAGGCTAGTAGGTATGCGGCGTTCATTTTACCAATGGGAACATTCCGTCCTAATTTTTGAGTTTTGGTTTGAAGAACGCGCCATACTGCTTTTCAAGCCTCATGGACAAAGTGTTGCGGGGACAGGAAGAATTCGCTTTACCGTATTTAGACGACGTAGCGATATTCTCCGCATCCTGGTCTGAGCATATGGCACACTTGTGGGCAGTGCTAACCCGCCTGCGCGAAGCGGGCTTGACAGTCAAGGCTCCCAAGTGCCAATTAGCACAAGCCGAGGTTGTCTACCTCGGTCACGTGATTGGAAAGGGTCGTCGCCGCCCCTCTGAAATAAAGGTGGCCGCTGTGCGAGACTTCCCGCAACCGCGCACGAAGACCGATATTCGGTCGTTCTTAGGTGTCGCCGGCTACTATCAGAGGTACATCCCCAGGTACTCCGATATCGCGGCTCCCCTGGCGGATGCTCTAAGAAAAACAGAGCCCCAAACAGTCGTCTGGAGCGAGACAAAGGAAATAGCTTTTAGCGCTTTAAAGAGCGCCCTAACAAGCCAGCCTGTGCTACGATCGCCAGACTACACAAAAGGGTTCGTTGTTCAGTGCGATGCTAGTGAGCGAGGCATGGGCGTTGTACTGTGCCAACGGGAAAATGGAGAAGCGGAACACCCCGTCCTGTATGCTAGTCGTAAGCTGACCTGTCGTGAGCAGGCGTACAGCGCCACCGAGAAAGAGTGTGCGTGTCTCGTGTGGGCCGTTCAGAAATTGTCATGCTACCTAGCCGGCTCGAGGTTTATCATTGAGACGGATCACTGCCCTCTCCAATGGCTGCAGACCATCTCTCCCAAAAATGGCCGCCTCCTGCGCTGGAGCCTCGCTTTGCAACAATATTCCTTTGAGGTGCGTTACAAAAAGGGGAGTCTCAACGGTAACGCCGATGGCTTAAGTCGAAGCCCCTAACGTAGGAATCCGCCTCAAAGTTGTTTGTTACTGATGTTTTCTTCCTGAGGCAGGATTTCTAACATATTGCTTTTGTTTAGTGTTTCAAAGTGATTATGTGCTTTCTAGTGCAATTTTCCAATTTGTGGACGCGTTCTGAGTGCTGCTTTACTACTGTAAGGAACTAGGCAGTAGTATAACAGGGGAAAGAGCCTGGCAGAGCTTAGTGAGGGTTGTCTCGTGCTTGCTGACTGAGCGGTTGCGTTTCGGCGTAGTTCTAACGCTTGCTGGGAACGAGCACAAAAATGGCAACTCTCCCGAAGTCACTTTGCAGTGCCCTGTGTGAACCTGAACCTGAGAACGAGGCCTTCTCTGTGCGCTGCGCTCAAGCAACGTCGAGGGACGACCGGTTTCGATTACAAGCATCATCGAGCGACATCCCTCCGGACAGCGGATGCAGTCCCCTGACCATCGGGATCTCCTTCTCCCGGCGGGGCGGTCTGTTACGTTTCGCCTAAGACGCGCGGTATAGCCGGCGCGGATGCAACGGACGCCGCGGCTTCGTTCAAAGTGGCGGTCATTTTGGGCCCGTTCAGTGCTGCCGTAACGCCTCCCGCCAAGCGCGTCCAGGCAGGTTTCAATGCCACGTGTCGTCGTGTGTGCGTGTGTGTGTGTGCGCATGTTGGTGCCCACGCTTGTCAAAGCGCGGCAGCCGGGGAGAGGAGCTCCCCAACTGGGAGGCGAGGAGGTCTGACCGGCGCCGGCCCGGCGGACGCGCCCGTCAGTCTGTACATGTCTGTGCGTCGCCGTCTCGTGCGACTCATCCCAAGCCGTTCCTTCTTGCCCTCGACTCCGAGGGTATAAAAAGGAGCTGCCCCGGACGCCAAAGGGGACTTCGATTTCTTCTTTCGAGTAACGTGGTCGTCCTGACCGGCTGCTCTTTTGCGATGCCAGAATAAACAAGTTGTTCTGTTGCCAGTCGACTCATCCTTTGCCGGGACCTTCGGATGTTTCCAGCTTTGCCCCAGGCCGCCAGGCCAACGCTACCCTTGGGGCTTGCAACCCTTTGCAACAATACCTAAAGTCTTTTCATCGAATGTTATTATATTTTCTCGTGGTACAGCAAACTAATGTCGATTTCAACGAATGTCATTCCATGGGAATGACATTAAATTTGCCGTGTGGTAGGGGTATTAGTCGCTGATCAAAAGGATCCACGCAGGGGGGTGTCCCCGCAGGCGGGCGTCTGCAGCTTGCAGGCGTTGGTGAGTGGCGACACCACGGGTTCCCGGGCGTCCGCAGGGACATCCCCGCAGGGGGATGATGGTGAACAGTGCATCACCATGGACCCGAGCACTCACGCCTAGCCGTGCGTGGCATTGCCGTGTTCGGGAAAAAGGGGATCCTGGTGGTTGAGCCGATGCCGAGCATTTGGACCTTTAAGGCTCCTCGGCGGAGGCAGCACACCACTTTGGCCGCAGCTTCCTGTAGACGGCACCTCCGGCCTGACCCGACCGAGGGTAATCGGTAGTCGACTTTCCCTACCCTCCCCTTTATCTTTCACTTTCCTGCCCCTTTCTCACAACTCTCCTTTCTCCTACTCACTTCTAGTTTCTTTCATTTTTCCTGCGGCGAGGGTTAACCTAGTGTGGCTAACCACCCTGAGTTGCGTCATATTGGGTGATAGTTGGGGTTTACAGCTGGTGTGGGTAGGACTTGTTTGCAAGTTCCTGTCCCGCCCCAAGTTGGGTTTCATGGTGGGTGGCTGGAACCGTAGCCGAAAAACAGACTTATCATATGGCTAACCTTCTCACAGCAACTGATTGCCCTCACAAGAGAGGGTGGACCGAGGTAACTAAGAATTTCATGAAAAAAAAGAAACAAAGTTTTCCTAAGTGTCAGGTTATTCATAGCGAGCAAAGTGAAAAATCTGCTAGAATGATCTCCCCATTCATTGTTGAAAAATCTTTGACGGGTGTCTTGGGCTTTGGCTTCTAGGTTACAAAAATGGCCAGTGGAGACCTCTTACTAGAACTCCGAGGTAGCATCCAACACTCAAAATTTTCCAACATTGTGTCCATGGGTGACATCCCTGTATCCATATCTGCCCACCGATCTCTCAATACAGTCCGTGGTGTAATTTCAGAGAATGATTTTCTCCCCCTCACTGAGAAGTAATCAAAGAAGGGCTTGCTGAACAAAACGTCGTTGATGTCCACAGGATAAAAATAAGAAAAGAGGGCAAAGAAATCCCAACAAAGCACATAGACTTGACGTTTGCACATAGTACTCTCACAGGCTCAGTTAAAGTGGGTTAGCTAAAAATAAATGTCAGACCCTACATTCCTAATCATCGACGATGGTTTAACTGCCAATGGTTCGGCCACGGTTCAGTGAGTTGCCGCGGTCGTAAAACTTGCGCAAAATGTGCTTCAAAAGATCACTCTTCTGATGACTGCGACGGCGCCCCACGCTGTGCAAACTGTGAGGGAGACCATGCTGAATACTCCAGGGCGTGTGCGTACTGGAAGAAAGAAAAAGCGATAATCACACTCAAAACTACTGAAAACATTTCGATCAAAGAAGCAAGAAGGCGATGCACACAAACAAGCAGGTTCTCCTTCATAGCAAAAACAGACCCCCGAGTCCGTGGCCCCCAAGACCTTTACCCACAGGTCGAGGTCCAACTCTAACGTCCACGTGCCCTCTGTACGGTCGTCCAGCGCCCCTGCAGAGGCGGTGGACACGACCCAGGGCAGCCCCGTGCCATCCACGTCGGGTGGTCGGCGGAGCTCTCTGGATCGGTCAAAAAAAATGTCACGCCCCGAATGAAGGGGCCATAAGTAACTTGATCTAGTTTTAACTACGTCGGAAAACAAAATTAAGATGGCTTTCATAATGCAATGGAACTGTAGAGGACTTATGAATAACTACAGTTACATAAAAGATGTCCTAGGAGCACACGCTCCTGTTACGTTATGTCTACAAGAGACAAATTAAGGGCTTCAAAACAATAATTTTCTTAAGAATTATACTGTTTCCGCTGCGACTGAGAACAGGCGAGCAGGCGGTAAGGGGGTGTGAAAATTATAGTGAAAAACGGTGTCCCGGCTAGTGAGCCTTAACTAAAAACATGACTTGAGGCTGTAGCAGCAAATCTGCTTGCACATAAAACGATTACAGTGTGCTCTGTATGTATTGAGTCAGAGCTTAAAATAACACTCCTTGAATTAGAGGGTCTTTTAAAGCAGCTACCGGAGCCATACATGGTAGTTGGTGAATTTAATGCACATTCTCGTTTTTTGGGGACGCAAGAAAACGGACGCTAGAGGGCAGCCCATCGAGGACTTTATTCTATCCACTAATGTCTGTTCCCTAAACTCGGGTAAAACAACATACTGTTCCCCATCCTCGAGAAGAATGAGTGTTGTGATTTGTCTCTTAGTTCACCGTCTGTTTTTAGCGATATCAACTGCAGTGTTTTAGACAATCCATATGGAAGAGATCACCTACCTGTTATAATAGGTCTGTCATCCTCACCAACAATTATTTTAATAAAACCCCAGCGTTGGAAACTACACTTACCTGATTGAGCATTGTTTAAAAAAAGCCACTTTACAGGATATAATTTTAGAAAACCACAGCATAGATGAGATAAATGAAATGTTCACAACATGCATTCTTTCTACTGCACATGTATCAATTCCTTAAACCACAGGAGTTGCGCGCCAGAACCACAAAATTTGGTAAACCCGAGAATACAAGGAGGCAAAAAAACTGCAGAATAAAGCCTGGGGAGTCTTTCGCAGATAGCCAACTCATGAGAACCTTATTTTTTATCAAAAAGGCGAGAGCACATGCGAGGTGTATCCGGCAACAAGGCCGAGAAAACATCATGACAAACCTATGTCGCTTCTGTAACAGCTCAACCACATAAAAAGAATGTGGGAACAAGTTCGAAAATTAAATGGCCGCTACTCACCTTTCATACTCCCTCTTCTCACAACACCTGGTACACAAACGAGTTTAGGGGAACAGGCAGACATATTGAGGGAGCACTTCGCTGCAGTTTCCGGTTCATAACACTATACGCAGTCATTTCTTAAATACAGAAATATAGCCGAAAAACAAAGGCTCCCAACAAGTGGAGGTGCTAATAAAAGATATAATGATTTTATTGCACTCCAAGAAATCAACACTGCACTGTCTGCCGGTAATAAAACTGCTCCAGGACCCGAGCAAATACACCATGAAATGCTTGCCCATCTTTCAAAGCCTTCTGTAGAGGCACTATTAAGATTCTTAACAAAGTATGGATCGCAGGGAAAATACCCGAAGCCTGGAAAAGAGCTATTATTGTATCCTTCCTTAAACCTGAAAAACCCCAAGCCTCTCCTAGCAGTTATAACTCATAGCCCTGACTAGTTGCCTCGCAAACACCTTTGAAAGTGTCCTTAATATAAGAATAACGTTTTTTCTTGAATCCTGTGAACTTCTAGATGCCCATCAGTGTGGTTTTAAAAAGGGATGCTGCACAGCAGATCTCCTAGTTCGTCTTGAAAATACTGTTCGAGAAGCCTTCCTCCATAAGCAGCACTGCCTCGCTGTATTTTTCGATTTAGAAAGGGCATACGATACGGCCTGGCGGTTCAGGATTCTTCAAGACCTTGCCGAGCTAGGCATCTGAGGAAGAATGTTGAACTGCCTAAAAGACTTCTTATCTAACCGTTCATTTCATGTCCGCCTGGGTACAACCCTTTCGAGAAATTTCATTCAGGAAAACGGAGTACCTCAGGGGTGTATTTTAAGCACAACTCTCTTCGTTGTGAAAATGAACTCTCTTACGAAAATAGTCCCAAGGTCCGTTATCTACTCGGTCTATGTGGACGACCTTCAAATAGCTTGTACATCCTCCAATGCATCAACGTGTGAAAGACAAATACAAACAAAAATAAATAAACTGGCAACATGGGCGGACAGAAATGGTTTCCGGTTTTGCCCACAGAAATCGGTGGCAATTCTGTTCTCGCTTATACGAGGCATACATACAGATCCCAGCCTACACCTGAACGAAATAGTTACCAGTGATAAATGATCATAACTTTCTTGGTATAACATATGACAGAAAGCTCACTTTCCTACCTCGCATAAGTGCGTTGAAAAAGAAAGCTTCTCCATCCCTAAACATACTCAAAGTGCTGTCTAAAAAAACACTGGGGAGCCGATAGGACATGTTTCTTAGAAATTTACCGCTCTGTAGTCCGCTCCACCAAGGATTACGGATGTATAGTGTATGGATCAGCGAGGCCATCGTACCTTAAAAGGCTAGATCCAGTACATAATTTAGGCTTGCGTCTTTCCACTGGCGCATAGAGGACGTCGCCAGTAAAAAGTCTGTATGTAGAAACGAACAAAACATCACTTACAGACAGAAGAACGGCGCTCACGTGTTCCTACATCCTAAAAATCCATTCGCTACCTAAACACAGCTGTCACCAAATAGTCACAAAGTGCCCATCCAGAATACTGTTTCACAACAAACCGCAAGGTACCACGCCACTGCTCTTGCGTTTTGAAGAGATGTGCGAAAATCTCGGCGTACTCGACACATTGCCTGGCATTGCTGGAAGACGAGATCCACTGCCGCCATGATACAATTTCCCGGAAATCTGTTATCTCTCGCTTACACATTTCGGCAAAAAACACACTCTACCACACCATATAAGACAAGAATTTTTTGCACTCCAGGAAAAACCGCCTGTAGTAGGCACACATGCCAAGAAATCTACGCACTGCCTTCAAGTCGATGGGCTGCGGGAACTGTGCGATGGCAGCTGCCTTCTGCGGGTCAGGGCGGACTCCAGACTTGCTGATGATCTGGCCTAGGAACAGATCTCATCGTAAGTGAAGCGGCACTTTTCTGGCTTCAGAGTGAGCCCTGATGACTTGATGGCCTCTAGTACTGTGCCAAGTCGCCTAAGGTGATCGTAGAAATTTGCGGCGAAGACAGCGACGCCATCCAAGTAAACGAGACAGGTCTGCCGCTTCAGTCCTGCTAAAACCATGTCCATCACGCGCTGGAACGTTGCAGGCGCCGAGCACAGTCCAAATGGCATAACCTTGAACTCGTAGAGGCCGTCTGGGGTGATGAAGGCGATCTTTTCGCGACCTTTTTCGTCGACTTCTATTTGCCAATAGCCAGACTTGAGGTCCATCGACGAGATGTATTTTGCGTTGGAGAGCCGATCCAATGCGTCGTCTATCCGTGGGAGGGGGTATACGTCCTTCTTCGGGATCTTGTTCAGACGACGATAATCGACGCAGAAACTTAGGGTTCCGTCCTTTTTCTTCACCAGGAAAACAGGGGATTCAAGGAGAGGGCTGAGTCGGGATGGTTGGTTCATGTTGAAATGGTATGCAAAACAGCGCTGACGGATCGTCCCGTCCGTCCGCGCTGTTTTGCATACCATTAGAACAGGGGATGCCCACGGGCTTTTCGGCGGCTGGATGATGTCGTCGCGCAGCATTTCGTCGACTTGTTCTATTATAGCTTCACGTTCTCGCGACGAAATTCGGTAAGGGCTCTGGCGGAGTGGTCGAGCGCACTCCTCGGTGATTATTAGATGCTTGGCGACTGGTGTTTGTCGAATCCTCGATGACGTCGAAAAGCAGCCTTTGTATCGTCGGAGCAGACTTCTGAGCTGCTGTTGCTTAATCACGGGGAGACTTGGATTAATGTCGTAGTCTGTTTCGGGAACCAAGGTCGTCGGGGTAGATGCGGCGGAATCCGAGAGGACAAACGCATTACTGGTTTCCAGAATTTCCTCGATGTACGCGATCGTCGTGCCCTTGTTGATGTGCTTGAACTCCTGGCTGAAGTTTGTCAGCAACACTTCAGTTTTGCCTCCATGCAGTCGAGCGATCCCTCTTGCGACGCAGATTACACGGTCTAGCAGTAGACGTTGGTCGCCTTCGATGACACCTTCTACGCCAGCGGGTATTTCGGTGCCGACCGAAATAACAATGCTGGAGCGAGGCGGGATGCTCACTTGATCTTCGAGCACACTCAAGGCGTGGTGACTACGAGGGCTCTCCGGCGGAATCGCTTTATCTTCCGACAGCGTTATTGACTTCGACTTCAGGTCGATGATTGCGCCGCGTTGGTTCAGGAAGTCCATACCGAGAATGACGTCTCGTGAACACTGTTGGTGGATAACGAAGGTGGCAGGGTAAGTGCGGTCATGAATGGTTATTCTTGCCATGCAGGTTCCAGTCGGCGTGATGAGGTGTCCTCCAGCCGTCCGAATTTGAGGGCATTCCCATGCGGTCTTAACTTCAACTGGGCGGCGATGTGTCCACTCATTACGGACTAATCAGCCCCTGTGTCCACTAAGGCGGTAACTGCGTGGCCGTCGAGAAGCACGTCGAGGGCGGTGGTTCTTTGTCTGGCGTTGCAGTTAGGTCTTGGCACCGGATCACGACTGCGTCATGTTGAACTGAAGTTGGAACGTCGCGTCGTCAAGTCCTCTTTCGTCGGTGTAGTCTTGGCTTCCTGACTTCGTCGGGACGGCGGCGTGTCGTTATTATGTCGTCGAGATGATCTCTGCGTCGTCTTCGTCGGCGGCGGAGGATCTTCGTCAGTTCGACGAACAGCAACCGCACCTCCATCGGTTTCTGCTTTTAGCTTTTCGGATATGGGCTCGCAGAGCGGCCCCGTGCTGGGCCAGTGTACGGACGGCGCTGCGGCGACAGGTAGCGGCCTGGTGACGGCGACTGGGACGGCCGTCGAGGGCTCCACTGAGTAGAGGCGAGGTAGTCGGCGATGTCACGAGGGCGTTCGCCTCCCCGAAGGCGCGGTGCGTCCACGGCGAGCCCTCGCAATCCCAGGTCGCGGTATGGGCATCGGCGGTACACATGGCCGGCTTCCCCGCTGTGGTAGCAGAGCGGGCGGTGGTAAGAAAGCGCCAAACGTTGGTCTTCCTCGGGTAGCTGCGGTGGGCGACGGGTGGGCGTGTTGGCGGCGGCGGCGGAGGTCGACGGAATTGCGGCGTTACAGGGTCCTGGCGCTGTCGTGGAGGGGGAACTTGACGGCTGGCGACGGCGGCGTAGATCATCGCTTCTGGCTGGGGCTGCGATGATTGTGGTTGTACCTCGGGAACTCCCAGCGATCGCTGGACTTCTTCTTTGACAATTTCGGCGACTGAGGCCAGTTGAGGTTGCGATGAAGGGAAGATCCTTTGAAGCTCCTCTGTACGACTGCCCTGTTGGTCTCGCGCAGGTCTTCGGTGGCCAGTGACTGAACTCCGGCGTAGTTTGTCGAGCTCGTGCGGCGGCTGAATTGTCGGCTCCGATTTCGAGTGTCTTCTCAATGCTGGTGGCCTCGCGAAGGAACTCTTCTACGGTCGTCGGTGGGCTTCGTGTCATTGCGCCGAAAAGTTCCTCCTTTACACCACGCATCAGTAGGCGGACTTTCTTCACTTCGGACATTTCCGGGTCGGCGTGGCAGAACAGACGGCTCATTTCCTCAGTGAAGATTGCGATCGTCTCATTCAGCAGCTGCGCTCTGGTCTCCAGTAGAGCTTGGGCTCGTTCTTTTCGCAGGAGGCTTGTAATTGTTTGCAGGAAGCTGATTCGGAACAGGTCCCACGTAGTCAAGGTGGCTTATCGATTCTCGAACCACGTCCTGGCGGCGTCCTCCAATGCGAAATAGACATGTCGCAGCTTGTCGTCGCTTGCCCAGCTGTTAAGCTTAGCGACCCTCTCTTACGTTTCCAGTCAGATTTCCGGGTCCTCAAATGTGGAACGGCGGAACGTCGGTGGTTCCCTGGGCTGCTGCAGCACGATGGGGGACGCTGGGGCTGCCATTGAGGTTGCCTCGACCACAATCTTCTTGGTCTTCTTAGGTAGAAGTCCGTGCTCCGGCGGCAGCTGTTGAAGACGGCGGCTTGCTCGATTGTCCGGGACTACATTGGTGTTCTCTTTGCGGTCCGGGCTTGGATCAAGGCTTGTCGGGGGCGTCCGGTACATGAACAAAAAATGAAGCACCTCCACCAGATGTAACGTGGTGGTGACGTTGAAGAACACAATAGCAATACTGTGGAAGACAAAACTAACTTTTATTGGGCGATCCTGTGCCCACAAAAAGAGGCTACACTTACAGCACAACGGTAGCGGCGAACACGGTCGGCGATCGTCGAAAATCTGATCCGCGGGTCAAGCGCGTCGGCTGTTATATAGGAGTCGTCGAATGTTCCAGACTAATCGTTGGGTCCCCCGTGCCTTCCACAAAGTTCTACACCATTCGAGTCAGGCGATGAAATCAGATAACATAAGGTTCGGCTACAACAGACAGCGAATAGAAGCATCGATGACTTGCCAAAAACTTCGGATAGCTGCAGGCGCGTCCCGCGCTGTGGGATAACACTTGTTAGGCGGGGAAACGTGGTCGCCCGATAAAGATAAGTGCACGTGTATGCAGAGGCGTGCAAGCCGTATATGTGCGTGTCCGTAGCTCGCCACTACCAACCTGCCGAGAGCGGGAGGCGTGTCCCGCTGTCGTCGATGTTAAAAGCAGCGCACCGTTGCTGGAACAACATGACGGCGGCCGATTCGTACAGCTGTCAGGGAAAAACGACTCATTTAACCAAGTTTTACAGCCCACGCAGACGGCAGTAGGTTCCCGGGACAATGAGAGGTGACAGACAGACGGCAAAAGCAGGAAAGGACCAGTAAAATGTGCAAAGACGTGCAAGCCGTATATGCACGTGTCCGTTGCTCGACACTGCCAAACTGCCGAGAGCGGGTGGCGTGTGCAGCTATCGGCGATGTTAGAAGCAGCGCACTGTTGCTGGAACAGCTTGACGGCGGCGGATGAGTAGAGGTGTCAAGGAGAAACGGCTCTTTTACCCATTTTTGCAGTCCACGCAGACGGCAGTAGATTCCCAGCCAATTGCAAGGTGACAGCCAGACGGCAAAACCAGGAGCGGACCTCTAAATTGTGCAGAGGCATGCAAGCCGCATATTCGCTGTTGCTAGACTAACTTGACAGCTGCCGATGTGTACAGCTGTCAAAGAAAAAGGACTCTTTTAACCAAGTTGTACCGTCCAAGCAGACAGCAGTAGGTTCCCGGGCCAGTGCAAGGTGACAGCCAGACGGCAAAAGCAGGAAATGACCAGTAAAATACGCAGAGACGTGCAAGCCGTACACGCGCGTGTTCGTCGCTCGCCACTGCCAAACAGCCGAGAGCGGGTTTCGTCTCCAACTGTCGTCGATTTTAGAAGCAGCGCACTGTTACTGGAACAACTTAACGGCGGTCGATGCGCACAAGCGTCAAAGAGAAACCATTTTTTTACAAAGTTCTACAGTCCACGCAGACGGCAGTAGGTTCCCAGGCAAATGGAAGCTGACAGCCAGACGGCTAAAGCAGGAACGGACCTGTAAAATGTGCATAGACGTGCAAGCCGTATATGCGCGTGTCCATCGCTCGCGTTTGCCAAACTGCCGAGAGCGGGTCGCGTGTCCAGCTATCGTCGATGTTAGAAGCAGCGCACGTTTGCTGGAGCAACTTGACGGCGGCCGATGCGTACAGGTGTCAAAGAGAAACGACTCTTTTATCCAAGTTTTACAGTCTACGCGGACGGCAGTAGATTCAAAGGCCAATGCAAGGTGACAGCCAGACGGCAAAAGGAGGAACGGACCGGTAAAATGCACAGAGGCGTGCAAGCCGCATATGCGCGCGTCCGTCGCTCGCCACTGCCAAACTGCCGAGAGCGTGGGCAGTGTCCAGCTATCGTCGATGTTAGAAGCGGCGCACTGTTGCAGGAACAACTTGACGGCGGCCGGTGCGTACAGGTGTCCAAGAGAAACGGCTCTTTTAAACAAGTTTTACAGTTCACGCTGACGGCAGTAGATTCCCAAGCCAATGCAAGGTGACAGCCAGACGGCAAAAGGAGGAACGGACCTGTAAAACGTGCAGAGCTGTGCAAGCCGTATATGCGTGAGTCCGTCGCTCGCCACTGCCAAACTGCCTAAAGCCGGGGACTTGTAAAGCTACCGTCGATGTTAGAAGCAGCGCACTGTTGCTGGAACAACTTGACGGCGGCCGATGCGCACAGGTGTCAAAGTGAGACGACTCTTTTAACCAAGTCTTACAGTCCACGCAGACGGCAGCAGATTCCCAGGCCAATGCAAGGTGGCAGCCAGACGTTAAAAGCAGAAACAAACCTGTGAGATTTGCAGAGGCGTGCAAGCCGCTTATGCGGCTGTCCGTCGGTCGCCACTGCCTAACTGCCGAATGCGGGAGCCGTCTCCAGCAACCGTTGATGTTAGAAGCAGCGCACTGTTTCTGGAACAACTTGACGGCGGCCGATGCGTACCGCTGTCAAAGAGAAACGACTCTTTTAACCACGTTTTACAGTAGACGAAGACGGCAGTAGATTCCAGGCCAATGCAAGGGGACAGCCACACGGCAAAAGCAGAAACTGACCTGTAAGATTTGGAGAGGCGTGAAAGCTGCATAGGCGCGTGTCCCTCGTTCGCCATTGCCAATCTGCCGAGAGCCGGGGCCGTGTTCAGCTACAGTCGATGTTAGAAGCAGCGCACTGTTGCTGGAACAACTTGACGGCGGCCGATGCATACAGGTATCCAAGAGAAACGACTCTTTTAACCAAGTTTTAGAGTTCACGCAGACCGCAGTAGATTCCCAGGCCAATGCAAGGTGACAGACAGAGGGCAAAAGCAGGAATGGACCTGTAAAATGTGCAGAGACGTGCAAGCCGCATATGCGCGTGTCCGTCGCTCGCCACTGCCAACTTGCCGAGAGCCGGTGCCGTGTCCAGATTTCGCTGATGTTAGAAGCAGCGCACTGTTGCTGGAACAACTTGGCGGCCGATGCGTACCGCTGTCAAAGAGAAACGACTCTTTTAACCAATTTTTAGAGTCCACGCAGACGGCAGTAAATTCCCAGGCCAATGCAAGGTGACACCCAGACGGCAAAAGCAGAAACGGACCTGTAAGATTTGCGGCGGTGTGCAAGTCGCATATGCGCGTGTCCATCGCTCGCGTTTGCCAAACTGCCGAGAGCGGGGCCGTGTCCAGCTACCGTCGAAGTTAGAAGCAGCGCACCGTTGATGGAACAACTTGACGGCGGCCGATGCATACAGGTGTCCTAGACAAACGGCTCTTTCAAACAAGTTTTACAGTTCACGCAGACGGCAGTAGATTCCCGGGCCAATGCAATGTGACAGCAAGACGACAAAAGCAGGAATGAACCTGCAAATATGCAGGGGCGCGCAAGCCCCATATGCGCGTGTCCGTCGGTCTCCACTGCCAAACTGCCGACAGCGGGGGCCGTCTCCAGCAACCGTCGATGTTAGAAGCACCGCTCTGTTGCTGGAACAACTTCACGGCGGACGATGAGTACTGGTGTCAAAGAGAAACGACTCTTTTATCCATGTTTTACAGTCTACGCAGACGGCAGTAGATTCAAAGGTCAATGCAAGGTGACAGCCAAACGGCAAAAGGAGGAACGGACCCCTTAAATGCACAGAGGCGTGCAAGCCGTATATGCGCATGTCCGTCGCTCGCCACTGCCAAACTGCCAAGAGCGGAGCCGTGTCCAGTTACCGTCGATGTTAGAAGCAGCGCACTGTTGCTGGAACAACTTGATGGCAGCAGATGCGTACAGGCGTCAAAGAGAAACGACTCTTTTAACCAAGTTTTACAGTCCACGCAGACGGCAGTACATTCCCAGGCCAATGCAAGGTGACAGCCCGACGGCAAAAGCAGGAAAGTTCCGGTAAAATGTGCAGAGGCGTGCAAGCCTCATATGCGCGTGTCCGTCGATCGCCACTCCCAACCTGTCTAGAGCCGGAGCCGTGTCCCGATTTCGTCGACGTTAGAAGCAGCGCACTGTTGCTGGAACAGCTTGACGGCGGCCGATGCGTACAGGTGTGCAACCGTGAACAAACAGATGTTATATGCGTTGATTTTGCCAAAGCCTTTGATAAAGTTCCTCATCGTAAATTACTTTTTAAACTGTACAAAGCTGGTATAAATGGCGACGTTCTAAAATGGATTGAAGATTATTTAACTAACCGCAAGCAGGCAGTTCGCGTTGATGGTTCCGAGTCTGGTTTTCTACATGTATACTCAGGAGTGCCACAGGGGTCCGTGTTAGGGCCAGCACTTTTTCTGCTTTACATCAATGATGTAGCAACCGCTTTAGATAGTTCTGTTAAGATAAAACTCTTTGCAGATGACTGCTTGATTTTTGCGCCGAAATCTTGTTTAGAGGATCAGATTAAGCTCAACCGAAGCCTTCAGGCGTTTGGGAGTTGGTGTGATAAGTGGGAAATGCAAATTAATTTTGATAAGACCACATACACGCATATCTTTACTTTTCAGTACGATATTCAAGGCTGCAATCTAGTTCATGTTTCTTGTTTCAAATATCTTGGTGTTTCTATTTCGCATGATTTAAAATGGCACAATCAAGTAGAAAGAGTGTGCTCAGCGGCACAGAAGAATTTGAGTTTTTTAAGAGCAAAACTGGGGAGGGCAACAAAAGATGTTAAACTGCTGGCTTACAGATCTCTTATTCGACCATCCCTAGAATATGCATTAGTAGCATGGAAGCCCCATCAAAAGGTAATGTGGGCCAAAATAGAGAAGGTGCAGCGCCGGGCGGCGCGCTTTATTTGCTCGAAATATAGAAGGACAGACTCAGTTTCTGCGATGTTAAAGTCTTGCGGTCTTGAATTATTGGAAGATCGGTGCAAGAGACAGAGAGTAAAAACGTTATTTCAAAGAACTAACTGCGAACTAAAAATTAATAAAGACTTGTGTTTAAAACCTCCACGCAGACTGAGCTCCCGCTTAAATCATAGTGAAGCTATTCGACCATACTTGTCCCGAACCAATGCCTTTCGCTGTTCGTTCTTTCCAGAGTCAATAGAGCTGTGGAACAAGCTGCCTACAGTAATTGGTCGCAGTTCTGATAGCGCATTGTTTACGAATGCAATCAACGTTCTTCACTAAAACTGTACCGCGTGGATATTGAAAAGTGCTTTTTCTTTTCTCTTTTCTCACTTTTTTCTTTTTTCTGTTTGTGCGCGTGCGGCAAGATGGGTGAACATTTGGATACATAGTCTGTATATCGTATCTTGAGTTGTATCCTTAGGGCGCTGTAGTGCATGTGCATATTTATTTTCTATCTGGCTGTTTTTTTGTATGAACGTATATGTAACATCCCTCCCTGTAATGACCCTCAACTGAGGGTTGACAGTATTTCTAAATAAAAAATAAATAAATAAACAAGTTTTACAGTTCACGCAGACGGCAGTTGATTCCCAGGCCAATGCAAGGTGACAGCCAGACGGCAAAAGCAGGAATGAACCTGCAAATATGCAGAGGCGCTCAAGCCGCATATGCGCGTGTCTGTAGCTCGCAACTGCCAAACTGCCGAGAGCGGGGGCCGTCTCCAGACACCGTGGATGTTCGAAGCACCGCACTGTTTCTGGAACAACTTGATGGCAGCCGATGCGCACAAGTGCCAAAGAGAAACGACGTTTTTAACAAAGTTTTACCTTT
Source organism: Amblyomma americanum (assembly GCF_052857255.1). Classification (NCBI taxonomy): domain Eukaryota; kingdom Metazoa; phylum Arthropoda; class Arachnida; order Ixodida; family Ixodidae; genus Amblyomma; species Amblyomma americanum. The sequence continues at coordinate 162,892,508 of NC_135504.1, read as the reverse complement.
CACGCAGGCGGCAGTAGATTCCCAGGCCAATGCAACGTGGCAGCCAGACGGCAAAAACAGGAATGAAAGTGTAAAATATGCAGAGGCGTGAAAGCCACATAGGCGCGTGTCCGTCGCTCGCCACTGCCAAACTGCCGAGAGCGGAGCCGTGTCCAGCTACCGTCGATGTTAGAAGCAGCGCACTGTGACCGGAACAACTTGACGGCGGCCGATGCCTACCGCTGTCACAGAGAAACGACTCTTTTAACCAAGTTTTACATTTCACGCTGACGGCGGTAGATTTCCAGGCCAATGCAAGGTGACAGCCAGACGGCAAAAGGAGGAACGGACCTGTAAAACGTGCAGAGCTGTGCAAGCCGTATATGCGCGAGTCCGTCGCTCGCCGCTGCCAAACTGCCGAGAGCGGTGGGTGTGTCCCGCTACCATCGATGCTAGAGGCCGCGCACTTTTGCTGGAACAACATGACGGCGGCCGATGCGTACAGGTGTCAAAGAGAAATGACTCTTTTAACCAAGTTTTACAGTCCACGCAGACGGCAGTAGATTCCCAGGCCAATGCAAGGTGACAGCCAGAGGGCAAAAGCAGGAACGGACCTGTAAAATGTGCAGGCGTGCAAGCCGCATATGCGCGTGTCCGTCACTCGCGCCACTGCCAACCTGCCGAGAGCATGGGCCGTGTCCAGATTTCGTCGATGTTAGAAGCAGCGCACTGTTGCTGTCACAACTTGACGGCGGCCGATGCGTAACGCTGTCAAAGTGAAACGACTCTTTTGACCACGTTTTACAGTCCACGCAGACGGCAGTAGATTCCCAGGCCAATGCAAGGTGACAACCAGACGGCAAAAGCAGAAACGGACCTGTGAGATTTGCAGAGGCCTGCAAGCCGAATATGCGCGTGTCCGTCGCTCGCCACTGCCAAACTACCGAGAGCGGGGGCCGCCTCCAGCAACCGTCGATGTTAGAAGCAGCGCACTGTTGCTGGAACAACTTTTTGGCGGCGATGCGTACCGCTGTCAAAGAGAAACGACTCTTTCAAACAAGTTTTACAGTTCACGCATACGGCAGTAGATTCCCGGGCCGATACAAGTTGACAGCCACACGGCAAAAGCAGAAACGGGCCTGTAAGATTTGCAGAGGCGTGAAAGCCGCATAGGCGCGTGTCCGACGCTCGCCACTGCCAAACTGCCGAGAGCGGGGGCCGTCTCCAGCAAACGTCGATGTTAGAAGCACCGCACTGTTGCTGGAACAACTTGACGGCGGCCGATGTGCACAGGTGTCAAAGAGAAACGACTCTTTTAGCCAAGCTTTAAGGTTAACGCAGACGGCAGTAGATTCCCAGGCCACTGCAAGGTGACAGCCAGAGGGCAAAAGCAGGAACGGACCTGTAAGATTTGCAGAGGCGTGCAAGTCGCATATGAGCGTGTTCGTCGCCCGCCACTGCCAAACTGCCGAGAGCGGGGGCCGTGTCCAGCTGTCGTCGATGTTAAAAGCAGCGCAATGTTGCTGGAACAACTTCACGGCGGACGATGAGTACAGGTGTCAAAGAGAAACGACTATTTTAACCAAGTTTTACAGTCCACGCAGACGGCAGTACATTCCCGGGCCAATGCAAGGTGACAGCCAGACGGCAAAAAGGAGGAACGGACCCGTAAAATGCAATGAGGCGTGCAAGCCGTATATGCGCGTTTTCGTCGCTCGCCACTGCCAATCATCCGAGAGCGCAGACGGCAGTATATTCCCAGCCAATTGCAAGGTGACAGCCAGACGGCAAAACCATGAACGGACCTCTAAATTGTGCAGAGGCGTGCAAGGCGCATATTCGCGGTTGCTAGAACAACTTGACGGCGGCCGATGCGTACAGCTCTCAAAGAAAAAGGACTCTTTTAACCAAGTTGCACCGTCCAAGAAGACGAAAGTAGGTTCCCGGGCCAGTGCAAGGTGACAGCCAGACGGCAAAAGCAGGAAAGAACCAGTAAAATGTGCAGAGACGTGCAAGCCTTATATGCGCGTGTTCGTCGCTCGCCACTGCCAAACAGCCGAGAGCGGGTTTCGTGTCCAACTGTCGTCGATTTTAGAAGCAGCGCACTGCTACTGGAATAACTTGACGGCAGACGATGCGCACAAGCCTCATAGAGAAACGACTCTTTTAACAAAGTTTTACATTTCACGCAGACGGCCGTAGATTCCCAGGCCAAAGCAAGGTGGCAGCCAGACAGCAAAAACAGGAATGAACCTGTAAATAGTGCAGAGGCGTGAAAGCCACATAGGCGCGTGTCCGTCGCTCGCCACTGCCAAACTGCCGAGAGCGGGGGCCGTGTCCAGCTGTCGTCGATGTAAGAAGCAGAGCAATGTTGCTGGAACAACTTGACGGCGGCTGATGCATACAGGTGTCAAAGAGAAACGACTCTTTTTACCAAGTTCTACACTCCACGCAGATGGCAGTAGGATCCCAGGCCAATGCAAGCTGACAGCCAGACGGCCAAAGCAGGAACGGACCTGTAAAATGTGCAGAGACGTGCAAGCCGTATATGCGCGTGTCCATCGCTCGCGTTTCCAAACTGCCGAGAGCCGGGGCAGTGTCCAGCTACCGTCGATGTTCGAAGCAGCGCACTGTTGCTGGAACAATTTGACGGCGGCCGATCCGTACAGGTGTCAAAGAGAAATGACTCTTTTAACCAAGTTTTACAGTTCACGCAGACGGCAGTAGATTCACAGGCCACTGCAAGGTGGCAGCCAGAGGCAAAAACAAGACCAGACCTGTAAAATGTGCAGAGGCGTGCAAGCCGCATATGCGCCTGTCCGTCACTCATCACTGTCAAACTGCCGAGAGCTGAGCCGTGTCCAGCTACCGTCGATGTTAGAAGCAGCGCACTGTTGCTGGAACAACTTGACGGCGGCCGATGCGTACAGGTGTCAAAGAGAAACGACTCTTTTAACCAAGTTTTACAGTCCACGCACACGGCAGTACATTCCCAGGCCAATGCAAGGTGACAGCCCGACGGCAAAAGCAGGAAAGGACCTGTAAAATGTGCAGAGGCGTGCAATCCGCATATGCGCGTGTCCGTCGCTCGCCGCTGTCAAACTGCCGAGAGCGGAGCCGTGTCCAGCTACCGTCGATGTTAGAAGCAGCGCACTGTTGCTGGAACAACTTGACGACGGCCGATGCCTACAGGTGTCAAAGAGAAACTACTCTTTTATCCAAGTTTTACAATCTACGCAGACGGCAGTAGATTCAAAGGCCAATGCAAGGTGACAGCCAGACGGCAAAAGCAGGAATGAACCTGCAAATATGCAGAGGCGCGGAAGCCGCATATGCGCGTGTCGGTCGCTCGCCACTGCCAACTTGCCGAGAGCCGGGTCCGTGTCCAGATTTTGCTGATGTTAGAAGCAGCGCACGGGTGCTGGAACAACTTGACGGCGGCCGATGCGTACCGCTGTCAAAGAGAAACGACTCTTTTAACGAAGTTTTACAGTCCACGCGGACGGCAGTAGATTCCCAGGCCAATGCAAGGTGACAGCCCGACGGCAAAAGGAGGAAAGGACCTGCAAATATGCAGAGGCGCGCAAGCCGCATATGCGCGTGTCCGTCGCTCGCCACTGCCAGCTTGCCGAGAGCCCGCGGCCGTGTCCAGCTATCGTCGATGTTAGAAGCAGCGCACTGTTGCTGGAACAACTTGACGCGGCCGATGCGTACCGCTGTCAAAGAGAAACGACTCTTTTAACGAAGTTTTACATTTCACGCAGACGGCAGTAGATTTCCAGGCCAATGCATGGTGGCAGCCAGACGGCAAAAACAGGAATGAACGTGTAAAATATGCAAAGGCGTGAAAGCCGCATAGGGGCGTGTCCGTCGCTCGCCACTGCCAAACTGCCGAGAGCCGGGGCCGTGTCCAGCTACCGTCGATGTTAGAAGCAGCGCACTGTTTCTGGAACAACTTGACGGCGGCCGATGCGTATAGGTGTCAAAGAGAAACGACTCTTTTAACCAAGTTTTACAGCCTACGCAGACGGCAGTATAATCCCAGCCAATTGCAAGGTGACAGCCAGAAGGCAAAACAAGGAACGGACCTCAAAAATGTGCAGAGGCGAGCAAGCCGCATATTCGCTGTTGCTAGAAGAACTTGACGGCGGCTGATGCGTACAGGTGTCAAAGAGAAACGACTCTTCTAACCAAGTTTTACAGTCCACGCAGACGGCAGTACTTTCCCAGGCCAATGCAAGGTGACAGCCCGACGGCAAAAGCAGGAAAGGACCTGTAAAATGTGCAGAGGCGAGCAATCGGCATATGCGCGTGTCCGCCGCTCGCCACTGCCAAACTGCCGAGAGCTGGGACCGTGTCCAGCTACCGTCGATGTTAGAAGCACCGCACTGTTACTGGAACAACTTGCCGGCGGACGATGCGCACAAGCGTTAAAGAAAAACGACTCTTTTAACCAAGTTTTACAGTCCACGCTGACGGCAGTTGAATCCCAGGCCAATTCACGGTGACAGCCAGACAGCAAAAACAGAAACGGACCTGTGATATTTGCAGAGGCATGCAAGCCGCATATGCGCGTCTCCGTCTTCGCCTCTGCCAAACTGCCGAGAGCGGGGGCCGTGTCCAGCTACCGCCGATGTTAGAAGCAGCGCACTGTTGCTGGAACAACTTGACGGCGGCCGATGCTTACAGGTGTCCAAGAGAAACGTCTCTTTCAAACAAGTTTTACAGTCCACGAAGACGGCAGTAGATTCCCAGGCCAATGCAAGGTGACAGCCACACGGCAAAAGCAAAAACGGACCTGTAAGATTTGCAGAGGCGTGAAAGCCGCATAGGCGCGTGTCCCTCGCTCGCCATTGCCAAACAGCCGAGAGCGGGGGCCGCGTCCAGCTACCGCCGATGTAAGAAGCACCGCACTGTTGCTGGAACAACTTGATGGCAGCCGACGCGTAGAGGTGTCAAAGAGAAACTACTCTTTTATCCAAGTTTTACAATCTACGCAGACGGCAGTAGATTCAAAGGCCAACGCAAGGTGACAGCCAGACGGCAAAAGCAGGAATGAACCTGCAAATATGCAGAGGCGCGGAAGCCGCATATGCGCGTGTCCGTCGCTCGCCACTGCCAACTTGCCGTTAGCCGGGTCCGTGTCCAGATTTTGCTGATGTTAGAAGCAGCGCACTGTTGCTGGAACAACTTGACGGCGGCCGATGCGTACTGCTGTCAAAGAGAAACGACTCTTTTAACGAAGTTTTACAGTCCACGCGGACGGCAGTAGATTCCCAGGCCAATGCAAGGTAACAGCCAGACGGGAAAAGCAGAAACAAATAGGAAGATTTGCAGAGGCGTGCAAGCCGCATACGCGCGTGTTAGTCGCTCGCCACTGCCAAACTGCTGAGAGCGGGGGCCGTGTACAGCTGTCGTCGATGTTAGAAGCAGCGCAATGTTGCTGGCACATTTTGATGGCGGCCGATGCGTACAGGTGTCAAAAAGAAACGACTCTTTTAGCCAAGTTTTAGAGTTAACGCAGACGGTAGTAGATTCCCTGGCCAATGCAGGGCGACAGCAAGAGGGCAAAAGCAAGAACGGACCTGTAAGATTTGCAGAGGCATGCAAGCCGCATATACGCGTCTCCGTCGTTCGCCTCTGCCAATCTGCCGAGAGCGGGGGCCGTGTACAGCTGTCCTCGATGTTAGAAGCAGCGCACTGTTGCTGGAACAACTTGACGGCGGCCGATGCTTACCGCTGTCAAAGAGAAACGACTCTTTTACCCAGTTTTGCAGTCCACGCAGACGGCAGTAGATTCCCAGGCTTATGCAAGGTGACAGCCAGAGGGCAAAACCAGGAGCGGACCTCTAAATTGAGCAGAGGCGTGCAAGCCGCATATTCGCTCTTGCTAGAACAACTTGACGGCGGCCGATGCGTACAGCTGTCAAAGACAAAGGACTCTTTTAACCAAGTTGTACCATCCAAGCAGACGGCAGTAGGTTCCCGGGCCAGTGCAAGGTGACAGCCAGACGGCAAAAGCAGGAAAAGACCAGTAAAATATGCAGAGACGTGCAAGCCGTATATGCGCGTGTTCGTCGCCCGCCACTGCCAAACAGCCGAGAGCGGGTTTCGTGTCACACTGTCGTCGATTTTGCAAGCAGCGCACTGTTACTGGAACAACTTAAATGGCGGCCGATGCGTACAGGTGTCCAAAAGAAACGGCTCTTTTAAACAAGTTTTACAGCTCACGCAGACGGCAGTAGATTCCCAGGCCAATGCAAGGTGACAGCCAGACGGCAAAAGCAGGAATGAACCAGTAAAATGTGCAGTGGCGTGCAAGGCGCATATGCACGTGTCCGGCGCTCGCCACTGCCAAACTGCCGAGAGCGGGGGCCGTGTCCAGCTACCGTCGATGTTAGAGGCAGCGCACTGTTGCTGGAACAACTTGACGGCGGCCGATACGTAAAGCTGTCAAAGGGGAACGACTCTTTTACCCAAGTTTTACAGTCCACGCAGACGGCAGTAGATTCCCAGGCCAATGCAAGGTGACAGCCAGACGGCAAAAGCAGGAATGAACCTGTAAAATGTGCAGTGGCGTGCAAGCTGCATATGCACGTGTCCGGCGCTCACCACTGCCAAACTGCCGAGAGCCGGGGCCGTGTCCAGTTACCGTCGATGTTTGAAGCAGCGCACTGTTTCTGGAACAACTTGGCGGCGGCCGATGCGTACAGGTGTCAAAGAGAAACGACTATTTTACCCGGTTTTACAGTCCACGCAGACGGCAGTACATTCAGAGGCCAATGCAAGGTGACAGCCCAACGTCAAAAGCAGGAGAGTTCCTGTAAATTGTGAAGAGGCGGTTAAGCCGCATATGAGCGAGTTCGTCGCTCGCCACTGCCAACCTGAAGAGAGCCGGGCCGTGTCCAGATTTCGTCGATGTTTGAAGCAGGGCACTGTTGCTGGAACAACTTGACGGCGGCCGATGCGTAAAGCTGTCAAAGAGAAACGACTCTTTTAATCAAGTTTTACAGTCCACGAAGACGGCAGTAGATTCCCAGGCCAATGCAAGGTGACAGCCCCACGGCAAAAGCAGAAACGGACCTGTAAGATTTGCAGAGGCGTGAAAGCCGCATAGGCGCGTGTCCCTCGCTCGCCATTGCCTAACTGCCGAGAGCGGGGGCGGTGTCCAGCTACCGTCGATATTAGAAGCAGCGCACTGTTGCTGGAACAAATTGACGGCGGCCGATGCGTAAAGGTGTCCAAGAAAAACGGCTCTTTCAAACAAGTTTTACACTACGGTACACAAACGCTAAAATATCAAATCGCTGATCTCCTAAATATGTATCCGGGTATTATAGAAACCGTTCACAACAGTCGTTCCACGAAAGCATTTAGCAAAAAGATAAGCCATTTCTTTTTGTGACATAGCAGTGGCTTACTTTTTCTGCACATTTCTGCCCTATATTAAAAAAAAGAAGTAAAATCCATGTTTTTATTAGAAAAGAAAACCTTACTTTGGCCGGCCTAGTTAAGCTCTTGCCTTTTGTTATGTTCAGTCAGACCGATATTTGTATTTTATGTGCAATTCTGTGCAACAATGTTGACTCGCGAATATACTTTTTACAGCATTTCTTAATTGTGTACCTTAAGTGAATATGTGCAGTTTTTTTTTCTTTTTTGATGTTTTCGTGTATAATGTTATATGCAATGTCTCTTTGGTGTTATGATATGTTTTTCTTTTGTTAAACCTGCCCACTGCTCAGTGGTAGAGTGTAAAGGGGGCGGACGCTTCGTCAGGCAACTTTTGATTGCCTTTTTTTTCGCCTCCTCGGCAACCAAGTGTTGTTGAAATAAATCTGAATCTGAAACAGTTCACGCAGAAGGCAGTAGATTCCCGGACCAATGCAAGGTGACAGCCAGACGGCAAATGCAGGAATGAACCTGCAAATATACAGAGGCGCGCAAGCCGCATAAGCATGTGTCCGCCGCTCTCCACTGCCAAACTGCCGAGAGCGGGGGCCGTCCCCAGCAACCGTCGATGTTAGAAGCACCGCACTGTTGCTGGAACAACTTGATGGCGGCCGGTGCGTACAGGTGTCAGAGAGAAACGACTCTTTTAGCCAAATTTTAAAGTTAATGCAGACGGCAATAGATTCCGAGGCCAATGCAAGGTGACAGCCAGAGGGCAAAAGCAGGAACGGACCTGTAAGATTTGCAGACGCGTGCAAGTCGCATATGCGCGTGTTCGTCGCTCGCCACTGCCAAACTGCCGACAGCGGGGGCCGTGTCCAGCTGTCGTCGATGTTAGAAGCAGCGCAATGTTGCTGGAACAACTTGACTTCGGCCGACACGTACAGGTGTCAAAGAGAAACGATTCTTTTAACCATGTTTTACATTTCACGCAGACAGCCGTAGATTCCCAGGCCAATGCAAGGTGGCAGCCAGGCGGCAAAAACAGGAATGAACCTGTAAAATGTGCAGAGGCGTGAAAGCCACATAGGCGCGTGTCCGTCGCTCGCCACTGCCAAACTGCCAAGAGCGGGTGGCGTGTCCAGTTATCGTACAGGTGTCAAAGTGAAACGACTCTTTTACCCAGTTTTACAGTCCACGCAGACGGCAGTAGATTCCCGGGCCAGTGCAAGGTGACAGCCAGACGGCAAAAGCAGGAAAAGACCAGTAAACTGTGCAGAGACGTGCAAGCCGTATATGCGCGTGTTCGTCGCTCGCCACTGCCAAACTGCCGAGAGCGGGTTTCGTGTCCAACTGTCGTCGATTTTAGAAGCACTGGAACAACTTGACGGCGGACGATGCGCACAAGCATCAAATAGAAACGACTCTTAACAAAGTTCTACAGTCCACGCAGACGGCAGTAGGATCCCAGGCCAGTGCAAGCTGACAGCCAGACGGTTAAAGCAGGAACGGACCTGAAAAATGTGCAGAGACGTGCAAGCCGTATATGCGCGTGTCCATCGCTCGCGTTTGCCAAACTTCCGAGAGCCGGGGCCGTGTCCAGCCACCGTCGATGTTAGAAGCAGCGCACTGTTGCTTGAACAATTTGACGGCGGGCGATGCGTACAGGTGTCAAAGAGAAACGACTCTTTTAACCAAGTTTTACAGTTCACGCAGACGGCAGTAGATTCCCAGGCCACTGCAAGGTGGCAGCCAGACAGCAAAAACAAGAACGGACCTGTAAAATGTGCAGAGCCGTGCAAGCCGCATAAGCGCGTGTCCGCCGCTCGCCAGTGTCAAACTGCCGAGAGCGGAACCGTGTACAGCTACCGTCGATGTTAGAAGCAGCGCGCTGTTGCTGGAACAACTTGACGGCGGCCGATGCGTACAGATGTCAAAGAGAAACGACTCTTTTAACCAAGTTTTACAGTCCAGGCAGACGGCAGTACATTCCCAGGCCAATGCAAGGTGAGAGCCCGACGGCAAAAGCAGGAAAGGACCTGTAAAATGTGCAGAGGCGTGCAATCCGCATATGCGCGTGTCCGTCGCTCGCCACTGCCAAACTGCAGACAGCCGGGACAGTATCCATCTCCCGTGGATGTTGCTTAAAACAACGAAACATGCTGTTTTAGACCGAAACGACCTAAATCTTTACACATAGGTTCTACAAGTGTCCGTGTGATATGCGTCAAAACGTTTTCTCTCATAACTGCGCGAAAAGCATGTATTCGTGCTTAATACAAAGAGACAAGCTGTTTTAGACCAAAACGAGCTAATTCTGAACACATCGGATTTACAAGTGTCCGTGTGATACGCGTCAAAACTTTCTCTCTCAAAACTGCGCGAAAAGCATGTATTCGTGCTCAATGCAACTAAACAAGCAGTTTTAGACCGAAACGAGCTAAATCTGAACACATTGGTTTTACAAGTGTCCTAGTGATACGCGCCAAAACGTTTTCTCTCATAACTGCGCGAAAAGCATGTATTCGTGCTTAAAACAACAAAACAAGCTGTTTTAGACCGAAACGAGCTAAATCTGAACACATCGGTTTTACAAGTGTTCACGTGATACGCGTCAAAACTTTTTGTCTTATAACTGCGCGGAAAGCATCTATTCTTGCTTAAAACAACGAAACAAGCTGTTTTAGACCGAAACGAGCTAGATCTGAATACATCGGTTTTACCCCTCAAAACGTTTTCTCTCATAACTGCGCGAAAAGCATCTATTCGTGCTTAATACAACGAAACAAGCTGTTTTAGACCGAAACGAGCTAAATCTGAACACATCGGTTTTACAAGTGTCGTGATACGCGTCAAAACTTTCTCTCTCATAACTGCGCGAAAAGCATGTATTCGTGCTTTAATACAAAGAAACAAGCTGTTTTAGACCAAAACGAGCTTGATCTGAACACATCGGATTTACAAGTGTCCGTGTGATACGCGTCAAAACTTTTTCTCTCAAAACTGCGCGAAAAGCATGTATTCTTGCTTAATGCAACGAAACAAGCCGTTTGAGACCGAAACGAGCTAAATCTGAACACATCGGTTTTACAAGAGTCCGCGTGATACGCGTCAAAACGTTTTCTCTCATAACTGCGCGAAAAGCATGTATTCGTGCTTAATACAAAGAAACAAGCTGTTTTAGACCAAAACGAGCTAGATCTGAAAACATTGGATTTACAAGTGTCCATGTGATACGCGTCAAAACTTTTTCTCTCGAAACTGCGCGAAAACCATGTATTCTTGCTTAATGGAACGAAACAAGCCGTTTGAGACCGAAACGAGCTAAATCTGAACACATCGGTTTCACAAGTTTTCATGTGATACGCGTCAAAACTTCTGCTCTCATAACTGCGCGGAAAGCATCTATTCTTCCTTAAAACAACGTAACAATCTGTTTTAGACCAAAACGAGCTAGATCTGAACACATTTGTTTTACAAGTGTCCATGTGATACCCGTCAAAACTTTTTCCCTCAAAACTGCTCGAAAAGCATGTAGTCTTGCTTAAAACAAAGAAACAAGCTGTTTTAGACCAAAACGAGCTAGATCTGAACACATCGGTTTTACAAGTGTCCATGTGATACCCGTCAAAACTTTTTCTCTCATAACTGCGCGAAAAGCATGTATTCGTGCTTAATGCAACGAGACAAGCTGTTTTAGACCGAAACTAGCTAAATCTGAGCACATCGGTCTTACAAGTGTTCATGTGATACGCGTCAACACTTTATCTCTCATAACTGCGTGGAAAGCATCTATTCTTGCTTAAAACAACGAAACAAGCTGCTTTAAACCGAAACGAGCTAAATCTGAACACATCGGTCTTACAAGTGTTCATGTGATACGCGTCAACACTTTTTCTCTCATAACTGCGCGGAAAGCATGTATTCGTGCTTAATACAACGAAACAAGCTGTTTTAGACCAAAACGAGCTAAATCTGAACACATCGGATTTACAAGTGTCCGTGTGATACGCGTCAAAACTTTTTCTCTCAAAACTTCGCGAAAAGCATGTATTCCTGCTTAATGCAACGAAAGAAGCCGTTTTATACCGAAACGAGCTTAATCTGAAGACATCGGTTTTACAAGTGTCCGTGTGATACCCGTCAAAACGTTTTCTCTCATAACTGCGCGAAAAGCATGTATTCGTGCTTAATACAACGAAACAAGCTGTTTTAGACCAAAACGAGCTAGATCTGAACACATTGGATTTACAAGTGTCCATGTGGTACGCGTCAAATCTTTTTCATAACTGCGCGAAAAGCATGTATTCGTGCTTAATACAACGAAACAAGCTGTTTTAGACCGAAACGAGCTAAATCTTTACACATAGGTTCTAAAGTGTTCATGTGTTACGCGTCAAAACTGTTTCTCTCAAAACTGCGCGGAAAGCATCTATTCTTGTTTAAAACAACGAAATAAGCTGTTTTAGACCAAAACGAGCTAGATCTGAAAACATCGGATTTGCAAGTGTCCGTATGATACGCGTCAAAACTTTTTCTCTCAAAACTGCGCGAAAAGCATGTATTCGTGCTTAATACAACGAAACAAGCCGTTTTAGACCTAAACGAGCTAAATCTTTACACATAGGTTCTAAAGTGTCCGTGTGATACGCGTCAAAACTTTTTCTCTCATAAATGCGCGAAAAGCATGTATTCGTGCTTAATGCAACGAAACAAGCCGTTTTAGACCGAAACGAGCTAATTCTGAACACCGGTATTACGTTTCCACGTGATACGCGTCAAAACTTTTTCTCTCAAAACTGCGCGAAAACCATGTATTCGTGCTTAAAACAACGAAACAAGCTGTTTTAAACCGAAACGAGCTAAATCTTTACACATAGGTTCTTCAAGTGTCCGTGTGATATGCGTCAAAACGCTTTCTCTCATAACTGCGCGAAAAGCATGTATTCGTGCTTAATACAAAGAAACAAGCTGTTTTAGACCAAAACGAGCTAGATCTGAACACATCGGATTTACAAGTGTCCGTGTGATACGCATCAAAACTTTGTCTCTCAAAACTCCGCGAAAAGCTTGTATTCGTGCTCATGCAACTAAACAAGCCGTTTTAGACCGAAACGAGTTAAATCTGTACATATCGGATTTACACGTGTCCGTGTGATATGCGTCAAAACTTTTTCTCTCAAAACTGCGCGAAAAGCATGTATTCGTGCTTAATACAAAGAAACAAGCTGTTTTAGACCAAAACGAGCTTGATCTGAACACATCGGATTTACAAGTGTCCGTGTGATACGCGTCAAAACTTTTTCTCTCAAAACTGCGCGAAAAGCATCTATTCTTGCTTAAAACAACGAAACAAGCTGTTTTAGAGCAAAAGGAGCTAGATCTGAACACATCGGTTTTACAAGTGTCCGTATGATACGCGTCAAAACTTTTTGTCTTATAACTGCGCGGAAAGCATCTATTCTTGCTTAAAACAACGAAACAAGCTGTTTTAGACCGAAACGAGCTAGATCTGAATACATCGGTTTTACCCCTCAAAACTTTTTCTCTCAAACTGCGCGAAAAGCATCTATTCGTGCTTAATACAACGAAACAAGCTGTTTTAGACCGAAACGAGCTAAATCTGAACACATCGGTTTTACAAGTCTCGTGATACGCGTCAAAACTTTCTCTCTCATAACTGCGCGAAAAGCATGTATTCGTGCCTAATACAAAGAAACAAGCTGTTTTAGACCAAAACGAGCTTGATCTGAACACATCGTATTTACAAGTGTCCGTGTGATACGCGTCAAAACTTTTTCTCTCAAAACTGCGCGAAAAGCATCTATTCTTGCTTAAAACAACGGAACAAGCTGTTTTAGAGCAAAACGAGCTAGATCTGAACACATCGGTTTCACAAGTGTCCGTGTGATACGCGTCAAAACGTTTTCTCTCGTAACTGCGCGAAAAGCATGTATTCGTGCCTAATACAACGAAAGAAGCTGTTTTAGACCAAAACGAGCTAGATCTGAACACATTGGTTTCACAAGTGTCCGTGTGATACGCGTCAAAAGTTTTTCTCTCAAAACTTCGCGAAAAGCATGCATTCCTGCTTTATGCAACAAAAGAAGCCGTTTTATACCGAAACGAGCTTAATCTGAAGACATCGGTTTTACAAGTGTCCGTGTGATACCCGTCAAAACGTTTTCTCTCATAACTGCGCGAAAAGCATGTATTCGTGCTTAATACAACGAAACAAGCTGTTTTAGACCAAAACGAGCTAGATCTGAACACGTTGGATTTACAAGTGTCCATGTGATACGCGTGAAATCTTTTTCATAACTGCGCGAAAAGCATGTATTCGTGCTTAATACAACGAAACAAGCTGTTTTAGACCGAAACGAGCTAAATCTGAACACATCGGTTTACAAGTGTTCATGTGTTCCGCGTCAAAACTGTTTCTCTCAAAACTGCGCGGAAAGCATCTATTCTTGTTTAAAACAACGAAATAAGCTGTTTTAGACCAAAACGAGCTAGATCTGAAAACATCGGATTTACAAGTGTCCGTATGATACGCGTCAAAACGTTTTCTCTCATAACTGCGCGAAAAGCATGTATTCGTGCTTAATGCAACGTAACAAGCTGTTTTAGACCAAAACGAGCTAGATCTGAACACATTGCTTTTACAAGTGTCCATGTGATACCCGTCAAAACTTTTTCCCTCAAAACTGCTCGAAAAGCATGTATTCGTGCTTAAAACAACAAAACAAGCTGTTTTAGACCGAAACGAGCTAAATCTGAACACATCGGTTTTACAAGTGTTCACGTGATACGCGTCAAAACTTTTTGTCTTATAACTGCGCGGAAAGCATCTATTCTTGCTTAAAACAACGAAACAAGCTGTTTTAGGCCGAAACGAGCTAGATCTGAATACATCAGTTTTACCCCTCAAAACTTTTTCTCTCAAACTGCGCTAAAAGCATCTATTCGTGCTTAATACAACGAAACAAGCTGTTTAAGACCGAAACGAGCTAGATCTGAACACATTGGTTTTACAAGTGTCCATGTGATACCCGTCAAAACTTTTTCCCTCAAAACTGCTCGAAAAGCATGTAGTCTTGCTTAAAACAAAGAAACAAGCTGTTTTAGACCAAAACGAGCTAGATCTGAACACATCGGTTTTACAAGTGTCGTGATACGCGTCAAAACTTTCTCTCTCATAACTGCGCGAAAAGCATGTATTCGTGCTTAATACAAAGAAACAAGCTGTTTTAGACCAAAACGAGCTTGATCTGAACACATCGGATTTACAAGTGTCCGTGTGATACGCGTCAAAACTTTTTCTCTCAAAACTGCGCGAAAAGCATCTATTCTTGCTTAAAACAACGGAACAAGCTGTTTTAGAGCAAAACGAGCTAGATCTGAACACATCGGTTTTACAAGTGTCCGTGCGATACGCGTCAAAACGTTTTCTCTCGTAACTGCGCGAAAAGCATGTATTCGTGCCTAATACAACGAAAGGAGCTGTTTTAGACCAAAACGAGCTAGATCTGAACACATTGGTTTCACAAGTGTCCATGTGATACACGTCAAAAATTGTTCGCTCAAAATTGCCCTAAATGCATGTATTCGTGCTTAATACAAAGAAACAAGCTGTTTTAGACCAAAACGAGCTTGATCTGAACCCATCTGATTTACAAGTGTCCGTGTGACACGCGTCAAAACTTTTTCTCTCAAAACTGAGCGAAAAGCATCTATTCGTGCTTAATACAACGAAACAAGCTGTTTTAGACCGAAACGAGCTAAATCTGAACACATCAGTTTTACAAGTGTTCACGTGATACGCGTCAAAACTTTTTCTCTTATAACTGCGCAGAAAGCATCTATTCTTGCTTAAAACAACGAGACAAGCTGTTTTAAACCTTAACGAGCTGGCTCTGAACACATAGGTTTTACAAGTGTCGTGTTACGCGTCAAAACTTTCTCTCAAAACTGCGCGAAAAGCATGTATTCGTGCTTAATACAACCAAACAAGCTGTTTTAGACCGAAACGAGCTAAATCTGAACACATCGGTTTTACAAGTGTTCATGTGTTATGCGTCAAAACTTTTTCTCTCAAAACTGCGCGGAAAGCATCTATTCTTGTTTAAAACAAAGAAATAAGCTGTTTTAGAGCAAAACGAGCTAGATCTGAAAACATCGGATTTACAAGTGTCCGTATGATACGCGTCAAAACTTTTTCTCTCAAAACTGCGCGAAAAGCATGTATTCGTGCTTAATGCAACGAGACAAGCCGTTTGAGACCGAAACGAGCTAAATCTGAACACATCGGTTTTACAAGTTTTCATGTGATACGCGTCAAAACTTTTGCTCTCATAACTGCGCGGAAAGCATCTATTCTTGCTTAAAACTACGAAACAAGCTGTTTTAGAGCAAAATGAGCTAGATCTGAACACATCGGTTTTACAAGTGTCCGTGTGATACGCGTCAAAACGTTTTCTCTCATAACTGCGCGACAAGCATGTATTCGTGCCTAATACAACGAAACAAGCTGTTTTAGACCAAAACGAGCTAGATCTGAACACATCGGTATTACAAGTGTCCGTGTGATACGCGTCAAAATTTTTTCTCTCAAAACTGCGCGAAAAGCTTGTATTCGTGCTCAATGCAACGGAACAAGCCGTGAGACCGAAACGAGCTAAATCTGAACACATCGGTTTTACAAGTGTTCATGTGTTACGCGCCAAACTGTTTCTCTCAAAATTGCGCGGAAAGCATCTATTCTTGTTTAAAACAACGAAATAAGCCGTTTTAGACCGAAACGAGCTAAATCTTTACACATAGGTTCTAAAGTGTCCGTGTGATATGCGTCAAAACGTTTTCTCTCATAACTGCGCGAAAAGCATGTATTCGTGCTTAATACAAAGAAACAAGCTGTTTTAGACCAAAACGACCTCTATCTGAACACATCGGATTTACAAGTGTCCGTGTGATACGCGTCAAAACTTTTTCTCTCAAAACTGCACGAAAAGATTGTATTCGTGCTCAATGCAACGAAACAAGCCGTTTGAGACCGAAACGAGCTAAATCTGAACACATTGGTTTTACATGTGTTCATGTGTTACGCGTCAAAACTGTTTCTCTCAAAACTGCGCGGAAAGCATGTATTCGTGCTTAACAAGCCGTTTTAGACCGAAACGAGCTAATTCTGAACACCGGTATTACGTTTCCACTTGATACGCGTCAAAACGTTTTCTCTGAAACCTGCGCGAAAACTATGTATTCGTGCTTAAAACAACGAAACAAGCTGTTTTAAACCGAAACGAGCTAAATCTTTACACATAGGTTCTTCAAGTGTCCGTGTGATATGCGTCAAAACGCTTTCTCTCATAACTGCGCGAAAAGCATGTATTCGTGCTTAATACAAAGAAACAAGCTGTTTTAGACCAAAACGAGCTAGATCTGAACACATCGGATTTACAAGTGTCCGTGTGATACGCGTCAAAACTTTGTCTCTCAAAACTGCGCGAAAAGCTTGTATTCGTGCTCATGCAACTAAGCAAGCCGTTTTAGACCGAAACGAGTTAAAACTGAACATATCGGATTTACAAGTGTCCTTGTGATACGCGTCAAAACTTTTTTTCTCAAAACTGCGCGAAAAGCTTGTATTCGTGCTCAATGCAACTAAACAAGCCGTGTTAGACCGAAACGAGCTAAATCTGAACTCATCGGTTTTACAAGTGTCCGTGTGATAGGCGTCAAACGTTTTCTTTCATAACTGCGCGAAAAGCATGTATTCCTGCTTAATGCAACGAAACAAGTCGTTTTAGACCGAAACGAGATTAATCTGAACACATCGGTTTTACAAGTGTCCGTGTGATACGCGTCAAAACGTTTTCTCTCATAACTGCGCGAAAAGCATGTATTCGTGCTTAATACATCGAAAAAGCTGTTTTAGACCAAAACGAGTTAAATCTGAACACATCGGTTTTACAAGTATCCGCGTGATACGCGTTAAAACGTTTTCTCTCATAACTGCACGAAAAGCATGTATTCGTGCTTAATGCAACGTAACAAGCTGTTTTAGACCAAAACGAGCTAGATCTGAACACATCGGTTTTACAAGTGTCCATGTGATACGCGTCAAAACTTTTTCTCTCATAACTGCGCGAAAAGCATGTATTCGTGCTTAATGCAACGAGACAAGCTGTTTTAGACCGAAACTAGGTAAATCTGAGCACATCGGTCTTACAAGTGTTCATGTGATACGCGTCAACACTTTTTCTCTCATAACTGCGCGGAAAGCATGTATTCGTGCTTAATACAACGAAACAAGCTGTTTTAGACCAAAACGAGCTAGATCTGAACACATTGGATTTACAGTGTCCATGTGATACGCGTCAAATCTTTTTCATAAATGCGCGAAAAGCATGTATTCGTGCTTAATACAACGAAACAAGCTGTTTTAGACCGAAACGAGCTAAATATGAACACATCGGTTTTACAAGTGTTCATGTGTTACGCGTCAAAACTGTTTCTCTCAAAACTGCGCGGAAAGCATCTATTCTTGTTTAAAACAACGAAATAAGCTGTTTAAGACCAAAACGAGCTAGATCTGAAAACATCGGATTTACAAGTGTCCGTATGATACGCGTCAAAACTTTTTCTCTCAGAACTGCGCGAAAAGCATGTATTCGTGCTTAATACAACGAAACAAGCCGTTTTAGACCGAAACGAGCTAATTCTGAACACCGGTATTACGTTTCCACGTGATACGCGTCAAAACTGTTTCTCTCAAAACTGCGCGAAAACCATGTATTCGTGCTTAAAACAACGAAACAAGCTGTTTTAAACCGAAACGAGCTAAATCTTTACACATGGGTTTTTCAAGTGTCCGTGTGATATGCGTCAAAACGCTTTCTCTCATAACTGCGCGAAAAGCATGTATTCGTGCTTAATACAAAGAAACAAGCTGTTTTAGACCAAAACGAGCTAGATCTGAACACATCGGATTTACAAGTGTCCGTGTGATACGCATCAAAACATTGTCTCTCAAAACTTCGCGAAAAGCATGTATTCCTGCTTAATGCAACGAAACAAGCCGTTTTAGACCGAAACGAGTTAAATCTGAACACATCGGTTTTACAAGTGTCCGTGTGATACGCGTCAAAGCGTTTTCTCTCATAACTGCGCGAAAAGCATGTATTCGTGCTTAATACAACGAAAAAGCTGTTTTAGACCGAAACGAGCTAAATCTGAACACATCGGTTTTACAAGTATCCGCGTGATACGCGTCAGAACGTTTTCTCTCATAACTGCGCGGAAAGCATGTATTCGTGCTTAATGCAACGTAACAAGCTGTTTTAGACCAAAACGAGCTAGATCTGAACACATTGGTTTTACAAGTGTCCATGTGATACCCGTCAAAACTTTTTCCCTCAAAACTGCTCGAAAAGCATGTAGTCTTGCTTAAAACAAAGAAACAAGCTGTTTTAGACTAAAACGAGCTAGATCTGAACACGTCGGTTTTAGAAGTGTGCATGTGATACGCGTCAAAACTTTTTCTCTCATAACTGCGCGAAAAGCATGTATTCATGCTTAATGCAACGAGACAAGCTGTTTTAGACCGAAACTAGCTAAATCTGAGCACATCGGTCTTACAAGTGTTCATGTGATACGCGTCAACACTTTATCTCTCATAACTGCGTGGAAAGCATCTATTCTTGCTTAAAACAACGAAACAAGCTGCTTTAAACCGAAACGAGCTAAATCTGAACACATCGGTCTTACAAGTGTTCATGTGATACGCGTCAACACTTTTTCTCTCATAACTGCGCGGAAAGCATGTATTCGTGCTTAATACAACGAAACAAGCTGTTTTAGACCAAAACGAGCTAAATCTGAACACGTCGGATTTACAAGTGTCCGTGTGATACGCGTCAAAACTTTTTCTCTCAAAACTTCGCGAAAAGCATGTATTCCTGCTTAATGCAACAAAAAAAGCCGTTTTATACCGAAACGAGCTTAATCTGAAGACATCGGTTTTACAAGTGTCCGTGTGATACCCGTCAAAACGTTTTCTCTCATAACTGCGCGAAAAGCATGTATTCTTGCTTAATACAACGAAACAAGCTGTTTTAGACCAAAACGAGCTAGATCTGAACACATTGGATTTACAAGTGTCCATGTGATACGCGTCAAATCTTTTTCATAACTGCGCGAAAAGCATGTATTCGTGCTTAATACAACGAAACAAGCTGTTTTAGACCGAAACGAGCTAAATCTGAACACATCGGTTTTACAAGTGTTCATGTGTTAAGCGTCAAAACTTTTTCTCTCATAATTGCGCGGAAAGCATCTATTCTTGCTTGAAACAAAGAAATAATCTGTTTTAGACCAAAACGAGCTAGATCTGAAAACATCGGGTTTACAAGTGTCAGTGTGATACGCGTCAAAACTTTTTCTCTCAAAACTGCGCGAAAAGCATGTATTCTTGCTTAATGCAACGAAACAAGCCGTTTTAGACCGAAACAAGCTAAATCTGAACACATCGGTTTTACAAGTGTCCTTGTGATACGCGTCCAAACATTTTCTCTCATAACTGCGCGAAAAGCATGTATTCGTGCTTAATACAACGAAACAAGCTGTTTTAGACCAAAACGAGCTAGATCTGAACACATCGGTTTTACAACTGTCCGTGATATGCGTCAAAACTTTTTCTCTCATAACTGCGCGAAAAGCATGTATTCGTGCTTAATACAACGAAACAAGCTGTTTTAGACCGAAACGAGCTAAATCTGAACACATCAGTTTTACAAGTGTTCACGTGATACGCGTCATAACTTTTTCTCTTATAACTGCGCAGAAAGCATCTATTCTTGCTTAAAACAACGAGACAAGCTGTTTTAAACCGAAACGAGCTGGGTCTGAACACATCGGTTTTACAAGTGTCGTGTTACGCGTCAAAACTTTCTCTCTCATAACTGCGCGAAAAGCATGTATTCGTGCTTAATACAAAGAAACAAGCTGTTTTAGACCAAAACGAGCTTGATCTGAACCCATCTGATTTACAAGTGTCCGTGTGACACGCGTCAAAACTTTTTCTCTCAAAACTGAGCGAAAAGCATCTATTCGTGCTTAATACAACGAAACAAGCTGTTTTAGACCGAAACGAGCTAAATCTGAACACATCAGTTTTACAAGTGTTCACTTGATACGCGTCAAAACTTTTTCTCTTATAACTGCGCAGAAAGCATCTATTCTTGCTTAAAACAACGAGACAAGCTGTTTTAAACCTTAACGAGCTGGCTCTGAACACATAGGTTTTACAAGTGTCGTGTTACGCGTCAAAACTTTCTCTCAAAACTGCGCGAAAAGCATGTATTCGTGCTTAATACAACCAAACAAGCTGTTTTAGACCGAAACGAGCTAAATCTGAACACATCGGTTTTACAAGTGTTCATGTGTTATGCGTCAAAACTTTTTCTCTCATAACTGCGCGGAAAGCATCTATTCTTGCTTAAAACAACGAAATAAGCTGTTTTAGACCAAAACGAGCTAGATCTGAAAACATCGGGTTTACAAGGGTCCGTGTGATACGCGTCAAAACTTTTTCTCTCAAAACTGCGCGAAAAGCATGTATTCGTGCTTAATACAAAGAAACAACCTGTTTTAGACCGAAACGAGCTAAATCTGAACACATCGGTTTTACGAGTGTTCATGTGTTAAGTGTCAAAACTTTTTCTCTCATAATTGCGCGGAAAGCGTCTATTCTTGCTTAAAACAAAGAAATAATCTGTTTTAGACCAAAACGAGCTAGATCTGAAAACATCGGGTTTACAAGTGTCCGTGTGATACGCGTCAAAACTTTTTCTCTCATAACTGCGCGAAAAGCATGTATTCGTGCCTAATACAACGAAACAAGCCGTTTTAGACCGAAACGAGCTAAATCTGAACACATTAGTTTTACAAGTGTCCTTGTGATACCCGTCAAAACGTTTTCTCATAACTCCGCGAAAAGCATGTATTCGTGCTTAAAACAGCGAAACAAGCTGTTTTAGACCGAAACGAGCTAAATCTGAACACATCGGTTTTACAAGAGTTCACGTGATACGCGTCAACTTTTTCTTTTATAACTGCGCGGAAAGCATCTATTCTTGCTTAAAACAACGAAACAAGCTGTTTTAGACCGAAACGATCTAGATCTGAATACATCGGTTTTACCCCTCAAAACTTTTTCTCTCATAACTGCGCGAAAAGCATCTATTCTTGCTTAATACAACGAAACAAGCTGTTTTAGACCGAAACGAGTTTAATCTGAACACATCGGTTTTACAAGTGTTCATGGGTTACGCGTCAAAACTTTTTCTCTCATAACTGCGCGGAAAGCATCTATTCTTGCTTAAAACAACGAAACAAGCTGTGTTAGACCGAAACGAGCTAAATCTTTACACATAGGTTCTAAAAGTGTCGGTGTGATAAACGTCAAAATGTTTTCTCTCATAACTACGCGAAAAGCATGTATTCGGGCTTAATACAAAGAAACAAGCTGTTTTAGACCAATACGAGCTATATCTGAACACTTCGGATTTACAAGTGTCCGTGTGATACGCGTCAAAACTTTTTCTCTCAAAACTGCGCGAAAACCATGTATCCGTGCTCAATGCAACTAAACTAGCCGTTTTAGACCGAAAAGAGCTAAACCTGAACACATCCGTTTTACAAGTGTCCTTCTGATACGCGTCAAAACGTTTTCTCTTATAGCTGCGCAGAAAGCATCTATTCTTGCTTAAAACAACGAAACAAGCTGTTTTAGACCGAAACGAGCTAAATCTGAACACATCGGTTTTACAAGTGTTCACGTGATACGCGTCAAAACGTTTTCTCTTATAACTGCGCAGAAAGCATCTATTCTTGCTTAAAACGAGACAAGCTGTTTTAGACCGAAACGAGCCAAATCTGAACACATCGGCATTACAAGTGTCCATGTGATACGCGTCAAAACTTTTTCTCTCATAACTGCGCGAAAAGCATGTATTCGTGCTTAATAAAAAGAAACAAGCTGTTTTAGACCGAAACGAGCTAGATCTGAACATATCGGTTTTAAAAGTGTCCATAATAAAAACATAGGGTCACTGACCAAGTCAAAATTTTAAAGAAACGTATTGACGTTTCGGAAGCCCTACGGCTTCCTTGTTCAGATTGTGAACAAGGAAGCCGTAGGGCTTCCGAAACGTCAATACGTTTCTTTAAAATTTTGACTTGGTCAGTGACCCTATGTTTTTATTATGCCTCTACCTGACCAGACGACGTTTCGTCAAACTCTTGACTACATACAAGTGTCCATGTGATACGCGTCAAAACTTTTGCTCTCATAACTGCGCGAAAAGCATGTATTCGTGCTTAATGCAACGAGACAAGCTGTTTTAGACCGAAACTAGCTAAATCTGAACACATCCGTTTTACAAGTGTCCTTGTGATACGCGTCAACACGTTTTCTCTCATAACTGCGCGAAAAGCATGTATTCGTACTTAAAACAACGATACAAGCTGTTTTAGACCGAAACGAGCTAAATCTGAACACATCGGTTTTACAAGTGTCCATGTGATACGCGTGAAAACTTTTTCTCTCATAACTGCGCAGAAAGCATCTATTCTTGCTTAAAACAACGAGACAAGCTGTTTTAAACCGAAACGAGCTGGGTCTGAACACATCGGTTTTACAAGTGTCGTGTTACGCGTCAAAACTTTCTCTCTCATAACTGCGCGAAAAGCATGTATTCGTGCTTAATACAAAGAAACAAGCTGTTTTAGACCGAAACGAGCTAAATCTGAACACATCAGTTTTACAAGTGTTCACGTGATACGCGTCAAAACTTTTTCTCTTATAACTGCGCAGAAAGCATCTATTCTTGCTTAAAACAACGAGACAAGCTGTTTTAAACCGAAACGAGCTGGGTCTGAACACATCGGTTTTACAAGTGTCGTGTTACGCGTCAAAACTTTCTCTCTCATAACTGCGCGAAAAGCATGTATTCTTGCTTAAAACAAAGAAACAAGCTGTTTTAGACCAAAACGAGCTTGATCTGAACCCATCTGATTTACAAGTGTCCGTGTGACACGCGTCAAAACTTTTTCTCTCAAAACAGCGAAAAGCATCTATTCGTGCTTAATACAACGAAACAAGCTGTTTTAGACCGAAACGAGCTAAATCTGAACACATCAGTTTTACAAGTGTTCACGTGATACGCGTCAAAACTTTTTCTCTTATAACTGCGCAGAAAGCATCTATTCTTGCTTAAAACAACGAGAAAAGTTGTTTTAAACCGAAACGAGCTGGCTCTGAACACATCGGTTTTACAAGTGTCGTGTTACGCGTCAAAACTTTCTCTCAAAACTGCGCGAAAAGCATGTATTCGTGCTTAATACAACGAAACAAGCTGTTTTAGACCGAAACGAGCTAAATCTGAACACATCGGTTTTGCAAGTGTTCATGTGTTACGCGTCAAAACTTTTTCTCTCATAACTGCGCGGAAAGCATCTATTCTTGCTTAAAACAACGAAATAAGCTGTTTTAGACCAAAACGAGCTATATCTGAACACTTCGGATTTACAAGTGTCCGTGTGATACGCGTCAAAACTTTTTCTCTCAAAACTGCGCGAAAACCATGTATCCGTGCTCAATGCAACTAAACTAGCCGTTTTAGACCGAAAAGAGCTAAACCTGAACACATCCGTTTTACAAGTGTCTTTCTGATACGCGTCAAATCGTTTTCTCTTATAACTGCGCAGAAAGCATCTATTCTTGCTTAAAACGAGACAAGCTGTTTTAGACCGAAACGATCTAGATCTGAATACATCGGTTTTACCCCTCAAAACTTTTTCTCTCATAACTGCGCGAAAAGCATCTATTCTTGCTTAAAACAACGAAACAAGCTGTTTTAGACCGAAACGAGCTAAATCTTTACACATAGGTTCTAAAAGTGTCGTTGTGATAAACGTCAAAATGTTTTCTCTCATAACTACGCGAAAAGCATGTATTCGGGCTTAATACAAAGAAACAAGCTGTTTTAGACCAATACGAGCTATATCTGAACACTTCGGATTTACAAGTGTCCGTGTGATACGCGTCAAAACTTTTTCTCTCAAAACTGCGCGAAAACCATGTATCCGTGCTCAATGCAACTAAACTAGCCGTTTTAGACCGAAAAGAGCTAAACCTGAACACATCCGTTTTACAAGTGTCTTTCTGATACGCGTCAAATCGTTTTCTCTTATAACTGCGCAGAAAGCATCTATTCTTGCTTAAAACGAGACAAGCTGTTTTAGACCGAAACGAGCCAAATCTGAACACATCGGCATTACAAATGTCCATGTGATACGCGTCAAAACTTTTTCTCTCATAACTGCGCGAAAAGCATGTATTCGTGCTTAATAAAAAGAAACAAGCTGTTTTTGACCGAAACGAGCTAGATCTGAACATATCGGTTTTACAAGTGTCCATAATAAAAACATAGGGTCACTGACCAAGTCAAAATTTTAAAGAAACGTAGTGACGTTTCGGAAGCCCTACGGCTTCCTTGTTCAGATTGTGAACAAGGAAGCCGTAGGGCTTCCGAAACGTCAATACGTTTCTTTAAAATTTTGACTTGGTCAGTGACCCTATGTTTTTATTATGCCTCTACCTGACCAGACGACGTTTCGTCAAACTCTTGACTACATACAAGTGTCCATGTGATACGCGTCAAAACGTTTGCTCTCATAACTGCGCGAAAAGCATGTATTCGTGCTTAATGCAACGAGACAAGCTGTTTTAGACCGAAACTAGCTAAATCTGAACACATCCGTTTTACAAGTGTCCTTGTGATACGCGTCAAAACGTTTTCTCTCATAACGGCGCGAAAAGCATGTATTCGTACTTAAAACAACGATACAAGCTGTTTTAGACCGAAACGAGCTAAATCTGAACACATCGGTTTTACAAGTGTCCATGTGATACGCGTGAAAACTTTTTCTCTCATAACTGCGCGAAAAGCATGTATTCGCGCTTAATACAACGAAACAAGCTGTTTTAGACCGAAACGAGCTAAATCTGAAAACATCGGTATTACAAGTGTCAACGTGATACGCGTCAAAACTTTTTCTCTTATAACTGCGCGAAAAGCATGTATTCGTGCTTAAAACTACGAAACAAGCTGTTTTAGACCAAAACGAGCAAGATCGGAACACATCGGTTTTACAAGCGTCCATGATACGCGTCAAAACTTTTTCTCTCATAACTGCGCGAAAAGCATGTATTCGTGCTTAATACAACGAAACAAGCTGTTTTAGACCGAAACGAGCTAAATCTGAACGCATCGGTTTTACAAGTGTTCATGTGTTACGCGTCAAAACTTTTTCTCTCATAACTGCGCGGAAAGCATCTATTCTTGCTTAAAACAACGATATAAGCTGTTTTAGACCAAAACGAGCTAGATCTGAAAACATCGGGTTTACAAGGGTCTGTGTGATACGCGTCAAAACTTTTTCTCTCAAAACTGCGCGAAAAGCATGTATTCGTGCTTAATGCAACGAAACAAGCTGTTTTAGACAAAAACGAGCTAGATCTGAACACATCGGTTTTACAAGTGTCCGTGATACGCGTCAAAACTTTTTCTCTCATAACTGCGCGGAAAGCATCTATTCTTGCTTAAAACAACGAAACAAGCTGTTTTAGACCGAAACGAGCTAAATCTTTACACATAGGTTCTAAAAGTGTCGGTGTGATAAACGTCAAAATGTTTTCTCTCATAACTACGCGAAAAGCATGTATTCGGGCTTAATACAAAGAAACAAGCTGTTTTAGACCAATACGAGCTAGATCTGAACACTTCGGATTTACAAGTGTCCGTGTGATACGCGTCAAAACTTTCTCTCTAAAAACTGCGCGAAAAGCATGTATCCGTGCTCAATGCAACTAAACAAGCCGTTTTAGACCGAAACGAGCTAAACCTGAACACATCCGTTTTAGAAGTGTCCTTGTGATACGCGTCAAAACGTTTTCTCTTATAGCTGCGCAGAAAGCATCTATTCTTGCTTAAAACAACGAAACAAGCTGTTTTAGACCGAAACGAGCTAAATCTGAACACATGGGTTTTTCAAGTGTCCGTGTGATATGCGTCAAAACGCTTTCTCTCATAACTGCGCGAAAAGCATGTATTCGTGCTTAATACAAAGAAACAAGCTGTTTTAGACCAAAACGAGCTAGATCTGAACACATCGGATTTACAAGTGTCCGTGTGATACGCATCAAAACTTTGTCTCTCAAAACTTCGCGAAAAGCATGTATTCCTGCTTAATGCAACGAAACAAGCCGTTTTAGACCGAAACGAGTTAAATCTGAACACATCGGTTTTACAAGTGTCCGTGTGATACGCGTCAAAGCGTTTTCTCTCATAACTGCGCGAAAAGCATGTATTCGTGCTTAATACAACGAAAAAGCTGTTTTAGACCGAAACGAGCTAAATCTGAACACATCGGTTTTACAGTATCCGCGTGATACGCGTCAGAACGTTTTCTCTCATAACTGCGCGAAAAGCATGTATTCGTGCTTAATGCAACGTAACAAGCTGTTTTAGACCAAAACGAGCTAGATCTGAACACATTGGTTTTACAAGTGTCCATGTGATACCCGTCAAAACTTTTTCCCTCAAAACTGCTCGAAAAGCATGTAGTCTTGCTTAAAACAAAGAAACAAGCTGTTTTAGACCAAAACGAGCTAGATCTGAACACGTCGGTTTTACAAGTGTGCATGTGATACGCGTCAAAACTTTTTCTCTCATAACTGCGCGAAAAGCATGTATTCGTGCTTAATGCAACGAGACAAGCTGTTTTAGACCGAAACTAGCTAAATCTGAGCACATCGGTCTTACAAGTGTTCATGTGATACGCGTCAACACTTTATCTCTCATAACTGCGTGGAAAGCATCTATTCTTGCTTAAAACAACGAAACAAGCTGCTTTAAACCGAAACGAGCTAAATCTGAACACATCGGTCTTACAAGTGTTCCTGTGATACGCGTCAACACTTTTTCTCTCATAACTGCGCGGAAAGCATGTATTCGTGCTTAATACAACGAAACAAGCTGTTTTAGACCAAAACGAGCTAAATCTGAACACGTCGGATTTACAAGTGTCCGTGTGATACGCGTCAAAACTTTTTCTCTCAAAACTTCGCGAAAAGCATGTATTCCTGCTTAATGCAACAAAAAAAGCCGTTTTATACCGAAACGAGCTTAATCTGAAGACATCGGCTTTACAAGTGTCCGTGTGATACCCGTGAAAACTTTTTCTCTCATAACTGCGCGAAAAGCATGTATTCTTGCTTAATACAACGAAACAAGCTGTTTTAGACCAAAACGAGCTAGATCTGAACACATTGGATTTACAAGTGTCCATGTGATACGCGTCAAATCTTTTTCATAACTGCGCGAAAAGCATGTATTCGTGCTTAATACAACGAAACAAGCTGTTTTAGACCGAAACGAGCTAAATCTGAACACATCGGTTTTACAAGTGTTCATGTGTTAAGCGTCAAAACTTTTTCTCTCATAATTGCGCGGAAAGCATCTATTCTTGCTTAAAACAAAGAAATAATCTGTTTTAGACCAAAACGAGCTAGATCTGAAAACATCGGGTTTACAAGTGTCAGTGTGATACGCGTCAAAACTTTTTCTCTCAAAACTGCGCGAAAAGCATGTATTCTTGCTTAATGCAACGAAACAAGCCGTTTTAGACCGAAACAAGCTAAATCTGAACACATCGGTTTTACAAGTGTCCTTGTGATACGCGTCCAAACATTTTCTCTCATAACTGCGCGAAAAGCATGTATTCGTGCTTAATACAACGAAACAAGCTGTTTTAGACCAAAACGAGCTAGATCTGAACACATCGGTTTTACAACTGTCCGTGATATGCGTCAAAACTTTTTCTCTCATACCTGCGCGAAAAGCATGTATTCGTGCCTAATACAACGAAACAAGCCGTTTTAGACCGAGACGAGCTAAATCTGAACATATTCGTTTTACAAGTGTCCTTGTGATACCCGTCAAAACGTTTTCTCATAACTCCGCGAAAAGCATGTATTCTTGCTTAAAACAACGACACAAGCTGTTTTAGACCGAAACGATCTAGATCTGAATACATCGGTTTTACCCCTCAAAACTTTTTCTCTCATAACTGCGCGAAAAGCATGTATTCGTGCTTATTACAACGAAACAAGCTGTTTTAGACCGAAACGAGCTAAATCTGAACACATCAGTTTTACAAGTGTTCACGGGATACGCGTCATAACTTTTTCTCATATAACTGCGCAGAAAGCATCTATTCTTGCTTAAAACAACGAGACAAGCTGTTTTAAACCGAAACGAGCTGGGTCTGAACACATCGGTTTTACAAGTGTCGTGTTACGCGTCAAAACTTTCTCTCTCATAACTGCGCGAAAAGCATGTATTCGTGCTTAATACAAAGAAACAAGCTGTTTTAGACCAAAACGAGCTTGATCTGAACCCATCTGATTTACAAGTGTCCGTGTGACACGCGTCAAAACTTTTTCTCTAAAAACTGAGCGAAAAGCATCTATTCGTGCCTAATACAACGAAACAAGCTGTTTTAGACCGAAACGAGCTAAATCTAAACACATCAGTTTTACAAGTGTTCACGTGATACGCGTCAAAACTTTTTCTCTTATAACTGCGCAGAAA
Source organism: Amblyomma americanum (assembly GCF_052857255.1). NCBI lineage: Eukaryota > Metazoa > Arthropoda > Arachnida > Ixodida > Ixodidae > Amblyomma > Amblyomma americanum. The sequence continues at coordinate 162,863,418 of NC_135504.1, read as the reverse complement.
GCATCTATTCTTGCTTAAAACAACGAGACAAGCTGTTTTAAACCGAAACGAGCTGGCTCTGAACACATCGGTTTTACAAGTGTCGTGTTACGCGTCAAAACTTTCTCTCAAAACTGCGCGAAAAGCATGTATTCGTGCTTAATACAAAGAAACAAGCTGTTTTAGACCAAAACGAGCTTGATCTGAACCCATCTGATTTACAAGTGTCCGTGTGACACGCGTCAAAACTTTTTCTCTCAAAACTGAGCGAAAAGCATCTATTCGTGCTTAATACAACGAAACAAGCTGTTTTAGACCAAAACGAGCTGGATCTGAAAACATCGGGTTTACAAGGGTCCGTGTGATACGCGTCAAAACTTTTTCTCTCAAAACTGCGCGAAAAGCATGTATTCGTGCTTAATACAACGAAACAAGCTGTTTTAGACCGAAACGAGCTAAATCTGAACACATCGGTTTTACAAGTGTTCATGTGTTAAGCGTCTATTCTTGCTTAAAACAAAGAAATAATCTGTTTTAGACCAAAACGAGCTAGATCTGAAAACATCGGGTTTACAAGTGTCCGTGTGATACGCGTCAAAACTTTTTCTCTCATAACTGCGCGAAAAGCATGTATTCGTGCCTAATACAACGAAACAAGCCGTTTTAGACCGAAACGAGCTAAATCTGAACACATTCGTTTTACAAGTGTCCTAGTGATACCCGTCAAAACGATTTCTCATAACTCCGCGAAAAGCATGTATTCGTGCTTAAAACAGCGAAACAAGCTGTTTTAGACCGAAACGAGCTGGCTCTGAACACATCGGTTTTACAAGTGTCGTGTTACGCGTCAAAACTTTCTCTCAAAACTGCGCGAAAAGCATGTATTCGTGCTTAATACAACCAAACAAGCTGTTTTAGACCGAAAAGAGCTAAATCTGAACACATCGGTTTTACAAGTGTTCATGTGTTACGCGTCAAAACTTTTTCTCTCATAACTGCGCGGAAAGCATCTATTCTTGCTTAAAACAACGAAATAAGCTGTTTTAGACCAAAACGAGCTAGATCTGAAAACATCGGGTTTACAAGGGTCCGTGTGATACGCGTCAAAACTTTCTCTCTCATAACTGCGCGAAAAGCATGTATTCGTGCTTAATACAAAGAAACAAGCTGTTTTAGACCAAAACGAGCTTGATCTGAACCCATCTGATTTACAAGTGTCCGTGTGACACGCGTCAAAACTTTTTCTCTCAAAACTGAGCGAAAAGCATCTATTCGTGCCTAATACAACGAAACAAGCTGTTTTAGACCGAAACGAGCTAAATCTGAACACATCAGTTTTACAAGTGTTCACGTGATACGCGTCAAAACTTTTTCTCTTATAACTGCGCAGAAAGCATCTATTCTTGCTTAAAACAACGAGACAAGCTGTTTTAAACCGAAACGAGCTGGCTCTGAACACATCGGTTTTACAAGTGTCGTGTTACGCGTCAAAACTTTCTCTCAAAACTGCGCGAAAAGCATGTATTCGTGCTTAATACAACGAAACAAGCTGTTTTAGACCGAAACGAGCTAAATCTGAACACATCGGTTTTACAAGTGTTCATGTGTTAAGTGTCAAAACTTTTTCTCTCATAATTGCTCGGAAAGCGTCTATTCTTGCTTAAAACAAAGAAATAATCTGTTTTAGACCAAAACGAGCTAGATCTGAAAACATCGGGTTTACAAGTGTCCGTGTGATACGCGTCAAAACTTTTTCTCTCATAACTGCGCGAAAAGCATGTATTCGTGCCTAATACAACGAAACAAGCCGTTTTAGACCGAAACGAGCTAAATCTGAACACATTCGTTTTACAAGTGTCCTAGTGATACCCGTCAAAACGTTTTCTCATAACTCCGCGAAAAGCATGTATTCGTGCTTAAAACAGCGAAACAAGCTGTTTTAGACCGAAACGAGCTAAATCTGAACACATCGGTTTTACAAGAGTTCACGTGATACGCGTCAACTTTTTCTCTTATAACTGCGCGGAAAGCATCTATTCTTGCTTAAAACAACGAAACAAGCTGTTTTAGACCGAAACGATCTAGATCTGAATACATCGGTTTTACCCCTCAAAACTTTTTCTCTCATAACTGCGCGAAAAGCATCTATTCTTGCTTAATACAACGAAACAAGCTGTTTTAGACCGAAACGAGTTTAATCTGAACACATCGGTTTTACAAGTGTTCATGGGTTACGCGTCAAAACTTTTTCTCTCATAACTGCGCGGAAAGCATCTATTCTTGCTTAAAACAACGAAACAAGCTGTTTTAGGCCGAAACGAGCTAAATCTTTACACATAGGTTCTAAAAGTGTCGGTGTGATAAACGTCAAAATGTTTTCTCTCATAACTACGCGAAAAGCATGTATTCGGGCTTAATACAAAAAAACAAGCTGTTTTGACCAATACGACCTATATCTGAACACTTCGGATTTACAAGTGTCCGTGTGATACGCGTCAAAACTTTCTCTCAAAACTGCGCGAAAACCATGTATCCGTGCTCAATGCAACTAAACAAGCCGTTTTAGACCGAAAAGAGCTAAACCTGAACACATCCGTTTTACAAGTGTCCTTCTGATACGCGTCAAAACGTTTTCTCTTATAGCTGCGCAGAAAGCATCTATTCTTGCTTAAAACAACGAAACAAGCTGTTTTAGACCGAAACGAGCTAAATCTGAACACATCGGTTTTACAAGTATCCGCGTGATACGCGTCAGAACGTTTTCTCTCATAACTGCGCGAAAAGCATGTATTCGTGCTTAATGCAACGTAACAAGCTGTTTTAGACCAAAACGAGCTAGATCTGAACACATTGGTTTTACAAGTGTCCATGTGATACCCGTCAAAACTTTTTCCCTCAAAACTGCTCGAAAAGCATGTAGTCTTGCTTAAAACAAAGAAACAAGCTGTTTTAGACCAAAACGAGCTAGATCTGAACACGTCGGTTTTACAAGTGTGCATGTGATACGCGTCAAAACTTTTTCTCTCATAACTGCGCGAAAAGCATGTATTCGTGCTTAATGCAACGAGACAAGCTGTTTTAGACCGAAACTAGCTAAATCTGAGCACATCGGTCTTACAAGTGTTCATGTGATACGCGTCAACACTTTATCTCTCATAACTGCGTGGAAAGCATCTATTCTTGCTTAAAACAACGAAACAAGCTGCTTTAAACCGAAACGAGCTAAATCTGAACACATCGGTCTTACAAGTGTTCATGTGATACGCGTCAACACTTTTTCTCTCATAACTGCGCGGAAAGCATGTATTCGTGCTTAATACAACGAAACAAGCTGTTTTAGACTAAAACGAGCTGGCTCTGAACACATCGGTTTTACAAGTGTCGTGTTACGCGTCAAAACTTTCTCTCAAAACTGCGCGAAAAGCATGTATTCGTGCTTAATACAACCAAACAAGCTGTTTTAGACCGAAACGAGCTAAATCTGAACACATCGGTTTTACAAGTGTTCATGTGTTACGCGTCAAAACTTTTTCTCTCATAACTGCGCGGAAAGCATCTATTCTTGCTTAAAACAACGAAATAAGCTGTTTTAGACCAAAACGAGCTAGATCTGAAAACATCGGGTTTACAAGGGTCCGTGTGATACGCGTCAAAACTTTCTCTCTCATAACTGCGCGAAAAGCATGTATTCGTGCTTAATACAAAGAAACAAGCTGTTTTAGACCAAAACGAGCTTGATCTGAACCCATCTGATTTACAAGTGTCCGTGTGACACGCGTCAAAACTTTTTCTCTCAAAACTGAGCGAAAAGCATCTATTCGTGCCTAATACAACGAAACAAGCTGTTTTAGACCGAAACGAGCTAAATCTGAACACATCAGTTTTACAAGTGTTCACGTGATACGCGTCAAAACTTTTTCTCTTATAACTGCGCAGAAAGCATCTATTCTTGCTTAAAACAACGAGACAAGCTGTTTTAAACCGAAACGAGCTGGCTCTGAACACATCGGTTTTACAAGTGTCGTGTTACGCGTCAAAACTTTCTCTCAAAACTGCGCGAAAAGCATGTATTCGTGCTTAATACAACGAAACAAGCTGTTTTAGACCGAAACGAGCTAAATCTGAACACATCGGTTTTACAAGTGTTCATGTGTTAAGTGTCAAAACTTTTTCTCTCATAATTGCTCGGAAAGCGTCTATTCTTGCTTAAAACAAAGAAATAATCTGTTTTAGACCAAAACGAGCTAGATCTGAAAACATCGGGTTTACAAGTGTCCGTGTGATACGCGTCAAAACTTTTTCTCTCATAACTGCGCGAAAAGCATGTATTCGTGCCTAATACAACGAAACAAGCCGTTTTAGACCGAAACGAGCTAAATCTGAACACATTCGTTTTACAAGTGTCCTAGTGATACCCGTCAAAACGTTTTCTCATAACTCCGCGAAAAGCATGTATTCGTGCTTAAAACAGCGAAACAAGCTGTTTTAGACCGAAACGAGCTAAATCTGAACACATCGGTTTTACAAGAGTTCACGTGATACGCGTCAACTTTTTCTCTTATAACTGCGCGGAAAGCATCTATTCTTGCTTAAAACAACGAAACAAGCTGTTTTAGACCGAAACGATCTAGATCTGAATACATCGGTTTTACCCCTCAAAACTTTTTCTCTCATAACTGCGCGAAAAGCATCTATTCTTGCTTAATACAACGAAACAAGCTGTTTTAGACCGAAACGAGTTTAATCTGAACACATCGGTTTTACAAGTGTTCATGGGTTACGCGTCAAAACTTTTTCTCTCATAACTGCGCGGAAAGCATCTATTCTTGCTTAAAACAACGAAACAAGCTGTTTTAGACCGAAACGAGCTAAATCTTTACACATAGGTTCTAAAAGTGTCGGTGTGATAAACGTCAAAATGTTTTCTCTCATAACTACGCGAAAAGCATGTATTCGGGCTTAATACAAAGAAACAAGCTGTTTTGACCAATACGACCTATATCTGAACACTTCGGATTTACAAGTGTCCGTGTGATACGCGTCAAAACTTTTTCTCTCAAAACTGCGCGAAAACCATGTATCCGTGCTCAATGCAACTAAACAAGCCGTTTTAGACCGAAAAGAGCTAAACCTGAACACATCCGTTTTACAAGTGTCCTTCTGATACGCGTCAAAACGTTTTCTCTTATAGCTGCGCAGAAAGCATCTATTCTTGCTTAAAACAACGAAACAAGCTGTTTTAGACCGAAACGAGCTAAATCTGAACACATCGGTTTTACAAGTATCCGCGTGATACGCGTCAGAACGTTTTCTCTCATAACTGCGCGAAAAGCATGTATTCGTGCTTAATGCAACGTAACAAGCTGTTTTAGACCAAAACGAGCTAGATCTGAACACATTGGTTTTACAAGTGTCCATGTGATACCCGTCAAAACTTTTTCCCTCAAAACTGCTCGAAAAGCATGTAGTCTTGCTTAAAACAAAGAAACAAGCTGTTTTAGACCAAAACGAGCTAGATCTGAACACGTCGGTTTTACAAGTGTGCATGTGATACGCGTCAAAACTTTTTCTCTCATAACTGCGCGAAAAGCATGTATTCGTGCTTAATGCAACGAGACAAGCTGTTTTAGACCGAAACTAGCTAAATCTGAGCACATCGGTCTTACAAGTGTTCATGTGATACGCGTCAACACTTTATCTCTCATAACTGCGTGGAAAGCATCTATTCTTGCTTAAAACAACGAAACAAGCTGCTTTAAACCGAAACGAGCTAAATCTGAACACATCGGTCTTACAAGTGTTCATGTGATACGCGTCAACACTTTTTCTCTCATAACTGCGCGGAAAGCATGTATTCGTGCTTAATACAACGAAACAAGCTGTTTTAGACTAAAACGAGCTAAATCTGAACACGTCGGATTTACAAGTGTCCGTGTGATACGCGTCAAAACTTTTTCTCTCAAAACTTCGCGAAAAGCATGTATTCCTGCTTAATGCAACAAAAAAAGCCGTTTTATACCGAAACGAGCTTAATCTGAAGACATCGGTTTTACAAGTGTCCGTGTGATACCCGTCAAAACGTTTTCTCTCATAACTGCGCGAAAAGCATGTATTCTTGCTTAATACAACGAAACAAGCTGTTTTAGACCAAAACGAGCTAGATCAGAACACATTGGATTTACAAGTGTCCATGTGATACGCGTCAAATCTTTTTCATAACTGCGCGAAAAGCATGTATTCGTGCTTAATACAACGAAACAAGCTGTTTTAGACCGAAACGAGCTAAATCTGAACACATCGGTTTTACAAGTGTTCATGTGTTAAGCGTCAAAACTTTTTCTCTCATAATTGCGCGGAAAGCATCTATTCTTGCTTAAAACAAAGAAATAATCTGTTTTAGACCAAAACGAGCTAGATCTGAAAACATGGGGTTTACAAGTGTCAGTGTGATACGCGTCAAAACTTTTTCTCTCAAAACTGCGCGAAAAGCATGTATTCTTGCTTAATGCAACGAAACAAGCCGTTTTAGACCGAAACAAGCTAAATCTGAACACATCGGTTTTACAAGTGTCCTTGTGATACGCGTCCAAACATTTTCTCTCATAACTGCGCGAAAAGCATGTATTCGTGCTTAATACAACGAAACAAGCTGTTTTAGACCAAAACGAGCTAGATCTGAACACATCGGTTTTACAACTGTCCGTGATATGCGTCAAAACTTTTTTCTCTCATAACTGCGCGAAAAGCATGTATTCGTGCCTAATACAACGAAACAAGCCGTTTTAGACCGAAACGAGCTAAATCTGAACATATTCGTTTTACAAGTGTCCTTGTGATACCCGTCAAAACGTTTTCTCATAACTCCGCGAAAAGCATGTATTCTTGCTTAAAACAACGAAACAAGCTGTTTTAGACCGAAACGATCTAGATCTGAATACATCGGTTTTACCCCTCAAAACTTTTTCTCTCATAACTGCGCGAAAAGCATGTATTCGTGCTTAATACAACGAAACAAGCTGTTTTAGACCGAAACGAGCTAAATCTGAACACATCAGTTTTACAAGTGTTCACGTGATACGCGTCATAACTTTTTCTCTTATAACTGCGCAGAAAGCATCTATTCTTGCTTAAAACAACGAGACAAGCTGTTTTAAACCGAAACGAGCTGGGTCTGAACACATCGGTTTTACAAGTGTCGTGTTACGCGTCAAAACTTTCTCTCAAAACTGCGCGAAAAGCATGTATTCGTGCTTAATACAACCAAACAAGCTGTTTTAGACCGAAACGAGCTAAATCTGAACACATCGGTTTTACAAGTGTTCATGTGTTACGCGTCAAAACTTTTTCTCTCATAACTGCGCGGAAAGCATCTATTCTTGCTTAAAACAACGAAATAAGCTGTTTTAGACCAAAACGAGCTAGATCTGAAAACATCGGGTTTACAAGGGTCCGTGTGATACGCGTCAAAACTTTCTCTCTCATAACTGCGCGAAAAGCATGTATTCGTGCTTAATACAAAGAAACAAGCTGTTTTAGACCAAAACGAGCTTGATCTGAACCCATCTGATTTACAAGTGTCCGTGTGACACGCGTCAAAACTTTTTCTCTCAAAACTGAGCGAAAAGCATCTATTCGTGCCTAATACAACGAAACAAGCTGTTTTAGACCGAAACGAGCTAAATCTGAACACATCAGTTTTACAAGTGTTCACGTGATACGCGTCAAAACTTTTTCTCTTATAACTGCGCAGAAAGCATCTATTCTTGCTTAAAACAACGAGACAAGCTGTTTTAAACCGAAACGAGCTGGCTCTGAACACATCGGTTTTACAAGTGTCGTGTTACGCGTCAAAACTTTCTCTCAAAACTGCGCGAAAAGCATGTATTCGTGCTTAATACAACGAAACAAGCTGTTTTAGACCGAAACGAGCTAAATCTGAACACATCGGTTTTACAAGTGTTCATGTGTTAAGTGTCAAAACTTTTTCTCTCATAATTGCTCGGAAAGCGTCTATTCTTGCTTAAAACAAAGAAATAATCTGTTTTAGACCAAAACGAGCTAGATCTGAAAACATCGGGTTTACAAGTGTCCGTGTGATACGCGTCAAAACTTTTTCTCTCATAACTGCGCGAAAAGCATGTATTCGTGCCTAATACAACGAAACAAGCCGTTTTAGACCGAAACGAGCTAAATCTGAACACATTCGTTTTACAAGTGTCCTAGTGATACCCGTCAAAACGTTTTCTCATAACTCCGCGAAAAGCATGTATTCGTGCTTAAAACAGCGAAACAAGCTGTTTTAGACCGAAACGAGCTAAATCTGAACACATCGGTTTTACAAGAGTTCACGTGATACGCGTCAACTTTTTCTCTTATAACTGCGCGGAAAGCATCTATTCTTGCTTAAAACAACGAAACAAGCTGTTTTAGACCGAAACGATCTAGATCTGAATACATCGGTTTTACCCCTCAAAACTTTTTCTCTCATAACTGCGCGAAAAGCATCTATTCTTGCTTAATACAACGAAACAAGCTGTTTTAGACCGAAACGAGTTTAATCTGAACACATCGGTTTTACAAGTGTTCATGGGTTACGCGTCAAAACTTTTTCTCTCATAACTGCGCGGAAAGCATCTATTCTTGCTTAAAACAACGAAACAAGCTGTTTTAGACCGAAACGAGCTAAATCTTTACACATAGGTTCTAAAAGTGTCGGTGTGATAAACGTCAAAATGTTTTCTCTCATAACTACGCGAAAAGCATGTATTCGGGCTTAATACAAAGAAACAAGCTGTTTTGACCAATACGACCTATATCTGAACACTTCGGATTTACAAGTGTCCGTGTGATACGCGTCAAAACTTTTTCTCTCAAAACTGCGCGAAAACCATGTATCCGTGCTCAATGCAACTAAACAAGCCGTTTTAGACAGAAAAGAGCTAAACCTGAACACATCCGTTTTACAAGTGTCCTTCTGATACGCGTCAAAACGTTTTCTCTTATAGCTGCGCAGAAAGCATCTATTCTTGCTTAAAACAACGAAACAAGCTGTTTTAGACCGAAACGAGCTAAATCTGAACACATCGGTTTTACAAGTATCCGCGTGATACGCGTCAGAACGTTTTCTCTCATAACTGCGCGAAAAGCATGTATTCGTGCTTAATGCAACGTAACAAGCTGTTTTAGACCAAAACGAGCTAGATCTGAACACATTGGTTTTACAAGTGTCCATGTGATACCCGTCAAAACTTTTTCCCTCAAAACTGCTCGAAAAGCATGTAGTCTTGCTTAAAACAAAGAAACAAGCTGTTTTAGACCAAAACGAGCTAGATCTGAACACGTCGGTTTTACAAGTGTGCATGTGATACGCGTCAAAACTTTTTCTCTCATAACTGCGCGAAAAGCATGTATTCGTGCTTAATGCAACGAGACAAGCTGTTTTAGACCGAAACTAGCTAAATCTGAGCACATCGGTCTTACAAGTGTTCATGTGATACGCGTCAACACTTTATCTCTCATAACTGCGTGGAAAGCATCTATTCTTGCTTAAAACAACGAAACAAGCTGCTTTAAACCGAAACGAGCTAAATCTGAACACATCGGTCTTACAAGTGTTCATGTGATACGCGTCAACACTTTTTCTCTCATAACTGCGCGGAAAGCATGTATTCGTGCTTAATACAACGAAACAAGCTGTTTTAGACTAAAACGAGCTAAATCTGAACACGTCGGATTTACAAGTGTCCGTGTGATACGCGTCAAAACTTTTTCTCTCAAAACTTCGCGAAAAGCATGTATTCCTGCTTAATGCAACAAAAAAAGCCGTTTTATACCGAAACGAGCTTAATCTGAAGACATCGGTTTTACAAGTGTCCGTGTGATACCCGTCAAAACGTTTTCTCTCATAACTGCGCGAAAAGCATGTATTCTTGCTTAATACAACGAAACAAGCTGTTTTAGACCAAAACGAGCTAGATCTGAACACATTGGATTTACAAGTGTCCATGTGATACGCGTCAAATCTTTTTCATAACTGCGCGAAAAGCATGTATTCGTGCTTAATACAACGAAACAAGCTGTTTTAGACCGAAACGAGCTAAATCTGAACACATCGGTTTTACAAGTGTTCATGTGTTAAGCGTCAAAACTTTTTCTCTCATAATTGCGCGGAAAGCATCTATTCTTGCTTAAAACAAAGAAATAATCTGTTTTAGACCAAAACGAGCTAGATCTGAAAACATGGGGTTTACAAGTGTCAGTGTGATACGCGTCAAAACTTTTTCTCTCAAAACTGCGCGAAAAGCATGTATTCTTGCTTAATGCAACGAAACAAGCCGTTTTAGACCGAAACAAGCTAAATCTGAACACATCGGTTTTACAAGTGTCCTTGTGATACGCGTCCAAACATTTTCTCTCATAACTGCGCGAAAAGCATGTATTCGTGCTTAATACAACGAAACAAGCTGTTTTAGACCAAAACGAGCTAGATCTGAACACATCGGTTTTACAACTGTCCGTGATATGCGTCAAAACTTTTTCTCTCATAACTGCGCGAAAAGCATGTATTCGTGCCTAATACAACGAAACAAGCCGTTTTAGACCGAAACGAGCTAAATCTGAACATATTCGTTTTACAAGTGTCCTTGTGATACCCGTCAAAACGTTTTCTCATAACTCCGCGAAAAGCATGTATTCTTGCTTAAAACAACGAAACAAGCTGTTTTAGACCGAAACGATCTAGATCTGAATACATCGGTTTTACCCCTCAAAACTTTTTCTCTCATAACTGCGCGAAAAGCATGTATTCGTGCTTAATACAACGAAACAAGCTGTTTTAGACCGAAACGAGCTAAATCTGAACACATCAGTTTTACAAGTGTTCACGTGATACGCGTCATAACTTTTTCTCTTATAACTGCGCAGAAAGCATCTATTCTTGCTTAAAACAACGAGACAAGCTGTTTTAAACCGAAACGAGCTGGGTCTGAACACATCGGTTTTACAAGTGTCGTGTTACGCGTCAAAACTTTCTCTCTCATAACTGCGCGAAAAGCATGTATTCGTGCTTAATACAAAGAAACAAGCTGTTTTAGACCAAAACGAGCTTGATCTGAACCCATCTGATTTACAAGTGTCCGTGTGACACGCGTCAAAACTTTTTCTCTCAAAACTGAGCGAAAAGCATCTATTCGTGCTTAATACAACGAAACAAGCTGTTTTAGACCGAAACGAGCTAAATCTGAACACATCAGTTTTACAAGTGTTCACGTGATACGCGTCAAAACTTTTTCTCTTATAACTGCGCAGAAAGCATCTATTCTTGCTTAAAACAACGAGACAAGCTGTTTTAAACCGAAACGAGCTGGCTCTGAACACATCGGTGTTACAAGTGTCGTGTTACGCGTTAAAACTTTCTCTCAAAACTGCGCGAAAAGCATGTATTCGTGCTTAATACAACCAAACAAGCTGTTTTAGACCGAAACGAGCTAAATCTGAACACATCGGTTTTACAAGTGTTCATGTGTTACGCGTCAAAACTTTTTCTCTCATAACTGCGCGGAAAGCATCTATTCTTGCTTAAAACAACGAAATAAGCTGTTTTAGACCAAAACGAGCTAGATCTGAAAACATCGGGTTTACAAGGGTCCGTGTGATACGCGTCAAAACTTTTTCTCTCAAAACTGCGCGAAAAGCATGTATTCGTGCTTAATACAACGAAACAAGCTGTTTTAGACCGAAACGAGCTAAATCTGAACACATCGGTTTTACAAGTGTTCATGTGTTAAGTGTCAAAACTTTTTCTCTCATAATTGCTCGGAAAGCGTCTATTCTTGCTTAAAACAAAGAAATAATCTGTTTTAGACCAAAACGAGCTAGATCTGAAAACATCGGGTTTACAAGTGTCCGTGTGATACGCGTCAAAACTTTTTCTCTCATAACTGCGCGAAAAGCATGTATTCGTGCCTAATACAACGAAACAAGCCGTTTTAGATCGAAACGAGCTAAATCTGAACACATTCGTTTTACAAGTGTCCTAGTGATACCCGTCAAAACGTTTTCTCATAACTCCGCGAAAAGCATGTATTCGTGCTTAAAACAGCGAAACAAGCTGTTTTAGACCGAAACGAGCTAAATCTGAACACATCGGTTTTACAAGAGTTCACGTGATACGCGTCAACTTTTTCTCTTATAACTGCGCGGAAAGCATCTATTCTTGCTTAAAACAACGAAACAAGCTGTTTTAGACCGAAACGATCTAGATCTGAATACATCGGTTTTACCCCTCAAAACTTTTTCTCTCATAACTGCGCGAAAAGCATCTATTCTTGCTTAATACAACGAAACAAGCTGTTTTAGACCGAAACGAGTTTAATCTGAACGCATCGGTTTTACAAGTGTTCATGGGTTACGCGTCAAAACTTTTTCTCTCATAACTGCGCGGAAAGCATCTATTCTTGCTTAAAACAACGAAACAAGCTGTTTTAGACCGAAACGAGCTAAATCTTTACACATAGGTTCTAAAAGTGTCGGTGTGATAAACGTCAAAATGTTTTCTCTCATAACTACGCGAAAAGCATGTATTCGGGCTTAATACAAAGAAACAAGCTGTTTTGACCAATACGACCTATATCTGAACACTTCGGATTTACAAGTGTCCGTGTGATACGCGTCAAAACTTTTTCTCTCAAAACTGCGCGAAAACCATGTATCCGTGCTCAATGCAACTAAACAAGCCGTTTTAGACCGAAAAGCGCTAAACCTGAACACATCCGTTTTACAAGTGTCCTTCTGATACGCGTCAAAACGTTTTCTCTTATAGCTGCGCAGAAAGCATCTATTCTTGCTAAAAAACAACGAAACAAGCTGTTTTAGACCGAAACGAGCTAAATCTGAACACATCGGTTTTACAAGTGTTCACGTGATACGCGTCAAAACGTTTTCTCTTATAACTGCGCAGAAAACATCTATTCTTGCTTAAAACGAGACAAGCTGTTTTAGACCGAAACGAGCCAAATCTGAACACATGGGCATTACAAGTGTCCATGTGATACGCGTCAAAACTTTTTCTCTCATAACTGCGCGAAAAGCATGTATTCGTGCTTAATAAAAAGAAACAAGCTGTTTTAGACCGAAACGAGCTAGATCTGAACATATCGGTTTTAAAAGTGTCCATAATAAAAACATAGGGTCACTGACCAAGTCAAAATTTTAAAGAAACGTATTGGCGTTTCGGAAGCCCTACGGCTTCCTTGTTCAGATTGTGAACAAGGAAGCCGTAGGGCTTCCGAAACGTCAATACCTTTCTTTAAAATTTTGACTTGGTCAGTGACCCTATGTTTTTATTATGCCTCTACCTGACCAGACGACGTTTCGTCAAACTCTTGACTACATGTGATACGCGTCAAAACTTTTGCTCTCATAACTGCGCGAAAAGCATGTATTCGTGCTTAATGCAACGAGACAAGCTGTTTTAGACCGAAACTAGCTAAATCTGAACACATCCGTTTTACAAGTGTCCTTGTGATACGCGTCAAAACGTTTTCTCTCATAACTGCGCGAAAAGCATGTATTCGTACTTAAAACAACGATACAAGCTGTTTTAGACCGAAACGAGCTAAATCTGAACACATCGGTTTTACAAGTGTCCATGTGATACGCGTGAAAACTTTTTCTCTCATAACTGCGCAGAAAGCATCTATTCTTGCTTAAAACAACGAGACAAGCTGTTTTAAACCGAAACGAGCTGGGTCTGAACACATCGGTTTTACAAGTGTCGTGTTACGCGTCAAAACTTTCTCTCTCATAACTGCGCCAAAAGCATGTATTCGTGCTTAATACAAAGAAACAAGCTGTTTTAGACCGAAACGAGCTAAGTCAAAACTTTCTCTCAAAACTGCGCGAAAAGCATGTATTCGTGCTTAATACAACGAAACAAGCTGTTTTAGACCGAAACGAGCTAAATCTGAACATATCGGTTTTGCAAGTGTTCATGTGTTACGCGTCAAAACTTTTTCTCTCATAACTGCGCGGAAAGCATCTATTCTTGCTTAAAACAACGAAATAAGCTGTTTTAGACCAAAACGAGCTAGATCTGAAAACATCGGGTTTACAAGGGTCCGTGTGATACGCGTCAAAACTTTTTCTCTCAAAACTGCGCGAAAAGCATGTATTCGTGCTTAATACAACGAAACAAGCTGTTTTAGACCGAAACGAGCTAAATCTGAACACATCGGTTTTACAAGTGTTCATGTGTTAAGCGTCAAAACTTTTTCTCTCATAATTGCGCGGAAAGCATCTATTCTTGCTTAAAACAAAGAAATAATCTGTTTTAGACCAAAACGAGCTAGATCTGAAAACATCGGGTTTACAAGTGTCCGTGTGATACGCGTCAAAACTTTTTCTCTCATAACTGCGCGAAAAGCATGTATTCGTGCCTAATACAACGAAACAAGCCGTTTTAGACCGAAACGAGCTAAATCTGAACACATTCGTTTTACAATTGTCCTTGTGATACCCGTCAAAACGTTTTCTCATAACTCCGCGAAAAGCATGTATTCGTGCTTAAAACAGCGAAACAAGCTGTTTTAGACCGAAACGAGCTAAATCTGAACACATCGGTTTTACAAGAGTTCACGTGATACGCGTCAACTTTTTCTCTTATAACTGCGCGGAAAGCATCTATTCTTGCTTGCAACAACGAAACAAGCTGTTTTAGACCGAAACGATCTAGATCTGAATACATCGGTTTTACCCCTCAAAACTTTTTCTCTCATAACTGCGCGAAAAGCATCTATTCTTGCTTAATACAACGGAACAAGCTGTTTTAGACCGAAACGAGCTAAATCTGAACACATCGGTTTTACAAGTGTTCATGTGTTACGCGTCAAAACTTTTTCTCTCATAACTGCGCGGAAAGCATCTATTCTTGCTTAAAACAACGAAACAAGCTGTTTTAGACCGAAACGAGCTAAATCTTTACACATAGGTTCTAAAAGTGTCGATGTGATAAACGTCAAAATGTTTTCTCTCATAACTACGCGAAAAGCATGTATTCGGGCTTAATACAAAGAAACAAGCTGTTTTAGACCAATACGAGCTATATCTGAACACTTCGGATTTACAAGTGTCCGTGTGATACGCGTCAAAACTTTTTCTCTCAAAACTGCGCGAAAACCATGTATCCGTGCTCAATGCAACTAAACTAGCCGTTTTAGACCGAAAAGAGCTAAACCTGAACACATCCGTTTTACAAGTGTCCTTCTGATACGCGTCAAAACGTTTATTCTTATAACTGCGCAGAAAGCATCTATTCTTGCTTAAAACGAGACAAGCTGTTTTAGACCGAAACGAGCCAAACCTGAACACATCGGCATTACAAGTGTCCATGTGATACGCGTCAAAACTTTTTCTCTCATAACTGCGCGAAAAGCATGTATTCGTGCTTAATAAAAAGAAACAAGCTGTTTTAGACCGAAACGAGCTACATCTGAACATATCGGTTTTACAAGTGTCCATAATAAAAACATAGGGTCACTGACCAAGTCAAAATTTTAAAGAAACGTAGTGACCTTTCGGAAGCCCTACGGCTTCCTTGTTCAGATTGTGAACAAGGAAGCCGTAGGGCTTCCGAAACGTCAATACGTTTCTTTAAAATTTTGACTTGGTCAGTGACCCTATGTTTTTATTATGCCTCTACCTGACCAGACGACGTTTCGTCAAACTCTTGACTACATACAAGTGTCCATGTGATACGCGTCAAAACTTTTGCTCTCATAACTGCGCGAAAAGCATGTATTCGTGCTTAATGCAACGAGACAAGCTGTTTTAGACCGAAACTAGCTAAATCTGAACACATCCGTTTTACAAGTGTCCTTGTGATACGCGTCAAAACGTTTTCTCTCATAACGGCGCGAAAAGCATGTATTCGTACTTAAAACAACGATACAAGCTGTTTTAGACCGAAACGAGCTAAATCTGAACACATCGGTTTTACAAGTGTCCATGTGATACGCGTGAAAACTTTTTCTCTCATAACTGCGCGAAAAGCATGTATTCGCGCTTAATACAACGAAACAAGCTGTTTTAGACCGAAACGAGCTAAATCTGAAAACATCGGTATTACAAGTGTCCACGTGATACGCGTCAAAACTTTTTCTCTTATAACTGCGCGAAAAGCATGTATTCGTGCTTAAAACTACGAAACAAGCTGTTTTAGACCAAAACGAGCAAGATCGGAACACATCGGTTTTACAAGCGTCCATGATACGCGTCAAAACTTTTTCTCTCATAACTGCGCGAAAAGCATGTATTCGTGCTTAATACAACGAAACAAGCTGTTTTAGACCGAAATGAGCTAAATCTGAACGCATCGGTTTTACAAGTGTTCATGTGTTACGCGTCAAAACTTTTTCTCTCATAACTGCGCGGAAAGCATCTATTCTTGCTTAAAACAACGAAATAAGCTGTTTTAGACCAAAACGAGCTAGATCTGAAAACATCGGGTTTACAAGGGTCCGTGTGATACGCGTCAAAACTTTTTCTCTCAAAACTGCGCGAAAAGCATGTATTCGTGCTTAATGCAACGAAACAAACTGTTTTAGACAAAAACGAGCTAGATCTGAACACATCGGTTTTACAAGTGTCCGTGATACGCGTCAAAACTTTTTCTCTCATAACTTCGCGGAAAGCATCTATTCTTGCTTAAAACAACGAAACAAGCTGTTTTAGACCGAAACGAGCTAAATCTTTACACATAGGTTCTAGAAGTGTCGGTGTGATAAACGTCAAAATGTTTTCTCTCATAACTACGCGAAAAGCATGTATTCGGGCTTAATACAAAGAAACAAGCTGTTTTAGACCAATACGAGCTAGATCTGAACACTTCGGATTTACAAGTGTCCGTGTGATACGCGTCAAAACTTTTTCTCTCAAAACTGCGCGAAAAGCATGTATCCGTGCTCAATGCAACTAAACAAGCCGTTTTAGACCGAAACGAGCTAAACCTGAACACATCCGTTTTAGAAGTGTCCTTGTGATACGCGTCAAAACGTTTTCTCTTATAGCTGCGCAGAAAGCATCTATTCTTGCTTAAAACAACGAAACAAGCTGTTTTAGACCGAAACGAGCTAAATCTGAACACATCGGTTTTAAAAGTGTTCACGTGATACGCGTCAAAACGTTTTCTCTTATAACTGCGCAGAAAGCATCTATTCTTGCTTAAAACAAGGAGACAAGCTGTTTTAGACAGAAACGAGCCAAATCTGAACACATCGGTTTTACAAGTGTCCATGTGATACGCGTCAAAACTTTTTCTCTCATAACTGCGCGAAAAGCATGTATTCGCGCTTAATACAACGAAACAAGCTGTTTTAGACCGAAACGAGCTAAATCTGAACACATCGGTATTAAATGTGTCCACGTGATACGCGTCAAAACTTTTTCTCTTATAACTGCGCGAAAAGCATGTATTCGTGCTTAAAACAACGAAACAAGCTGTTTTAGACCAAAACGAGCTAGATCTGAACACATCGGTTTTACAAGCGTCCGTGATACGCGTCAAAACTTTTTCTCTCATAACTGCGCGAAAAGCATGTATTCGTGCTTAATACAACGAAACAAGCTGTTTTAGACCGAAACGAGCTAAATCTGAACACATCGGTTTTACAAGTGTTCATGTGTTACGCGTCAAAACTTTTTCTCTCATACCTGCGCGGAAAGCATCTATTCTTGCTTAAAACAACGAAATAAGCTGTTTTAGACCAAAACGAGCTAGATCTGAAAACATCGGGTTTACAAGGGTCCGTGTGATACGCGTCAAAACTTTTTCTCTCATAACTGCGCGGAAAGCATCTATTCTTGCTTAAAACAACGAAACAAGCCGTTTTAGACCGAAACGAGCTAAATCTGAACACATCAGTTTTACAAGTGTCCTTGTGATACGCGTCAAAACGTTTTCTCTCATAACTGCGCGAAAAGCATGTATTCGTGCTTAAAACAACGAAACAAGCTGTATTAGACCGAAAGGAGCTAAATCTGAACACATCGGTTTTACAAGTGTTCACGTGATACGCGTCAAAACTTTTTCTCTTATAACTGCGCGGAAAGCATCTATTCTTGCTTATAACAACGAAACAAGCTGTTTTAGACCGAAACGAGATAGATTGAATACATCGGGTTTACCCCTCAAAACTTTTTCTCTCATAACTGCGCGAAAAGCATCTATTCGTGCTTAATACAACGAAACAAGCTGTTTTAGGCCGAAACGAGCTAAATCTGAACACATCGGTTTTACAAGTGTTCACGTGATACGCGTCAAAACTTTTTCTCTTATATCTGCGCAGAAAGCATCTATTCTTGCTTAAAAAAACGAGACAAGCTGTTTTAGACCGAAACGAGCCAAATCTGAACACATCGGTATTACAAGTGTCCATGTGATACGCGTCAAAACTTTTTATTTATTTATTTATTTATTTATTTATTTATTTATTTATTTATTTATTTAGAACATACTGCAGGCTTACAGTAGGCCCAAGCAGGAGGGGCGAGTACATAATTTATGCGAAAAGAACAGGTTTAGCAAAATTGAAAAAATGTTAAATACAAGTTGTAACACAAAATACAGCAATAAATTCAAGGCTCAGATGCAAAATACAAAAAGTGAACGAAAAAAACGGCTCTCAAATTAAATGCTGTGAAGAAAACATTGAGTCAAAAGAATCAGCTCTGCAAAATGGCATTTTTCTGGGCCAGTTGGTATGAATCCATGATTTGGGCCAGCATGAACTTTGGGACACAAACGAAGAGAGACACATGGAACACGGAACCCAGCAGTGTGTTCCGTGTTCCATGTGTCTCTCTTCGTTTGTGTCCCAAAGTTCATGCTGGCCCAAATCATGGAATCAGCTCTGGTTAAGAGATCTGGCGAACACCGGTTCCACTCCTCAATGGTGCGTGGAAAAAATGAGTATTTAAAGGCGTTAATCCTAGCACTGTAAGGGGTTAATGATTGTGTATGATGATTTCGTGTTTGGCGCGTAGTGTTAGGTTTAAGGAAGGGGTCTGCATTCATAGACAGTTTATGGTTTTTTAGTAAGAAAAGTAGTTCCAGTTTTTGAATTTTCCGGCGCAGCTGTAATGTTTCAGTACCGTGAGTTTGCATGATGGTCGTTGGTGAGTCAGTTACACGATACTTTGAAAAAATAAAACGGACGGCTTTGCGTTGAATCATTTCAAGGGCCTCGATGTTACGTTTAGTGTAGGGATCGCAGACGTTTCACGCATATTCTAGTGATGGCCTTATTATTGAAAAGTAGGTTAATTTTTTAAGTTCAGGTGGGGCAAGCTTTAGTTTATGTCTAAGAAAGCAGAGTTTACGAATGGCTGAGGAGCATACGTTTGATAAATGTTTATTCCAGCTAAGGTTTTTCGTTATTGTAACTACTAGATACTTGTACTCGCTGAGTTCGGTCAGAAGGTGAGATGAAATATTGTAAGGAAATGAGAAGAAAGCCTTTTTGTTAGTTATCGTCATGTATACTGTTTTCTCTAAATTTAGCTTCATGTCCCATTTATTACACCATGTATGTATGTTCTGAAGATTGGAAATTAGTAAAACTTGATCATCTTGGCAAGTAATTTGGTGAAATAAAACGCAGTCATCTGCAAATAATCTAATTTGAACAGGGGTAGTTATAACGTTAGTAATGTCATTGGTATATATCAAAAAGAGGAGAGGTCCGAGGACGCTTCCCTGTGGGACGCCTGAAGTGACCGGCAGGTGGTTTGAATAGCAATCATCAATACAAACAAATTGTGTGCGGTGAGAAAGGTATGAGGAAATCCAACGAATTATGAAATTAGGAAGACCAATAAGTTCAAGTTTGTAAATTAGTTTGGCATGAAAAATAACATAAAATGCTTTGCTGAAGTCTAAAAAAATAACATCCATTTGACCAGCGCTTTTTAGTACACTTGCAAAAGTATGAATGACAGAAGTTAGCTGAGTGACAGTGGAAAAGCCTTTTCGAAACCCGTGCTGATGGGGGGTAAGTACCTTTTTATTGTTTAGAAATGTAGTTATGTAGTTAGCTAAGATATGCTCAGCAAATTTGCAACATGTGGAAGTTATTGATATGGGACAATAATTAGCAATCAAGGCAGGATCACCCTTTTTCAGCACGGGCACAATCCGCGCTTTCCTCCAGTCGGAAGGAATGTTTCCTGTTTCAAATGATTTGCGGAAAATAACAACCAGGAACTCTATGATGGCTTCTGCATAACGGCGCAAAAAAATTTTGGTATCCCGTCAGGTCCAGCGGACGCTTTAGTTTTGAGACATGGTACTGGGTTGAACAAATAAACCATGATGGGAAAACACACTCTGAAAATACTTATTGAATGCCTCAGAGATTTGCGATTTATCAGCAAGCTGGACACCTTGACATGAAATGCGCGTAATTGTTTTTTTCTTTTTCGATAAAAATTTCCAGAACTTATGTGGTGAGTCACGAAGAAAATTTGGCAGGCTATACTGAAAGTAATTTTGTTTAACCTGGCGCAAAGCGCTTGTGAAGTTAGCCTGATGTATTTTAACTATATTTCGACAGGCACCCCCACGCTTCAGACGTTTGATTTTTCTTTTCAAATGTATTATTTCTCGTGTGATCCAAGGAGTTTTTTTACATGTTTTCTTTGTTCTATTAGGAATGTAGTTATCAATGCAGCACGTACAGATTTTTTTAAATTTATTCCAGAGTTCATCAACATTAGTTCCTCGAAACATGTCAAGGTGTAAGCTGAAGTAGTCTAACACACTTTCATCATTAGCTCTGGAGACGTTTTTTACGGAAATAATTTTTGCAGGTTCACTGTCGACATTTTGTTGAATGGGACAAGTAAAAACCACTATGCAATGATCAGATAACCCAGTTTCAACTGAAACAGTAAAACGTTGTGTTGCTTGGCTGAGAAAGACGAGGTCGAGAATAGATGCAGCTTCACCGTGTATGCGCGTTGGGTGCTTAACTCCCTGTTGCAAATTATGAATAAGCATAATATAACACATGTATGAAGCATTTATGTCATTGTTTGTACTAGGGAAGGGACTATTCCAGTCAATATTTGGGAGATTAAAATCACCGACAAGATATATTTTATCACGGCGAAATTTAGACATGTGATCGGCCAGATCACATAAATATTGAGGTGGTGAATCAGGTGGTCTGTATACAGCAAAAACCACAAACGATCTACCCCCGTACGACAGTTTTAAGGTCACACTTTCATGGTTAGCTATCTGCTGCAACGTGTGTGCCTCTGTGTTTTGATTCACCAGGACCGCAACTCACCCTCCACGTGTTGCTCTATCACGGCGAAAAACTTGATAAGAGCGGGGGAAAACAGTTTCACCATCAATTACGTCTCTTAGCCAAGTCTCGGTTATAACTACGGCGTGTGGATTGTGAATCAACAAGATAGCCTCCAAAGCCTCCGATTTATTTACAATACTACGTGCATATATATTAAGTAAGCGAAATTCCTTAACACGAGGTTGTGAAAGTCAGTCTTTGCTTTGATAACTGTTTTTATCATCGAGTTGAACTCTGCAGTTATCGCTGTCATCCCAGTTGTAAAGCATTTTTTCGATTCGCAGCTTGTCATTTATCAAGGTAACTTTTTTTGCTTCATTCCTATCTGTTCTTGCGCTGTCCCACAGTAGTTCACGCTTCCTAAGTGTGTTTCGTGAATAATCTTTCTGTATTGAAATATTACTGCCTTTTAGTTTCTTGCAGTTTTTAAAGAGTTCTTGCTTTTCGTTATAGTCCTGGAAGAACACAATTACAGGGCGGTTTGTTGCCTTTTTGCCCAGCCTGCGTATTCTGCCCACAGAACTGCAAGATACGTTAAGCTTTTCTGCAAAAACTTCAGTTAGAACAGTCTTTTTCAAGTCAGCCTCAGATTCCCCGGGTTCCTCTTTTACTCCAAAAACAATAGGGTTTGAGCTGATCAGGACACCTACATAAGGCGAGCGGATTTCACCATAGACTTAGGCCACGGCACTGCTTAAAAAATGCCACGCCGCTCATTGTTCATTCTGTTTCAGGCGCTGCAGCTGACCGGATTCTAATATCAGCCACCTGTTTAACCGAGATGCCTACCGGATCCGCAAGCTGCTACCGCTGACTGGATTCTTGACCCCTGCAACCGTTGTACAGATAACCTGTGCGCACCGCAGCCGTTTTTGGAGGCGTCCAACCTTCTAACCTGGCCACACGCAACAATATCAGCTGATCAGGACACCTACATAAGGCGTGCGGATTTCACCGTCCACTTGGGCCACAACACTGCTCAAAAAATGCACGCCGCTAACCGTTCATTCGGTCTCAGGCGCTGCTGCAGACCGGATTCTACTATCAGCCACCCATTTCACCGAGATGCCTAACGGATCCGCAAGCTGCCACCGCTGACTGGATTTTTGACCCCTGAAACCGTTGTACAGATTACCTGCGCGCACCGTACCCGTTTTAGGAGGAATCCAACCTTCTAACCTGGCAACACGCAAACTTATCTGCTGATCAGGACACCTACATAAGTCGTGCGGATTTCACCGTCCATTTGGGCCAGGGCACTGCTGAAAAAATGCCACGCCGCTCGCCGTTCATTCTGTTTCAGGCGCTGCTGCTGACCGAATTCTACTATCAGCCATTCGTTTCACCGAGGTGCCTGCCGGATCCGCAAGCTGCCACCGCTGACTGGATTCTCGACCACTGAAAACGTTGTACAGATTACCTGTGCACCGCAGCCGTTTTTGGAGGCGTCCAACCTTCTAATCTGGCAACACGCAACAATATCAGCTGATCAGGACACCTACATATGGCGTGCAGTTTTCACCGTCCACTTGGGCCACGGCACAGCTAAAGAAATGCCACGCACCTCACGGTTCATTCTGTTTCAGCCGCTTCTGCTGACCGGATTCTACTATCAGCCACACGTTTAACCGAGATGTCTACCGCATCCGCAAGCTGCCGCCGCTGACTGGATTCTTGACCACTGCAACCGTTGAACAGATAACCTGTGCGAACCGCAGCCGTTTTTGGAGGCGTCATAACTTCTAACCTGGCAACACGTAACAATATCAGCTGATCAGGACACCTACATAAGGCGTGCGAATTTCACCGTCCACTTGGGCCACGGCACTGCTGAAGAAATGGCACGCCGCTAACCGTTCATTCGGTTTCAGGCGCTGCTGCAGACCGGATTCTACTATCAGCCACCCATTTCACCGAGATGCCTACCAGATCCGCAAGCTGCCACCGCTGACTGGATTCTTGACCCCTGAAACCGTTGTACAGATTACCTGTGCGCACCGTACCCGTTTTAGGAGGAATCCAACCTTCTAACCTGGCAACACGCAACAATATCTGCTGGTCAGGACACCTACATAAGTCGTGCGGATTACACTTTCCATTTGGGCCACGGCACTGCTGAAAAAATGCCACGCCGCTCGCCGTTCATTCTGTTTCAGGCGCTGCTGCTGACCGAATTCTACTATCAGCCATTCGTTTCACCGAGGTGCCTGCCGGATCCGCAAGCTGCCACCGCTGACTGGATTCTCGACCACTGAAAACGTTGTACAGATTACCTGTGCACCGCAGCCGTTTTTGGAGGCGTCCAACCTTCTAATCTGGCAACACGCAACAATATCAGCTGATCAGGACACCTACATATGGCGTGCAGTTTTCACCGTCCACTTGGGCCACGGCACAGCTAAAGAAATGCCACGCACCTCACGGTTCATTCTGTTTCAGCCGCTTCTGCTGACCGGATTCTACTATCAGCCACACGTTTAACCGAGATGTCTACCGCATCCGCAAGCTGCCGCCGCTGACTGGATTCTTGACCACTGCAACCGTTGAACAGATAACCTGTGCGAACCGCAGCCGTTTTTGGAGGCGTCATAACTTCTAACCTGGCAACACGTAACAATATCAGCTGATCAGGACACCTACATAAGGCGTGCGAATTTCACCGTCCACTTGGGCCACGGCACTGCTGAAGAAATGGCACGCCGCTAACCGTTCATTCGGTTTCAGGCGCTGCTGCAGACCGGATTCTACTATCAGCCACCCATTTCACCGAGATGCCTACCAGATCCGCAAGCTGCCACCGCTGACTGGATTCTTGACCCCTGAAACCGTTGTACAGATTACCTGTGCGCACCGTACCCGTTTTAGGAGGAATCCAACCTTCTAACCTGGCAACACGCAACAATATCTGCTGGTCAGGACACCTACATAAGTCGTGCGGATTACACTTTCCATTTGGGCCACGGCACTGCTGAAAAAATGCCACGCCGCTCGCCGTTCATTCTGTTTCAGGCGCTGCTGCTGACCGAATTTTACTATCAGCCACCCGTTTCACCGAGATGCCTACCGAGTCTCCAAGCTGCCACTGCTGACTGGATTCTTGACCCCTGCAACCGTTGTACAGATTACCTGTGCGCACTGCAGCCGTTTTTGGAGGCGTCAGACCTTCTAACCTGGCAACACGCAACAATATCAGCTGATCAGGACACCTACATAAGGAGTGCGGATTTCACCATCCACTTGCGCCACGGCACTGCTGAAAAAATGCCCCGCCGCTAACCGTTCATTCGGTTTCAGGCGCTGCTGCGGACCGGATTCTACTATCAGCCACCCATTTCACCGAGATGCCTACCGGATCCGCAAGCTGCCACCGCTGACTGGATTGTTGACCCCTGCAACCGTTGTAGAGATTACCTGTGCGCACCGTAGCCGTTTTAGGAGGCGTCCAACCTTCTAACCTGGCAATACACCACAATATCAGCTGATCAGGACACCTACATAAGGTGTGCGGTTTTCACCGTCCACTTGGGCCACGGCACAGCTGAAGAAATGCCAGGCACCTCACCGTACGTGCCATTTCAGGCGCTGCTGCTGACCGGATTCTACTATCAGCCACCCGTTTACCCGAGATGCCTACTGGATCCGCAAGCTGCCACCGCTGACTGGATTCTTGACCCCTGAAACCGTTGCACAGATTACCTGTGCGCACCGCAGCCGTTTTTGGAAGCGTCCAACCTTCTAACCTGGCAACACGCAACAATATAAGCTGATCAGGACTCCTACATCAGGCCTGCCGTTTTCACCGTCCACTTGGGCAACGGCACAGCTGAAGAAATGCCACGCCGCTCATCGTTCATTCTGTTTCAGGCGCTGTTGCTGACTCGATTCTACTATCAGCCACCCGTTTAACCGAGATGCCTACCGGATCCGCAAGCTGCCACCGCTGAATGGATTCTTGACCCCTGCTACAGTTGTACAGATAACCTGTGCGCACCGCAGCCGTTTTTGTAGGCGTCCAACCTTCTGACCTGGCAACACGCAACAATAGCAGCTGGTCAGGACACCTACATAAGGCGTGCGGATATCACCGTCCACTTGGGCCACGGCACAGCTGAAGAAATGCCACGAACCTCACCGTTCGTGCAGTTTCAGGCGCTGCTGCTGACGGGATTCTACTATCACCCACCCGTTTTTCCGAGATGCCTACCGGATCCGCAAGCTGCCTCCGCGGACTGAATTCTTGACCCCTGAAACCGTCTTACAGATTACCTGTGCACACCGTAGCCGTTTTGGGAGGCGTCCGACCTTCTACCCTGGCCACACGCGACAATATCAGCTGATCAGGACACCTACATAAGGCTTGCGGATTTCACCGTCCACTTGGGCCACGCCACAGCTGAAGAAATGCCACGCACCTCACAGTTCATTCTGTTTCAGCCGCTTCTGCTGACCGGATTCTACTATCAGCCACACGTTTAACCGAGATGTCTACCGCATCCGCAAGCTGCCGCCGCTGACTGGATTCTTGACCACTGCAACCGTTGAACAGATAACCTGTGCGAACCGCAGCCGTTTTTGGAGGCGTCATAACTTCTAACCTGGCAACACGTAACAATATCAGCTGATCAGGACACCTACATAAGGCGTGCGAATTTCACCGTCCACTTGGGCCACGGCACTGCTGAAGAAATGGCACGCCGCTAACCGTTCATTCGGTTTCAGGCGCTGCTGCAGACCGGATTCTACTATCAGCCACCCATTTCACCGAGATGCCTACCAGATCCGCAAGCTGCCACCGCTGACTGGATTCTTGACCCCTGAAACCGTTGTACAGATTACCTGTGCGCACCGTACCCGTTTTAGGAGGAATCCAACCTTCTAACCTGGCAACACGCAACAATATCTGCTGGTCAGGACACCTACATAAGTCGTGCGGATTACACTTTCCATTTGGGCCACGGCACTGCTGAAAAAATGCCACGCCGCTCGCCGTTCATTCTGTTTCAGGCGCTGCTGCTGACCGAATTCTACTATCAGCCATTCGTTTCACCGAGGTGCCTGCCGGATCCGCAAGCTGCCACCGCTGACTGGATTCTCGACCACTGAAAACGTTGTACAGATTACCTGTGCACCGCAGCCGTTTTTGGAGGCGTCCAACCTTCTAATCTGGCAACACGCAACAATATCAGCTGATCAGGACACCTACATATGGCGTGCAGTTTTCACCGTCCACTTGGGCCACGGCACAGCTAAAGAAATGCCACGCACCTCACGGTTCATTCTGTTTCAGCCGCTTCTGCTGACCGGATTCTACTATCAGCCACACGTTTAACCGAGATGTCTACCGCATCCGCAAGCTGCCGCCGCTGACTGGATTCTTGACCACTGCAACCGTTGAACAGATAACCTGTGCGAACCGCAGCCGTTTTTGGAGGCGTCATAACTTCTAACCTGGCAACACGTAACAATATCAGCTGATCAGGACACCTACATAAGGCGTGCGAATTTCACCGTCCACTTGGGCCACGGCACTGCTGAAGAAATGGCACGCCGCTAACCGTTCATTCGGTTTCAGGCGCTGCTGCAGACCGGATTCTACTATCAGCCACCCATTTCACCGAGATGCCTACCAGATCCGCAAGCTGCCACCGCTGACTGGATTCTTGACCCCTGAAACCGTTGTACAGATTACCTGTGCGCACCGTACCCGTTTTAGGAGGAATCCAACCTTCTAACCTGGCAACACGCAACAATATCTGCTGGTCAGGACACCTACATAAGTCGTGCGGATTACACTTTCCATTTGGGCCACGGCACTGCTGAAAAAATGCCACGCCGCTCGCCGTTCATTCTGTTTCAGGCGCTGCTGCTGACCGAATTTTACTATCAGCCACCCGTTTCACCGAGATGCCTACCGAGTCTCCAAGCTGCCACTGCTGACTGGATTCTTGACCCCTGCAACCGTTGTACAGATTACCTGTGCGCACTGCAGCCGTTTTTGGAGGCGTCAGACCTTCTAACCTGGCAACACGCAACAATATCAGCTGATCAGGACACCTACATAAGGAGTGCGGATTTCACCATCCACTTGCGCCACGGCACTGCTGAAAAAATGCCCCGCCGCTAACCGTTCATTCGGTTTCAGGCGCTGCTGCGGACCGGATTCTACTATCAGCCACCCATTTCACCGAGATGCCTACCGGATCCGCAAGCTGCCACCGCTGACTGGATTGTTGACCCCTGCAACCGTTGTAGAGATTACCTGTGCGCACCGTAGCCGTTTTAGGAGGCGTCCAACCTTCTAACCTGGCAATACACCACAATATCAGCTGATCAGGACACCTACATAAGGTGTGCGGTTTTCACCGTCCACTTGGGCCACGGCACAGCTGAAGAAATGCCAGGCACCTCACCGTACGTGCCATTTCAGGCGCTGCTGCTGACCGGATTCTACTATCAGCCACCCGTTTACCCGAGATGCCTACTGGATCCGCAAGCTGCCACCGCTGACTGGATTCTTGACCCCTGAAACCGTTGCACAGATTACCTGTGCGCACCGCAGCCGTTTTTGGAAGCGTCCAACCTTCTAACCTGGCAACACGCAACAATATAAGCTGATCAGGACTCCTACATCAGGCCTGCCGTTTTCACCGTCCACTTGGGCAACGGCACAGCTGAAGAAATGCCACGCCGCTCATCGTTCATTCTGTTTCAGGCGCTGTTGCTGACTCGATTCTACTATCAGCCACCCGTTTAACCGAGATGCCTACCGGATCCGCAAGCTGCCACCGCTGAATGGATTCTTGACCCCTGCTACAGTTGTACAGATAACCTGTGCGCACCGCAGCCGTTTTTGTAGGCGTCCAACCTTCTGACCTGGCAACACGCAACAATAGCAGCTGGTCAGGACACCTACATAAGGCGTGCGGATATCACCGTCCACTTGGGCCACGGCACAGCTGAAGAAATGCCACGAACCTCACCGTTCGTGCAGTTTCAGGCGCTGCTGCTGACGGGATTCTACTATCACCCACCCGTTTTTCCGAGATGCCTACCGGATCCGCAAGCTGCCTCCGCGGACTGAATTCTTGACCCCTGAAACCGTCTTACAGATTACCTGTGCACACCGTAGCCGTTTTGGGAGGCGTCCGACCTTCTACCCTGGCCACACGCGACAATATCAGCTGATCAGGACACCTACATAAGGCTTGCGGATTTCACCGTCCACTTGGGCCACGCCACAGCTGAAGAAATGCCACGCACCTCACAGTTCGTGCTGTTTCAGGCGCTGCTGCTGACCGGATTCTACTATCAGCCACCCGTTTCACCGAGATGCCTACCGGATCCACAAGCTGCCACCGCTGACTGGAATCCTGACCCCTGCAACCGTTGCACAGGTTACCTGTGCGCACCGCAGCACTTTTTTGAGGCGTCCAACCTTCTAACCTGGCAACACGAAACAACATCAGCTGATCAGGACACCTACAAAAGGCGTGCGGATTTCACCGTCCACTTGGGCCACAGCACTGCTGAAAAAATGCCACGCCGCTAACAGTTCATTCTTTGAGGCGCTGCTGCTGACCAGATTCTACTATCAGCCACCCGTTTCACCAAGATGCCTACCGGATCCGCAAGCTGCCACCGCAGACTGGATTCTTGACCCCTGAAACCGTTTTACAGATTACCTGTGCGCCCCGCAGCCGTTTTTGGAGGCGTCCAACCTTCTGATGTGGCAACACGCAACAATAACAGCTGATCAGGGCACCTACATAAGGCGTGCGGTTTTCACTGTCCACTTGGGCCACAGCACTGCTGAAAAAATGCCACGCCGCTAACCGTTCATTCTCTTTCAGGCGCTGCTGCTCACCAGATTCTACTATCAATCAATCAATCAAAGCAAGCTTTATTTCATAATTAAAAAAAAAATTGTACAAAATATTTGGACCCATAGCTTACATGGCTAGTGTCCGGTCCAATACAAATCAAGTCATTTAGGCATTTAGGCAACCACATAAATATGTAAAGTGAGAAAAAAATGAAAACAGTGAATTAACACAGCAAAAGCATCCAGTGTCCGATCGCATGCAAAAACAAGGCATTTTGGCAAACGTACAAGGAAGGTATACACCGGCATTTTAAGAAACACAGAAACACAAAAAGGAAATCACATGATTACTTGATTATGCAAGAAATATAATTTAGAGGATAGTTTAAAATTTCTGGCAAGCTTTATTTCCAATGGCAATGTATTCCAGACTTTCGTCCCAATGAACTCAATTAATCTCTCACCGTATGTGTTGTGGTGGATCGGAAGATTAAAATTACCATTGGCAGCATGTCTTGTGTTGCGAACAGGCAAAGTGAATAAGCTCATCGGGAGTGGAGAGTTAGTTGTTAACATGCAGTTTACTAGAAGGGAGATTTTGTAGTCACGTAGGGCGGAAAATTTTAGTACTCGAACTTCTTCAAACAGATTGTTACTTGGATGATGCAATGGAGAATATGTTATAATCCTTAGTGCTCGCTTCTGTAACCGTTGCAGAGGTGTGAGATAAGTTGAGTATGTGTGGCCCCATGATTCGCAGCAATAACTCATATGACAATGAACGAATGAGAAGTACAAGCTTCGTAATATGTTGCGAGGAAAGTATTGTCTAGCCTTAATAAGGACGTAGCAACCAAACGCAGCTCTATTACAAACGCTGTTCAATTGATTCTTCCAGTTAAGGTTATTGTCAAAGATAACACCAAGATATTTAAATGAAGAAACTGATTCGATTATACAATTGTTCAAGGAAATCCTAATATGGTTAAAATCAACGTTTCTTCTTCTTGTATGGAAGACGACATATTTAGTTTTCGCAACGTTCAATGTTAATCTATTGTTACTGAACCAGTTGGAAACAGTCATTAAATCCTGCTTCATGTCGTCTTGCATCGCAGAAACCGATTTACCTGTGAATATGAGGGCCGTGTCGTCTGCATACATGAGAACCTGCGAAAGCGAGACTGAACCTGGAAGATCATTTATATAAATGGAAAACAGTAGAGGCCCCAGGACAGATCCTTGGGGTACTCCGCATTTTATATAGCTATATGTAGATTCAAGGTTGTTAATTACCACTTTCTGTTGTCGACCTGATAAGTAACTGGTGAAAAATTGCAGTGTGTCATCAACAATCCCATAGGCGGCTAGTTTCCTCAGTAATATTGGATGTGATACAGTGTCGAACGCCTTCTTCAGGTCTAAAAATATACCAATTGCGATTTCGTTTTTATTAAGAGCTGAATTTATCAACTGGGAAAGCGTTAAAACGGCTGTAGAGGTCGACCTGTTTGGGACGAAACCGTGCTGCTGGTGACAGATGATGTTATACTAAGAAATATTTTTAGTTGAATGGCAATTAGTTTCTCAAAAAGAGTATTTAGAATGCTTAGTACAGATATTGGACGATAACTACTTGGGTTGTTTTCGTCTCCAGATTTATAAATAGGCACAACTTTCGCGATTTTTAGAATGTTTGGGTAGCAACTAGTCTCTATAGCATGGTTAAATATATGGCATAGTGGGTTGGACAGAATGTCGATATTATGCTTTGAAACTGCAGTCTGAATACTATCGTGCCCAGCCGCTTTATTAACTGGCAGTGCGCTTATTACAGATGTAATTTCCTCGACAGTGACTGCATTTAGATTAAAATCGGTGTGGACAACTCTGGGTAGGGTAGTGGAGGCGGACTGAAAAGAGAACTGGTTTGCAAGAGATTCACCAACATTGGAGAAGTAGCTATTAAAGTCATTGACTACCTGTACGGAGGGGTCGTTAGGGGTAACGCGTTTCTTCGGTCCAAGTCCTGCGACGTCCTTAACAATTTTCCAAACTTGTTTCGAGTCAAGGCCAGGTTTCGTGACTAAATTACTGTAATACATTTTTTTCGCTCTCCTCATCATCTTAACAGACTTATTCCTATAAAGCTTGAATTGACCGTGATAATAATTGTTTGTTTTGTTTTGCTTCCATTTGTGATAGAAGGAGTCTTTTTTCTTTAGAACCGCAAGTAAATGATCAGTTATCCACGGGCACACAGCTTCTTCGTAGTTACGACGTGTGCATTCGCGCTTGGATTTCATTACGGCATTTGATACGCAGTGGATAAAATTTTCACACTCTATATTCACATCACTGTCGTACAATTTCACAAAATCAATACTCTGCAAGAAGTTTCGAACGCAGGTGTAATTTACTCGAGTTCTTTTGTCTCTAGAATACGTTTTGCAATGCGGATATAAGTAAGTGCGTGGTAAACACATGAAAGTCGGACAGTGATCAGCAATAGCTATATCACAAACGCCAGCGCGTACAGTCATTTCATTGTTGCAGAACATATGATCAATAAGGGATGCAGATGTCTGTGTTATACGAGTAGGTGAGGAAATAACGTTTTTAAGGTTAAATGACTGCATGAGAAGCAGGTAGTCGCACTCGGAACATCCATCTTTTAAAAGATCGATGTTGAAATCACCGCATATAACAAGTGGAGTATTGGTTGTCATTAGTGGGTTGAAGATAGTTTCCATATCCGAAAGAAAGTCCTTTACGCTTGCGTTGGGAGGTCGGTATACCACACCAATGTTGAGACCACAGCCGAGGTGTACAAAAAGAGATTCGACAGACTGCTTACTACATGAGCTATCTTTTACAACCTGGTAATCAACACTATTCTTTATGAAAAGCGATACACCCCCACCGCGTGATTGGCGGCACCTTGGTAAAGATATCATGGCATATCCGGGTATTTCAGCGGTTTCATTTTCCTTTAACCATGTTTCTGTAATTGCAATAATGTCATAATGAAAGGAGAATTGTGATAAATAGGAAAGAAGAAGGTCTATGTTTTTATGTATGCTGCGGATATTACAATGCAAAATAGATAGGTTTTCCCTTTATATCCAGGTTTGCTCGATTTGCTTTACACAAACAGCCATTGTGTTAGAGAACTTGTCGCAAGTCTTCTGCACTTGTCACGTGAAGAACATGTGAGTTTTCAACTTTGCGCATCAAAATTTTTCCGTCTGACACCCACGTGAACTTCCATTTTTTCTCTTTCTTTGCTTTCACCGCCATTCCCAGCAATACTTTATTAGCAGGACATAAGTGCTCATTCACAAAAACGGGCGTATTGCCTTCAAAACCCAACTGAGAAACATTAAGCCTTTGCTTCTTTGCAACTTTTAGAATTTTATCCCGCACTGTACGGGAAAAAAATTTGACAATTATGTTCTGTTCATCTTTTTTCTTTGTAGGTACACGATGAATAACCTCAATGTCAGACTCGACCACTTCAGTGTTCAGGCATCCAGAAATCGTTTTCATGGTGGAGATGAGGTTCTCGTCCGCAACCACAGGAACACCCTTTATCTCCAGGTTATTTCGGCGACTGTATTGTTGCATATCAGTCAACTCTCTCCTGACTTACTTTAATTCTGATGTCAAATGGGCGTTAGTACTCCTTATTGCCTCATTTTCTGCTTTAGTGACAGCAAGTTCTTTCCTCATCTCCACCATTTCCGATCTGAAACCCTCGAACTTTTCATTGATCAAGCTCATAGATTCTTTCAGCGATTGTAACTCTGTTTCAATCACCGTTTTCACCGTATCTTTCAGTTCTACATGCTTGGCATCAAAAAGAGCGGATAACTCGTTCAGGGCCTTTGCTAGTTCCTTGATCGTTGACGGCGCTTTATCAGACATGATTCTCGCCAAAAGTGGAGCAATCCAGTGCCAGAGATACGCTCTTTAACCTAACAGGAAAAGACTTCCAGCACGTACCTGCACAGAAGGAACGGGGGGTTAACCGCTGCCCAGTCTCGCGGCTGCCTGGATTGCTCCAAAATGACGACCCCCGTCGACCAACGCAGTCTTTTATAGCTGAGCGGTGACGTCAGACCAGGCCAGACGCGTCAAGGGGGAGTTTCCGCAGGAACATCTTGCGCCGACACGTGTGTACCGCCGCGACAGCACAGTGATGTGGCAGGGATGAGGTGACGATGGTCCAGCCGCAAAAACACTTGATCGCCGTCGAAGCTCTGCACAGAAGGAACGGGGGGTTAACCGCTGCCCAGTCTCGCGGCTGCCTGGATTGCTCCAAAATGACGACCCCCGTAGTAGTAGTAGTAGTATTAAGTGGATGAAAGGGGAAGAGGAAAGGAAAATGCACGGGCCTGTGACTGGTGTTAAAACACCACCACCACTGCCGGCGTGCAGATAGAGAGAAGGATAGGTAGGGTTTCAGAGGAAGAAGGAAGAACGCGCGCGCAGGGGTGCGCGGCGTTGCCCCGAAGTCTGGCGTCGACCAACGCAGTCTTTTATAGCTGAGCGGTGACGTCAGACCAGGCCAGACGCGTCAAGGGGGAGTTTCCGCAGGAACATCTTGCGCCGACACGTGTGTACCGCCGCGACAGCACAGTGACGTGGCAGGGATGAGGTGACGATGGTCCAGCCGCAAAAACACTTGATCGCCGTCGAAGCTCTGCACAGAAGGAACGGGGGGTTAACCGCTGCCCAGTCTCGCGGCTGCCTGGAGCCGCCGTTTCACCGAGATGCCTACCGGATTAGCAAGCTGCCACCGCTGACTGAATTCTTGACCCCTGCAACCGTTGCACAGATTACCTGTGCGCACCGCAGCCGTTTTTGGAAGCGTCCAACCTTCTAACCTGGCAACACGCAACAATATCAGCTGGTCAGGACACCTACATAAGGCGTGCGGATTTCACCGTCCACTCGGGCCACAGCACTGCTGAAAAAATGTCACGCCGCAAACCGTTCATTCTCTTTCAGGCGCTGCTGCGGACCGGATTCTACTATCAGCCACCCGTTTCACCGAGATGCCTACCGGATCCGCAAGCTGCCACCGCTGACTGGATTCTTGACCCCTGAAACCGTTTTACAGATTACCTGTGCGCCCCGCAGCCGTTTTTGGAGGCGTCCAACCTTCTGATGTGGCAACACGCAACAATAACAGCTGATCAGGGCACCTACATAAGGCGTGCGGATATCACCGTCCACTTTGGCCACGGCACAGCTGAAGAAATGCCACGAACCTCACCGTTCGTGCAGTTTCAGGCGCTGCTGCTGACGGGATTCTACTATCACCCACCCGTTTTTCCGAGATGCCTACCGGATCCGCAAGCTGCCTCCGCGGACTGAATTCTTGACCCCTGAAACCGCCTTACAGATTACCTGTGCGCACCGTAGCCGTTTTGGGAGGCGTCCGACCTTCTAACCTGGCAACACGAAACAACATCAGCTGATCAGGACACCTACATAAGGCGTGCGGATTTCACCGTAAACGTGGGCCACAGCACTGCTGAAAAAATGCCACGCCGCTAACCGTTCATTCTTTCAGGCGCTGCTGCTGACCGGATTCTACTATCAGTCACCCGTTTCACCGAGATGCCTACCGGATCCGCAAGCTGCCACCGCTGACTGGATTCTTGACCCCTGAAACCGTTTTACAGATTACCTGTGCGCCCCGCAGCCGTTTTTGGAGGCGTCCAACCTTCTGATGTTGCAACACGCAACAATAACAGCTGATCAGGGCACCTACATAAGGCGTGCGGATTTCACCGTCCACTTGGGCAACGGCACAGCTGAAGCAATGCCACACCGCTCATCGTTCATTCTGTTTCAGGCGCTGCTGCTGACCGGATTCTACAATCAGCTACCCGTTTAACCGAGATACCTACCGGATCCCCAAGGTGCCACCGCTGACTGGATCCTTGACCCCTGCTACCGTTGTACAGATAACCTGTGCGCACCGCAGCCGTTTTTGTAGGCGTCCAACCTTCTGACCTGGCAACACGCAACAATAGCAGCTGGTCAGGACACCTACATAAGGCGTGCGGATTTCACCGTCCACTCGGGCCACAGCACTGCTGAAAAAATGCCACGCCGCTCATCGTTCATTCTCTTTCAGGCGCTGCTGCTGACCGGATTCTACTATCAGCCACCCGTTTCACCGAGATGCCTACCGGATCCGCAACATGCCACCGCTGACTGGATTCTTGACCCCTGCAACCGTTGTACCAATTACTTTTGCGCACCGCAGCAGTTTTTGGAGGCGTTCAACCTACTAACCTGGCAACACGCAACAATATCAGCTGATCAGGACACCTACATAAGGCGTGCGGATTTCACCATCGACTTAGGCCACGGCACTGCTGAAAAAATGCCACGCCGCTCATCGTTCATTCTCTTTCAGGCGCTGCTGCTGACCGGATTCTACTATCAGCCACCCGTTTCACCGAGATGCCTACCGGATCCGCAACCTGCCACCGCTGACTGGATTCTTGACCCCTGCAACCGTTGCACAGATTCTTGACCCCTGCAACCGTTGCACAGATTACCTGCGCGCCCCGCAGCCGTTTTTGGAGGCGTCCAACCTTCTGATGTGGCAACACGCAACAATATCAGCTGATCAGGACACCTACATAAGGCGTGCGGATTTCACCATCGACTTAGGCCACGGCACTGCTGAAAAAATGCCACGCCGCTCATCGTTCATTCTCTTTCAGGCGCTGCTGCTGACCGGATTCTACTATCAGCCACCCGTTTCACCGAGATGCCTACCGGATCCGCAACCTGCCACCGCTGACTGGATTCTTGACCCCTGCAACCGTTGCACAGATTCTTGACCCCTGCAACCGTTGCACAGATTACCTGCGCGCCCCGCAGCCGTTTTTGGAGGCGTCCAACCTTCTAACCTGGCAACACGCAACAATATCAGCTGGTCAGGACACCTACATAAGGCGTGCGGATTTCACCGTCCACTTGGGCCAAGGCACAGCTGAAGAAATGCCACACCGCTCATTGTTCATTCTGTTTCAGGCGCTGCTGCTGACCGGATTCTACAATCAGCCACCCGTTTAACCGAGACGCCTACCGGATCCGCAAGCTGCCACCGCTGACTGTATTCTTGACCCCTGCAACCGTTGAACAGATTACCTGTGCGCACCGCAGCCGTTTTTGTAGGCATCCAACCTTCTGGCCTGGCAACACGCAACAATAGCAGCTGGTCAGGACACCTATATAAGGCGTGCGGATTTCACCTTCCACTTGGGCCACGGCAGAGCTGAAGAAATGCCAGGCACCTCACCGTACGTGCTGTTTCAGGCGCTGCTGCTGACCGGATTCTACTATCAGCCACCCGTTTCACCGAGATGCCTACCGCATCCGCAAGCTGCCACCGCTAACTGGATTCTTGACCCCTGCAACCGTTGTACAGATAACCTGTGCGCACCACAGCTGTTTTTTGAGGCGTCCAATCTTCTAACCTGGCAACACGCAAAAATATCAGCTGATCAGGACACCTACATAAGGCGTGCGGATTTCACCATAGACTTAGGCCAAGGCACTGCTGAAAAAATGCCACGCCGCTCATCGTTCATTCTGTTTCAGGCGCTGCTGCTGACCGGATTCTACTATCAGCCACCCGTTTAACCGAGATGCCTACCGGATCCGCAAGCTGCCACCGCTGACTGGATTCTTGACCCCTGCAATCGTTGCACAGATTACCTGTGCGCACCGCAGCCGTTTTTGGAGGCGTCCAACCTTCT
The DNA here is from genome assembly GCF_052857255.1 of Amblyomma americanum. Classification (NCBI taxonomy): domain Eukaryota; kingdom Metazoa; phylum Arthropoda; class Arachnida; order Ixodida; family Ixodidae; genus Amblyomma; species Amblyomma americanum. The sequence continues at coordinate 162,826,459 of NC_135504.1, read as the reverse complement.
AACCTGGCAACACGCAACAATATCAGCTGATCAGGACACCTACATAAGGCCTGCGGATTTCACCTTCAACTTGGGCCACAGCACTACTGAAAAAATGACACGCCGCTAACCGTTCATTCTGTTTCAGGCGCTGCTGCGGCCCGGATTCTACTATGACTTGCAAGAGTGGCAGATCGGGCTAGTTGGTAATTTTCCATAATGCGATACAGCGCGAATAAAGCTGTGGTGTCTTTTCTCGCTTCGTCCCCGTCTTTATTCGCGTTCTACTATGAGCCACCCGTTTCACCGAGGTGCCTACCGGATCCGCAAGCTGCCACCGCTGACTGGATTCTTGACCCCTGCAACCGTTGTACAGATAACCTGTGCGCACCGCAGCAGTTTTTTGAGGCGTCCAATCTTCTAACCTGGCAACACGCAACAATATCAGCTGATCAGGACACCTACATAAGGCGTGCGGATTTCACCATAGACTTAGGCCAAGGCACTGCTGAAAAAATGCCACGCCGCTCATCGTTTATTCTGTTTCAGGCGCTGCTGCTGACCGGATTCTACTATCAGCCACCCGTTTAACCGAGATGCCTACCGGATCCGCAAGCTGCCACCGCTGACTGGATTCTTGACCCCTGCAACCGTTGTACAGAAAACCTGTGCGCACCGCAGCTGTTTTTGGAGGCGTTGTACTTTCTGACCTGGCAACAAGCAACAATAGCAGCTGGTCAGGACACCTACATAAGGCGTGCGGATTTCACCGTCCACTTGGGCCACGCCACAGCTGAAGAAATGCCACGAACCTCACCGTACGTGCAGTTTCAGGCGCTGCTGCTGACCGGATTCTACTATCAGCCACCCATTTAACCGAGATGCCTGCCGGATCCACAAGCTGCCACCGCTGACTGCATTCTTGACCCCTGCAACCGTTGTATAGATTACCTGTGCGCACCGCAGACGTTTTTGGAGGCGTCCAACCTTCTGACCTGGCAACACGCAACAATAGCAGCTGGTCAGGACACCTACATAAGGCGTGCTGATTTCACCGTCCACTCGGGCCACAGCACTGCTGAAAAAATGACACGCCGCAAACCGTTCATTCTCTTTCAGGCGCTGCTGCGGACCGGATTCTACTATCAGCACCCGTTTCACCGAGATGCCTACCGGATCCGCAAGCTGCCTCCGCGGACTGGATTCTTGACCCCTCCAACCGTTTTACTGATTACCTGTGCGCCCCGGAGCCGTTTTTGGAGGCGTCCAACCTTCTGACGTGGCAACACGCAACAATAACAGCTAATCAGGGCACCTACATAAGGCGTGCGGTTTTCACTGTCCACTTGGGCCACAGCACTGCTGAAAAAATGCCACGCCGCTTATCGTTCATTCTGTTTCAGGCGCTGCTGCTGACCGGATTCTACTATCAGCCACCCGTTTCACCGAGATGCCTACGGGGTCCGCAAGCTGCCACCGCTGACTGGATTCTTGACCCCTGCAACCGTTGCACAGATTACCTGTGCGCACCGCAGCCGTTTTTGTAGGCGTCCAAACTTCTGACCTGGCAACACGCAACAATAGCAGCTGGTCAGGACACCTATATAAGGCGTGCGGACTTCACCGTCCACTTAGGCCACGCCACAGCTGAAGAAATGCCACGCACCTCACAGTTCGTGCTGTTTCAGTGCTGCTGCTGACCGGATTCTACTATCAGCCACCCGTTTCACCGAGATGCCTATCGGATCCGCAAGCTGCCACCACTGACTGGATTCTTGACCCCTGCAGCCGTTGTACAAATTACCTGTGCGCACCGCAGCCGTTTTTGGAGGCGTCCAACCTTCTAACCTGGCAACACACAACAATATCAGCTGATCAGGACACCTACATAAGGCGTGCGGATTTCACCTTCAACTTGGGCCACAGCACTACAGAAAAAATGACACGCCGCTAACCGTTCATTCTGTTTCAGGCGCTGCTGCGGACCGGATTCTACTATGAGCCACCCGTTTCACCGAGATGCCTACCGGATCCGCAAGCTGCCACCGCTGACTGGATTCTTGACCCCTGCAACCGTTGTACGAATTACCTGTGCGCACCGCAGCCGTTTTTGGAGGCGTCCAACCTTCTAACCTGGCAACACGCAACAATATCAGCTGATCAGGACACCTCCATAAGGCTTGCGGATTTCACCATAGACTTAGGCCAATGCACTGCTGAAAAAATGCCACGCCGCTCATCGTTCATTCTGTTTTAGGCGCTGCTGCTGACCGGATTCTACTATCAGCCACCCGTTTAACCGAGATGCTTACCGGATCCGCAAGCTGCCACCGCTGACTGGATTCTTGAACCCTGCAACCGTTGTACCGATAACCAGTGCGCACCGGAGCTGTTTTTGGAGGCGTTGTACCTTCTGACCTGGCAACACGCCACAATAGCAGCTGGTCAGGACACCTACATAAGGCGTGCGGATTTCACCATCCACTTAGGCCACGGCAGTGCGGAAAAAATGCCACGCCGCTAACCATTCATTCTCTTTCAGGCGCTGCTGCTGACCGGATTCTACTATCAACCACCCATTTAACCGAGATGCCTACCGGATCCGCAAGCTGCCACCGCTGACTGGATTCTTGACCCCTGAAACCGTTTTACAGATTACCTGTGCGCCCCGCAGCCGTTTTTGGAGGCGTCCAACCTTCTGATGTGGCAACACGCAACAATAACAGCTGATCAGGGCACCTACATAAGGCGTGCGGTTTTCACTGTCCACTTGGGCCACAGCACTGCGGAAAAAATGCCACGCCGATAACCGTTCATTCTCTTTCAGGCGCTGCTGCTGACCAGATTCTACTATCAGCCACCCGTTTCACCGAGATGCCTACAGGATTCGCAAGCTGCCACCGCTGACTGGATTCTTGACCCCTGCAACCGTTGCACAGATTACCTGTGCGCACCGCAGCCGTTTTTGGAAGCGTCCAACCTTCTAACCTGGCAACACGCAACAATATCAGCTGGTCAGGACACCTACATAAGGCGTGCGGATATCACCGTCCACTTGGGCCACAGCACTGCTGAAAAAATGCCACGCCGCTAACCGTTCATTCTATTTCAGGCGCTGCTGCTGACCGGATTCTACTATCAGCCACCCGTTTACCCGAGATGCCTACCGGGTCCGCAAGCTGCCACCGCTGACTGGATTCTTGACCCCTGCAACCGTTGTACAGATAACCTGTGCGCTCCGCAGCCGTTTTTCGAGGCGTCCAACCTTCTAATCTGGCCACACGCAACAATATCAGCTGATCAGGACACCTACATAAGGCGTGCGGATTTCATCATCCACTTGGGCCACAGCACTGCTGAAAGAATGCCACACCGCTAACCGTTCATTCTGTATCCGGCGCTGCTGCGAACCGGATTCTACTATCAGCCACCCGTTTTACCGAGATGCCTACCGGATCCGCAAGCTGCCACCGCTGACTGGATTTTTGACCGCTGCAACCGTTGAACAGATTACCTGTGCGCACCGCAGCCGTTTTTGGAGGCGTCGTACCTTCTGACCTGGCAACACGCAACAATAGCAGCTGGTCAGGACACCTACATAAGGCGTGCGGATATCACCGTCCACTTGGGCCACGGCACAGCTGAAGAAATGCCACGAACCTCACCGTTCGTGCAGTTTCTGGCGCTGCTGCTGACGGGATTCTATCAGCCACCCGTTTTTCCGAGATGCCTAACGGATCCGCAAGCTGCCTCCGCGGACTGAATTCATGACCCCTGAAACCGTCTTACAGATTACCTGTGCACACCGTAGCCGTTTTGGGAGGCGTCCGACCTTCTAACCTGGCAACACGCGACAATATCAGCTGATCAGGACACCTACATAAGGCTTGCGGATTTCACCGTCCACTTGGGCCACGCCACAGCTGATGAAATGCCACGCACCTCACAGTTCGTGCTGTTTCGGGCGCTGCTGCTGACCGGATTCTACTATCAGCCACCCGTTTCACCGAGATGCCTACCGGATCCACAAGCTGCCACCGCTGACTGGAATCCTGACCCCTGCAACCGTTGCACAGATTACCTGTGCGCACCGCAGCAGTTTTTTGAGGCGTCCAACCTTCTAACCTGGCAACACGAAACAACCTCAGCTGATCAGGACACCTACATAAGGCGTGCGGTTTTCACTGTCCACTTGGGCCACAGCACTGCTGAAAAAATGCCACACCGCTAACCGTTCATTCTCTTTCAGGCGCTGCTGCTGACCAGATTCTACTATCAGCCACCCGTTTCACCGAGATGCCTACCGGATTCGCAAGCTGCCACCGCTGACTGGATTCTTGACCCCTGCCACCGTTGCACAGATTACCTGTGCGCACCGCAGCGGTTTTTGTAGGCGTCCAACCTTCTGACCTGGCAACACGCAACAATAGCAGCTGGTCAGGACACCTACATAAGGCGTGCGGATTTCACCGTCCACTCGGGCCACGGCACTGCTGAAAAAATGTCACGCCGCAAACCGTTCATTCTCTTTCAGGCGCTGCTGCGGACCGGATTCTACCATCAGCCACCCGTTTCACCGATATGCCTACCGGATCCGCAAGCTGCCACCGCTGACTGGATTCTTGACCCCTGAAACCGTTTTACAGATTACCTGTGCGCCCCGCAGCCGTTTTTGGAGGCGTCCAACCTTCTGATGTGGCAACACGCAACAATAACAGCTGATCAGGGCACATACATAAGGCGTGCGGTTTTCACCATCCATTTGGGCCACAGCACTGCTGAAAAAATGCCACGCCGCTTATCGTTCATTCTGTTTCAGGCGCTGCTGCTGACCGGATTCTACTATCAGCCACCCGTTTCACCGAGATGCCTACCGGGTCCGCAAGCTGCCACCGCTGACTGGATTCTTGACCCCTGCAACCGTTGCACAGATTGCCTGTGCGCACCGCAGCCGTTTTTGTAGGCGTCCAAACTTCTGACCTGGCAACACGCAACAATAGCAGCTGGTCAGGACACCTACATAAGGCGTGCGGACTTCACCGTCCACTTAGGCCACGCCATAGCAGAAGAAATGCCACGCACCTCACAGTTCGTGCTGTTTCAGTGCTGCTGCTGACCGGATTCTACTATCAGCCACCCGTTTCACCGAGATGCCTATCGGATCCGCAAGCTGCCACCACTGACTGGATTCTTGACCCCTGCAGCCATTGTACAAATTACCTGTGCGCACCGCAGCCGTTTTTGGAGGCGTCCAACCTTCTAACCTGGCAACACGCAACAATATCAGCTGATCAGGACACCTACATAAGGCGTGCGGATTTCACCATCGACTTAGGCCACTGCACCGCTGAAAAAATGCCACGCCGTTCATCGATCATTCTGTTTCAGGCGCTGCTGCGGACCGGATTCTACTATCAGCCACCCATTTAACCGAGATGCCTACCGGATCCGCAAGCTGCCACCGCTGACTGGATTCTTGACCCCTGCAATCGTTGCACAGATTACCTGTGCGCACCGCAGCCGTTTTTGGAGGCGTCCAACCTTCTAACCTGGCAACACGCAACAATATCAGCTAATCAGGACACCTACATAAGGCGTGCGGATTTCACCTTCAACTTGGGCCACAGCACTACTGAAAAAATGACACGCCGCTAACCGTTCATTCTGTTTCAGGCGCTGCTGCGGACCGGATTCTACTATGAGCCACCCGTTTCACCGAGATGCCTACCGGATCCGCAAGCTGCCACCGCTGACTGGATTCTTGACCCCTGCAGCCATTGTACAAATTACCTGTGCGCACCGCAGCCGTTTTTGGAGGCGTCCAACCTTCTAACCTGGCAACACGCAACAATATCAGCTGATCAGGACACCTACATAAGGCGTGCGGATTTCACCATCGACTTAGGCCACTGCACCGCTGAAAAAATGCCACGCCGTTCATCGATCATTCTGTTTCAGGCGCTGCTGCGGACCGGATTCTACTATCAGCCACCCATTTAACCGAGATGCCTACCGGATCCGCAAGCTGCCACCGCTGACTGGATTCTTGACCCCTGCAATCGTTGCACAGATTACCTGTGCGCACCGCAGCCGTTTTTGGAGGCGTCCAACCTTCTAACCTGGCAACACGCAACAATATCAGCTAATCAGGACACCTACATAAGGCGTGCGGATTTCACCTTCAACTTGGGCCACAGCACTACTGAAAAAATGACACGCCGCTAACCGTTCATTCTGTTTCAGGCGCTGCTGCGGACCGGATTCTACTATGAGCCACCCGTTTCACCGAGATGCCTACCGGATCCGCAAGCTGCCACCGCTGACTGGATTCTTGACCCCTGCAACCGTTGTACCAATTACCTGTGCGCACCGCAGCCGTTTTTGGAGGCGTCCATCCTTCTAACCTGGCAACACGCAACAATATCAGCTGATCAGGACACCTACATAAGGCTTGCGGATTTCACCATAGACTTAGGCCAAGGCACTGCTGAAAAAATGCCACACCGCTCATAGTTCATTCTGTTTTATGCGCTGCTGCTGACCGGATTCTACTATCAGCCACCTGTTTAACCGAGATGCTTACCTGATCCGCAAGCTGCCACCGCTGACTGGATTCTTGAACCCTGCAACCGTTGTAACGATAACCTGTGCGCACCGCAGCTATTTTTGGAGGCGTCGTACCTTCTGACCTGGCAACACGCAACAATAGCAGCTGGTCAGGACACCTACATAAGGCGTGCGGATATCACCGTCCACTTGGGCCACGGCACAGCTGAAGAAATGCCACGAACCTCACCGTTCGTGCAGTTTCTGGCGCTGCTGCTGACGGGATTCTACTATCAGCCACCCGTTTTTCCGAGATGCCTACCGGATCCGCAAGCTGCCACCGCTGACTGGAATCCTGACCCCTGCAACCGTTGCACAGATTACCTGAGCGCACCGCAGCCGTTTTTGGAAGCGTCCAACCTTCTAACCTGGCAACACGCAACAATATCAGCTGGTCAGGACACCTACATAAGGCGTGCGGATTTCACCGTCCACTTGGGCAACGGCACAGCTGAAGAAATGCCACACCGCTCATCGTTCATTCTGTTTCAGGCGCTGCTGCTGACCGGATTCTACAATCAGCCACCCGTTTAACCGAGATGCCTACCGGATCCCCAAGCTGCCTCCACTGACTGGATTCTTGACCCCTGCTACCGTTGTACAGATAACCTGTGCGCACAGCAGCCGTTTTTTAGGCGTCCAACCTTCTGACCTGGCTACACACAATAGCAGCTGGTCAGGACACCTACATAAGGCGTGCGGATTTCACCGTCCACTCGGGCCACAGCACTGCTGAAAAAGTGTCACGCCGCAAACCGTTCATTCTCTTTCAGGCGCTGCTGCGGACCGGATTCTAATATCAGCCACCCGTTTCACCGAGATGCCTACCGGATCCGCAAGCTGCCACCGCTGACTGGATTCTTGACCCCTGAAACCGTTTTACAGATTACCTGTGCGCCCCGCAGCCGTTTTTGGAGGCGTCCAACCTTCTGATGTGGCAACACGCAACAATAACAGCTGATCAGGGCACCTACATAAGGCGTGCGGTTTTCACTGTCCACTTGGGCCACAGCACGGCTGAAAAAATGCCACGCCGCCAACCGTTCATTCTCTTTCAGGCGCTGCTGCTGACCAGATTCTACTATCAGCCACCCGTTTCACCGAGATGCCTACCGGATTCGCAAGCTGCCACCGCTGACTGGATTCTTGACCCCTGCAACCGTTGTAAAGATTACCTGTGCGCACCGTAGCCGTTTTAGGAGGCGTCCAACCTTCTGACCTGGCAACACGCAACAATACCAGCTGATCAGGACACCTTCATAAGGCGTGCGGATTTCACTGTCAATTTGGGCCACGGCACTGCTGAAAAAATGAGCCGCTGATCGTTCATTCTGTTTCAGGCGCTGCTGCTGACCGGATTCTAATATCAGCCACCCGGTTAACCGAGATGCCTACCGGAACCGCATGCTGCCACCGCTGACTGGATTCTTGACCCCTGCAACCGTTGTACAGATAACCTATGCGCACCGCAGCCGTTTTTGGAGGCGTCCAACCTTTTGACCTGGCAACACGCAACAATAGCAGCTGGTCAGGACACCTGCATAAGGCGTGCGGATTTCACCGTCCACTTGGGCCACGGCACAGCTGAAAAAAATGCCAGGCACCTCACCGTACGTGCTGTTTCAGGCGCTGCTGCTGACCGGATTCTGCTATCAGCCACTCGTTCATCCGAGATGCCTACCGGATCCGAAAGCTGCCACCGCTGACTGGATTCTTGACCCCTGCAACCGTTGTACAGATTACCTGTGCTCACCGCAGCCGTTTTTGGATTCGTCGTACCTTCTGACATGAGAACACGCAACAATAGCAGCTGGTCAGGACACCTACATAAGGCGTGCGGAACACTTGCGCCACGGCACGGCTGAAGAAATGCCACGAACCTCACCGTACGTGCAGTTTCAGGCGCTGCTGCTGACCGGATTCTACTATCAGCCACCCGTTTCTCCGAGATGCCTACCGGATCCGCAAGCTGCCTCCGCGGACTGGATTCTTTACCCCTGAAACCGTTTTACATATTACCTGTGCGCACCGTAGCCATTTTAGGAGGCGTCCAACCTTCTAACCTGGCAACACGCAAAAATATCAGCTGATCAGGACACCTACATGAGGCGTGTGGATTTCACCGTCCACTTGGGCAACGGCACAGCTGAAGAAATGCCAAGCACCTAACCGTTCATGATTTTTGAGGCGCTGCTGCTGACCAGATTCTACTATCAGCCACCCGTTTCCCCGAGATGCCTACCGTATCCGCAAGCTGCCACCGCTGACTGGATTCTTGAACCCTGAAACCGTTGTACAGATTACCTGTGCGCACCGTAGCCGTTTTTGGAGGCGTCCAACCTTCTAACCTGGCAATACGCCACAATATCAGCTGATCAGGACACCTACATAAGGTGTGCGGTTTTCACCGTCCACTTGGGCCACGGCACAGCTGAAGAAATGCCAGGCACCTCACCGTACGTGCTATTTCAGGCGCTGCTGCTGACCGGATTCTACTATCAGCCAACCGTTTACCGAGATGCCTACTGGATCCGCAAGCTGCCACCGCTGACTGGATTCTTGACCCCTGAAACCGTTGCACAGATCACCTGTGCGCACCGCAGCCTTTTTTGGAGGCGTCCAAGCTTCTAACCTGGCAACACGCAACAATATAAGCTGATCAGGACTCCTACATCAGGCCTGCCGTTTTCACCGTCCACTTGGGTCACTGCGCTGCTGAAAAATTGCCACGCCGCTCATCGTTCATTCTGTTTCAGGTGCTGCTGCTGACTCGATTCTACTATCAGCCACCCGTTTAACCGAGATGCCTACCGGATCCGCAAGCTGCCACCGCTGAATGGATTCTTGACCCCTGCAACCGTTTTACATATTACCTGTGCGCACCGTAGCCGTTTTAGGAGGCGTCCAGCCTTCTACCCTGGCAACACGTGACAATATCAGCTGATCAGGACACCTACATAAGGCGTGCGGATTTCACCATCCACTTAGGCCACGGCACTGCTGAAAAAATGTCACGCCGCAAACCGTTCATTCTCTTTCAGGCGCTGCTGCGGACCGGATTCTACCATCAGCCACCCGTTTCACCGATATGCCTACCGGATCCGCAAGCTGCCACCGCTGACTGGATTCTTGACTCCTGAAACCGTTTTACAGATTACCTGTGCGCCCCGCAGCCGTTTTTGGAGGCGTCCAACCTTCTGATGCGGCAACACGCAACAATAACAGCTGATCAGGGCACCTACATAAGGCGTGCGGTTTTCACTGTCCACTTGGGCCACAGCACTGCGGAAAAAATGCCACGCCGATAACCGTTCATTCTCTTTCAGGCGCTGCTGCTGACCAGATTCTACTATCAGCCACCCGTTTCACCGAGATGCCTACAGGATTCGCAAGCTGCCACCGCTGACTGGATTCTTGACCCCTGCAACCGTTGCACAGATTACCTGTGCGCACCGCAGCCGTTTTTGGAAGCGTCCAACCTTCTAACCTGGCAACACGCAACAATATCAGCTGGTCAGGACACCTACATAAGGCGTGCGGATATCACCGTCCACTTGGGCCACAGCACTGCTGAAAAAATGCCACGCCGCTAACCGTTCATTCTATTTCAGGCGCTGCTGCTGACCGGATTCTACTATCAGCCACCCGTTTACCCGAGATGCCTACCGGGTCCGCAAGCTGCCACCGCTGACTGGATTCTTGACCCCTGCAACCGTTGTACAGATAACCTGTGCGCTCCGCACCCGTTTTTCGAGGCGTCCAACCTTCTAATCTGGCCACACGCAACAATATCAGCTGATCAGGACACCTACATAAGGCGTGCGGATTTCATCATCCACTTGGGCCACAGCACTGCTGAAAGAATGCCACACCGCTAACCGTTCATTCTGTATCCGGCGCTGCTGCGAACCGGATTCTACTATCAGCCACCCGTTTCACCGAGATGCCTACCGGATCCGCAAGCTGCCACCGCTGACTGGATTTTTGACCGCTGCAACCGTTGAACAGATTACCTGTGCGCACCGCAGCCGTTTTTGGAGGCGTCGTACCTTCTGACCTGGCAACACGCAACAATAGCAGCTGGTCAGGACACCTACATAAGGCGTGCTGATATCACCGTCCACTTGGGCCACGGCACAGCTGAAGAAATGCCACGAACCTCACCGTTCGTGCAGTTTCTGGCGCTGCTGCTGACGGGATTCTATCAGCCACCCGTTTTTCCGAGATGCCTACCGGAAACGCAAGCTGCCTCCGCGGACTGAATTCATGACCCCTGAAACCGTCTTACAGATTACCTGTGCACACCGTAGCCGTTTTGGGAGGCGTCCGACCTTCTAACCTGGCAACACGCGACAATATCAGCTGATCAGGACACCTACATAAGGCTTGCGGATTTCACCGTCCACTTGGGCCACGCCACAGCTGATGAAATGCCACGCACCTCACAGTTCGTGCTGTTTCGGGCGCTGCTGCTGACCGGATTCTACTATCAGCCACCCGTTTCACCGAGATGCCTACCGGATCCACAAGCTGCCACCGCTGACTGGAATCCTGACCCCTGCAACCGTTGCACAGATTACCTGTGCGCACCGCAGCAGTTTTTTGAGGCGTCCAACCTTCTAACCTGGCAACACGAAACAACCTCAGCTGATCAGGACACCTACATAAGGCGTGCGGTTTTCACTGTCCACTTGGGCCACAGCACTGCTGAAAAAATGCCACACCGCTAACCGTTCATTCTCTTTCAGGCGCTGCTGCTGACCAGATTCTACTATCAGCCACCCGTTTCACCGAGATGCCTACCGGATTCGCAAGCTGCCACCGCTGACTGGATTCTTGACCCCTGCCACCGTTGCACAGATTACCTGTGCGCACCGCAGCGGTTTTTGTAGGCGTCCAACCTTCTGACCTGGCAACACGCAACAATAGCAGCTGGTCAGGACACCTACATAAGGCGTGCGGATTTCACCGTCCACTCGGGCCACGGCACTGCTGAAAAAATGTCACGCCGCAAACCGTTCATTCTCTTTCAGGCGCTGCTGCGGACCGGATTCTACCATCAGCCACCCGTTTCACCGATATGCCTACCGGATCCGCAAGCTGCCACCGCTGACTGGATTCTTGACCCCTGAAACCGTTTTACAGATTACCTGTGCGCCCCGCAGCCGTTTTTGGAGGCGTCCAACCTTCTGATGTGGCAACACGCAACAATAACAGCTGATCAGGGCACATACATAAGGCGTGCGGTTTTCACTGTCCACTTGGGCCACAGCACTGCTGAAAAAATGCCACGCCGATAACCGTTCATTCTCTTTCGGGCACTGCTGCTGACCAGATTCTACTATCAGCCACCCGTTTCACCGAGATGCCTACCGGATTCGCAAGCTGCCACCGCTGACTGGATTCTTGACCCCTGCAACCGTTGCACAGATTACCTGTGCGCACCGCAGCCGTTTTTGGAAGCGTCCAACCTTCTAACCTGGCAACACGCAACAATATCAGCTGGTCAGGACACCTACATAAGGCGTGCGGATTCCACCGTCCACTTGGGCAACGGCACAGCTGAAGAAATGCCACACCGCTCATCGTTCATTCTGTTTCAGGCGCTGCTGCTGACCGGATTCTACAATCAGCCACCCGTTTAACCGAGATGCCTACCGGATCCCCAAGCTGCCTCCACTGACTGGATTCTTGACCCCTGCTACAGTTGTACAGATAACCTGTGCGCACCGCAGCCGTTTTTGTAGGCGTCCAACCTTCTGACCTGGCAACACGCAACAATAGCAGCTGGTCAGGACACCTACATAAGGCGTGCGGATTTCATCGTCCACTCGGGCCACGGCACTGCTGAAAAAATGTCACGCCACAAACCGTTCATTCTCTTTCAGGCGCTGCTGCGGACCGGATTCTACCATCAGCCACCTGTTTCACCGATATGCCTACCGGATCGCAAGCTGCCACCGCTGACTGGATTCTTGACCCCTGAAACCGTTTTACAGATTACCTGTGCGCCCCGCAGCCGTTTTTGGAGGCGTCCAACCTTCTGATGTGGCAACACGCAACAATATCAGCTGGTCAGGACACCTACATAAGGCGTGCGGATTTCACCGTCCACTTGGGGCACGGCACAGCTGAAGAAATGCCACACCGCTCATCGTTCATTCTGTTTCAGGCGCTGCTGCTGACCGGATTCTACAATCAGCCACCCGTTTAACCGAGATGCCTACCGGATCCGCAAGCTGCCGCCGCTGACTGGATTCTTGACCCCTGCAACCGTTGTACAGAAAACCTGTGCGCACCGCAGCTGTTTTTGGAGGCGTTGTACTTTCTGACCTGGCAACAAGCAACAATAGCAGCTTTTCAGGACAACTACATAAGGCGTGCGGATTTGACCGTCCACTTGGGCCACGCCACAGCTGAAGAAATGCCACGAACCTCACCGTACGTGCAGTTTCAGGCGCTGCTGCTGACCGGATTCTACTATCAGCCACCCATTTAACCGAGATGCCTGCCGGATCCACAATCTGCCACCGCTGACTGGATTCTTGACCCCTGCAACCGTTGAACAGATAATCTGTGCGCACCGCAGCCGTTTTTGGAGGCGTCCAACCTTCTAACCTGGCCACACGCAAGAATATCAGCTGATCAAGACACCTACATAAGGCGTGCGGATTTCACCATCCATTTGGGCCACAGCACTGCTGAAAAAATGCCACGCCGCTTATCGTTCATTCTGTTTCAGGCGCTGCTGCTGACCGGATTCTACTATCAGCCACCCGTTTCACCGAGATGCCTACCGGGTCCGCAAGCTGCCACCGCTGACTGGATTCTTGACCCCTGCAACCGTTGCACAGATTGCCTGTGCGCACCGCAGCCGTTTTTTAGGCGTCCAACCTTCTGACCTGGCTACACACAATAGCAGCTGGTCAGGACACCTACATAAGGCGTGCGGATTTCACCGTCCACTCGGGCCACAGCACTGCTGAAAAAGTGTCACGCCGCAAACCGTTCATTCTCTTTCAGGCGCTGCTGCGGACCGGATTCTAATATCAGCCACCCGTTTCACCGAGATGCCTATCGGATCCGCAAGCTGCCACCACTGACTGGATTCTTGACCCCTGCAGCCATTGTACAAATTACCTGTGCGCACCGCAGCCGTTTTTGGAGGCGTCCAACCTTCTAACCTGGCAACACGCAACAATATCAGCTGATCAGGACACCTACATAAGGCGTGCGGATTTCACCATCGACTTAGGCCACTGCACCGCTGAAAAAATGCCACGCCGTTCATCGATCATTCTGTTTCAGGCGCTGCTGCGGACCGGATTCTACTATCAGCCACCCATTTAACCGAGATGCCTACCGGATCCGCAAGCTGCCACCGCTGACTGGATTCTTGACCCCTGCAATCGTTGCACAGATTACCTGTGCGCACCGCAGCCGTTTTTGGAGGCGTCCAACCTTCTAACCTGGCAACACGCAACAATATCAGCTAATCAGGACACCTACATAAGGCGTGCGGATTTCACCTTCAACTTGGGCCACAGCACTACTGAAAAAATGACACGCCGCTAACCGTTCATTCTGTTTCAGGCGCTGCTGCGGACCGGATTCTACTATGAGCCACCCGTTTCACCGAGATGCCTACCGGATCCGCAAGCTGCCACCGCTGACTGGATTCTTGACCCCTGCAGCCATTGTACAAATTACCTGTGCGCACCGCAGCCGTTTTTGGAGGCGTCCAACCTTCTAACCTGGCAACACGCAACAATATCAGCTGATCAGGACACCTACATAAGGCGTGCGGATTTCACCATCGACTTAGGCCACTGCACCGCTGAAAAAATGCCACGCCGTTCATCGATCATTCTGTTTCAGGCGCTGCTGCGGACCGGATTCTACTATCAGCCACCCATTTAACCGAGATGCCTACCGGATCCGCAAGCTGCCACCGCTGACTGGATTCTTGACCCCTGCAATCGTTGCACAGATTACCTGTGCGCACCGCAGCCGTTTTTGGAGGCGTCCAACCTTCTAACCTGGCAACACGCAACAATATCAGCTAATCAGGACACCTACATAAGGCGTGCGGATTTCACCTTCAACTTGGGCCACAGCACTACTGAAAAAATGACACGCCGCTAACCGTTCATTCTGTTTCAGGCGCTGCTGCGGACCGGATTCTACTATGAGCCACCCGTTTCACCGAGATGCCTACCGGATCCGCAAGCTGCCACCGCTGACTGGATTCTTGACCCCTGCAACCGTTGTACCAATTACCTGTGCGCACCGCAGCCGTTTTTGGAGGCGTCCATCCTTCTAACCTGGCAACACGCAACAATATCAGCTGATCAGGACACCTACATAAGGCTTGCGGATTTCACCATAGACTTAGGCCAAGGCACTGCTGAAAAAATGCCACACCGCTCATAGTTCATTCTGTTTTATGCGCTGCTGCTGACCGGATTCTACTATCAGCCACCTGTTTAACCGAGATGCTTACCTGATCCGCAAGCTGCCACCGCTGACTGGATTCTTGAACCCTGCAGCCGTTGTAACGATAACCTGTGCGCACCGCAGCTATTTTTGGAGGCGTCGTACCTTCTGACCTGGCAACACGCAACAATAGCAGCTGGTCAGGACACCTACATAAGGCGTGCGGATATCACCGTCCACTTGGGCCACGGCACAGCTGAAGAAATGCCACGAACCTCACCGTTCGTGCAGTTTCTGGCGCTGCTGCTGACGGGATTCTACTATCAGCCACCCGTTTTTCCGAGATGCCTACCGGATCCGCAAGCTGCCATCGCTGACTGGAATCCTGACCCCTGCAACCGTTGCACAGATTACCTGAGCGCACCGCAGCCGTTTTTGGAAGCGTCCAACCTTCTAACCTGGCAACACGCAACAATATCAGCTGGTCAGGACACCTACATAAGGCGTGCGGATTTCACCGTCCACTTGGGCAACGGCACAGCTGAAGAAATGCCACACCGCTCATCGTTCATTCTGTTTCAGGCGCTGCTGCTGACCGGATTCTACAATCAGCCACCCGTTTAACCGAGATGCCTACCGGATCCCCAAGCTGCCTCCACTGACTGGATTCTTGACCCCTGCTACCGTTGTACAGATAACCTGTGCGCACAGCAGCCGTTTTTTAGGCGTCCAACCTTCTGACCTGGCTACACACAATAGCAGCTGGTCAGGACACCTACATAAGGCGTGCGGATTTCACCGTCCACTCGGGCCACAGCACTGCTGAAAAAGTGTCACGCCGCAAACCGTTCATTCTCTTTCAGGCGCTGCTGCGGACCGGATTCTAATATCAGCCACCCGTTTCACCGAGATGCCTACCGGATCCGCAAGCTGCCACCGCTGACTGGATTCTTGACCCCTGAAACCGTTTTACAGATTACCTGTGCGCCCCGCAGCCGTTTTTGGAGGCGTCCAACCTTCTGATGTGGCAACACGCAACAATAACAGCTGATCAGGGCACCTACATAAGGCGTGCGGTTTTCACTGTCCACTTGGGCCACAGCACGGCTGAAAAAATGCCACGCCGCCAACCGTTCATTCTCTTTCAGGCGCTGCTGCTGACCAGATTCTACTATCAGCCACCCGTTTCACCGAGATGCCTACCGGATTCGCAAGCTGCCACCGCTGACTGGATTCTTGACCCCTGCAACCGTTGTAAAGATTACCTGTGCGCACCGTAGCCGTTTTAGGAGGCGTCCAACCTTCTGACCTGGCAACACGTAACAATACCAGCCGATCAGGACACCTTCATAAGGCGTGCGGATTTCACTGTCAATTTGGGCCACGGCACTGCTGAAAAAATGAGCCGCTGATCGTTCATTCTGTTTCAGGCGCTGCTGCTGACCGGATTCTAATATCAGCCACCCGGTTAACCGAGATGCCTACCGGAACCGCATGCTGCCACCGCTGACTGGATTCTTGACCCCTGCAACCGTTGTACAGATAACCTATGCGCACCGCAGCCGTTTTTGGAGGCGTCCAACCTTTTGACCTGGCAACACGCAACAATAGCAGCTGGTCAGGACACCTGCATAAGGCGTGCGGATTTCACCGTCCACTTGGGCCACGGCACAGCTGAAAAAAATGCCAGGCACCTCACCGTACGTGCTGTTTCAGGCGCTGCTGCTGACCGGATTCTGCTATCAGCCACTCGTTCATCCGAGATGCCTACCGGATCCGAAAGCTGCCACCGCTGACTGGATTCTTGACCCCTGCAACCGTTGTACAGATTACCTGTGCTCACCGCAGCCGTTTTTGGATTCGTCGTACCTTCTGACATGAGAACACGCAACAATAGCAGCTGGTCAGGACACCTACATAAGGCGTGCGGAACACTTGCGCCACGGCACGGCTGAAGAAATGCCACGAACCTCACCGTACGTGCAGTTTCAGGCGCTGCTGCTGACCGGATTCTACTATCAGCCACCCGTTTCTCCGAGATGCCTACCGGATCCGCAAGCTGCCTCCGCGGACTGGATTCTTTACCCCTGAAACCGTTTTACATATTACCTGTGCGCACCGTAGCCATTTTAGGAGGCGTCCAACCTTCTAACCTGGCAACACGCAAAAATATCAGCTGATCAGGACACCTACATGAGGCGTGTGGATTTCACCGTCCACTTGGGCAACGGCACAGCTGAAGAAATGCCAAGCACCTAACCGTTCATGATTTTTGAGGCGCTGCTGCTGACCAGATTCTACTATCAGCCACCCGTTTCCCCGAGATGCCTACCGTATCCGCAAGCTGCCACCGCTGACTGGATTCTTGAACCCTGAAACCGTTGTACAGATTACCTGTGCGCACCGTAGCCGTTTTTGGAGGCGTCCAACCTTCTAACCTGGCAATACGCCACAATATCAGCTGATCAGGACACCTACATAAGGTGTGCGGTTTTCACCGTCCACTTGGGCCACGGCACAGCTGAAGAAATGCCAGGCACCTCACCGTACGTGCTATTTCAGGCGCTGCTGCTGACCGGATTCTACTATCAGCCAACCGTTTACCGAGATGCCTACTGGATCCGCAAGCTGCCACCGCTGACTGGATTCTTGACCCCTGAAACCGTTGCACAGATCACCTGTGCGCACCGCAGCCTTTTTTGGAGGCGTCCAAGCTTCTAACCTGGCAACACGCAACAATATAAGCTGATCAGGACTCCTACATCAGGCCTGCCGTTTTCACCGTCCACTTGGGTCACTGCGCTGCTGAAAAATTGCCACGCCGCTCATCGTTCATTCTGTTTCAGGTGCTGCTGCTGACTCGATTCTACTATCAGCCACCCGTTTAACCGAGATGCCTACCGGATCCGCAAGCTGCCACCGCTGAATGGATTCTTGACCCCTGCAACCGTTTTACATATTACCTGTGCGCACCGTAGCCGTTTTAGGAGGCGTCCAGCCTTCTACCCTGGCAACACGTGACAATATCAGCTGATCAGGACACCTACATAAGGCGTGCGGATTTCACCGTCCACTCGGGCCACGGCACTGCTGAAAAAATGTCACGCCGCAAACCGTTCATTCTCTTTCAGGCGCTGCTGCGGACCGGATTCTACCATCAGCCACCCGTTTCACCGATATGCCTACCGGATCCGCAAGCTGCCACCGCTGACTGGATTCTTGACTCCTGAAACCGTTTTACAGATTACCTGTGCGCCCCGCAGCCGTTTTTGGAGGCGTCCAACCTTCTGATGTGGCAACACGCAACAATAACAGCTGATCAGGGCAGCTACATAAGGCGTGCGGTTTTCACTGTCCACTTGGGCCACAGCACTGCTGAAAAAATGCCACGCCGATAACCGTTCATTCTCTTTCAGGCGCTGCTGCTGACCAGATTCTACTATCAGCCACCCGTTTCACCGAGATGCCTACCGGATTCGCAAGCTGCCACCGCTGACTGGATTCTTGACCCCTGCAACCGTTGCACAGATTACCTGTGCACACCGCAGCCGTTTTTGGAAGCGTCCAACCTTCTAACCTGGCAACACGCAACAATATAAGCTGGTCAGGACACCTACATAAGGCGTGCGGATTTCACCGTCCACTTGGGGCACGGCACAGCTGAAGAAATGCCACACCGCTCATCGTTCATTCGGTTTCAGGCTCTGCTGCAGACCGGATTCTACTATCAGCCACCCGTTTCACCGAGATGCCTACCGGGTCCGCAAGCTGCCACCGCTGAATGGATTCTTGACCCCTGCAACCGTTTTACATATTACCTGTGCGCACCGTAGCCGTTTTAGGAGGCGTCCAACCTTCTAACCTTGCAACTCGTGACAATATCAGCTGATCAGGACTCCTACATAAGGCGTGCGGATTTCACCGTCCACTTCGGCCACGGCACTGCTGAAAAAATGCCACGCCGCTACCGATCATTCGTTTCAGGGGCTGCTGCTGACCGGATTCTACTATCAGCCACCCGTTTTACCGAGATGCCTACCGGATCCGAAAGCCGCCACAGCTGACTGGATTCTTGACCCCTGCAACCGTTGTAAAGATTTCCTGTGCGTGCCGTAGCCGTTTTTGGAGGCGTCCAACCTTCTAACCTGGCAACACACAACAATATCAGCTGATCCGGCCACCTACATTAGGCGTGCTTCTTTCACCGTCCACTTAGGCCACTTCACAGCTGAAGAAATGTCACGCACCTCACCTTTCGTGCTGTTTCAGGCGCTGCTGCTGATGGGATTCTACTATCAGCCACCCGTTTCATCGAGATGCCTACCGGATCCACAAGCTGCCACCACTGACTGGATTCTTGACCCCTGCAACCGTTGTACCAATTACCTGTGCGCACCGCAGCAGTTTTTAGAGGCGTTCAATCTTCTAACCTGGCAACACGCAACAATATCAGCTGATCAGGACACCTACATAAGGCGTGCGGATTTCACAGTCAATTTGGGCCACGGCACTGCTGAAAAAATGTCACGCCGCTCATCGTTCATTCTGTTTCAGGCGCTGCTGCTGACCCGATTCTACTATCAGCCACCCGTTTCATCGAGATGCCTACCGGATCCACAAGCTGCCACCGCTGACTGGATTCTTTACCCCTGAAATTGTTTTACAGATTACCTGTGCGCACCGCAGCAGTTTTTAGAGGCGTCCAATCTTCTAACCTGGCAACACGCAACAATATCAGCTGGTCAGGACACCTACATAAGGCGTGCGGATTTCACTGTCCACTTGGGCCACGGCACAGATGAAAAAATGCCACGCCGCTAACCGTTCATTCTCTTTCAGTCGCTGCTGCTGACCAGATTCTACTATCAGCCACCCGTTTCACCTAGATGCCTACCGGATTCGCAAGCTGCCACCGCTGACTGGATTCTTGACCCCTGCAACCGTTGCACAGATTACCTGTGCGCACCGCAGCCGTTTTTGGAAGCGTCCAACCTTCTAACCTGGCAACACGCAACAATATCAGCTGGTCAGGACACCTACATAAGGCGTGCGGATTTCACCGTCCACTTGGGCCACGGCACAGCTGAAGAAATGCCACGCACCTCACCGTTCGTGCAGTTTTGAGGCGCTGCTGCTGACCGGATTCTACTATCAGCCACCCGATTCACAGAGATGCCTACCGGATCCGCAACCTGCCATCGCTGACTGGATTCTTGACCCCTGCAACCGTTGCACAGATAACCTGTGCGCACCGCAGCTGTTTCGAGGCGTCCAACCTTCTAACCTGGCCACACGCAACAATATCATCTGATCAGGACACATACATAAGGCGTGCGGATTTCACCATGCACTTAGGCGACGGCACTGCTGAAAAAATGCTACGCCGCTAACCGTTCATTCTATTTCAGGCGCTGCTGCTGACCGGATTCTACTATCAGCCACCCGTTTACCCGAGATGCCTACCGGGTCCGCAAGCTGCCAACGCTGACTGGATTCTTGACCCCTGCAACCGTTGTACAGATATCCTGTGCGCACCGCAGCCGTTTTTTGAGGCGTCCAACCTTCTAATCTGGCCACACGCAACAACATAAGCTGATCAGGACACCTACATAAGGCGTGCGGATTTCATCATCCACTTGGGCCACAGCACTGCTGAAAGAATGCCACACCGCTAACCGTTCACTCTGTATCCGGCGCTGCTGCGAACCGGATTCTACTATCAGCCACCCGTTTCACCGAGATGCCTACCGGATCCGCAAGCTGCCACCGCTGAGTGGATTCTTGACCCCTGGAACCGTTTTACAGATTACCTGTGCGCCCCGCAGCCGTTTCTGGAGGCGTCCAACCTTCTGATGTGGCAACACGCAACAATAACAGCTGATCAGGGCACCTACATAAGGCGTGCGGATTTCACCATCCACTTGGGCCACAGCACTGCTGAAAAAATGCCACGCCGCTTATCGTTCATTCTGTTTCAGGCGCTGCTGCTGACCGGATTCTACTATCAGCCACCTGTTTCACTGAGATGCCTACCGGGTCCGCAAGCTGCCACCGCTGACTGGATTCTTGACCCCTGCAACCATTGCACAGATTACCTGTGCGCACCGCAGCCGTTTTTGGAAGCGTCCAACCTTCTAACCTGGCAACACGCAACAATATCAGCTGGTCAGGACACCTACATAAGGCGTGCGGATTTCACCGTCCACTTGGGCAACGGCACAGCTGAAGAAATGCCACACCGCTCATCGTTCATTCTGATTCAGGCGCTGTTGCTGACCGGATTCTACAATCAGCCACCCGTTTTTCCGAGATGCCTACCGGATCCGCAAGCTGCCTCCGCGGACTGAATTCTTGACCCCTGAAACCGTCTTACAGATTACCTGTGCACACCGTAGCCGTTGTGGGAGGCGTCCGACCTTCTAACCTGGCAACACGCGACAATATCAGCTGATCAGGACACCTACATAAGGCTTGCGGATTTCACCGTCCACTTGGGCCACGCCACAGCTGAAGAAATGCCACGCACCTCACAGTTCGTGCTGTTTCAGGCGCTGCTGCTGACCGGATTCTACTATCAGCCACCCGTTTCACCGAGATGCCTACCGGATCCACAAGCTGCCACCGCTGACTGGAATCCTGACCCCTGCACCCGTTGCACAGGTTACCTGTGCCCACCGCAGCAGTTTTTTGAGGCGTCCAACCTTCTAACCTGGCAACACGAAACAACATCAGCTGATCAGGACACCTACATAAGGCGTGCGGATTTCACCGTTCACTTGGGCCACAGCACTGCTGAAAAAATGCCACGCCGCTAACCGTTCATTCTTTAAGGCGCTGCTGCTGACCAGATTCTACTATCAGCCACCCGTTTCACCAAGATGCCTACCGGATCCGCAAGCTGCCACCGCAGACTGGATTCTCGACCCCTGAAACCGTTTTACAGATTACCTGTGCGCACCGCAGCCGTTTTTGGAAGCGTCCAACCTTCTAACCTGGCAACACGCAACAATATCAGCTGGTCAGGACACCTACATAAGGCGTGCGGATTTCACCGTCCACTTGGGCAACGGCACAGCTGAAGAAATGCCACACCGCTCATCGTTCATTCTGTTTCAGGCGCTGCTGCTGACCGGATTCTACAATCAGCCACCCGTTTAACCGAGATGCCTACCGGATCCCCAAGCTGCCTCCGCTGACTGGAATCCTGACCCCTGCACCCGTTGCACAGGTTACCTGTGCCCACCGCAGCAGTTTTTTGAGGCGTCCAACCTTCTAACCTGGCAACACGAAACAACATCAGCTGATCAGGACACCTACATAAGGCGTGCGGATTTCACCGTTCACTTGGGCCACAGCACTGCTGAAAAAATGCCACGCCGCTAACCGTTCATTCTTTAAGGCGCTGCTGCTGACCGCATTCTGCCATCAGCCACCCGTTTCACCGATATGCCTACCGGATCCGCAAGCTGCCACCGCTGACTGGATTCTTGAACCCTGAAACCGTTTTACAGATTACCTGTGCGCCCCGAAGCCGTTTTTGGAGGCATCCAACCTTCTGATGTGGCAACACGCAACAATAACAGCTGATCAGGGCACCTACATAAGGCGTGCGGTTTTCACTGTCCACTTGGGCCACAGCACTGCTGAAAAAATGCCACGCCGCTAACCGTTCATTCTCTTTCAGGCGCTGCTGCTCACCAGATTCTACTATCAGCCGCCGTTTCACCGAGATGCCTACCGGATTAGCAAGCTGCCACCGCTGACTGAATTCTTGACCCCTGCAACCGTTGCACAGATTACCTGTGCGCACCGCAGCCGTTTTTGGAAGCGTCCAACCTTCTAACCTGGCAACACGCAACAATATCAGCTGGTCAGGACACCTACATAAGGCGTGCGGATTTCACCGTCCACTTGGGCCACGGCACAGCTGAAGAAATGTCGCAGCGCTCATCGTTAATTCTGTTTCAGGCGCTGCTGCTGACCAGATTCTACAATCAGCCACCCGTTTAACCGAGATGCCTACCGGATCCCCAAGCTGCCACCGCTGACTGGATTCTTGACCCCTGCTACCGTTGTACAGATAACCTGTGCGAACCGCAGCCGTTTTTGTAGGCGTCCAACCTTCTGACCTGGCAACACGCAACAATAGCAGCTGGTCAGGACACCTACATAAGGCGTGCGGATTTCACCGTCCACTCGGGCCACAGCACTGCTGAAAAAATGCCACACCGCTCATCGTTCATTCTGTTTCAGGCGCTGCTGCTGACCGGATTCTACAATCAGCCACCCGTTTAACCGAGATACCTACCGGATCCCCAAGGTGCCACCGCTGACTGGATTCTTGACCCCTGCTACCGTTGTACAGATAACCTGTGCGCACCGCAGCCGTTTTTGTAGGCGTCCAACCTTCTGGCGTGGCAACATGCAACAATATCAGCTCGTCAGGACACCTACACAAGGCGTGCGGATTTCACCGTCCACTTGGGCCACGGCACAGCTGAAGAAATGCCACGCACCTCACCGTTCGTGCTGCTTCAGGCGCTGCTGCTGACCGGATTCTATCAGCCACCCGTCTCACCGAGATGCCTATCGGATCCGCAAGCTGCCACCGCTGACTGGATTCTTGACCCCTGCAACCGTTGTACCAATTACTTTTGCGCACCGCAGCAGTTTTGGGAGGCGTTCAACCATCTAACCTGGCAACACTCAACAATATCAGCTGATCAGGACACCTACATAAAGCGTGCGGATTTCACCATCGACTTAGGCCACGGCACTGCTGAAAAAATGCCACGCCGCTCATCGTTCATTCTCTTTCAGGCGCTGCTGCTGACCGGATTCTACTATCAGCCACCCGTTTCACCGAGATGCCTACCGGATCCGCAACCTGCCACCGCTGACTGGATTCTTGACCCCTGCAACCATTGCACAGATTACCTGCGCGCCCCGCAGCCGTTTTTCGAGGCGTCCAACCTTCTGATGTGGCAACACGCAACAATAACAGCTGATCAGGGCACCTACATAAGGCGTGCGGTTTTCACTGTCCACTTGGGCCACAGCACTGCTGAAAAAATGCCACGCCGCTAACCGTTCATTCTCTTTCAGGCGCTGCTGCTGACCAGATTCTACTATCAGCCACCCGTTTCACCTAGATGCCTACCGGATTCGCAAGCTGCCACCGCTGATTGGATTCTTGACCCCTGCAACCGTTGCACAGATTATCTGTGCGCACCGCAGCCGTTTTTGGAAGCGTCCAACCTTCTAACCTGGCAACACGCAACAATATCAGCTGGTCAGGACACCTACATAAGGCGTGCGGATTTCACCGTCCACTTGGGCCACGGCACAGCTGAAGAAATGCCACACCGCTCATCGTTCATTCTGTTTCAGGCGCTGCTGCTGACCGGATTCTACAATCAGCCACCCGTTTAACCGAGATGCCTACCGGATCCCCAAGCTGCCACCGCTGACTGGATACTTGACCCCTGCTACCGTTTTACAGAATACCTGTGCGCACCCCAGCCGTTTTTGGAGGCGTCCAACCTTCTGACGTGGCAACACGCAACAATAACAGCTGATCAGGGCACCTACATAAGGCGTGCGGTTTTCACTGTCCACTTGGGCCACAGCACTGCTGAAAAAATGTCACGCCGCTAACCGTTCATTCTCTTTCAGGCGCTGCTGCTGACCCGATTCGACTATCAGCCACCCGTTTCACCGAGATGGCTACCGGATTCGCAAGCTGCCACCGCTGACTGGATTCTTGACCCCTGCAACCGTTGCACAGATTACCTGTGCGCACCGCAGCCGTTTTTGTAGGCGTCCAACCTTCTGACCTGGCAACACGCAACAATAGCAGCTGGTCAGGACACCTATATGAGGCGTGCGGATTTCACCTTCCACTTGGGCCACGGCAGAGCTGAAGAAATGCCAGGCACCTCACCGTACGTGCTGTTTCAGGCGCTGCTGCTGACCGGATTCTACTATCAGCCACCTGTTTCACCGAGATGCCTACCACATCCGCAAGCTGCCACCGCTGACTGGATTCTTGACCCCTGCAACCGTTGTACAGATAACCTGTGCGCACCGCAGCTGTTTTTTGAGGCGTCCAATCTTCTAACCTGGCAACACGCAAAAATATCAGCTGATCAGGACCCTACATAAGGCGTGCGGATTTCACCATAGACTTAGGCCAAGGCACTGCTGAAAAAATGCCACGCCGCTCATCGTTCATTCTGTTTCATGCGCTGCTGCTGACCGGATCCTTCTATCAGCCACCGGTTTAACCGAGATGCCTACCGGATCCGCAAGCTGCCACCGCTGACTGGATTCTTGACCCCTGCAATCGTTGCACAGATTACCTGTGCGCACCGCAGCCGTTTTTGGAGGCGTCCAACCTTCTAACCTGGCAACACGCAACAATATCAGCTGATCAGGACACCTACATAAGGCCTGCGGATCTCACCTTCAACTTGCGCCACAGCACTACTGAAAAAATGACACGCCGCTAACCGTTCATTCTGTTTCAGGCGCTGCTGCGGCCCGGATTCTACTATGAGCCACCCGTTTCACCGAGGTGCCTACCGGATCCGCAAGCTGCCACCGCTGACTGGATTCTTGACCCCTGCAACCGTTGTACAGATAACCTGTGCGCACCGCAGCAGTTTTTTGAGGCGTCCAATCTTCTAACCTGGCAACACGCAACAATAACAGCTGATCAGGACACCTACATAAGGCGTGCGGATTTCACCATAGACTTAGGCCAAGGCACTGCTGAAAAAATGCCACGCCGCTCATCGTTCATTCTGTTTCAGGCGCTGCTGCTGACCGGATTCTACTATCAGCCACCCGTTTAACCGAGATGCCTACCGGATCCGCAAGCTGCCACCGCTGACTGGATTCTTGACCCCTGCAACCGTTGTACAGAAAACCTGTGCGCACCGCAGCTGTTTTTGGAGGCGTTGTACTTTCTGACCTGGCAACAAGCAACAATAGCAGCTGGTCAGGACACCTACATAAGGCGTGCGGATTTCACCGTCCACTTGGGCCACGCCACAGCTGAAGAAATGCCACGAACCTCACCGTACGTGCAGTTTCAGGCGCTGCTGCTGACCGGATTCTACTATCAGCCACCCGTTTCACAGAGATGCCTATCGGATCCGCAAGCTGCCACCACTGACTGGATTCTTGACCCCTGCAGCCGTTGTACAAATTACCTGTGCGCACCGCAGCCGTTTTTCGAGGCGTCCAACCTTCTAACCTGGCAACACGCAACAATATCAGCTGATCAGGACACCTACATAAGGCGTGCGGATTTCACCATCGACTTAGGCCACTGCACCGCTGAAAAAATGCCACGCCGCTCATCGATCATTCTGTTTCAGGCGCTGCTGCGGACCGGATTCTACTATCAGCCACCCATTTAACCGAGATGCCTACCGGATCCGCAAGCTGCCACCACCAACTGGATTCTTGACCCCTGCAATCGTTGCACAGATTACCTGTGCGCACCGCAGCCGTTTTTGGAGGCGTCCAACCTTCTAACCTGGCAACACGCAACAATATCAGCTGATCAGGACACCTACATAAGGCGTGCGGATTTCACCTTCAACTTGGGCCACAGCACCACTGAAAAAATGACACGCCGCTAACCGTTCATTCTGTTTCAGGCGCTGCTGCGGACCGGATTCTACTATGAGCCACCCGTTTCACCGAGATGCCTACCGGATCCGCAAGCTGCCACCGCTGACTGGATTCTTGACCCCTGCAACCGTTGTACCAATTACCTGTGCGCACCGCAGCCGTTTTTGGAGGCGTCCAACCTTCTAACCTGGCAACACGCAACAATATCATCTGATCAGGACACCTACATAAGGCTTGCGGATTTCACTATAGACTTAGGCCAAGGCACTGCTGAAAAAATGCCACGCCGCTCATCGTTCATTCTGTTTTAGTCGCTGCTGCTGACCGGATTCTACTATCAGCCACCCGTTTAACCGAGATGCTTACCAGATCCACAAGCTGCCACCGCTGACTGGATTCTTGAACCCTGCAACCGTTGTACCGATAACATGTGCGCACCGCAGCTGTTTTTGGAGGCGTTGTACCTTCTGACCTGGCAACACGCAACAATAGCAGCTGGTCAGGGCACCTACATAAGGCGTGCGGATTTCACCATCCACTTAGGCCACGGCACTGCGGAAAAAAAGCCACGCCGCTAACCATTCATTCTCTTTCAGGCGCTGCTGCTGACCCGATTCTACTATCAACCACCCATTTAACCGAGATGCCTACCGGATCCGCAAGCTGCCACCGCTGACTGGATTCTTGACCCCTGTAACAGTTGCACAGATTACCTGTGCGCCCCGCAGCCGTTTTTGGAGGCGTCCAACCTTCTAACCTGGCAACACGCAACAATATCAGCTGATCAGGACACCTACATTAGGCGTGCGGATATCACCGTCCACTTGGGCCACAGCACTGCTGAAAAAATGCCACGCCGCTAGCCGTTCATTCTATTTCAGGCGCTGCTGCTGACCGGATTCTACTATCAGCCCCCCGTTTAACCGAGATGCCTATCGGGTCCGCAAGCTGCCAACGCTGACTGGATTCTTGACCCCTGTAACCGTTGCACAGATTACCTGTGCGCACCGCAGCCGTTTTTGGAGGCGTCCAACCTTCTAACCTGGCAACACGCAACAATATCAGCTGATCAGGACACCTACATTGGGCGTGCGGATATCACCGTCCACTTGTGCCACAGCACTGCTGAAAAAATGCCACGCCGCTAACCGTTCATTCTGTATGCGGCGCTGCTGCGAACCGGATTCTACTATCAGCCACCCGTTTCACCGAGATGCCTACCGGATCCGCAAGCTGCCACCCCTGACTGGATTTTTGACCGCTGCAACCGTTGAACAGATTACCTGTGCGCACCGCAGCCGTTTTTGGAGGCGTCGTACCTTCTGACCTGGCAACACGCAACAATAGCAGCTGGTCAGGACACCTACATAAGGCGTGTGGATATCACCGTCCACTTGGGCCACGGCACAGCTGAAGAAATGCCACGCACCTCACCGTTCGTACTGTTTCAGGCGCTGCTGCTGACCGGATTCTACTATCAGCCACCCGTTTAACCGAGACGCCTACCGGATCCGCAAGCTGCCACCGCTTACTGTATTCTTGACCCCTGCAACCGTTGAACAGATTACCTGTGCGCACCGCAGCCGTTTTTGTAGGCGTCCAACCTTCTGACCTGGCAACACGCAACAATAGCAGCTGGTCAGGACACCTACATAAGGCGTGTGGATATCACCTTCCACTTGGGCCACGGAGAGCTGAAGAAATGCCAGGCACCTCAACGTACGTGCTGTTTCAGGCGCTGCTGCTGACCGGATTCTACTATCAGCCACCCGGTTCACCGAGATGCCTACCGCATCCGCAAGCTGCCACCGCTGACTGGATTCTTGACCCCTGCAACCGTTGTACAGATAACCTGTGCGCACCGCAGCTGTTTTTTGAGGCGTCCAATCTTCTAACCTGGCAACACGCAAAAATATCAGGTGATCAGGACCCTACATAAGGCGTGCGGATTTCACCATAGACTTAGGCCAAGGCACTGCTGAAAAAATGCCACGCCGCTCATCGTTCATTCTGTTTCAGGCGCTGCTGCTGACCGGATTCTACTATCAGCCACCCGTTTAACCGAGATGCCTACCGGATCCGCAAGCTGCCACCGCTGACTGGATTCTTGACCCCTGCAATCGTTGCACAGATTACCTGTGCGCACCGCAGCCGTTTTTGGAGGCGTCCAACCTTCTAACCTGGCAACACGCAACAATATCAGCTGATCAGGACACCTACATAAGGCCTGCGGATCTCACCTTCAACTTGGGCCACAGCACTACTGAAAAAATGACACGCCGCTAACCGTTCATTCTGTTTCAGGCGCTGCTGCGGCCCGGATTCTACTATGAGCCACCCGTTTCACCGAGGTGCCTACCGGATCCGCAAGCTGCCACCGCTGACTGGATTCTTGACCCCTGCAACCGTTGTACAGATAACCTGTGCGCACCGCAGCAGTTTTTTGAGGCGTCCAATCTTCTTACCTGGCAACACGCAACAATATCAGCTGATCAGGACACCTACATCAGGCGTGCGGATTTCACCATAGACTTAGGCCAAGGCACAGCTGAAAAAATGCCACGCCGCTCATCGTTCATTCTGTTTCAGGCGCTGCTGCTGACCGGATTCTACTATCAGCCACCCGTTTAACCGAGATGCCTACCGGATCCGCAAGCTGCCACCGCTGACTGGATTCTTGACCCCTGCAACCGTTGCACAGATTATCTGTGCGCACCGCAGCCGTTTTTGGAAGCGTCCAACCTTCTAACCTGGCAACACGCAACAATATCAGCTGGTCAGGACACCTACATAAGGCGTGCGGATTTCACCGTCCACTTGGGCTACGGCACAGCTGAAGAAATGCCACACCGCTCATCGTTCATTCTGTTTCAGGCGCTGCTGCTGACCGGATTCTACAATCAGCCACCCGTTTAACCGAGATGCCTACCGGATCCCCAAGCTGCCACCGCTGACTGGATTCTTGACCCCTGCTACCGTTTTACAGAATACCTGTGCGCACCCCAGCCGTTTTTGGAGGCGTCCAACCTTCTGACGTGGCAACACGCAACAATAACAGCTGATCAGGGCACC
Source organism: Amblyomma americanum (assembly GCF_052857255.1). NCBI lineage: Eukaryota > Metazoa > Arthropoda > Arachnida > Ixodida > Ixodidae > Amblyomma > Amblyomma americanum. The sequence goes on along the minus strand of NC_135504.1, from coordinate 162,796,723 downwards.
TACATAAGGCGTGCGGTTTTCACTGTCCACTTGGGCCACAGCACTGCTGAAAAAATGTCACGCCGCTAACCGTTCATTCTCTTTCAGGCGCTGCTGCTGACCCGATTCGACTATCAGCCACCCGTTCCACCGAGATGGCTACCGGATTCGCAAGCTGCCACCGCTGACTGGATTCTTGACCCCTGCAACCGTTGCACAGATTACCTGTGCGCACCGCAGCCGTTTTTGTAGGCGTCCAACCTTCTGACCTGGCAACACGCAACAATAGCAGCTGGTCAGGACACCTATATGAGGCGTGCGGATTTCACCTTCCACTTGGGCCACGGCAGAGCTGAAGAAATGCCAGGCACCTCACCGTACGTGCTGTTTCAGGCGCTGCTGCTGACCGGATTCTACTATCAGCCACCTGTTTCACCGAGATGCCTACCACATCCGCAAGCTGCCACCGCTGACTGGATTCTTGACCCCTGCAACCGTTGTACAGATAACCTGTGCGCACCGCAGCTGTTTTTTGAGGCGTCCAATCTTCTAACCTGGCAACACGCAAAAATATCAGCTGATCAGGACCCTACATAAGGCGTGCGGATTTCACCATAGACTTAGGCCAAGGCACTGCTGAAAAAATGCCACGCCGCTCATCGTTCATTCTGTTTCAGGCGCTGCTGCTGACCGGATCCTTCTATCAGCCACCCGTTTAACCGAGATGCCTACCGGATCCGCAAGCTGCCACCGCTGACTGGATTCTTGACCCCTGCAATCGTTGCACAGATTACCTGTGCGCACCGCAGCCGTTTTTGGAGGCGTCCAACCTTCTAACCTGGCAACACGCAACAATATCAGCTGATCAGGACACCTACATAAGGCCTGCGGATCTCACCTTCAACTTGCGCCACAGCACTACTGAAAAAATGACACGCCGCTAACCGTTCATTCTGTTTCAGGCGCTGCTGCGGCCCGGATTCTACTATGAGCCACCCGTTTCACCGAGGTGCCTACCGGATCCGCAAGCTGCCACCGCTGACTGGATTCTTGACCCCTGCAACCGTTGTACAGATAACCTGTGCGCACCGCAGCAGTTTTTTGAGGCGTCCAATCTTCTAACCTGGCAACACGCAACAATATCAGCTGATCAGGACACCTACATAACGCGTGCGGATTTCACCATAGACTTAGGCCAAGGCACTGCTGAAAAAATGCCACGCCGCTCATCGTTCATTCTGTTTCAGGCGCTGCTGCTGACCGGATTCTACTATCAGCCACCCGTTTAACCGAGATGCCTACCGGATCCACAAGCTGCCACCGCTGACTGGATTCTTGACCCCTGCAACCGTTGAACAGATAATCTGTGCGCACCGCAGCCGTTTTTGGAGGCGTCCAACCTTCTAACCTGGCCACACGCAAGAATATCAGCTGATCAAGACACCTACATAAGGCGTGCGGATTTCACCATCCACTTAGGCCACGCCACAGCTGAAGAAATGCCACGCACCTCACAGTTCGTGCTGTTTCAGTGCTGCTGCTGACCGGATTCTACAACCAGCCACCCGTTTCACCGAGATGCCTATCGGATCCGCAAGCTGCCACCACTGACTGGATTCTTGACCCCTGCAGCCGTTGTACAAATTACCTGTGCGCACCGCAGCCGTTTTTGGAGGCGTCCAACCTTCCAACCTGGCAACACGCAACAATATCAGCTTATCAGGACACCTACATAAGGCGTGCGGATTTCACCATCGACTTAGGCCACTGCACCGCTGAAAAAATGCCACGCCGCTCATCGATCATTCTGTTTCAGGCGCTGCTGCGGACCGGATTCTACTATCAGCCGCCCATTTAACCGAGATGCCTACCGGATCCGCAAGCTGCCACCACTGACTGGATTCTTGACCCCTGCAATCGTTGCACAGATTACCTGTGCGCTCCGCAGCCGTTTTTGGAGGCGTCCAACCTTCTAACCTGGCAACACGCAACAATATTAGCTGATCAGGACACCTACATAAGGCGTGCGGATTTCACCTTCAACTTGGGCCACAGCACTACTGAAAAAATGACACGCCGCTAACCGTTCATTCTGTATGCGGCGCTGCTGCGAACCGGATTCTACTATCAGCCACCCGTTTCACCGAGATGCCTACCGGATCCGCAAGCTGCCACCCCTGACTGGATTTTTGACCGCTGCAACCGTTGAACAGATTACCTGTGCGCACCGCAGCCGTTTTTGGAGGCGTCGTACCTTCTGACCTGGCAACACGCAACAATAGCAGCTGGTCAGGACACCTACATAAGGCGTGTGGATATCACCGTCCACTTGGGCCACGGCACAGCTGAAGAAATGCCACGCACCTCACCGTTCGTGCTGTTTCAGGCGCTGCTGCTGACCGGATTCTACTATCAGCCACCCGTTTAACCGAGACGCCTACCGGATCCGCAAGCTGCCACCGCTGACTGTATTCTTGACCCCTGCAACCGTTGAACAGATTACCTGTGCGCACCGCAGCCGTTTTTGTAGGCGTCCAACCTTCTGACCTGGCAACACGCAACAATAGCAGCTGGTCAGGACACCTACATAAGGCGTGTGGATATCACCTTCCACTTGGGCCACGGAGAGCTGAAGAAATGCCAGGCACCTCAACGTACGTGCTGTTTCAGGCGCTGCTGCTGACCGGATTCTACTATCAGCCACCCGTTTCACTGAGATGCCTACCGCATCCGCAAGCTGCCACCGCTGACTGGATTCTTGACCCCTGCAACCGTTGTACAGATAACCTGTGCGCACCGCAGCTGTTTTTTGAGGCGTCCAATCTTCTAACCTGGCAACACGCAAAAATATCAGGTGATCAGGACCCTACATAAGGCGTGCGGATTTCACCATAGACTTAGGCCAAGGCACTGCTGAAAAAATGCCACGCCGCTCATCGTTCATTCTGTTTCAGGCGCTGCTGCTGACCGGATTCTACTATCAGCCACCCGTTTAACCGAGATGCCTACCGGATCCGCAAGCTGCCACCGCTGACTGGATTCTTGACCCCTGCAATCGTTGCACAGATTACCTGTGCGCACCGCAGCCGTTTTTGGAGGCGTCCAACCTTCTAACCTGGCAACACGCAACAATATCAGCTGATCAGGACACCTACATAAGGCCTGCGGATCTCACCTTCAACTTGGGCCACAGCACTACTGAAAAAATGTCACGCCGCTAACCGTTCATTCTGTTTCAGGCGCTGCTGCGGCCCGGATTCTACTATGAGCCACCCGTTTCACCGAGGTGCCTACCGGATCCGCAAGCTGCCAACGCTGACTGGATTCTTGACCCCTGCAACCGTTGTACAGATAACCTGTGCGCACCGCAGCAGTTTTTTGAGGCGTCCAATCTTCTTACCTGGCAACACGCAACAATATCAGCTGATCAGGACACCTACATAAGGCGTGCGGATTTCACCATAGACTTAGGCCGAGGCACAGCTGAAAAAATGCCACGCCGCTCATCGTTCATTCTGTTTCAGGCGCTGCTGCTGACCGGATTCTACTATCAGCCACCCGTTTAACCGAGATGCCTACCGGATCCGCAAGCTGCCACCGCTGACTGGATTCTTGACCCCTGCAATCGTTGCACAGATTACCTGTGCGCACCGCAGCCGTTTTTGGAGGCGTCCAACCTTCTAACCTGGCAACACGCAACAATATCAGCTGATCAGGACACCTACATAAGGCCTGCGGATCTCACCTTCAACTTGGGCCACAGCACTACTGAAAAAATGACACGCCGCTAACCGTTCATTCTGTTTCAGGCGCTGCTGCGGCCCGGATTCTACTGTGAGCCACCCGTTACACCTAGGTGCCTACCGGATCCACAAGCTGCCACCGCTGACTGGATTCTTGACCCCTGCAACCGTTGAACAGATAATCTGTGCGCACCGCAGCCGTTTTTGGAGGCGTCCAACCTTCTAACCTGGCCACACGCAAGAATATCAGCTGATCAAGACACCTACATAAGGCGTGCGGATTTCACCATCCACTTAGGCCACGCCACAGCTGAAGAAATGCCACGCACCTCACAGTTCGTGCTGTTTCAGTGCTGCTGCTGACCGGATTCTACAACCAGCCACCCGTTTCACCGAGATGCCTATCGGATCCGCAAGCTGCCACCACTGACTGGATTCTTGACCCCTGCAGCCGTTGTACAAATTACCTGTGCGCACCGCAGCCGTTTTTGGAGGCGTCCAACCTTCCAACCTGGCAACACGCAACAATATCAGCTTATCAGGACACCTACATAAGGCGTGCGGATTTCACCATCGACTTAGGCCACTGCACCGCTGAAAAAATGCCACGCCGCTCATCGATCATTCTGTTTCAGGCGCTGCTGCGGACCGGATTCTACTATCAGCCACCCATTTAACCGAGATGCCTACCGGATCCGCAAGCTGCCACCGCTGACTGGATTCTTGACCCCTGCAATCGTTGCACAGATTACCTGTGCGCACCGCAGCCGTTTTTGGAGGCGTCCAACCTTCTAACCTGGCAACACGCAACAATATCAGCTTATCAGGACACCTACATAAGGCGTGCGGATTTCACCATCGACTTAGGCCACTGCACCGCTGAAAAAATGCCACGCCGCTAACCGTTCATTCTTTCAGGCGCTGCTGCTGACCGGATTCTACTATCAGTCACCCGTTTCACCGAGATGCCTACCGGATCCGCAAGCTGCCACCGCTGACTGGATTCTTGACCCCTGAAACAGTTTTACAGATTACCTGTGCGCCCCGCAGCCGTTTTTGGAGGCGTCCAACCTTCTGATGTGGCAAAACGCAACAATAACAGCTGATCAGGGCACCTACATAAGGCGTGCGGTTTTCACTGTCCACTTGGGCCACAGCACTGATGAAAAAATGTCACGCCGCTAACCGTTCATTCTCTTTCAGGCGCTGCTGCTGACCAGATTCTACTATCAACCACCCGTTTCACCGAGATGCCTGCCGGATTCGCAAGCTGCCATCGCTGACTGGATTCTTGACCCCTGCAACCGTTGCACAGATTACCTGTGCGCACCGCAGCCGTTTTTGGAAGCGTAAAACCTTCTAACCTGGCAACACGCAACAATATCAGCTGGTCAGGACACCTACATAAGGCGTGCGGATTTCACCGTCCACTTGGGCAACGGCACAGCTGAAGCAATGCCACACCGCTCATCGTTCATTCTGTTTCAGGCGCTGCTGCTGACCGGATTCTACAATCAGCCACCCGTTTAACCGAGATACCTACCGGATCCCCAAGGTGCCACCGCTGACTGGATTCTTGACCCCTGCTACCGTTGTACAGATAACCTGTGCGCACCGCAGCCGTTTTTGTAGGCGTCCAACCTTCTGGCGTGGCAACATGCAACAATATCAGCTCGTCAGGACACCTACATAAGGCGTGCGGATTTCACCGTCCACTTGGGCCACGGCACAGCTGAAGAAATGCCACGCACCTCACCGTTCGTGCTGCTTCAGGCGCTGCTGCTGACCGGATTCTATCAGCCACCCGTCTCACCGAGATGCCTATCGGATCCGCAAGCTGCCACCGCTGACTGGATTCTTGACCCCTGCAACCGTTGTACCAATTACGTTTGCGCACCGCAGCAGTTTTTGGAGGCGTTCAACCATCTAACCTGGCAACACTCAACAATATCAGCTGATCAGGACACCTACATAAAGCGTGCGGATTTCACCATCGACTTAGGCCACGGCACTGCTGAAAAAATGCCACGCCGCTCATCGTTCATTCTCTTTCAGGCGCTGCTGCTGACCGGATTCTACAATCAGCCACCCGTTTCACCGAGATGCCTACCGGATCCGCAACCTGCCACCGCTGACTGGATTCTTGACCCCTGCAACCGTTGCACAGATTACCTGCGCGCCCCGCAGCCGTTTTTCGAGGCGTCCAACCTTCTGATGTGGCAACACGCAACAATAACAGCTGATCAGGGCACCTACATAAGGCGTGCGGTTTTCATTGTCCACTTGGGCCACAGCACTGCTGAAAAAATGCCACGCCGCTAACCGTTCATTCTCTTTCAGGCGCTGCTGCTGACCAGATTCTACTATCAGCCACCCGTTTCACCTAGATGCCTACCGGATTCGCAAGCTGCCACCGCTGACTGGATTCTTGACCCCTGCAACCGTTGCACAGATTATCTGTGCGCACCGCAGCCGTTTTTGGAAGCGTCCAACCTTCTAACCTGGCAACACGCAACAATATCAGCTGGTCAGGACACCTACATAAGGCGTGCGGATTTCACCGTCCACTTGGGCCACGGCACAGCTGAAGAAATGCCACACCGCTCATCGTTCATTCTGTTTCAGGCGCTGCTGCTGACCGGATTCTACAATCAGCCACCCGTTTAACCGAGATGCCTACCGGATCCCCAAGCTGCCACCGCTGACTGGATTCTTGACCCCTGCTACCGTTTTACAGAATACCTGTGCGCACCCCAGCCGTTTTTGGAGGCGTCCAACCTTCTGACGTGGCAACACGCAACAATAACAGCTGATCAGGGCACCTACATAAGGCGTGCGGTTTTCACTGTCCACTTGGGCCACAGCACTGCTGAAAAAATGTCACGCCGCTAACCGTTCATTCTCTTTCAGGCGCTGCTGCTGACCCTATTCGACTATCAGCCACCCGTTTCACCGAGATGGCTACCGGATTCGCAAGCTGCCACCGCTGACTGGATTCTTGACCCCTGCAACCGTTGCACAGATTACCTGTGCGCACCGCAGCCGTTTTTGTAGGCGTCCAACCTTCTGACCTGGCAACACGCAACAATAGCAGCTGGTCAGGACACCTATATGAGGCGTGCGGATTTCACCTTCCACTTGGGCCACGGCAGAGCTGAAGAAATGCCAGGCACCTCACCGTACGTGCTGTTTCAGGCGCTGCTGCTGACCGGATTCTTCTATCAGCCACCCGTTTAACCGAGGTGCCTACCGGATCCGCAAGCTGCCACCGCTGACTGGATTCTTGACCCCTGCAATCGTTGCACAGATTACCTGTGCGCACCGCAGCCGTTTTTGGAGGCGTCCAAACTTCTAACCTGGCAACACGCAACAATATCAGCTGATCAGGACACCTACATAAGGCCTGCGGATCTCACCTTCAACTTGCGCCACAGCACTACTGAAAAAATGACACGCCGCTAACCGTTCATTCTGTTTCAGGCGCTGCTGCGGCCCGGATTCTACTATGAGCCACCCGTTTCACCGAGGTGCCTACCGGATCCGCAAGCTGCCACCGCTGACTGGATTCTTGACCCCTGCAACCGTTGTAAAGATAACCTGTGCGCACCGCAGCAGTTTTTTGAGGCGTCCAATCTTCTAACCTGGCAACACGCAACAATATCAGCTGATCCGGACACCTACATAAGGCGTGCGGATTTCACCATAGACTTAGGCCAAGGCACTGCTGAGAAAATGCCACGCCGCTCATCGTTCATTCTGTTTCAGGCGCTGCTGCTGACCGGATTCTACTATCAGCCACCCGTTTAACCGAGATGCCTACCGGATCCGCAAGCTGCCACCGCTGACTGGATTCTTGACCCCTGCAACCGTTGTACAGAAAACCTGTGCGCACCGCAGCTGTTTTTGGAGGCGTTGTACTTTCTGACCTGGCAACAAGCAACAATAGCAGCTGGTCAGGACACCTACATAAGGCGTGCGGATTTCACCGTCCACTTGGGCCACGCCACAGCTGAAGAAATGCCACGAAACTCACCGTACGTGCAGTTTCAGGCGCTGCTGCTGACCGGATTCTACTATCAGCCACCCGTTTCACAGAGATGCCTATCGGATCCGCAAGCTGCCACCACTGACTGGATTCTTGACCCCTGCAGCCGTTGTACAAATTACCTGTGCGCACCGCAGCCGTTTTTGGAGGCGTCCAACCTTCTAACCTGGCAACACGCAACAATATCAGCTGATCAGGACACCTACATAAGGCGTGCGGATTTCACCATCGACTTAGGCCACTGCACCGCTGAAAAAATGCCACGCCGCTCATCGATCATTCTGTTTCAGGCGCTGCTGCGGACCGGATTCTACTATCAGCCACCCATTTAACCGAGATGCCTACCGGATCCGCAAGCTGCCACCACTGACTGGATTCTTGACCCCTGCAATCGTTGCACAGATTACCTGTGCGCACCGCAGCCGTTTTTGGAGGCGTCCAACCTTCTAACCTGGCAACACGCAACAATATCAGCTGATCAGGACACCTACATAAGGCGTGCGGATTTCACCTTCAACTTGGGCCACAGCACTACTGAAAAAATGACACGCCGCTAACCGTTCATTCTGTTTCAGGCGCTGCTGCGGACCGGATTCTACTATGAGCCACCCGTTTCACCGAGATGCCTACCGGATCCGCAAGCTGCCACCGCTGACTGGATTCTTGACCCCTGCAACCGTTGTACCAATTACCTGTGCGCACCGCAGCCGTTTTTGGAGGCGTCCAACCTTCTAACCTGGCAACACGCAACAATATCATCTGATCAGGACACCTACATAAGGCTTGCGGATTTCACTATAGACTTAGGCCAAGGCACTGCTGAAAAATTGCCACGCCGCTCATCGTTCATTCTGTTTTAGGCGCTGCTGCTGACCGGATTCTACTATCAGCCACCCGTTTAACCGAGATGCTTACCGGATCCGCAAGCTGCCACCGCTGACTGGATTCTTGAACCCTGCAACCGTTGCACCGATAACATGTGCGCACCGCAGCTGTTTTTGGAGGCGTTGTACCTTCTGACCTGGCAACACGCAACAATAGCAGCTGGTCAGGACACCTACATAAGGCGTGCGGATTTCACCATCCACTTAGGCCACGGCACTGCGGAAAGAAAGCCACGCCGCTAACCATTCATTCTCTTTCAGGCGCTGCTGCTGACCGGATTCTACTATCAGCCCCCCGTTTAACCGAGATGCCTATCGGGTCCGCAAGCTGCCAACGCTGACTGGATTCTTGACCCCTGTAACCGTTGCACAGATTACCTGTGCGCACCGCAGCCGTTTTTGGAGGCGTCCAACCTTCTAACCTGGCAACACGCAACAATATCAGCTGATCAGGACACCTACATTGGGCGTGCGGATATCACCGTCCACTTGGGCCACAGCACTCCTGAAAAAATGCCACGCCGCTAACCGTTCATTCTGTATGCGGCGCTGCTGCGAACCGGATTCTACTATCAGCCACCCGTTTCACCGAGATGCCTACCGGATCCGCAAGCTGCCACCCCTGACTGGATTTTTGACCGCTGCAACCGTTGAACAGATTACCTGTGCGCACCGCAGCCGTTTTTGGAGGCGTCGTACCTTCTGACCTGGCAACACGCAACAATAGCAGCTGGTCAGGACACCTACATAAGGCGTGTGGATATCACCGTCCACTTGGGCCACGGCACAGCTGAAGAAATGCCACGCACCTCACCGTTCGTGCTGTTTCAGGCGCTGCTGCTGACCGGATTCTACTATCAGCCACCCGTTTAACCGAGACGCCTACCGGATCCGCAAGCTGCCACCGCTGACTGTATTCTTGACCCCTGCAACCGTTGAACAGATAACCTGTGCGCACCGCAGCCGTTTTTGTAGGCGTCCAACCTTCTGACCTGGCAACACGCAACAATAGCAGCTGGTCAGGACACCTACATAAGGCGTGTGGATATCACCTTCCACTTGGGCCACGGAGAGCTGAAGAAATGCCAGGCACCTCAACGTACGTGCTGTTTCAGGCGCTGCTGCTGACCGGATTCTACTATCAGCCACCCGTTTCACCGAGATGCCTACCGCATCCGCAAGCTGCCACCGCTGACTGGATTCTTGACCCCTGCAACCGTTGTACAGATAACCTGTGCACACCGCAGCTGTTTTTTGAGGCGTCCAATCTTCTAACCTGGCAACACGCAAAAATATCAGGTGATCAGGACCCTACATAAGGCGTGCGGATTTCACCATAGACTTAGGCCAAGGCACTGCTGAAAAAATGCCACGCCGCTCATCGTTCATTCTGTTTCAGGCGCTGCTGCTGACCGGATTCTACTATCAGCCACCCGTTTAACCGAGATGCCTACCGGATCCGCAAGCTGCCACCGCTGACTGGATTCTTGACCCCTGCAATCGTTGCACAGATTACCTGTGCGCACCGCAGCCGTTTTTGGAGGCGTCCAACCTTCTAACCTGGCAACACGCAACAATATCAGCTGATCAGGACACCTACATAAGGCCTGCGGATCTCACCTTCAACTTGGGCCACAGCACTACTGAAAAAATGACACACCGCTAACCGTTCATTCTGTTTCAGGCGCTGCTGCGGCCCGGATTCTACTATGAGCCACCCGTTTCACCGAGGTGCCTACCGGATCCGCAAGCTGCCACCGCTGACTGGATTCTTGACCCCTGCAACCGTTGTACAGATAACCTGTGCGCACCGCAGCAGTTTTTTGAGGCGTCCAATCTTCTAACCTGGCAACACGCAACAATATCAGCTGATCAGGACACCTACATAAGGCGTGCGGATTTCACCATAGACTTTGGCCAAGGCACAGCTGAAAAAATGCCACGCCGCTCATCGTTCATTCTGTTTCAGGCGCTGCTGCTGACCGGATTCTACTATCAGCCACCCGTTTAACCGAGATGCCTACCGGATCCGCAAGCTGCCACCGCTGACTGGATTCTTGACCCCTGCAATCGTTGCACAGATTACCTGTGCGCACCGCAGCCGTTTTTGGAGGCGTCCAACCTTCTAACCTGGCAACACGCAACAATATCAGCTGATCAGGACACCTACATAAGGCCTGCGGATCTCACCTTCAACTTGGGCCACAGCACTACTGAAAAAATGACACGCCGCTAACCGTTCATTCTGTTTCATGCGCTGCTGCGGCCCGGATTCTACTGTGAGCCACCCGTTTCACCGAGGTGCCTACCGGATCCACAAGCTGCCACCGCTGACTGGATTCTTGACCCCTGCAACCGTTGAACAGATAATCTGTGCGCACCGCAGCCGTTTTTGGAGGCGTCCAACCTTCTAACCTGGCCACACGCAAGAATATCAGCTGATCAAGACACCTACATAAGGCGTGAGGATTTCACCATCCACTTAGGCCACGCCACAGCTGAAGAAATGCCACGCACCTCACAGTTCGTGCTGTTTCAGTGCTGCTGCTGACCGGATTCTACAACCAGCCACCCGTTTCACCGAGATGCCTATCGGATCCGCAAGCTGCCACCACTGACTGGATTCTTGACCCCTGCAGCCGTTGTACAAATTACCTGTGCGCACCGCAGCCGTTTTTGGAGGCGTCCAACCTTCTAACCTGGCAACACGCAACAATATCAGCTTATCAGGACACCTACATAAGGCGTGCGGATTTCACCATCGACTTAGGCCACTGCACCGCTGAAAAAATGCCACGCCGCTCATCGATCATTCTGTTTCAGGCGCTGCTGCGGACCGGATTCTACTATCAGCCACCCATTTAACCGAGATGCCTACCGGATCCGCAAGCTGCCACCGCTGACTGGATTCTTGACCCCTGCAATCGTTGCACAGATTACCTGTGCGCACCGCAGCCGTTTTTGGAGGCGTCCAACCTTCTAACCTGGCAACACACAACAATATCAGCTGATCAGGACACCTACATCAGGCGTGCGGATTTCACCTTCAACTTGGGCCACAGCACTACTGAAAAAATGACACGCCGCTAACCGTTCATTCTGTTTCAGGCGCTGCTGCGAACCGGATTCTACTATCAGCCACCCGTTTCACCGAGATGCCTACCGGATCCGCAAGCTGCCACCGCTGACTGGATTTTTGACCGCTGCAACCGTTGAACAGATTACCTGTGCGCACCGCAGCCGTTTTTGGAGGCGTCGTACCTTCTGACCTGGCAACACGCAACAATAGCAGCTGGTCAGGACACCTACATAAGGCGTGTGGATATCACCGTCCACTTGGGCCACGGCACAGCTGAAGAAATGCCACGCACCTCACCGTTCGTGCTGTTTCAGGCGCTGCTGCTGACCGGATTCTACTATCAGCCACCCGTTTAACCGAGACGCCTACCGGATCCGCAAGCTGCCACCGCTGACTGTATTCTTGACCCCTGCAACCGTTGAACAGATTACCTGTGCGCACCGCAGCCGTTTTTGTAGGCGTCCAACCTTCTGACCTGGCAACACGCAACAATAGCAGCTGGTCAGGACACCTATATAAGGCGTGCGGATTTCACTTTCCACTTGGGCCACGGAGAGCTGAAGAAATGCCAGGCACCTCAACGTACGTGCTGTTTCAGGCGCTGCTGCTGACCGGATTCTACTATCAGCCACCCGTTTCACCGAGATGCCTACCGCATCCGCAAGCTGCCACCGCTGACTGGATTCTTGACCCCTGCAACCGTTGTACAGATAACCTGTGCGCACCGCAGCTGTTTTTTGAGGCGTCCAATCTTCTAACCTGGCAACACGCAAAAATATCAGCTGATCAGGACCCTACATAAGGCGTGCGGATTTCACCATAGACTTAGGCCAAGGCACTGCTGAAAAAATGCCACGCCGCTCATCGTTCATTCTGTTTCAGGCGCTGCTGCTGACCGGATTCTACTATCAGCCACCCGTTTAACCGAGATGCCTACCGGATCCGCAAGCTGCCACCGCTGACTGGATTCTTGACCCCTGCAATCGTTGCACAGATTACCTGTGCGCACCGCAGCCGTTTTTGGAGGCGTCAAACCTTCTAACCTGGCAACACGCAACAATATCAGCTGATCAGGACACCTACATAAGGCGTGCGGATTTCACCTTCAACTTGGGCCACAGCACTACTGAAAAAATGACACGCCGCTAACCGTTCATTCTGTTTCAGGCGCTGCTGCGGCCCGGATTCTACTATGAGCCACCCGTTTCACCGAGGTGCCTACCGGATCCGCAAGCTGCCACCGCTGACTGGATTCTTGATTCCTGTAACCGTTGTACAGATAACCTGTGCGCACCGCAGCAGTTTTTTGAGGCGTCCAATCTTCTAACCTCGCAACACGCAACAATATCATCTGATCAGGACACCTACATAAGGCTTGCGGATTTCACTATAGACTTAGGCCAAGGCACTGCTGAAAAAATGCCACGCCGCTCATCGTTCATTCTGTTTTAGGCGCTGCTGCTGACCGGATTCTACTATCAGCCACCCGTTTAACCGAGATGCTTACCGGATCCGCAAGCTGCCACCGCTGACTGGATTCTTGAACCCTGCAACCGTTGTACCGATAACATGTGCGCACCGCAGCTGTTTTTGGAGGCGTTGTACCTTCTGACCTGGCAACACGCAACAATAGCAGCTGGTCAGGACACCTACATAAGGCGTGCGGATTTCACCATCCACTTAGGCCACGGCACTGCGGAAAAAAAGCCACGCCGCTAACCATTCATTCTATTTCAGGCGCTGCTGCTGACCGGATTCTACTATCAGCCACCCGTTTAACCGAGATGCCTACCGGGTCCGCAAGCTGCCAACGCTGACTGGATTCTTGACCCCTGTAACCGTTGCACAGATTACCTGTGCGCACCGCAGCCGTTTTTGGAGGCGTCCAACCTTCTAACCTGGCCACACGCAAGAATATTAGCTGATCAAGACACCTACATAAGGCGTGCGGATTTCACCATCCACTTGGGCCACAGCACTGCTGAAAAAATGCCACGCCGCTTATCGTTCATTCTGTTTCAGGCGCTGCTGCTGACCGGATTCTACTATCAGCCACCTGTTTCACCGAGATGCCTACCGGGTCCGCAAGCTGCCACCGCTGACTGGATTCTTGACCCCTGCAACCGTTGTACAGATAACCTGTGCGCACCGCAGCCGTTTTTCGAGGCGTCCAACCTTCTAATCTGGCCACACGCAACAATATCAGCTGATCAGGACACCTACATAAGGCGTGCGGATTTCATCATCCACTTGGGCCACAGCACTGCTGAAAGAATGCCACACCGCTAACCGTTCATTCTGTATCCGGCGCTGCTGCGAACCGGATTCTACTATCAGCCACCCGTTTCACCGAGATGCCTACCGGATCCGCAAGCTGCCACCGTTGACTGGATTTTTGACCGCTGCAACCGTTGAACAGATTACCTGTGCGCACCGCAGCCGTTTTTGGAGGCGTCGTACCTTCTGACCTGGCAACACGCAACAATAGCAGCTGGTCAGGACACCTACATAAGGCGTGTGGATATCACCGTCCACTTGGGCCACGGCACAGCTGAAGAAGTGCCACGCACCTCACCGTTCGTGCTGTTTCAGGCGCTGCTGCTGACCGGATTCTACTATCAGCCACCCGTTTAACCGAGACGCCTACCGGATCCGCAAGCTGCCACCGCTGACTGTATTCTTGACCCCTGCAACCGTTGAACAGATTACCTGTGCGCACCGCAGCCGTTTTTGTAGGCGTCCAACCTTCTGACCTGGCAACACGCAACAATAGCAGCTGGTCAGGACACCTATATAAGGCGTGCGGATTTCACCTTCCACTTGGGCCACGGAGAGCTGAAGAAATGCCAGGCACCTCAACGTACGTGCTGTTTCAGGCGCTGCTGCTGACCGGATTCTATTATCAGCCACCCGTTTCACCGAGATGCCTACCGCATCCGCAAGCTGCCACCGCTGACTGGATTCTTGACCCCTGCAACCGTTGTACAGATAACCTGTGCGCACCGCAGCTGTTTTTTGAGGCGTCCAATCTTCTAACCTAGCAACACGCAAAAATATCAGCTGATCAGGACCCTACATAAGGCGTGCGGATTTCACCATAGACTTAGGCCAAGGCACTGCTGAAAAAATGCCACGCCGCTCATCGTTCATTCTGTTTCAGGCGCTGCTGCTGACCGGATTCTACTATCAGCCACCCGTTTAACCGAGATGCCTACCGGATCCGCAAGCTGCCACCGCTGACTGGATTCTTGACCCCTGCAATCGTTGCACAGATTACCTGTGCGCACCGCAGCAGTTTTTTGAGGCGTCCAATCTTCTAACCTGGCAACACGCAACAATATCATCTGATCAGGACACCTACATAAGGCTTGCGGATTTCACTATAGACTTAGGCCAAGGCACTGCTGAAAAAATGCCACGCCGCTCATCGTTCATTCTGTTTTAGGCGCTGCTGCTGACCGGATTCTACTATCAGCCACCCGTTTAACCGAGATGCTTACCGGATCCGCAAGCTGCCACCGCTGACTGGATTCTTGAACCCTGCAACCGTTGTACCGATAACATGTGCGCACCGCAGCTGTTTTTGGAGGCGTTGTACCTTCTGACCTGGCAACACGCAACAATAGCAGCTGGTCAGGACACCTACATAAGGCGTGCGGATTTCACCATCCACTTAGGCCACGGCACTGCGGAAAAAAAGCCACGCCGCTAACCATTCATTCTCTTTCAGGCGCTGCTGCTGACCCGATTCTACTATCAACCACCCATTTAACCGAGATGCCTACCGGATCCGCAAGCTGCCACCGCTGACTGGATTCTTGACCCCTGTAACCGTTGCACAGATTACCTGTGCGCACCGCAGCTGTTTTTGGAGGCGTCCAACCTTCTAACCTGGCAACACGCAACAATATCAGCTGATCAGGACACCTACATTAGGCGTGCGGATATCACCGTCCACTTGGGCCACAGCACTGCTGAAAAAATGCCACGCCGCTAACCGTTCATTCTATTTCAGGCGCTGCTGCTGACCGGATTCTACTATCAGCCCCCCGTTTAACCGAGATGCCTACCGGATCCGCAAGCTGCCACCGCTGACTGGATTTTTGACCGCTGCAACCGTTGAACAGATTACCTGTGCGCACCGCAGCCGTTTTTGGAGCCGTCGTACCTTCTGACCTGGCAACACGCAACAATAGCAGCTGGTCAGGACACCTACATAAGGCGTGTGGATATCACCGTCCACTTGGGCCACGGCACAGCTGAAGAAATGCCACGCACCTCACCGTTCGTGCTGTTTCAGGCGCTGCTGCTGACCGGATTCTACTATCAGCCACCCGTTTAACCGAGACGCCTACCGGATCCGCAAGCTGCCACCGCTGACTGTATTCTTGACCCCTGCAACCGTTGAACAGATTACCTGTGCGCACCGCAGCCGTTTTTGTAGGCGTCCAACCTTCTGACCTGGCAACACGCAACAATAGCAGCAGGTCAGGACACCTATATAAGGCGTGCGGATTTCACCTTCCACTTGGGCCACGGAGAGCTGAAGAAATGCCAGGCACCTCAACGTACGTGCTGTTTCAGGCGCTGCTGCTGACCGGATTCTACTATCAGCCACCCGTTTAACCGAGATGCCTACCGGATCCGCAAGCTGCCACCGCTGACTGGATTCTTGACCCCTGCAATCGTTGCACAGATTACCTGTGCGCACCGCAGCCGTTTTTGGAGGCGTCCAACCTTCTAACCTGGCAACACGCAACAATATCATCTGATCAGGACACCTACATAAGGCCTGCGGATCTCACCTTCAACTTGGGCCACAGCACTACTGAAAAAATGACACGCCGCTAACCGTTCATTCTGTTTCAGGCGCTGCTGCGGCCCGGATTCTACTATGAGCCACCCGTTTCACCGAGATGCCTACCGGATCCGCAAGCTGCCACCGCTGACTGGATTCTTGACCCCTGCAACTGTTGTACAGAAAACCTGTGCGCACCGCAGCTGTTTTTGGAGGCGTTGTACTTTCTGACCTGGCAACAAGCAACAATAGCAGCTGGTCAGGACACCTACATAAGGCGTGCGGATTTCACCGTCCACTTGGGCCACGCCTCAGCTGAAGAAATGCCACGAACCTCACCGTACGTGCAGTTTCAGGCGCTGCTGCTGACCGGATTCTACTATCAGCCACCCATTTAACCGAGATGCCTGCCGGATCCACAAGCTGCCACCGCTGACTGGATTCTTGACCCCTGCAACCGTTGAACAGATAATCTGTGCGCACCGCAGCCGTTTTTGGAGGCGTCCAACCTTCTAACCTGGCCACACGCAAGAATATCAGCTGATCAAGACACCTACATAAGGCGTGCGGATTTCACCATCCACTTAGGCCACGCCACAGCTGAAGAAATGCCACGCACCTCACAGTTCGTGCTGTTTCAGTGCTGCTGCTGACCGGATTCTACAACCAGCCACCCGTTTCACCGAGATGCCTATCGGATCCGCAAGCTGCCACCACTGACTGGATTCTTGACCCCTGCAGCCGTTGTACAAATTACCTGTGCGCACCGCAGCCGTTTTTGGAGGCGTCCAACCTTCTAACCTGGCAACACGCAACAATATCAGCTTATCAGGACACCTACATAAGGCGTGCGGATTTCACCATCGACTTAGGCCACTGCACCGCTGAAAAAATGCCACGCCGCTCATCGATCATTCTGTTTCAGGCGCTGCTGCGGACCGGATTCTACTATCAGCCACCCATTTAACCGAGATGCCTACCGGATCCGCAAGCTGCCACCGCTGACTGGATTCTTGACCCCTGCAATCGTTGCACAGATTACCTGTGCGCACCGCAGCTGTTTTTCGAGGCGTTGTACTTTCTGACCTGGCAACAAGCAACAATAGCAGCTGGTCAGGACACCTACATAAGGCGTGCGGATTTCACCGTCCACTTGGGCCACGCCACAGCTGAAGAAATGCCACGAACCTCACCGTACGTGCAGTTTCAGGCGCTGCTGCTGACCGGATTCTACTATCAGCCACCCATTTAACCGAGATGCCTGCCGGATCCACAAGCTGCCACCGCTGACTGGATTCTTGACCCCTGCAACCGTTGAACAGATAATCTGTGCGCACCGCAGCCGTTTTTGGAGGCGTCCAACCTTCTAACCTGGCCACACGCAAGAATATCAGCTGATCAAGACACCTACATAAGGCGTGCGGATTTCACCATCCACTTAGGCCACGCCACAGCTGAAGAAATGCCACGCACCTCACAGTTCGTGCTGTTTCAGTGCTGCTGCTGACCGGATTCTACAATCAGCCACCCGTTTCACCGACATGCCTTTCGGATCCGCAAGCTGCCACCACTGACTGGATTCTTGACCCCTGCAGCCGTTGTACAAATTACCTGTGCGCACCGCAGCCGTTTTTGGAGGCGTCCAAACTTCTAACCTGGCAACAAGCAACAATATCAGCTTATCAGGACACCTACATAAGGCGTGCGGATTTCACCATCGACTTAGGCCACTGCACCGCTGAAAAAATCCCACGCCGCTCATCGATCATTCTGTTTCAGGCGCTGCTGCGGACCGGATTCTACTATCAGCCACCTATTTAACCGAGATGCCTACCGGATCCGCAAGCTGCCACCGCTGACTGGATTCTTGACCCCTGCAATCGTTGCACAGATTACCTGTGCGCACCGCAGCCGTTTTTGGAGGCGTCCAACCTTCTAACCTGGCAACACGCAACAATATCAGCTGATCAGGACACCTACATAAGGCGTGCGGATTTCACCTTCAACTTGGGCCACAGCACTACTGAAAAAATGACACGCCGCTAACCGTTCATTCTGTTTCAGGCGCTGCTGCGGACCGGATTCTACTATGAGCCACCCGTTTCACCGAGATGCCTACCGGATCCGCAAGCTGCCACCGCTGACTGGATTCTTGACCCCTGCAACCGTTGTACCAATTACCTGTGCGCACCGCAGCCGTTTTTGGAGGCGTCCAACCTTCTAACCTGGCAACACGCAACAATATCATCTGATCAGGACACCTACATAAGGCTTGTGGATTTCACCATAGACTTAGGCCAAGGCACTGCTGAAAAAATGCCACGCCGCTCATCGTTCATTCTGTTTTAGGCGCTGCTGCTGACCGGATTCTACTATCAGCCACCCGTTTAACCGAGATGCTTACCGGATCCGCAAGCTGCCACCGCTGACTGGATTCTTGAACCCTGCAACCGTTGTACCGATAACATGTGCGCACCGCAGCTGTTTTTGGAGGCGTTGTACCTTCTGACCTGGCAACACGCAACAATAGCAGCTGGTCAGGACACCTACATAAGGCGTGCGGATTTCACCATTCACTTAGGCCACGGCACTCCGGAAAAAATGCCACGCCGCTAACCATTCATTCTCTTTCAGGCGCTGCTGCTGACCGGATTCTACTATCAACCACCCATTTAACCGAAATGCCTACCGGATCCGCAAGCTGCCACCGCTGACTGGATTCTTGACCCCTGCAATCGTTGCACAGATTACCTGTGCGCACCGCAGCCGTTTTTGGAGGCGTCCAACCTTCTAACCTGGCAACACGCAACAATATCAGCTGATCAGGACACCTACATTAGGCGTGCGGATATCACCGTCCACTTGGGCCACAGCACTGCTGAAAAAATGCCACGCCGCTAACCGTTCATTCTATTTCAGGCGCTGCTGCGGACCGGATTCTACTATGAGCCACCCGTTTCACCGAGATGCCTACCGGATCCGCAAGCTGCCACCGCCGACTGGATTCTTGACCCCTGCAACCGTTGTACAGAAAACCTGTGCGCACCGCAGCTGTTTTTGGAGGCGTTGTACTTTCTGACCTGGCAACAAGCAACAATAGCAGCTGGTCAGGACACCTACATAAGGCGTGCGGATTTCACCGTCCACTTGGGCCACGCCACAGCTGAAGAAATGCCACGAACCTCACCGTACGTGCAGTTTCAGGCGCTGCTGCTGACCGGATTCTACTATCAGCCACCCATTTAACCGAGATGCCTGCCGGATCCACAAGCTGCCACCGCTGACTGGATTCTTGACCCCTGCAACCGTTGAACAGATAATCTGTGCGCACCGCAGCCGTTTTTGGAGGCGTCCAACCTTCTAACCTGGCCACACGCAAGAATATCAGCTGATCAAGACACCTACATAAGGCGTGCGGATTTCACCATCCACTTAGGCCACGCCACAGCTGAAGAAATGCCACGCACCTCACAGTTCGTGCTGTTTCAGTGCTGCTGCTGACCGGATTCTACAATCAGCCACCCGTTTCACCGAGATGCCTTTCGGATCCGCAAGCTGCCACCACTGACTGGATTCCTGACCCCTGCAGCCGTTGTACAAATTACCTGTGCGCACCGCAGCCGTTTTTGGAGGCGTCCAACCATCTAACCTGGCAACACGCAACAATATCAGCTTATCAGGACACCTACATAAGGCGTGCGGATTTCACCATCGACTTAGGCCACTGCACCGCTGAAAAAATGCCACGCCGCTCATCGATCATTCTGTTTCAGGCGCTGCTGCGGACCGGATTCTACTATCAGCCACCTATATAACCGAGATGCCTACCGGATCCGCAAGCTGCCACCGCCGACTGGATTCTTGACCCCTGCAATCGTTGCACAGATTACCTGTGCGCACCGCAGCCGTTTTTGGAGGCGTCCAACCTTCTAACCTGGCAACACGCAACAATATCAGCTGATCAGGACACCTACATAAGGCGTGCGGATTTCACCTTCAACTTGGGCCACAGCACTACTGAAAAAATGACACGCCGCTAACCGTTCATTCTGTTTCAGGCGCTGCTGCGGACCGGATTCTACTATGAGCCACCCGTTTCACCGAGATGCCTACCGGATCCGCAAGCTGCCACCGCTGACTGGATTCTTGACCCCTGCAACCGTTGTACCAATTACCTGTGCGCACCGCAGCCGTTTTTGGAGGCGTCCAACCTTCTAACCTGGCAACACGCAACAATATCATCTGATCAGGACACCTACATAAGGCTTGTGGATTTATCCATAGACTTAGGCCAAGGCACTGCTGAAAAAATGCCACGCCGCTCATCGTTCATTCTGTTTTAGGCGCTGCTGCTGACCGGATTCTACTATCAGCCACCCGTTTAACCGAGATGCTTACCGGATCCGCAAGCTGCCACCGCTGACTGGATTCTTGAACCCTGCAACCGTTGTACCGATAACATGTGCGCACCGCAGCTGTTTTTGGAGGCGTTGTACCTTCTGACCTGGCAACACGCAACAATAGCAGCTGGTCAGGACACCTACATAAGGCGTGCGGATTTCACCATTCACTTAGGCCACGGCACTCCGGAAAAAATGCCACGCCGCTAACCATTCATTCTCTTTCAGGCGCTGCTGCTGACCGGATTCTACTATCAACCACTCATTTAACCGAGATGCCTGCCGGATCCACAAGCTGCCACCGCTGACTGGATTCTTGACCCCTGCAACCGTTGAACAGATAATCTGTGCGCACCGCAGCCGTTTTTGGAGGCGTCCAACCTTCTAACCTGGCCACACGCTAGAATATCAGCTGATCAAGACACCTACATAAGGCGTGCCGATTTCACCATCCACTTGGGCCACAGCACTGCTGAAAAAATGCCACGCCGCTTATCGTTCATTCTGTTTCAGGCGCTGCTGCTGACCGGACACTACTATCAGCCACCCGTTTCACCGAGATGCCTACCGGGTCCGCAAGCTGCCACCGCTGACTGGATTCTTGACCCCTGCAACCGTTGCACAGATTACCTGTGCGCACCGCAGCCGTTTTTGTAGGCGTCCAAACTTCTGACCTGGCAACACGCAACAATAGCAGCTGGTCAGGACACCTACATAAGGCGTGCGGACTTCACCGTCCACTTAGGCCACGCCACAGCTGAAGAAATGCCACGCACCTCACAGTTCGTGCTGTTTCAGTGCTGCTGCGAACCGGATTCTACAATTAGCCACCCGTTTCACCGAGATGCCTATCGGATCCGCAAGCTGCCACCACTGACTGGATTCTTGACCCCTGCAGCCGTTGTACAAATTACCTGTGCGCACCGCAGCCGTTTTTGGAGGCGTCCAACCTTCTAACCTGGCAACACGCAACAATATCAGCTGATCAGGACACCTACATAAGGCGTGCGGATTTCACCATCGACTTAGGCCACTGCACCGCTGAAAAAATGCCACGCCGCTCATCGATCATTCTGTTTCAGGCGCTGCTGCGGACCGGATTCTACTTTCAGCCACCCATTTAACCGAGATGCCTACCGGATCCGCAAGCTGCCACCGCTGACTGGATTCTTGACCCCTGCAATCGTTGCACAGATTACCTGTGCGCACCGCAGCCGTTTTTGGAGGCGTCCAACCTTCTAACCTGGCAACACGCAACAATATCAGCTGATCAGGACACCTACATAAGGCGTGCGGATTTCACCTTCAACTTGGGCCACAGCACTACTGAAAAAATGACACGCCGCTAACCGTTCATTCTGTTTCAGGCGCTGCTGCGGACCGGATTCTACTATGAGCCACCCGTTTCACCGAGATGCCTACCGGATCCGCAAGCTGCCACCGCTGACTGGATTCTTGACCCCTGTAACCGTTGCACAGATTACCTATGCGCACCGCAGCCGTTTTTGGAGGCGTCCAACCTTCTAACCTGGCAACACGCAACAATATCAGCTGATCAGGACACCTACATTAGGCGTGCGGATATCACCGTCCTCTTGGGCCACAGCACTGCTGAAAAAATGCCACTCCGCTAACCGTTCATTCTATTTCAGGCGCTGCTGCTGACCGGATTCTACTATCAGCCACCCGTTTACCCGAGATGCCTACCGGGTCCGCAAGCTGCCACCGCTGACTGCATTCTTGACCCCTGCAACCGTTGTACAGATAACCTGTGCGCACCGCAGCCGTTTTTCGAGGCGTCTAACCTTCTAATCTGGCCACACGCAACAATATCAGCTGATCAGGACACCTACATAAGGCGTGCCGATTTCACCATCCACTTGGGCCACAGCACTGCTGAAAAAATGCCACGCCGCTCATCGATCATTCTGTTTCAGGCGCTGCTGCGGACCGGATTCTACTTTCAGCCACCCATTTAACCGAGATGCCTACCGGATCCGCAAGCTGCCACCGCTGACTGGATTCTTGACCCCTGCAATCGTTGCACAGATTACCTGTGCGCACCGCAGCCGTTTTTGTAGGCGTCCAAACTTCTGACCTGGCAACACGCAACAATTGCAGCTGGTCAGGACACCTACATAAGGCGTGCGGACTTCACCGTCCACTTAGGCCACGCCACAGCTGAAGAAATGCCACGGAACCTCACAGTTCGTGCTGTTTCAGTGCTTCTGCTGACCGGATTCTACTATCAGCCACCCGTATCATCGAGATGCCTATCGGATCCGCAAGCTGCCACCGCTGACTGGATTGTTGACCCCTGCAATCGTTGCACAGATTACCTGTGCGCACCGCAGCCGTTTTTGGAGGCGTCCAACCTTCTAACCTGGCAACACGCAACAATATCAGCTGATCAGGACACCTACATTAGGCGTGCGGATATCACCGTCCACTTGGGCCACAGCACTGCTGAAAAAATGCCACGCCGCTAACCGTTCATTCTATTTAAGGCGCTGCTGCGGACCGGATTCTACTATGAGCCACCCGTTTCACCGAGATGCCTACCGGATCCGCAAGCTGCCACCGCCGACTGGATTCTTGACCCCTGCAACCGTTGTACAGAAAACCTGTGCGCACCGCAGCTGTTTTTGGAGGCGTTGTACTTTCTGACCTGGCAACAAGCAACAATAGCAGCTGGTCAGGACACCTACATAAGGCGTGCGGATTTCACCGTCCACTTGGGCCACGCCACAGCTGAAGAAATGCCACGAACCTCACCGTACGTGCAGTTTCAGGCGCTGCTGCTGACCGGATTCTACTATCAGCCACCCATTTAACCGAGATGCCTGCCGGATCCACAAGCTGCCACCGCTGACTGGATTCTTGACCCCTGCAACCGTTGAACAGATAATCTGTGCGCACCGCAGCCGTTTTTGGAGGCGTCCAACCTTCTAACCTGGCCACACGCAAGAATATCAGCTGATCAAGACACCTACATAAGGCGTGCGGATTTCACCATCCACTTAGGCCACGCCACAGCTGAAGAAATGCCACGCACCTCACAGTTCGTGCTGTTTCAGTGCTGCTGCTGACCGGATTCTACAATCAGCCACCCGTTTCACCGAGATGCCTTTCGGATCCGCAAGCTGCCACCACTGACTGGATTCCTGACCCCTGCAGCCGTTGTACAAATTACCTGTGCGCACCGCAGCCGTTTTTGGAGGCGTCCAACCTTCTAACCTGGCAACACGCAACAATATCAGCTTATCAGGACACCTACATAAGGCGTGCGGATTTCACCATCGACTTAGGCCACTGCACCGCTGAAAAAATGCCACGCCGCTCATCGATCATTCTGTTTCAGGCGCTGCTGCGGACCGGATTCTACTATCAGCCACCTATTTAACCGAGATGCCTACCGGATCCGCAAGCTGCCACCGCCGACTGGATTCTTGACCCCTGCAATCGTTGCACAGATTACCTGTGCGCACCGCAGCCGTTTTTGGAGGCGTCCAACCTTCTAACCTGGCAACACGCAACAATATCAGCTGATCAGGACACCTACATAAGGCGTGCGGATTTCACCTTCAACTTGGGCCACAGCACTACTGAAAAAATGACACGCCGCTAACCGTTCATTCTGTTTCAGGCGCTGCTGCGGACCGGATTCTACTATGAGCCACCCGTTTCACCGAGATGCCTACCGGGTCCGCAAGCTGCCAACGCTGACTGGATTCTTGACCTCTGTAACAGTTGCACAGATTACCTGTGCGCACCGCAGCCGTTTTTGGAGGCGTCCAACCTTCTAACCTGGCAACACGCAACAATATCAGCTGATCAGGACACCTACATTAGGCGTGCGGATATCACCGTCCTCTTGGGCCACAGCACTGCTGAAAAAATGCCACGCCGCTAACCGTTCATTCTATTTCAGGCGCTGCTGCTGACCGGATTCTACTATCAGCCACCCGTTTACCCGAGATGCCTACCGGGTCCGCAAGCTGCCACCGCTGACTGCATTCTTGACCCCTGCAACCGTTGTACAGATAACCTGTGCGCACCGCAGCCGTTTTTCGAGCCGTCCAACCTTCTAATCTGGCCACACGCAACAATATCAGCTGATCAGGACACCTACATAAGGCGTGCGGATTTCATCATCCACTTGGGCCACAGCACTGCTGAAAGAATGCCACACCGCTAACCGTTCATTCTGTATCCGGCGCTGCTGCGAACCGGATTCTACTATCAGCCACCCGTTTTACCGAGATGCCTACCGGATCCGCAAGCTGCCACCGCTGACTGGATTTTTGACCGCTGCAACCGTTGAACAGATTACCTGTGCGCACCGCAGCCGTTTTTGGAGGCGTCGTACCCTCTGACCTGGCAACACGCAACAATAGCAGCTGGTCAGGACACCTACATAAGGCGTGCAGATATCACCGTCCACTTGGGCCACGGCACAGCTGAAGAAATGCCCCGAACCTCACCGTTCGTGCAGTTTCTGGCGCTGCTGCTGACGGGATTCTACTATCAGCCACCCGTTTTTCCGAGATGCCTACCGGATCCGCAAGCTGCCTCCGCGGACTGAATTCTTGACCCCTGAAACCGTCTTACAGATTACCTGTGCACACCGTAGCCGTTTTGGGAGGCGTCCGACCTTCTAACCTGGCCACACGCAAGAATATTAGCTGATCAAGACACCTACATAAGGCGTGCGGATTTCACCATCCACTTGGGCCACAGCACTGCTGAAAAAATGCCACGCCGCTTATCGTTCATTCTGTTTCAGGCGCTGCTGCTGACCGGATTCTACTATCAGCCACCTGTTTCACCGAGATGCCTACCGGGTCCGCAAGCTGCCACCGCTGACTGGATTCTTGACCCCTGCAACCGTTGTACAGATAACCTGTGCGCACCGCAGCCGTTTTTCGAGGCGTCCAACCTTCTAATCTGGCCACACGCAACAATATCAGCTGATCAGGACACCTACATAAGGCGTGCGGATTTCATCATCCACTTGGGCCACAGCACTGCTGAAAGAATGCCACACCGCTAACCGTTCATTCTGTATCCGGCGCTGCTGCGAACCGGATTCTACTATCAGCCACCCGTTTCACCGAGATGCCTACCGGATCCGCAAGCTGCCACCGCTGACTGGATTTTTGACCGCTGCAACCGTTGAACAGATTACCTGTGCGCACCGCAGCCGTTTTTGGAGGCGTCGTACCTTCTGACCTGGCAACACGCAACAATAGCAGCTGGTCAGGACACCTACATAAGGCGTGTGGATATCACCGTCCACTTGGGCCACGGCACAGCTGAAGAAGTGCCACGCACCTCACCGTTCGTGCTGTTTCAGGCGCTGCTGCTGTCCGGATTCTACTATCAGCCACCCGTTTAACCGAGACGCCTACCGGATCCGCAAGCTGCCACCGCTGACTGTATTCTTGACCCCTGCAACCGTTGAACAGATTACCTGTGCGCACCGCAGCCGTTTTTGTAGGCGTCCAACCTTCTGACCTGGCAACACGCAACAATAGCAGCTGGTCAGGACACCTATATAAGGCGTGCGGATTTCACCTTCCACTTGGGCCACGGAGAGCTGAAGAAATGCCAGGCACCTCAACGTACGTGCTGTTTCAGGCGCTGCTGCTGACCGGATTCTATTATCAGCCACCCGTTTCACCGAGATGCCTACCGCATCCGCAAGCTGCCACCGCTGACTGGATTCTTGACCCCTGCAACCGTTGTACAGATAACCTGTGCGCACCGCAGCTGTTTTTTGAGGCGTCCAATCTTCTAACCTAGCAACACGCAAAAATATCAGCTGATCAGGACCCTACATAAGGCGTGCGGATTTCACCATAGACTTAGGCCAAGGCACTGCTGAAAAAATGCCACGCCGCTCATCGTTCATTCTGTTTCAGGCGCTGCTGCTGACCGGATTCTACTATCAGCCACCCGTTTAACCGAGATGCCTACCGGATCCGCAAGCTGCCACCGCTGACTGGATTCTTGACCCCTGCAATCGTTGCACAGATTACCTGTGCGCACCGCAGCCGTTTTTGGAGGCGTCCAACCTTCTAACCTGGCAACACGCAACAATATCAGCTGATCAGGACACCTACATAAGGCCTGCGGATTTCACCTTCAACTTGGGCCACAGCACTACTGAAAAAATGACACGCCGCTAACCGTTCATTCTGTTTCAGGCGCTGCTGCGGCCCGGATTCTACTATGAGCCACCCGTTTCACCGAGGTGCCTACCGGATCCGCAAGCTGCCACCGCTGACTGGATTCTTGATTCCTGTAACCGTTGTACAGATAACCTGTGCGCACCGCAGCAGTTTTTTGAGGCGTCCAATCTTCTAACCTGGCAACACGCAACAATATCAGCTGATCAGGACACCTACATAAGGCCTGCGGATTTCACCTTCAACTTGGGCCACAGCACTGCTGAAAAAATGCCACGCCGCTCATCGTTCATTCTGTTTTAGGCGCTGCTGCTGACCGGATTCTACTATCAGCCACCCGTTTAACCGAGATGCTTACCGGATCCGCAAGCTGCCACCGCTGACTGGATTCTTGAACCCTGCAACCGTTGTACCGATAACATGTGCGCACCGCAGCTGTTTTTGGAGGCGTTGTACCTTCTGACCTGGCAACACGCAACAATAGCAGCTGGTCAGGACACCTACATAAGGCGTGCGGATTTCACCATCCACTTAGGCCACGGCACTGCGGAAAAAAAGCCACGCCGCTAACCATTCATTCTCTTTCAGGCGCTGCTGCTGACCCGATTCTACTATCAACCACCCATTTAACCGAGATGCCTACCGGATCCGCAAGCTGCCACCGCTGACTGGATTCTTGACCCCTGTAACCGTTGCACAGATTACCTGTGCGCACCGCAGCCGTTTTTGGAGGCGTCCAACCTTCTAACCTGGCAACACGCAACAATATCAGCTGATCAGGACACCTACATTAGGCGTGCGGATATCACCGTCCACTTGGGCCACAGCACTGCTGAAAAAATGCCACGCCGCTAACCGTTCATTCTATTTCAGGCGCTGCTGCTGACCGGATTCTACTATCAGCCCCCCGTTTAACCGAGATGCCTACCGGATCCGCAAGCTGCTACCGCTGACTGGATTTTTGACCGCTGCAACCGTTGAACAGATTACCTGTGCGCACCGCAGCCGTTTTTGGAGCCGTCGTACCTTCTGACCTGGCAACACGCAACAATAGCAGCTGGTCAGGACACCTACATAAGGCGTGTGGATATCACCGTCCACTTGGGCCACGGCACAGCTGAAGAAATGCCACGCACCTCACCGTTCGTGCTGTTTCAGGCGCTGCTGCTGACCGGATTCTACTATCAGCCACCCGTTTAACCGAGACGCCTACCGGATCCGCAAGCTGCCACCGCTGACTGTATTCTTGACCCCTGCAACCGTTGAACAGATTACCTGTGCGCACCGCAGCCGTTTTTGTAGGCGTCCAACCTTCTGACCTGGCAACACGCAACAATAGCAGCAGGTCAGGACACCTATATAAGGCGTGCGGATTTCACCTTCCACTTGGGCCACGGAGAGCTGAAGAAATGCCAGGCACCTCAACGTACGTGCTGTTTCAGGCGCTGCTGCTGACCGGATTCTACTATCAGCCACCCGTTTAACCGAGATGCCTACCGGATCCGCAAGCTGCCACCGCTGACTGGATTCTTGACCCCTGCAATCGTTGCACAGATTACCTGTGCGCACCGCAGCCGTTTTTCGAGGCGTCCAACCTTCTAATCTGGCCACACGCAACAATATCAGCTGATCAGGACACCTACATAAGGCGTGCGGATTTCATCATCCACTTGGGCCACAGCACTGCTGAAAGAATGCCACACCGCTAACCGTTCATTCTGTATCCGGCGCTGCTGCGAACCGGATTCTACTATCAGCCACCCGTTTCACCGAGATGCCTACCGGATCCGCAAGCTGCCACCGCTGACTGGATTTTTGACCGCTGCAACCGTTGAACAGATTACCTGTGCGCACCGCAGCCGTTTTTGGAGGCGTCGTACCTTCTGACCTGGCAACACGCAACAATAGCAGCTGGTCAGGACACCTACATAAGGCGTGTGGATATCACCGTCCACTTGGGCCACGGCACAGCTGAAGAAGTGCCACGCACCTCACCGTTCGTGCTGTTTCAGGCGCTGCTGCTGTCCGGATTCTACTATCAGCCACCCGTTTAACCGAGACGCCTACCGGATCCGCAAGCTGCCACCGCTGACTGTATTCTTGACCCCTGCAACCGTTGAACAGATTACCTGTGCGCACCGCAGCCGTTTTTGTAGGCGTCCAACCTTCTGACCTGGCAACACGCAACAATAGCAGCTGGTCAGGACACCTATATAAGGCGTGCGGATTTCACCTTCCACTTGGGCCACGGAGAGCTGAAGAAATGCCAGGCACCTCAACGTACGTGCTGTTTCAGGCGCTGCTGCTGACCGGATTCTATTATCAGCCACCCGTTTCACCGAGATGCCTACCGCATCCGCAAGCTGCCACCGCTGACTGGATTCTTGACCCCTGCAACCGTTGTACAGATAACCTGTGCGCACCGCAGCTGTTTTTTGAGGCGTCCAATCTTCTAACCTAGCAACACGCAAAAATATCAGCTGATCAGGACCCTACATAAGGCGTGCGGATTTCACCATAGACTTAGGCCAAGGCACTGCTGAAAAAATGCCACGCCGCTCATCGTTCATTCTGTTTCAGGCGCTGCTGCTGACCGGATTCTACTATCAGCCACCCGTTTAACCGAGATGCCTACCGGATCCGCAAGCTGCCACCGCTGACTGGATTCTTGACCCCTGCAATCGTTGCACAGATTACCTGTGCGCACCGCAGCCGTTTTTGGAGGCGTCCAACCTTCTAACCTGGCAACACGCAACAATATCAGCTGATCAGGACACCTACATAAGGCCTGCGGATTTCACCTTCAACTTGGGCCACAGCACTACTGAAAAAATGACACGCCGCTAACCGTTCATTCTGTTTCAGGCGCTGCTGCGGCCCGGATTCTACTATGAGCCACCCGTTTCACCGAGGTGCCTACCGGATCCGCAAGCTGCCACCGCTGACTGGATTCTTGATTCCTGTAACCGTTGTACAGATAACCTGTGCGCACCGCAGCAGTTTTTTGAGGCGTCCAATCTTCTAACCTGGCAACACGCAACAATATCAGCTGATCAGGACACCTACATAAGGCCTGCGGATTTCACCTTCAACTTGGGCCACAGCACTGCTGAAAAAATGCCACGCCGCTCATCGTTCATTCTGTTTTAGGCGCTGCTGCTGACCGGATTCTACTATCAGCCACCCGTTTAACCGAGATGCTTACCGGATCCGCAAGCTGCCACCGCTGACTGGATTCTTGAACCCTGCAACCGTTGTACCGATAACATGTGCGCACCGCAGCTGTTTTTGGAGGCGTTGTACCTTCTGACCTGGCAACACACAACAATAGCAGCTGGTCAGGACACCTACATAAGGCGTGCGGATTTCACCATCCACTTAGGCCACGGCACTGCGGAAAAAAAGCCACGCCGCTAACCATTCATTCTCTTTCAGGCGCTGCTGCTGACCCGATTCTACTATCAACCACCCATTTAACCGAGATGCCTACCGGATCCGCAAGCTGCCACCGCTGACTGGATTCTTGACCCCTGTAACCGTTGCACAGATTACCTGTGCGCACCGCAGCCGTTTTTGGAGGCGTCCAACCTTCTAACCTGGCAACACGCAACAATATCAGCTGATCAGGACACCTACATTAGGCGTGCGGATATCACCGTCCACTTGGGCCACAGCACTGCTGAAAAAATGCCACGCCGCTAACCGTTCATTCTATTTCAGGCGCTGCTGCTGACCGGATTCTACTATCAGCCCCCCGTTTAACCGAGATGCCTACCGGATCCGCAAGCTGCTACCGCTGACTGGATTTTTGACCGCTGCAACCGTTGAACAGATTACCTGTGCGCACCGCAGCCGTTTTTGGAGCCGTCGTACCTTCTGACCTGGCAACACGCAACAATAGCAGCTGGTCAGGACACCTGCATAAGGCGTGTGGATATCACCGTCCACTTGGGCCACGGCACAGCTGAAGAAATGCCACGCACCTCACCGTTCGTGCTGTTTCAGGCGCTGCTGCTGACCGGATTCTACTATCAGCCACCCGTTTAACCGAGACGCCTACCGGATCCGCAAGCTGCCACCGCTGACTGGATTCTTGACCCCTGCAACCGTTGAACAGATAATCTCTGCGCACCGCAGCCGTTTTTGGAGGCGTCCAACCTTCTAACCTGGCCACACGCAAGAATATCAGCTGATCAAGACACCTACATAAGGCGTGCGGATTTCACCATCCACTTAGGCCACGCCACAGCTGAAGAAATGCCACGCACCTCACAGTTCGTGCTGTTTCAGTGCTGCTGCTGACCGGATTCTACAACCAGCCACCCGTTTCACCGAGATGCCTATCGGATCCGCAAGCTGCCACCACTGACTGGATTCTTGACCCCTGCAGCCGTTGTACAAATTACCTGTGCGCACCGCAGCCGTTTTTGGAGGCGTCCAACCTTCTAACCTGGCAACACGCAACAATATCAGCTTATCAGGACACCTACATAGGGCGTGCGGATTTCACCATCGACTTAGGCCACTGCACCGCTGAAAAAATGCCACGCCGCTCATCGATCATTCTGTTTTAGGCGCTGCTGCGGACCGGATTCTACTATCAGCCACCCATTTAACCGAGATGCCTACCGGATCCGCAAGCTGCCACCGCTGACTGGATTCTTGACCCCTGCAATCGTTGCACAGATTACCTGTGCGCACCGCAGCTGTTTTTCGAGGCGTTGTACTTTCTGACCTGGCAACAAGCAACAATAGCAGCTGGTCAGGACACCTACATAAGGCGTGCGGATTTCACCGTCCACTTGGGCCACGCCGCAGCTGAAGAAATGCCACGAACCTCACCGTACGTGCAGTTTCAGGCGCTGCTGCTGACCGGATTCTACTATCAGCCACCCATTTAACCGAGATGCCTGCCGGATCCACAAGCTGCCACCGCTGACTGGATTCTTGACCCCTGCAACCGTTGAACAGATAATCTGTGCGCACCGAGGCCGTTTTTGGAGGCGTCCAACCTTCTAACCTGGCCACACGCAAGAATATCAGCTGATCAAGACACCTACATAAGGCGTGCGGATTTCACCATCCACTTAGGCCACGCCACAGCTGAAGAAATGCCACGCACCTCACAGTTCGTGCTGTTTCAGTGCTGCTGCTGACCGGATTCTACAATCAGCCACCCGTTTCACCGACATGCCTTTCGGATCCGCAAGCTGCCACCACTGACTGGATTCTTGACCCCTGCAGCCGTTGTACAAATTACCTGTGCGCACCGCAGCCGTTTTTGGAGGCGTCCAAACTTCTAACCTGGCAACACGCAACAATATCAGCTTATCAGGACACCTACATAAGGCGTGCGGATTTCACCATCGACTTAGGCCACTGCACCGCTGAAAAAATGCCACGCCGCTCATCGATCATTCTGTTTCAGGCGCTGCTGCGGACCGGATTCTACTATCAGCCACCTATTTAACCGAGATGCCTACCGGATCCGCAAGCTGCCACCGCTGACTGGATTCTTGACCCCTGCAATCGTTGCACAGATTACCTGTGCGCACCGCAGCCGTTTTTGGAGGCGTCCAACCTTCTAACCTGGCAACACGCAACAATATCAGCTGATCAGGACACCTACATAAGGCGTGCGGATTTCACCTTCAACTTGGGCCACAGCACTACTGAAAAAATGACACGCCGCTAACCGTTCATTCTGTTTCAGGCGCTGCTGCGGACCGGATTCTACTATGAGCCACCCGTTTCACCGAGATGCCTACCGGATCCGCAAGCTGCCACCGCTGACTGGATTCTTGACCCCTGCAACCGTTGTACCAATTACCTGTGCGCACCGCAGCCGTTTTTGGAGGCGTCCAACCTTCTAACCTGGCAACACGCAACAATATCATCTGATCAGGACACCTACATAAGGCTTGTGGATTTCACCATAGACTTAGGCCAAGGCACTGCTGAAAAAATGCCACGCCGCTCATCGTTCATTCTGTTTTAGGCGCTGCTGCTGACCGGATTCTACTATCAGCCACCCGTTTAACCGAGATGCTTACCGGATCCGCAAGCTGCCACCGCTGACTGGATTCTTGAACCCTGCAACCGTTGTACCGATAACATGTGCGCACCGCAGCTGTTTTTGGAGGCGTTGTACCTTCTGACCTGGCAACACGCAACAATAGCAGCTGGTCAGGACACCTACATAAGGCGTGCGGATTTCACCATTCACTTAGGCCACGGCACTCCGGAAAAAATGCCACGCCGATAACCATTCATTCTCTTTCAGGCGCTGCTGCTGACCGGATTCTACTATCAACCACCCATTTAACCGAAATGCCTACCGGATCCGCAAGCTGCCACCGCTGACTGGATTCTTGACCCCTGCAATCGTTGCACAGATTACCTGTGCGCACCGCAGCCGTTTTTGGAGGCGTCCAACCTTCTAACCTGGCAACACGCAACAATATCAGCTGATCAGGACACCTACATTAGGCGTGCGGATATCACCGTCCACTTGGGCCACAGCACTGCTGAAAAAATGCCACGCCGCTAATCGTTCATTCTATTTCAGGCGCTGCTGCGGACCGGATTCTACTATGAGCCACCCGTTTCACCGAGATGCCTACCGGATCCGCAAGCTGCCACCGCCGACTGGATTCTTGACCCCTGCAACCGTTGTACAGAAAACCTGTGCGCACCGCAGCTGTTTTTGGAGGCGTTGTACTTTCTGACCTGGCAACAAGCAACAATAGCAGCTGGTCAGGACACCTACATAAGGCGTGCGGATTTCACCGTCCACTTGGGCCACGCCACAGCTGAAGAAATGCCACGAACCTCACCGTACGTGCAGTTTCAGGCGCTGCTGCTGACCGGATTCTACTATCAGCCACCCATTTAACCGAGATGCCTGCCGGATCCACAAGCTGCCACCGCTGACTGGATTCTTGACCCCTGCAACCGTTGAACAGATAATCTGTGCGCACCGCAGCCGTTTTTGGAGGCGTCCAACCTTCTAACCTGGCCACACGCAAGAATATCAGCTGATCAAGACACCTACATAAGGCGTGCGGATTTCACCATCCACTTAGGCCACGCCACAGCTGAAGAAATGCCACGCACCTCACAGTTCGTGCTGTTTCAGTGCTGCTGCTGACCGGATTCTACAATCAGCCACCCGTTTCACCGAGATGCCTTTCGGATCCGCAAGCTGCCACCACTGACTGGATTCCTGACCCCTGCAGCCGTTGTACAAATTACCTGTGCGCACCGCAGCCGTTTTTGGAGGCGTCCAACCTTCTAACCTGGCAACACGCAACAATATCAGCTTATCAGGACACCTACATAAGGCGTGCGGATTTCACCATCGACTTAGGCCACTGCACCGCTGAAAAAATGCCACGCCGCTCATCGATCATTCTGTTTCAGGCGCTGCTGCGGACCGGATTCTACTATCAGCCACCCGTTTAACCGAGATGCTTACCGGATCCGCAAGCTGCCACCGCTGACTGGATTCTTGACCCCTGCAACCGTTGAACAGATAATCTGTGCGCACCGCAGCCGTTTTTGGAGGCGTCCAACCTTCTAACCTGGCCACACGCTAGAATATCAGCTGATCAAGACACCTACATAAGGCGTGCCGATTTCACCATCCACTTGGGCCACAGCACTGCTGAAAAAATGCCACGCCGCTTATCGTTCATTCTGTTTCAGGCGCTGCTGCTGACCGGACACTACTATCAGCCACCCGTTTCACCGAGATGCCAACCGGGTCCGCAAGCTGCCACCGCTGACTGGATTCTTGACCCCTGCAACCGTTGCACAGATTACCTGTGCGCACCGCAGCCGTTTTTGTAGGCGTCCAAACTTCTGACCTGGCAACACGCAACAATAGCAGCTGGTCAGGACACCTACATAAGGCGTGCGGACTTCACCGTCCACTTAGGCCACGCCACAGCTGAAGAAATGCCACGCACCTCACAGTTCGTGCTGTTTCAGTGCTGCTGCGAACCGGATTCTACAATCAGCCACCCGTTTCACCGAGATGCCTATCGGATCCGCAAGCTGCCACCACTGACTGGATTCTTGACCCCTGCAGCCGTTGTACAAATTACCTGTGCGCACCGCAGCCGTTTTTGGAGGCGTCCAACCTTCTAACCTGGCAACACGCAACAATATCAGCTGATCAGGACACCTACATAAGGCGTGCGGATTTCACCATCGACTTAGGCCACTGCACCGCTGAAAAAATGCCACGCCGCTCATCGATCATTCTGTTTCAGGCGCTGCTGCGGACCGGATTCTACTTTCAGCCACCCATTTAACCGAGATGCCTACCGGATCCGCAAGCTGCCACCGCTGACTGGATTCTTGACCCCTGCAATCGTTGCACAGATTACCTGTGCGCACCGCAGCCGTTTTTGGAGGCGTCCAACCTTCTAACCTGGCAACACGCAACAATATCAGCTGATCAGGACACCTACATAAGGCGTGCGGATTTCACCTTCAACTTGGGCCACAGCACTACTGAAAAAATGACACGCCGCTAACCGTTCATTCTGTTTCAGGCGCTGCTGCGGACCGGATTCTACTATGAGCCACCCGTTTCACCGAGATGCCTACCGGATCCGCAAGCTGCCACCGCTGACTGGATTCTTGACCCCTGTAACCGTTGCACAGATTACCTATGCGCACCGCAGCCGTTTTTGGAGGCGTCCAACCTTCTAACCTGGCAACACGCAACAATATCAGCTGATCAGGACACCTACATTAGGCGTGCGGATATCACCGTCCTCTTGGGCCACAGCACTGCTGAAAAAATGCCACTCCGCTAACCGTTCATTCTATTTCAGGCGCTGCTGCTGACCGGATTCTACTATCAGCCACCCGTTTACCCGAGATGCCTACCGGGTCCGCAAGCTGCCACCGCTGACTGCATTCTTGACCCCTGCAACCGTTGTACAGATAACCTGTGCGCACCGCAGCCGTTTTTCGAGGCGTCCAACCTTCTAATCTGGCCACACGCAACAATATCAGCTGATCAGGACACCTACATAAGGCGTGCCGATTTCACCATCCACTTGGGCCACAGCACTGCTGAAAAAATGCCACGCCGCTCATCGATCATTCTGTTTCAGGCGCTGCTGCGGACCGGATTCTACTTTCAGCCACCCATTTAACCGAGATGCCTACCGGATCCGCAAGCTGCCACCGCTGACTGGATTCTTGACCCCTGCAATCGTTGCACAGATTACCTGTGCGCACCGCAGCCGTTTTTGTAGGCGTCCAAACTTCTGACCTGGCAACACGCAACAATTGCAGCTGGTCAGGACTCCTACATAAGGCGTGCGGACTTCACCGTCCACTTAGGCCACGCCACAGCTGAAGAAATGCCACGCACCTCACAGTTCGTGCTGTTTCAGTGCTGCTGCTGACCGGATTCTACTATCAGCCACCCGTATCATCGAGATGCCTATCGGATCCGCAAGCTGCCACCGCTGACTGGATTGTTGACCCCTGCAACCGTTGTACCAATTACCTGTGCGCACCGCAGTCGTTTTTGGAGGCGTCCAACCTTCTAACCTGGCAACACGCAACAATATCAGCTGATCAGGACACCTACATAAGGCTTGCGGATTTCACCATAGACTTAGGCCACGGCACTGCGGAAAAAATGCCACGCCGCTAACCATTCATTCTCTTTCAGGCGCTGCTGCTGACCGGATTCTACTATCAACCACCCATTTAACCGAGATGCCTACCGGATCCGCAAGCTGCCACCGCTGACTGGATTCTTGACCCCTGTAACCGTTGCACAGATTACCTATGCGCACCGCAGCCGTTTTTGGAGGCGTCCAACCTTCTAACCTGGCAACACGCAACAATATCAGCTGATCAGGACACCTACATTAGGCGTGCGGATATCACCGTCCACTTGGGCCACAGCACTGCTGAAAAAATGCCACGCCGCTAACCGTTCATTCTATTTCAGGCGCTGCTGCTGACCGGATTCTACTATCAGCCACCCGTTTAACCGAGATGCCTTCCGGGTCCGCAAGCTGCCAACGCTGACTGGATTCTTGACCCCTGTAACAGTTGCACAGATTACCTGTGCGCACCGCAGCCGTTTTTGGAGGCGTCCAACCTTCTAATCTGGCCACACGCAACAATATCAGCTGATCAGGACACCTACATAAGGCGTGCGGATTTCATCATCCACTTGGGCCACAGCACTGCTGAAAGAATGCCACACCGCTAACCGTTCATTCTGTATCCGGCGCTGCTGCGAACCGGATTCTACTATCAGCCACCCGTTTCACCGAGATGCCTACCGGATCCGCAAGCTGCCACCGCTGACTGGATTTTTGACCGCTGCAACCGTTGAACAGATTACCTGTGCGCACCGCAGCCGTTTTTGGAGGCGTCGTACCCTCTGACCTGGCAACACGCAACAATAGCAGCTGGTCAGGACACCTACATAAGGCGTGCGGATATCACCGTCCACTTGGGCCACGGCACAGCTGAAGAAATGCCCCGAACCTCACCGTTCGTGCAGTTTCTGGCGCTGCTGCTGACGGGATTCTACTATCAGCCACCCGTTTTTCCGAGATGCCTACCGGATCCGCAAGCTGCCTCCGCGGACTGAATTCTTGACCCCTGAAACCGTCTTACAGATTACCTGTGCACACCGTAGCCGTTTTGGGAGGCGTCCGACCTTCTAACCTGGCAACACGCGACAATATCAGCTGATCAGGACACCTACATAAGGCTTGCGGATTTCACCGTCCACTTGGGCCACGCCACAGCTGAAGAAATACCACGCACCTCACAGTTCGTGCTGTTTCAGGCGCTGCTGCTGACCGGATTCTACTTTCAGCCACCCGTTTCACCGAGATGCCTACCGGATCCACAAGCTGCCACCGCTGACTGGAATCCTGACCCCTGCAACCGTTGCACAGATTACCTGTGCGCACCGCAGCAGTTTTTTGAGGCGTCCAACCTTCTAACCTGGCAACACGAAACAATATCACCTGGTCAGGACACCTACATAGGCGTGCGGATTTCACCGTCCACATGGGCCACGGCAAAGCTGAACAAATGCCACGCACCTCACCGTTCGTGTTGTTTGAGGCGCTGCTGCTGACCGGATTCT
This sequence comes from Amblyomma americanum, assembly GCF_052857255.1. NCBI lineage: Eukaryota > Metazoa > Arthropoda > Arachnida > Ixodida > Ixodidae > Amblyomma > Amblyomma americanum. The sequence goes on along the minus strand of NC_135504.1, from coordinate 162,758,458 downwards.
ACTATCAGCCACCCGTTTCACCGAGATGCCTACCGGATCCACAAGCTGCCACCGCTGACTGGAATCCTGACCCCTGCAACCGTTGTACAAATTACCTGTGCGCACCGCAGCCGTTTTTGGAGGCGTCCAGCCTTCTAACCTGGCAACACGCAACAATATCAGCTGATCAGGACACCTACATGAGGCGTGCGGATTTCACCATCGACTTAGGCCACTGCACCGCTGAAAAAATGCCACGCCGCTCATCGATCATTCTGCTTCAGGCGCTGCTGCGGACCGGATTCTACTATCAACCACCCATTTAACCGAGATGCCTACCGGATCCGCAAGCTGCCACCGCTGACTGGATTCTTGACCCCTGCAATCGTTGCACAGATTACCTGTGCGCACCGCAGCCGTTTTTGGAGGCGTCCAATCTTCTAACCTGGCAACACGCAAAAATATCAGCTGATCAGGACACCTACATAAGGCGTGCGGATTTCACCATAGACTTAGGCCACTGCACCGCTGAAAAAATGCCACGCCGCTCATCGATCATTCTGCTTCAGGCGCTGCTGCGGACCGGATTCTACTATCAACCACCCATTTAACCGAGATGCCTACCGGATCCGCAAGCTGCCACCGCTGACTGGATTCTTGACCCCTGCAATCGTTGCACAGATTACCTGTGCGCACCGCAGCCGTTTTTGGAGGCGTCCAACCTTCTAACCTGGCAACACGCAACAATATCAGCTGATCAGGACACCTACATAAGGCCTGCGGATTTCACCTTACACTTGGGCCACAGCACTACTGAAAAAATGACACGCCGCTAACCGTTCATTCTGTTTCAGGCGCTGCTGCGGCCCGGATTCTACTATGAGCCACCCGTTTCACCGAGGTGCCTACCGGATCCGCAAGCTGCCACCGCTGACTGGATTCTTGACCCCTGCAACCGTTGTACAGATAACCTGTGCGCACCGCAGCAGTTTTTTGAGGCGTCCAATCTTCTAACCTGGCAACACGCAACAATATCAGCTGATCAGGACACCTGCATAAGGCGTGCGAATTTCACCATAGACTTAGGCCAAGGCACTGCTGAAAAAATGCCACGCCGCTCATCGTTCATGCTGTTTCAGGCGCTGCTACTGACCGGATTCCACTATCAGCCACCCGTTTAACCGAGATGCCTACCGGATCCGCAAGCTGCCACCGCTGACTGGATTCTTGACCCCTGCAACCGTTGTACAGATAACCTGTGCGCACCGCAGCTGTTTTTGGAGGCGTTGTACTTTCTCACCTGGCAACAAGCAACAATAGCAGCTGGTCAGGACACCTACATAAGGCGTGCGGATTTTACCGTCCACTTGGGCCACGCCACAGCTGAAGAAATGCCACGAACCTCACCGTACGTGCAGTTTCAGGCGCTGCTGCTGACCGGATTCTACTATCAGCCACCCGTTTCACCGAGATGCCTATCGGATCCGCAAGCTGCCACCACTGACTGGATTCTTGACCCCTGCAGCCGTTGTACAAATTACCTGCGCGCACCGCAGCCGTTTTCTGAGGCGTCCAACCTTCTAACCTGGCAACACGCAACATTATCAGGTGATCAGGACACCTACATAAGGCGTGCGGATTTCACCATCGACTTAGGCCACTGCACCGCTGAAAAAATGCCACGCCGCTCTTCGATCATTCTGTTTCAGGCGCTGCTGCGGACCGGATTCTACTATCAGCCACCCATTTAACCGGGATGCCTATCGGATCCGCAAGCTGCCACCGCTGACTGGATTCTTGACCCCTGCAATCGTTGCACAGATTACCTGTGCGCACCGCAGCTGTTTTTGGAGGCGTCCAACCTTCTAACCTGGCAACACGCAACAATATCAGCTGATCAGGACACCTACATAAGGCGTGCGGATTTCACCTTAAACTTGGGCCACAGCACTACTGAAAAAATTACACGCCGCTAACCGTTCATTCTGTTTCAGGCGCTGCTGCGGACCGGATTCTACTATGAGCCACCCGTTTCACCGAGATGCCTACCGGATCCGCAAGCTGCCACCGCTGACTGGATTCTTGACCCCTGCAACCGTTGTACCAATTACCTGTGCGGACCGCAGCCGTTTTTGGAGGCGTCCAACCTTCTAACCTGGCAACACGCAACAATATCAGCTGATCAGGACACCTACATAAGGCTTGCGGATTTCACCATAGACTTAGGCCAAGGCACTGCTGAAAAAATGCCACGCCGCTCATCGTTCATTCTGTTTTAGGCGCTGCTGCTGACCGGATTCTATTATCAGCCACCCGTTTAACCGAGATGCTTACCGGATCCGCAAGCTGCCACCGCTGACTGGATTCTTGAGCCCTGCAACCGTTGTACCGAAACCTGTGCGCACCGCAGCTGTTTTTTGAGGCGTTTTACCTTCTGACCTGGCAACACGCAACAATAGCAGCTGGTCAGGACACCTACATAAGGCGTGCGGATTTCACCATCCACTTAGGCCACGGCACTGCGGAAAAAATGCCACGCCGCTAACCATTCATTCTCTTTCAGGCGCTGCTGCTGACCGGATTCTACTATCAACCATCCATTTAACCGAGATGCCTACCGGATCCGCAAGCTGCCACCGCTGACTGGATTCTTGACCCCTGTAACCGTTGCACAGATTACCTGTGCGCACCGCAGCCGTTTTTGGAGGCGTCCAACCTTCTAACCTGGCAACACGCAATAATATCAGCTGATCAGGACACTTACATTAGGCGTGCGGATATCACCGTCCACTTGGGCCACAGCACTGCTGAAAAAATGCCACTCCGCTAACCGTTCATTCTATTTCAGGCGCTGCTGCTGACCGGATTCTACTATCAGCCACCCGTTTAACCGAGATGCCTACCGGGTCCGCAAGCTGCCAACGCTGACTGGATTCTTGACCCCTGTAACCGTTGCACAGATTACCTGTGCGCACCGCAGCCGTTTTTGGAGGCGTCCAACCCTCTAACCTGGCAACACGCAACAATATCAGCTGATCAGGACACCTACATTAGGCGTGCGGATATCACCGTCCACTTGGGCCACAGCACTGCTGAAAAAATGCCACGCCGCTAACCGTTCATTCTATTTCAGGCGCTGCTGCTGACCGGTTTCTACTATCAGCCACCCGTTTACCCGAGATGCCAACCGGGTCCGCAAGCTGCCACCACTGACTGGATTCTTGACCCCTGCAACCGTTGTACAGATAACCTGTGCGCACCGCAGCCATTTTTTGAGGCGTCCAACCTTCTAATCTGGCCACACGCAACAATATCAGCTGATCAGGACACCTACATAAGGCGTGCGGATTTCATCATCCACATGGGCCACAGCACTGCTGAAAGAATGCCACACCGCTAACCGTTCATTCTGTATCCGGCGCTGCTGCGAACCGGATTCTACTATCAGCCACCCGTTTCACCGAGATGCCTACCGGATCCGCAAGCTTGCACCGCTGACTGGATTTTTGACCGCTGCAACCGTTGAACAGATTACCTGTGCGCACCGCAGCCGTTTTTGGAGGCGTCGTACCTTCTGACCTGGCAACACGCAACAATAGCAGCTGGTCAGGACACCTACATAAGGCGTGCGGATATCACCGTCCACTTGGGCCACGGCACAGCTGAAGAAATGCCACGAACCTCACCGTTCGTGCAGTTTCTGGCGCTGCTGCTGACGGGATTCTACTATCAGCCACCCGTTTTTCCGAGATGCCTACTGGATCCGCAAGCTGCCTCCGCGGACTGAATTCTTGACCCCTGAAACCGTCTTACAGATTACCTGTGCGCACCGCAGCCGTTTTGGGAGGCGTCCGACCTTCTAACCTGGCAACACGCGACAATATCAGCTGATCAGGACACCTACATAAGGCTTGCGGATATCACCGTCCACTTGGGCCACAGCACTGCTGAAAAAATGCCACGCCGCTAACCGTTCATTCTATTTCAGGCGCTGCTGCTGACCGGATTCTACTATCAGCCACCCGTTTCACCGAGATGCCTACCGGATCCGCAAGCTGCCACCGCTGACTGGATTTTTGACCCCTGCAATCGTTGCACAGATTACCTGTGCGCACCGCAGCTGTTTTTGGAGGCGTCCAACCTTCTAACCTGGCAACACGCAACAATATCAGCTGATCAGGACACCTACATAAGGCGTGCGGATTTCACCTTAAACTTGGGCCACAGCACTACTGAAAAAATTACACGCCGCTAACCGTTCATTCTGTTTCAGGCGCTGCTGCGGACCGGATTCTACTATGAGCCACCCGTTTCACCGAGATGCCTACCGGATCCGCAAGCTGCCACCGCTGACTGGATTCTTGACCCCTGCAACCGTTGTACCAATTACCTGTGCGGACCGCAGCCGTTTTTGGAGGCGTCCAACCTTCTAACCTGGCAACACGCAACAATATCAGCTGATCAGGACACCTACATAAGGCTTGCGGATTTCACCATAGACTTAGGCCAAGGCACTGCTGAAAAAATGCCACGCCGCTCATCGTTCATTCTGTTTTAGGCGCTGCTGCTGACCGGATTCTATTATCAGCCACCCGTTTAACCGAGATGCTTACCGGATCCGCAAGCTGCCACCGCTGACTGGATTCTTGAGCCCTGCAACCGTTGTACCGAAACCTGTGCGCACCGCAGCTGTTTTTTGAGGCGTTTTACCTTCTGACCTGGCAACACGCAACAATAGCAGCTGGTCAGGACACCTACATAAGGCGTGCGGATTTCACCATCCACTTAGGCCACGGCACTGCGGAAAAAATGCCACGCCGCTAACCATTCATTCTCTTTCAGGCGCTGCTGCTGACCGGATTCTACTATCAACCATCCATTTAACCGAGATGCCTACCGGATCCGCAAGCTGCCACCGCTGACTGGATTCTTGACCCCTGTAACCGTTGCACAGATTACCTGTGCGCACCGCAGCCGTTTTTGGAGGCGTCCAACCTTCTAACCTGGCAACACGCAATAATATCAGCTGATCAGGACACTTACATTAGGCGTGCGGATATCACCGTCCACTTGGGCCACAGCACTGCTGAAAAAATGCCACTCCGCTAACCGTTCATTCTATTTCAGGCGCTGCTGCTGACCGGATTCTACTATCAGCCACCCGTTTAACCGAGATGCCTACCGGGTCCGCAAGCTGCCAACGCTGACTGGATTCTTGACCCCTGTAACCGTTGCACAGATTACCTGTGCGCACCGCAGCCGTTTTTGGAGGCGTCCAACCCTCTAACCTGGCAACACGCAACAATATCAGCTGATCAGGACACCTACATTAGGCGTGCGGATATCACCGTCCACTTGGGCCACAGCACTGCTGAAAAAATGCCACGCCGCTAACCGTTCATTCTATTTCAGGCGCTGCTGCTGACCGGTTTCTACTATCAGCCACCCGTTTACCCGAGATGCCAACCGGGTCCGCAAGCTGCCACCACTGACTGGATTCTTGACCCCTGCAACCGTTGTACAGATAACCTGTGCGCACCGCAGCCATTTTTTGAGGCGTCCAACCTTCTAATCTGGCCACACGCAACAATATCAGCTGATCAGGACACCTACATAAGGCGTGCGGATTTCATCATCCACATGGGCCACAGCACTGCTGAAAGAATGCCACACCGCTAACCGTTCATTCTGTATCCGGCGCTGCTGCGAACCGGATTCTACTATCAGCCACCCGTTTCACCGAGATGCCTACCGGATCCGCAAGCTTGCACCGCTGACTGGATTTTTGACCGCTGCAACCGTTGAACAGATTACCTGTGCGCACCGCAGCCGTTTTTGGAGGCGTCGTACCTTCTGACCTGGCAACACGCAACAATAGCAGCTGGTCAGGACACCTACATAAGGCGTGCGGATATCACCGTCCACTTGGGCCACGGCACAGCTGAAGAAATGCCACGAACCTCACCGTTCGTGCAGTTTCTGGCGCTGCTGCTGACGGGATTCTACTATCAGCCACCCGTTTTTCCGAGATGCCTACTGGATCCGCAAGCTGCCTCCGCGGACTGAATTCTTGACCCCTGAAACCGTCTTACAGATTACCTGTGCGCACCGCAGCCGTTTTGGGAGGCGTCCGACCTTCTAACCTGGCAACACGCGACAATATCAGCTGATCAGGACACCTACATAAGGCTTGCGGATATCACCGTCCACTTGGGCCACAGCACTGCTGAAAAAATGCCACGCCGCTAACCGTTCATTCTATTTCAGGCGCTGCTGCTGACCGGATTCTACTATCAGCCACCCGTTTCACCGAGATGCCTACCGGATCCGCAAGCTGCCACCGCTGACTGGATTTTTGACCGCTGCAACCGCTGAACAGATTACCTGTGCGTACCGCAGCCGTTTTGGGAGGCGTCCGACCTTCTAACCTGGCAACACGCGACAATATCAGCTGATCAGGACACCTACATAAGGCTTGCGGATTTCACCGTCCACTTGGGCCACGCCACAGCTGAAGAAATGCCACGCACCTCACCGTTCGTGCAGTTTCTGGCGCTGCTGCTGACGGGATTCTACTATCAGCCACCCGTTTTTCCGAGATGCCTACCGGATCCGCAAGCTGCCTCCGCGGACTGAATTCTTGACCCCTGAAACCGTCTTACAGATTACCTGTGCGCACCGCAGCCGTTTAGGGAGGCGTCCGACCTTCTAACCTGGCAACACGCGACAATATCAGCTGATCAGGACACCTACATAAGGCTTGCGGATATCACCGTCCACTTAGGCCACGGCACTGCGGAAAAAATGCCACGCCGCTAACCATTCATTCTCTTTCAGGCGCTGCTGCTGACCGGATTCTACTATCAGCCACCCGTTTCACCGAGATGCCTACCGGATCCACAAGCTGCCACCGCTGACTGGAATCCTGACCCCTGAAACCGTTTTACAGATTACCTGTGCGCCCCGCAGCCGTTTCTGGAGGCGTCCAACCTTCCGATGTGGCAACACGCAACAATAACAGCTGATCAGGGCACCTACATAAGGCGTGCGGTTTTCACTGTCCATTTGGGCCACGCCACAGCTGAAGAAATACCACGCACCTCACAGTTCGTGCTGTTTCAGGCGCTGCTGCTGACCGGATTTTACTATCAGCCACCCGTTTCACCGAGATGCCTTCCGGATCCACAAGCTACCACCGCTGACTGGAATCCTGACCCCTGCAACCGTTGCACAGATTACCTGTGCGCACCGCAGCAGTTTTTTGAGGCGTCCAACCTTCTAACCTGGCAACACGAAACAACATCAGCTGATCAGGACACCTACTTAAGGCGTGCGGATTTCACCGTCCACTTGGGCCAGAGCACTGCTGAAAAAATGCCACGCCGCTAACCGTTCATTCTTTCAGGCGCTGCTGCTGACCGGATTCTACTATCAGCCACCCGTTTCACCAAGATGCCTACCGGATCCGCAAGCTGCCACCGCTGACTGGGTTCTTGACCCCTGAAACCGTTTTACAGATTACCTGTGCGCCCCGCAGCCGTTTTTGGAGGCGTCCAACCTTCTGATGTGGCAACACGCAACAATAACAGCTGATCAGGGCACCTACATAAGGCGTGCGGTTTTCACTGTCCACTTGGGCCACAGCACTGCTGAAAAAATGCCACGTCGCTAACCGTTCATTCTCTTTCAGGCGCTGCTGCTGACCAGATTCTACTATCAGCCACCCGTTTCACCGAGATGCCTACCGGATTCGCAAGCTGCCACCGCTGACCGGATTCTTGACCCCTGCAACCGTTCCACAGATTACCTGTGCGCACCGCAGCCGTTTTTGGAACCGTCCAACCTTCTAACCTGGCAACACGCAACAATACCAGCTGGTCAGGACACCTACATAAGGCGTGCGGATTTCACCGTCCACTTGGGCAACGGCACATTTGAAGAAATGCCACACCGCTCATCGTTCATTGTGTTTCAGGCGCTGCTGCTGACCGGATTCTACAATCAGCCACCCGTTTAACCGAGATGCCTACCGGATCCCCAAGCTGCCTCCGCTGACTGGATTCTTGACCCCTGCTACAGTTGTACAGATAACCTGTGCGCACCGCAGCCGTTTTTGTAGGCGGCCAACCTTCTGACCTGGCTACACGCAACAATAGCAGCTGGTCAGGACACCTACATAAGGCGTGCGGATTTCACCGTCCACTCGGGCCACAGCACTGCTGAAAAAATGTCACGCCGCAAACCGTTCATTCTCTTTCAGGCGCTGCTGCGGACCGGATTCTACCATCAGCCACCCGTTTCACCGATATGCCTACCGGATCCGCAAGCTGCCACCGCTGACTGGATTCTTGACCCCTGAAACCGTTTTACAGATTACCTGTGAGCCCCGCAGCCGTTTTTGGAGGCGTCCAACCTTCTGATGTGGCAACACGCAACAATAACAGCTGATCAGGGCACCTACATAAGGCGTGCGGTTTTCACTGTCCACTTGGGCCACAGCACTGCTGAAAAAATGCCACGCCGCTAACCGTTCATTCTCTTTCAGGTGCTGCTGCTGACCAGATTCTACTCTCAGCCACCCGTTTCACCGAGATGCCTACCGGATTCGCAAGCTGCCACCGCTGACTGGATTCTTGATCCCTGCAACCGTTGCACAGATTACCTGTGCGCACCGCAGCCGTTTTTGGAAGCGTCCAACCTTCTAACCTGGCAACACGCAACAATATCAGCTGGTCAGGACACCTACATAAGGCGTGCGGATTTCACCGTGCACTTGGGCCACGGCACCCCTGAAGAAATGCCACACCGCTCATCGTTCATTCTGTTTCAGGCGCTCCTGCAGACCGGATTCTACAATCAGCCACCCGTTTAACCGAGATGCCTACCGGATCCCCAAGCTGCCACCGCTGACTGGATTCTTGACCCCTGCTACCGTTGTACAGATAAACTGTGCGCACCGCAGCCGTTTTTGTAGGCGTCCAACCTTCTGACCTGGCAACACGCAACAATAGCAGCTGGTCAGGACACCTACATAAGGCGTGCGGATTTCACCGTCCACTCGGGCCACAGCACTGCTGAAAAAATGTCACGCCGCGAACCGTTCATTCTCTTTCAGGCGCTGCTGCGGACCGGATTCTACTATCAGCCACCCGTTTCACCGAGATGCCTACCGGATCCGCAAGCTGCCACCGCTGACTGGATTCTTGACCCCTGAAACCGTTTTACAGATTACCTGTGCGCCCCGCAGCCGTTTTTGGAGGCGTCCAACCTTCTGATGTGGCAACACGCAACAATAACAGCTGATCAGGGCACCTACATAAGGCGTGCGGTTTTCACCGTCTACTTGGGCCACGGCAAAGCTGACGAAATGCGAGGCATCTTACAGTACGTGCTGTTTCAGGCGCTGCTGCTGACCGGATTTTGCCATCAGCCACCCGTTTAACCGAGATGCCTACCGGATCCCCAAGCTGCCACCGCTGACTGGATTCTTGACCCCTGCTACCGTTGTACAGATAACCTGTGAGCACCGCAGCCGTTTTTGTAGGCGTCCAACCTTCTGACCTGGCAACACGCTACAATAGCAGCTGGTCAGGACACCGACATAAGGCGTGCGGATTTCACCGTCCACTCGGGCCACAGCACTGCTGAAAAAATGTCACGCCGCAAACCGTTCATTCTCTTTCAGGCGCTGCTGCGGACCGGATTCTACTATCAGCCACCCGTTTCACCGAGATGCCTACCGGATCCGCAAGCTGCCACCACTGACTGGATTCTTGACCCCTGAAACCGTTTTACAGATTACCTGTGCGCCCCGCAACCGTTTTTGGAGGCGTCCAACCTTCTGACGTGGCAACACGCAACAATAACAGCTGATCAGGGCACCTACATAAGGCGTCCGGTTTTCACTGTCCACTTGGGCCACAGCACTGCTGAAAAAATGTCACGCCGCTAACCGTTCATTCTCTTTCAGGCGCTGCTGCTGACCAGATTCTACTATCAGCCACCCGTTTCACCGAGATGCCTACCGGATTCGCAAGCTGCCATCGCTGACTGGATTCTTGACCCCTGCAACCGTTGCACAGATTACCTGTGCGCACCGCAGCCGTTTTTGGAAGCGTAAAACCTTCTAGCCTGGCAACACGCAACAATATCAGCTGATCAGGACACCAACATAAGGCGCGCGGTTTTCACCGTCCACTTGGGCCACGGCACTGCTGAAAATATGCCACGCTGCGCACTGTTCATTCTGTTTCAGGCGCTGCTGCTGACCGGATTCTACTATCAGCCACCCGTTGAACCGAGATTCCTACCGGATCCGCAGCGTGCCACCGCTGACTGGATTCTTGACCCCTGAAACCGTTGTACAGATTACCTGTGCGCACCGTAGCCGTTTTTGGAGGCGTCCAACCTTGTGACCTGGCAACACGCAACAATATCAGCTAATCAGGACACCTACATAAGGCGAGCGGTTTTCACCGTCCTCTTGGGCCACGGCGCTGCTGAAGAAATGCCATGCCGCTCACTGTTCATTCTGTTTGAGGCGCTGCTGCTGACCGGACTCTATCAGCCACCCGTTTCACCGAGATGCCTACCGGATCCACAAGCTGCCACCGCTGACTGGATTTTTGACCCCTGCAACCGTTGCACAGATTACCTGTGCACACCGCAGCAGTGTTTTAGGCGTCCAACCTTCTAACCTGGCAACACGCAACAATATCAGCTGATCAGGACACCTACATAAGGCCTGCAGATTTCACGGTCCACTTGGGCCACTGCACTGCTAAAAAAATGCCACGCCGCTAACCATTCATTCTCTTTCAGGCGCTGCTGCTGACCGGATTTTACTATCAGCCACCCGTTTCATCGAGATGCCTACCGTATCCGCAAGCTGCCACCGCTTACTGGATTCTTTAACAATGAAACTTTTGTACAGAATACCTGTGCGCACCGCAGCCGCTTTTGGAGGCGTCCAACCTTCTAACCTGGCAACACGCAACAATATCAGCTGATCAGGACACCTACATAAGGCGTGTGGATTTCACCATCGACTTAGTCCACGGCACTGCTGAAAAAATGCCACGCCGCTCATCGTTCATTCTGTTTCAGGCGCTGCTGCGGACCGGATTTTACTACCAGCCACCCATTTAACCGAGATGCCTACCGGATCCGCAAGCTGCCACCGCTGACTCGATTCTTGACCGCTGCAGCCGTTGAACAGATAACCTATGCGCACCGCAGCCGTTTTTGGAGGCGTCCAACCTTCCAACCTGGCAACAAGCAACAATATCATCTAATCAGGACACCAACATAAGGCGTGCGGATTTCACGGTCCACTTGGGTCACAGCACTACTGAAAAAATGACACGCGGCTAACTGTTCATTCTGTTTCAGACGCTGCTGCGGCCCGGATTCTACAATCAGCCACCCGTTTAACCGAGATGCTTACCGGATCCGCAAGCTGCCACCGCTGACTGGATTCTTGAGCCCTGCAACCGTTGTACCGATAACCTGTGCGCACCGCAGCTGTTTTTTGAAGCGTTGTACCTTCTGACCTGGCAACACGCAACAATAGCAGCTGGTCAGGACACCTACATAAGGCGTGCGGATTTCACCATCCACTTAGGCCACGGCACTGCGGAAAAAATGCCACGCCGCTAACCATTCATTCTCTTTCAGGCGCTGCTGCTGACCGGATTCTACTATCAACCATCCATTTAACCGAGATGCCTACCGGATCCGCAAGCTGCCACCGCTGACTGGATTCTTGACCCCTGTAACCGTTGCACAGATTACCTGTGCGCACCGCAGCCGTTTTTGGAGGCGTCCAACCTTCTAACCTGGCAACACGCAATAATATCAGCTGATCAGGACACCTACATTAGGCGTGCGGATATCACCGTCCACTTGGGCCACAGCACTGCTGAAAAAATGCCACTCCGCTAACCGTTCATTCTATTTCAGGCGCTGCTGCTGACCGGATTCTACTATCAGCCACCCGTTTAACCGAGATGCCTACCGGGTCCGCAAGCTGCCAACGCTGACTGGATTCTTGACCCCTGTAACCGTTGCACAGATTACCTGTGCGCACCGCAGCCGTTTTTGGAGGCGTCCAACCCTCTAACCTGGCAACACGCAACAATATCAGCTGATCAGGACACCTACATTAGGCGTGCGGATATCACCGTCCACATGGGCCACAGCACTGCTGAAAAAATGCCACGCCGCTAACCGTTCATTCTATTTCAGGCGCTGCTGCTGACCGGTTTCTACTATCAGCCACCCGTTTACCCGAGATGCCAACCGGGTCCGCAAGCTGCCACCACTGACTGGATTCTTGACCCCTGCAACCGTTGTACAGATAACCTGTGCGCACCGCAGCCATTTTTTGAGGCGTCCAACCTTCTAATCTGGCCACACGCAACAATATCAGCTGATCAGGACACCTACATAAGGCGTGCGGATTTCATCATCCACATGGGCCACAGCACTGCTGAAAGAATGCCACACCGCTAACCGTTCATTCTGTATCCGGCGCTGCTGCGAACCGGATTCTACTATCAGCCACCCGTTTCACCGAGATGCCTACCGGATCCGCAAGCTTGCACCGCTGACTGGATTTTTGACCGCTGCAACCGTTGAACAGATTACCTGTGCGCACCGCAGCCGTTTTTGGAGGCGTCGTACCTTCTGACCTGGCAACACGCAACAATAGCAGCTGGTCAGGACACCTACATAAGGCGTGCGGATATCACCGTCCACTTGGGCCACGGCACAGCTGAAGAAATGCCACGAACCTCACCGTTCGTGCAGTTTCTGGCGCTGCTGCTGACGGGATTCTACTATCAGCCACCCGTTTTTCCGAGATGCCTACCGGATCCGCAAGCTGCCTCCGCGGACTGAATTCTTGACCCCTGAAACCGTCTTACAGATTACCTGTGCGCACCGCAGCCGTTTTGGGAGGCGTCCGACCTTCTAACCTGGCAACACGCGACAATATCAGCTGATCAGGACACCTACATAAGGCTTGCGGATATCACCGTCCACTTGGGCCACAGCACTGCTGAAAAAATGCCACGCCGCTAACCGTTCATTCTATTTCAGGCGCTGCTGCTGACCGGATTCTACTATCAGCCACCCGTTTCACCGAGATGCCTACCGGATCCGCAAGCTGCCACCGCTGACTGGATTTTTGACCGCTGCAACCGCTGAACAGATTACCTGTGCGTACCGCAGCCGTTTTGGGAGGCGTCCGACCTTCTAACCTGGCAACACGCGACAATATCAGCTGATCAGGACACCTACATAAGGCTTGCGGATTTCACCGTCCACTTGGGCCACGCCACAGCTGAAGAAATGCCACGCACCTCACCGTTCGTGCAGTTTCTGGCGCTGCTGCTGACGGGATTCTACTATCAGCCACCCGTTTTTCCGAGATGCCTACCGGATCCGCAAGCTGCCTCCGCGGACTGAATTCTTGACCCCTGAAACCGTCTTACAGATTACCTGTGCGCACCGCAGCCGTTTTGGGAGGCGTCCGACCTTCTAACCTGGCAACACGCGACAATATCAGCTGATCAGGACACCTACATAAGGCTTGCGGATATCACCGTCCACTTAGGCCACGGCACTGCGGAAAAAATGCCACGCCGCTAACCATTCATTCTCTTTCAGGCGCTGCTGCTGACCGGATTCTACTATCAGCCACCCGTTTCACCGAGATGCCTACCGGATCCACAAGCTGCCACCGCTGACTGGAATCCTGACCCCTGAAACCGTTTTACAGATTACCTGTGCGCCCCGCAGCCGTTTCTGGAGGCGTCCAACCTTCCGATGTGGCAACACGCAACAATAACAGCTGATCAGGGCACCTACATAAGGCGTGCGGTTTTCACTGTCCATTTGGGCCACGCCACAGCTGAAGAAATACCACGCACCTCACAGTTCGTGCTGTTTCAGGCGCTGCTGCTGACCGGATTTTACTATCAGCCACCCGTTTCACCGAGATGCCTTCCGGATCCACAAGCTACCACCGCTGACTGGAATCCTGACCCCTGCAACCGTTGCACAGATTACCTGTGCGCACCGCAGCAGTTTTTTGAGGCGTCCAACCTTCTAACCTGGCAACACGAAACAACATCAGCTGATCAGGACACCTACTTAAGGCGTGCGGATTTCACCGTCCACTTGGGCCAGAGCACTGCTGAAAAAATGCCACGCCGCTAACCGTTCATTCTTTCAGGCGCTGCTGCTGACCGGATTCTACTATCAGCCACCCGTTTCACCAAGATGCCTACCGGATCCGCAAGCTGCCACCGCTGACTGGGTTCTTGACCCCTGAAACCGTTTTACAGATTACCTGTGCGCCCCGCAGCCGTTTCTGGAGGCGTCCAACCTTCTGATGTGGCAACACGCAACAATAACAGCTGATCAGGGCACCTACATAAGGCGTGCGGTTTTCACTGTCCACTTGGGCCACAGCACTGCTGAAAAAATGCCACGTCGCTAACCGTTCATTCTCTTTCAGGCGCTGCTGCTGACCAGATTCTACTATCAGCCACCCGTTTCACCGAGATGCCTACCGGATTCGCAAGCTGCCACCGCTGACCGGATTCTTGACCCCTGCAACCGTTCCACAGATTACCTGTGCGCACCGCAGCCGTTTTTGGAACCGTCCAACCTTCTAACCTGGCAACACGCAACAATACCAGCTGGTCAGGACACCTACATAAGGCGTGCGGATTTCACCGTCCACTTGGGCAACGGCACATTTGAAGAAATGCCACACCGCTCATCGTTCATTGTGTTTCAGGCGCTGCTGCTGACCGGATTCTACAATCAGCCACCCGTTTAACCGAGATGCCTACCGGATCCCCAAGCTGCCTCCGCTGACTGGATTCTTGACCCCTGCTACAGTTGTACAGATAACCTGTGCGCACCGCAGCCGTTTTTGTAGGCGGCCAACCTTCTGACCTGGCTACACGCAACAATAGCAGCTGGTCAGGACACCTACATAAGGCGTGCGGATTTCACCGTCCACTCGGGCCACAGCACTGCTGAAAAAATGTCACGCCGCAAACCGTTCATTCTCTTTCAGGCGCTGCTGCGGACCGGATTCTACCATCAGCCACCCGTTTCACCGATATGCCTACCGGATCCGCAAGCTGCCACCGCTGACTGGATTCTTGACCCCTGAAACCGTTTTACAGATTACCTGTGAGCCCCGCAGCCGTTTTTGGAGGCGTCCAACCTTCTGATGTGGCAACACGCAACAATAACAGCTGATCAGGGCACCTACATAAGGCGTGCGGTTTTCACTGTCCACTTGGGCCACAGCACTGCTGAAAAAATGCCACGCCGCTAACCGTTCATTCTCTTTCAGGTGCTGCTGCTGACCAGATTCTACTATCAGCCACCCGTTTCACCGAGATGCCTACCGGATTCGCAAGCTGCCACCGCTGACTGGATTCTTGATCCCTGCAACCGTTGCACAGATTACCTGTGCGCACCGCAGCCGTTTTTGGAAGCGTCCAACCTTCTAACCTGGCAACACGCAACAATATCAGCTGGTCAGGACACCTACATAAGGCGTGCGGATTTCACCGTGCACTTGGGCCACGGCACCCCTGAAGAAATGCCACACCGCTCATCGTTCATTCTGTTTCAGGCGCTCCTGCAGACCGGATTCTACAATCAGCCACCCGTTTAACCGAGATGCCTACCGGATCCCCAAGCTGCCACCGCTGACTGGATTCTTGACCCCTGCTACCGTTGTACAGATAAACTGTGCGCACCGCAGCCGTTTTTGTAGGCGTCCAACCTTCTGACCTGGCAACACGCAACAATAGCAGCTGGTCAGGACACCTACATAAGGCGTGCGGATTTCACCGTCCACTCGGGCCACAGCACTGCTGAAAAAATGTCACGCCGCGAACCGTTCATTCTCTTTCAGGCGCTGCTGCGGACCGGATTCTACTATCAGCCACCCGTTTCACCGAGATGCCTACCGGATCCGCAAGCTGCCACCGCTGACTGGATTCTTGACCCCTGAAACCGTTTTACAGATTACCTGTGCGCCCCGCAGCCGTTTTTGGAGGCGTCCAACCTTCTGATGTGGCAACACGCAGCAATAACAGCTGATCAGGGCACCTACATAAGGCGTGCGGTTTTCACCGTCTACTTGGGCCACGGCAAAGCTGACGAAATGCGAGGCATCTTACAGTACGTGCTGTTTCAGGCGCTGCTGCTGACCGGATTTTGCCATCAGCCACCCGTTTAACCGAGATGCCTACCGGATCCCCAAGCTGCCACCGCTGACTGGATTCTTGACCCCTGCTACCGTTGTACAGATAACCTGTGAGCACCGCAGCCGTTTTTGTAGGCGTCCAACCTTCTGACCTGGCAACACGCTACAATAGCAGCTGGTCAGGACACCGACATAAGGCGTGCGGATTTCACCGTCCACTCGGGCCACAGCACTGCTGAAAAAATGTCACGCCGCAAACCGTTCATTCTCTTTCAGGCGATGCTGCGGACCGGATTCTACTATCAGCCACCCGTTTCACCGAGATGCCTACCGGATCCGCAAGCTGCCACCACTGACTGGATTCTTGACCCCTGAAACCGTTTTACAGATTACCTGTGCGCCCCGCAACCGTTTTTGGAGGCGTCCAACCTTCTGACGTGGCAACACGCAACAATAACAGCTGATCAGGGCACCTACATAAGGCGTCCGGTTTTCACTGTCCACTTGGGCCACAGCACTGCTGAAAAAATGTCACGCCGCTAACCGTTCATTCTCTTTCAGGCGCTGCTGCTGACCAGATTCTACTATCAGCCACCCGTTTCACCGAGATGCCTACCGGATTCGCAAGCTGCCATCGCTGACTGGATTCTTGACCCCTGCAACCGTTGCACAGATTACCTGTGCGCACCGCAGCCGTTTTTGGAAGCGTAAAACCTTCTAGCCTGGCAACACGCAACAATATCAGCTGATCAGGACACCAACATAAGGCGCGCGGTTTTCACCGTCCACTTGGGCCACGGCACTGCTGAAAATATGCCACGCTGCGCACTGTTCATTCTGTTTCAGGCGCTGCTGCTGACCGGATTCTACTATCAGCCACCCGTTGAACCGAGATTCCTACCGGATCCGCAGCGTGCCACCGCTGACTGGATTCTTGACCCCTGAAACCGTTGTACAGATTACCTGTGCGCACCGTAGCCGTTTTTGGAGGCGTCCAACCTTGTGACCTGGCAACACGCAACAATATCAGCTAATCAGGACACCTACATAAGGCGAGCGGTTTTCACCGTCCTCTTGGGCCACGGCGCTGCTGAAGAAATGCCATGCCGCTCACTGTTCATTCTGTTTGAGGCGCTGCTGCTGACCGGACTCTATCAGCCACCCGTTTCACCGAGATGCCTACCGGATCCACAAGCTGCCACCGCTGACTGGATTTTTGACCCCTGCAACCGTTGCACAGATTACCTGTGCACACCGCAGCAGTGTTTTAGGCGTCCAACCTTCTAACCTGGCAACACGCAACAATATCAGCTGATCCGCAAGCTGCCACCGCTGACTCGATTCTTGACCGCTGCAGCCGTTGAACAGATAACCTATGCGCACCGCAGCCGTTTTTGGAGGCGTCCAACCTTCCAACCTGGCAACAAGCAACAATATCATCTAATCAGGACACCAACATAAGGCGTGCGGATTTCACGGTCCACTTGGGTCACAGCACTACTGAAAAAATGACACGCGGCTAACTGTTCATTCTGTTTCAGACGCTGCTGCGGCCCGGATTCTACAATCAGCCACCCGTTTCACCGAGATGCCTACCGGATCCGCAAGCTGCCACAGCTGACTGGATTCTAACTCCTGCAACCGTTGTACAGATAACCTGTGCGCACCGCCGCCGTTTTTGGAAGCGTCCAACCTTCTAACCTGGCCACACGCAACAATATCAGCTGACAGAACACCTACATAAGGCCTGCAGATTTCACGGTCCACTTGGGCCACTGCACTGCTAAAAAAATGCCACGCCGCTAACCATTCATTCTCTTTCAGGCGCTGCTGCTGACCGGATTTTACTATCAGCCACCCGTTTCATCGAGATGCCTACCGTATCCGCAAGCTGCCACCGCTTACTGGATTCTTTAACAATGAAACTTTTGTACAGAATACCTGTGCGCACCGCAGCCGCTTTTGGAGGCGTCCAACCTTCTAACCTGGCAACACGCAACAATATCAGCTGATCAGGACACCTACATAAGGCGTGTGGATTTCACCATCGACTTAGTCCACGGCACTGCTGAAAAAATGCCACGCCGCTCATCGTTCATTCTGTTTCAGGCGCTGCTGCGGACCGGATTTTACTACCAGCCACCCATTTAACCGAGATGCCTACCGGATCCGCAAGCTGCCACCGCTGACTCGATTCTTGACCGCTGCAGCCGTTGAACAGATAACCTATGCGCACCGCAGCCGTTTTTGGAGGCGTCCAACCTTCCAACCTGGCAACAAGCAACAATATCATCTAATCAGGACACCAACATAAGGCGTGCGGATTTCACGGTCCACTTGGGTCACAGCACTACTGAAAAAATGACACGCGGCTAACTGTTCATTCTGTTTCAGACGCTGCTGCGGCCCGGATTCTACAATCAGCCACCCGTTTCACCGAGATGCCTACCGGATCCGCAAGCTGCCACAGCTGACTGGATTCTAACTCCTGCAACCGTTGTACAGATAACCTGTGCGCACCGCCGCCGTTTTTGGAAGCGTCCAACCTTCTAACCTGGCCACACGCAACAATATCAGCTGACAGAACACCTACATAAGGCGTGCGGATTTCACCGTCCCCTTGGGCCACTGCACTGTAAAAAAAAGCCACGCCGCTAACCGTTCATTCTCTTTCAGGCGCTGCTGCTGACCGGATTCTACAATCAGCCACCCGTTTCACCGAGATGCCTACCGGATCCGCAAGCTGCCACCGCTGACTGAACTCTTGACCCCTGCAACCGTTGAACAGATAGCCTGTGCGCACCGCAGCCATTTTTGGAGGCATCCAACCTTCTAACCTGGCCACACGCAAAAATATCAGCTGATCAGGACACCTACATAAGGCGTGCGGATTGCACCGTCCACTTGGGCCAGAGCACTGCTGAAAGAATACCACGCCGCTAACCGTTCATTCCGTATAAGGCGCTGCTGCGGACCGGATTTTACTATCAGCCACCCGTTACACTGAGATTCCTACCGGATCCGCAAGCTGTCACCGCTGACTGGATTCTTTATCCCTGAAACCGTTGCACAGATTACCTGTGCGCTCCGCAGCCGTTTTTGGAGGCGTCGTACCTTCTGACCTGGCAACACGCAACAATATCATCTGATCAGGACACCTACATAAGGCGTGCGGATTTCACAATCGACTTCGGCCACGGCACTGCTGAAAAAATGCCACACCGCTCATCGTTCATTATGTTTCAGGCGCTGCTGCGGACCGGATTATACTATCAGCCACCCGTTTCACCGAGATGCCTGCCGGATCCGCAAGCTGCCACCGCTGACTGGATTTTTGACCGCTGCAACCGTTGTACAGAATACCTGTGCGAACCGCAGCCGTTTTTCGAGGCGGCGTACCTTCTGACCTGGCAACACGCAACAATAGCAGCTGGACAGGACACCTACATAAGGCGTGCGGATTTCACCGTCCACTTGGGCCACGGCACAGCTGAAGAAATGCCACGAACCTCACCGTTCGTGCTGTTTCAGGTGCTGCTGCTGACCGGATTCTACTATCAGCCACCCGTTTAACCGAGATGCCTACCGGATCCGCAAGCTGCCACAGCTGACTGGATTATTCGCCCCTGCAACCGTTGTACAGATAACCTGTGCGCACCGCAGCCGTTTCTGGAGACGTCCAACCTTCTGACCTGGCCACACGCTACAATATAAGCTGATCAGGACACCTACATAAGTCGTGCGGATTTCACCCTCCACTTGGGCCAGAGCACTGCTGAAAAAATACCACGCCGCTAACCGTTCATTCTGTTTCAGGCGCTGCTGCGGACCGGATTCTACTATGAGCCACCCGTTTAACCAAGATGCTTACCGGATCCGCAAGCTGCCACCGCTGACTGGATTCTTGAACCCTGCAACCGTTGTACCGATAACCTGTGCGCACCGCAGCTGTTTTTGGAGGCGTTGTACCTTCTGACCTGGCAACACGCAACAATAGCAGCTGGTCAGGACACCTACATAAGGCGTGCGGATTTCACCGTCCACTTGGGCCACGCCACAGCTGAAGAAATGCCACGAACCTCACCGTACGTGCAGTTTCAGGCGCTGCTGCTCACCGGATTCTACTATCAGCCGCCCATTTCTCCGAGATGCCAACCGGATCCGCAAGCTGCCTCCACGGACTGGATTCTTGACCCCTGAAACCGTTTTACAGATTACCTGTGCGCACCGTAGCTGTTTTAGGAGCTGTCCAACCTTCTAACCTGGCAACACGCGACAATATCAGCTGATAAAGACACCTACATAAGGCGTGCGGATTTCACCGGCCATTTGGGCCACGGCACTGCTGAAAAAATGCCACGCCGCTCACCGTTCATTCTGTTTCAGGCGCTGCTGCTGACCGAATTCTACTATCAGCCATCCGTTTCACCGAGATGCCTACCGGATCCTCAAGCTGTCCCCGCTGACTGAATTCCTGACCCCTGAAACCGTTTTACAGATTACCTGTGCGCACCGCAACCGTTTTTGGAGGCGTCCAACCTTCTAACCTGGCAACACGCAACAATATCAGCTAATCCGGACACCTACATAATGAGTGCGGATTTCACCGTCCACTTGGGCCACAGCACTACTGAAAAAATGACACGCCTCTAACCGTTCATTCTGTTTCAGGCGCTGCTGCGGACCGGATTTTACTACCAGCCACCCATTTAACCGAGATGCCTACCGTATCCGCAAGCTGCCACCGGTGACTGCATTCTTGACCTCTGCAATCGTTGAACAGATAACCTGTGCGCAACACAGCCGTTTTTTGAAGCGTCCAACCTTCTAACCTCGCCACACGCAACAATATCAGCTGATCAGGACACGTACATAAGGCGTGCGGATTTCACCGTCCACTTGGGCCACAGCACTTCTGAAAAAATGTCACGCCGCTAACCGTTCATTCTCGTTCAGGCGCTGCTGCTGACCGGATTCTACTATCAGCCACCCTCTTTTTTTTTATTGATCTTTGTTGCTTTACAATTGTACGCAAACACTGCTCGGACCCATAGCCAACGGCTAGTAACGGGTCCAATAGAGAAAATGTATACAAGCATGCAGGCAACAATATACCAAAATAAAGTAAGCAAGTTAGTAAAAAAAGGCTATACATCACTCTCAACACTTGTAAGAGTATCAACAAAAGAAACACATATATTACAGATTATATAAACTAAAAACTTACAGATCAAACAAAACGCATAGAACTTACACAAAAATTAAGGCATCACAAAAAGCTAGAGGAAAATAGTTGTTAACTATTTACAAAACATCACAAGGGTACAACACACGAGAGGAGGATAAAATGATTTTAGTGCACACTTTTTAATCACAAAACACTTTTAGAATAGACGCAAATTTATAAATCTATAAATAAATCAAGGTATCAGGTTTCTGCTACATGCAAATAATATCAGACGACTAGAAAAAAAAAAGAATGAAAGTATGAATTCAAAGTGTGTTATTCTTTATAAGGTAATAATTTTTTATTCCAATGGAAAAGTTGTAGGCAGTCTTTAGGTCATGTGGTAGATTATTCCAAATTTTTGCGCCCGTGAACTCTAGGAGACGCTCTCCATATACATTTCTTTTCACATGCAAATTAAAATTGCCGTACGTGCGGCTCCGTGTTGAAAGTGGCGGGATGTTAAAGATTGATATATCAAACGGAAGGTTGTTTGTTACTATTTATAAACACATTCAGCAGTTCTTTTCTCACAAAGTAAATTGAGTGGTAGGACGCGTAGTTTAGTAAATAGTGCCTTACTGTGTGCAGTGTAACTAGAAAATGAAATTATTCTAAGTGCTCTCTTTTGTAACTTTTTAATAGGCTCTAGGTATGTACTATACGTCCAGCCCCACGAACCGAGGTTCCTACCGGAATCGCAAGCTGCCACCGCTGACTTTATTCTTGACCTCTGAAACCGTTTTACAGATTACCTGTGCGCACCGCAGCAGTTTTTGGAGGCGTGCAACCTTCTGACCTGGCAACACGCAACAATAACAGCTGATCAGGACACCAACATAAGGCGCGCGGTTTTCACCGTCCACTTGGGCCACGGCACTGCTGAAAATATGCCACGCTGCGCACTGTTCATTCTGTTTCAGGCGCTGCTGCTGACCGGATTCTACTATCAGCCACCCGTTGAACCGAGATTCCTACCGGATCCGCAGCGTGCCACCGCTGACTGGATTCTTGACCCCTGAAACCGTTGTACAGATTACCTGTGCGCACCGTAGCCGTTTTTGGAGGCGTCCAACCTTGTGACCTGGCAACACGCAACAATATCAGCTAATCAGGACACCTACATAAGGCGCGCGGTTTTCACCGTCCTCTTGGGCCGCGGCGCTGCTGAAGAAATGCCATGCCGCTCACTGTTCATTCTGTTTGAGGCGCTGCTGCTGACCGGACTCTATCAGCCACCCGTTTCACAGAGACGCCTACCGAATCCGCAAGCTGCCACTGCTGACTGGATTCTTGACCCCTGAAACCGTTGTACAGATTACCTGTGCGCACCGCAGCCCTTTTTGGAGGCGTCCAACCTTCTAACCTGGCAACACGCAACAATATCAGCTGATCAGGACACCTACATAAGGCGTGCGGATTTCACAGTCCACTTGGGCCACGATACCGCTGAAGAAATGCCACGCACCTCACAGTTCGTGCTGTCTCAGGCGGTGCTGCTGACCGGATTCTACTATCAGCCACCCGTTTCACCGAGATGCCTACCGGATCCACAAGCTGCCACCGCTGACTGGATTTTTGACCCCTGCAACCGTTGCACAGATTACCTGTGCGCACCGCAGCAGTGTTTTAGGCGTCCAACCTTCTAACCTGGCAACACGCAACAATATCAGCTGATCAGGACACCTACATAAGGCCTGCAGATTTCACGGTCCACTTGGGCCACTGCACTGCTAAAAAAATGCCACGCCGCTAACCATTCATTCTCTTTCAGGCGCTGCTGCTGACCGGATTTTACTATCAGCCACCCGTCCGCAAGCTGCCACCGCTTACTGGATTCTTTAACAATGAAACTTTTGTACAGAATACCTGTGCGCACCGCAGCCGCTTTTGGAGGCGTCCAACCTTCTAACCTGGCAACACGCAACAATATCAGCTGATCAGGACACCTACATAAGGCGTGTGGATTTCACCATCGACTTAGTCCACGGCACTGCTGAAAAAATGCCACGCCGCTCATCGTTCATTCTGTTTCAGGCGCTGCTGCGGACCGGATTTTACTACCAGCCACCCATTTAACCGAGATGCCTACCGGATCCGCAAGTTGCCACCGCTGACTCGATTCTTGACCGCTGCAGCCGTTGAACAGATAACCTATGCGCACCGCAGCCGTTTTTGGAGGCGTCCAACCTTCCAACCTGGCAACAAGCAACAATATCATCTAATCAGGACACCAACATAAGGCGTGCGGATTTCACGGTCCACTTGGGTCACAGCACTACTGAAAAAATGACACGCCGCTAACTGTTCATTCTGTTTCAGACGCTGCTGCGGCCCGGATTCTACAATCAGCCACCCGTTTCACCGAGATGCCTACCGGATCCGCAAGCTGCCACAGCTGACTGGATTCTAACTCCTGCAACCGTTGTACAGATAACCTGTGCGCACCGCCGCCGTTTTTGGAAGCGTCCAACCTTCTAACCTGGCCACACGCAACAATATCAGCTGACAGAACACCTACATAAGGCGTGCGGATTTCACCGTCCACTTGGGCCACTGCACTGTAAAAAAAAGCCACGCCGCTAACCGTTCATTCTCTTTCAGGCGCTGCTGCTGACCGGATTCTACAATCAGCCACCCGTTTCACCGAGATGCCTACCGGATCCGCAAGCTGCCACCGCTGACTGAATTCTTGACCCCTGCAACCGTTGAACAGATAACCTGTGCGCACCGCAGCCATTTATGGAGGCATCCAACCTTCTAACCTGGCCACACGCAAAAATATCAGCTGATCAGGACACCTACATAAGGCGTGCGGATTGCACCGTCCACTTGGGCCACATCACTGCTGAAAAAATGTCACGCCGCTAACCGTTCATTCTTTTTCAGGCGCTGCTGCTGACCGGATTCTTCTATCAGCCACCCGTTTAACCGAGATGCCTACCGGATCCACAAGCTGCCACTGCTGACTGGATTCTTTATCCCTGAAACCGTTGCACAGATTACCTGTGCGCTCCGCAGCCGTTTTTGGAGGCGTCGTACCTTCTGACCTGGCAACACGCAACAATATCAGCTGATCAGGACACCTACATAAGGCGTGCGGATTTCACAATCGACTTCGGCCACGGCACTGCTGAAAAAATGCCACGCCGCTCATCGTTCATTATGTTTCAGGCGCTGCCGCGGACCGGATTTTACTACCAGCCACCCATTTAACCGAGATGCCTACCGTATCCGCAAGCTGCCACCGCTGACTGGATTCTTGACCGCTGCAACCATTGAACAGATAACCTGTGCGCACCGCAGCCGTTTTTGGTGGCGTCCAACCTTCTAACCTGGCAACACGCAACAATATCAGCTGGTCAGGACACCTACATAAGGCGTGCGGATTTCACCGTCCACTTGGGCCACAGCACTGCTGAAAGAATGCCACGAACCTCACCGTTCATTCTGTATCAGGCGCTGCTGCGGACCGGATTATACTATCAGCCACCCGTTTCACCGAGATGCCTGCCGGATCCGCAAGCTGCCACCGCTGACTGGATTTTTGACCGCTGCAACCGTTGTACAGAATACCTGTGCGAACCGCAGGCGTTTTTCGAGGCGGCGTACCTTCTGACCTGGCAACACGCAACAATAGCAGCTGGACAGGACACCTACATAAGGCGTGCGGATTTCACCGTCCACTTGGGCCACGGCACAGCTGAAGAAATGCCACGAACCTCACCGTTCGTGCTGTTTCAGGTGCTGCTGCTGACCGGATTCTACTATCAGCCACCCGTTTAACCGAGATGCCTACCGGATCCGCAAGCTGCCACAGCTGACTGGATTATTCGCCCCTGCAACCGTTGTACAGATAACCTGTGCGCACCGCAGCCGTTTCTGGAGACGTCACACCTTCTGACCTGGCCACACGCTACAATATAAGCTGATCAGGACACCTACATAAGTCGTGCGGATTTCACCGTCCACTTGGGCCAGAGCACTGCTGAAAAAATACCACGCCGCTAACCGTTCATTCCGTATAAGGCGCTGCTGCGGACCGGATTTTACTATCAGCCACCCGTTACACTGAGATTCCTACCGGATCCGCAAGCTGTCACCGCTGACTGGATTCTTGACCGCTGCAACCATTCAACAGATAACCTGTGCGCACCGCAGCCGTTTTTGGAGGCGTCGTACCTTCTGACCTGGCAACACGCAACAATATCAGCTGATCAGGACACCTACATAAGGCGTGCGGATTTCACAATCGACTTCGGCCTCGGCACTGCTGAAAAAATGCCACGCCGCTCATCGTTCATTATGTTTCAGGCGCTGCTGCGGACCGGATTTTACTACCAGCCACTCATTTAACCGAGATGCCTACCGGATCAGCAAGCTGCCACCGCTGACTGGATTCTTGACCGCTGCAACCATTGAACAGATAACCTGTGCGCACCGCAGCCGTTTTTGGAGGCGTCCAACCTTCTAACCTGGCCACACGCAACAGCAGCTGGTCAGGACACGTACAAATGCGCGCGGTTTACACCGTCCACTTGGGACACGGCACTGCTGAAAAAAATGCCACGCCGCGCACCGTTCATTCTGTTTCAGGCGCTGCTGTTGACCGGATTCTACTATCAGCCACCCGTTTAACCTAGATGCCTACCGGGACCGCAAGCTGCCACCACTGACTGGATTCGTGACCCCTGCAACCGTTGCACAGATTACCTGTGCGCACCGCAGCCGTTCTTGTAGGTGTCCAACCTTCTGACCTGGCAACACTCAACAATAGCAGCTGGTCAGTACACCTACATAAGGCGTGCGGATTTCACCGTCCACTTGGGCAACGGCAGAGCTGAAGAAATCCGAGGCACCCCATCGTACGTGCTGTTTCAGGCGCTGCTGCTGACCGCATTCTACTATCAGCCACCCGTTTCACCGAGATGCCTACCGGGTCCGCAAGCTGCCACCGCTGACTGGATTTTTGACCGCTGCAACCGTTGTACAGATTACCTGTGCGCACCGCAGCCGTTTTTGGAGGCGGCATACCTTCTGACCTGGAACACGCAACAATAGCAGCTGGAAAGGACACCTACATAAGGCGTGCGGATTTCACCGTCCACTTGGGCCACGGCACAGCTGAAGAAATGCCACGAACCTCACCGTTCGTGCAGTTTCAGGCGCTGCTGCTGACCGGATTCTACTATCAGCCACCCGTTTCTCCGAGATGCCTACCGGATCCGCAAGCTGCCTCCGCGGACTGAATTCTTGACCCCTGAAACCGTTTTACAGATTACCTGTGCGCACCGTAGCCGTTTTAGGAGGCGACCAACCTTCTAACCTGGCCACACGCGACATTATCAGCTGATCAGGACACCTACATAAGGCGTGCGGATTTCACCGTTCACTTGGGCCACGCCACCGCTGACGAAATGCCACGCACCTCACAGTTCGTGCTGTTTCAGGCGCTGCTGCTGACCGGATTCTACTATCAGCCACCCGTTTCACCGTGATGCCTACCGGATCCACAAGCTGCCACCGCTGACTGGATTCTTGACCCCTGCAACCGTTGCACAGATTACCTGTGCGCACCGCAGCAGTTTTTTGAGGCGTTCAATCTTCTAACCTGGCAACACGCAACAATATCAGCTGATCAGGAAAACTACATAAGGCATGCGGATTGCACCGTCCACTTGGGCCACGCCACCGCTGAAGAAATGCCACGCACCTAACCGTTCGTGCTGTTTCAGGCGCTGCTGCTGACCGGATTCTTCTATCAGCCACTCGTTTCACCGAGATGCCTACCGGATCCGCAAGCTGCCACCGCTGACTGGATTCTTTAACCCTGAAACCGTTGCACAGATTACCTGTGCGCACCGCAGCCGTTTTTGGAGGCGTTGTACCTTCTGACCTGGCAACACGCAACAATAGCAGCTGGTCAGGACACCTACATAATGCGTGCGGATTTCACCGTCCGCTTGGGCCACAGCACTACTGAAAAAATGACACGACGCTAACCGTTCATTCTGTTTCAGACGCTGCAGCGGCCCGGATTCTACTATGAGCCACCCGTTTCACCGAGATGCCTACCGGATCCGCAAGCTGCCACAGCTGACTGGATTCTTGACTCCTGCAACCGTTGTACAGATAACCTGTTCGACCCGCAGCTGTTTTTAGAGGCGTCCAACCTTCTAACCTGGCCACACGCAACAATATCAGCTCATCAGGACACCTACATAAGGCGTGCAGATTTCACGGTCCACTTGGGCCACTGCACTGCTAAAAAAATGCCACGCCGCTAACCGTTCATTCTCTTTCAGGCGCTGCTGCTGACTGTATTCTACTATCAGCCACCCGTTTCACCGAGATGCCTACCGGGTCCGCAAGCTGCCACCACTGACTGGATTCGCGACTCCTGCAACCGTTGAACAGATAACCTGTCCGCACCACAGCTGTTTTTGCAGGCGTCCAACCTTCTAACCTGGCCACACGCAACAATATCAGCTGATCAGGACACCTACATAAGGCGTGTGGATTTCACCGTCCACTTCGGCCACAGCACTTCTGAAAAAATGTCACGCCGCTAACCGTTCATTCTCTTTCAGGCGCTGCTGCTGACCGGATTCTACTAGCAGCCACCAGTTTCACCGAGATTCCTACCGGATCCGCAAGCTGCCACCGTTGACTGGATTCTTGACCCCTGCAACCGTTGCACAGATTACCTGTGCGCACCGCAGCCGTTTTTGGAGGCGTCCAACCTTCTAACCTGGCAATACGCAACAATATCAGCTGATCAGGACACCTACATAAGGTGTGCGGATTTCACCGTCCACTTGGGCCACAGCACTACTGAAAAAATGACACGCCGCTAACCGTTCATTCTGTTTCAGACGCCGCTGCGGCCCGGATTCTACTATGAGCCACTCGTTTCACCAAGATGCCCACCGGATCCGCAAGCTGCCACAGCTGACTGGATTCTTGACCCCTGCAACCGTTGTACAGATAACCTGTGCGCACCGCAGCCGTTTTTGGAGGCGTCCAACCTTCTAACCTGATCACACGCAACAATATCAGCTGATCAGGACACCTACATAAGGCGTGCGGATTTCACCGTCCACTTGGGCCACAGCACTTCTGAAAAATTGTCACGCCGCTAACCGTTCATTCTCCTTTAGGCGCTGCTGCTGACCGGATCCTACTATCAGCCGCCCGTTTCACCGAGATGCCTACCGGATCCGCAAGCTGCACCGCTGACTGGAATCTTGACCCCTGCAACCGTTGTATAGATATCCTGTGCGCACCGCAGCTGTTTTTGGAGGCGTACAACCTTCTAACCTGGCCACAGGCAACAATATCAGCTCATCAGGACACCTACATAAGGCGTGCAGATTTCACGGTCCTCTTGGGCCACTGCACTGGAAAAAAATGCCACGCCGCTAACCGTTCATTCTCTTTCAGGCGCTGCTGCTGACTGGATTCTACAATCAGCCACCCGTTTCACCGAGATGCCTACCGGGTCCGCAAGCTGCCACCACTGACTGGATTCGTGACCCCCGCAACCGTTGCACAGATTACCTGTGCGCACCGCAGCCGTTTTTGGAGGCGTCCAACCTTCTAACCTGGCAATACGCAACAATATCAGCTGATCAGGACACCTACATAAGGTGTGCGGATTTCACCGTCCACTTGCGCCACAGCACTACTGAAAAAACGACACGCCGCTAACCGTTCATTCTGTTTCAGACGCCGCTGCGGCCCGGATTCTACTATGAGCCACTCGTTTCACCAAGATGCCCACCGGATCCGCAAGCTGCCACAGCTGACTGGATTCTTGACCCCTGCAACCGTTGTACAGATACCCTGTGCGCACCGCAGCCGTTCTTGTAGGCGTCCAACCTTCTGACCTAGCAACACTCAACAATAGCAGCTGGTCAGTACACCTACGTAAGGCGTCCGGAGTTCACCGTCCACTTGGGCAACGGCAGAGCTGAAGAAATCCGAGGCACCCCATCGTACGTGCTGTTTCAGGCGCTGCTGCTGACCAGATTCTACTATCAGCCACCCGTTTCACCGAGATGCCTACCGGGTCCGCAAGCTGCCACCGCTGACTGGATTCTTGACCCCTGCAACCGTTGTACAGATTACCTCTGCGCACCGTAGCCGTTTTAGGAGGCGTCCAACCTTCTAACCTGGCAACACGCTACAATATCAGCTGATCAGGACACCTACATAAGGCGTGCGGATTTCACCGTCCACTTGAGCCACGCCACAGCTGAAGAAATTCCACGCACCTCACAGTTCGTGCTGTTTCAGGCGCTGCTGCTGACCGGATTCTACTATCAGCCACCAGTTTCTCCGAGATGCCTACCGGATCCGCAAGCTGCCTCCACGGACTGAATTCTTGACACCTGAAACCGTTGTACAGATTACCTGTGCGCACTGCAGCTGTTTTTGGAGGCGTCCAACCTTCTAACCTGGCCACACGCAACAATATCAGCTCATCAGGACACCTACATAAGGCGTGCAGATTTCACGGTCCACTTGGGCCACTGCACTGCTACAAAAATGCCACGCCGCTAACCGTTCATTCTATTTCAGGCGCTGCTGCTGACCGGATTCTACCATCAGCCGCCCGTTTCACCGAGATGCCTACCGGATCCGCAAGCTGCGACCGCTGACTGGATTTTTGACCGCTGCAACCGTTGTACAAATTACCTGTGCGCACCGCAGCCGTTTTTGGAGGCGTCCAACCTTCTAACCTGGCAACACGCAACAATATCAGCTGATCAGGACACCTACATAAGGCGTGCGGATTTCACAGTCCACTTGGGCCACGCCACCGCTGAAGAAATGCCACGCACCTCACAGTTCGTGCTGTTTCAGGCGCTGCTGCCGACCGGATTCTACTATCAGCCACCCGTTTAATAGAGATGCCTACCGGATCCGCAAGCTGCCACAGCTGACTGGATTCTTCACCCCTGCAACCGTTGTACAGATAACCTGTGCGCACCGCAGCCGTTTCTGGAAGCGTACAACCTTCTGACCTGGCCACACGCTACAATATAAGCTGATCAGGACATCTACATAAGGCGTGCGGATTTCACCGTCTACTTGGGCCAGAGCACTGCTGAAAGAGTGCCACGCTGCTAACCATTCATTCTGTATCAGGCGCTCCTGCGGACCGGATTTTACTATCAGCCACCCGTTTCACCGAGATGCCTACCGGATCCGCAAGCTGCCACCGCTGACTGGATTCGTTAACCCTGAAACCGTTGTACAGAATACCTGTGCGCACCGCAGCCGTTTTTGGAGGCGTCGTACCTTCTGACCTGGCAACACGCAACAATAGCAGCTGGTCAGGACACCTACATAATGCGTGTGGATTTCACCGTCCACTTTGGCCACGGCACAGGTGAAGAAATGCCACGCACCTCAGCGTTCGTGCTGTTTCAGGCGCTGCTGCTGACCGGATTCTACTATCAGCCACCCGTTTCACCGAGATGCCTACCGGATCCGCAATCTGCCACCGCTGACTGCATTCTTGACCCCTGCAACCGTTGTACCAATTACCTGTGCGCACCGCAGCCCTTCTTGTAGGCGTCCAACCTTCTAACCTGCAACACGCAACAATATCAGCTGATCAGGACATCTACATAAGGCGTGCGGATTTCACCGTCCACTTGGGCCACGGCAGAGGTGAAGAAATGCCACGCACCTCAGCGTTCGTGATGTTTCAGGCGCTGCTGCTGACCGGATTCTACTATGAGCCACCCGTTTCACCGAGATGCCTACCGGATCCGCAATCTGCCACCGCTGACTGCATTGTTGACCCCTGCAACCGTTGTACCAATTACCTGTGCGCACCGCAGCCGTTTCTGTAGGCGTCCAACCTTCTAACCTGCAACACGCAACAATATCAGCTAATCAGGACACCTACATAAGGCGTGCGGATTTCACCGTCCACTTGGGCCACGGCACAGGTGAAGAAATGCCACGCACCTCAGCGTTCGTGCTGTTTCAGGCGCTGCTGCTGACCGGATTCTACTATCATCCACCCGTTTCACCGAGATGCCTACCGGATCCGCAATCTGCCACTTCTGACTGCATTCTTGACCCCTGCAACCGTTGCACCAATTACCTGTGCGCACCGCAGCCGTTTTTGGAGGCGTCCAACCTTCTAACCTGGCAACACGCAACAATATCAGCTGATCAGGACACCTACATAAGGCGTGCGGTTTTCACCGTCCACTTGGGCCACAGCACTACTGAAAAAATGACACGACGCTAACCGTTCATTCTGTTCCAGGCGCTGCTGCGCACCGGATTTTACTACCAGCCACCGATTTAACCGAGATGCCTACCGGATCCACAAGATGCCACCGCTGACTGGATTCTTTACCACTGCAACCGTTAAACAGATAACCTGTGCGCACCACAGCTGTTTTTGGAGGCGTCCAACCTTCTAACCTGGCAACACGCGACAATATCAGCTGATCAGGACATCTATATAAGGCGTGCGGGTTTCACCGTCCACTTGGGCCACGCCACAGCTGAAGAAATGCCACGCACCTCACAGTTCGTGCTGTTTCAGGTGCTGCTGCTGACCGGATTCTACTATCAGCCACCCGTTTCACCGAGATGCCTACCGGATCCGCAAGCTGCCTCCGCTGACTGGATTCTTGACCCCTGCAACCGTTTCACAGATTACCTGTGCGCACCGCAGCCGTTTTTGGAGGCGTCATACCTTCTGACCTGGCAACACGCAACAATAGCAGCTAGAACGGACACCTACATAAGGCGTGCGGAGTTCACCGTCCACTTGGGCCACGGCACAGCTGAAGAAATGCCACGAACCTCACCGTTTGGGCAGTTTCAGGCGCTGCTGCTGACCGGATTCTACTATCAGCCACCCGTTTCTCCGAGATGCCTACCGGATCCGCAAGCTGCCTCCGCGGACTGAATTCTTGACCCCTGAAACCGTTTTACAGATTACCTGTGCGCACCGTAGCCGTTTTAGGAGGCGACCAACCTTCTAACCTGGCAGCACGCGACAATATCAGCTGATCAGGACACCTACATAAGGCGTGCAGATTTCACCGTCCACTTGGACCACGCCACCGCTGAAGAAATGCCACGCACCTCACAGTTCGTGCTGTTTCAGGCGCTGCTGCTGACCGGATTCTACTATCAGCCACCCGTTTCACCGAGATCCCGACCGGGTCCGTAAGCTACCACCGCTGAAAGGATTCTTGACCCCCTGCAACCTTTGCACATAGTACCTGTGCGCACCGCAGCCGTTTTTTGCAGGCGTCCAACCTTCTGACCTGGCAACACGCAACAATAGCAGCTGGTCAGGACACCTACATAGGCGTGCGGGTTTCACCGTCCACTTGGACCACTGCACAGCTGAAGAAATGCGAGGCACCTCACCATACGTGCTGTTAAAGGCGCTGCTGCTGACCGGATTTTACTATCAGCCACCCGTTTCACCGAGATGCCTACCAGATCCGCAAGCTGCCACCGCTGACTGGATTCTTGACCCCTGCAACCGTTGTACCAATTACATGTGCGCACCGCAGCCGTTTTTGGAGGCGTCCAACCTTCTAACCTGGCAATACGCAACAATATCAGCTGATCAGGACACCTACATATTGCGTGCAGATTTCACCGTCCACTTGGGCCACAGCACTACTGAAAAAATGACACGCCGCTAACCGTTCATTCTGTTTCAGGCGCTGCTGCGGACCGGATTTTACTACCAGCCACCCATTTAACCGAGATGCCTACCGTATCCGCAAGCTGCCACCGCTGACTGGATTCTTGACCGCTGCAACCGTTGAACAGATAACCTGTGCGCACCACAGCCGTTTTTGGAGGCGTCCAACCTTCTAACCTCGCCACACGCAACAATATCAGCTGATCAGGACACCTACATAAGGCGTGCGGATTTCACCGTCCACTTGGGCCACAGCACTACTGAAATATTGACACGCCGCTAACCGTTCGTTCTGTTTCACACGCCGCTGCGGCCCGGATTCTACTATGAGCCACCCGTTTCACCAAGATGCCTACCGGATCCGCAAGCTGCCTCAGCTGACTGGATTCTTGACCACTGCAACCGTTGAACAGATATCCTGCGCGCACCACAGCCGTTTTCGGAGGCGTCCAACCTTCTAACCTGGCCACACGCAACAATATCAGCTGATCAGGACACCTACATAAGGCGTGCGGATTTCACCGTCCACATGGGCCACTGCACTGCTAAAAAAATGCCACGCCGCTAACCATTCATTCTCTTTCAGGCGCTGCTGCTGACCGGCCTCTACTATGAGCCACCCGTTTCACCGAGATGCCTACCGGGTCCGTAAGCTGCCACCGCTGAAAGGATTCTTGACCCCCTGCAACCGTTGCACAGATTACCTGTGCGCACCGCAGCCGTTTTTTGTAGGCGTCCAACATTCTGACCTGGCAACACGCAACAATATCAGCTGATAAGGACACCTACATAAGGCGTGCGGATTTCACCGTCCACTTGGACCACAGAACAGCTGAAGAAATGCGAGGCACCTCACCGTACGTGCTGTTTCAGGCGCTGCTGCTGACCGGATTCTACTATCAGCCACCCGTTTCACCGAGATGCCTACCGGGTCCGCAAGCTGCCACCGCTGACTGGATTCTTGACCCCTGCAACCGTTGTACAGATTACCTCTGCGCACCGTAGCCGTTTTAGGAGGCGTCCAACCTTCTAACCTGGCAACACGCGACAATATCAGCTGATCAGGACACCTACATAAGGCGTGCGGATTTCACCGCCCACTTGGGTCACGCCACAGCTGAAGAAATGCCACGCACCTCACAGTTCGTGCTGTTTCAGGCGCTGCTGCTGACCGGATTCTACTATCAGCCACCCGTTCCACCGAGATGCCTACCGGGTCCGTAAGCTGCCACCGCGGAAAGGATTCTTGACCCCCTGCAACCGTTGCACAGATTACCTGTGTGCACCGCAGCCGTTTTTTGTAGGCGTCCAACCTTCTGACCTGGCAACACGCAACAATATCAGCTGATAAGGACACCTACATAAGGCGTGCGGATTTCACCGTCCACTTGGACCACTGAACAGCTGAAGAAATGCGAGGCACCTCACCGTACGTGCTGTTAAAGGCGCTGCTGCTGACCGGATTTTACTATCAGCCACCCGTTTAACCGAGATGCCTACCGGATCCGAGAGCTGCCACCGCTGACTGAATTCTTGACCCCTGCCACCGTTGTACAGATAACCTGTGCGCACCGCAGCCGTTTTTGGAGGCGTCGTACCTTCTGACCTGGCAACACGCAACAATAGCAGCTGGACAGGACACCTACATAATGCGTGCGGATTTCACCGTCCACTTGGGCCACGGCACAGCTGAAGAAATGCCACGAACCTCACCGTTTGTGCAGTTTCAGGCGCTGCTGCTGACCGGATTCTACTATCAGCCACCCGTTTCACCGAGATGCCTACCGGATCCGCAAGCTGCCACAACTGACTGGATTCTTGACCCCTGCAACCGTTGTACAGATCACCTGTGCGCACCGCAGCCGTTTTTGGAGACGTCTAACCTTCTTATCTGGCCACACGCAACAATATCTGCTGATCAGGACACCTACATAAGGCGTGCGGATTTCACCGTTCACTTGGGCCACGCCACAGCTGAAGAAATGCCACGCACCTCACAGTTCGTGCTGTTTCAGGCGCTGCTGCTGACCGGATTCTACTATCTGCCACCCGTTTCACCGAGATGCCTACCGGATCCGCAAGCTGCCTCCGCTGACTGGATTCTTGACCCCTGAAACCGTTTCACAGATTACCTGTGCGCACCGCAGCCGTTTTTGGAGGCGTCACACCTTCTAACCTCGCAACACGCAACAATATGAGCTGATCAGGACACCTACATAAGGCGTGCGGATTTCATCATCCTTTTTGTCCACAGCACTACTGAAAAAATGACACGCCGCTAACCGTTCATTCTATTTCAGACGCTGCTGCGGCCCGGATTCTACTATGAGCCACCCGTTTCACCGAGATGCCTACCGGATCCGCAAGCTGCCATAGCTGACTGGATTCTTGACCCCTGCAACCGTTTCACAGATTACCTGTGCGCACCGCAGCTGTTTTTGGAGGCGTCCAACCTTCTAACCTGGCCACACGCAACAATAGCAGCTGGACAGGACACCTACATAAGGCGTGCGGATTTCACCGTCCACTTGGGCCACGGCACAGCTGAAGAAATGCCACGAACCTGACCGTTCGTGCAGTTTCAGGCGCTGCTGAAAACCGGATTCTACTATCAGCCACCCGTTTCTCCGAGATGCCTACCGGATCCGCAAGCTGCCTCCGCGGACTGAATTCTTGACCCCTGAAACCGTTTTACAGATTACCTGTGCGCACCGTAGCCGTTTTAGGAGGCGACCAACCTTCTAACCTGGCAACACGCGAATATCAGCTGATCAGGACACCAACATAAGGCGTGCGGATTTCACAGTCCACTTGGGCCACGCCACAGCTGAAGAAATTCCACGCACCTCACAGTTCGTGCTGTTTCAGGCGCTGCTGCTGACCGGATTCTACTATCAGCCACCCGTTTCACCGAGATGCCTACCGGATCCGCAACCTGCCTCCGCTGACTGGATTCTTGACCCCTGCAACCGTTTCACAGATTACCCGTGCGCACCGCAGCCGTTTTTGGAGGCGTCACACCTTCTAACCTGGCAACACGCAACAATATCAGCTGATCAGGACACCTACATAAGGCGTGCGGATTTCACCATCCACTTGGGCCACAGCACTACTGAAAAAATGACACGCCGCTAACCGTTCATTCTGTTTCAGACGCTGCTGCGGCCCGGATACTACTATGAGCCACCCGTTTCACCGAGATGCCTACCGGATCCGCAAGCTGCCATAGCTGACTGGATTCTTGACCCCTGCAACCGTTTCACAGATTACCTGTGCGCACCGCAGCTGTTTTTGGAGGCGTCCATCCTTCTAACCTGGCCACACGCAACAATATCAGCTCATCAGGACACCTACATAAGGCGTGCAGATTTCACGGTCCACTTGGGCCACTGCACTGCTACAAAAATGCCACGCCGCTAACCGTTCATTCTGTTTCAGGCGCTGCTGCTGACTGGATTATACTATCAGCCACCCGTTTCACCGAGATGCCTACCGGATCCGCAAGCTGCCACCGCTGACTAGATTCTTTACCCTGAAACCGTTGTACAGAATACCTGTGCGCACCGCAGCCGTTTTTGGAGGCGTCGTACCTTCTGACCTGGCAACACGCAACAATAGCAGCTGGTCAGGACACCTACATAATGCGCGCGGATTTCACCGTCCACTTGGGCCACGGCACAGGTGAAGAAATGCCACGCACCTCAGCGTTCCCGCTGTTTCAGGTGCTGCTGCTGACCGGATTTTGCTATCAGCCACCCGTTTCACCGAGATTCCTACCGGATCCGCAAGCTGCCACCGCTGACTGCATTCTTGACCCCTGCAACCGTTGTGCCAATTACCTGTGCGCACCGCAGCCGTTTTTGGTGGCGTCCAACCTTCTAACCTGGCAACACGCAACAATATCAGCTGATCAGGACAGCTACATATTGCGTGCGGATTTCACCGTTCACTTGGGCCACATCACTACTGAAAAAATGACACGCCGCTAACCGTTCATTCTGTTTCAGGTGCTGCTGCGCACCGGATTTTACTACCAGCCACCCATTTAACCGAGATGCCTACCGGATCCGCAAGCTGCCACCGCTGACTGGATTCTTGACCGCTGCAACCGTTGTACCAATTACCTGGGCGCACCGCAGCCGTTTTTGGTGGCGTCCAACCTTCTAACCTGGCCACACGCAAGAATATCAGCTGATCAAGACACCTACATAAGGCGTGCAGATTTCACGGTCCACTTGGGCCACTGCACTGCTAAATAGATGCCACGCCGCTAACCGTTCATCCTCTTTCAGGCGCTGCTGCTGATTGGATTCTACTATCAGCCACCCGTTTCACCGAGATGCCTACCGGGTCCGCAAGCTGCCACCACTGACTAGATTCGTGACCCCCGCAATCGTTGCACAGATTACCTGTGCGCACCGCAACCGTTCTTGTAGGCGTCCTACCTTCTGACCTAGCAACACTCAACAATAGCAGCTGGTCAGTACACCTACATAAGGCGTGCGGAGTTCACCGTCCACTTGGGCAACGGCAGAGCTGAAGAAATCCGAGGCACCCCGTCGTACGTGCTGTTTCAGGCGCTGCTGCTCACCGGATTCTACTATCAGCCACCAGTTTCACCGAGATGCCTACCGGATCCGCAACCTGCCTCCGCTGACTGGAATCTTGACCCCTGCAACCGTTTCACAGATTACCTGTGCGCACCGCAGCCGTTTTTGGAGGTGTCACACCTTCTAACCTGGCAACACGCAACAATATCAGCTGATCAGGACATCTACATAAGGCGTGCGGATTTCACCATCCACTTGGGCCACAGCACTACTGAAAAAATGACACGCCGCTAACCGTTCATTCTGTTTCAGACGCTGCTGCGGCCCGGATTCTACTATGAGCCACCCGTTTCACCGAGATGCCTACCGGATCCGCAAGCTGCCATAGCTGACTGGATTCTTGACCCCTGCAACCGTTGTACAGATAACCTGTGCGCACCGCAGCTGTTTTTGGAGGCGTCCAACCTTCTAACCTGGCCACACGCAACAATATCAGCTCATCAGGACACCTACATAATGCGTGCAGATTTCACGGTCCACTTGGGCCACTGCACTGCTACAAAAATGCCACGCCGCTAACCGTTCATTCTCTTTCAGGCGCTGCTGCTGACTGGATTCTACTATCGGCCACCCGTTCCACCGAGATGCCTACCGGATCCGCAAGCTGCGACCGCTGACTGGATTTTTGACCGCTGCAACCGTTGTACAGATTACCTGTGCGCACCGTAGCCGTTTTAGGAGGCGACCAACCTTCTAAACTGGCAACACGCGACAATATTAGCTGATCAGGATACCTACATAAGGCGTGCGGATTTCACAGTCCACTTGGGCCACAGCACTACTGAAAAAATGACACGCCGCTAACCGTTCATTCTGTTTCAGATGCTGCTGCGGCGCGGATTCTACTATGAGCAACCCGTTTCACCGAGATGCCTACGGGATCCGCAAGCTGCCACCGCTGACTGGATTTTTGACCGCTGCAACCGTTGTACAAATTACCTGTGCGCACCGCAGCCGTTTTGGGAGGCGTCCAACCTTCTAACCTGGCAACACGCAACAATATCAGCAGATCAGGACACCTACATAAGGCGTGCGGATTTCACAGTCCACTTGGGCCACGCCACAGCTGAAGAAATGCCACGCACCTCACAGTTCGTGCTGTTTCAGGCCCTGCTGCCGACCGGATTCTACTATGAGCCACCCGTTTAATAGAGATGCCTACGGGATCCGCAATCTGCCACAGCTGACTGGATTCTTCACCCCTGCAACCGTTGTACACATAACCTGTGCGCACCGCAGCCGTTTCTGGAAGCGTCCAACCTTCTGACCTGGCCACACGCTACAATATAAGCTGATCAGGACACTTACATAAGGCGTGCGGATTTCACCGTCTACTTGGGCCAGAGCACTGCTGAAAGAGTGCCACGCTGCTAACCGTTCATTCTGTATCAGGCGCTCCTGCGGACCGGATTTTACAATCAGCCACCCGTTTCACCGAGATGCCTACTGGATCCGCAAGCTGCCACCGCTGACTGGATTCTTTAACCCTGAAACCGTTGTACAGAATACCTGTGCGCACCGCAGCCGTTTTTGGAGGCGT
Source organism: Amblyomma americanum (assembly GCF_052857255.1). Classification (NCBI taxonomy): domain Eukaryota; kingdom Metazoa; phylum Arthropoda; class Arachnida; order Ixodida; family Ixodidae; genus Amblyomma; species Amblyomma americanum. The sequence continues at coordinate 162,719,158 of NC_135504.1, read as the reverse complement.
CATACCTTCTGACCTGGCAACACGCAACAATAGCAGCTGGTCAGGACACCTACATAATGCGTGCGGATTTCACCGTCCACTTGGGCCACGGCACAGGTGAAGAAATGCCACGCACCTCAGCGTTCGTGCTGTTTCAGGCGCTGCTGCTGACCGGATTCTACTATCAGCCACCCGTTTCACTGAGATGCCTACCGGATCCGCAATCTGCCACTTCTGACTGCATTCTTGACCCCTGCAACCGTTGTACCAATTACCTGTGCGCACCGCAGCCGTTCCTGTAGGCGTCCAACCTTCTAACCTGCAACACGCAACAATATCAGGTGATCAGGACACCTACATAAGGCGTGCGGATTTCACCGTCCACTTGGGCCACGGCACAGGTGAAGAAATGCCACGCACCTCAGCGTTCGTGCTGTTTCAGGCGCTGCTGCTGACCGGATTCTACTATCAGCCACCCGTTTCACCGAGATGCCTACCGGATCCGCAATCTGCCACTTCTGACTGCATTCTTGACCCCTGCAACCGTTGTACCAATTACCTGTGCGCACCGCAGCCGTTTTTGGAGGCGTCCAACCTTCTAACCTGGCAACACGCAACAATATCAGCTCATCAAGACACCGAAATAAGGCGTGCAGATTTCACGGTCCACCTGGGCCACTGCACTGCTAAAAAAATGCCACGCCGCTAACCGTTCATTCTCTTTCAGGCGCTGCTTCTGACTGGATTCTACTATCAGCCACCCGTTTCACCGAGATGCCTACCGGGTCCGCAAGCTGCCACCACTGACTGGATTCTTGACCCCTGCAACCGTTGTACAGATTACCTCTGCGCACCGTAGCCGTTTTAGGAGGCGTCCAACCTTCTAACCTGGCAACACGCGACAATATCAGCTGATCAGGACACCTACATAAGGCGTGCGGATTTCACCGTCCACTTGGGCCACGCCACAGCTGAAGAAATGCCACGCACCTCACAGTTCGTGCTGTTTCAGGCGCTGCTGCTGACCGGATTCTACTATGAGGAACCCGTTTCACCGAGATGCCTACGGGATCCGCAAGCTGCCACCGCTGACTGTATTTTTGACCCCTGAAACCGTTTCACAGATTACCTGTGCGCACCGCAGCCGTTTTTGGAGGCGTCACACCTTCTAACCTCGCAACACGCAACAATATCAGCTGATCAGGACACCTACATAAGGCGTGCGGATTTCATCATCCTCTTGGTCCACAGCACTACTGAAAAAATAGACAGTTTTAGCTGTGCGTACGCAAAGAGTTAGCGTACGCGAGGAGTTTGCGGGGACGGTAGTGCGCATGCGCAGAACGCAAGCTCAAGCCTTGCGTCTTGCGTACGGTAGCCTTGCGTACGGTAGCCAGCGGAGTTTGCGTTGCGGCGCTTGCGTGGCTTTCGTACGCTAACTTTGACAAGATGGCGGCGCCCTGCTCGCCCGCTTCGGAATAAATACATGTCGCCGCTGGATTCTTCGACGCAATAGCTCGCTCAAATGGTAGCGGTTCGCTTTTATTTCGCCTAATCTTGCCCACACGTAGTGGTATAAGCGATAACTAGCCCCTGTTTTTCAGATAATTTGGCGATCTTCAAGCTCCTAGGCCTAACTATATTCAGTGTGTTTTCCTCGTAGCAACGACACCTGGCGAAGCAGTTTTGTAACTTTTAGCCAGATCTTGCATTTTCTTCGGTTTGCATAGTTTTTCTTCTTGGAACAAAAAAGGCTCCCAATGCACTCACAGTAGTTATCAGTAATCACGGATGAAATTTTCTTCAACCGAGCGTTGATGTGGTTTGACTTCTTGTCACAAGATGGCGCCACGTGCGCCTGAGGGACGCTACGGCACGGTCAGCTAAAACTATACTTCGGAGCGGACAGCGTAACGCACGCAGCGCCGTCGCTCTTTGGGTACGCTAGCACTTGCGTACGCACAGCTAAAACTGTCTAATGACACGCCGCTAACCGTTCATTCTGTTTCAGACGCTGCTGCGGCCCGGATTCTACTATGAGCCACCCGTTTCACCGAGATGCCTACCGGATCCGCAAGCTGCCATAGCTGACTGGATTCTTGACCCCTGCAACCGTTGTACAGATAACCTGTGCCCACCGCAGCTGTTTTTGGAGGCGTCCAACCTTCTAACCTGGCCACACACAACAATATCAGCTCATCAGGACACCTACATAAGGCGTGCGGATTTCACCGTCCACTTGGGCCACAGCACTGCTGAAAGAATGCCACGCCGCTAACCGTTCATTCTGTTTCAGATGCTGCTGCGGCCCGGATTCTACTATGAGGAACCCGTTTCACCGAGATGCCTACCGGATCCGCAAGCTGCCACCGCTGACTGGATTCTTTAACCCTGAAACCGTTGTACAGAATACCTGTGCGCACCGCAGCCGCTTTTAGAGGCGTCCACCCTTTTAGCCTGGCAACACGCAACAATATCAGCTGATCAGGACAACTACATATTGCGTGCGGATTTCACCGTTCACTTGGGCCACAGCACTACTGAAAAAACGACACGCCGCTAACCGTTCATTCTGTTTCAGATGCTGCTGCGGCCCGGATTCTACTATGAGCACCCCGTTTCACCGAGATGCCTACCGGATCCGCAAGCTGCCACAGCTGACTGGATTCTTGACCCCTGCAACCGTTGTACAGAAAACCTGTGCGCACCGCAGCTGTTTTTGGAGGCGTCCAACCTTCTAACCTGGCCACACGCAGCAATATCAGCTCATCAGGACACCTACATAAGGCGTGCAGATTTCACGGTCCACTTGGGCCACTGCACTGCTAAAAAATGCCACGCCGCCAACCGTTCATTCTCTTTCAGGCGCTGCTGCTGACTGGATTCTACTATCAGCCACCCGTTTCACCGAGATGCCTACCGGATCCACAAGGTGCCACCGCTGACGGGATCCTTTAACCCTGAAACCGTTCTACAGAATACCTGTGCGCATCGCAGCCGTTTTTGGAGGCGTCGTACCTTCTGACCTGGCAACACGCAACAATAGCAGCTGGTCAGGACACCTACATAATGCGTGCGGATTTCACCGTCCACTTGGGCCACGGCACAGGTGAAGAAATGCCACGCACCTCAGCGTTCGTGCTGTTTCAGGCACTGCTGCTGACCGGATTCTATTATCAGCCACCCGTTTCACCGAGATGCCTACCGGATCCGCAAGCTGCCTCCGCTGACTGGATTCTTGACCCCTGCAACCGTTTCACAGATTACCTGTGCGCACCGCAGCCGTTCTTGTAGGCTTCCAACCTTCTGACCTAGCAACACTCAACAATAGCAGCTGGTCAGTACTCCTACATAAGGCGTGCGGAGTTCACCGTCCACTTGGGCAACGGCAGAGCTGAAGAAATCCGAGGCACCCCATCGTACGTGCTGTTTCAGGAGCTGCTGCTGACCGGATTCTACTATCAGCCACCCGTTTCACCGAGATGCCTACCTGGTCCGCAAGCTGCCACCGCTGACTGGATTCTTGACCCCTGCCACCGTTGTACAGATTACCTCTGCGCACCGTAGCCGTTTTAGGAGGCGCCCAACCTTCTAACCTGGCAACACGCGACAATATCAGCTGATCAGGACACCTACATAAGGCGTGCGGATTTCACCGTCCACTTGGGCCACAGCACTGCTGAAAGAATGCCACGCCGCTAACCGTTCATTCTGTATCAGGCGCTGCTGCGGACCAGATTCTACTATCAGCCACCCGTTTCACCGAGATGCCTAGCGAATCCGCAAGCTGTCACCGCTGACTGGATTTTTTACCGCTGCAACCGTTGTACAGATTACCTGTGCGCACCGCTGCCGTTTTAGGAGGCGTCATACTTTCTGACCTGGCAACACGCAACAATAGCAGCTAGACAGGACACCTACATAAGGCGTGCGGATTTCACCGTCCACTTGGGCCACGGCACAGCTGAAGAAATGCAACGAACCTCACCGTTTGGGCAGTTTCAGGCGCTGCTGCTGACCGGATTCTACTATCAGCCACCCGTTTCTCCGAGATGCCTACCGGATCCGCAAGCTGCCTCCGCGGACTGAATTCTTGACCCCTGAAACCGTTTTACAGATTACCTGTGCGCACCGTAGCCGTTTTAGGAGGCGACCAACCTTCTAACCTTGCAACACGCGACAATATCAGCTGATCAGGACACCTACATAAGGCGTGCGGATTTCACCGTCCACTTGGACCACGCCACCGCTGAAGAAATGCCACGCACCTCACAGTTCGTGCTGTTTCAGGCGCTGCTGCTGACCGGATTCTACTATCTGCCACCCGTTTCACCGAGATGCCTACCGGATCCGCAAGCTGCCTCCGCTGACTGGATTCTTGACCCCTGAAACCGTTTCACAGATTACCTGTGCGCACCGCAGCCGTTTTTGGAGGCGTCACACCTTCTAACCTCGCAACACGCAACAATATGAGCTGATCAGGACACCTACATAAGGCGTGCGGATTTCACCGTCTACTTGGGCCAGAGCACTGCTGAAAGAATGCCACGCCGCTAACCGTTCATTCTGTATCAGGCGCTGCTGCGGACCGGATTTTACTATCAGCCACCCGTTTCACCGAGATGCCTACCGGATCCGCAAGCTGCCACCGCTGACTGGATTCTTTAACCCTGAAACCGTTGTACAGAATACCTGTGCGCACCGCAGCCGCTTTTAGAGGCGTCCACCCTTTTAGCCTGGCAACACGCAACAATATCAGCTGATCAGGACAACTACATATTGCGTGCGGATTTCACCGTTCACTTGGGCCACAGCACTACTGAAAAAACGACACGCCGCTAACCGTTCATTCTGTTTCAGATGCTGCTGCGGCCCGGATTCTACTATGAGCACCCCGTTTCACCGAGATGCCTACCGGATCCGCAAGCTGCCACAGCTGACTGGATTCTTGACCCCTGCAACCGTTGTACAGAAAACCTGTGCGCACCGCAGCTGTTTTTGGAGGCGTCCAACCTTCTAACCTGGCCACACGCAGCCATATCAGCTCATCAGGACACCTACATAAGGCGTGCAGATTTCACGGTCCACTTGGGCCACTGCACTGCTAAAAAATGCCACGCCGCCAACCGTTCATTCTCTTTCAGGCGCTGCTGCTGACTGGATTCTACTATCAGCCACCCGTTTCACCGAGATGCCTACCGGATCCACAAGGTGCCACCGCTGACGGGATCCTTTAACCCTGAAACCGTTCTACAGAATACCTGTGCGCATCGCAGCCGTTTTTGGAGGCGTCGTACCTTCTGACCTGGCAACACGCAACAATAGCAGCTGGTCAGGACACCTACATAATGCGTGCGGATTTCACCGTCCACTTGGGCCACGGCACAGGTGAAGAAATGCCACGCACCTCAGCGTTCGTGCTGTTTCAGGCACTGCTGCTGACCGGATTCTATTATCAGCCACCCGTTTCACCGAGATGCCTACCGGATCCGCAAGCTGCCTCCGCTGACTGGATTCTTGACCCCTGCAACCGTTTCACAGATTACCTGTGCGCACCGCAGCCGTTCTTGTAGGCTTCCAACCTTCTGACCTAGCAACACTCAACAATAGCAGCTGGTCAGTACTCCTACATAAGGCGTGCGGAGTTCACCGTCCACTTGGACAACGGCAGAGCTGAAGAAATCCGAGGCACCCCATCGTACGTGCTGTTTCAGGAGCTGCTGCTGACCGGATTCTACTATCAGCCACCCGTTTCACCAAGATGCCTACCGGGTCCGCAAGCTGCCACCGCTGACTGGATTCTTGACCCCTGCCACCGTTGTACAGATTACCTCTGCGCACCGTAGCCGTTTTAGGAGGCGCCCAACCTTCTAACCTGGCAACACGCGACAATATCAGCTGATCAGGACACCTACATAAGGCGTGCGGATTTCACCGTCCACTTGGGCCACAGCACTGCTGAAAGAATGCCACGCCGCTAACCGTTCATTCTGTATGAGGCGCTGCTGCGGACCAGATTCTACTATCAGCCACCCGTTTCACCGAGATGCCTAGCGAATCCGCAAGCTGTCACCGCTGACTGGATTTTTTACCGCTGCAACCGTTGTACAGATTACCTGTGCGCACCGCTGCCGTTTTAGGAGGCGTCATACTTTCTGACCTGGCAACACGCAACAATAGCAGCTAGACAGGACACCTACATAAGGCGTGCGGATTTCACCGTCCACTTGGGCCACGGCACAGCTGAAGAAATGCAACGAACCTCACCGTTTGGGCAGTTTCAGGCGCTGCTGCTGACCGGATTCTACTATCAGCCACCCGTTTCTCCGAGATGCCTCCGGATCCGCAAGCTGCCTCCGCGGACTGAATTCTTGACCCCTGAAACCGTTTTACAGATTACCTGTGCGCACCGTAGCCGTTTTAGGAGGCGACCAACCTTCTAACCTTGCAACACGCGACAATATCAGCTGATCAGGACACCTACATAAGGCGTGCGGATTTCACCGTCCACTTGGACCACGCCACCGCTGAAGAAATGCCACGCACCTCACAGTTCGTGCTGTTTCAGGCGCTGCTGCTGACCGGATTCTACAATCAGCCACCCGTTTCACCGAGATGCCGACCGGGTCCGTAAGCTGCCACCGCTGAAAGGATTCTTGACCCCATGCAACCTTTGCACATAGTACCTGTGCGCACCGCAGCCGTTTTTTGCAGGCGTCCAACCTTCTGACCTGGCAACACGCAACAATAGCAGCTGGTCAGGACACCTACATAGGCGTGCGGGTTTCACCGTCCACTTGGACCACTGCACAGCTGAAGAAATGCGAGGCACCTCACCATACGTGCTGTTAAAGGCGCTGCTGCTGACCGGATTTTACTATCAGCCACCCGTTTCACCGAGATGCCTACCAGATCCGCAAGCTGCCACCGCTGACAGGATTCTTGACCCCTGCAACCGTTGTACCAATTACATGTGCGCACCGCAGCCGTTTTTGGAGGCGTCCAACCTTCTAACCTGGCAATACGCAACAATATCAGCTGATCAGGACACCTACATATTGCGTGCGGATTTCACCGTCCACTTGGGCCACAGCACTACTGAAAAAATGACACGCCTCTAACCGTTCATTCTGTTTCAGGCGCTGCTGCGGACCGGATTTTACTACCAGCCACCCATTTAACCGAGATGCCTACCGTATCCGCAAGCTGCCACCGCTGACTGCATTCTTGACCTCTGCAATCGTTGAACAGATAACCTGTGCGCAACACAGCCGTTTTTTGAAGCGTCCAACCTTCTAACCTCGCCATACGCAACAATATCAGCTGATCAGGACACGTACATAAGGCGTGCGGATTTCACCGTCCACTTGGGCCACAGCACTTCTGAAAAAATGTCACGCCGCTAACCGTTCATTCTCGTTCAGGCGCTGCTGCTGACCGGATTCTACTATCAGCCACCCGTTTCACCGAGATTCCTACCGGATCCGCAAGCTGCCACCGCTGACTGGATTCTTTACCCCTGCAACCGTTGCACAGATTACCTGTGCGCACCGCAGCCGTTTTTGGAGGCGTCCAACCTTCTAACCTAGCAACACGCAACAATATCAACTGATAAGGACACCTATCTAAGGCGTGCGGATTTCGCCGTCCACTTGGGCCACAGCACTACTGAAAAAATGACACGCCGCTAACCGTTCGTTCGGTTTCAGACGCCGCTGCGGCCCAGATTCTACTATGAGCCACCCGTTTCACCAAGATGCCTACCGGATCCTCAAGCTGCCACAGCTGACTGGATTCTTGAACGCTGCAACCGTTGAACCGATATCCTGCGCGCACCACAGCCGCTTTCGGAGGCGTCCAACCTTCTAACCTGGCCACACGCAACAATATCAGCTGATCAGGACACCTACATAAGGCGTGCGGATTTCACCGTCCACTTGGGCCACTGCACTGCTAAAAAAATGCCACGCCGCTAACCATTCATTCTCTTTCAGGCGCTGCTGCTGACCGGATTTTACTATCAGCCACCCGTTTAACCGAGATGCCTACCGGATCCGCAAGCTGCCACAACTGACTGGATTCTTCACCCCTGCAACCGTTGTACAGATCACCTGTGCGCACCGCAGCCGTTTTTGGAGACGTCTAACCTTCTTATCTGGCCACACGCTACAATATCTGCTGATCAGGACACCTACATAAGGCGTGCGGATTTCACCGTTCACTTGGGCCACGCCACAGCTGAAGAAATGCCACGCACCTCACAGTTCGTGCTGTTTCAGGCGCTGCTGCTGACCGGATTCTACTATCTGCCACCCGTTTCACCGAGATGCCTACCGGATCCGCAAGCTGCCTCCGCTGACTGGATTCTTGACCCCTGAAACCGTTTCACAGATTACCTGTGCGCACCGCAGCCGTTTTTGGAGGCGTCACACCTTCTAACCTCGCAACACGCAACAATATGAGCTGATCAGGACACCTACATAAGGCGTGCGGATTTCATCATCCTTTTTGTCCACAGCACTACTGAAAAAATGACACGCCGCTAACCGTTCATTCTGTTTCAGACGCTGCTGCGGCCCGGATTCTACTATGAGCCACCCGTTTCACCGAGATGCCTACCGGATCCGCAAGCTGCCATAGCTGACTGGATTCTTGACCCCTGCAACCGTTTCACAGATTGCCTGTGCGCACCGCAGCTGTTTTTGGAGGCGTCCAACCTTCTAACCTGGCCACACGCAACAATAGCAGCTGGACAGGACACCTACATAAGGCGTGCGGATTTCACCGTCCACTTGGGCCACGGCACAGCTGAAGAAATGCCACGAACCTGACCGTTCGTGCAGTTTCAGGCGCTGCTGAAAACCGGATTCTACTATCAGCCACCCGTTTCTCCGAGATGCCTACCGGATCCGCAAGCTGCCTCCGCGGACTGAATTCTTGACCCCTGAAACCGTTTTACAGATTACCTGTGCGCACCGTAGCCGTTTTAGGAGGCGACCAACCTTCTAACCTGGCAACACGCGAATATCAGCTGATCAGGACACCAACATAAGGCGTGCGGATTTCACAGTCCACTTGGGCCACGCCACAGCTGAAGAAATTCCACGCACCTCACAGTTCGTGCTGTTTCAGGCGCTGCTGCTGACCGGATTCTACTATCAGCCACCCGTTTCACCGAGATGCCTACCGGATCCGCAACCTGCCTCCGCTGACTGGATTCTTGACCCCTGCAACCGTTTCACAGATTACCCGTGCGCACCGCAGCCGTTTTTGGAGGCGTCACACCTTCTAACCAGGCAACACGCAACAATATCAGCTGATCAGGACACCTACATAAGGCGTGCGGATTTCACCATCCACTTGGGCCACAGCACTACTGAAAAAATGACACGCCGCTAACCGTTCATTCTGTTTCAGACGCTGCTGCGGCCCGGATACTACTATGAGCCACCCGTTTCACCGAGATGCCTACCGGATCCGCAAGCTGCCATAGCTGACTGGATTCTTGACCCCTGCAACCGTTTCACAGATTACCTGTGCGCGCCACAGCTGTTTTTGGAGGCGTCCATCCTTCTAACCTGGCCACACGCAACAATATCAGCTCATCAGGACACCTACATAAGGCGTGCAGATTTCACGGTCCACTTGGGCCACTGCACTGCTACAAAAATGCCACGCCGCTAACCGTTCATTCTGTTTCAGGCGCTGCTGCTGACTGGATTATACTATCAGCCACCCGTTTCACCGAGATGCCTACCGGATCCGCAAGCTGCCACCGCTGACTAGATTCTTTACCCTGAAACCGTTGTACAGAATACCTGTGCGCACCGCAGCCGTTTTTGGAGGCGTCGTACCTTCTGACCTGGCAACACGCAACAATAGCAGCTGGTCAAGACACCTACATAATGCGCGCGGATTTCACCGTCCACTTGGGCCACGGCACAGGTGAAGAAATGCCACGCACCTCAGCGTTCCCGCTGTTTCAGGTGCTGCTGCTGACCGGATTTTGCTATCAGCCACCCGTTTCACCGAGATTCCTACCGGATCCGCAAGCTGCCACCGCTGACTGCATTCTTGACCCCTGCAACCGTTGTGCCAATTACCTGTGCGCACCGCAGCCGTTTTTGGTGGCGTCCAACCTTCTAACCTGGCAACACGCAACAATATCAGCTGATCAGGACAGCTACATATTGCGTGCGGATTTCACCGTTCACTTGGGCCACATCACTACTGAAAAAATGACACGCCGCTAACCGTTCATTCTGTTTCAGGCGCTGCTGCGCACCGGATTTTACTACCAGCCACCCATTTAACCGAGATGCCTACCGGATCCGCAAGCTGCCACCGCTGACTGGATTCTTGACCGCTGCAACCGTTGTACCAATTACCTGTGCGCACCACAGCCGTTTTTGGTGGCGTCCAACCTTCTAACCTGGCCACACGCAAGAATATCAGCTGATCAAGACACCTACATAAGGCGTGCAGATTTCACAGTCCACTTGGGCCACTGCACTGCTAAAAAAATGCCACGCCGCTAACCGTTCATTCTCTTTCAGGCGTTGCTGCTGACTGGATTCTACTATGAGCAACCCGTTTCACCGAGATGCCTACCGGGTCCGCAAGCTGCCACCACTGACTAGATTCGTGACCCCCGCAATCGTTGCACAGATTACCTGTGCGCACCGCAACCGTTCTTGTAGGCGTCCTACCTTCTGACCTAGCAACACTCAACAATAGCAGCTGGTCAGTACACCTACATAAGGCGTGCGGAGTTCACCGTCCACTTGGGCAACGGCAGAGCTGAAGAAATCCGAGGCACCCCGTCGTACGTGCTGTTTCAGGCGCTGCTGCTCACCGGATTCTACTATCAGCCACCAGTTTCACCGAGATGCCTACCGGATCCGCAACCTGCCTCCGCTGACTGGAATCTTGACCCCTGCAACCGTTTCACAGATTACCTGTGCGCACCGCAGCCGTTTTTGGAGGTGTCACACCTTCTAACCTGGCAACACGCAACAATATCAGCTGATCAGGACATCTACATAAGGCGTGCGGATTTCACCATCCACTTGGGCCACAGCACTACTGAAAAAATGACACGCCGCTAACCGTTCATTCTGTTTCAGACGCTGCTGCGGCCCGGATTCTACTATGAGCCACCCGTTTCACCGAGATGCCTACCGGATCCGCAAGCTGCCATAGCTGACTGGATTCTTGACCCCTGCAACCGTTGTACAGATAACCTGTGCGCACCGCAGCTGTTTTTGGAGGCGTCCAACCTTCTAACCTGGCCACACGCAACAATATCAGCTCATCAGGACACCTACATAATGCGTGCAGATTTCACGGTCCACTTGGGCCACTGCACTGCTACAAAAATGCCACGCCGCTAACCGTTCATTCGCTTTCAGGCGCTGCTGCTGACTGGATTCTACTATCGGCCACCCGTTCCACCGAGATGCCTACCGGATCCGCAAGCTGCGACCGCTGACTGGATTTTTGACCGCTGCAACCGTTGTACAGATTACCTGTGCGCACCGTAGCCGTTTTAGGAGGCGACCAACCTTCTAAACTGGCAACACGCGACAATATTAGCTGATCAGGATACCTACATAAGGCGTGCGGATTTCACAGTCCACTTGGGCCACAGCACTACTGAAAAAATGACACGCCGCTAACCGTTCATTCTGTTTCAGATGCTGCTGCGGCGCGGATTCTACTATGAGCAACCCGTTTCACCGAGATGCCTACGGGATCCGCAAGCTGCCACCGCTGACTGGATTTTTGACCGCTGCAACCGTTGTACAAATTACCTGTGCGCACCGCAGCCGTTTTGGGAGGCGTCCAACCTTCTAACCTGGCAACACGCAACAATATCAGCAGATCAGGACACCTACCTAAGGCGTGCGGATTTCACAGTCCACTTGGGCCACGCCACCGCTGAAGAAATGCCACGCACCTCACAGTTCGTGCTGTTTCAGGCCCTGCTGCCGACCGTATTCTACTATGAGCCACCCGTTTAATAGAGATGCCTACCGGATCCGCAAGCTGCCACAGCTGACTGGATTCTTCACCCCTGCAACCGTTGTACACATAACCTGTGCGCACCGCAGCCGTTTCTGGAAGCGTCCAACCTTCTGACCTGGCCACACGCTACAATATAAGCTGATCAGGACACTTACATAAGGCGTGCGGATTTCACCGTCTACTTGGGCCAGAGCACTGCTGAAAGAGTGCCACGCTGCTAACCGTTCATTCTGTATCAGGCGCTCCTGCGGACCGGATTTTACAATCAGCCACCCGTTTCACCGAGATGCCTACTGGATCCGCAAGCTGCCACCGCTGACTGGATTCTTTAACCCTGAAACCGTTGTACAGAATACCTGTGCGCACCGCAGCCGGAGGCGTCGTACCTTCTGACCTGGCAACACGCAAAAATAGCAGCTGGTCAGGACACCTACATAATGCGTGCGGATTTCACCGTCCACTTGGGCCACGGCACAGGTGAAGAAATTCCACGCACCTCAGCGTTCGTGCTGTTTCAGGCGCTGCTGCTGACCGGATTCTACTATCAGCCACCCGTTTCGCTGAGATGCCTACCGGATCCGCAATCTGCCACTTCTGACTGCATTCTTGACCCCTGCAACCGTTGTACCAATTACCTGTGCGCACCGCAGCCGTTCCTGTAGGCGTCCAACCTTCTAACCTGCAACACGCAACAATATCAGGTGATCAGGACACCTACATAAGGCGTGCGGATTTCACCGTCCACTTGGGCCACGGCACAGGTGAAGAAATGCCACGCACCTCAGCGTTCGTGCTGTTTCATGCGCTGCTGCTGACCGGATTCTACTATCAGCCACCCGTTTCACCGAGATGCCTACCGGATCCGCAATCTGCCACTTCTGACTGCATTCTTGACCCCTGCAACCGTTGTACCAATTACCTGTGCGCACCGCAGCCGTTTTTGGAGGCGTCCAACCTTCTAACCTGGCAACACGCAACAATATCAGCTCATCAAGACACCCACATAAGGCGTGCAGATTTCACGGTCCACCTGGGCCACTGCACTGCTAAAAAAATGCCACGCCGCTAACCGTTCATTCTCTTTCAGGCGCTGCTTCTGACTGGATTCTACTATCAGCCACCCGTTTCACCGAGATGCCTACCGGGTCCGCAAGCTGCCACCACTGACTGGATTCTTGACCCCTGCAACCGTTGTACAGATTACCTCTGCGCACCGTAGCCGTTTTAGGAGGCGTCCAACCTTCTAACCTGGCAACACGCGACAATATCAGCTGATCAGGACACCTACATAAGGCGTGCGGATTTCACCGTCCACTTGGGCCACGCCACAGCTGAAGAAATGCCACGCACCTCACAGTTCGTGCTGTTTCAGGCGCTGCTGCTGACCGGATTCTACTATGAGGAACCCGTTTCACCGAGATGCCTACGGGATCCGCAAGCTGCCACCGCTGACTGTATTTTTGACCCCTGAAACCGTTTCACAGATTACCTGTGCGCACCGCAGCCGTTTTTGGAGGCGTCACACCTTCTAACCTCGCAACACGCAACAATATCAGCTGATCAGGACACCTACATAAGGCGTGCGGATTTCATCATCCTCTTGGTCCACAGCACTACTGAAAAAATAGACAGTTTTAGCTGTGCGTACGCAAAGAGTTAGCGTACGCGAGGAGTTTGCGGGGACGGTAGTGCGCATGCGCAGAACGCAAGCTCAAGCCTTGCGTCTTGCGTACGGTAGCCTTGCGTACGGTAGCCAGCGGAGTTTGCGTTGCGGCGCTTGCGTGGCTTTCGTACGCTAACTTTGACAAGATGGCGGCGCCCTGCTCGCCCGCTTCGGAATAAATACATGTCGCCGCTGGATTCTTCGACGCAATAGCTCGCTCAAATGGTAGCGGTTCGCTTTTATTTCGCCTAATCTTGCCCACACGTAGTGGTATAAGCGATAACTAGCCCCTGTTTTTCAGATAATTTGGCGATCTTCAAGCTCCTAGGCCTAACTATATTCAGTGTGTTTTCCTCGTAGCAACGACACCTGGCGAAGCAGTTTTGTAACTTTTAGCCAGATCTTGCATTTTCTTCGGTTTGCATAGTTTTTCTTCTTGGAACAAAAAAGGCTCCCAATGCACTCACAGTAGTTATCAGTAATCACGGATGAAATTTTCTTCAACCGAGCGTTGATGTGGTTTGACTTCTTGTCACAAGATGGCGCCACGTGCGCCTGAGGGACGCTACGGCACGGTCAGCTAAAACTATACTTCGGAGCGGACAGCGTAACAAACGCAGCGCCGTCGCTCTTTGGGTACGCTAGCACTTGCGTACGCACAGCTAAAACTGTCTAATGACACGCCGCTAACCGTTCATTCTGTTTCAGACGCTGCTGCGGCCCGGATTCTACTATGAGCCACCCGTTTCACCGAGATGCCTACCGGATCCGCAAGCTGCCATAGCTGACTGGATTCTTGACCCCTGCAACCGTTGTACAGATAACCTGTGCCCACCGCAGCTGTTTTTGGAGGCGTCCAACCTTCTAACCTGGCCACACACAACAATATCAGCTCATCAGGACACCTACATAAGGCGTGCGGATTTCACCGTCCACTTGGGCCACAGCACTGCTGAAAGAATGCCACGCCGCTAACCGTTCATTCTGTTTCAGATGCTGCTGCGGCCCGGATTCTACTATGAGGAACCCGTTTCACCGAGATGCCTACGGGATCCGCAAGCTGCCACCGCTGACTGGATTTTTGACCGCTGCAACCGTTGTACAAATTACCTGTGCGCACCGCAGCCGTTTTTGGAGGCGGCATACCTTCTGACCTGGCAACACGCAACAATAGCAGCTGGACAGGACACCTACATAAGGCGTGCGGATTTCACAGTCCACTTGGGCCACGCCACCGCTGAAGAAATGCCACGCACCTCACAGTTCGTGCTGTTTCAGGCGCTGCTGCTGACCGGATTCTACTATCAGCCTCCCGTTTCACCGAGATGCCTACCGGATCCACAAGCTGCCACCGCTGACTGGATTCTTCACCCCTGCAACCGTTGTACAGATAACCTGTGCGCGCAACAGCCGTTTCTGGAGGCGTCCAACCTTCTGACCTGGCCACACGCTACAATATAAGCTGATCAGGACACCTACATAAGGCGTGCGGATTTCACCGTCTACTTGGGCCAGAGCACTGCTGAAAGAATGCCACGCCGCTAACCGTTCATTCTGTATCAGGCGCTGCTGCGGACCGGATTTTACTATCAGCCACCCGTTTCACCAAGATGCCTACCGGATCCGCAAGCTGCCACCGCTGACTGGATTCTTTAACCCTGAAACCGTTGTACAGAATACCTGTGCGCACCGCAGCCGCTTTTAGAGGCGTCCACCCTTTTAGCCTGGCAACACGCAACAATATCAGCTGATCAGGACAACTACATATTGCGTGCGGATTTCACCGTTCACTTGGGCCACAGCACTACTGAAAAAACGACACGCCGCTAACCGTTCATTCTGTTTCAGATGCTGCTGCGGCCCGGATTCTACTATGAGCACCCCGTTTCACCGAGATGCCTACCGGATCCGCAAGCTGCCACCGCTGACTGGATTCTTGACCCCTGCAACCGTTGTACAGAAAACCTGTGCGCACCGCAGCTGTTTTTGGAGGCGTCCAACCTTCTAACCTGGCCACACGCAGCAATATCAGCTCATCAGGACACCTACATAAGGCGTGCAGATTTCACGGTCCACTTGGGCCACTGCACTGCTAAAAAATGCCACGCCGCCAACCGTTCATTCTCTTTCAGGCGCTGCTGCTGACTGGATTCTACTATCAGCCACCCGTTTCACCGAGATGCCTACCGGATCCACAAGGTGCCACCGCTGACGGGATCCTTTAACCCTGAAACCGTTCTACAGAATACCTGTGCGCATCGCAGCCGTTTTTGGAGGCGTCGTACCTTCTGACCTGGCAACACGCAACAATAGCAGCTGGTCAGGACACCTACATAATGCGTGCGGATTTCACCGTCCACTTGGGCCACGGCACAGGTGAAGAAATGCCACGCACCTCAGCGTTCGTGCTGTTTCAGGCACTGCTGCTGACCGGATTCTATTATCAGCCACCCGTTTCACCGAGATGCCTACCGGATCCGCAAGCTGCCTCCGCTGACTGAATTCTTGACCCCTGCAACCGTTTCACAGATTACCTGTGCGCACCGCAGCCGTTCTTGTAGGCTTCCAACCTTCTGACCTAGCAACACTCAACAATAGCAGCTGGTCAGTACTCCTACATAAGGCGTGCGGAGTTCACCGTCCACTTGGGCAACGGCAGAGCTGAAGAAATCCGAGGCACCCCATCGTACGTGCTGTTTCAGGAGCTGCTGCTGACCGGATTCTACTATCAGCCACCCGTTTCACCGAGATGCCTACCGGGTCCGCAAGCTGCCACCGCTGACTGGATTCTTGACCCCTGCCACCGTTGTACAGATTACCTCTGCGCACCGTAGCCGTTTTAGGAGGCGCCCAACCTTCTAACCTGGCAACACGCGACAATATCAGCTGATCAGGACACCTACATAAGGCGTGCGGATTTCACCGTCCACTTGGGCCACAGCACTGCTGAAAGAATGCCACGCCGCTAACCGTTCATTCTGTATCAGGCGCTGCTGCGGACCAGATTCTACTATCAGCCACCCGTTTCACCGAGATGCCTAGCGAATCCGCAAGCTGTCACCGCTGACTGGATTTTTTACCGCTGCAACCGTTGTACAGATTACCTGTGCGCACCGCTGCCGTTTTAGGAGGCGACCAACCTTCTAACCTGGCAACACGCGACAATATCAGCTGATCAGGACACCTACATAAGGCGTGCGGATTTCACCGTCCACTTGGACCACGCCACCGCTGAAGAAATGCCACGCACCTCACAGTTCGTGCTGTTTCAGGCGCTGCTGCTGACCGGATTCTACAATCAGCCACCCGTTTCACCGAGATGCCGTCCGGGTCCGTAAGCTGCCACCGCTGAAAGGATTCTTGACCCCATGCAACCTTTGCACATAGTACCTGTGCGCACCGCAGCCGTTTTTTGCAGGCGTCCAACCTTCTGACCTGGCAACACGCAACAATAGCAGCTGGTCAGGACACCTACATAGGCGTGCGGGTTTCACCGTCCACTTGGACCACTGCACAGCTGAAGAAATGCGAGGCACCTCACCATACGTGCTGTTAAAGGCGCTGCTGCTGACCGGATTTTACTATCAGCCACCCGTTTCACCGAGATGCCTACCAGATCCGCAAGCTGCCACCGCTGACAGGATTCTTGACCCCTGCAACCGTTGTACCAATTACATGTGCGCACCGCAGCCGTTTTTGGAGGCGTCCAACCTTCTAACCTGGCAATACGCAACAATATCAGCTGATCAGGACACCTACATATTGCGTGCGGATTTCACCGTCCACTTGGGCCACAGCACTACTGAAAAAATGACACGCCTCTAACCGTTCATTCTGTTTCAGGCGCTGCTGCGGACCGGATTTTACTACCAGCCACCCATTTAACCGAGATGCCTACCGTATCCGCAAGCTGCCACCGGTGACTGCATTCTTGACCTCTGCAATCGTTGAACAGATAACCTGTGCGCAACACAGCCGTTTTTTGAAGCGTCCAACCTTCTAACCTCGCCACACGCAACAATATCAGCTGATCAGGACACGTACATAAGGCGTGCGGATTTCACCGTCCACTTGGGCCACAGCACTTCTGAAAAAATGTCACGCCGCTAACCGTTCATTCTCGTTCAGGCGCTGCTGCTGACCGGATTCTACTATCAGCCACCCGTTTCACCGAGATTCCTACCGGATCCGCAAGCTGCCACCGCTGACTGGATTCTTTACCCCTGCAACCGTTGCACAGATTACCTGTGCGCACCGCAGCCGTTTTTGGAGGCGTCCAACCTTCTAACCTAGCAACACGCAACAATATCAACTGATAAGGACACCTATCTAAGGCGTGCGGATTTCGCCGTCCACTTGGGCCACAGCACTACTGAAAAAATGACACGCCGCTAACCGTTCGTTCTGTTTCAGACGCCGCTGCGGCCCAGATTCTACTATGAGCCACCCGTTTCACCAAGATGCCTACCGGATCCGCAAGCTGCCACAGCTGACTGGATTCTTGACCGCTGCAACCGTTGAACCGATATCCTGCGCGCACCACAGCCGTTTTCGGAGGCGTCCAACCTTCTAACCTGGCCACACGCAACAATATCAGCTGATCAGGACACCTACATAAGGCGTGCGGATTTCACCGTCCACTTGGGCCACTGCACTGCTAAAAAAATGCCACGCCGCTAACCATTCATTCTCTTTAAGGCGCTGCTGCTGACCGGCATCTACTATAAGCCACCCGTTTCACCGAGATGCCTACCGGGTCCGTAAGCTGCCACCGCTGAAAGGATTCTTGACCCCCTGCAACCGTTGCACAGATTACCTGTGCGCACCGCAGCCGTTTTTTGTAGGCGTCCAACCTTCTGACCTGGCAACACGCAACAATATCAGCTGATAAGGACACCTACATAAGGCGTGCGGATTTCACCGTCCACTTGGACCACTGAACAGCTGAAGAAATGCGAGGCACCTCACCGTACGTGCTGTTTCAGGCGCTGCTGCTGACCGGATTCTACTATCAGCCACCCGTTTCACCGAGATGCCTACCGGGTCCGCAAGCTGCCACCGCTGACTGGATTCTTGACCCCTGCAACCGTTGTACAGATTACCTCTGCGCACCGTAGCCGTTTTAGGAGGCGTCCAACCTTCTAACCTGGCAACACGCGACAATATCAGCTGATCAGGACACCTACATAAGGCGTGCGGATTTCACCGTCCACTTGGACCACTGAACAGCTGAAGAAATGCGAGGCACCTCACCGTACGTGCTGTTAAAGGCGCTGCTGCTGACCGGATTTTACTATCAGCCACCCGTTTAACCGAGATGCCTACCGGATCCGAGAGCTGCCACCGCTGACTGAATTCTTGACCCCTGCCACCGTTGTACAGATAACCTGTGCGCACCGCAGCCGTTTTTGGAGGCGTCGTACCTTCTGACCTGGCAACACGCAATAATAGCAGCTGGACAGGACACCTACATAATGCGTGCGGATTTCACCGTCCACTTGGGCCACGGCACAGCTGAAGAAATGCCACGAACCTCACCGTTTGTGCAGTTTCAGGCGCTGCTGCTGACCGGATTCTACTATCAGCCACCCGTTTCACCGAGATGCCTACCGGATCCGCAAGCTGCCACAACTGACTGGATTCTTGACCCCTGCAACCGTTGTACAGATCACCTGTGCGCACCGCAGCCGTTTTTGGAGACGTCCAACCTTCTTATCTGGCCACACGCAACAATATCAGCTGATCAGGACACCTACATAAGGCGTGCGGATTTCACCGTCCACTTGGGCCACAGCACTGCTGAAAAAATGCCACGCCGCTAACCGTTCATTCTCTTTCAGGCGCTGCTGCTGACCGGATTCTACTATCAGCCACCGGTATCACCGAGATGCCTACCGGATCCGCAAGCTGCCACCGCTTACTGGATTCTTGACCCCTGCATCCGTAGCACAGTTTACCTGTGCGCACCTCAGCCGTTTTTGTAGGAGTTGAGTTTCCCCTTCCGGTGGCGATGAGAGGAAACTACTTGATGATGAAATCGGGGTTTCTTGATGACCCGGTGGTTCTACTCGCAAACAATCATATTAGTCAAGGAAAGGAGAAGGTTAACTATTTATTTACAACATAGGTAAAAAAACGAGAAGAAACAAAGCAAGGAGAAAACTATTTACATGACTAAATCGTGGATGAGACGAATTCAGCCCCCGCTCAACCCAGAGCGCTTGGTTTTAAACCCTCTGTCTCCGCCCTTAGCGGGGACAGCAACCAATAAGATAACCAACGACCCATCTCGCCAATCAGTGGTTAGGGAAAGGAAAATAAGGTCCGCCCACTGATCAGAGATTGGGGAAAAAGTTCTGATTAAAACATTTGGGAAGGAGGTTTCAAATAACCACACAAACCACACAAATGCGACTTCCGTTCCCCACGCCACCCACGGCACCACAGATGCTAGAAACATGTGCCGACGAGGCGATGACTCAGGTTGTTGACAGCAATAAAGAGAACACAGTCGTTAAGGGTATAATCCGTTTCGTGGTCACCCAGCACTCGGTCCCCACCCAGCTGTATCTCTCCCGCATCGCCGAAGTCTCGTCACCCCTTTACGACGCACACATGTCGGCAGCTGTATCTGGTTAGGCTTTTTCAAGACGGATTATGCCCGAGGCGGCGCGGGTAAACAAGGACGTCCGCTGCAAGACGGAGGAAGTAGGAACCAGACGGCTCCCTTTGATGCGGCATGCAGCGCCGACACTGGCGCGGCCTTTCTCAGTCTTCGTTCGAAGAACGGTCAGCGAACTCCACACCTCCCAACCAAGAATGTCAAGCGGACACTTGCTATCAGTGTGACATAAAAGTTCAGTCATAATTTGCCGGAACACAAAAAAAATCACACAACCGTGCACACACACACGCATATTGTGGTTAATTCAATCCGCACACAGTGGTAGAACACCAGTCTGCACATTCCAGAACTTGCCATGTCCGTTCTCTGAAGGCTAACTGCCAAACTAGCCTTCACTTTCCTGCGTGACTGCCGCAGTAAGCTGACTAGTTACCCTAAAAAAATTACACCTACTATTTAATCACTCGTTTGCGGCTATAGCAGAGGAAACTGACGCAAACACACATCAAAAAATTATCCTAATGTCATTGTTCCTTGCATTCTAGACGAGAGAGCGCATCAGCGCACTTGTTTAGTGACCCTTTAATATGCACGACCTCTAGGTCATACTTTTGTAATGCAAGCGACCAACGCATCAACCGCGCAGTAGTGGGCGCTGAACGGGTCAGGTACGTGAGCGGGTTGTGGTCTGTTGCGACCTTCACTTTAACCGCAAATAACCAAGTATCCAGTTTCCCCAGTGCCCACACGACTGCACAAGCTTCTCTTTCGATTGCCGACCATTTGGTCTGAGCAGGGGTCAATTTCTTGCTCAGAAATGCAATCGGCTTCGGTTCCCCCTCAACAGACTGCGACAGACATGACCCTATCGCCACCTCCGAGGCATCCGTTGTGGGAAGGAACTCCTGGTTTCGATCAGGTGCGACCAGCTCCGGCAACAACGCCAGTACCCTTTTCACCTCACCAAACGCTTCCTCGGCCTTCTCATTCCAGGGAATGACATTCGGGACCCGCCTGTTGGTGAGGTCCGTCAATGGGCGAACTACCTTTGAATACTCCGGTACATATTCTCGGTAGTAGTTAAAGAGGCCCAATACGCTACGCAGCTCCTTCCTTGCTTTGTTTCTTCTCGTTTTTTTACCAATGTTGTAAATAAATAGTAAACCTTCTCCTTTCCTTGAGTAATGTGAATGTTTGCGAGTAGAACCACCGGGTCATCAAGAAACCCCGATTTCATCAAGTAGTTTCCTCTCATCGCCACCGGAAGTTTCTTGCGCAGAAATGCAATCGGATTCTGTTCCCCCTCAACAGACTGCGACAGACATGCTCCTATCGCCACCTCCGAGGCATCCGTTGTGAGAAGGAACTCCTGGTTTTGATCAGGTGCGACCAGCTCCGGCAACAACGCCAGTACCCTTTTCACCTCACCAAACGCTTCCTCGGCCTTCTCATTCCAGGGAATGACATTCGGGACCCGCCTGTTGGTGAGGTCCGTCAATGGGCGAACTACCTTTGAATACTCCGGTACATATTCTCGGTAGTAGTTAAAGAGGCCCAATACGCTACGCAGTTCCTTCTTTGTTTTGGGTGCTTTCAGTTTTGTGATCGCGCTTACTCTCTCTCGGTCGGGAGCATGCTTGCCTGATCCTACTACATAGCCTAGGTATTTTACCGTTCACTGTGCAAACTTGCATTTCGCAGCGTTTGCCGTTAAGCCTACTTCTCTCAGTCTCAAGTACTGCCTGTAGGTGTTTGATGTGTTCCTCCCAGGTTGCCGAAAAGATGGCGATGTCGTCAATGTACGCCATTGCATAGGAGGAATGTTCTTGTAGGATTTCGTTCATAATCTTCTGAAAAGTTGCTGCCGAGTTTCGCAACCCATATGGCATTACCTTCCATGCATAGAGTCCTTGAGGTGTTGCAAACGCGGTAAGACTCTGCGACTGTTTGTCTAAGGCGATCTGCCAGTATCCGCGAGTCATGTCCAATACCGATATGTAGCTGGCACTTGCCACTTCGTAGAGCATCTCAGTCATATTAGCCATAGGGAAGCTGTCTGATTCAGTAACTGCATCCAATTTTCGGAAATCAATACACATCCTTACTGACCCATCCTTTTTGGCTACGCATACAACTGGATGTGCGTACGAGCTGTCAACTGGATAGACGAAGTCCCATTCTAGTAGTTGTGCTACCTAACACTCTATCTCCTTTCTGAATGCGAAAGGTACCTTATACAGGCGTGACCTTTCTTGCTTGGTGTTGGGAAGCAGCGTTATTTTGTGGCAGCCCACTTTGCATCGACCTGGGCGCTCGGAAAAAAACTTCAGATGCCCCCGTTATGACTTCACAAAGCTCAAGTCTTTGTTGCTGCGTCAACGCTTTATCTGAAATCTCGAACTTTAGGGATTGGTTCCGCATTCCGCGATGTGGAGTCTCATACACCTCACCAAACTCGCTGTCCGAGTCGAAGACAACTCCCACATTCTGGGTTCGTGCTGCGTAGGGTCGCAGCCTATTTCCATGCACCCATCTGTTTCCCTCGTCAGTGTCAAGAATATAGCTGTTATCTCTCTTCCTTTCCTTTATAACAGCTGGTCCGCGCCACTTCGGCTGTAGTTTACCCACCTGGCCACTTTCTAGTATGATGACTTAATCCCCTTCTCTGAACTCTTTTGGTCTGGCCCTAAGGTTCTATTGGGCTGCATACGACCTCTGTATGGCCTCTGCCCTTTCGTCAACCCTTTTCGCGGCGTCATTCATCCGTTCCCTCAGCTCGAGCAGATAGTGAGCGGCTGGTTTATTCAGTCCCGTCGGCGGAGTCCACTCACCAGTCCACGTTTTGTGGAGGATATTGAGTGGTCCATGTGGCGCCCGCCCGAACATTAGTTCAAATGGTGATTTGCCCGTTACGTCATGCGGTACCTCCCTGTATGCCCAAAGCATGCATGGAATGTGCCGGTCCCATTCTCTCTGATGATCATGTACGACATGTCGAAGCATAGCCTTAAACGTTCCGTTCCACCTTTCCACAATCCCGTTACTCTGAGGGTGTTCCGGAGTGGAAAACCGCATCTGCACCCCCAGCCTCTGCATGAATTCTTGAGTTAATTTGGACACAAAGTTGGTTCCTTCGTCCCAGCAAATAAGTTCAGGAGTCCCATACCTAGTGAAAACCTCTATTAGGGCCTGGCACGTAGCCTTGGCTGTCAGATTTTTGAGTGGTATCACTTCTGCCCATCTCGTGCACAAATCAACGACACTCAGCGCATAGCGGTGTCCCAGTGCTGACCCGGGCTCCAATGGTCCTATACAATCGAGGAACACTACCTGAAAAGGTGTCTCTGGTCTAGTTGGCGGTGTTATCGGCACTCGATCTCGAACAGTCGTACGTGAAAACACTTGGCACGTATGACAGCTGCGGCAGTGCTCCTTCACGTCAATTACCATCGTTGGCCAAAAGAACGCACTTCTAAGCCTCTGCTTGGTTTTCTTTTCTGAAAAATGCCCTCAACTTGGTCTGTCGTGCGCCAGTTCGAGCACTTCACGTCTTCGCGGTTCTAGCAGCACTAGCTGTTTATATAACCTTCCATCAATATTTTCTTCATGGAAAAGCATCTCCTCCTGCACTACCATCCCATGACAACCTTCTCTTGCCTGTCTCCACGCTTCTCTCAAAGATAGATCGTCTCAGTTTGAAGTCTCGAACCCTCGACGTAGTTTCTGCCACTACTTCTTCCTGACCTACGGCAAAAGCTGGCACAACTATTGGCTCCGCATTCTCGTTTTCCTCGACCTCCAGTGTAATCTCTGTTTTCTCCTCTTCCAATCCATGTGCCGTGTTTACCTCTCGTTCAAGAACAGCTCTCTCTTCAGCCACTGCCACCTGCTGCTTTTCTATCCCTTCTAGCATTGCATGCGTTTAGGGTGTGAGCAACGCACCTACACCTTCGACTAGTTCTGCGGTGACTGCACATAGTATTGGCAACTGCTGATTGACTGTTTCTCCTTTCGGTGCTAAAGACATAGGCACATATATTAAGTCTGCCTCCACGATCTGTCCAAAAGCACCCCTCAGTTTTATTTTACCGGAACAGTCATTTCGACACGATAGAGGCACCGTCTCTGCCCTTTACACTGTAATCTCCGCCCCTGAATCTACACAAGCCTCTGCCTGGTTATCTCCGATTTGTAACCTTACCCTGGTAAGAGAGTGAGATTTACTCAATTGCTCAAGTTTAGCCGTCCTTTCCAGCTCGGATTCTAGCTTATCAGGAACCAACATTTGAGCTCGCGCTACTAGCTTGCTCGCGTCCTTCTTAGACTCTGCTGCGTCCTGTCTTTGCTGTGCACTTGGGCAGTGAATAGAGATGTGCCCATATTTCTTGCAGCGAAAGCACTTCGCCCCTGCGTGTCGATTTTTACCTCCGGAGTTAGGGCTTAGGATTGGCGTCAGTTTTTCTCGTTTCTCCCCACCTTGATGTGGTGGTTTAACACCTTCGAACCGCTCCCTCGGTTTGCCTACCCGTTGAATTTCCTCGAACGTCTCCGCTAATCCGGCAATCTCATCAGCCGTAAGCCAGTTCCGGTTCTCATTTTGCATGACATATGTCCTCACTTCGTCTGGCAGCACTTGTTTGAAACGATCTGCTATCATTAAGTCTTTCAAATCCTTCAGACTTTCAACCTCTCGGCTATCCACATAGTACATGAACATTGTCTCGAGCTTGGTCGGTACCTGATGCCACGAGTCACCTTGATCCTTACGTACCGCTATGAACAACCGTTTGTACTCATTCGGAGTCATTTTGAGCTCTTTTAGAACCCTTTCCTTAAGCTCCTCGTATGGCGTTAACGTTCCGTTCGACTCGCTAGCTACAAATGCCCTCATTTTCTCAGTCAGAAATGACAATAGGATAGCCTCGCAACTTTCTTTGGGAATCTTAAGGGTCTCTATCATTGTGTCTACACTTCTGAACCATGCGGGCACTATGGGTCTTTTTCTGGCATAGGAGCCAGCACCGCTGTCAGTTCTTTTGCGTACTCGCCCAACTTTGGACCTGATCGCTGTCCATGCTGCGCATCCAGTTGCGGTGGAAGTTGCCTTTGCGTCAATTTTATTTTTTCCAGTTCAATTTGGACCTTCAATTTTTCAATTTCGAACATTTGAACCTTCTGCTCTTTTTCCATTAGCAAAGCTTGCTTCATATTTCCCAGTGCCCGCTCTGTCGTTAGCACCGACTCTGATGACACGAGTTGCTCAACAGGCTCTAGACCATTCCCCCCTGCAGCATCCATCTCTGCATCAGTCATTATAGCGCTACCCTATAGCGAACGACTACTACACAGACATGGCAGTTTCGGAGAAAGCAAACAGGTGTCCTACCTCTTTCGATGCTCCGACGACCGCAGCGCTGTCAATCTCAGCGTGATGACAGCGGGCTCCCGGGAAGGTATAGACGCCCACGAGTTGCTCCTGGTCCCTCAGCAGCTCACTGCCTCGGACCTCGCTTGACTTGGTCGCTTGGTTCTCAACCTTTTCGATGTGGACGCTGGGTTCTTTTCAGCTGCTCGCTGACTCTACCCCCGATGGCTTGTCGTTGCCCGGCTCCTTCAGCTCCTCGCTGACTTGAGCCTCCGACGTCCTCTCGAACTCGACCCGTGACCTGAAGCTCTCGACGTCGTCTTTCGACGCAGCTTCACGTTTTCTCCTTTAGGACAAACAGCTTGTCCACCGACTTGTTCTTCTCACCTTCCGTCCAATGCCTTGAGTAGAAAGAAGTTGCGATCCTGTGTCGACTGCGCCAGTTGAGTTTCCCCTTCCGGTGGCGATGAGAGGAAACTACTTGATGATGAAATCGGGGTTCCTTGATTACCCGGTGGTTCTACTCGCAAACATTCACATTACTCAAGGAAAGGAGAAGGTTAACTATTTATTTACAACATAGGTAAAAAAACGACAAGAAACAAAGCAAGGAGAAAACTATTTACATGAATAAATCGTGGATCACACGAATTCAGCGACCGCTCAACCCAGAGCGCTTGGTCTTAAACCCTCTGTCTCCGCGGTTAGTGGGGACAGCAACCAATAAGATAACAAAGGACCCATCTCGCCAATCAGTGGTTAGGGAAAGGAAAATAAGGTCCGCCCACTGATCAGAGATTGGGGAAAAAGTTCTGATTAAAACATTTGGGAAGGAGGTTTCAAATAACCACACAAACAACACAAATGCGACTTCCGTTCCCCACGCCACCCACGGCACCACAGATGCTAGAAATATGTGCCGACGTGGCGATGACTCAGGTTGTTGACAGCAACAAAGAGAACACAGTCGTTAAGGGAATAATCCGTTTCCTGGTCACCCAGCACTCGGTCCCCACCCAGCTGTATCTCTCCCGCATCGCCGAAGTCTCGTCATCCCTTGACGACGCACACATGTCGGCAGCTGTATCTGGTTAGGCTTTTTCAAGGCGGATTATGC
The DNA here is from genome assembly GCF_052857255.1 of Amblyomma americanum. Taxonomy (NCBI): domain Eukaryota; kingdom Metazoa; phylum Arthropoda; class Arachnida; order Ixodida; family Ixodidae; genus Amblyomma; species Amblyomma americanum. The sequence goes on along the minus strand of NC_135504.1, from coordinate 162,692,382 downwards.
CCGAGGTGGCGCAGGTAAACAAGGACGTCCGCTGCAAGACGGATTTTTGACCCCTCAAACCGTTTTACAGATTACCTGTGCGCACTGCAGCCGTTTTTGGAGCTGTCCAACCTTCTAACCTGGCAACACGCAACGATATCAGCTGATAAAGACACCTACATAAGGCGTGCGGATTTCACCGTCCATTTGGCCCACGGCACTGCTAAACAAATGCCACACACCTCACCGTTCGTGCTGTTTCAGCCGCTGCTGCTGTCCGGATTCTACTACCAGCCACCCGTTTCACCGAGACGCCTACCGGATCCACAAGCTGCCACCGCTGACTGGATTCTTGACCCCTGAAACCGTTTTACAGATTACCTGTGCGCACCGCCGCCGTTTTTGAAGCGTCCAACCTTCTGACCTGGCAGCACGCAACAATAACAGCTGATCAGGACACCCACATAAAGCGCGAGGTTTTAACCGTCCACTTAGGCCACGGCACTGCTGAAAAAATACCACGCCGCTCAACCTTCATTCTTTTTCAGGCACTGCTGCTGACCGGATTCGACTATCAGCCACCCGTTTAACTGAGATGCGTACCGGATCTGCAAGCTGCCACAGCTGACTGTACTCTTGACCCCTGAAACCGTTGTACAAATTACCTGTGCGCACAGCAGCCGTTTTTGGAGGCGTCCAACCTTCTAACCTGGCAACACGCCACAATTTCAGCTGATCAGGACACCTACATAAGGCGTGCGGATTTCACCGTCCACTTGGGCCACGGCACAGGTGAAGAAGTGCCACGAACCTCACCGTACGGGCAGTTTCAGGCGCTGCTGCTGACCGAATTCTACTATCAGACACCCGTTTCTACTAGATGCCTACCGGATCCGCAAGCTGCCTCCGCGGACTGGATTCTTGACCCCAGAAACCGTTTTACAGATTACCGGTGCGCACCGCAGCCGTTTTTGGAGCTGTCCAACCTTCTAACCTGGCAACACGCAACAATATCAGCTGATAAAGACACCAACATAAGGCGTGCGGATTTCACCGTCCACTTGGGACACACCACAGCTGAAGAAATGCCACGCACCTCACAGTTCGTGCTGTTTCAGGCGCTGCTGCTGACCGGATTCTGCTATCAGCCACCCGTTTCCCCGAGATGCCTAGCGGACCCGCAGGCTGCCACCGCTGACTGGATTTTTGACCCCTCAAATCGTTTTACAGATTACCTGTGCGCACCGCAGCCGTTTTTGGAACTGTCCAACCTTCTGACCTGGATACACGCAACAATAACAGCTGATAAAGACACCTACATAAGGCGTGCGGATTTCACCGTCCATTTGGGCCACGGCACTGCTGAAAAAATGCCACCCCGCTCACCCTTCATTATGTTTCAGGCGCTGCTGCTGACCGAATTCTACTATCAGCCATGCGTTTCACCGAGGTGCCTGCCTGATCCACAAGCTGCCACCGCTGACTGGATTCTCGACCCCTGCAAACGTTGTACAGATTACCTGTGCACCGCTGCTTTTTATGGAGGCGTCCAACCTTCTAACCTGGCAACACGCAACAATATCAGCTGATAAAGACTCCTACATAAGGCGTGCGGATTTCACCGTCCATCAGGGCCACGGCACTGCTGAAAAAATGCCACGCCGCTCACATTTAATTCTGTTTCAGGCGCTGCTGCTGACCGAATTCTACTATCAGCCATCCGTTTCACCGAGATGCCTACCGGATCCTCAAGCTGTCACCGCTGACTGAATTCTTGACCCTTGAAACCGTTGTACAGATTACCTGTGCGCACCGTAGCCGTTTTTGGAAGCGTCCAACCTTCTAACCTGGCAACACGCAACAATATCAGCTGAGCAGGACACTTACATATGGCGTGCGGTTTTTACCGTCCACTTGGGCCACTTCACAGCTAAAGAAATGAAACGCACCTCACCGTTAGTGCTGTTTCAGGCGCTGCTGCTGACCGGATTCTATCAGCCATCCGTTTCACCGAGATCCCTACCGGATTCACGAGCTGCCACCGCTGACTGGATTCTTGTCCCCTGCAACCGTTGTACAGATTACATGTGCGCACCGCAGCCTGTTTCTGGAGGCGTCCAACCTTATGACCTGGCAACACGCAACAATATCAGCTGATCAGGACACCTACATAAGGCGTGCCGATTTCACAGTCCACTCGGGCAACGGCAGTGCTGAAAAAATGCCACACCGCTCACCGTTCATTCTGTTTCAGGCACTGCTGCTGACCGGATTCTACTATCAGCCACCAGTTTAACCGAGATGCCTACCGGATCCGCAGCCTGCCACCACTGACTGGATTCTTGGCCCCTGAAACCGTTGTACAGATTAACTGTGCGCGCCGTAGCCGTTTTCGGAGGCGTCCAACCTTCTAACCTGGCAACACGCTACAATATCTGCTGATCAGGACACCTTCATAAGGCGTGCGGTTTTCACCGTCCACTTAGGCCACGGCACAGCTGAAGAAATGCCACGCACCTCACCGTTCGTTCTGTTTCAGGCGCTGCTGCTGACCGGATTCTACTATCAGCCACCCGTTTAACTGAGATGCCTACCGGATCCGCAGCCTGCCACCGCTGACTGGATTCTTGGCCCCTGATTCAGTTGAACAGATTAACTGTGCGCACCGTAGCCGTTTTTGGAGGCGTCCAACCTTGTGACCTGGCAAAACGCAATCATATCAGCTGATCAGGACACCTACATAAGGCGCGAGGTATACACCGTCCACTTGGGCCACGGCACTGCTGAAAAAAAGGAAACGCCGCTAACCGTTCATTCGGTTTCAGGCGCTGCTGCTGACCGGATTCTATTATCAGCGCCCATTTCACCGAGATGCCTACCGGATCCACAAGCTGCCACCGCTGACTGGATTCTTGACCCCTGAAACCGTTGAACAGATTACCTGTGCGCACCGTACCCGTAATAGGAGGACTCCAACCTTCTAACCTGGCAGCACGCAACAATATCAGCAGATCAGGACACCTACATAAGGCGTGCGGATTTCACAGTCCACTTGGGCCACGCCACCGCTGAAGAAATGCCACGCACCTCACAGTTCGTGCTGTTTCAGGCCCTGCTGCCGACCGGATTCTACTATGAGCCACCCGTTTAATAGAGATGCCTACCGGATCCGCAAGCTGCCACAGCTGACTAGATTCTTCACCCCTGCAACCGTTGTACAGATAACCTGTGCGCACCGCAGCCGTTTCTGGAAGCGTCCAACCTTCTGACCTGGCCACACGCTACAATATAAGCTGATCAGGACACTTACATAAGGCGTGCGGATTTCACCGTCTACTTGGGCCAGAGCACTGCTGAAAGAGTGCCACGCTGCTAACGGTTCATTCTGTATCAGGCGCTCCTGCGGACCGGATTTTACTATCAGCCACCCGTTTCACCGAGATGCCTACCGGATCCGCAAGCTCCCACCGCTGACTGGATTCTTTAACCCTGAAACCGTTGAACAGATAACATGTGTGCACCACAGCCGTTTTTGGAGGCGTCCAATCTTCTAACCTGGCAACACGCGACAATATCAGCTGATCAGGACACCTACATAAGGCGTGCGGATTTCACAGTCCACTTGGGCCACGCCACCGCTGAAGAAATGCCACGCACCTCACAGTTCGTGCTGTTTCAGGCGCTGCTGCTGACCGGATTCTACTATCAGCCACACGTTTAAGAAAGATGCCTACCGGATCCGCAAGCTGCCACAGCTGACTGGATTCTTCACTCCTGCAACCGTTGTACAGATAACCTGTGCGCACCGCAGCCGTTTCTGGAGGCGTCCAACCTTCTGACCTGGCCACACGCTACAATATAAGCTGATCAGGACACCTACATAAGGCGTGCGAATTTCACCGTTCACTTGGGCCACAGCACTACTGAAAAAATGACACGCCGCTAACCGTTCATTCTGTTTCAGGCGCTGCTGCGCACCGGATTTTACTACCAGCCACCGATTTAACCGAGATGCCTACTGAATCCGCAAGCTGCCACCGCTGACTGGATCTTTGACCGCTGCAACCGTTGTACAAATTACCTGTGCGCACCGCAGCCGTTTTTGGAGGCAGCATACCTTCTGACTTGGCAACACGCAACAATAGCAGCTGGACAGGACACCTACATAAGGCGTGCGGATTTCACAGTCCACTTGGGCTACGCCACCGCTGAAGAAATGCCACGCACCTCACAGTTCGTGCTGTTTCAGGCGCTGCTGCTGACCGGATTCTACTATCAGCCACCCGTTTCACCGAGATGCCTACCGGATCCACAAGCTGCCACCGCTGACTGGATTCTTCACCCCTGCAACCGTTGTACAGATAACCTGTGCGCACCGCAGCCGTTTCTGGAGGCGTCCAACCTTCTGACCTGGCCACACGCTACAATATAAGCTGATCAGGACACCTACATAAGGCGTGCGAATTTCACCGTTCACTTGGGCCACAGCACTACTGAAAAAATGACACGCCGCTAACCGTTCATTCTGTTTCAGGCGCTGCTGCGCACCGGATTTTACTACCAGCCACCGATTTAACCAAGATGCCTACCGGATCCGCAAGCTGCCACCGCTGACTGGATTCTTGACCGCTGCAACCGTTGAACAGATAACATGTGCGCACCACAGCCGTTTTTGGAGGCGTCCAATCTTCTAACCTGGCAACACGCGACAATATCAGCTGATCAGGACACCTACATAAGGCGTGCGGATTTCACCGTCCACTTGCGCCACACCACAGCTGAAGAAATGCCACGCACCTCACAGTTCCTGCTGTTTCAGGCGCTGCTGCTGACCGGATTCTACTATCAGCCACCCGTTTCACCGAGATGCCTACCGGATCCGCAAGCTGCCTCCGCTGACTGGATTCTTGACCCCTGCAACCGTTTCACAGATTACCAGTGCGCACCGCAGCCGTTTTTGGAGGCGTCACACCTTCTAACCTGGCAACACGCAACAATATCAGCTGATCAGGACACCTACATAAGGCGTGCGTATTTCATAGTCCACTTGGGCCACAGCACTACTGAAAAAATGACACGCCGTTAACCGTTCATTCTGTTTCAGATGCTGCTCCGGCCCGGATTCTACTATGAGGAACCCGTTTCTCCGAGATGCCTACGGGATCCGCAAGCTGCCACCGCTGACTGGATTTTTGACCGCTGCAACCGTTGTACAAATTACCTGTGCGCACCGCAGCCGTTTTTGGAGGCGGCATACCTTCTGACCTGGCAACAGGCAACAATAGCAGCTGGACAGGACACCTACATAAGGCGTGCGTATTTCAACGTGCACTTGGGCCACAGCACTGCTGAAAAAATGACACGCCGCTAACCGTTCATTCTGTTTCAGATGCTGCTGCGGCCCGGATTCTACTATGAGCAACCCGTTTCACCGAGATGCCTACGGGATCCGCAAGCTGCCACCGCTGACTGGATTTTTGACCGCTGCAACCGTTGTACAAATTACCTGTGCGCACCGCAGCCGTTTTTGGAGGCGGCATACCTTCTGACTTGGCAACACGCAACAATAGCAGCTGGACAGGACACCTACATAAGGCGTGCGGATTTCACAGTCCACTTGGGCTACGCCACCGCTGAAGAAATGCCACGCACCTCACAGTTCGTGCTGTTTCAGGCGCTGCTGCTGACCGGATTCTACTATCAGCCACCCGTTTCACCGAGATGCCTACCGGATCCACAAGCTGCCACCGCTGACTGGATTCTTCACCCCTGCAACCGTTGTACAGACACCCTGTGCGCACCGCAGCCGTTTCTGGAGGCGTCCAACCTTCTGACCTGGCCACACGCTACAATATAAGCTGATCAGGACACCTACATAAGGCGTGCGGATTTCACCGTCCACTTGGGCCACAGCACTGCTAAAAAAATGCCACACCGCTAACCGTTCATTCTCTTTCAGGCGCTGCTGTTGACCGGATTCTACTAACCACTGAGCCACCGCGGCGGACAGCGGCGGCTGCGTTTTTTTGGAGGAAAAACGCTAAGGCGCCCGTGTGCTGTGCGATGTCAGTGCGCGTTAAAGATCCCCAGGTGGTCGAAATTATTCCGGAGCCCTCCACTACGGCGCCTCCTTCTTCCTTTCCTCTTTCACTCCCTCCCTTATCCCTTCCCCTACGGCGAGGTTCAGGTGTCCAACGATATATGAGACAGATACTGCGGCATTTCCTTTCCCCCAAAAAACAATTATTATTATTATTATTATTATTATTATTATTATTATTATTATTATTATTATTATTATTATTATTATTATTATTATTATTCTACTATTAGCGACCCGTTTCACCGAGTTGTCTACCGGATTCGCAAGCTGCCACCGCTGACTGGATCCTTGACCCCTGAAACCGTTTTACAGATTACTTGTGCGCACCGCAGCCGTTTTTGGAGGCCTACAACCTTCTGACCTGGCAAAACGCAACAATATCAGTTGATCAGAACACCTACATAAAGCGTGCGGATTTCACTGTCAATTTGGGCCACGGCACTGCTGAAAAAATGTCACGCCGCTCATCGTTCATTCTGTTTCAGGCGCTGCTGCTGACCCGATTCTACTATCAGCCACCCGTTTAACCGAGATGCCTACCGTATCCGCAAGCTGCCACCGCTGACTGGATTCTTGACCCCTGCAACTGTTTTACATATTACCTATGCGCACCGTAGCCGTTTTAGGAGGCGTCCAACCTTCTAACCTGGCAACACGTAACAATATCAGCTGATCAGGACACCTACATCAGGCGCGCGGTTTTCACCGTCCACTTGGGCCACGGCAGTTCTGAAAATATGCCACGCCGCTCACTGTTCATTCTGTTTCAGGCGCTGCTGGTGACCGGATTCTATTATCAGCCACCCGTTTAACCGTGATGCCTACCGGATCCGTAGCCTGCCACCACTGACTGGATTCTTGGCCCCTGAAACCGTTGTACAGATTAACTGTGCGCGCCGTAGCCGTTTTCGGAGGCGTCCAACCTTCTAACCTGGCAACACGCTACAATATCTGCTGATCAGGACACCTTCATAAGGCGTGCGGTTTTCACCGTCCACTTAGGCCACGGCACAGCTGAAGAAATGCCACGCACCTCACCGTTCGTTCTGTTTCAGGCGCTGCTGCTGACCGGATTCTACTATCAGCCCCCCGTTTAACTGAGATGCCTACCGGATCCGCAGCCTGCCACCGCTGACTGGATTCTTGGCCCCTGATTCAGTTGAACAGATTAACTGTGCGCACCGTAGCCGTTTTTGGAGGCGTCCAACCTTGTGACCTGGCAAAACGCAATCATATCAGCTGATCAGGACACCTACATAAGGCGCGAGGTATACACCGTCCACTTGGGCCACGGCACTGCTGAAAAAAAGGAAACGCCGCTAACCGTTCATTCGGTTTCAGGCGCTGCTGCTGACCGGATTCTATTATCAGCGCCCATTTCACCGAGATGCCTACCGGATCCACAAGCTGCCACCGCTGACTGGATTCTTGACCCCTGAAACCGTTGAACAGATTACCTGTGCGCACCGTACCCGTAAAAGGAGGACTCCAACCTTCTAACCTGGCAGCACGCAACAATATCAGCAGATCAGGACACCTACATAAGGCGCGCGGATTTCACAGTCCACTTGGGCCACGCCACCGCTGAAGAAATGCCACGCACCTCACAGTTCGTGCTGTTTCAGGCCCTGCTGCCGACCGGATTCTACTATGAGCCACCCGTTTAATAGAGATGCCTACCGGATCCGCAAGCTGCCACAGCTGACTGGATTCTTCACCCCTGCAACCGTTGTACAGATAACCTGTGCGCACCGCAGCCGTTTCTGGAAGCGTCCAACCTTCTGACCTGGCCACACGCTACAATATAAGCTGATCAGGACACTTACATAAGGCGTGCGGATTTCACCGTCTACTTGGGCCAGAGCACTGCTGAAAGAGTGCCACGCTGCTAACGGTTCATTCTGTATCAGGCGCTCCTGCGGACCGGATTTTACTATCAGCCACCCGTTTCACCGAGATGCCTACCGGATCCGCAAACTGCCACCGCTGACTGGATTCTTTAACCCTGAAACCGTTGAACAGATAACATGTGCGCACCACAGCCGTTTTTGGAGGCGTCCAATCTTCTAACCTGGCAACACGCGACAATATCAGCTGATCAGGACACCTACGTAAGGCGTGCGGATTTCACAGTCCACTTGGGCCACGGCACTGCTGAAAAAAAGGAATCGCCGCTAACCGTTCATTCGGTTTCAGGCGCTGCTGCTGACTGGATTCTATTATCAGCGCCCATTTCACCGAGATGCCTACCGGATCCACAAGCTGCCACCGCTGACTGGATTCTTGACCCCTGAAACCGTTGAACAGATTACCTGTGCGCACCACAGCCGTTTTTGGAGGACTCCAACCTTCTAACCTGGCAGCACGCAACAATATCAGCAGATCAGGACACCTACATAAGGCGTGCGGATTTCACAGTCCACTTGGGCCACGCCACCGCTGAAGAAATGCCACGCACCTCACAGTTCGTGCTGTTTCAGGCGCTGCTGCTGACCGGATTCTACTATCAGCCACACGTTTAAGAAAGATGCCTACCGGATCCGCAAGCTGCCACAGCTGACTGGATTCTTCACTCCTGCAACCGTTGTACAGATAACCTGTGCGCACCGCAGCCGTTTCTGGAGGCGTCCAACCTTCTGACCTGGCCACACGCTACAATATAAGCTGATCAGGACACCTACATAAGGCGTGCGAATTTCACCGTTCACTTGGGCCACAGCACTACTGAAAAAATGACACGCCGCTAACCGTTCATTCTGTTTCAGGCGCTGCTGCGCACCGGATTTTACTACCAGCCACCGATTTAACCGAGATTCCTACTGAATCCGCAAGCTGCCACCGCTGACTGGATCTTTGACCGCTGCAACCGTTGTACAAATTACCTGTGCGCACCGCAGCCGTTTTTGGAGGCAGCATACCTTCTGACTTGGCAACACGCAACAATAGCAGCTGGACAGGACACCTACATAAGGCGTGCGGATTTCACAGTCCACTTGGGCTACGCCACCGCTGAAGAAATGCCACGCACCTCACAGTTCGTGCTGTTTCAGGCGCTGCTGCTGACCGGATTCTACTATCAGCCACCCGTTTCACCGAGATGCCTACCGGATCCACAAGCTGCCACCGCTGACTGGATTCTTCACCCCTGCAACCGTTGTACAGATAACCTGTGCGCACCGCAGCCGTTTCTGGAGGCGTCCAACCTTCTGACCTGGCCACACGCTACAATATAAGCTGATCAGGACACCTACATAAGGCGTGCGAATTTCACCGTTCACTTGGGCCACAGCACTACTGAAAAAATGACACGCCGCTAACCGTTCATTCTGTTTCAGGCGCTGCTGCGCACCGGATTTTACTACCAGCCACCGATTTAACCAAGATGCCTACCGGATCCGCAAGCTGCCACCGCTGACTGGATTCTTGACCGCTGCAACCGTTGAACAGATAACATGTGCGCACCACAGCCGTTTTTGGAGGCGTCCAATCTTCTAACCTGGCAACACGCGACAATATCAGCTGATCAGGACACCTACATAAGGCGTGCGGATTTCACCGTCCACTTGCGCCACACCACAGCTGAAAAAATGCCACGCACCTCACAGTTCCTGCTGTTTCAGGCGCTGCTGCTGACCGGATTCTACTATCAGCCACCCGTTTCACCGAGATGCCTACCGGATCCGCAAGCTGCCTCCGCTGACTGGATTCTTGACCCCTGCAACCGTTTCACAGATTACCAGTGCGCACCGCAGCCGTTTTTGGAGGCGTCACACCTTCTAACCTGGCAACACGCAACAATATCAGCTGATCAGGACACCTACATAAGGCGTGCGTATTTCATAGTCCACTTGGGCCACAGCACTACTGAAAAAATGACACGCCGTTAACCGTTCATTCTGTTTCAGATGCTGCTCCGGCCCGGATTCTACTATGAGGAACCCGTTTCTCCGAGATGCCTACGGGATCCGCAAGCTGCCACCGCTGACTGGATTTTTGACCGCTGCAACCGTTGTACAAATTACCTGTGCGCACCGCAGCCGTTTTTGGAGGCGGCATACCTTCTGACCTGGCAACAGGCAACAATAGCAGCTGGACAGGACACCTACATAAGGCGTGCGTATTTCAACGTGCACTTGGGCCACAGCACTGCTGAAAAAATGACACGCCGCTAACCGTTCATTCTGTTTCAGATGCTGCTGCGGCCCGGATTCTACTATGAGCAACCCGTTTCACCGAGATGCCTACGGGATCCGCAAGCTGCCACCGCTGACTGGATTTTTGACCGCTGCAACCGTTGTACAAATTACCTGTGCGCACCGCAGCCGTTTTTGGAGGCGGCATACCTTCTGACTTGGCAACACGCAACAATAGCAGCTGGACAGGACACCTACATAAGGCGTGCGGATTTCACAGTCCACTTGGGCTACGCCACCGCTGAAGAAATGCCACGCACCTCACAGTTCGTGCTGTTTCAGGCGCTGCTGCTGACCGGATTCTACTATCAGCCACCCGTTTCACCGAGATGCCTACCGGATCCACAAGCTGCCACCGCTGACTGGATTCTTCACCCCTGCAACCGTTGTACAGACACCCTGTGCGCACCGCAGCCGTTTCTGGAGGCGTCCAACCTTCTGACCTGGCCACACGCTACAATATAAGCTGATCAGGACACCTACATAAGGCGTGCGAATTTCACCGTTCACTTGGGCCACAGCACTACTGAAAAAATGACACGCCGCTAACCGTTCATTCTGTTTCAAGCGCTGCTGCGCACCGGATTTTACTTCCAGCCACCGATTTAACCGAGATGCCTACCGGATCCGCAAGCTGCCACCGCTGACTGGATTCTTGACCGCTGCAACCGTTGAACAGATAACATGTGCGCACCACAGCCGTTTTTGGAGGCGTCCAATCTTCTAACCTGGCAACACGCGACAATATCAGCTGATCAGGACACCTACATAAGGCGTGCGGATTTCACCGTCCACTTGGGCCACACCACAGCTGAAGAAATGCCACGCACCTCACAGTTCCTGCTGTTTCAGGCGCTGCTGCTGACCGGATTCTACTATCAGCCACCCGTTTCACCGAGATGCCTACCGGATCCGCAAGCTGCCTCCGCTGACTGGATTCTTGACCCCTGCAACCGTTTCACAGATTACCAGTGCGCACCGCAGCCGTTTTTGGAGGCGTCACACCTTCTAACCTGGCAACACGCAGCAATATCAGCTGATCAGGACACCTACATAAGGCGTGCGTATTTCATCGTCCACTTGGGCCACAGCACTACTGAAAAAATGACACGCCGCTAACCGTTCATTCTGTTTCAGATGCTGCTGCGGCTCGGATTCTACTATGAGTAACCCGTCTCACCGAGATGCCTACGGGATCCGCAAGCTGCCACCGCTGACTGGATTTTTGACCGCTGCAACCGTTGTACAAATTACCTGTGCGCACCGCAGCCGTTTTTGGAGGCGGCATACCTTCTGACCTGGCAACACGCAACAATAGCAGCTGGACAGGACACCTACATAAGGCGTGCGTATTTCAACGTGCACTTGGGCCACAGCACTGCTGAAAAAATGACACGCCGCTAACCATTCATTCTGTTTCAGATGCTGCTGCGGCCCGGATTCTACTATGAGCAACCCGTTTCACCGAGATGCCTACCGGATCCACAAGCTGCCACCGCTGACTGGATTCTTCACCCCTGCAACCGTTGTACAGATAACCTGTGCGCACCGCAGCCGTTTCTGGAGGCGTCCAACCTTCTGACCTGGCCACACGCTACAATATAAGCTGATCAGGACACCTACATAAGGCGTGCGAATTTCACCGTTCACTTGGGCCACAGCACTACTGAAAAAATGACACGCCGCTAACCGTTCATTCTGTTTCAGGCGCTGCTGCGCACCGGATTATACTACCAGCCACCGATTTAACCGAGATGCCTACCGGATCCGCAAGCTGCCACCGCTGACTGGATTCTTGACCGCTGCAACCGTTGAACAGATAACATGTGCGCACCACAGCCGTTTTTGGAGGCGTCCAATCTTCTAACCTGGCAACACGCGACAATATCAGCTGATCAGGACACCTACATAAGGCGTGCGGATTTCACCGTCCACTTGGGCCACACCACAGCTGAAGAAATGCCACGCACCTCACAGTTCCTGCTGTTTCAGGCGCTGCTGCTGACCGGATTCTACTATCAGCCACCCGTTTCACCGAGATGCCTACCGGATCCGCAAGCTGCCTCCGCTGACTGGATTCTTGACCCCTGCAACCGTTTCAGAGATTACCAGTGCGCACCGCAGCCGTTTTTGGAGGCGTCACACCTTCTAACCTGGCAACACGCAACAATATCAGCTGATCAGGACACCTACATAAGGCGTGCGTATTTCATCGTCCACTTGGGCCACAGCACTACTGGAAAAATGACACGCCGCTAACCGTTCATTCTGTTTCAGATGCTGCTGCGGCCCGGATTCTACTATGAGGAACCCGTTTCACCGAGATGCCTACGGGATCCGCAAGCTGCCACCGCTGACTGGATTTTTGACCGCTGCAACCGTTGTACAAATTACCTGTGCGCACCGCAGCCGTTTTTGGAGGCGGCATACCTTCTGACCTGGCAACACGCAACAATAGCAGCTGGACAGGACACCTACATAAGGCGTGCGTATTTCAACGTGCACTTGGGCCACAGCACTGCTGAAAAAATGACACGCCGCTAACCGTTCATTCTGTTTCAGATGCTGCTGCGGCCCGGATTCTACTATGAGCAACCCGTTTCACCGAGATGCCTACCGGATCCACAAGCTGCCACCGCTGACTGGATTCTTCACCCCTGCAACCGTTGTACAGATAACCTGTGCGCACCGCAGCCGTTTCTGGAGGCGTCCAACCTTCTGACCTGGCCACACGCTACAATATAAGCTGATCAGGACACCTACATAAGGCGTGCGAATTTCACCGTTCACTTGGGCCACAGCACTACTGAAAAAATGACACGCCGCTAACCGTTCATTCTGTTTCAGGCGCTGCTGCGCACCGGATTATACTACCAGCCACCGATTTAACCGAGATGCCTACCGGATCCGCATGCTGCCACCGCTGACTGGATTCTTGACCGCTGCAATCGTTGAACAGATAACATGTGCGCACCACAGCCGTTTTTGGAGGCGTCCAATCTTCTAACCTGGCAACACGCGACAATATCAGCTGATCAAGACACCTACATAAGGCGTGCGGATTTCACCGTCCACTTGGGCCACACCACAGCTGAAGAAATGCCACGCACCTCACAGTTCCTGCTGTTTCAGGCGCTGCTGCTGACCGGATTCTACTATCAGCCACCCGTTTCACCGAGATGCCTACCGGATCCGCAAGCTGCCTCCGCTGACTGGATTCTTGACCCCTGCAACCGTTTCAGAGATTACCAGTGCGCACCGCAGCCGTTTTTGGAGGCGTCACACCTTCTAACCTGGCAACACGCAACAATATCAGCTGATCAGGACACCTACATAAGGCGTGCGTATTTCATCGTCCACTTGGGCCACAGCACTACTGGAAAAATGACACGCCGCTAACCGTTCATTCTGTTTCAGATGCTGCTGCGGCCCGGATTCTACTATGAGGAACCCGTTTCACCGAGATGCCTACGGGATCCGCAAGCTGCCACCGCTGACTGGATTTTTGACCGCTGCAACCGTTGTACAAATTACCTGTGCGCACCGCAGCCGTTTTTGGAGGCGGCATACCTTCTGACCTGGCAACATGCAACAATAGCAGCTGGACAGGACACCTACATAAGGCGTGCGGATTTCACAGTCCACTTGGGCCACGCCACCGCTGAAGAAATGCCACGCACCTCACAGTTCGTGCTGTTTCAGGCCCTGCTGCCGACCGGATTCTACTATGAGCCACCCGTTTAATAGAGATGCCTACCGGATCCGCAAGCTGCCACAGCTGACTGGATTCTTCACCCCTGCAACCGTTGTACAGATAACCTGTGCGCACCGCAGCCGTTTCTGGAAGCGTCCAACCTTCTGACCTGGCCACACGCTAATATATAAGCTGATCAGGACACTTACATAAGGCGTGCGGATTTCACCGTCTACTTGGGCCAGAGCACTGCTGAAAGAGTGCCACGCTGCTAACCGTTCATTCTGTTTCAGATGCTGCTGCGGCCCGGATTCTACTATGAGCACCCCGTTTCACCGAGATGCCTACCGGATCCGCAAGCTGCCACAGCTGACTGGATTCTTGACCCCTGCAACCGTTGTACAGAAAACCTGTGCGCACCGCAGCTGTTTTTGGAGGCGTCCAACCTTCTAACCTGGCCACACGCAGCAATATCAGCTCATCAGGACACCTACATAAGGCGTGCAGATTTCACGGTCCACTTGGGCCACTGCACTGCTAAAAAAATGCCACGCCGCTAACCGTTCATTCTCTTTCAGGCGCTGCTGCTGACTGGATTCTACTATCAGCCACCCGTTTCACCGAGATGCCTACCGGATCCACAAGGTTCCACCGCTGACTGGATCCTTTAACCCTGAAACCGTTCTACAGAATACCTGTGCGCATCGCAGCCGTTTTTGGAGGCGTCGTACCTTCTGACCTGGCAACACGCAACAATAGCAGCTGGTCAGGACACCTACATAATGCGTGCGGATTTCACCGTCCACTTGGGCCACGGCACAGGTGAAGAAATGCCACGCACCTCAGCGTTCGTGCTGTTTCAGGCACTGCTGCTGACCGGATTTCATTATCAGCCACCCGATTCACCGAGATGCCTACCGGATCCGCAAGCTGCCTCCGCTGACTGGATTCTTGACCCCTGCAACCGTTTCACAGATTACCTGTGCGCACCGCAGCCGTTTTTGGAGGCGTCCACCCTTCTAGAATGGCAACACGCAACAATATCAGCTGATCAGGACACCTACATATTGCGTGCGGATTTCACCGTTCACTTGGGCCACAGCACTACTGAAAAAATGACACGCCGCTAACCGTTCATTCTGTTTCAGATGCTGCTGCGGCCCGGATTCTACTATGAGCAACCCGTTTCACCGAGAAGCCTACCGGATCCGCAAGCTGCCACAGCTGACTGGATTCTTGACCCCTGCAACCGTTGTACAGAAAACCTGTGCGCACCGCAGCTGTTTTTGGAGGCGTCCAACCTTCTAACCTGGCCACAGGCAACAATATCCGCTCATCAGGACACCTACATAAGGCGTGCAGATTTCACAGTCCACTTGGGCCACTGCACTGCTAAAAAAATGCCACGCCGCTAACCGTTCATTCTCTTTCAGGCGTTGCTGCTGACTGGATTCTACTATGAGCAACCCGTTTCACCGAGATGCCTACCGGGTCCGCAAGCTGCCACCACTGACTGGCTTCGTGACCCCTGCAATCGTTGCACAGATTACCTGTGCGCACCGCAGCCGTTCTTGTAGGCTTCCAACCTTCTGCCCTAGCAACACTCAACAATAGCAGCTGGTCAGTACTCCTACATAAGGCGTGCGGAGTTCACCGTCCACTTGGGCAACGGCAGAGCTGATGAAATCCGAGGCACCCCATCGTACGTGCTGTTTCAGGCGCTGCTGCTGACCGGATTCTACTATCAGCCACCCGTTTCACCGAGATGCCTACCGGGTCCGCAAGCTGCCACCGCTGACTGGATTCTTGACCCCTGTCACCGTTGTACAGATTACCTCTGCGCACCGTAGCCGTTTTAGGAGGCGCCCAACCTTCTAACCTGGCAACACGCGACAATATCAGCTGATCAGGACACCTACATAAGGCGTGCGGATTTCACCGTCCACTTGGGCCACAGCACTGCTGAAAGAATGCCACGCCGCTAACCGTTCATTCTGTATCAGGCGCTGCTGCGGACCAGATTCTACTATCAGCCACCCGTTTCACCGAGATGCCTAGCGAATCCGCAAGCTGTCACCGCTGACTGGATTTTTTACCGCTGCAACCGTTGTACAGATTACCTGTGCGCACCGCAGCCGTTTTTGGAGGCGTCATACTTTCTGACCTGGCAACACGCAACAATAGCAGCTAGACAGGACGCCTACATAAGGCGTGCGGATTTCACCGTCCACTTGGGCCACGGCACAGCTGAAGAAATGCCACGAACCTCACCGTTTGGGCAGTTTCAGGCGCTGCTGCTGACCGGATTCTACTATCAGCCACCCGTTTCTCCGAGATGCCTACCGGATCCGCAAGCTGCCTCCGCGGACTGAATTCTTGACCCCTGAAACTGTTTTACAGATTACCTGTGCGCACCGTAGCCGTTTTAGGAGGCGACCAACCTTCTAACCTGGCAGCACGCGACAATATCAGCTGATCAGGACACCTACATAAGGCGTGCGGATTTCACCGTCCACTTGGACCACGCCACCGCTGAAGAAATGCCACGCACCTCACAGTTCGTGCTGTTTCAGGCGCTGCTGCTGACCGGATTCTACTATCAGCCACCCGTTTCACCGAGATGCCTACCGGATCCGCAAGCTGCCTCCGCTGACTGGATTCTTGACCCCTGCAACCGTTTCACAGATTACCAGTGCGCACCGCAGCCGTTTTTGGAGGCGTCACACCTTCTAACCTGGCAACACGCAACAATATCAGCTGATCAGGACACCTACATAAGGCGTGCGTATTTCATCGTCCACTTGGGCCACAGCCCTACTGAAAAAATGACACGCCGCTAACCGTTCATTCTGTTTCAGATGCTGCTGCGGCCCGGATTCTACTATGAGGAACTCGTTTCACCGAGATGCCTACGGGATCCGCAAGCTGCCACCGCTGACTGGATTTTTGACCGCTGCAACCGTTGTACAAATTACCTGTGCGCACCGCAGCCGTTTTTGGAGGCGGCATACCTTCTGACCTGGCAACACGCAACAATAGCAGCTGGACAGGACACCTACATAAGGCGTGCGGATTTCACA
This sequence comes from Amblyomma americanum, assembly GCF_052857255.1. Classification (NCBI taxonomy): domain Eukaryota; kingdom Metazoa; phylum Arthropoda; class Arachnida; order Ixodida; family Ixodidae; genus Amblyomma; species Amblyomma americanum. Next base: position 162,675,333 of record NC_135504.1, on the reverse strand, counting down.
GTCCACTTGGGCTACGCCACCGCTGAAGAAATGCCACGCACCTCACAGTTCGTGCTGTTTCAGGCGCTGCTGCTGACCGGATTCTACTATCAGCCACCCGTTTCACCGAGATGCCTACCGGATCCACAAGCTGCCACCGCTGACTGGATTCTTCACCCCTGCAACCGTTTTACAGATAACCTGTGCGCACCGCAGGCGTTTCTGGAGGCGTCCAACCTTCTGACCTGGCCACACGCTACAATATAAGCTGATCAGGACACCTACATAAGGCGTACAGATTTCACGGTCCACTTGGGCCACTGCACTGCTAAAAAAATGCCACGCCGCTAACCGTTCATTCTCTTTCAGGCGTTGCTGCTGACTGGATTCTACTATGAGCAACCCGTTTCACCGAGATGCCTACCGGATCCGCAAGCTGCCACAGCTGACTGGATTCTTGACCCCTGCAACCGTTGTACAGAAAACCTGTGCGCACCGCAGCTGTTTTTGGAGGCGTCCAACCTTCTAACCTGGCCACTCGCAACAATATCAGCTGATCAGGACACCTACATAAGGCTTGCGGATTTCACCGTCCACTTGGGCCACACCACAGCTGAAGAAATGCCACGCACCTCACAGTTCCTGCTGTTTCAGGCGCTGCTGCTGACCGGATTCTACTATCAGCCACCCGTTTCACCGAGATGCCTACCGGATCCGCAAGCTGCCTCCGCTGACTGGATTCTTGACCCCTGCAACCGTTTCACAGATTACCAGTGCGCACCGCAGCCGTTTTTGGAGGTGTCACACCTTCTAACCTGGCAACACGCAACAATATCAGCTGATCAGGACACCTACATATTGCGTGCGGATTTCACCGTTCACTTGGGCCACAGCACTACTGAAAAAACGACACGCCGCTAACCGTTCATTCTGTTTCAGATGCTGCTGCGGCCCGGATTCTACTATGAGCACCCCGTTTCACCGAGATGCTTACCGGATCCGCAAGCTGCCACAGCTGACTGGATTCTTGACCCCTGCAACCGTTGTACAGAAAACCTGTGCGCACCGCAGCTGTTTTTGGAGGCGTCCAACCTTCTAACCTGGCCACACGCATCAATATCAGCTCATCAGGACACCTACATAAGGCGTGCAGATTACACGGTCCACTTGGGCCACTGCACTGCTAAAAAAATGCCACGCCGCTAACCGTTCATTCTCTTTCAGGCGCTGCTGCTGACTGGATTCTACTATCAGCCACCCGTTTCACCGAGATGCCTACCGGATCCACAAGGTGCCACCGCTGACTGGATCCTTTAACCCTGAAACCGTTCTACAGAATACCTGTGCGCATCGCAGCCGTTTTTGGAGGCGTCGTACCTTCTGACCTGGCAACACGCAACAATAGCAGCTGGTCAGGACACCTACATAATGCGTGCGGATTTCACCGTCCACTTGGGCCACGGCACAGGTGAAGAAATGCCACGCACCTCAGCGTTCGTGCTGTTTCAGGCACTGCTGCTGACCGGATTCTATTATCAGCCACCCGTTTCACCGAGATGCCTACCGGATCCGCAAGCTGCCTCCGCTGACTGGATTCTTGACCCCTGCAACCGTTTCACAGATTACCTGTGCGCACCGCAGCCGTTTTTGGAGGCGTCCACCCTTCTAGCCTGGCAACACGCAACAATATCAGCTGATCAGGACACCTACATATTGCGTGCGGATTTCACCGTTCACTTGGGCCACAGCACTACTGAAAAAATGACACGCCGCTAACCGTTCATTCTGTTTCAGATGCTGCTGCGGCCCGGATTCTACTATGAGCAACCCGTTTCACCGAGATGCCTACCGGATCCGCAAGCTGCCACAGCTGACTGGATTCTTGACCCCTGCAACCGTTGTACAGAAAACCTGTGCGCACCGCAGCTGTTTTTGGAGGCGTCCAACCTTCTAACCTGGCCACACGCAACAATATCAGCTCATCAGGACACCTACATAAGGCGTGCAGATTTCACGGTCCACTTGGGCCACTGCACTGCTAAAAAAATGCCACGCCGCTAACCGTTCATTCTCTTTCAGGCGTTGCTGCTGACTGGATTCTACTATGAGAAACCCGTTTCGCCGAGATGCCTACCGGATCCGCAAGCTGCCACAGCTGACTGGATTCTTGGCCCCTGCAACCGTTGTACAGAAAACCTGTGCGCACCGCAGCTGTTTTTGGAGGCGTCCAACCTTCTAACCAGGCCACACGCAACAAAATCAGCTCATCAGGACACCAACATAAGGCGTGCAGATTTCACGGTCCACTTGGGCCACTGCACTGCTAAAAAAATGCCACGCCGCTAACCGTTCATTCTCTTTCAGGCGTTGCTGCTGACTGGATTCTACTATGAGCAACCCGTTTCACCGAGATGCCTACCGGATCCGCAAGCTGCCACAGCTGACTGGATTCTTGACCCCTGCAACCGTTGTACAGAAAACCTGTGCGCACCGCAGCTGTTTTTGGAGGCGTCGAAACTTCTAACCTGGCCACACGCGACAATATCAGCTGATCAGGACACCTACATAAGGCGTGCGGATTTCACCGTCCACTTGGGCCACAGCACTGCTGAAAGAATGCCACGCCGCTAACCGTTCATTCTGTATCAGGTGCTGCTGCGGACCAGATTCTACTATCAGCCACCCGTTTCACCGAGATGCCTAGTGAATCCGCAAGCTGTCACCGCTGACTGGATTTTTTACCGCTGCAACCGTTGTACAGATTACCTGTGCGCACCGCAGCCGTTTTTGGAGGCGTCATACTTTCTGACCTGGCAACACGCAACAATAGCAGCTAGACAGGACACCTACATAAGGCGTGCAGATTTCACCGTCCACTTGGACCACGCCACCGCTGAAGAAATGCCACGCACCTCACAGTTAGTGCTGTTTCAGGCGCTGCTGCTGACCGGATTCTACAATCAGCCACCCGTTTCACCGAGATGCCGACCGGGTCCGTAAGCTGCCACCGCTGAAAGGATTCTTGACCCCCTGCAACCTTTGCACATAGTACCTGTGCGCACCGCAGCCGTTTTTTGCAGGCGTCCAAATTTCTAACCTGGCAATACGCAACAATATCAGCTGATCAGGACACCTACATATTGCGTGCGGATTTCACCGTCCACTTGGGCCACAGCACTACTGAAAAAATGACACGCCGCTAACCGTTCATTCTGTTTCAGGCGCTGCTGCGGACCGGATTTTACTACCAGCCACCCATTTAACCGAGATGCCTACCGTATCCGCAAGCTGCCAACGCTGACTGGATTCTTGACCGCTGCAATCGTTGAACAGATAACCTGTGCGCAACACAGCCATTTTTGGAGCCGTCCAACCTTCTAACCTCGCCACACGCAACAATATCAGCTGATCAGGACACCTACATAAGGCGTGCGGATTTCACCGTCCACTTGGGCCAAAGCACTTCTGAAAAAATGTCACGCCGCTAACCGTTCATTCTCGTTCAGGCGCTGCTGCTGACCGGATTCTACTATCAGCCACCCGTTTCACCGAGATTCCTACCGGATCCGCAAGCTGCCACCGCTGACTGGATTCTTTACCCCTGCAACCGTTGCACAGATTACCTGTGCGCACCACAGCCGTTTTTGGAGGCGTCCAACCTTCTAACCTGGCAACACGCAACAATATCAGCTGATAAGGACACCTATCTAAGGCGTGCGGATTTCACCGTCCACTTGGGCCACAGCACTACTGAAAAAATGACACGCCGCTAACCGTTCGTTCTGTTTCAGACGCCGCTGCGGCCCGGATTCTACTATGAGCCACCCGTTTCACCAAGATGCCTCCCGGGTCCGTAAGCTGCCACCGCTGAAAGGATTCTTGACCCCCTGCAACCATTGCACAGATTACCTGTGCGCACCGCAGCCGTTTTTTGTAGGCGTCCAACCTTCTGACCTGGCAACACGCAACAATATCAGCTGATAAGGACACCTACATAAGGCGTGCGGATTTCACCGTCCACTTGGACCACTGAACAGCTGAAGAAATGCGAGGCACCTCACCGTACGTGCTGTTTCAGGCGCTGCTGCTGACCGGATTCTACTATCAGCCACCCGTTTCACCGAGATGCCTACCGGGTCCGCAAGCTGCCACCGCTGACTGGATTCTTGACCCCTGCAACCGTTGTACAGATTACCTCTGCGCACCGTAGCCGTTTTAGAAGGCGTCCAACCTTCTAACCTGGCAACACGCGACAATATCAGCTGATCAGGACACCTACATAAGGCGTGCGGATTTCACCGTCCACTTGGACCACTGAACAGCTGAAGAAATGCGAGGCACCTCACCGTACGTGCTGTTAAAGGCGCTGCTGCTGACCGGATTTTACTATCAGCCACCCGTTTAACCGAGATGCCTACCGGATCCGAGAGCTGCCACCGCTGACTGAATTCTTGACCCCTGCCACCGTCGTACAGATAACCTGTGCGCACCGCAGCCGTTTTTGGAGGCGTCGTACCTTCTGACCTGGCAACACGCAACAATAGCAGCTGGACAGGACACCTACATAATGCGTGCGGATTTCACCGTCCACTTGAGCCACGGCACCGCTGAAGAAATGCCACGAACCTCACCGTTTGTGCAGTTTCAGGCACTGCTGCTGACCGGATTCTGCTATCAGCCACCCGTTTCACCGAGATGCCTGCAGGATCCGCAAGCTGATACCGCTGACTGGATTCTTGGCCCTGCAACCGTTGTACAGATTACCTGTGCGCACCGCAGCCGTTTTTGGAGGCGTCCAACCTTCTAACCTGGGAACACGCAACAATATCAGCTGATCAGTACACCTACATAAGGCGTGCGGATTTCGCTATCCACTTGGGCAACGGCACAGCTGAAGAAATGTCATGCCGCTAACCGTTCATTCTCTTTCAGGCGCTGCCGCTGACCGGATTCTAATGTCAGCCACCCGTTTCACCGAGATGCCTACCGGATCCGCAAGCTGCCACCGCTGACTGGATTCTTGACCCCTGCAACCGTTGTACAGATAACCTGTGCGCATCGCAGCCATTTTTGGAGGCGTCCAACCTTCTAACCTGGCCACACGCAACAATATCAGCTGATCAGGACACCTACATAAGGCGTGCGGATTTCACCGTCCACTTGGGCCACAGCAATGCTAAAAAAATGCCACACCGCTAACCGTCCATTCTCTTTCAGGCGCTGCTGTTGACCGGATTCTACTATGAGCAACCCGTTTCACCGAGATGCCTACCGGATCCACAAGCTGCCACCGCTGACTGGATTCTTCACCCCTGCAACCGTTGTACAGATAACCTGTGCGCACCGCAGCCGTTTCTGGAGGCGTCGTACCTTCAGACCTGGCAACAAGCAACAATAGCAGCTGGTCAGGACACCTACATAATGCGTGCGGATTTCACCGTCCACTTGGGCCACGGCACAGGTGAAGAAATGCCACGCACCTCAGCGTTCGTGCTGTTTCAGGCACTGCTGCTGACCGGATTCTATTATCAGCCACCCGATTCACCGAGATGCCTACCGGATCCGCAAGCTGCCTCCGCTGACTGGATTCTTGACCCCTGCAACCGTTTCACAGATTACCTGTGCGCACCGCAGCCGTTTTTGGAGGCGTCCACCCTTCTAGCCTGGCAACACGCAACAATATCAGCTGATCAGGACACCTACATATTGCGTGCGGATTTCACCGTTCACTTGGGCCACAGCACTACTGAAAAAATGACATGCCGCTAACCGTTCATTCTGTTTGAGATGCTGCTGCGGCCCGGATTCTACTATGAGCAACCCGTTTCACCGAGATGCCTACCGGATCCGCAAGCTGCCACAGCTGACTGGATTCTTGACCCCTGCAACCGTTGTACAGAAAACCTGTGCGCACCGCAGCTGTTTTTGGAGGCGTCCAACCTTCTAACCTGGCCACAGGCAACAATATCCGCTCATCAGGACACCTACATAAGGCGTGCAGATTTCACGGTCCACTTGGGCCACTGCACTGCTAAAAAAATGCCACGCCGCTAACCGTTCATTCTCTTTCAGGCGTTGCTGCTGACTGGATTCTACTATGAGCAACCCGTTTCACCGAGATGCCTACCGGGTCCGCAAGCTGCCACCACTGACTGGCTTCGTGACCCCTGCAATCGTTGCACAGATTACCTGTGCGCACCGCAGCCGTTCTTGTAGGCTTCCAACCTTCTGACCTAGCAACACTCAACAATAGCAGCTGGTCAGTACTCCTACATAAGGCGTGCGGAGTTCACCGTCCACTTGGGCAACGGCAGAGCTGAAGAAATCCGAGGCACCCCATCGTATGTGCTGTTTCAGGCGCTGCTGCTGACCGGATTCTACTATCAGCCACCCGTTTCACCGAGATGCCTACCGGGTCCGCAAGCTGCCACCGCTGACTGGATTCTTGACCCCTGCCACCGTTGTACAGATTACCTCTGCGCACCGTAGCCGTTTTAGGAGGCGCCCAACCTTCTAACCTGGCAACACGCGACAATATCAGCTGATCAGGACACCTACATAAGGCGTGCGGATTTCACCGTCCACTTGGGCCACAGCACTGCTGAAAGAATGCCACGCCGCTAACCGTTCATTCTGTATCAGGCGCTGCTGCGGACCAGATTCTACTATCAGCCACCCGTTTCACCGAGATGCCTACGGGATCCGCAAGCTGCCACCGCTGACTGGATTTTTGACCGCTGCAACCGTCGTACAAATTACCTGTGCGCACCGCAGCCGTTTTTGGAGGCGGCATACCTTCTGACTTGGCAACACGCAACAATAGCAGCTGGACAGGACACCTACATAAGGCGTGCGGATTTCACAGTCCACTTGGGCTACGCCACCGCTGAAGAAATGCCACGCACCTCACAGTTCGTGCTGTTTCAGGCGCTGCTGCTGACCGGATTCTACTATCAGCCACCCGTTTCACCGAGATGCCTACCGGATCCACAAGCTGCCACCGCTGACTGGATTCTTCACCCCTGCAACCGTTGTACAGATAACCTGTGCGCACCGCAGGCGTTTCTGGAGGCGTCCAACCTTCTGACCTGGCCACACGCTACAATATAAGCTGATCAGGACACCTACATAAGGCGTGCAGATTTCACGGTCCACTTGGGCCACTGCACTGCTAAAAAAATGCCACGCCGCTAACCGTTCATTCTCTTTCAGGCGTTGCTGCTGACTGGATTCTACTATGAGCAACCCGTTTCACCGAGATGCCTACCGGATCCGCAAGCTGCCACAGCTGACTGGATTCTTGACCCCTGCAACCGTTGTACAGAAAACCTGTGCGCACCGCAGCTGTTTTTGGAGGCGTCCAACCTTCTAACCTGGCCACACGCAACAATATCAGCTGATCAGGACACCTACATAAGGCGTGCGGATTTCACCGTCCACTTGGGCCACACCACAGCTGAAGAAATGCCACGCACCTCACAGTTCCTGCTGTTTCAGGCGCTGCTGCTGACCGGATTCTACTATCAGCCACCCGTTTCACCGAGATGCCTACCGGATCCGCAAGCTGCCTCCGCTGACTGGATTCTTGACCCCTGCAACCGTTTCACAGATTACCAGTGCGCACCGCACCCGTTTTTGGAGGTGTCACACCTTCTAACCTGGCAACACGCAACAATATCAGCTGATCAGGACACCTACATATTGCGTGCGGATTTCACCGTTCACTTGGGACACAGCACTACTGAAAAAACGACACGCCGCTAACCGTTCATTCTGTTTCAGATGCTGCTGCGGCCCGGATTCTACTATGAGCACCCCGTTTCACCGAGATGCTTACCGGATCCGCAAGCTGCCACAGCTGACTGGATTCTTGACCCCTGCAACCGTTGTACAGAAAACCTGTGCGCACCGCAGCTGTTTTTGGAGGCGTCCAACCTTCTAACCTGGCCACACGCAGCAATATCAGCTCATCAGGACACCTACATAAGGCGTGCAGATTTCACGGTCCACTTGGGCCACTGCACTGCTAAAAAAATGCCACGCCCGTAACCGTTCATTCTCTTTCAGGCGCTGCTGCTGACTGGATTCTACTATCAGCCACCCGTTTCACCGAGATGCCTACCGGATCCACAAGGTGCCACCGCTGACTGGATCCTTTAACCCTGAAACCGTTCTACAGAATACCTGTGCGCATCGCAGCCGTTTTTGGAGGCGTCGTACCTTCTGACCTGGCAACACGCAACAATAGCAGCTGGTCAGGACACCTACATAATGCGTGCGGATTTCACCGTCCACTTGGGCCACGGCACAGGTGAAGAAATGCCACGCACCTCAGCGTTCGTGCTGTTTCAGGCACTGCTGCTGACCGGATTCTATTATCAGCCACCCGTTTCACCGAGATGCCTACCGGATCCGCAAGCTGCCTCCGCTGACTGGATTCTTGACCCCTGCAACCGTTTCACAGATTACCTGTGCGCACCGCAGCCGTTTTTGGAGGCGTCCACCCTTCTAGCCTGGCAACACGCAACAATATCAGCTGATCAGGACACCTACATATTGCGTGCGGATTAGACCGTTCACTTGGGCCACAGCACTACTGAAAAAATGACACGCCGCTAACCGTTCATTCTGTTTCAGATGCTGCTGCGGCCCGGATTCTACTATGAGCAACCCGTTTCACCGAGATGCCTACCGGATCCGCAAGCTGCCACAGCTGACTGGATTCTTGATCCCTGCAACCGTTGTACAGAAAACCTGTGCGCACCGCAGCTGTTTTTGGAGGCGTTCAACCTTCTAACCTGGCCACACGCAACAATATCAGCTCATCAGGACACCTACATAAGGCGTCCAGATTTCACGGTCCACTTGGGCCACTGCACTGCTAAAATAATGCCACGCCGCTAACCGTTCATTCTCTTTCAGGCGTTGCTGCTGACTGGATTCTATTATGAGCAACCCGTTTCACCGAGATGCCTACCGGATCCGCAAGCTGCCACAGCTGACTGGATTCTTGACCCCTGCAACTCTTGTACAGAAAACCTGTGCGCACCGCAGCTGTTTTTGGAGGCGTCCAAACTTCTAACCTGGCCACACGCGACAATATCAGCTGATCAGGACACCTACATAAGGCGTGCGGATTTCACCGTCCACTTGGGCCACAGCACTGCTGAAAGAATGCCACGCCGCGAACCGTTCATTCTGTATTAGGCGCTGCTGCGGACCAGATTCTACTATCAGCCACCCGTTTCACCGAGATGCCTAGCGAATCCGCAAGCTGTCACCGCTGACTGGATTTTTTACCGCTGGAACCGTTGTACAGATTACCTGTGCGCACCGCAGCCGTTTTTGGAGGCGTCATACTTTCTGACCTGGCAACACGAAACAATAGCAGCTAGACAGGACACCTACATAAGGCGTGCAGATTTCACCGTCCACTTGGACCACGCCACCGCTGAAGAAATGCCACGCACCTCACAGTTAGTGCTGTTTCAGGCGCTGCTGCTGACCGGATTCTACAATCAGCCACCCGTTTCACCGAGATGCCGACCGGGTCCGTAAGCTGCCACCGCTGAAAGGATTCTTGACCCCCTGCAACCTTTGCACATAGTACCTGTGCGCACCGCAGCCGTTTTTTGCAGGCGTCCAACCTTCTAACCTGGCAATACGCAACAATATCAGCTGATCAGGACACCTACATATTGCGTGCGGATTTCACCGTCCACTTGGGCCACAGCACTACTGAAAAAATGACACGCCGCTAACCGTTCATTCTGTTTCAGGCGCTGCTGCGGACCGGATTTTACTACCAGCCACCCATTTAACCGAGATGCCTACCGTATCCGCAAGCTGCCACCGCTGACTGGATTCTTGACCGCTGCAATCGTTGAACAGATAACCTGTGCGCAACACAGCCATTTTTGGAGCCGTCCAACCTTCTAACCTCGCCACACGCAACAATATCAGCTGATCAGGACACCTACATAAGGCGTGCGGATTTCACCGTCCACTTGGGCCACAGCACTTCTGAAAAAATGTCACGCCGCTAACCGTTCATTCTCGTTCAGGCGCTGCTGCTGACCGGATTCTACTATCAGCCACCCGTTTCACCGAGATTCCTACCGGATCCGCAAGCTGCCACCGCTGACTGGATTCTTTACCCCTGCAACCGTTGCACAGATTACCTGTGCGCACCACAGCCGTTTTTGGAGGCGTCCAACCTTCTAACCTGGCAACACGCAACAATATCAGCTGATAAGGACACCTATCTAAGGCGTGCGGATTTCACCGTCCACTTGGGCCACAGCACTACTGAAAAAATGACACGCCGCTAACCGTTCGTTCTGTTTCAGAAGCCGCTGCGGCCCGGATTCTACTATGAGCCACCCGTTTCACCAAGATGCCTACCGGGTCCGTAAGCTGCCACCGCTGAAATTATTCTTGACCCCCTGCAACCGTTGCACAGATTACCTGTGCGCACCGCAGCCGTTTTTTGTAGGCGTCCAACCTTCTGACCTGGCAACACGCAACAATATCAGCTGATAAGGACACCTACATAAGGCGTGCGGATTTCACCGTCCACTTGGACCACTGAACAGCTGAAGAAATGCGAGGCACCTCACCGTACGTGCTGTTTCAGGCGCTGCTGCTGACCGGATTCTACTATCAGCCACCCGTTTCACCGAGATGCCTACCGGGTCCGCAAGCTGCCACCGCTGACTGGATTCTTGACCCCTGCAACCGTTGTACAGATTACCTCTGCGCACCGTAGCCGTTTTAGGAGGCGTCCAACCTTCTAACCTGGCAACACGCGACAATATCAGCTGATCAGGACACCTACATAAGGCGTGCGGATTTCACCGTCCACTTGGACCACTGAACAGCTGAAGAAATGCGAGGCACCTCACCGTACGTGCTGTTAAAGGCGCTGCTGCTGACCGGATTTTACTATCAGCCACCCGTTTAACCGAGATGCCTACCGGATCCGAGAGCTGCCACCGCTGACTGAATTCTTGACCCCTGCCACCGTCGTACAGATAGCCTGTGCGCACCGCAGCCGTTTTTGGAGGCGTCGTACCTTCTGACCTGGCAACACGCAACAATAGCAGCTGGACAGGACACCTACATAATGCGTGCGGATTTCACCGTCCACTTGAGCCACGGCACAGCTGAAGAAATGCCACGAACCTCACCGTTTGTGCAGTTTCAGGCGCTGCTGCTGACCGGATTCTGCTATCAGCCACCCGTTTCACCGAGATGCCTGCAGGATCCGCAAGCTGATACCGCTGACTGGATTCTTGCCCCTGCAACCGTTGTACAGATTACCTGTGCGCACCGCAGCCGTTTTTGGAGGCGTCCAACCTTCTAACCTGGCAACACGCAACAATATCAGCTGATCAGTACACCTACATAAGGCGTGCGGATTTCGCTATCCACTTGGGCAACGGCACAGCTGAAGAAATGTCACGCCGCTAACCGTTCATTCTCTTTCAGGCGCTGCCGCTGACCGGATTCTAATGTCAGCCACCCGTTTCACCGAGATGCCTACCGGATCCGCAAGCTGCCACCGCTGACTGGATTCTTGACCCCTGCAACCGTTGTACAGATAACCTGTGCGCATCGCAGCCACTTTTGGAGGCGTCCAACCTTCTAACCTGGCCACACGCAACAATATCAGCTGATCAGGACACCTACATAAGGCGTGCGGATTTCACCGTCCACTTGGGCCACAGCACTGCTAAAAAAATGCCACACCGCTAACCGTCCATTCTCTTTCAGGCGCTGCTGTTGACCGGATTCTACTAACCACTGAGCCACCGCGGCGGACAGCGGCGGCTGCGTTTTTTTGGAGGAAAAACGCTAAGGCGCCCGTGTGCTGTGCGATGTCAGTGCGCGTTAAAGATCCCCAGGTGGTCGAAATTATTCCGGAGCCCTCCACTACGGCGCCTCCTTCTTCCTTTCCTCTTTCACTCCCTCCCTTATCCCTTCCCCTCCGGCGAGGTTCAGGTGTCCAACGATATATGAGACAGATACTGCGGCATTTCCTTTCCCCCCAAAAAACAATTATTATTATTATTATTATTATTATTATTATTATTATTATTATTATTATTATTATTATTATTATTATTCTACTATTAGCGACCCGTTTCACCGAGTTGTCTACCGGATTCGCAAGCTGCCACCGCTGACTGGATCCTTGACCCCTGAAACCGTTTTACAGATTACTTGTGCGCACCGCAGCCGTTTTTGGAGGCCTACAACCTTCTGACCTGGCAACACGCAACAATATCAGTTGATCAGAACACCTACATAAAGCGTGCGGATTTCACTGTCAATTTGGGCCACGGCACTGCTGAAAAAATGTCACGCCGCTCATCGTTCATTCTGTTTCAGGCGCTGCTGCTGACCCGATTCTACTATCAGCCACCCGTTTAACCGAGATGCCTACCGTATCCGCAAGCTGCCACCGCTGACTGGATTCTTGACCCCTGCAACTGTTTTACATATTACCTATGCGCACCGTAGCCGTTTTAGGAGGCGTCCAACCTTCTAACCTGGCAACACGTGACAATATCAGCTGATCAGGACACCTACATCAGGCGCGCGGTTTTCACCGTCCACTTGGGCCACGGCAGTTCTGAAAATATGCCACGCCGCTCACTGTTCATTCTGTTTCAGGCGCTGCTGGTGACCGGATTCTACTATCAGCCACCCGTTTAACCGTGATGCCTACCGGATCCGCAGCCTGCCACCACTGACTGGATTCTTGGCCCCTGAAACCGTTGTACAGATTACCTGTGCGCGCCGTAGCCGTTTTCGGAGGCGTCCAACCTTCTAACCTGGCAACACGCTACAATATCTGCTGATCAGGACACCTACATAAGGTGTGCGGTTTTCACTGTCCACTTAGGCCACGGCAGTTCTGAAAATATGCCACGCCGCTCACTGTTCATTCTGTTTCAGGCGCTGCTGGTGACCGGATTCTACTATCAGCCACCCGTTTAACCGTGATGCCTACCGGATCCGCAGCCTGCCACCACTGACTGGATTCTTGACCCCTGCAACTGTTTTACATATTACCTATGCGCACCGTAGCCGTTTTCGGAGGCGTCCAGCCTTCTAACCTGGCAACACGCTACAAGATCTGCTGATCAGGACACCTACATAAGGCGTGCGGTTTTCACCGTCCACTTGGGCCACGGCAGTTCTGAAAATATGCCACGCCGCTCACTGTTCATTCTGTTTCAGGCGCTGCTGGTGACCGGATTCTACTATCAGCCACCCGTTTAACCGTGATGCCTACCGGATCCGCAAGCTGCCACCGCTGACTGGATTCTTGACCCCTGCAACTGTTTTACATATTACCTATGCGCACCGTAGCCGTTTTCGGAGGCGTCCAGCCTTCTAACCTGGCAACACGCTACAATATCTGCTGATCAGGACACCTACTTAAGGCGTGCGGTTTTCACCGTCCACTTAGGCCACGGCAGTTCTGAAAATATGCCACTCCGCTCAATGTTCATTCTGTTTCAGGCGCTGCTGGTGACCGGATTCTACTATCAGCCACCCGTTTAACCGAGATGCCTACCGTATCCGCAAGCTGCCACCGCTGACTGGATTCTTGACCCCTGCAACTGTTTTACATATTACCTATGCGCACCGTAGCCGTTTTCGGAGGCGTCCAGCCTTCTAACCTGGCAACACGCTACAATATCTGCTGATCAGGACACCTACATATGGCGTGCGGTTTTCACCGTCCACTTGGGCCACGGCAGTTCTGAAAATATGCCACGCCGCTCACTGTTCATTCTGTTTCAGGCGCTGCTGGTGACCGGATTCCACTATCAGCCACCCGTTTAACCGTGATGCCTACCGGATCCGCAGCCTGCCACCACTGACTGGATTCTTGGCCCCTGAAACCGTTGTACCGATTACCTGTGCGCGCCGTAGCCGTTTTCGGAGGCGTCCAACCTTCTAACCTGGCAACACGCTACAATATCTGCTTATCTGGACACCTACATAAGGCGTGCGGTTTTCACCGTCCACTTAGGCCACGGCACAGCTGAAGAAATGCCACGCACCTCACCGTTCGTTCTGTTTCAGGCGCTGCTGCTGACCGGATTCTACTATCAGTCACCCGTTTAACTGAGATGCCTACCGGATCCGCAGCCTGCCACCGCTGACTGGATTCTTGGCCCCTGAATCAGTTGAACAGATTAACTGTGCGCACCGTAGCCGTTTTTGGAGGCGTCCAACCTTGTGACCTGGCAAAACGCAATCATATCAGCTGATCAGGACACCTACATAAGGCGCGAGGTTTACACCGTCCACTTGGGAAACGGCACTGCTGAAAAAAAGCCACGCCGCTAACCGTTCATTCGGTTTCAGGAGCTGCTGCTGACCGGATTCTATTATCAGCGCCCATTTCACCGAGATGCCTACCGGATCCACAAGCTGCCACCGCTGACTGGATTCTTGACCCCTGAAACCGTTGAACAGATTACCTGTGCGCACCGTACCCGTAATAGGAGGAATCCAACCTTCTAACCTGGCAACAGGCAACAATATAAGCTGATCAGGACACCTGCATAAGGCTTTCGCATTTCACCGTCCACTTGGGCAACGGCACAGCTGAAGAAATGCCAAGCCGCTAACCGTTCATTCTCTTTCAGGCGCTGCTGCTGACCGGATTCTACTATCAGCTACCCGTTTCACCGAGATGCCTACCGGATTCGCAAGCTGCCACTGCTGACTGGATTCTTGACCCCTGAAACCGTTGCACAGATTACCTGTGCGCACCGCAGCCGTTTTTGGAGGGTCCAACCTTCTAACCTGGCAACACGCAAAAATATCAGCTGATCAGGACACCTACATAGGGCGTGCCGATTTCACCATCGACTTAGGCCACGGCACTGCTGACAAAATGCCACGCCGCTCATCTTTCATTCTGTTTCAGGCGGTGCTGCTGACCAGATCCTACTATCAGCCACCCATTTAACCGAGATGCCTACCGGATCCGCAAGCTGTTACCGCTGACTGGATTCTTGACCCCTGCAACCGTTGTACAGATAACCTGTGCGCAACGAAGCCGTTTTTGGAGGAGTCCAACCTTCTAACCTGGCCACACGCAACTATTATCATCTGATCAGGACACGTACATAAGGCGTGCGGATTTCACCGTCCACTTGGGCGACAGCACTGCTGAAACAATGGCACGCCGCTAACCGTTCATTCTCTTTCAGGCGCTGCTGCTGACCGGATTCTACTATCAGCCACCCGTTTCACCGAGATGCCTACCGGATCCGCAGCCTGCCACCGCTGACTGGATTCTTGGCCCCTGAAACCGTTGTCCAGATTATCTGTGCGCACCTTAGCCGTTTTTGAGGTGGCCAATCTTCTAACCTGGCAACACGCAACAATATCAGCTGATCAGGACACCTTCATAAGGCGTACGGATTTCGCCATCGACTTAGGCCACGGCACTGCTGAAAAAATGCCACGCCGCTCATCGTTCATTCTGTATCAGGCGCTGCTGCTGACCGGATTCTACTACCAGCCACCCGTTTCACCGAGATGCCTACCGGATCCGCAAGCTGCCACAGCTGACTGGATTCTTGACCCCTGCAACCGTTGTACAGATTACCTGTGCGTGCCGTAGCCGTTTTTGGAGGCGTCCAACCTTCTAACCTGCAACACGCAACAATATCAGCTGATCAGGACACCTACATAAGGCGTGCGGTTTTCACCGTCCACTTGGGCCACGGCACTGCTGAAAAAATGCCACGCCGCTCACCGTTCATACTGTTTCAGGCGCTGCTGCTGACCGGATTCTACTATCAGCCACCCGTTTAACCGAGATGCCTACCGGATCAGAACGTTTATTCAGAACGTTTATTCACGCAAAAATTGATACACAAAATGCTGTGTAATCATCTGGATCCTTAGCCGCTATGGCTAGTGATGGATCCATTACAAACATTGTCAGAGTTAAACAATCACTATATGGAGCATTGCTATGAGCAACAACACGTGTTTAGCTTGGTGCATCAGATTGCTTGTTAAGGTAGTGGCGGTTTAGTTTAGAAACAACGTTGGACGTGTATTTCATGTAACACGGCACGGTATTCCATATTTTATCCCCGATAAAAGAAATTGAGCGCCGCCCGTATATGTTGTGAGCTATGGGTAAATTAAAATTATTGTGCTGTGCCTGCCTAGTGTCACGTTTGGGAGAGATGAATATGGAAGAAGGATGTGGAGAGTTCGTGCTAATTATCTGGCGGAATAAAATGGCCGTTGTGTACTCACGTACATTGGTGAAGGGCATTATGTTTAATTCATCAAAAAGAGGTTTGGATGGTATTGCTCTCGGTGCATATGATATTATTCTGACAGCCCTTTTCTGGAGAGTGCTGACTTTTGCTAAGTAAGATGCGAAGGTGAAACCCCAGGATTCAATGCAGTATATTAAATGGTTATGGAAAACGCTGAAATATATCATTCGTAGTGCGTTCTTGTCAAAATGTTTTTGTGCTTTAATTAGTGCATAGCACCCAGAGGTTAACTTTTTGCATAAGTTTTCTATATGAGGTGCCCAGTGTAGATTCTCATCAAGAGTTACTCCTAATTATTTGTAGCTTTGAACCCGTTCAATTGGTAATCCATCGAGATGCAGTGATTCAGCCTTTTCTGCCGACTGATGAGGTATTAGTAGAGCTGTGTCATCTACGTACATGACTGCTTGTCCATGCTCAATGAAACGAGGAAAATCATTTATAAAGAGGGAAAAAAGCAGGGGGCCAAGTACTGACCCTTGCGGAACTCCTGTCCTAACTTCCCCCATTGAAGATCTTTGATGTGAGATTTGCACGAATTGCATGCGGTTAGTTAGGTAGCTACGGAAAAAATTGCTGGCTGGTCCTCGAAATCCATAACTTTCAAGTTTCTGTAACAAAATGTCATGTTTAACAGTGTCGAATGCTTTTCTAATGTCAAGGAATATGCCTATAATAATCTTGTTTGAATTTAAAGCCCGGTTAATTATTTCTGTTGCTGAGTGTACTGCTGTGCCTGTAGAATGACCTCTGCGGAAACCATGCTGTTCTCTGGCTAAGATACCATATTTTTCAACAAAATCCTGTATTCTCTTAGCTATTAGTTTTTCGAAGAGCGTATTAATGCAACTCAGTATGGTGATTGGGCGGTAATTTTCTACATCATTGGGATTGTCGTTTTTGTAGATCGGTACAACTCTCCCAATCTTGAGCGTTTCAGGATAGATACCCGATAAAAAAGCCTGATTAAATATTTTTTCAAGTAGAAGGCACAAAATATGAATGTTGTCCTTAATGATGTTCACTGATATTTCGTCATGACCCATAGCTTTATTAAGCGACATCTGGCGGACGACAGCAACAATTTCGGCAGCTGTTATCTCTGTGTAAGCAAAAGTATTAGAGCACGGAGTTGGCAAAACAGTACAAGAGTTGATTTGCAAGGTGGCAGCTATACTATTACCTATGTTAAGAAAAAAATGGTTGAACGTTGAAGCAAGACATGCTAGGTCAGAGTTGAAGGCACTGAGCTCTGGCAAAATACTACATTTCTCGAGGGATCTAGTAATGGAAGCGATTATCCGCCATATTTCTTTTGAGTTACCTTGGGCTTTCTTAACCAGGTTGCTATAATACTGTTTTTTTCGCCTCCGCATCATAGAAAGTGACATATTCCGTATGCTTCTGTACTTTTCCTTGTAATAATTGTTGTTTGGATTTTTCATCAACTTAGTATGCCAATGCTCTTTTAGTCTGATTATGGAGAGTATTTCTTCATTCATCCAAGGACAAATAGGTGAATGAAGGCGCCATGCTCTGCGAGAGCTGTATTGCTTTTGGACGCAACATGATGAAAGCAGCGTGCTGAATGCATTATATGCTTTGTTGGCGTCATCAAAATCGATGCTTGAAAAGTTTTTCTTGGATAGAAATTTTTGTTGCCTCATAGTCCCATCTAGGTGACATATGAGTGTTGTCCTTGGAATGATGTACAGCTATTGTAGGAGCGATAAGAAAGGTCGGGAAATGGTCTGTAATGTTATATTTTATCACACCAAATTTCAAGGGGCTGACATCCAAATTTGATAATATGTGATCTATCGTAGATGATGATGCTGGCGTTATTCTGGTTGGACTTGCTATATGGTTTTGAAAGCCGTAGGATGACAAAAGATTTACGTATTCACTACTAGATGAAACAGCTGTGTTGAGGTTAACGTCGCCACAAATAACCGCCTTTTTTTCCTTATTTGTGAGGCTGTACAGTGCCTCTTCTAGTTTGTCCAAAAATGGCTGAGTTCTAGACATGGGTGGACGGTACATGACACCAATAACCATGTTGTTCCCTAGTTCTATAAAGAGCATTTCGTAGTTACCCATACTGGTCTCTGTAATGTCCAGTAATTTTTTGTAAGTGATTTCCGATGACAGGTAAAAAGCTACACCACCGCCTCTAGAACCAGCCGCTATTGGCAAGGACACAAATTTATAACCAGGTAGATTCAGAGATTCGTCTCTTTTAAGCCACGTTTCTGAAATTGCTATGACGTCATATCGCATTTTCTGGTGAGAAAGAAAGGCAGCGAGTGAGTCATAGTTTTTATGCAGACTTCTAATGTTGCAGTGTAGTAAAGATATGTTTTTTCCACGTATTCAGCCTGTGTTGTTCAGCATTTTTATGCTTGTCGCTATGTAAGCGCAATGCTTTAGAAAAAAGGAAACGGCTATACTATCTTAGACAGGTCGTCGTGAGTGGCTATGTGTATGACAGTGGAATTTTCTGCTTTCCTTGCCAGTATTTTAGAGTTAGAGACCCAGACGAACTTCCAGTTGTTGGCTTTCTTTCGGGCAATTGCCATTCCAAGCAATGCTTTGTATTCGGGGCACAGGTGCTCGTTCAGGTACACGGGTGTGGTCTCGGAAAAACCGATGTCATTTGCGGATAGCCTCTTTTTCCTTGCAGACTGCAAAAATTTGTCCCGAGCTGCGCGTGAAGCAAACTTGACGAAGCTGCAAGCTGCAACCGATGACAGGATTCTTGACCCCTGCAACCGTTGTACAGATTACCTCTGCGCACCGCAGTCGTTTCTGGAGGCGTCCAACCTTGTGACCTGGCCACACGCAACTATTATCAGCTGATCAGGACACCTACATAAGGCGTGCGGATTTCACCGTCCACTTGGGCCACAGCACTGCTGAAAAAATGAAACGCCGCTAATCGTTCATTCTCTTTCAGGCGCTGCTGCTGACCGGATTCTACTATCAGCCACCCGTTTAACCGAGATGCCTACCGGATCCGCAAGCTGCCAACGCTGACTGGATTCTTGACCCCTGCAACCGTTGTACAGATTACCTGTGCGCGCCTTAGCCGTTTTTGGAGGCGTCCAACCTTCTAACCTGGCAACACGCAACAATATCAGTTGATCAGGACACCTGCATAAGGCGTGCGGTCTTCACCGTCCACTTGGGCCACGGCAGAGCAGAAGAAATGCCACGCACCTCACCGTCCGTGCTGTTTCAGGCGCTGCTGCTGACCGGATTCTGCTATCAGCCACCCGTTTCACCGAGATGCCTACCGGATCCGGAGCCTGCCACCGCTGACTGGATTCTTGGCCCCCGAAACCGTTGTCCAGATTATCTGTGCGCACCGTAGCCGTTTTTGAGGCGGCCAATCTTCTAACCTGGCAACACGCAACAATATCAGCTGATCAGGACACCTTCATAAGGCGTACGGATTTCGCCATCCACTTGGGCCACGGCACTGCTGAAAAAACGCCACGCCGCTCACCGTTCATTCTGTTTCAGGCGCTGCTGCTGACCGGATTCTACTATTAGCCACCCGTTTAACCGAGATGCCTATCGGATCCGCAAGCAGCAACCGCTGACAGGATTCTTGACCCCTGCAACCGTTGTACAGATTACCTCTGCGCACCGCAGTCGTTTCTGGAGGCGTCCAACCTTGTGACCAGGCAACACGCAACAATATCATCTGATCAGGACACCTACATAAGGCACGCGAATTTCACCGTCCACTTGCGCCACGGCACTGCTGAAGAAATACCACGCCATACACCGTTCATGCTGTTTCAGGCGCTGCTACTGACCGGATTCTGCTATCAGCCACCCGTTTCACCAAGATGCTAACCGGATCCGCAAGCTCCCGCCGCTGACTGAATTCTTGGCCCCTGAAACCGTTGTCCAGATTATCTGTGCGCACCGTAGCCGTTTTTGGAGGCGTCCAATCTTCTAACCTGGCAACACGCAACAATATCAGCTGATCAGGACATCTTCATAAGGCGTACGGATTTCACCATCGACTTAGGCCACGGCACTGCTGAAAAAAATGCCGCGCCGCTCATCGTTCATTCTGTTTCAGGCGCTGCTTCTGACCGGATTCTACCATCAGCCAGCCTTTTAACCGAGATGCCTACCGGATCCGCAAGCTGCCACAACTGACTGGATTCTTCACCCCTGAAACCGTTGTACAGATTACCTGTGCGAACCACAGCCGTTTTTGGGGGCGTCCAACCTTCTGACATGGCAACACGCAACAATAACAGCTGATCAGGACACCTACATAAGGCGCGCGGTTTTCACTGTCCACTTGGGCCACGGCACTGCTGAAAATATGCCACGCCGCTCACTGTTCATTCTGTTTCAGGCGCTGCTGCTAACCGGATTCTACCATCAGCCACCCGTTTAACAGAGACGCCTACCGGATCCGCAGCCTGCAACCGCTGACTGGATTCTTGGCCCCTGAAACCGTTTTACAGATTACCTGTGCGCACCGTAGCCGTTTTTGAAGGCGTCCAACCTTCTAACCTGGAACACGCAACAATGTCAGATGATCAGGACACCTACATAAGGCGTGCGGATTTCACAGTCCACTTGGACCATTGCACTGCTGAAAAAAAGCCACGCCGCTAACCGTTCATTCGGTTTCAGGTGCTGCTGCTTACTGGATTCTACAATCAGCCACCCATTTCACCGAGATGCCTACCGGATCCATAAGCTGCCACCGCTGACTGGATTCTTGACCCCTGCAACCGTTGTACCAATTTTCTGTGTGCACCGCAGCCGTTTTTGCAGGCGTCTAATCTTCTAAACTGGCAACACGCCACAATATCAGCTGATCAGAACACCTACATAAGGCGCGCGGTTTTCACCGTCCGCTTGGGCCACGGCACTGCTGAAAAAATGCCACGCCGCTCACCGTTCATTCTGTTTCAGGCGCTGCTGTTGACCGGATTCTTCTATCAGCCACCCGTTTAACCGAGATGCCTACCGGATCCGCAGCCTGCCACCGCTGACTGGATTCTTGGCCCCTGAAACCGTTGTACAGATTAACTGTGCGCACCGTAGACGTTTTTGGAGGCGTCCAACCTTGTGACCTGGCAAAACGCAATGATATCAGCTGATCAGGACACATGCATAACAATTGCGCATTTCACCGTCCACTTGGGCAACGGCACAGCTGAAGAAATGCCACGCCGCTCATCGTTCATTCTGTTTCAGGCGCTGCTGCTGACCGGATTCTACTACCAGCCACCCGTTTCACCGAGATGCCTACCAGATCCGCAAGCTGCCACAGCTTACTGGATTCTTGACCCCTGCAACCGTTGTACAGATTACCTGTGCGTGCCGTAGCCGTTGTTGGAGGCGTCCAACCTTCTAACCTGCAACACGCAACAATATCAGCTGATCAGGACACCTACATAAGGCGTGCGGTTTTCACCATCCACTTGGGCCACGGCACTGCTGAAAAAAATGCCACGCCGCTCACCGTTCATTCTGTTTCAGGCGCTGCTGCTGACCGGATTCTACTATCAGCCACCCGTTTAACCGAGATGCCTACCGGATCCGCAAGCTGCAACCGCTGACTGGATTCTTGACCCCTGCAACCGTTGTACAGATTACCTCTGCGCACCGCAGTCGTTTCTGGAGGCGTCCAACCTGGTGACCTGGCCACACGCAACTATTATCAGCTGATCAGGACACCTACATAAGGCGTGCGGATTTCACCGTCCACTTGGGCCACAGCACTGCTGAAAAAATGCCACGCCGCTAATCGTTCAATCTCTTTCAGGCGCTGCTGCTGACCGGATTCTACTATCAGCCACCCGTTTCACCGCGATGCCTATCGGATTCGCAAGCTGCCAGCGCTGACTGGATTCTTGACCCCTCAAACCGTTTTACAGATTACCTGTGCGCACCGCAGCTTCTTTTGGAGGCGTCCAAACTTCTGACCTGGCAACACGCAACAATATCTGCTGATCAGGACACCTACATAAGGCGTGCGGTTTTCACCGTCCACTTAGGCCACGGCACAGCTGAAGAAATGCCACGCACCTCACCGTTCGTGCTGTTTCAGGCGCTGCTGCTGACCGGATTCTACTATCAGCCACCCGTTTAACCGAGATGCCTACCTGATCCGCAGCCTGCCACCGCTTACTGGATTCTTGGCCCCTGAAACCGTTGTACAGATTAACTGTGCGCACCGTAGCCGTTTTTGGAGGCGTCCAACCTTGTGACCTGGCAAAACGCAATAATATCAGCTGATCAGGACACATACATAAGGCGCGCGGTTTTCACCGTCCACTTGGGCCACGGCACTGCTGAAAAAAACCAACGCCGCTAACCGTTCATTCGGTTTCAGGCGCTGCTGCTGACCGGATTCTACTATCAGCCATCCGTTTAACCGAGATGCCTACCGGATCCGCAGCCTGCCACCGCTTACTGGATTCTTGGCCCCTGAAACCGTTGTACAGATTAACTGTGCGCACCGTAGCCGTTTTTGGAGGCGTCCAACCTTGTGACCTGGCAAAACGCAATAATATCAGCTGATCAGGACACATACATAAGGCGCGCGGTTTTCACCGTCCACTTGGGCCACGGCACTGCTGAAAAAAACCAACGCCGCTAACCGTTCATTCGGTTTCAGGCGCTGCTGCTGACCGGATTCTATTATCAGCCACCCATTTCACCGAGATGCCTACCGGATCCGCAAGCTGCCACCGCTGACTGGATTCTTCACCCCTGAAACCGTTGTACAGATAACCTGTGCGCACCGTACCCGTAATAGGAGGAATCCAACGTTCTAACCTGGCAATACGCAACCATATAAGCTGATCAGGACACGTACATAAAGCGTGCGGATTTCACCGTCCACTTGGGCGACAGCACTGCTGAAAAAATGGCACGCCGCTAACCGTTCATTCTCTTTCAGGCGCTGCTGGTGACCGGATTTTACTATCAGCCACCCGTTTCACCGAGATGCCTACCGGATCCGCAGCCTGCCACCGCTGACTGGATTCTTGGCCCCCGAAACCGTTGTCCAGATTATCTGTGCGCACCGTAGCCGTTTTTGAGGCGGCCAATCTTCTAACCTGGCAACACGCAACAATATCAGCTGATCAGGACACCTTCATAAGGCGTACGGATTTCGCCATCGACTTAGGCCACGGCACTGCTGAAAAAATGCCACGCCGCTCATCGTTCATTCTGTTTCAGGCGCTGCTGCTGACCGGATTCTACTATCAGCCACCCGTTTCACCGAGATGCCTACCGGATCCGCAAGCTGCCACAGCTGACTGGATTCTTGACTCCTGCAACCGCTGTACAGATTACCTGTGCGTGCCGTAGCCGTTTTTGGAGGCGTCCAACCTTCTAACCTGCAACACGCAACAATATCAGCTGATCAGGACACCTACATAAGGCGTGCGGTTTTCACCATCCAATTGGGCCACGGCACTGCTGAAAAAATGCCACGCCGCTCACCGTTCATTCTGTTTCAGGCGCTGCTGCTGACCGGATTCTACTATTAGCCACCCGTTTAACCGAGATGCCTACCGGATCCGCAAGCAGCAACCGCTAACTGGATTCTTGACCCTGCAACCTTTGTACAGATTACCTCTGCGCACCGCAGTCGTTTCTGGAGGCGTCCAACCTTGTGACCAAGCAACACGCAACAATATCAGCTGATCAGGACACCTACATAAGGCACGCGGATTTCACCGTCCACTTGCGCCACGGCACTGCTGAAGAAATACCACGCCATACACCGTTCATGCTGTTTCAGGCGCTGCTACTGACCGGATTCTGCTATCAGCCACCCGTTTCACCGAGATGCTAACCGGATCCGCAAGCTCCCGCCGCTGACTGAATTTTTGGCCCCTGAAACCGTTTTCCAGATTATCTGCGCGCACCGTAGCCGTTTTTGGAGGCGTCCAATCTTCTAACCTGGCAACACGCAACAATATCAGCTGATCAGGACATCTTCATAAGGCGTACGGATTTCACCATCAACTTAGGCCTAGGCACTGCTGAAAAAAATGCCGCGCCGCTCATCGTTCATTCTGTTTCAGGCGCTGCTACTGACCGGATTCTACATCAGCCACCCGTTTAACAGAGATGCCTACCGGATCCGCAGCCTGCCACCGCTGACTGGATTCTTGGCCCCTGAAACCGTTTTACAGATTACCTGTGCGCACCGTAGCCGTTTTTGGAGGCGTCCAACCTTCTAAACTGGAACACGCAACAATGTCAGCTTATCAGGACACCTACATATGGCGTGCGGATTTCACAGTCCACTTGGACCATTGCACTGCTGAAAAAAAGCCACGCCGCTAACCGTTCATTCGGTTTCAGGTGCTGCTGCTTACTGGATTCTACAATCAGCCACCCATTTCACCGAGATGCCTACCGGATCCATAAGCTGCCACCGCTGACTGGATTCTTGACCCCTGCAACCGTTGTACCAATTACCTGTGTGCACCGCAGCCGTTTTTGGAGGCGTCTAATCTTCTAAACTGGCAACACGCAACAATATCAGCTGATCAGAACACCTACATAAGGCGCGCGGTTTTCACCGTCCGCTTGGGCCACGGCACTGCTGAAAAAATGCCACGCCGCTCACCGTTCATTCTGTTTCAGGCGCTGCTGTTGACCGGATTCTACTATCAGCCACCCGTTTAACCGAGATGCCTACCGGATCCGCAGCCTGCCACCGCTGACTGGATTCTTGGCCCCTGAAACCGTTGTACAGATTAACTGTGCGCACCGTAGACGTTTTTGGAGGCGTCCTACCTTGTGACCTGGCAAAACGCAATAATATCAGCTGATCAGGACACATGCATAACACTTGCGCATTTCACCGTCCACTTGGGCAACGGCACAGCTGAAGAAATGCCAAGCCGCTAACCGTTCATTCTCTTTCAGGCGCTGCTGCTGACCGGATTCTACTATCAGCCACCCGTTTCACCGAAATGCCTACCGGATTCGCAAGCTGCCACCGCTGACTGGATTCTTGACCCGTCAAACCGTTGCACAGATTACCTGTGCGCACCACAGCCTTTTTTGGAGGCGTCCAACCTTCTAACCTGGCACCACGCAACAATATCAGCTGATCAGAACACCTACATAAGGTGTGCGGATTTCACCATCCACTTGGGCAACGGCACAGCTGAAGCAATGTCAAGCCGCTAACCGTTCATTCTCTTTCAGGCGCTGCTGCTGACCGGATTCTACTATCAGCCACCCGTTTCACCAAGATGCCTACCAGATTCGCAAGCTGCCACCGCTGACTGGATTCTTGACCCCTGAAACCGTTGTACAGATTAACTGTGCGCACCGTAGACGTTTTTGGAGGCGTCCAACCTTGTGACCTGGCAAAACGCAATAATGTCAGCTGATCAGGACACATACATAAGGCTTGCGCATTTCACCGTCCACTTGGGCCACGGCACTGCTGAAAAAATGCCAAGCCGCTAACCGTTCATTCTCTTTCAGGCGCTGCTGCTGACCGGATTCTACTATCAGCCACCCGTTTCACCAAGATGCCCTCCGGATTCGCAAGCTGCCACCGCTGACTGGATTCTTGACCCCTGCAACCGTTGTACAGATTAACTGTGCGCACCGTAGACGTTTTTGGAGGCGTCCAACCTTGTGACCTGGCAAAACGCAATAATGTCAGCTGATCAGGACACATACATAAGGCTTGCGCATTTCACCATCCACTTGGGCAACGGCACAGCTGAAGCAATGTCAAGCCGCTAACCGTTCATTCTCTTTCAGGCGCTGCTGCTGACCGGATTCTACTATCAGCCACCCGTTTCACCAAGATGCCCTCCGGATTCGCAAGCTGCCACCGCTGACTGGATTCTTGACCCCTGAAACCGTTGCACAGATTACCTGTGCGCACCGCAGCCTTTTTTGGAGGCGTCCAACCTTCTAACCTGGCAACACGCAACAATATCAGCTGATCAGAACACATACATAAGGCGTGCGGATTTCACCATCCACTTGGGCAACGGCACAGCTGAAAAAATGCCACGCCGCTCATCGTTCATTCTGTTTCAGGCGCTGCTGCTGACCGGATTCTACTACCAGCCACCCGTTTCACCGAGATGCCTACCGGATCCGCAAGCTGCCACAGCTGACTGGATTCTTGACCCCTGCAACCGTTGTACAGATTACCTGTGCGTGCCGTAGCCGTTGTTGGAGGCGTCCAACCTTCTAACCTGCAACACGCAACAATATCAGCTGATCAGGACACCTACATATGGCGTGCGGTTTTCACCGTCCACTTGGGCCACGGCACTGCTGAAAAAATGCCACGCCGCTCACCGTTCATTCTGTTTCAGGCGCTGCTGCTGACCGGATTCTACTATCAGCCACCCCTTTAACCGAGGTGCCTACCGGATCCGCAAGCTGCAACCGCTGACTGGATTCTTGACCCCTGCAACCGTTGTACAGATTACCTCTGCGCACCGCAGTCGTTTCTGGAGGCGTCCAACCTGGTGACCTGGCCACACGCGACTATTATCAGCTGATCAGGACACCTACATAAGGCGTGCGGATTTCACCGTCCACTTGGGCCACAGCACTGCTGAAAAAATGCCACGCCGCTAATCGTTCATTCTCTTTCAGGCGCTGCTGCTGACCGGATTCTGCTATCAGCCACCCGTTTCACCGCGATGCCTACCGGATTCGCGAGCTTCCACCGCTGACTGGATTCTTGACCCCTGAAACCGTTGCCAGATTAGCTGTGCGCTCCGCAGCCGTTTTTGGAGGCGTCCAACCTTCTAACCTGGCAACACGCAAAAATATCAGCTGATCAGGACACGTACATAAGGCGTGCGGATTTCACCGTCCACTTGGGCGACAGCACTGCTGAAAAAATGGCACGCCGCTAACCGTTCATTCTCTTTCAGGCGCTGCTGGTGACCGGATTCTACTATCAGCCACCCGTTTCACCAAGATGCCTACCGGATTCGCAAGCTGCCACCGCTGACTGGATTCTTGACCCCTGAAACCGTTGCACTGGTTACCTGTGCGCACCGCAGCCGTTTTTGGGGGCGGCCAATCTTCTAACCTTGCAACACGCAACAATATCAGCTGATCAGGACACCTTCATAAGGCGTACGGATTTCGCCATCGACTTAGGCCACGGCACTGCTGAAAAAATCCCACGCCGCTCATCGTTTATTCTGTTTCAGGCGTGGCTGCTGACCGGATTCTACTATCAGCCACCCGTTTCACCGAGATGCCTATCGGATCCGCAAGCTGCCACAGCTGACTGGATTCTTGACCCCTGCAACCGTTGTACCAATTACCTGTGTGCACCGCAGCCGTTTCTGCAGGCGTCCAATCTTCTAATCTGGCAACACGCAACAATTTCAGCTGATCAGGACACCTACATAAGGCGTGCGAATTTCACCGTCCACTTTGGCCACGGCACTGCTGAAAAAATGCCACGCCGCTCACCGTTCATTCTGTTTCAGGCGCTGCTGCTGACCGGATTCTACTATCAGCCACCCGTTTAACCGAGATGCCTACCGGATCCGCAAGCTGCCAACGCTGACTGGATTCTTGACCCCTGCAACCGTTGTACAGATTACCTGTGCGCGCCTTAGCCGTTTTTGGAGGCGTCCAACCTTCTAACCTGGCAACACGCAACAATATCAGTTGATCAGGACACCTGCATAAGGCGTGCGGTCTTCACCGTCCACTTGGGCCACGGCAGAGCAGAAGAAATGCCACGCACCTCACCGTCCGTGCTGTTTCAGGCGCTGCTGCTGACCGGATTCTACTATCGGCCACCCGTTTCACCGAGATGCCTACTGGATCCGCACGCTGCCACCGCTGACTGGATTCTTGACCCCTGCAACCGTTGTACAGATTACCTGTGCGCACCGTAGCCTTTTTTGGAGGCGTCCAACCTTCTAACCTGGCAACACGCAACAATATCAGCTGATCAGAACACATACATAAGGCGTGCGGATTTCACCATCCACTTGGGCAACGGCACAGCTGAAAAAATGCCACGCCGCTCATCGTTCATTCTGTTTCAGGCGCTGCTGCTGACCGGATTCTACTACCAGCCACCCGTTTCACCGAGATGCCTACCGGATCCGCAAGCTGCCACAGCTGACTGGATTCTTGACCCCTGCAACCGTTGTACAGATTACCTGTGCGTGCCGTAGCCGTTGTTGGAGGCGTCCAACCTTCTAACCTGCAACACGCAACAATATCAGCTGATCAGGACACCTACATATGGCGTGCGGTTTTCACCGTCCACTTGGGCCACGGCACTGCTGAAAAAATGCCACGCCGCTCACCGTTCATTCTGTTTCAGGCGCTGCTGCTGACCGGATTCTACTATCAGCCACCCCTTTAACCGAGGTGCCTACCGGATCCGCAAGCTGCAACCGCTGACTGGATTCTTGACCCCTGCAACCGTTGTACAGATTACCTCTGCGCACCGCAGTCGTTTCTGGAGGCGTCCAACCTGGTGACCTGGCCACACGCGACTATTATCAGCTGATCAGGACACCTACATAAGGCGTGCGGATTTCACCGTCCACTTGGGCCACAGCACTGCTGAAAAAATGCCACGCCGCTAATCGTTCATTCTCTTTCAGGCGCTGCTGCTGACCGGATTCTGCTATCAGCCACCCGTTTCACCGCGATGCCTACCGGATTCGCGAGCTTCCACCGCTGACTGGATTCTTGACCCCTGAAACCGTTGCCAGATTAGCTGTGCGCTCCGCAGCCGTTTTTGGAGGCGTCCAACCTTCTAACCTGGCAACACGCAAAAATATCAGCTGATCAGGACACGTACATAAGGCGTGCGGATTTCACCGTCCACTTGGGCGACAGCACTGCTGAAAAAATGGCACGCCGCTAACCGTTCATTCTCTTTCAGGCGCTGCTGGTGACCGGATTCTACTATCAGCCACCCGTTTCACCAAGATGCCTACCGGATTCGCAAGCTGCCACCGCTGACTGGATTCTTGACCCCTGAAACCGTTGCACTGGTTACCTGTGCGCACCGCAGCCGTTTTTGGGGGCGGCCAATCTTCTAACCTTGCAACACGCAACAATATCAGCTGATCAGGACACCTTCATAAGGCGTACGGATTTCGCCATCGACTTAGGCCACGGCACTGCTGAAAAAATCCCACGCCGCTCATCGTTTATTCTGTTTCAGGCGTGGCTGCTGACCGGATTCTACTATCAGCCACCCGTTTCACCGAGATGCCTATCGGATCCGCAAGCTGCCACAGCTGACTGGATTCTTGACCCCTGCAACCGTTGTACCAATTACCTGTGTGCACCGCAGCCGTTTCTGCAGGCGTCCAATCTTCTAATCTGGCAACACGCAACAATTTCAGCTGATCAGGACACCTACATAAGGCGTGCGAATTTCACCGTCCACTTTGGCCACGGCACTGCTGAAAAAATGCCACGCCGCTCACCGTTCATTCTGTTTCAGGCGCTGCTGCTGACCGGATTCTACTATCAGCCACCCGTTTAACCGAGATGCCTACCGGATCCGCAAGCTGCCAACGCTGACTGGATTCTTGACCCCTGCAACCGTTGTACAGATTACCTGTGCGCGCCTTAGCCGTTTTTGGAGGCGTCCAACCTTCTAACCTGGCAACACGCAACAATATCAGTTGATCAGGACACCTGCATAAGGCGTGCGGTCTTCACCGTCCACTTGGGCCACGGCAGAGCAGAAGAAATGCCACGCACCTCACCGTCCGTGCTGTTTCAGGCGCTGCTGCTGACCGGATTCTACTATCGGCCACCCGTTTCACCGAGATGCCTACTGGATCCGCACGCTGCCACCGCTGACTGGATTCTTGACCCCTGCAACCGTTGTACAGATTACCTGTGCGCACCGTAGCAGTTTATGGAGGCATCCAGCCTTCTAACCTGGCAACACGCAACAATATCAGCTGATCAGGACACCTACATAAGGTGTGCGGTTTTCACCGTCCCCTTGGGCCACGGCAGAGCAGAAGAAATGCCACGCACCTCACCGTTCGTGCTGTTTCAGGCGCTGCTGCTGACCCGATTCCGCTATCAGACACACGTTTCACCGAGATGCCTACCGGATCCGCAAGCTGGCACCACTGACTGGATTCTTGACCCCTGCAACCGTTGTACAGATTACCTGTGCGCACCGTAGCCGTTTTTTGAGGCCCCCATTCTTCTGACCTGGCAACACGCAACAGTATCAGCTGATCAGGTCACCTACTTAAGGCGTGCGGTTCTCAACATCCACTTGGGCCACGGTACTGCTGAAGAAATGCCACGGCACTCACCGTTCGTGCTGTTTCAGGCGCTGCTGCAGACCGGATTCTACTATCAGCCACTCATTTCAACGAGATGCCACCGTATCCGCAAGCTGCCACCGCTGACTGGATTCCTGACCCCTGCAACCGTTGTACAGAGTACCTGTACGCGCAGTAGCCGTTTTTGGAGGCCTACAACCTTCTGACCTGGCAACACGCAACAATATCAGTTGATCAGAACACCTACATAAAGCGTGCGGTTTTCACCGTCCAATTGTGCCACGGCACTGCTGAACAAATGCCACGCCACTCACCGTTAATGCTGTTTCAGGCGCTGCTACTGACCGGATTCTACTATCAGCCACCCGTTTCACCGAGATGCTAACTGGATCCGCAAGCTGCCGCCGCTGACTGGATTCTTGACTCCTGCAACCGTTGTACAGATTACCTGTGCGCACCGCAGCCGTTTTTGGAGGCGTCCAACCTTCTAATCAGGCAACACGCAACAATATCAGCTGATCAGGACACCTACATAAGGCGTGCGGATTTCACCGTCCACTTGGGCCACGGAACTGCTGAAAAAATGCCAGGCCGCTATCCATTCTTTCTGTTACAGGCGCTGCTGCTGGCCGGATTATACTATAAGCCACCCGTTTACCCGAGATGCCTAACGGATCCGCAAGCTGCCAAAGCTGACTGGATTCTTGACCCCTGCAACCGTTGTACAGATTACCTGTGCGCACCGTACCCGTTTATGGAGGCATCCAACCTTCTAAACTGGCAACACGCAACAATATCAGCTGATCAGGATACCTACATAAGGTGTGCGGTTTTCACCGTCCACTTGGGCCACGGCACAGCTGAAGAAATTCCACGCACCTCACCGTTCGTTCTGTTTCAGGCGCTGCTGCTGACCGGATTCTACTATCAGCCACCCGTTTAACCGAGATGCCTACCGTATCCGCAAACTGCAACCGCTGACTGGATTCTTGACCCCTGCAACCATTGTGCAGATTACCTCTGCGCACTGCAGTCGTTTCTGGAGGCGTCCAACCTTGTGACCAGGCAACACGCACCAATATCAGCTGATCAGGACACCTACATAAGGCGAGCGGTTTTCACCATCCACTTGGGCCACGGCAGTTCTGAAAATATGCCACGCCGCTCACCGTTCATTCTGTTTCAGGCGCTGCTGTTGACCGGATTCTACTATCAGCCAACCGTTTAACCGAGATGCCTACCGGATCCGCAAGCTGTCAACGCTGACTGTATTCTTGACCCCTGCAACCGTTGTACAGATTACCTGTGCGCGCCTTAGCCGTTTTTGGAGGCGTCCAACCTTCTAACCTGGCAACACGCAACAATATCAGCTGATCAGGACACCTGCATGAGGCGTGTGGTTTTCACCGTCCACTTGGGCCACGGCAGAGCAGAAGAAATGCCACGCACCTCACCGTTCGTGCTGTTTCAGGCGCTGCTGCTGACCAAATTCTGCTATCAGCCACCCTTTTAACCGAGATGCCTACCGGATCCGTTAGCTGCCACCGCTGACTGGATTCTTGACCTCAGCAACCGTTGTACAGATTACCTGTGCGCACCGCAGCCGTTTTTGGAGGCGTCCAACCTTCTGACCTGGCTACACGCAACAATAGCAGCTGGTCAGGACACCTACATAAGGCGTACGGATTTCACCGTCCACTTGGGCCATGGCATTGCTGAGGAAATGCCACGCACCTCACCGTTCGTGCTGTTTCAGGCGCTGCTTCTGACCAGATTCTACTATCAGCCACCCGTTTCACCGAGATGCCTACCAGATCCGCAAGCTGCCACCGCTGACTGGATTCTTGACGCCTGAAACCGTTGTACAGATTACCTGTGCGCACCGCAGCCGATTTTGCAGGCGTCCAACCTTCTAATCTGGCAACACGCAACAATATCAACTGATCAGGACACCTGCATAAGGCGTGCGGTTTTCACCGTCCACTTGGGCCACGGCAGAGCAGAAGAAATGCCACGCACCTCACCATCCGTGCTGTTTCAGGCGCTGCTGCTGACCGGATTCTACTATCAGCCACCCGTTTCACCGAGATGCCTACTGGATCCGCAAGCTGCAACCGCTGACTGGATTCTGGAC
This sequence comes from Amblyomma americanum, assembly GCF_052857255.1. Classification (NCBI taxonomy): domain Eukaryota; kingdom Metazoa; phylum Arthropoda; class Arachnida; order Ixodida; family Ixodidae; genus Amblyomma; species Amblyomma americanum. Next base: position 162,642,583 of record NC_135504.1, on the reverse strand, counting down.
CCCTGCAACCATTGTACAGATTACCTCTGCGCACCGCAGTCGATTCTGGAGGCGTCCAACCTTGTGACCAGGCAACACGCAACAATATCAACTGATCAGGACACCTGCATAAGGCGTGCGGTTTTCACCGTCCACTTGGGCCACGGCAGAGCAGAAGAAATGCCACGCACCTCACCGTCCGTGCTTTTTCAGGCGCTGCTGTTGACCGGATTCTACTATCAGCCACCCGTTTCACCAAGATGCTAACCGGATCCGCAAGATACCACCGCTGACTGCATTCTTGACCCCTGCAACCGTTGTATAGATTACCTGTGCGCACCGCAGACGTTTTTGGAGGCGTCCAACCTTCTAACCTTGCAACACGCAACAATAGCAGCTGGTCAGGACACCTACATAAGGCGTACGGATTTCACCGTCCACTTGGGCCGTGGCATTGCTGAGGAAATGCCACGCACCTCACCGTTCGTGCTGTTTCAGGCGCTGCTTCTGACCGGATTCTACTATCAGCCACCCGTTTCACCGAGATGCCTACCAGATCCGCAAGCTGCCACCGCTGACTGGATTCTTGACCCCTGAAACCGTTGTACAGATTACCTGTGCGCACCGCAGCCGATTTTGCAGGCGTCCAACCTTCTAATCTGGCAACACGCAACAATATCAACTGATGAGGACACCTGCATAAGGCGTGCGGTTTTCACCGTCCACTTGGGCCACGGCAGAGCAGAAGAAATGCCACGCACCTCACCGGCCGTGCTGTTTCAGGCGCTGCTGCTGACCGGATTCTACTATCAGCCACCCGTTTCACCGAGATGCCTACTGGATCCGCAAGCTGCAACCGCTGACTGGATTCTTGACCCCTGCAACCATTTTACAGATTACCTCTGCGCACCGCAGTCGTTTCTGGAGGCGTCCAACCTTGTGACCAGGCAACACGCACCAATATCAGCTGATCAGGACACCTACATAAGGCGCGCGGTTTTCACCATCCACTTGGACCACGGCACTGCTGAAAAAATGCCACGCCGCTCACCGTTCTTTCTGTTTCAGGCGCTGCTGTTGACCGGATTCTACTGTCAGCCACCCGTTTAACCGAAATGCCTACCGGATCCGCAAGCTGTCAACGCTGACTGGATTCTTGACCCCTGCAACCGTTGTACAGATTACCTGTGCGCACCGCAGCCGTTTTTGGAGGCGTCCAACCTTCTAACCTAGCAACACGCAACAATATCAGCTGATCAGGACACCTACATAAGGCGTACGGATTTCACCGTCCACTTGGGCCATGGCATTGCTGAGGAAATGCCACGCACCTCACCGTTCGTGCTTTTTCAGGCGCTGCTTCTGACCGGATTCTACTATCAGCCACCCGTTTCACCGAGATGCCTACCAGATCCGCAAGCTGCCACCGCTGACTGGATTCTTGACCCCTGAAACCGTTGTAGAGATTACCTGTGCTCACCGCAGCCGATTTTGCAGGCGTCCAACCTTCTAATCTGGCAACACGCAACAATATCAACTGATGAGGACACCTGCATAAGGCGTGCGGTTTTCACCGTCCACTAGGGCCACGGCAGAGCAGAAGAAATGCCACGCACCTCACCGTCCGTGCTGTTTCAGGCGCTGCTGCTGACCGGATTCTACTATCAGCCACCCGTTTCACCGAGATGCCTACTGGATCCGCAAGCTGCAACCGCTGACTGGATTCTTGACCCCTGCAACCATTGTACAGATTACCTCTGCGCACCGCAGTCGTTTCTGGAGGCGTCCAACCTTGTGACCAGGCAACACGCACCAATATCAGCTGATCAGGACACCTACATAAGGCGCCCGGTTTTCACCATCCACTTGGGCCACGGCACTGCTGAAAAAATGCCACGCCGCTCACCGTTCTTTCTGTTTCAGGCGCTGCTGTTGACCGGATTCTACTATCAGCCACCAATTTAACCGAAATGCCTACCGGATCCGCAAGCTGTCAACGCTGACTGGATTCTTGACCCCTGCAACCGTTGTACAGATTACCTGTGCGCACCGCAGCCGTTTTTGGAGGCGTCCAACCTTCTAACCTAGCAACACGCAACAATATCAGCTGATCAGGACACCTACATAAGGTGTGCGGTTTTCACCGTCCACTTGGGCGACGGCACAGCTGAAGAAATGCCACGCACCTCACCGTTCGTGCTGTTTCAGGCGCTGCCACTGACGGGATTCTACTATCAGCCACCCGTTTAACCGAGATGCCTACCCGATCCGGAGGATGCCACCGCTGAATGGATCGTTGACCCCTGCAACCGTTGTACAGATTACCTGTGCGCGCAGTAGCCGTTTTTGGAGGCCTACAACCTTCTGAGCTGGCAACACGCAACAATATCAGCTCATCAGAACACCTTCATAAGGCGTGCGGTTTTCACCGGCCACTTGCGCCACGGCACTCCTGAAGAAATGCCACGCCACTCACCGTTCATGCTCTTTCAGGCTCTGCTGCTGACCTGATTCTTCTATGAGCCAACCGTTTCACCGACATGCCTACCGGATCCGCAAGCTGCCACCGCTGACTGGATTCTTTACCACTGAAACCGTTGTACAGATTACCTGCGCGCACAGCAGCCGTTTTTGGAGGCGTCCAACCTTGTGACCAGGCAACACGCACCAATATCAGCTGATCAGGACACCTACAAATGCGCGCGGTTTTCACCGTCCACTTGGGACACGGCACTGCTGAAGAAATGCCACGCCGCTCACCGTTCATGCGGTTTCAGGCGCTGCTGCTGACCGGATTCTACTATAATTGACCCGTTTCACCGAGATACCTACTGCATCCGCGTCTGTTACCGCTGACTGCATTCTTGACCCCTGCAACCGTTGTACAGATTACCTGTGGGCGCCGTAGCCGTTTTTTGAGGTGTCCATCCTTCTGACCTGGCAACACGCTACAGTATCAGCTGATCAGGACACCTACTTAAGGCGTGCGGTTTTCAACATCCACTTGGGCCACAGTACTGCTGAAGAAACGCCACGCCACTCACCGTTCGTGCTGTTTCAGGCGCTGCTGCTGACCGGATTCTGCTATAAGCCACCCTTTTAACCGAGATGCCTACCGGATCCGCAAGCTGCCAACGCTGACTGGATTATTACCCCTGCAACCGTGGTACAGATTACCTGTGGGCACCGTAGCCGTTCTTGGAGGCGTCCAACTATCTAACCTGGAAACACGCAACAATATCAGCTGATCAGGACACCTACATAAGCCGTGCGGATTTCACCGTCAACTTGGGCCGCAGCACAGCTGAAGAAATGCCACGCACCTCACCGTTCATGCTGTTTCATGCGCTGCTGCTGACCGGATTATACTATCGGCCACCCGTTTCACCGAGATGCCTGCCGGTACCGCAAGCTGCCACCACTGACTGAATCCTTGAGCCCTGCAACCGTTGTACAGGTTACCTGTGCGCGCAGTATCAGTTTTTGGAGGCGTACAACCTTCTGACCTCGCAGCACGCAACAATATCAGCTGATCAGAACACCAACATAAGGCGCTCGGTTTTCACCGTCCACTTGCGCCACGGCACTGCTGAAAAAATGCCACGCCGCTCACCGTTCATTCTGTTTCAGGCGCTGCTGTTGACCGGATTCTACTATCAGCCACCCGTTTAACCGAGATGCCTACCGGATCCGCAAGCTGCCAACGCTGACTGGATTCTTGACTCCTGACCCCGTTGTACAGATTACCTGTGCGCGCCTTAGCCGTTTTTGGAGGCGTCCAACCTTCTAACCTGGCAACACGCAACAATATCAGCTGGTCAGGACACCTACATAAGGCGCTCGGTTTTCACCGTCCACTTGCGCCACGGCACTGCTGAAAAAATGCCACGCGCTCACCGTTCATTCTGTTTCAGGCGCTGCTGTTGACCGGATTCTAATATCAGCCACCCGTTTAACCGAGATGCCTACCGGATCCGCAAGCTGCCAACGCTGACTGGATTCTTGACTCCTGCAACCGTTGTACAGATTACCTGTGCGCGCCTTAGCCGTTTTTGGAGGCGTCCAACCTTCTAACCTGGCAACACGCAACAATATCAGCTGATCAGGACGCCTGCATAAGGCGTGCGGTTTTCACCGTCCACTTGGGCCACGGAAGAGCAGAAGAAATGCCACGCACCTCACCGTCCGTGCTGTTTCAGGCGCTGCTGCTGACTGGATTCTACTATCAGCCACCCGTTTCAGCGAGATGCCTGCCGGATCCGCAAGCTGCAACCGCTGACTGGATTCTTGACCCCTGCAATCATTGTACAGATTACCTGTGCGCACCGCAGCCGCTTTTGGAGGCGTCCAACCTTCTAATCTGGCAACACGCAACAATATCAGCTGATCAGAACACCTACATAAGGCGCTCGGTTTTCACCGTCCACTTGCGCCACGGCACTGCTGAAAAAATGCCACGCCGCTCACCGTTCATTCTGTTTCAGGCGCTGCTGTTGACGGGATTCTACTATCAGCCACCCGTTTAACCGAGATGCCTACCGGATCCGCAAGGTGCCAACGCTGACTGGATTCTTGACTCCTGCAACCGTTGTACAGATTACCTGTGCGCGCCTTAGCCGTTTTTGGAGGCGTCCAACCTTCTAACCTGGCAACACGCAACAATATCAGCTGATCAGGACGCCTGCATAAGGCGTGCGGTTTTCACCGTCCACTTGGGCCACGGAAGAGCAGAAGAAATGCCACGCACCTCACCGTCCGTGCTGTTTCAGGCGCTGCTGCTGACTGGATTCTACTATCAGCCACCCGTTTCACCGAGATGCCTGCCGGATCCGCAAGCTGCAACCGCTGACTGGATTCTTGACCCCTGAAACCGTTGTACAGATTACCTGTGCGCACCGCAGCCGATTTTGGAGGCGTCCAACCTTCTAATCTGGCAACACGCAACAATATCAGCTGATCAGGACACCTACATAAGGCGTACGAATTTCACCGTCCACTTGGGCCATGGCACTGCTGAAGAAATGCCACGCACCTCACCGTTCGTGCTGTTTCAGGCGCTGCTGCTGACTGAATTCTACTATCAGCCACCCGTTTCACCGAGATGCCTGCCGGATCCGCAAGCTGCAACCGCTGACTGGATTCTTGACCCCTGCAACCATTGTACAGATAACCTCTGCGCACCGCAGTCGTTTCTGGAGGCGTCCAACCTTGTGACCAGGCAACACGCACCAATATCTGCTGATCAGGACACCTACAAATGCGCGCGGTTTTCACCGTCCACTTGGGACACGGCACTGCTGAAAAAATGCCACGCCGCTCACCGTTCATTCTGTTTCAGGCGCTGCTGTTGACCGGATTCTACTATCAGCCACCCGTTTAACCGAGATGCCTACCGGATCCGTAAGTTGCCAACGCTGACTGGATTCTTGACTCCTGCAACCGTTGTACAGATTACCTTTGCTCGCCTTAGCCGTTTTTGGAGGCGTCCAACGTTCTAACTTGGCAACACGCAACAACAGCAGCTGGTCAGGACACCTACATAAGGCGTACGAATTTCACCGTCCACTTGGGTCATGGCACTGCTGAACAAATGCCACGCACCTCACCGTTCGTGCTGTTTCAGGCGCTGCTGCTGACTGGATTCTACTATCAGCCACCCGTTTCACCGAGCTGCCTGCCGGATCCGCAAGCTGCAACCGCTGACTGGATTCTTGACCCCTGCAACCATTGTACAGATTACCTCTGCGCACCGCAGTCGTTTCTGGAGGCGTCCAACCTTGTGACTAGGCAACACGCACCAATATCTGCTGATCAGGACACCTACAAATGCGCGCGGTTTTCACCGTCCACTTGGGACACGGCACTGCTGAAAAAATGCCACGCCGCTCACCGTTCATTCTGTTTCAGGCGCTGCTGTTGACCGGATTCTACTATCAGCCACCCGTTTAACCGAGATGCCTACCGGATCCGCAAGCTGCCAAGGCTGACTGGATTCTTGACTCCTGCAACCGTTGTACAGATTACCTTTAGGCGCCTTAGCCGCTTTTGGAGGCGTCCAACCTTCTAACCTGGCAACACGCAACAATATCAGCTGATCAGGACACATACATAAGGTGTGCGGTTTTCACCGTCCACTTGGGCCACGGCACAGCTGAAGAAATGCCACGCACCTCACCGTTCGTGCTGTTTCAGGCGCTGCTGCTGACCCGATTCTGCTATCAGACACACGTTTCACAGAGATGCCTACTGGATCCGCAAGCTGGCACCACTGACTGGATTGTTGACCCCTGCAACCGTGGTACAGATTACCTGTGGGCACCGTAGCCATTTTTGGAGGCGTCCAACTATCTAACCTGGAAACACGCAACAATATCAGCTGATCAGGACACCTACATAAGCCGTGCGGATTTCACCGTCAACTTGGGCCGCAGCACAGCTGAAGAAATGCCACGCACCTCACCGTTCATGCTGTTTCAGGCGCTGCTGCTGACCGGATTCTATTATCGGCCACCCGTTTCACCGAGATGCCTACCGGTACCGCAAGCTGCCACCACTGATTGAATCCTTGAGCCCTGCAACCGTTGTACAGGTTACCTGTGCGCGCAGTATCAGTTTTTGGAGGCGTACAACCTTCTGACCTCGCAGCACGCAACAATATCAGCTGATCAGAACACCTACATAAGGCGCTCGGTTTTCACCGTCCACTTGCGCCACGGCACTGCTGAAGAAATGCCACGCCACTCACCGTTCATGCGGTTTCAGGCGCTGCTGCTGACCGGATTCTGCTATAAGCCACCCTTTTAACCGAGATGCCTACGGGATCCGCAAGCTGCCACCGCTGACTGGATTCTTGACCCCTGCAACCATTGTACAGATTACCTGTGCGCACCGCAGCTGTTATTGGAGGCGTCCAACGTTCTAACTTGGCAACACGCAACAACAGCAGCTGGTCAGGACACCTACATAAGGCGTACGAATTTCACCATCCACTTGGGCCATGGCACTGCTGAAGAAACGCCACGCCCCTCACCGTTCGTGCTGTTTCAGGCGCTGCTGCTGACTGGATTCTACTATCAGCCACCCGTTTCACCGAGATGCCTGCCGGATCTGCAAGCTGCAATCGCTGACTGGATTCTTGACCCCTGCAACCATTGTACAGATTACCTCTGCGCACCGCAGTTGTTTCTGGAGGCATCCAACCTTGTGACCAGGCAACACGCACCAATATCAGCTGATCAGGACACCTACAAATGCGCGCGGTTTTCACCGTCCACTTGGGACACGGCACTGCTGAAAAAATGCCACGCCGCTCACCGTTCATTCTGTTTCAGGCGCTGCTGTTGACCGGATTCTACTATCAGCCACCCGTTTATCCGAGATGCCTACCGGTTCCGCAAGCTGCCACCGCTGATTGGATCCTTGACCCCTGCAACCGTTGTGCAGATTACCTGAGTGGATGAAGCGCACAAAAGACACGGCACATAGGCAAAGACGGACAGGACGCAGGCGCTACTTGCAACTGTTAATTGGATACACGCACGGCTTATTTATAGCCAAGAGATAGGGGTGATGGAAAAAACACAAGCAAAGGGTAAAAGATACTGGCGATGGTATGGATACTGCATTGTAGGGAACAAAAGTGACTCAAATCTTTCTAAACTTATCTAAAAATATACTCTCATTCTTTTGTATGACTAGCGATGGGGTGCTGATGCAGGAACTCCCGCCTTTTTTAAACCGGGGGGCTTCTAGCAGTTCTCGGGCAGTCTTATCTTTACTTCTGCACAGGATTTGAGTTTCCTGGAGCTTTGGTTGACAATTCTTCTTGTCTTCTTTGCCGCAGTCCTTGCAGTGATGCGGAAAATGTGACCCGGTACCAACTCTTAGTGATCGTTTGTGCTAGGTTAAACGTGCATTAATACATCGACCTGTCTGCCGATGTACACCTTTCCACAGGTCAGCGGTATGCTATAAACTATCCCCACAGCACATTTCAGAAACGGGTTTACATGCTTAATTTCACATACTGTTGATTTGGCATCATCATTTCCAATTTTTCGACACAGCGATGCAAGTTTTCTGGGTGCAGAGAAGACCACTGGTACTTTGTATTTTGCAGCAACACGCTGAAGATTATGAGCCACTTTGTGGGAGTATGGAATCACCACCGGTTTGATTTTCTTTTCAGATACTTCACCATCTTCCCTCTTTCTTTCTCTTTCTTTTTTTACTTTTTTTCAGTAATGCTTCCGTGACAGAACTAATCACCAGGGAAGGAAAGCCTGCCTGTCTAAGCTTTTGTATCTGTATATCAAAACTTTCCTGTACTTTATGACAGCACGATTTTTTGAGAGATGTTTCAAGGCACATGATGACAATGGCACGTTTCAGAGTTTTAGAGTGCGTCGAATTGTAGGGCAACGATTCTTTGTGGGCACGAGGTCGATACATCCCGCAAACGCCTTCGTCAGTAATGGTTATGTAAATATCTAAAAAACTAACTTTTTTTCTTCCGCGAGTTCATCAGTAAAATCCAAATCCTTGCCATGTTCTTTAAAATCTAAAAGGATATCCTGCACAGTTTGCAAATAGGTCAAGGGTGATTGCTTAGTCAATATAATTAAAAAATCGTCCACGTACCTAAACGTCTTGAGAACTTTGCTTGCGTCAAATGCCACCGATAAGGTTCTGTCATTGCCCGCAAGAAAGATGTTGCACAGTACGGGAGCGACGCACGAACCAATCCATATTCCTCTTTTTTGCACATACATTTCACTTTGAAAAGAAACGCTTGTCGAAGACAAATAAAACTCTAAGAATGCTAAAAAGTTATCTGCAGATATTCCGGCAGTATTTAGGAAAGCAATCAGGCCGCTTGTTTCAATGCAGGCCAAGACAGATGCCATCAACTCTGCATGTCTTATAGAGTAAAAGAGATCAACCACATCTACAGAAAAAGTACAACCTAGTGATTCGTTCTCCCGCAGAAATTGAATGATTTACAGACTGTTCTTGACACCAAACATATCTTCTACTACCAGGTTATTGAGTTGTTTTTGAAGGTAGCGGCTAACAAGATTTTGCCAGGAACCTCTTTCGCTCACTATGCACCTGAAAGGTACGCCTTCCTTGTGTGTCTTCGCAGTGAAAAACACATCCAAACTATTACGCTTGCTGTCGTGAATACCTTTTGCGAGCTTCTGTAAACCGAGTTCTTCGCATACTGAAATTGCCCGAATTTTTACCTTTCCAGGTTTCAGTTTTGTAGTCTTGAAATTCTTGTGGATGGCCTGGACTACTTTCTCGTTGAACATGCCTGACGGTAAGACGACGAAGCCTCCTTCTTTGTCGGCCTGCATAAGTCGTAGGTCACTGTCGTTGAAAAATCTACGACATGCTTCATTGGAGATCGTTGGTGAGGTCCGAAAGTAGGTACCGTCCTGCTAAGGCTGTCAACACCGTCGAGCAGGACCCTTTCTTTGTCCTCCACATTGTTAGAAATCTGTCGATTGAGGGAAAAGAGCTCATGTTCCGAGATCCTCGGCTCGAGGCTGTACTTCGGCCCCTTCTTATGACTTGAACGACGTCTTCCGGAACGTATGCTCCCCCGAGAATCTGAAGAGCCGTACCGCCGTCTTGGGCTTCTTTCCTTCCTTTGGGTAGCAAAAGCAGAGTCCTTTGCCACATGAATTCTGTGGTCTGGGCTGCTAGTTTCCGCAGAGACTGTAGCTTTGTGCCGGCAATGGTCATAGGGTCCCGAGAAAAACACATTAAACGAAGCCAATCGTAGAACAGACGAACCTGTCCCCATAGCTCGGATCGTAGGATCCGGCACATCCTTTTAACATGACCGAGGGAGGGTCTGGCGAAACCAAACAATGTGGCAAGTTCATGAGGTATAAGTCCTTTCTTGATGCAGTACCCATAAACCCTCGCACGGCACGTCGCAAGGGCGATATGGCAAATCACCAGTGCAGGTTGAGGTTGTCTTGAAGAGACACATAGAAAAGGGCCCACTGTAGAAGAAATGTATTGTAGTAGAACACGTTCTTGGGCAAGTTGGTTCATAGCTTGAGTGGATGAAGCGCACAAAAGACACGGCACATAGGCAAAGACGGACACGACACAGGCGCGACTTGCAATTGCAAGGTAGATGTACACTGGTACCGAAGGCTCCATAGACGCCCATTGGTCCAAAGAATGGCGGCTCGTGGGCACTCCAGCGCCCCCTGGATTTTAGGGGGCAAACTACGCAAACGTGACGTAGAATGACGTCACGCATACGTATGCTTTTGGCGCGAATTATAAAGCGGTCTTTCTGTAGAATCCGCGTTTTCGAGCCCGTACCTCTCGAAGGTTGCTGCCTTTCAGCGCGCCCCAACCTTTGCCAGTCAAATGTGCTCGAGTTCCTGCTAGTTATGGCCTTGTTAATGTGCAATTGGGAATGCAATGAAAGTGACTGGTAAAGGAGGGGCAGCATAGAAAGGCAGCAACACTTCCAGACACTGGCGAAGCATGCATGTTTCGTAGTGCAAATACTGGTGCTAGTACTTTTGAGAGCTTTTGAGTACAGCAAGGTATGATGCAAGGTATGATGCGCAAAGCACTGGCTCAAGTGCACAGTTCGCAATAGAGTGTACGGCAAGTATGGTTTTCATAGTTTCATATTCATTGTTTATTGCAGCAACCAAACAAATACAGTCACAAAGCACACCCTTGGCACACAAACAAAAAATACATGTCACAGGCAGCACATGCAGTATTGTTTAAGTTGGCTAATCATCTCCATAGTCACAGTGCAGATAGGAAAAAGCCCTGAAGTGCCACGAACGTTGTCAGTTAGGAAATTGAAAAGTATAGAAAACAATGCTACGACAGCTTCAATTGAAGCAAACATAACATGACATAAGTAGGCGCATCAACACAGACCATAGAGCACACTGGGATTATTCTTCACATTTAATTTCTTCAGCTGAAAGAATATAGCAGGTGCGTTTACATCTGCAAGGCAATGTTAAAGCCAGCTTTAGCACCCTCAAACGTGCTCAACGTAGGAGCAAATACCATACATTGAGCCGGCGTACCATCTCCAGAGTAATTCTAGTCGTTAGCCGGATCAATTTGAAGTAATTTTACGTCAACAAAAGTACACATGAAGTACAGCGTACAGTGAAGTGCAAGGACATTCGCGGGGCAGTAAAGCATGTAATCAGTGTACTGTACGCTACAATATAGCCAGATAAAAGTCCAGCGCTGTTCTGTTCATTGCGCTGACAAAGATCCTACTAAAAACTTTGAGATGCAACTAGCCTGCTAAAAGGTGGCCTGGTAGCCAGTGGTGCCGAGTGGTAGTTATGATGACAATGGTTGATTTCATTATACCTGCCAGCACGGAACTGCAGGGGGGGCGAGCAGGTGGAAAAATTAATCCCAGCGCCACGGAAACTAGGTTAATCCATTGCCTATAAAGTCTCTTTTCAGAGGCATTCGCTTTATCGGTATGGCGTTTTATCTGACAATATTGCACAAGTACATAGGTGACACTTGAACAGGCTGTACATGGCATAAAAGTACCCTAAAAGAGTGACATAGTGGAATGAACGATGAAAGATGCTACATTGTTAAACCATTGCCCCTGTGAGCAACCACGTCACATCCCACCAAATCAAAATACACAAGTAAAAAAATAAAAGAATAAACCCAGGCTGTGAACCAGAAAAAACCCTTTCCAACCGTTAAACCAGACTAAGCTGATTTGTTGCACAGGCTGCATAATAGCCTGCAACTTCACAAAATATTCAGCCAACAGCTCGGGAATTGCATCCTTTTCATTTGCTTAGCCTCAGTGCTTGCTTAGTGGCTTTCCGTTTAGTAGTTTGACTGTGCAGTTCAAGATTTTTTCTGCGTGCAAGCCAATGCAGCCTCACCCTCACGAACAGGGAAAACAAACCATCATAAACGTCATCACCACACACAGTCAGCGATTTTTCTACCTTGGCATGAAGCAACATGCACAGATCATGCCCTACTTGTTCTTTTCCCACAATATTGGAACTAGATGCGACAAAAACCTGCTCGCAAGCATTAATGAAAGCTACAAACGAGGGTGTAGGAACTGACAGGCTCCCAAAGTCACCTTCTACAGGATTTTTGACACTTAAGTACAAGAGAACTTGGCTCTGATCGGCAAAGGCGGCATTTTCTAGCCTCACCTCGCACGTATGTGGCCCTGTAACACACCTGTGATCATTCATAAACTTGTAGGCAAGCCAGCCAGCAAAATAGACAATGTTGTTCTCCAGTATTGGAGACTGATAATCATATGGCAAAACTTCTACTGCAACTGGCAAAGATGTGGCAGCTGTACAGAGAGAAGGAGCAGACTTAGATAAACAAACTGGGAGAGTGGCTAGAAGGCTAGACATGTCTTCAGCACAGTTGCTGCTTTCCGACAGTTTGAAAAGGTTGCTAACTAAAAGATGTCTAAATGCTGCTTGAAACTGCCGGCAAGACGAGTTGCTGTTCGATCCAGATTTCGACCTAACAATAGCAAAGGTGTTTTCAAGTGCATCCTGGTTCAGGTGCCTGGTAAGGAGGTATGTCAAACTATAGCGAGAGGCCAGGTGGTTCCATAACAGCAGCACAGCCCTCATAGTTTGGCAGAAGCCACGGATGCAAAGAGGCTGCCGCGCACAGCCTAGAACTTCGATGTTTTCGAAAACTGCAATGCACTCTTCCAAAAACTCTTCATGCACAGATCCTGCACAAATTGCAGATGCATACGGAGACTTTCCCCGCTTCTGTGAAGTATTTAGACTGTCAAAGAGTCTATCGATCCTCTCAACAAATCTGGCTGTGTGGATAGCCTCTGATGGCAACTGTTGGAATGTTACCAATGTGCACAATGCAGCAGCGCAATGATTGCTGAATACCTGTGCTGCGAGTTTCACAGACATCTTCGAAGCAAAAGTTAAATTAAAGTGCCGGGCACTCAACTTTGGGATGGACTGAATTTGCATTTCTCGATCCTTCTCATAAGCCTGTCGTATGTACGAGCTTTTAATTGTGTCACTGCCTACCCTGAAGTCATACTTGAAGAGCATATTGCGCAAGCACTTGAGCAAATGCGGTGGATCAAAAATAAAAAAAGCGGTTCACCATTCACACTTAAGTACGGCTTTTCAGGGGTCACAAGTTTCGAAAACAGAGAAACATTTTGGTCCCCCTGATCACAAACCACAGCCACAGGCTGCAATCCAGCTCCAACCAACATTTTGTGGCATTTGAAGAGGAGGTCATACAGAACAGTTGCAGGCGCTGCCTTATCTGCAAAGAAGTAGCCAAGAGGCTGCTTCCACGGCGTACATATTCCTTTGGCCATGAACACAAGCGCCTTGTTTGCAAGATTTGGGACCTTGTGCTGCACTGTACTCTTCAAGGCCTTCAAATCTGTCCGGCACTGGATTGTACGACAGCTCTTTTGAAACATGCATTTCATCAAAAATTATGGTGCAAGCCCTGTCTTGCCGAGGAAAAGACGCTGCCCGTTTCTCGATCAAATCAAAAACTTCAGGATAAAATCCAACACTCAATGGTACGCGTGCAAGCCACAGCTGCAGTGACCTAACAGATGGAAGTTTCAGGAGTTTCCTGCAATATCTGTAACCTTTTGGTCTCTGGAAGTATAAACCTAAAGCAAAGGTTTTGTTTTGGCTGCACCATCGACGGCCAAACCTGCTGACATTGTGCATCTTTAACTGAGCTTCAACAAAAGCAGCAACAGCTGGTGTTAAATGTTCACGCAGACTATCTACCAATTCGGCAGTGGTCTTTATGCGACGGCGCTGAAGCAGCAGTCCTTGCAGCCTCTTGTTGCGGTTACGCAGCTGCCTGAGCTTGGCTCGAAGTTTCTGCAGTGGCCGCCTTTCATTGATGGGGCTGGTGAAAGATCCTGCAACGTACAGAGTCGACGGAAGAGCAATAAGTTGCTACGTCGGGTTTAGTCATAGCTGCATGTAGTCCTGTAGCACCAAAAAGTGCGCAATATTGCGAAAGCGTTGTAAAATTGCTAACCTTCATAAGAAAGAGGCGAACTGCTGAACGGAGCTCCTGGTGACAGATCAGCACTCGCTGACAGTGTTGCGGCCACCCCTGCCGTGCCAGGTTCCAGAGGTGAAGCGCTTGCTTCAGTGCTTGGTCCTGCATATGTGTGGTCAGCTTCGCCCGCAGAATATAAAGAACAAAATATAGTGACAGCACAGTTCTGACAGGGAAGCCAGCAACCCAACAATGCACAAATAATATCTAAGCGCCACAGGCGGAATCAACTCTTACACTGAACCATTATGAAGCCACTGGCGTGGGAACAAGCTTGGTTCAGCGTAGAACCAGTAGGGCTGGCACCATCTGCATCTGCACAGCGCACAGACAAGGAATTGTAGCATATTTCTGAGCCATACCTCCTCAGGCTGTTCGAGCAGATACGAAATAACAATCACCTTCTTGGAAGAGTAGCAGCGACTGGGACGACCGACTCTGGACGTACCCCTTGGAAACAGGTTCACCGGAGACAGCAGCTATCATAGGAAGCAGTCCAATGAGCTTTCAGTCGTCACCATTTTCAAAAGATTTATGTCAGTTATGCATACAACCCTGCTCACCTGGTTCTCCAGCCCGGCGCACTGATGCCGAAGTTTCGCTCAGAGATTGTGAACAGTCCATGTCGCTGCTGCATTCGCTTGAGGTGTCTGAAATGGCAACATTCTTGCGGAGAGAAAAGAGAATTCAGTACCTTTATAGTAAATAATTTCCAAAGAACTATAGCTTCCACAGCATGCGGTTCACATTGTCATCACTCTAGAAAGAAAAATGCTTATCCAATGAAATAAAATTCTGTTTACCACCCTTAATCGTTAGGCACATTAGTTTGATGTCATCAGCAGCTGTGGAGCACCAGAAAATCATTTGCAATTTTCATATGCTATGTTTTACTTTGAAGAGTGCGAAATTCGCCTATCACACAAACAACGATAGCTCGCAAATCAAGTAATGTGCCCCATATTGTTTACAGATTTATGCAGGTCAGCCTATGGCCTACGCAATGAGATGCAACAAGAATGAATTCGTAAGCAATTATCGCAAAAAATAAAAGCCTGTACAAACATTGGCTTTCGCTAGCATGAATATTGAGGTAAAAGGCAACAACACAAACAATTATTAGTGCATTTCTATAATCGTTCAGTGCATGCTTTGATACATAACACATGAGCACACAATATCTCGAGAAGCTTTTCACCAAGCGTACCTTGCCCAAGTCGGCATAAGATTGCATCCTGATGAGACTGAAGGTGAAAAAAGAAGCTCTGCATACAAGAAAGCAAAGTTCTGGAGTACTAAAATTCATCAAACATTTAGGAAGGCTCACCCTTTTTTCCCCTCACTTCTTTTGAGCTATCAAAGGAAGGACGAGAATGCCCTCTGGACACGACAGGGACCGTTCATGAGACAAGGTTTCACGGTGAATATGAAAGATTCAGCTCCCACTTGCTGCAAAACATGTAGAGTCGCCTGGTTTCCGTTGCTTAGGTGGCTAGCGGCATCAAACAGCCTGAACCGGAAGACTGACAGACTCACGTTAAGATCCTTTGGAGCCCTTTGCCATACCTGACTACCGAATATCCCACTTCCATTATCCTTTTTTTTACCGGAAATATCAGGCAAGAGTATTCACACCGTCAGTGTACTTTTTCCGCACCCGTGCCTAGAAATTCGCTTGAGCACCCTTCGCCTACTAAGCTTGTGCCATTAGCTTAGCACAAGCACAAACCTAATTCTATGCTATGTTGGACATTTGTCACGAACCTCACATACAGTGTACAGTGCATACAAGAGACGTAAAACGATTATATATATATATATATATATATATATATATATATATATATATATATATATATATATATATATATATATATATATACACGATATGTATATAATTATATGTGCTCACGTGAAAGCGATACTTCCATTTTCGTTTTCGCTTAGCAGGGTGCAGGTAAAAATTTACTGTAATTTTTAAAGCCACAAGACAGATACATAATTCGTTTTGCAAAAGACGCTAGACTTTACGGTTACGACAAAAAGGAAAAATTTCATTTTTTCACAAAACCTGACATTTCAAGAGCGGCGAATTCCTTAAAAGTTTGATAACAAAAATTACCGGCAATGCTTGCTCGAGTAGGCAAAGCATCGTGTCGCAGCCTTCCTGACGGCAGATACACAGATGGTTCGAAGTGCCTCGAGCAAATCCTGAGTTCTCGTAGCTGCGACGGCGCCTTCTTCTCCAGGCTGACGTTGCGGCAGAACTGCGCCCACGCTCGGCGCCTGGACGTGATGCAACATGCACGTTAGATACAACTGCGCCAAAAGGAATACGCATACTCGAAACGCCAATGCGTCATTATTCCTGTCACTGCTAACTGATGTAAATTATACTTGCATTACATCTGAACTATGGTAGTAAATGCTCGCGCCAAGCTCTCTGCGCCCCAGAGTGCGGTAACGCTCATCCTCATGCCACGCGGCTAGCTGCTTTTCTAAGCTCAACGAGTGACGAGAGTGAAGTGCGTTTAAAATTACCCTGACAGTCATGTATATGTAGGACAGCAATACCAAGGCAGGCAATAACTCCTGCTGAGCGAATCCAGTTAAAGCCTCCTCAAAGCCGCGCACATACACGAGGCTGAGTTTCGATACTCCCAGCTGCGAGGGGATCCTCAAATTGGCTTCATGGTTTTGCAAAACTAAATAATGTCGTACTCAGAGCTGTCAGGTAGCAAACTTTGTTCTAAATGGGCCTCCCGGTCAGTAGCGTGCACGTGGTTGCTCCTGAGAGCCCGGTGTGAAGTTCACGTTGGTGATAGTCAGCTGCATGAAACTCACTATAAATTAGAAAAATGTGGGCCTCTTTCGCCCACCTCAGCACTGAAAGTGTGTGCCCTGCAGTGTAGTACATAAATATCCCCGAAAACATGAAGCCAAGCACGCACGAACGGGTTACAGCTATGAAACACGAGCGAACAGCCCGGCGAAACCATATCGAAGCTATCGCGCATACCTAGAGCAGACGACACTGTCAAGAGCTCACCTGTGAAAGTCCAGCGGGAATCGGTGTAGCGTGACACCAATGGTACTATCCACGCTGTCGCAGTGTACCACGGAGCATCGTTTCTTCACATGCCGCAAGCTCATCTTGAAATGAAGCGCTAAGCGCTTCAAAAGAAGAGCGCGAAGCGTGCAAAGACGGAAAAAGACTTCGCACTGGCCGCACGCCGAAGGAAACGACAAAACCGAGAAAACTGCCGCAGCGGTGCAGCGGGGTACAAATCTTACCGAACGGTGATAAAGAAGCGACGTGCAAGGACGACGAAAACTTCGCAAAAGGAGCATTTTGAGACCGGCGAGCTAAATTTATACGCTTTACCAGGCGCGCCATCGCAGACAGCTGGCGACAAGAAATCGATTCGTAAGCTCCCGCCACTGTGGCCGGGTTAGCCGGGTATCGAAACAAGGCCTGCAAAGACGCGCTGTAATGCACCGCACACTCATGAATAGGGGGCAGGTCAAGAGTGTTGCAAAAATACAAAATTTGCCAAGTTTTAATAAAATGACTTACCTCTTCCATAAAACAAGGTGCTAATATATTTTTTTTTTCTATTGGCAGATTACATTCCAATTTTGTAGCTTTATCATTTCTTTATATGAGTGTTTTGCCCCCCATCCTCTGGTTGTGCTGCAGTCGCGCTTAACCACTTTTCGGCCCAGCCTTCGCCACCACTTTAAATCCGCCTTGGCAACTGTTTATTGGATACACGCACGGCTTATTTATAGCCAAGAGGTAGAGGTGATGGAAAAAAACACAAGCAAAGGGTAAAAGATACTGGCGATGGTATGGATACTGCATTGTAGGGAACAAAAGTGACTCAAATCTTTCTAAACTTATCTAAAAATATGCTCTCATTCTTACGTATGACTAGCGATGGGGCGCTGATGCAGGAACTCCAGCCTTTTTTAATCCGGTGGGCTTCTAGCAGTTCTCGGGGAGTCTTATCTTTACTTCTGCACAGGATTTGAGTTTCCTCGAGCTTTCGTTGACAATTCTTCTTCTCTTCTTTGCCGCAGGCCTTGCAGTGATGCGGCAAATGTGACAAGGTACCAACTCTTAGTGATCGTTTGTGCTCGGTTAAACGTGCATTAATACATCGGCCTGTCTGGCCGATGTACACCTTTCCACAGGTCAGCGGGATGCTATAAACCACCCCCACAGCGATTTCAGAAACAGGTTTACATGCTTAATTTCACATTCTGTTGATTTGGCATCATCATTTCCAATCTTTCGACACAGCGATGCAAGTTTTCTGGGTGCAGAGAAGACCACTGGTACTTTGTATTTTGCAGCAACACGCTTAAGATTATCAGCCACTTTGTGGGAGTATGGAATCACCACCGGTTTGATTTTCTTTTCAGATACTTCACCATCTTCCATCTTTCTTTCTTTTTCTTTTTTTACTTTTTTCAGTAGTGCTTCTGTGACAGAACTAATCACCAGGGAAGGAAAGTCTGCCTGTCTAAGCGTTTGTATCTGTATATCGAAGCTTTCCTGTACTTTATGACAGCACGATTGTTTTAGAGATGTTTCAAGGCACATGATGGCAATGGCACGTTTCACAGTTTTAGAGTGCGTGGAATCGTAGGGCAACAATTCTTTTCGGGCACGAGGTCGATACACCCAGCAAACGCCTTCGTCAGTAATGGTTATGTCGATATCTAAAAACTGTAACTTTTTTTTCTTCCGCGAGTTCATAAGTAAAATCCAAACCCTTGCCATGTTGTTTAAAATCTAAAAGGATATCCTGCACTGTTTGCAAATAGGTCAAGGGTGATTGCTTAGTCAATATAATTAAAAAATCGTCAACGTACCTAAAAAAGGCGGGAGTTCCTGCATCAGCACCCCATCGCTAGTCATACATAAGAATGAGAGCGTATTTTTAGATACGTTTAGAAAGATTTGAGTCACTTTTGTTCCCTACAATGCAGTATCCATACCAACGCCAGTATCTTTTACCCTTTGCTTGTGTTTTTTCCATCACCCCTACCTCTTAGCTATAAATAAGCCGTTCGTGTATCCAATAAACAGTTGCAAGTAGCGCCTGCGTCGTGTCCGTCTTTGCCTATGTGCCGTGTCTTTTGTGCGCTTCATCCACTCAAGCTATGAACCAACTTGTCCAAGAACGTGTTCTACTACAATACATTTCTTCTACTGTGGGCCCTTTTCTATGTGTCTCTTCAAGTCAACCTCAACCTGCACTGGTGATTTGCCATATCGCCCTTGCGACGTGCCGTGCGAGGGTTTATGGGTACTGCATCAAGAAAGGACTTATACCTCATGAACTTGCCACATTGTTTGGTTTCGCCAGACCCTCCCTCGGTCATGTTAAAAGGATGTGCCGGATCCTACGATCCGAGCTGTGGAGACAGGTTCGTCTGTTCTATGATTGGCTTCGTTTAATGTGTTTTTCTCGGGACCCTATGACCATTGCCGGCACAAAGCTACAGTCTCTGCGGAAACTAGCAGCCCAGACCACAGAATTCATGTGGCAAAGGACTCTGCTTTTGCTACCCAAAGGAAGGAAAGAAGCCCAAGACCGCGGTACGGCTCTTCAGATTCTCGGGGGAGCATACGTTCCGGAAGACGTCGTTCAAGTCATCAAGAAGGGACCGAAGTACAGCCTCGAGCCGAGGATCCCGGAAGATGAGCTCCTTTCCCTCAATCGACAGATTTCTAACAATGTGGAGGAAGCTTCGTCGTCTTGCCGTCAGGCATGTTCAGCGAGAAAGCAGTCCAGGCCATCCACAAGAATTTCAAGACTACAAAACTGAAACCTGGAAAGGTAAAAATTCGGGCAATTTCCGTATGTGAAGAACTCGGTTTACAGAAGCTCGCAATAGGTATTCACGACAGCAAGCGCAATAGTTTGGATGTGTTTTCGACTGCGAAGACACAAAAGGAAGGTGTACCTTTCAGGTGCATAGTGAGCGAAAGAGGTTCCTGGCAAAATCTTGTTAGCCGCTACCATCAAAAACAACTCAATAACCTGGTAGTAGAAGATCCGTTTGGTGTCAAGAACAGTATGGAAATCATTCAATTTCTGCGGGAGAACGAATCACTAGGTTGTATTTTTTCTGTAGATGTGGTTGATCTCTTTTACTCTATACCACATGCAGAGTTGATGGCATCTGTCTTGGCCTGCATTGAAACAAGCGGCCTGATTGCTTTCCAAAATACTGCCGGAATATCTGCAGATAACTTTTTAACACTCTTAGAGTTTTATTTTTCTTCGACAAGCGTTTCTTTTTAAAGTGAAATGTATGTGCAAAAAAGAGGAATATGCATTGGTTCGTGCGTCGCTCCCGTACTGTGCAACATCTTTCTTGCGGGCATTGACAGAACCTTATCGGTGGCATTTGACGCAAGCAAAGTTCTCAAGACCTTTAGGTACGTTGACGATTTTTTAATTATATTGACTAAGCAATCACCCTTGACTTATTTGCAAACTGTGCAGGATATCCTTTTAGATTTTAAACAACATGGCAAGGGTTTGGATTTTACTTATGAACTCGCTGAGGAAAAAAAGTTACAGTTTTTAGATATTGACATAACCATTACTGACGAAGGCGTTTGCTGGGTGTATCGACCTCGTGCCCGAAAAGAATTGTTGCCCTACGATTCCACGCACTCTAAAACTGTGAAACGTGCCATTGCCATCATGTGCCTTGAAACATCTCTAAAAAAATCGTGCTGTCATAAAGTACAGGAAAGCTTCGATATACAGATACAAACGCTTAGACAGGCAGACTTTCCTTCCCTGGTGATTAGTTCTGTCACAGAAGCACTACTGAAAAAAGTAAAAAAAGAAAAAGAAAGAAAGATGGAAGATGGTGAAGTATCTGAAAAGAAACTCAAACCGGTGGTGATTCCATGCTCCCACAAAGTGGCTCATAATCTTTATCGTGTTGCTGCAAAATACAGTGGTCTTCTCTGCACCCAGAAAACTTGCATCGCTGTGTCGAAAGATTGGAAATGATGATGCCAAATCAACAGTATGTGAAATTAAGCATGTAAACCCATTTCTGAAATGCGCTGTGGGGGTGGTTTATAGCATCCCGCTGACCTGTGGACAGGTGTACATCGGCCAGACAGGCCGATGTAATAATGCACGTTTAACCGAGCACAAACGATCACTAAGAGTTGGAACAGGGTCACATTTGCCGCATCACTGCAAGGACTGCGGCAAAGAAGAGAAGAAGAATTGTCAACCAAAGCTCCAGGAAACTCAAATTCTGTGCAGAAGTAATGATTAGACTGCCCGAGAACTGCTAGAAGCCCACCAGATTAAAAAAGGCGGGAGTTCCTGCATCAGCACCACATCGCTAGTCATACATGAGAATGAGAGCGTATTTTTAGAAAAGTTTAGAAAGATTTGAGTCACTTTTGTTCCCTACAATGCAGTATCCATACCATCGCCAGTATCTTTTACCCTTTGCTTGTGTTTTTTTTTTCATTACCCCTACCTCTTGGCTACAAATAAGCCGTGCGTGTATCCAATAAACAGTTGCAAGTAGCGCCTGTGTCGTGTCCGTCTTTGCCTATGTGCCGTGTCTTTTGTGCGCTTCATCCTCTCAAGCTATGAACCAACTTGCCCAAGAACGTGTTTTACTGCAGTACAGATCACCTGTGCGCGCAGTAGCCGTTTTTGGAGGCCTACAACCTTCTCACCTGGCAACACGCAACAATATCAGCTGATCAGAACACCTACATAAGGCGTGCGGTTTTCACCATCCATTTGCGCCACGCACTGCAGAAGAAATGCCACGCCACTCACCGTTCATGCTGTTTCAGGCGCTGCTACTGACCGGATTCTACTATCAGCCACCCGTTTCACCGAGATGCTAACCGGATCCGCAAGCTGCCACCGCTGACTGGATTCTTGACCCCTGCAACCGTTGTACAGATTACCTGTGCGCACCGTAGCCGTTTTTTGAGGCATCCAACCTTCTGACCTGGCGGCACGCAACAATAGCAGCTGATCAGGACACCTACATAATGCGTGATGTTTTCACCGTCCACTTGGGATACGGCACAGCTGACGAAATGTCATGCCACTCACTGTTTGTGCTGGTTCAGGCGCTTCTGCTGACCGGATTCTTCTATCAACCACCCGTTTCACCGAGATGTTTTTCGGATCCGCAAGCTGCCTCCGCTGACTGGATTCTTGACCCCTGCAACAGTTTTACAGATTACCTGTTCGCGCCGCAGCCGTTTTTGGAGGCATCCAACCTTCTGACCTGGCAACACGCAACAATATCAGCTGATCAGGACACCTACATAATGCGTACGGTTTTCACCATCCACTTGCGCCACGCACTGCAGAAGAAATGCCACGCCACTCACCGTTCATGCTGTTTCAGGCACTGCTACTGACCGGATTCTACTATCAGCCACCCGTTTCACCGAGATGCTAACCGGATCCGCAAGCTGCCACCGCTGACTGGATTTTTGACCCCTGCAACCGTTGTACAGATTACCTGTGCGCACCGTAGCCGTTTCTTGAGGCATCCAACCTTCTGACCTGGCGGCACGCAACAATAGCAGCTGATCAGGACACCTATATAAGGCGTGAGGTTTTCACCGTCCACTTGGGATACGGCACAGCTGACGAAATGTCATGCCACTCACTGTTTGTGCTGGTTCAGGCGCTTCTGCTGACCGGATTCTTCTATCAACCACCCGTTTCACCGAGATGCTTTTCGGATCCGCAAGCTG
Source organism: Amblyomma americanum (assembly GCF_052857255.1). NCBI lineage: Eukaryota > Metazoa > Arthropoda > Arachnida > Ixodida > Ixodidae > Amblyomma > Amblyomma americanum. The sequence goes on along the minus strand of NC_135504.1, from coordinate 162,619,722 downwards.
CCACCGCTGACTGGATTCTTGACCCCTGCAACCGTTTTACAGATTACCTGTTCGCGCCGTAGCCGTTTTTGGAGGCATCCAGCCTTCTGACCTGGGAACACGCAACAATATCAGCTGATCAGGACACCTACATAGGGCGTGCGGTTTTCACCGTACACTTGGGATACGGCACAGCTTAAGAAATGCCACGCCACTCTCTGTTTGTGCTGGTTCAGGCGCTTCTGCTGACCGGATTCTTCTATCAGACACGTTTCACCGAGATGCCTACTGGATCCGCAAGCTGGCACCACTGACTGGATTGTTGACACCTGCAACCGTGGTACAGATTACCTGTGGGCACCGTAGCCGTTTTTGGAGGCGTACAACCTTCTGACCTCGCAGCACGCAACAATATCAGCTGATCAGAACACCTACATAAGGCGCTCGGTTTTCACCGTCCACTTGCGCCACGGCACTGATGAAGAAATGCCACGCCACTCACCGTTCATGCGGTTTCAGGCGCTGCTGCTGACCGGATTCTACTATAATTGACCCGTTTCACCGAGATGCCTACTGCATCCGCGTCTGTTACCGCTGACTGGATTTTTGACCGCTGCAACCGTTGAACAGATTACCTGTGCGCACCGCAGCCGTTTTTGGAGGCGTACAACCTTCTGACCTCGCAGCACGCAACAATATCAGCTGATCAGAACACCTACATAAGGCGCTCGGTTTTCACCGTCCACTTGCGCCACGGCACTGCTGAAGAAATGCCACGCCACTCACCATTCATGCGGTTTGAGGCGCTGCTGCTGACCGGATTCTAATTTAAGCGACCCGTTTCACCGAGATGCCTACTGCATCCGCTTCTGCCACCGTTGACTGCATTCTTGACCCCTGCAACAGTTGTACAGATTACGTACAGATTACGCCGTAGCCGTTTTTTTAGGCGTCCATCCTTCTGACTTGGAAACACGCAACAGTATCAGCTGATCAGGACACCTCCTTAAGGTGTGCCGTTTTCAACATCGACTTGGGCCACGGTACTGCTGAAGAAATGCCACGCCACTCACCGTTCGTGCTGTGTCAGGCGCTGCTGCAGACCAGATTCTAATATCAGCCACTCGTTTCACCGAGATGCCACTGGATCCGCAAGCTGCCACCGCTGACTGGAATCTTGACCCCTGCAACATTTGTAAAGATAACCTGTGCGCGCCTTAGTCGTTTTTGGAGGCGTCCAACCATCTAACTTGGCAACACGCAACAATATCAGCTGATCAGGACACCTACATTAGGCGTGCGTTTTTCACCGTCCACTTGGGCCACCGCACAGCTGAAGAAATGCCACGCACCTCACCGTTCGTGCTGTTTCAGGCGCTGCTACTGACCGGATCCTACTATCAGCCACCCGTTTAACCGAGATGCCTACCGGATCCGCAAGCTGCCACCGCTGATTGGATCCTTGACCCCTGAAACCGTTGTACAGATTACATGTGCGCACCGCAGCCGTTTTTGGAGGCGTCCAACCTTCTAATCTGGCAACACGCAACAATATCAGCTGATCAGGACACCTTCATAAGGCGTGTGGATTTCACCGTCCACTTGGGCCACGGCACTGCTGAAAACATGCCACGCCGCTCACCGTTCATTCTGTTTTAGGCGGTGCTGCTGACCGGATTATACAATAAGCCACCCGTTTAACCGAGAAGCCTACCGGATCCTTAAGCTGCCACCGCTGACTGTATTCTTGACCCCTGCAACTGTTGCACAGATTACCTGTGCGCACCGTAGCCGTTTTAGGAGGCGACCAACCTTCTAACCTGGCAGCACGCGACAATATCAGCTGATCAGGACACCTACATAAGGCGTGCGGATTTCACCGTCCACTTGGACCACGCCACCGCTGAAGAAATGCCACGCACCTCACAGTTCGTGCTGTTTCAGGCGCTGCTGCTGACCGGATTCTACTATCAGCCACCCGTTTCACCGAGATGCCTACCGGATCCGCAAGCTGCCTCCGCTGACTGGATTCTTGACCCCTGCAGATTACATCTGCGCACCGCAGACGTTTCTGGAGGCGTCCAACCTTGTGATCAGGCAACACGCACCAGTATCGGCTGATCAGGACACCTACATAAGGCGCGCGGTTTTCACCGTCCACTTGGGCCATGGCACTGCTGAAAAAATGCCATGCCGCTCTCCGCTCATTCTGTTTCAGGCGCTGCTGCTGACCGGATTCTGCTATAAGCCACCCTTTTAACCGAGATGCCTACGGGATCCTTAAGCTGCCACCGCTGACTGGATTCGTGACCCCTGCAACCGTTGTACAGATTACCTGTGCGCACTGCAGCCGTTTTTGGAGGCGTCCAACCTTCTAACCTGGCAACACGAAACAATAGCGGCTGATCAGGACACCAACATAACGCGTGCGGATTTCACCGTCCACTAGGGCCACGGCACTGCTGTAAAAATGCCACGCCGCTCACCGATCATTCTATTTCAGGCTTTGCTGCTGACCGGATTCTACTATCACCCACCCGTTTAATTAAGATGCCTACCGGATCCGCAAGCTGCCACCGCTGACTGGTATCTTGACCTCTGCATCCTTTGTAAAGATTACCTGTGCGCGCCTTAGTCGTTTTTGGAGGCGTCCAACCTTCTAACCTGGCAACACGCAACAATATCAGCTGATCAGGACACCTACATAAGGCGTGCGGTTTTCACCGTCCACTTGGGCCACCGCACAGCTGAAGAAATGCCACGTACCTCACCGTTCGTGCTGTTTCAGGCGCTGCTACTGACCGGATTCTACTATCAGCCACCCGTTTAACCGAGATGCCTACCGGATCCGCAAGCTGCCACCGCTGATTGGAACCTTGACCCCTGCAACCGTTGTGCAGATTACCTGAGTGGATGAAGCGCACAAAAGACACGGCACATAGGCAAAGCCGGACAGGACACAGGCGCTACTTGCAACTGTTTATTGGATACACGCACGGCTTATTTATAGTTAAGAGATAGGGGTGATGGAAAAAACACAAGCAAAGGGTAAAAGATACTGGCGATGGTATGGATACTGCATTGTAGGGAACAAAAGTGACTCAAATCTTTCTAAACTTATCTAAAAATATACTCTCATTCTTATGTATGACTAGCGATGGGGTGCTGATGCAGGAACTCCCGCCTTTTTTAATCCGGGGGGCTTCTAGCAGTTCTCGGGCACTCTTATCTTTACTTCTGCACAGGATTTGAGTTTCCTGGAGCTTTGGTTGACAATTCTTCTTCTCTTCTTTGCCGCAGTCCTTGCAGTGATGCGGAAAATGTGACCCGGTACCAACTCTTAGTGATCGTTTGTGCTCGGTTAAACGTGCATTAATACATCGACCTGTCTGGCCGATGTACACCTTTCCACAGGTCAGCGGTATGCTATAAACTACCCCCACAGCGTATTTAAGAAACGGGTTTACATGCTTAATTTCACATACTGTTGATTTGGCATCATCATTTCCAATCTTTCGACACAGCGGTGCAAGTTTTCTGGGTGCAGAGAAGACCACTGGTACTTTGTATTTTGCAGCAACACGCTTAAGATTAAGAGCCACTTTGTGGGAGTATGGAATCACCACCGGTTTGATTTTCTTTTCAGATACTTCACCATCTCCCCTCTTTCTTTCTCTTTCTTTTTTTACTTTTTTCAGTAATGCTTCCGTGACAGAACTAATCACCAGGGAAGGAAAGCCTGCCTGTCTAAGCTTTTGTATCTGTATATCAAAACTTTCCTGTACTTTATGACAGCACGATTTTTTGAGATGTTTCAAGGCACATGATGACAATGGCATGTTTCACAGTTTTAGAGTGCGTCGAATTGTAGGGCAACAATTCTTTGCGGGCAGGAGGTCGATACATCCAGCAAACGCCTTCGTCAGTAATGGTTATGTAAATATCTAAAAACTGTAACTTTTTTTCTTCCGCGAGTTCATCAGTAAAATCCAAACCCTTGCCATTGTTGCAAATGGGTTGCAAGCCCCAAGGGTAGCGTTGGCCTGGCGGCCTGGGGCAAAGCTGGTAACATCCGAAGGTCCCGGCAAAGGATGAGTCGACTGGCAACAGAACAACTTGTTTATTCTGGCATCGCAAAAGAGCAGCCGGTCAGGGCGACCACGTTACTCGAAGGAAGAAATCGAAGTCTCTCTCTGGCGTCCGGAGCAGCGGCTTATATACCCTCGGAGTCGAGGGCAAGAAGGAACGGCTTGGGATGAGTCGCCCGATACGGCGACGCTCGTTCATGTTCAGACGTGACGTGCGCGTCCGCCGGGCCGGCGCCGGTCAGACCTCCTCGCCTCCCAGTTGGGGAGCTCCTCTCCCCGGCTGCCGCGCTTTGACAAGCGTGGGCACCAACATGCACACACACACACACGCACACACGACGACACGTGGCATTGAAACCTGCCTGGACGCGCTTGGCGGGAGGCGTTACGGCAGCACTGAACGGGTCCAAATGATCGCCGCTTTGAACGAAGCCCCGGCGTCCGTTGCATCCGCGCCGGCTATACCGCGCGTCGTAGCCGAAACGTAACAGACCGCCCCGCCGGGAGAAGGAGATCCCGATGGTCAGGGGACTGCATCCGCTGTCCGGAGGGATGTCGCTCGATGATGCTCGTAATCGAAACCGGTCGTCCCTCGACGTTGCTTGAGCGCAGCGCACAGAGAAGGCGTCGTTCTCAGGTTCAGGTTCACACAGGGCACTGCAAAGTGACTTCGGGAGAGTTGCCATTTTTGTGCTCGTTCCCAGCAAGCGTTAGAACTACGCCGAAACGCAACCGCTCAGTCAGCAAGCACGAGACAACCCTCACTAAGCTCTGCCAGGCTCTTTCCCCTTTTATACTACTGCCTAGTTCCTTACAGTAGTCAAGCAGCACTCAGAACGCGTCCACAAATTGGAAAATTGCACTAGAAAGCACATAATCACTTTGAAACACTAAACAAAAGCAATATGTTAAAAATCCTGCCTCAGGAAGAAAACATCAGTAACAAACAACTGTGAGGCGGATTCCTACGTTAGGGGCTTCGACTTAAGCCATCGGCGTTACCGTTGAGACTCCCCTTTTTGTAGCGCACCTCAAAGGAATATTGTTGCAAAGCGAGGCTCCAGCGCAGGAGGCGGCCATTTTTGGGAGAGATGGTCTGCAGCCATTGGAGAGGGCAGTGATCCGTCTCAATGATAAACCTAGAGCCGGCTAGGTAGCATGACAATTTCTGAACGGCCCACACGAGACACGCACACTCTTTCTCGGTGGCGCTGTACGCCTGCTCACGACAGGTCAGCTTACGACTAGCATACAGGACGGGGTGTTCCACTTCTCCATTGTCCCTTTGGCACAGTACAACGCCCATGCCTCGCTCACTAGCATCGCACTGAACAACGAACCCTTTTGTGTAGTCTGGCGATCGTAGCACAGGCTGGCTTGTTAGGGCGCTCTTTAGGGCGCTAAAAGCTCTTTCCTTTGTCTCGCTCCAGACGACTGTTTGGGGCTCTGTTTTTCTTAGAGCATCCGTCAGGGGAGCCGCGATATCGGAGTACCTGGGGATGTACCTCTGATAGTAGCCGGCGACACCTAAGAACGACCGAATATCGGTCTTCGTGCGCGGTTGCGGGAAGTCTCGCACAGCGGCCACCTTTATTTTAGAGGGGCGGCGACGACCCTGTCCAATCACGTGACCGAGGTAGACAACCTCGGCCTGTGCTAATTGGCACTTGGGAGCCTTGACTGTCAAGCCCGCTTCGCGCAGGCTGGTTAGCACTGCCCGCAAGTGTGCCATATGCTCAGACCAGGATGCGGAGAATATCGCTACGTCGTCTAAATACGGTAAAGCGAATTCTTCCTGTCCCCGCAACACTTTGTCCATGAGGCTTGAAAAGCAGTATGGCGCGTTCTTCAAACCAAAACTCAAAACTTTAGGACGGAATGTTCCCATTGGTGAAATGAACGCCGCATACCTACTAGCCTCTTCTGTAAGTGGAACCTGCCAATAACCCCTGACAAGATCTAGGGTGAAAATAAACTGAGTGCTACTAACTTTCTCAAGGCGCTCCTCGATGTTAGGGATCGGATAAATTTCATCCTTAGTGATGGAATTAAGCCTGCGGTAGTCGACGCAATGACGAGGTTCCTTGCCCGGTACCTCAACTAAAATCAAAGGGGAGGTATAATCACTCTCACCCGCCTCAATAACACCGAGCTGTAGCATTTTCTTTACCTCAGCCTCCATAATATCGCGCTGGCGGGGTGACACCCGGTACGCCTTGGATCGTACTGGCTCTGGGGAGGTAAGTTCTATATCATGAGTAAGGACAGAAGTCCTACCAGGCCTCTCAGAGAACTGACCTTGAAACTCTTGTAAGAGTTGGTGTAGTTCGGTTTTCTGCTCAGCCGACAGCGGTGCTTTAATGAATTAGTCACTAATGACCTGATCAGTGTCTTCCCTGTTCGTCACTGAGCCTAGTCCCGGAAGCTCGACCGGAAGCTCTTCGGGAACGTTTACCATCATACACACCACTGCTTCCCGTTGTCTATAGGGTTTGAGCAGATTACAGTGGTAAACTTGCTGTGCTTTCCGCTTTCCTGGCAGACTCACCACGTAGTTAACATCCGACAGTTTTTGAACAATCCGTGCTGCGCCCTCCCACTGCACGTCGAGTTTGTTTTTTAGCGATGTGCGCAATACCATTACCTCATCACCCACCTCAAAACGACGGGCCCTGGCTGTCCGATCATAATAAACCTTGGCCCTCTGCTGGGCCTTTGCCATTGCTTCACCTGACAACTCCTGTGCCCTTCATAAGCGTTCGAGGAGACTAAGCACGTACTCGACCACGACTGGGTTGTCGCCCCTGCTTCCCCACGAGTCTCGAAGCATGCGAAGCGGAGACCGCAGCGAGCGACCGTACACCAGCTCAGCTGGCGAAAACCCCGTAGCCGCATGCGGCGCGGTCCTTAATGCAAACATCACCCCAGGCAGACACAGCTCCCAATCACTTTGTTGCTCAAAACACAATGCTCTCAACACGCGCTTCATGACGGAGTGGAGCTTCTCAACGGAATTCGACTGTGGGTGGTACACTGAGCTGTGTAACAGCTTTACCCCACACCTCTCGAGAAAGGCTGTCGTCAAAGCGCTAGTAAACACTGTGCCCTGATCTGACTGGATTTCCGCAGGAAAACCAACTCGCACAAATATGGACAGTAGTGCATTGACTATCTCAACTGAGCTGAGTTCTTTAAGCGGCACTGCTTCAGGGAACTTTGTCGCTGGGCATATCACAGTCAAAATGTGTCTGTACCCCGTGGCTGTTACCGGCAGAGGTCCCACTGTATCAATAACGAGCCGTCTAAAAGGCTCCGTAATGATAGGTACCAACTTCAACGGCGCCCTCGATTGGTCCCCTGGTTTGCCAACCCGCTGACAGGTGTCACATGTCCTCACAAAGTGTTCTACGTCACGAAAACACCCTGGCCAATAGTACTCTTGCAAGAGACGGTCCTTAGTCTTCTTAACTCCTAGGTGTCCGGACCACGAACCGCCATGCGACAAGCGCAACAGATCCTGACGGTAGCACTGAGGCACGATCAGCTGATCGAACTCGACTCCTCTGCGGTCTAGATACTTCCGGTACAGGACCCCACCTCTTTCCACAAAACGAGCATTTTTCTTGGCGATACCTTCTTTGACATTGCAGCGCATGTTTTCTAGGCTGCCATCCTTTTTTTGCTCGGCTATCAAAGCCGACCGGCTGACTTTTAGCAACCTATTAAGTCCATCGGACGTAGGCGCGATGAGCAAATCTGCAGATAGCTCTTCTAACTTTCCCGTGTCGGGCATTTCCTCTCCAGTACCTGGTGCCTTCAACGCTACAGGCTCAATTTTATTCAGTTCGGACGTGCTCTGAGTATCAGCTAGCTGCGCCTCCGACCCTTTCTCATTGTTCGACAATGTCGGCCCCGCAACTACCGCCTTTGCAGCGAGCTCCCGAACTCTCGATCTGGTTAAGGCCTGAACGCTAGCCTCACCAAACAAAAGCCCCTTCTCGCGCAGGAGGTGATCGGACCTGTTCGAAAATAGGTACGGGTACTGGGGGGGGGCAGCATAGATGACACTGCGGCCTCCGTCTCAATTGCTCCGAAAGGTCCTTCAATAAGCACTTTTGCTACGGGCAGACACACGCTATGAGCTTCCACGGCTTGTTTGATCCATGCGCACTCGCCCGTGAACATATCGGGTTCTACGTAAGAGGGGTGAACTACATCCATTGTAGCTGCGGAATCACGAAGCACTCGGCACTCTTTCCCGTTCACGAGGAAGTCTCGCATGTAAGGCTCGAGAAGCTTCATGTTCTCGTCAGTGCTGCATAATGAAAAAACACGACTTTTGTTTTTGTTTCTGGACACTGCGCCGAAAAGTGACCCGGCTTCTGGCACGTATAACACACGCGCGCTTGCCTCGTCTCGAACCTCTTTCTGCGTTCGGCTTCGGCTGCCGCCGTCACCTTACGTTCGGTCGGACTGCTTTCACTCGCATCCGCACTACGTGTCCCCCCCCCCCCCCCTTGCTCTCATGGGTGTGAACTTCGGCCTCTCAGACTTGGAGCCAAATTCACCCTTTTGACCGTCCCTAGCTCCGCGAGCCCGACGCGTCACAAACTCCTCGGCTAGCTCGGCGGCTTTAGCCACTGTACTAACCTCTGGCCTATCCAAGACCCAGTACCGCACGTTCTCAGGTAACCGACTATAAAACTGTTCCAGCCCGAAACACTGCAGAATTTTCTCGTGGTCACCAAACGCTTTCTCTTCTTTGAGCCACTCCTGCATGTTTGACATAAGCCTGTAGGCAAACTCTGTATATGACTCACTTCTGCCTTTTTCATTTTCCCGAAACTTCCGACGGAACGCCTCCGCTGACAGCCTGTACTTTTTTAGCAGACTCGATTTCACTTGGTCGAAATCCTCTGCCTCCTCTCTCTTCAAGCGAGCGACTACGTCGGCCGCCTCGCCGGGTAACAAAGTGAGCAAGCGCTGTGGCCACGTTTCCCGAGAGAACCCCTGCTTCTCGCACGTTCGCTCAAAGTTAACCAGGAACAAACCAATGTCCTCTCCAAGCTTAAACGGCCGCATCAGGTCAGTCATTTTGAACGATACTCGTTCTCCTGCACCGTGTTCCTGACTTCCATTACGAGCGCGTTCCATCTCTACCTCGAGACGCTTCATTTCCAAAGCGTGTTGACGGTCGCGCTCTTCTTTCTCTTTCTCTTTTTGTTCTTTACGTTCTCGCTCGTCTTTCTCTTTTTGCTCCCTCTCCTCAATGGTCTCAAGGCATTCCGACAGCTCGTCATCCTCAGCCTCCAACTCAAGAGTAGCCCTTAGCAGTTCTGGTTTTCTGAGTTTGTCTGAGACATCCAGACCCAACTCTCTTGCAAGCTCCAGCAATTTCGGTTGGAGCAACGACTTCAAATCCATGGCTGCTCCGAATGCTGCTTTCTCTACTGCCTACTATTGTCTTGTCGCAAACTAACCCGGCAGCAACGACAACACAATTACCAGCTCTGTTTCTGACACTAACAAAAGCCTGGCAAAACTCAGAAGAAGAAAGTCCCGCACTCACCAAACTTCGCAGCCAAGAATTCAGCGCAGTCGTTCCGCTGCAGGCAACCAGTCATCACACAGGGCTCGTTGCACTGCTCCCGGATGGTCGTTGTGCTGTTCAGCATACAGTTGACCGCATATCTTCGCTGCAGGCCTCCGTTGTCGGGATCTCACCGCTGGCAACCAGTTGTTGCAAATGGGTTGCAAGCCCCAAGGGTAGCGTTGGCCTGGCGGCCTGGGGCAAAGCTGGTAACATCCGAAGGTCCCGGCAAAGGATGAGTCGACTGGCAACAAAACAACTTGTTTATTCTGGCATCGCAAAAGAGCAGCCGGTCAGGGCGACCACGTTACTCGAAGGAAGAAATCGAAGTCTCTCTCTGGCGTCCGGAGCAGCGGCTTATATACCCTCGGAGTCGAGGGCAAGAAGGAACGGCTTGGGATGAGTCGCCCGATACGGCGACGCTCGTTTATGTTCAGACGTGACGTGCGCGTTCGCCGGGCCGGCGCCGGTCAGACCTCCTCGCCTCCCAGTTGGGGAGCTCCTCTCCCCGGCTGCCGCGCTTTGACAAGCGTGGGCACCAACATGCACACACACACACGCACACACGACGACACGTGGCATTGAAACCTGCCTGGACGCGCTTGGCGGGAGGCGTTACGGCAGCACTGAACGGGTCCAAATGATCGCCGCTTTGAACGAAGCCCCGGCGTCCGTTGCATCCGCGCCGGCTATACCGCGCGTCGTAGCCGAAACGTAACACCATGTTGTTTAAAATCTAAAAGGATATCCTGCACTGTTTGCAAACAGGTCAAGGGTGATTGCTTAGTCAATATAATTAAAAAATCGTCAACGTACCTAAAGGTCTTGAGAACTTTGCTTGCGTCAAATGCCACCGATAAGGTTCTGTCATTGCCCGCAAGAAAGATGTTGCACAGTACGGGAGCGACGCACGAACCAATCCATATTCCTCTTTTTTGCACATACATTTCACTTTGAAAAGAAACGCTTGTCGAAGACAAATAAAACTCTAAGAGTGATAAAAAGTTACCTGCAGATATTCCGGCAGTATTTTGGAAAGCAATCAGGCCGCTTGTTTCAATGCAGGCCAAGACAGATGCCATCAACTCTGCATGTCTTATAGAGTAAAAGGAGATCAACCACATCTATAGAAAAAGTACAACGTAGTGATTCGTTCTCCCGCAGAAATTGAATGATTTCCAGACTGTTCTTGACACCAAACAGATCTTCTACTACCAGGTTATTGAGTTGTTTTTGAAGGTAGCGGCTAACAAGATTTTGCCAGGAACCTCTTTCGCTCACTGTGCACCTGAAAGGTACACCTTCCTTGTGTGTCTTCGCAGTGAAAAACACATCCAAACTATTACGCTTGCTGTCGTGAATACCTTTTGCGAGCTTCTGTAAACCGAGTTCTTCACATACGGAAATTGCCCGAATTTTTACCTTTCCAGGTTTCAGTTTTGTAGTCTTGAAATTCATGTGGATGGCCTGGACTGCTTTCTCGTTGAACATGCCTAACGGCAAGACGACGAAGCCTCCTTCTTTGTCGGCCTGCATAAGTCGTAGGTCATTGTCGTTGAAAAAATCTACGACATGCTTCATTGGAGATCGTTGGCGAGGTCCGAAAGTAGCTACCGTCCTGCTAAGGCTGTCAACACCGTCGAGCAGGAACCTTTCTTTGTCCTCCACATTGTTAGAAATCTGTCGATTGAGGGAAAAGAGCTCATGTTCCGGGATCCTCGGTTCGAGGCTGTACTTCGGCCCCTTCTTATGACTTGAATTACGTCTTCCGGAACGTATGCTCCCCCAAGAATCTGAAGAGCCGTACCGCCGTCTTGGGCTTCTTTCCTTCCTTTGGGTAGCAAAAGCAGAGTCCTTTGCCACATGAATTCTGTGGTCTGGGCTGCTAGTTTCCGCAGAGACTGTAGCTTTGTGGCGGCAATGGTCATAGGGTCCCGAGAAAAACACATTAAACGAAGCCAATCGTAGAACAGACGAACCTGTCTCCATAGCTCGGATCGTAGGATCCGGCACATCCTTTTAACATGACCGAGGGAGGGTCTGGCGAAACCAAACAATGTGGCAAGTTATGAGGTACAAGTCCTTTCTTGATGCAGTACCCATAAACCCTCGCACGGCACGTCGCAAGGGCGATATGGCAAATCACCAGTGCAGGTTGAGGTTGACTTGAAGAGACACATAGAAAAGGGCCCACTGTAGAAGCAAGGTATCGTAGTAGAACACGTTCTTAGGCAAGTTGGTTCATAGCTTGAGTGGATGAAGCGCACAAAAGACACGGCACATATGCAAAGACGGACACGACACAGGCGCTACTTGCAACTGTTTATTGGATACATGCACGGCTTATTTATAGCCAAGAGGTAGAGGTGATGGGAAAAAAAACACAAGCAAAGGGTAAAAGATACTGGCGATGGTATGGATACTGCATTGTAGGGAACAAAAGTGACTCAAATCTTTCTAAACTAATCTAAAAATATGCTCTCATTCTTATGTATGACAAGCGATGGGGGGCTGATGCAGGAACTCCTGCCTTTTTTAATCCGGTGGGCTTCTAGCAGTTCTCGGGCAGTCTTATCTTTACTTCTGCACAGGATTTGAGTTTCCTCGAGCTTTCGTTGACAATTCTTCTTCTCTTCTTTGCCGCAGTCCTTGCAGTGATGCGGCAAATGTGACCCGGTACCAACTCTTAGTGATCGTTTGGGCTCGGTTAAACGTGCATTAATACATCGGCCTGTCTGGCCGATGTACACCTTTCCACAGGAAAGCGGGATGCTATAAACCACCCCCACAGCGATTTCAGAAACAGGTTTACATGCTAAATTTCACATTCTGTTGATTTGGCATCATCATTTCCAATCTTTCGACACAGCGATGCATGTTTTCTGGGTGCAGAGAAGACCACTGGTACTTTGTATTTTGCAGCAACAGGCTCAAGATTATCAGCCACTTTGTGGGAGTATGGAATCACCACCGGTTTGATTTTCTTTTCAGATACATCACCACCATCGCTTTCTTTCTCTTTCTTTTTTTACTTTTTTCAGTAATGCTTACGTGACAGAACTAATCACCAGGGAATGAAAGCCTGCCTGTCTAAGCTTTTGTATCTGTATATCGAAGCTTTCCTGTACTTTATGACAGCACGATTTTTTAGAGAAGTTTGAAGGCACATGATGGCAATGGCACGTTTCACAGTTTTAGAGTGCGTCGAATCGTAGGGCAACAATTCTTTGCGGGCACGAAGTCGATACATCCAGCAAACGCCTTCGTCAGTAATGGTTATGTCAATATCTAAAAACTGTAACTTTTCTTCCGCGAGTTCGTAAGTAAAATCCAAACCCTTGCCATGTTGTTTAAAATCTAAAAGGATATCCTGCACAGTTTGCAAATAGGTCAAGGGTGATTGCTTAGTCAATATAATTAAAAAATCGTCAACGTAACTAAATGTCTTGAGAACTTTGCTTGCGTCAAATGCCACCGATAAGGTTCTGTCATTGCCCGCAAGAAAGATGCTGCACAGTACGGGAGCGACGCACGAACCAATGCGTATTCCTCTTTTTTGCACTTACATTTCACTTTGAAAAGAAACGCTTCTCGAAGAAAAATAAAACTCTAAGAGTGATAAAAAGTTACCTGCAGATATTCCGGCAGTATTTTGGAAAGCAATCAGGCCGCTTGTTTCAATGCAGGCCAAGACAGATGTCATCAACTCTGCATGTCTTATAGAGTAAAAGAGATAAACCACATCTACACAAAAAATACAACCTAGTGATTCGTTCTCCCGCAGAAATTGAATGATTTCCAGACTGTTCTTGACACCAAACGGATCTTCTACTACCAGGTTATTGAGTTGTTTTTGAAGGTAGCGGCTAACAAGATTTTGCCAGGAACCTCTTTCGCTCACTATGCACCTGAAAGGTACACCTTCCTTTTGTGTCTTCGCAGTCAAAAACACATCCAAACTATTACGCTTGCTGTCGTGAATACCTTTTGCGAGCTTCTGTAAACCGAGTTCTTCACATACTGAAATTGCCCGAATTTTTACCTTTCCAGGTTTCAGTTTTGTAGTCTTGAAATTCTTGTGGATGGCCTGGACTACTTTCTCGTTGAACATGCCTCACGGCAAGACGACGAAGCCTCCTTCTTTGACGGCCTGCATAAGTCGTAGGTCACTGTCGTTGAAAAAATCTACGACATGCTTCATTGGAGATCGTTGGCGAGGTCCGAAAGTAGGTACCGTCCTGCTAAGGCTGTCAACACCGTCGAGCAGGAACCTTTCTTTGTCCTCCACATTGTTAGAAATCTGTCGATTGAGGGAAACGAGCTCATGTTCCGAGATGCTCGGCTCGAGGCTGTACTTCGGCCCCTTCTTGTGACTTGAACGACGTCTTCCGGAACGTATGCTCCCCCGAGAATCTGAAGAGCCGTACCGCCGTCTTGGGCTTCTTTCCTTCCTTTGGGTAGCAAAAGCAGAGTCCTTTGCCACATGAATTCTGTGGTCTGGGCTGCTAGTTTCCGCAGAGACTGTAGCTTTGTGCCGGCAATGGTCATAGGGTCCCGAGAAAAACACATTAAACGAAGCCAATCGTAGAACAGACGAACCTGTCCCCATAGCTCGGATCGTAGGATACGGCACATCCTTTTAACATGACCGAGGGAGGGTCTGGCGAAACCAAACAATGTGGCAAGTTCATGAGGTATAAGTCCTTTCTTGATGCAGTACCCATAAACCCTCGCAAGGGCACGTCGCAAGGGCGATATGGCAAATCACCAGTGCAGGTTGAGGTTGACTTGAAGAGACACATAGAAAAGGGCCCACTGTAGAAGAAATGTATTGTAGTAGAACACGTTCTTGGGCAAGTTGGTTCATAGCTTGAGTGGATGAAGCGCACAAAAGACACGGCACATAGGCAAAGACGGACACGACACAGGCGCTACTTGCAACTGTTTATTGGATACACGCACGGCCTATTTATAGCCAAGAGGTAGAGGTGATGGAAAAAAACACAAGCAAAGGGTAAAAGATTCTGGCGATGGTATAGATACTGCATTGTAGGGCACAAAAGTGACTCAAATCTTTCTAAACTTATCTAAAAATATGCTCTCATTCTTATGTATGACTAGCGATGGGGGGCTGATGCAGGAACTCCCGCCTTTTTTAATCTGGTGGGCTTCTAGCAGTTCTTGGGCAGTCTTATCTTTACTTCTGCACAGGATTTGAGTTTCCTCGAGCTTTCGTTGACAATTCTTCTTCTCTTCTTTGCCGCAGTCCTTGCAGTGATGCGGCAAATGTGACCCGGTACCAACTCTTAGGGATCGTTTGTGATCGGTTAAACGTGCATTAATACATCGGCCCGTCTTGCTGATGTACACCTTTCCACAGGTCAGCGGGATGCTATAAACCACCCCCACAGCGCATTTCAGAAACGGGTTTACATGCTTAATTTCAGATTCTGTTGATTTGGCATCATCATTTCCAATCTTTCGACACAGCGATGCAAGTTTTCTGGGTGCAGAGAAGACCACTGGTACTTAGTATTTTGCAGCAACACGCTTAAGATTATCAGCCACTTTGTGGGAGTATGGAATCACCACCGGTTTGATTTTCTTTTCAGATACTTCACCATCTTCGCTCTTTCTTTCTCTTTCTTTTTTTACTTTTTTCAGTAATGCTTACGTGACAGAACTAATCACCAGGGAAGGAAAGCCTGCCTGTCTAAGCTTTTTGTATCTGTATATCAAAGCTTTCTTGTACTTTATGACAGCACGATTTTTTTAGAGATGTTTCAAGGCACATGATGGCAATGGCACATTTCACAGTTTTAGAGTGCGTCGAATCGTAGGGCAACAATTCTTTGCGGGCACGAGGTCGATACATCCAGCAAACGCCTTCGTCAGTAATGGTTATGTCGATATCTAAAAACTAACTTTTTTTTCTTCCGAGAGTTCATAAGTAAAATCCAAACCCTTGCCATGTTGTTTAAAATCTAAAAGGATATCCTGCACAGTTTGCAAATAGGTCAAGGGTGATTGCTTAGTCAATATAATTAAAAAATAGCCAACGTACCTAAAAAAGGCGGAAGTTCCTGCATCAGCACCCCATCGCCAGTCATACACAAGAATGAGAGCATATTTTTAGATAAGTTTAGAAAGATTTGAGTCACTTTTGTTCCCTACAATGCAGTATCCATATCAACGCCAGTATCTTTTACCCTTTGCTTGTGTTTTTTCATTCACCCCTACCTCTTAGCTATAAATATGCCGTGCGTGTATCCAATAAACAGTTGCAAGTAGCGCCTGTGTCGTGTCCGTCTTTGCCTATGTGCCGTGTCTTTTGTGCGCTTCATCCACTCAAGCTATGAACCAACATGCCCAAGAACGTGTTCTACTACAATACATTTCTTCTACAGTGGGCCCTTTTCTATGTGTCTCTTCAAGTCAACCTCAACCTGCACTGGTGATTTGCCATATCGCCCTTGCGACGTGCCGTGCGAGGGTTTATGGGTACTGCATCAAGAAAGGACTTATACCTCATAACTTGCCACATTGTTTGGTTTCGCCAGACCCTCCCTCGGTCATGTTAAAAGGATGTGCCGGATCCTACGATCCGAGCTGTGGAGACAGGTTCGTCTGTTCTATGATTGGCTTCGTTTAATGTGTTTTACTCGGGACCCTATGACCATTGCCGGCACAAAGCTACAGTCTCTGCGGAAACTAGCAGCCCAGACCACAGAATTCATGTGGCAAAGGACTGTGCTTTTGCTACCCAAAGGAAGGAAAGAAGCCCAAGACGGCGGTACGGCTCTTCAGATTCTCGGGGGAGCATACGTTCCGGAAGACGTCGTTCAAATCATAAGAAGGGGCCGAAGTACAGCCTCGCGCCGAGGATCCCGGAACATGAGCTCCTTTCCCTCAATCGGCGGATTTCTAACAATGTGGAGGACAAAGAAAGGTGCCTCCTCGACGGTGTCGACAGCCTTATCAGGACGGTACCTACTTTGGGACCTCGCCAACGATCTCCAATGAAGCATGTCGTAGATTTTTTCGTCGACAATGACCTACGACTTATGCAGGCCGACAAAGAAGGAAGCTTCGTCGTCTTGCCGTCAGGCATGTTCAGCGAGAAAGCAGTGCAGGCCATCCACAAGAATTTCAAGACTACAAAACTGACACCTGGAAAGGTGAAAATTCGGGCAATTTCCGTATGTGAAGAACTCGGTTTGCAGAAGCTCGCAATAAGTATTCACGACAGCAAGCGCAATAGTTTGGATGTGTTTTTGACTGCGAAGACACACAAGGAAGGTGTACCTTTCAGGTGCATAGTGAGCGAAAGAGGTTCCTGGCAAAATCTTGTTAGCCGCTACCTTCAAAAACAACTCAATAACCTGGTAGTAGAAGATCCGTTTGGTGTCAAGAACAGTCTGGAAATCATTCAATTTCTGCGGGAGAACGAATCACTAGGTTGTATTTTTTGT
The DNA here is from genome assembly GCF_052857255.1 of Amblyomma americanum. NCBI lineage: Eukaryota > Metazoa > Arthropoda > Arachnida > Ixodida > Ixodidae > Amblyomma > Amblyomma americanum. The sequence goes on along the minus strand of NC_135504.1, from coordinate 162,602,593 downwards.
GTAGATGTGGTTTATCTCTTTTACTCTATAAGACATGCAGAGTTGATGGCATCTGTCTTGGCCTGCATTGAAACAAGCGGCCTGATTGCTTTCCAAAATACTGCCGGAATATCTGCAGGTAACTTTTTATCACTCTTAGAGTTTTATTTGTCTTCGACAAGCGTTTCTTTTCAAAGTGAAATGTATGTGCAAAAAAGAAGAATATGCATTGGTTCGTGCGTCGCTCCCGTACTGTGCAACATCTTTCTTGCGGGCATTGACAGAACCTTATCGGTGGCATTTGACGCAAGCAAAGTTCTCAAGACCTTTAGGTACGTTGACGATTTTTTAATTATATTGACTAAGCAATCACCCTTGACTTATTTGCAAACTGTGCAGGATATCATTTTAGATATTAAACATCATGGCAAGGGTTTGGATTTTACTTATGAACTCGCGGAAGAAAAAAGATACAGTTTTTAGATATTGACATAACCATAACTGACGAAGGCGTTTGCTGGATGTATCGACCTCGTGCCCGCAAAGAATTGTTGCCCTACGATTCGACGCACTCTAAAACTGTGAAACGTGCCATTGCCATCATGTGCCTTGAAACATCTCTCAAAAAATCGTGCTGTCATAAAGTACAGGAAAGCTTCGATATACAGATACAAAAGCTTAGACAGGCAGGCTTTCCTTCCCTGGTGATTAGTTCTGTCACGGAAGCATTACTGAAAAAAGTAAAAAAGAAAGAGAAAGAAAGAGGGAAGATGGTGAAGTATCTGAAAAGAAACTCAAACCGGTGGTGATTCCATACTCCAACAAAGTGGCTCATAATCTTAAGCGTGTTGCTGCAAAATACAGTGGTCTTCTCTGCACCCAGAAAACTTGCATCGCTCTGTCGAAAGATTGGAAATGATGATGCCAAATCAACAGTATGTGACATTAAGCATGTAACCCCGTTTCTGAAATGCGCTGTGGGGGTGGTTTATAGCATCCCGCTGACCTGTGGAAAGGTGTACATCGGCCAGACAGGCCGATGTATTAATTCACGTTTAACCGAGCACAAACGATCACTAAGCGTTGGTACCGGGTCACATTTGCCACATCACTGCAAGGACTGCGGTAAAGAACAGAAGAAGAATTGTCAACCAAAGCTCCAGGAAACTGAAATTCTGTGCAGAAGTAATGATAAGACTGCCCGAGAACTGCTAGAAGCCCACCAGATTAAAAAAGGCGGGAGTTCCTGCATCAGCACCCCATCGCTAGTCATACATAAGAATGAGAGCGTATTTTTAGAAACGTTTAGCCAGATTTCAGTCACTTTTGTTCCCTACAATGCAGTATCCATACCATCGCCAGTATCTTTTACCCTTTGCTCGTGTTTTTTTGTTTCATCACCCCTACCTCTTGGCTACACATAAGCCGTGCGTGTATCCAATAAACAGTTGCAAGTAGCGCCTGTGTCGTGTCCGTCTTTGCCTATGTGCCGTGTCTTTTGTGCGCTTCATCCTCTCAAGCTATGAACCAACTTGCCCAAGAACGTGTTTTACTGCAGTACAGATCACCTGTGCGCGCAGTAGCCATTTTTGGAGGCCTACAACCTTCTGACCTGGCAACACGCAACAATATCAGCTGATCAGAACACCTACATAAGGCGTGCGGTTTTCACCGTCCACTTGCGCCACGCACTGCAGAAGAAATGCCACGCCACTCACCGTTCATGCTGTTTCAGGCGCTGCTACTGACCGGATTCTACTATCAGCCACCCGTTTCACCGAGATGCTAACCGGATCCGCAAGCTGCCACCGCTGACTGGATTCTTGACCCCTGCAACCGTTGTACAGATTACCTCTGCGCACCATAGCCGTTTTTTTAGGCATCCAACCTTCTGACCTGGCGGCACGCAACAATAGCAGCTGATCAGGACACCTACATAATGCGTGCGGTTTTCACCGTCCACTTGCGCCACGCACTGCAGAAGAAATGCCACGCCACTCACCGTTCATGCTGTTTCAGGCACTGCTACTGACCGGATTCTACTATCAGCCACCCGTTTCACCGAGATGCTAACCGGATCCGCAAGCTGCCACCGCTGACATGATTTTTGACCCCTGCAACCGTTGTACAGATTACCTGTGCGCACCATAGCCGTTTTTTGAGGCATCCAACCTTCTGACCTGGCGGCACGCAACAATAGCAGCTGATCAGGACACCTACATAATGCGTGCGGTTTTCACCGTCCACTTGCGCCACGCACTGCAGAAGAAATGCCACGCCACTCACCGTTCATGCTGTTTCAGGCGCTGCTACTGACCGGATTCTACTATCAGCCACCCGTTTCACCGAGATGCTAACCGGATCCCCCAGCTGCCACCGCTGACTGGATTCTTGACCCCTGCAACCGTTGTACAGATTACCTGTTCGCGCCGTAGCCGTTTTTGGAGGCATCCAAACTTCTGACCTGGCGGCACGCAACAATAGCAGCTGATCAGGACACCTACATAAAGCGTGAGGTTTTCACCGTCCACTTGGGATACGGCACAGCTGACGAAATGTCATGCCACTCACTGTTTGTGCTGGTTCAGGCGCTTCTGCTGACCGGATTCTTCTATCAACCACCCGTTTCACCGAGATGCTTTTCGGATCCGCAAGCTGCCACCGCTGACTGGATTCTTGACCCCTGCAACCGTTTTACAGATTACCTGTTCGCGCCGTAGCCGTTTTTTGAGGCATCCAACCTTCTGACCTGGAAACACGCAACAATATCAGCTGATCAGGACACCTACATAGGGCGTGCGGTTTTCACCGTCCACTTGGGATACGGCACAGCTTAAGAAATGCCACGCCACTCACTGTTTGTGCTGGTTCAGGCGCTTCTGCTGACCGGATTCTTCTATCAACCGCCCGTTTCACCGAGATGCTTACCGGATCCGCAAGCTGCCAACGCTGACTGGATTCTTGACCCCTGCAACCGTTGTACAGATTACCTGCGCGCACCGTAGCCGTTTTTAGAGGCATCCAACCTTCAGACCTGGCGGCACGCAACAATAGCAGCTGATCAGGACACCTACATAATGCGTGCGGTTTTCACCATCCGCTTATCCACGGCACTGCTGAAGAATTGCCATGCCTCTCACCGTTCATGCCGTTTCAGGTTAGTTATTACGAATATTACTGTTACCGAGATGTCGATGTCTACCTTTTAGCGATGTCGTGCCCCCCCCCCCCCCTCTCCCCTCCCCCAGTCTTGAATCGTTTTCGCGCTGTGGCAACGTATATGTGGCGCTTTTTTGTTCTTTGAGGAGACAATGAAATGAACCCGGGTCCTATGACAAAGGCTCAGGAGGAAAAGCTTGAGCTTGTGTATGACGCTGTTCGAAGGCTCGAATCTATCCGCGCGAACATCCTTGGAAGTGTTAATAAGATCCTCACCGTTCATATCGTCTTGCAAAAGGATATGCAGTCTGTAACTAAATGTGTACATGAACTTGAGCTCTAAACCAGTCAAGTTCAGACGTGCTTAATGAATTTAAGTCTTCAGCTAAACGTGTGGAAGAACTTGAACTTAGGAATCAGTCAACACGTTTATCAGAGGCTTCCACGAGCTGCACTCATGATGTGTCTAACATTCATGTTTAAATTGATGACCTGGAAAACCGATCGCACCGGCCCAACATTCTTTTCTATGGCGTTCCTGACAAGGATAATGCTAAAACTTTTGAATACTGAACGTCATGTTAACTAATTTTGTTCTGATAAACTTGGTCTTATTCTGTCGTCATTATCCCGGGCTCGCCGCATGGGCCGTTTTTCAGACGACAAAAACCGGCCTATTATTGCTAAGTTGTTCAACGAAAAAGAAGTTGAACCTGTCATGAGTAGGGGCTACAAGCTGAAGAATACGAATTTCAGTATTGAACGCGATTATTTTCAAATTTCTCGCAATAAACGTCGCCAACTGCTCACGTATGCAAAATAAATAAAATCAGAAGCTGACAAAGTGCGTTTGGTTTTTGATAAACTGTATATCAATAGTGTGCCTTATTTCTGGGGTAACGAAGCCAATTGTGCAGTACGGGTGTCTCAAGAGTGACGCAGACCTTCCAGTCCTCAGAAATTGGCAGACAAACCACCCTTGCGGTCACTTGCACGGCGCTGCGCGGTTTTGGGTACAAACTTCCTCTACACATACATAAGAAGTGTTCTTTCTAAAAACGTGGCTCTTTCTTCACTAACCGATTCGTGCTGTTCGTCGATCATCGCGCTTACCGAGACTTGGATATATGACACGATTCCTGACAATGTCCTTTTCACCTGTTATTCTGAATTTAACATATTTCGTTGGGACCGCGTGGGCCGTAGGGGTGGTGGTGTACTTCTAGCAGTTAAAAAGAGATCACCGCTTTGCTTATTGACGTCGCGTTGTGCCTGAAGTCAGTGTGGGTTCGCTTGCAATGTTGCCCTTCTGATATCATTCTTGGTGTAATCTGCCGGCATCCTGACATGAACACTTCATTCTTAAGTGAGTTATATAAAATATTAAGCGAACTTGCCATTCGGTTTGCGAAGTCAAGCTTCCGGTTGCTAGGTGATCTTAATTTTCCGAAAATTATCTGGTCCTCACAATTTGCTGGAAATAATGATCCGGAAGCTCGCCCTTTCCTCTAATTTTGCCTGGACTTCTCGTTTAAGCAACTAATCTCTGATCTGAACCCACGCGTTGTTCCGCCACTTCTGCAAATGTTCTGTATCTTGACTTAACCAATAATCCCCATCTTTTTTCTAATATTAAGCTCTTAGAAGGACTTTCGGATCATTCCATAATCACCGGAATGATTAATTTCACGCTCCATAAAAAAATAAATTGCAAGAAAAAAATCAGGTGCTACAACCGATAAAATTTCGATGAAATTAATGCTGAGATGACAGTTTTTCTAAGGACTTCCTTCTCGCGGTGTTAGTGTGTGGTATACTTATCAGTATACCAGACACTAACACCGCGCCCTGGTTTAATAGACACCTGCTTCGCCTGAACAATAAGAAAAAGCGTCTTTACAGACAGACCGACAAAAACAGGCACTCTGATTCCTGGCAACGATAAAAAAGCGCGATAAAGAATATCAGACGGCGCTCAAATCTGCTCGTCGCCATTTCTTCACCCACGATTTACCATCAATGTTAAAGGATAACCCTCGTAAGTTCTGGCAGACGATCAACCCTTCGAATCATCCTGATATAACTCTTACCAATGCCCAAGGAGGCAGCGTTCCTGTGGCTGAATGCGCACAAATTCTTAACGACGCGCTCACATCAGTCTTTACACGAGAAGATGTTTATTCAGTCCCTGCTACTACGAACCATTCTAATACCTCAATGTCCGAAATAGTTATTAGCGAGACTGATATCTTATTTTTACGAAAGAAACTTAAAGCGACGTCAGCGTCTTATAACGTTGGTTTTAATAACAAAATACTCAAGAACTCATCTGAAGGTATCCATCGCATTTTGTCCGCAATTTTTTCGCAATCCCTTTCATCTGGTTTGGTTCCACGTGACTGGCGCCTAGCTAAGGTTGTGCCGTTTTTCAAGTCCGGTGATCGTTCGTTACCACTCAATTATCGACCAATTTCATTAACTTGCACGATTTGTAAACTCATTGAATACGTGATTCCTTCGCAGGTTTTTACCTTTTGCGAACAACACAATATCATCTTTAAATTCCAACATGGCTTCCGCAAAGGGTACTTGTGCGAAACGCAACTTGCTGGTTTCATCCACGCACTTCATTCTTCTGTTGATCCTTGAATTCAAGTCGACTACATATTTCTTGATTTTTCCAAAGCTTTCGACAGGGTCCCTCATAACCGGTTATTAACCAAATTAACACTTCTTAACATTCACCCTCTTGTTATTGCATGGGTTAAAGATTTTTTCTGTTCCAGGTTTCAGTTTACCACTGCCAATAACCATAATTCGTCTCAGCCAAGTACATTCTGGCGTCCCACAAGGAATCGTGCTTGGCCCCTTGCTTTTTTTATATGTATTAACGATTTACCTAACTAAATTTCTTTCCGAATCAGACTTTTTGCCTACGATTGTGTAATTTATCGCAAAATTTATACTAACGAAGATCGCCTATCCTTACAATCCGACCTCGAAACAGTAACAGCATGGTACTCTACCTGGCTTATGCAACTCAACCTTTCTAAAACAAAATTTACGGCTTTTACTAACCGAATGTCTCGATTTCAAACAGCGTATTCTTTAAATAACACTCCAGTCGAGTTGGTAACATCGTATAAATACCTCGATGTTCACGTTCATTCAGACCTAACATGGAACCACCACATTAACCTTGTTCTTGCATCTGCTAATCGGTCATTAGGCCTCTTAAAACATAACTTAAAGCATGCTCCCTCTAACCTCCGATTACGTGCTTACACCACTCTTATTCGATATAAAATTGAATATGCTTCGGCTATTTGGGACCCTCACAAATCATATTTAATAAATAACATCGAATCATTGCAGAATCGCGCTGCTCGTTTCATCTACTCTGATTGTTCTCACGTCATTCCAGCATCTCAGCCTTGAAGAAACGCGCTGATATGCAGGATCTATATCTCCGTCGTAAAGTTGCACACTTATCACTTTTTCATAAACTATCATCACGCAACGCTTCATAATGACTTCTTTTTCGTAGCCTTCCTTCATTTTGCGACCATCCGTTTAAAGTTAAGCGCTTGTCGTGCCGTACATCTAACTATACATATTCATTCATTCCACGCACTATAACCAACTTGAACGCTCTCCCTTCAGAAATTTTATAAACTAATATCTGCCACTACTTCTGCGTAACATCTTTTAGTACATTGTTAACTTACCAGTGCGTTAGATTTTTGTCTTTCATTTCTGTTATTGATTATTCTCGTTGTTTTATTTTCATGCCGTTGTGGATAGACTTTGTATAACTTGTATTAACTTTACTCTGTTAATGTTCCTGTTTCTTGCCATTTATGCTTCAACGTTTAAATATGTCGGTTTTGTATTTTTATTCCAACGATCCATTGGCTATTATCTATTTTTTGTTGGTGTACTTTCTTGAATTTCTTGGCTTATTTATTTATTACTTTTGATACTTGCCTGTACCGCCCCCCCCCCCTATTTAATGCCCTCAAATTGAGGGCCTTTAGGGGTATTTTGCATAAATAAATATATAAAAAACAGAGTTCGGGCTGCGTCAGTGACACCTAAATTTTTTATTAGAAGGCTACTTTGATACGCCTACTATGATACGCCTACTTTGATACGCCTACTTTGATAAGATTGACGCTGGTTTTCTTGGGGACTTGTATGCGTGCGCTTAAGCAGGGAGGGATATTCTAAATGCTTTCGCCTGATTTAACAGTTGTTGCGCCCGTGTTGCCCTCTTTTTTGTGCGTGTCTTCGAATTCGTTACGCTGAAAAACCCAGTAATACGTCACCTTATACAATGTCTGAGTAATGTCCGTTGGATTATAATTTCAAGTTGAAAGGGACCCACCAGGTGGCGCCGTCCACGTACCACGGCTGCGTCGCGAGCTCTACATTTTCGGTCCCTATTGCCAGTTCACGTATTTTTTCACCCTACTATGACATCACATCCGATTCCTGGAATTCCAAGGAATCCGCCGATTCCCTTATTTTCAATATTTGCGATCGGCCGGTCCGCTAAGACCACCTACGAAGTCGAAGCGGCGCCATGCCGCGCTAAGCCAACGGGCGCCAGTTCAGCCCGCCTGGAATGCCTGACCAAGCCCTGCCTCCGCCAGCTGCGTCTGCATCGGATTCCTCGTCTCCGCCCCCGCTTGCTCGGAGGCTTTCCCCTAAACTACCAACGCGGCCGCCTGCCACGTCGCGTCTTTCTACATAATCGGCTCCTTCCCGTAAGTACATGGAAAACTCCTTGACAAAAGCTCAACTTGTGCCCCCCGCCCCCCATCTCGACCCACCTATGGATTTCTTTCCCTCCCCGGTCGATGGCTGGGAAACCGTCGGTGCTTGCCGCAAGGCCTCCAACGCAGTTCGCTCCCGCCTGGAGATGATCTCGGTGGACCTCCAGCTCCCGCCTGCTACTCTCACCTCTACCACCCGGCCTTATGGCCTGCTTTGACCATCATCAAGGCTGCCAACCTGTCGCAACACACCGGTACTGACCTCACTCTTCAGACCAAGCCAGTAAAGGACCTGGTCGTCCTCAAGACCCACTCAGATCTCACTCCCAATCTTCTAATGACCGTGACTCACATCAACCTTGACGTCCGCTCCTATCCCCTCTACCCTCCCCTCTCCTGCCAAGACCAACTCAGATCTCACTCCCAATCTTCTAATGACCGTGACTCCCATCAACCTTTGACATCCGCTCCTACCCCCTCTACCCTCCCCTCTCCTGCCTTGGCTCACAAACCCCGCGTTCCTTGCATGTATCCACAGTCTTGATGTCAGACACCGCGCACATCAATGCTCAAGTGCCACCGCTAAGTGCCCTAAGTGCACGTCTTCCATTCGCCGCCTCCCGCTGTCCATGAGTGCTCGCAGCCCTGTCAGACTAACGAAAACGCTGCCTTCGCCCATACCTGTCCCTTCTATAAGTTGAAAAGGATTGAAATGCGGGCCAGTTGGTTCATAGTAACTTGAAAAAACCAGTCACAAAAGACAAGGGACAAGAGAAGTGCCAGTCGTTGTGGCATGAGCACTCCTTCTCATGTCCCTTTAATGCGGAAAGCTGCGCTAGTTGGTATGTCATCATTAATTAAAATACTAGCGTATAAAACTGAGACACAGACAGAGAAGAAGACAGGACGAGCGCTAAACATCAACTGAGGCTTTACTGCGATAAAAAGGTACATAAATGCATTTTGAGTGGTGAATGCGCGCACTGGGCTGAGACAGTACACGCACAATCTAATCAAATCGGGGCAAAACTATTCCTTAGATACATTTTGAATGGAGCATGTGCACACTGGGCTGAAACAGTACAAGCACATTCTAATCAAAATTGGGCAAAATATTCCTTAGGTACATTTTTTCTTTTTTGGACAAGGCAAGTGATGTTGTGCTTACACAGTTATCTCCTTCCCTGTTAATGTGATAAACCTCACAAATCTCAAGCCCCAACCTTGTGCCTCGACTACCAAGCACACACGTGGCATCAAACGCCGGCACGCACCCGCACTGCTTACAATGCTTCGTCGAATGTCCGAAGGTAGATGTATCTCCGAAGGTGTCGACTGCTTGTCAAGTAGAAAGCCGCTTTCACTTGGGGCAACACTAGCGGTGAACAATAAAATTCATTACCTCAGGAAAAACAATCTCTTTGCTGACTGCTGGCAAGGAGGGGGGATTCGTCGTGTTGCCCAAAGCGATGTACCATGAGAAGGCTAAGCAGGCTATTGGTAAGAATTTTACCCCCTTGAAAAGACCTAGCACGAAAGTAAAATCTGAAGTATTAAAACTGTGTGAACAGATGAGTTTGACAGGACTGCACCAGACTGTAAAAACAGCGAATATGCGCGGCTTGATGTATTTTTTTCTGCAAAAACCCACAAAGAAGGCATGCCTCTCAGAGCAATTGTATCCGATAAAGAAGCCTGGCAAGGCTTGGTATCAAAATACCTACAAAAGCACCTTAGCTAACTAGACGCAGAAGACCCTTTTCGTGTCAGCAACTCAAAGGATGTGATTGAATTTTTGGGTGAGGAAGATGGTGCTTCACGAGCCAATTTTGCTTTTTCAGTTGATATTGAGGACCTCTTCTATTCCATTCCCCAAACAGAGCTGCTAGACGCAGTAAAAGAGCGGATTGAAAGCTGGGGCTGTCAAGTTACAAAATAGCAGCGGGGTTTCTGGTAATGACTTTGTAGCGTTAGTTGAATGTTACCTTTCAACTACCTACACTTGTTTTAACGACAAGTTGTTCGTGCAGAAAGATGGTTTTCTGTTTTTTTTGCGCAAAAGACGCGACACAAAAGAAACGAGGTAGACAGGACAAGCGCTTGTCCTGTCTACCTCGTTTCTTTTGTGTCGCGTCTTTTGCGCAAAAAACCCAGAATGCTTATGCACCAACTAGCCTGCAAAAACATACTCGCAAGAAAGATGGTATTTGCATAGGCTCCTGCATAGCCCCAATACTTAGTGAAATTATTAAAGGCCAATTTGACAAGCGCGTGGCAGCGTGCATGAAAGAGGAAAAACGCGTTGTGAGGTGTTTTAGATATGTAGAAGATTTTATTGTGTTTGTGAATGTTGAAAACGAGAGCGACAAACCACAGGTTGTAAAAAGTGTTTTAGAGATTTTCGGTGATTGTTCTGGCAAGCTGAGGTTCACACATGAAGTTCCGATGAACGGGTGTCTCCAATTCCTCGAGCTGTGTTTGTTCTTTGGGACGGGGCACATCTGTTGGTCGCACCAGCCACGCACAAAAAAAAAGGAAATTTTACCATATAATTCGGCTCACTCAAAATTGGTCAAGCGGGGCATTGCAAAAAATTGTCTGCGTGGTGCTCTCGAAAAGCCATGCCAACATAAAATCTAGGTTAGTTTGGAGGCGCAAGTGCTCCGGTTGCGGAACGCCGGTTTTCCAAAAGACACTGTGACGGCTGTGGCGGAATGCCTCCTGAAAGAAATCAGGGCAGGTGGCCGCAGTGGCGTGGCAGCCGAAAAAAGCTGCAAAAGGCTGAGACGTACAGCTATACCGTACGTGCACCCGTTATCGCACCGGCTGAGAAAAGTTGGAAAGAAGTGCGGCGTGGACGCGTTGTTCACTGCCCCCGAAAAGTATTGTAAGCAGTGCGGGTGCGTGCCGGCGTTTGATGCCACGTGCGTGCTTGGTAGGGGAGGCACAAGGTTGGGGGCGTGAGATTTGTGAGGCTTATCACATTAACAGGGAAGGAGATAACTGTGTAAGCACAACGTCACTTGCCTTGTCCAAAAATAAAAAAAATGTACCCAAGGAATAGTTTGCCCCATTTTGATTAGAATGTGCTTGTACTCTTTCAGCCCAGTGTGCACATGTTCCACTCAAAATGTATCTAAGGAATAGTTTTGCCCCGATTTGATTAGATTTTGCGTGTACTGTCTCAGCCCTGTGTGCGCATGCACCACTCAAAATGCATTTATGTACCTTTTTTCTCGCAGTAAAACCTCAGTTGATGTTTAGCGCTCCTCGTGTCTTCTTCTCTGTCTGCGTCCCAGTTTTATGCGCTAGTCTTTTAATTAATCTTGTCCCTTGTCTTTTGTGAAAAGGAGAAGTCTGCAAAGAACGCCTACCAACAGCGCGTCACCCTGCGCCAGGTCACTTGGCCTCCTCCTCCCCAGCACCCTCTCCTGCTGTGCTCCTCTTACTGAGGATACCGTATGCTCCCCTCGCGGCTCTTACGCGTAAGTAGCACGTACAGCTTCTCGGCCTCAATGCGAAATCCAATTCTGACCACCTCGTCAGTCACCAACGCGTCCGATTCCTACGCCGCGTTGTTCTCTCCAATCGTATCCACGGTCTCTCGTCTCCTCTGTTTCTCCACCTCCATCCCCTACCGAAGAGCGCTTCCGCGACCTCGAGCTCCCTGTGGTTTTTCTCGACCTGGCCATTCGCCCCTCCAAACAAGACCTCAACAACATCGATTACCGCCTCGGTGCTATCGATGCTCCTATTGATCACCACTGTTGGATTCGAAATTTTGTAACGTAGAAGCAGATTGTCTGTCCCACCAATCTGAACTTAACCGACGCCACCAACAGCATCAGAAGACCATCATCACTCAGCTCGACGCCAATTTATATCGCCTTGACGCTCACGTCAACGTCGAGCTCGAACGAATCCTCACGATGACTTCCACCCTTTAGTACTCCGTGCAAACAATCACAGACTGTATTCTCCCACCCGCCGAATTACGCTGTGGCTTGCCCTATCCCGATTCCCCTATCTAAATCTCATTATAGAGGATCTCAATATCATTTATTGGAACTGTTGCAATCTCAATACTGACCACACCTATATCTTGTGAATCTCCCATTCCTGCCCCACTTTCTCCTCCTCGAGGAAACTCGCTCCTGTAGCAATGACCCTGGCTACTAAGCGTTTCACTCCAAAACTTCTACCCAGATCTATTCTATCTACGTTCCGCGTGAAATAGCAGTTCCACCCCTCTACATTTCTTGCTCCCATAAGTTCTATCTGGTCGGGATTCTGTTCTATCTTCCACAAGCTCGCCTCAGCCTAGCTCTCTTGACCTTCTATAACCCTCCCACCCACAACGCACATTTCACGGCCATCTTTCCCTCTCGTACGGCTCTAATTCTCTGCGCTGACTTTAATGCCCCACATACTTCGTGGAGGCCGCCTACTCCACGCAACGGCTCAGAAGGCTCGCCTCACCCTTCACAACATGCCCGACGTCCCCACTAGGGCGGACACCAGCTCTCAGCGCTCCACAACCCGGTGAGTTTTCTTATTACTCTGGCACCATTTCTCCTACGTGGTCGGCCACTTCAGATACCCTCCTCAGAGAACACGACATGATCTCCGTCTCCCTTCAGAAGAATCGACTGTTGGGCGAGTTGGCGCATTACTTGAAGATACAAGGCGCAAGAGTGGACAGGACAGGAGGCGCCTTGTCCGTGTTCTTACTTCATCCTCTCTACTCTTGCTCCTTGTATATTCGTTCCACCTCCGTCCTTCTTCGGATCCTTACCTGCACGCAGCGTGTTAAACATGATCATCATCATCATCATCACCAGCCTTACGACACCCACTCCAGGCCAAAGGCCTCTCCCATGTCTCTACAATTCACCCTATCCTTTGCCGGCGGCATCCACACTTTGCCTGCAGACTCCTTAATCTCATCCGCCCACCTAACCTTCTGCCGCCCCCTGCTACGCTTAATATCTCTTAAAATCCACTCCGTTACCCTTAAGAATCAGCGGTCATCTTTCCTTCGCATTACATTCCCCTTTCTTCTTCTTGATTTCGACTAGGATGTCATTAACCCGCGTTTGTTCCCTCACCCACTCTGCCCGCATCCGGTCTCTTAACGTTACAGCTATAATTTTTCTTTCCATGGCTTCCTGCGTGGTCCTTAACTTAAGCTGAACTCTTTTCTTTAGCCTCCACGTTTCTGCCCCGCAGGTGAGTGCCGGTAAGATACAGCTATTGTACACTTTTCTCTTCGTCTTCTTCAGCTTTCTCTCCTTCGGCGGCACTGGCTGCTGGGGCAGCAAACCCCCATTGTATGTCTTACAATACACCCGGGGTGAAAAGGCGCCATCCTGGCGGCCTAAGGGCCCGAGATGATAGCGGGGTCGTAGTAGGGTTTCAGGCGGTCGAAGTGGACAATTTCGCGGCCGCAACGTCGATGATCAGGCGAAGGCGTGAGGGGCTCGACGAGGTAGTTAACTGGAGATGTCTGCTGAACTACGCGATAGGGGCCGTGGTATTTGCTTAGCAGTTTTGTCGACAGGCCGGGGCTAGAGGAGGGCACCCAAAGCCGAACTAAGGAGTCAGGAAGGTAAGCCGGCGGCAGACAGGGGGAATTGGCGCGGGCACTTTCCTGACGGTACTGATCGAGGGCTCTAAAACAAAGGGTGAGTTGACGGCATTCTTCGGCATGCGCAGCGGCTTGAGAGATGGTTGTAAATTCGGAAGAATCTGGGCGGTAAGAGAGTATGGTGTCCATAACTGAAGATGGCTCCCGGCCGTAGAGAAGAAAATACGGGGAAAAACCAGTAGTTGCTTCATTGCAGAATTGTAAGCATAGGTAACGAATGGTAAAATGCGGTCCCAGTTTGAGTGATCGGATGAAATGTACTTGGCATTCATGTCGCCGAGGGTCCGGTTAAAACGCTCGGTCATGCCGTTTGTCTGGGGATGGTAAGATGAACTTGTACGGTGAACGATGTGACACTCCCGAAGAAGGGCCTCCAGGACGCCGGACAAGAAGACGTGACCGCGGTCGCTGAGCAATTCCTGAGGCGCACCGTGGCGAAGGATGATGTTTTGAAGTATGACACCGGCGACGTCGGAGGCCGTTGCAGCCAGTAACGGGGAAGTTTCCGCATAGCGCGTGAGATGATCTATGGCGACAATGATCCAACGGTGCCCAGCAGAAGTGCTAGGAAGAGGGCCATAAAGGTCGATTCCAACACGGTCGAAAGGGCGGGCAGGACAAGGTAAAGGTTGCAGAGGAGCAGTTGAGTGCTGTGGTCGATCCTTGCGCCGCTGACATTCGAAGCAAGAGCGGACGTACTGACGGACAGAACGGTACATGCCTCGCCAATAATACCGAAGACGTAGGCGGGTAAAGGTTTTCAACAGACCGGCATGAGCGCATTGCGGGTCGTCATGATAACTGGCACAAATAGAGGAGCGGAGATGCCGGGGAATCACGAGCAGCCATTTGCGACCATCTGGTAGGTAGTTGCGACGATACAGCAGCTGGTCACGCACGACAGAGTGACGGGCTTGACGACGGAGTGCTCTAGAAGGGGGGCTGGCAGAGTGAAAATAGAAGCTATCCAAGGATCCTTGCGCTGCTCAGAAGCCATATCAATGGTATTGAAAGAAGGCGTGAGGATGGAAATAGAGGGTTGGTCGAGTTCAGAGGACACAGGGGAGCGTGAGAGGGCGTCAGCATCGGAGTGTTTGCGTCCGGAGCGGTAAATGACCTGAATGTCGTAGTCTTGTAATCGGAGAGCCCAACAAGCAAGGCGGCCGGAAGGATCCTTGAGTGACGACAGCCAGCAAAGGGCATGGTGATCTGTGATGACAGCGAGCGAGCGCCCATATAAGTAAGGGCGAAATTTTGTGATCGTCCAAATAATTGCCAAGCATTCTTTTTCCGTGACGGAATAATTAGTCTCCGCTTTTGTGAGTACACAGCTTGCATAAGCAACGACGTACTCATTGAATCCAGGTTTCTGCTGAGCAAGAACGGCACCCAGACCGATGCCGCTGGCGTCCGTGTGGAGTTCTGTAGGGGCGTAAGGGTCGAAATGGGGCAAGATCGGAGGGGAGGTGAGAAGACGGCGCAGCATGGCAAAAGCTTCGTCGCATGCAGTGGACCAGGCCGGTAAGTCGTGGCCGCCGGCGAGAAGTTGTGTCAGTGGGGCGATAATTGCAGCAAAATTCTTGACGAACCGACGAAAGTACGAGCAAAGTCCAATAAAGCTTCTAAGTTCTTTCAGGGAGGTGGGCTTCGGGAAACCAGCAACTGCTCGTAGCTTGGCAGGGTCCGGGAGGACACCATCCTTGGACGCGACGTGGCCTAAGATAGTCAACTGTCGGGCGCGAAAGTGACACTTCTTCAAATTAAGCTGCAGCCCAGCGTCACTTAGACACTGAAGGACACTCTCAAGATGAAGAAGATGAGACGGAAAATCCGGGGAGAAAACCACATCGTCAGAGTAACAGAGGCATGTTTGCCATTTCAGCCCGCGTAGGATGTTGTCTATCATGCACTCGAAAGTTGCAGGCGCGTTACAGAGACTGAAGGACATCACATTAAATTCATACAGCCCATCAGGCGTGATGAATTTTCGGACAGTGGGGCGGCCGAAGACATCGGTAAGGCAGGTGTTGAGGGCCGCCCAGGTAGAAAAATCGGCTTCGCAGTTGCGAAACCACAAGTTGGCGACGTCAGTCAGATAAAAGATGACGTTTGTCAGCTTTGCGCTGTCGTCCCACTTATTATAGGCGCTTACGTGTTCATAGGAGGCGAGCCAGTCTTCGACGTCGGTGTCGTCCGTGCCGCTGAAGATCGCAGGGTCGCGCTGACGCAGGGGACCGGAACAGGCGGCGGCGGCGGCGGGAACAGTGGAGCCAGGCTGGGGCTGGGTGTCAGTCATCGTGGTATAGAGGCTGGTATGGGGTGTAGATCTTCAGGTCCGTAGATCCGTAAGGTCTGTAGCTCCAGGGTGGGAACAGGCAGCACCTCCACCAAATGTAAAGACGCAAATCATACGCACAAGAAATGTAGACAGGCAAAATCTTTTTTGACACAGCGTAGCTCCAAGCGACGAGTTCGAGAGCGTCAGCTTTGTCTTCTTCGCAAACTTAACTGCGTCAGCTTCATCTCCTTCAGCTTTCTCTCCTTCGGCGGCACTGGCCGCTGGGGCAGCAAACCCCAATTGTATGTCTTATAATATATAGCAGATAAGTTAAAGGAAATGAGGGGCCCGTTTGACAAACTTATGAAGAGAGCCAACAGTCACCGAAACTAAGGTGCATAGGGGAATGTTTTTCTTTTTTATGTGTTGTGCTTATCAGTGGGATATTATAGTACTTAGATTAATAAATCGCTTAAAGAAAATTACTTATAAAGCAGCAGGAAAAACAAGAAAAAATACATAAAAAAGAAAAACATTCCCCTATGCACCTTAGTTTCGGTGACTGTTGGCTCCCTTCACAAGTCTTATAATATATATATATATATATATATATATATATATATATATATATATATATAATCTTCTAGTATTCTGACATAAGGCTTACCTACACCCTAATTCCACCATCCCTGTATGACTGCTGAGATTTCCACTGAGTCAAATGCTTTCTCGTAATCAATGAAGGGTATATAAATGGGTTGGTTATATTCTGAGCATTTCTCTATCACCTGATTGACAGTGTGGATATGATCAATTGTGGAATATGCTTTACGAAAGCCAGCTTGATCACTTGGTTGATTAAAGTCTAAGGTGGCCCTGACTCTATTAGGGATCACCTTAGTCAATACCTTGTAGGCAACGGACACTAAGCTGATTGGCCTGTAATTTTTCAAGCCCTTGGCGTCTCTCTTCTTATGAATTAAGATAATGTTTGCATTCATCCAAGCTTCTCGTACGATCGACGTCATAAGCCATTGCGTATACAGGGTGGCTAGTTTTTCTAGCATGACCTCCCCTCAATTCTTCAACAGATCTGCTGTCACATGATCCGCCCCAACTGTTTTTCACTTTCCATTGCTGCTAAGGCTTTCTTTACTTCCTCTTTCGTTACTGGCGGGATGACGCATTGCGGTGCGCTTGCGTCTCTCTCATTAGCGCTCTGATTACCTTTGCTACTGTTCAGATTTGTGTAGAACTCTCCGGCTGCTTTAACTATCTTAGCCATATTGCTAAGGACATTGCCCTCCTTGTCTCTTAACGCATACATCTGGTTTTTACGTGTGCCTAGTTTCCACTTCACCGCTTGTCGGTTACCTCCTTTCTCTAGATCATGCTCGATTCTCTCCATATTAAACTTCCTTATGTCGGCTACCTTGCGATTATTTATTAACTTCGATAGCTCTGTCAGTTATATTCTGTCGGTAGGGTTAGACGCCTTCATGCTTTGGCGTTTCTTAATCAGATCTTTCGTCACCTGAGATAGCTTTCCGGTAACCTGTCGAACTGGCCTGCCGCCTACTTCTACTGTGCACTCCGTAATGATGGCTGTAAGATTATCGTTCATTGTACGAACATCATGATTGTCTTCCTCTGTTAAAGCCGAATATCTGCTTTGCAGCGACATCCTGAATTCCTGTACTTTCCCTCTTACCGCTAACTCGTTGATGGACTGCCTCTTCACCATCTTCTTCCGTTCCCTCTTGAAGTCCAAGCTAATTCGAGACCTTACCATACTGTGGAGGCTACAGTGCACCTTTCCGAGGACGGTCACATCCTGAACGATCCCAGGTTGAGCGCATAGTATGAAGTAGATTTCTCTTTTAGTCTCATCATTGGGGCTCTTCTAGGTCCACTTCCTGTTTTCTCGTTTGTGGAAGAAGGTATTCAAGATCCGTATATTATTTCTTCCTGCGAATTAAACTAATAACTCTCCACTGCTATTTCTAGAACCTATCCTATAGTCGCCTACCGTGCGGTCGCCAGCCTGCTTCTTGCCCACCTTCGCATTGAAGTCGCCTATCAGTAGAGTGTTGTGTGATTTTACTTTACTCATTGCCGATTCCACGTCTTCATAAAAACTTTCAAAGGTCTGGTCCTTATGACTGGATGTAGGCGCATAAACCTGCACCATTTTCAGCTTGTGCCTCCTATTGAGCCCAGTTACAATAGCTGCTACCCTCTCGTTAATACTACAGAACTCCTCTACGTTGCCAGCTTTAGCCTGTTTAACGAGGACACCTAGTTATCGTCTATCCGCTTATCCGCAATAGCACAATATGCGTCCCTCCTTTAGTACTGTATACGCCTCACCTGTCCTCCTAACTTCACTAAGCCCTATGACATTCCATTTTATTCCCCGCTAGTTCCTCGAACAGCACTGCTAGGCTATAGCCTCACTAGATAAAGTTGTAGTGTTAAACGTTGCGAGGTTCAGATTCCAATGGCGGCCTGTGCAGAGCCAGAAATTTTTAGCGGCCTCCGGTGCGTCACTGGTCTGACCGCCGCCGTGGTCAGTTGCTCCGCAGCTGCTGGGGACTGAGGGCCGAGGGTTAATTGGCTTGTTCATAGAAGGTTGTGGCCAAGTACTATATCAGGGTGGCCAAATCCTGTTCTGGTTAGGGAGTGCGTTGTCGGTTCTGGTCATCGAGATCAGGTCGTACCCCAGGCCTGGTTATGCAATTCCATCGACACTCGGATTTTTTTTTCAAACCGTGTGGAGAATTGCGCGGCACCGGGATTAGAGCCCCGGTCCCCTTGCATGCGAGGCGGACGCTCTACCTCTAAGTCATCGCTGGCCACTGCGTTCAACATACTGACTGGCATGTCTTTCGCACTCTTATTTCCTCCGCCTCCATCACCTCCTTTGAAGAATGGACTCTGGCCTTTGTCCAAACGACCTCCTCGCCTGCTCGCGCGGAAACCGCTACATATCCTACTTCCGACCCCGACCCCCATCTCATACAGCTGTTGAAGCGGTTGCATGAAGCTTCTTTGGACAGCCAAAGTCCATCCCCGCTACCTCCAACTTCAAACCTGCCTTTGTTAGCTCCGAGACGATATTGTGGCATATTGAGAGGCCCTCAAGACTTTTTTAGCGGCTTCCCTACGCAACGACCTGGACTCGGCGCTTCATCAGAAATGGACATGGAGCCTTTTTCGAGCCCTGCTCGCTACCACACCCGCCCCTGCTGCAACCCTCGCTAAAACCCTGGCTACACAGTCCTCTGACGAGGTGTTCGCAACCTTTCCAGATCTTTACTTCCTCTTCTCCGCTCTCTCCCATGCCATGCATACGCTGGCTCCAAGGACAGCGACCTCGACGCCCCTTTCACGCTCCGCGAGGCTCAGGCGGTACTCCTCGCTAACGCCACTCGATATGCTCCCGGTGAAGGAGGTGTCACCTATTCCGTTCTCCGCAACCTTCCTGACAGCGCCAAGAGTATCTAATCGCTTTCTATTACACCGCTTGCAAACAAGGTTCCCTACCCTTATCCTGGCTTTCCTCACTCATCTCTCTCACTCCTGAATCCGGCGAGCCTCCCGCTTTTACCAATCTCCGCCCTATTCTCTGAATTCCTGTGCCGGCAAGACAATGGAGCTCATGGCAGAATTTGGAGGTTTCAAGCTCGCTTCCAAACATCCCCATCGGCTTTCGTCCCCACGTGTCTGCCCAAGACCTCTTTCTCATCCCTCAGCACATATTCTTCGCTTGCGGCAGCTCTTAAGTTCATACGCTTGGCACAGTCGACCTCGGCAAGGCATTCGACTCTGTCTCTCATAATCAAATTCTTTCCTGCCTCTCTAACACCAACTGAGGCTCCAGCATGTATAACTAGCTCCGTTCGTGCTTTCTTTTTTAACCGCAAGGCAAGATTTCGGGTATCTGACCTCACTCCTAGGCCTCATCATCTCACCCGTGGTTCCCCTCAAGGTGCCGTTCTTTCACCTACCCTTTTTAATATTGCCATGGCTCCCTTCGCTGTTCAGTTGTGGGCTGATCTTCATCATATCTATAATGCCGATGACATAACAATCTGGTGCTCGCGCGGTTCTCCTCGTCATGTGCAAGGGACCCTTCAGCAGGGTCGGGATCTCATCTCCTCTTTCCTTGACCAGGAGGGCCTTTACCCCACGCCCAGCAAGTCCGAACTACTTCTTCTAAATGGCAAGGGTGGAACGTTGCGCGAGTCGGTATTGATCCATGAGAAAAGGAGCGCGAAAACAAGACGACGGACGAAGACAGAAGACACAGCACGAGCGCTAACTTCCGACTAAAGGAAAAACACAAAACCGTGTCGACCGGGACTTGAGCCTAACGACCAAGCGCATGCGCCAAGGCTGGGAAGCGGAAAAAATTCTGAGGAAACAATTCAAAATAACACTTGTTGCGGGGCTAGTTGGTGCATAGTTCTATGTACAAATGTTAGCGCAAAAATAAGAGACAATCACAAGAAAGGTGGACAAGACAACGCGTTACTGACAACTGATTTTTTTATTGAAAGAAACACATAATATATAGGTTCACGGTCACACCACCTATCAGCTGCAGCAAACGCCAGAAAGATGAGTAGGGTCATAAAAGCGATAAAAGAAAAAACTCTAAAAACATGACTTTGTTAAAAACGATTATATCGGAGAAAGAACAATAACAGGCATGACACGTGGTGTAAAGGGCTAAAGAAACATGACTGATTTGGATCTGAAAGAATGACGACCAACCAAAAAGCATTAAAACGTAAAAATCCAGAAAAAAGCACGTCATACAAGGAAACCATATAAAAGGCTTTGTGCACTCAACCCTTCAGATTACATTGGAAAAACCACAGCACCTGTACACGTGTTCCTATCAGGAAAACTTTCCTGATAGGAACACGTGTACAGGTGCTGTGGTTTTTCCAATCTAACCTGAAGGGTTGATTGCACAAAGCCTTTTAAATGGTTTCCTTGTCTCACGTGCTTTTTTCTGGATTTTTACATTTTAATGCTTTTTGGTTGGTCGTCATTCTTTCAGATCCAAATCAGTCATGTTTCTTTGGCCCTTTACACCACGTGTCATGCCTGTTAGTGTTCTTTCTCCGATCCTATCGTTTTTAACGAAGTCATGTTTTTAGAGTTTTTTCTTTTATCGCTATTATGACCCTACTCATCTTTCTGGCGTTTGCTGCAGCTGATAGGTGGTGTGACGGTGAACCTAGATATTATGTATTTCTTTCAATAAAAAAATCAGTTGTCAGTAACGCGTTGTCTTGTCCACCTTTCTTGTGATTGTCTCTTATTTTTGCGCTAACATTTGTACATAAAACAATTTCAAAAGAAAAAAGGCATAGGAAGATAAAGGTTATTGCAAACCTAGGATTCTCAATTCATTTTTCGATAAGAATATAGAAGGCTCGCTGACACACAGATCACACAAAGTAGCTATCTGTATAGCTTCAATGATTTCTCTTGTCAATTTATCTCTGCTTCTGGTAACGACAGAGCATTTATCCAGAAATGGTACGCACCCGCACTCCTTACAGTGCACGGCCATGTTGCTGCCCGTTAAAGACTTCATGTTGTTGTGTTCACGAAGCCTTTCGTTGAGGCACCTACCGGACTGTCCCACGTACTGGTGCCCACAGGACAGTGGGATGCTGTACACGACGCCCTCAGTGCACTTAATTTTTTTCCGGTGACGAATGTTACACTGCGGATAATGAAGACGTTGTTCGGCGGGCAGGGTTCTTTTGCAAATGGCGCTTAGTTTATCGGGGGCTGTAAAAGCCACCTGAACATTTGCCTTCTTTCCTTTTTTTCTTTAGGTTGTGCGACATACCATGGGTATAGGTGATGACAGCTGTCATGCCTTGCGTTTTATCTGTCACTCCTCCTTCTTTCTCAAGTTTCTTCTCAAGCAAGCCTTCAGCCACTGAAACGCAGATATCATTAGGATATCCTGCTTCGAGGAATCTTCTAAGTTCTACTTGAAAGCTGTAGCTGCTAAGGTGAGGGCATGAATTTTAGAGTGCATTTAGCATGCATAGGTTAATGATGCCTCGTTTTACGAGTTTTGAATGAGCTGACTTGTAAGGCAGAAGGGGTTTGTTAGCGCGGGGTGAATAGCAGCGACAAACGTGATTGTCCATGAACTTAATGCGGATGTCAAGAAAGTGGATCTCTGAGTCACTGGGAATTTCACTAGTCAACGTTAGCGGGAGAAAGCACCCTTGTACAAAGGCAAAAAGGTCCGCTGAGACTTGCTCAAGAACTGAAGGTGTACAGTCAATAAGGAATAAAAAATCTTCAACATATCTAAAAACTTTTACCACACATGAAATGGCAAGCCGATCTTGAAGAATCCTATCCAAGTGTGCAAGGTATAGGTCGCTGAGTACAGGGGCCAAGCAGGACCCAATACACACTGCCTGTTTTTGAATATCAGGATTGCCCTGCCAATTAATTAAGGTGGAGTGGAGATAGAACAAAAGCAATTCCAAAAATTTCTCAACAGACAGGCCAGATTCATTTTGAAAAGCAACCACACCGTGAAGAAGGATGGATTCTTCAAAAATGCTAACTAGGTTATCATGGGGCAAAGAGTAATACAAGTCTGACATCAATGGAAAATCCGAGAAAACTCCTGTCATTCAGATACTTCACAGCATTAACGTCTTCGTTTGAACTTCTTACAAGAAATGGGTCATTAACTGACAAAACATTTAGATTTAATAAGAAACCCAGCAATGTCTTGTTCAGAAATGTTGATTCTAAATGGTATGTCAATCTTATGAGTCCAAAGACTTGTAAGATTGACATACCATACTTTGGTATTTTGGGTGTCACAATTTCAAATTTGGCGGTGCTCTTTGATGGGTCTAGTGGCAGTGACGTGGTGTTCATGACGTCAGGACGTTCTCAATAGCATTCACAGATCGCGGGGAGTCTTCATACCACTACTTGTGGCCCCGGAAGGTGGGTCATTAAAACAGAACTACCGGCGGGGCTTTTGATACGCAGGCTGCTCTTCCCGAGCTCCCGGGGAAATTATCCAATGATTCCACGTAAGGCTCATGCGCAGCACCACGGTGGGAGTGTCGTAATTGCATTCACTTCATTGGAAATAACTTCATTACCACGTGCCACAGGGGCCAGGTAGCGCAAAATTCGGTGGCCAGGCTGCCCAGTGCTATAGTCACCAGTTTATTCTGATGGTGCGAGGTGAGGCGACTTCTCTCGACCAAGCAAAAAATTTCATTACAGAGAATCCGGAGAATTTTTGTGCTACGGCAACATAAATGGTGTCGCGTTAATATTGTCACTGATAAACGGTCGAAGCACTCAAACCAGGTTTAATTAGACGGGCTGGGCGTGCACGACAGCAGGGAGCTCGAGCGAGGAAGAAGATAAAAACATCTAGCCCCAAGAGTGCGCAAGGCACGGCAAGTCCTATCTAAAACAGTTCGGCCGCAGTATGGCACCACTGGATAGATTGGTACTGTGACATTACTTCCCCTCTCTGAAGGGCAACGACTCGGTGCCGCAACAATGAGAAGCACGAAGACAAGAGACGGCGAATGTTCCGGCGGCTGGTGTGGACACGCCTAAAGAGCTAGTTGGCGTGGTACGGCTTCAGCTGTGCGACATGGACGACTTCGGGGGTCGGCCGTCTAGAGGAGCGAACTGTTCCCTGGGGGAGAACTTCATTGTTCACCTCAATGACTTGGCGGAGTACCTCGTAGGGGCCAAAATATCACCGTAGAAGCTTTTCGGAGCGCCCACGCATGCGGATTGGGCTCCACACCCAAACTTGTTCGCCAGGCTGGTAACGCACATTTAGGTGGTGGAGGTTATAGCGCCGAACGTCGAGAACTTGCTTGTGCCGGATGCGCTCTCTAGCTAGTTGGTGGGCGGCCTCAGCGTAACGAAAGATTTGGGCAGCACCCATAACAGAGGAGGTAGTGCAAGCTGGAAGCAGCACTGCATCCAGCATGGTTGTGGCTTCGCGACCATGTGCTAAACGAAAAGGGGTGAAGCGTGTCGTTTCCTGGACTGCGTAATTATAGGCAAATGTGACGTAAGGGAGTATGACGTCCCAGTTCCGGTGGTTCGCGTCAAAATACGTGGAAATCATGTCGGCGATCGTCTTGTTGAGCCGTTCGGTGAGGCCATTGGTTTGAGGGTGGTAAGCGGTTGTCTTGCGGTGACTGGCGCTGCTCAGGCGCATAACCTCCTGCGTAAGGGCCGAGGTGAACGCTGTTCCCCTGTCAGTTAAAACGATGGTAAGTTCACCGTGACGAAGCACATTGTTTTGGATAAAAAGTTCGCAATTTCGTCAGCGGTACCACAGGGAAGAGGTTTAGTTTCACAGTATCGGCTGAGGTAGTCGATGGCGACCACAGTGTAGCGGTTACCCAGTGAGGACACCGGAAATGGACCGAGTAAGTCCATGCCGACTTGATGGAAGGGGACCTCAGGCGGATCAATAGGCTGCAGTAGGCCGGCTGGCTTAGTCGGTGGCGTCTTGCGACGCTGGCACTCGCGGCAAGTTCTTACGTTATGCCTCACAACTGCAGCAACCCTAATCCAGTAGTACTTTTGCCGGATTCGTGCCAAAGTTCGACAAAAACCCAGGTGACCAGAAGATGGGTCATGTCACGCCTGCAGGAGTTCGTCGCGAAGAGCCGTAGGCACGACGAGCAGATAAACAGCTTCTGTCCGGCTGTAATTTTTCTTATACAGGATGCCGTCGCCTAAACATAACGACGACAGTCCGCGTGATAATATTCGTGGGGGAGACTGAGCGCTTCCTTCCAGATACTCAATGAGAGGCCCTAGCTCACTGTCGTCTCTTTGGTGTTTAATCAGAACGGACGTGGACATGGCGCCAAGAAAAACTGAATCGTCGTAGGGGTCAGCTCGGGGGTCCTCGATAGGAGCACGAGACAGACGCCACTGTGCTTCCTACAAGACTTAGACGATGGTGACATCGAATTCCTGAAGTCGAAGGCTGCAGCGTGCAAGCCGTCCCGAGGGATATTTGGGGTTCGCCAGCCAGCAGAGCGAGTGGTGGTCGCTGACGACCCTGAAAGGGCGGCCATATGAGTGCGGGCGGAATTTGGTCGCTGCTCACTCAACGGCCAGGCATTCTTTTTCGGTGGTGGAATAGTTTGCCTCAGATCGGGGCAAGGTGCGGCTCGCGTATGCGATTACGCGTTCGAGACCATCCTGCCAGTGCACAAAGACCGCACCGAGGCCAATGTTGCTGGCGTCTCTGTGCCGTTTAGTGGCGGCCGACTCGTCGAAGTGTCCAAGGATGGGCGTACTTTGGAGACGCTTTCGGAGGTCTTCAAAGGCCTTCTGTGTCTCCAGGCCCCATAAAAACGGTTCGAAATCTTTCGTGAGGCGGGTAAGGGGTTCAGCGATCTGGGAGAAGTTCTGTACAAAGCGCCAATAATAGGTGCAGAGACCCAGAAAGCGGCGCACGCTTCGCTTATCGATGGGCACAGGAAAGGCAGCCACGGCGGCTGTCTTATCGGGGTCGGGGCTAACCCATTTAGCACTCACGATGTGGCCCAAAAACTTCAACTCTTCGAAAGCGAAGTGACACTTTTCGGGCTTCAGGGGAAGACCGGCCGACCGAATTGCTTCGAACACAGCGCGCAGGCGTCTCAGGTCCTCTTCGAACGTATCAGAGAAGATGACAACGTCATCAAAGTACACGAGAAAGGACTGCCATTTCAGATCGGCAAGAACGGTATCCATCATCCGCTGGAAGGTTGCAGGAGCCGAGCACAAGCCGAAAGGGAGCACCCGGAATTCGTACACACCGTCCGGTGTATAAAGGCTGTCTTTTCCCGGTCGCGTTCGTCCCCCTCGATTTGCCAATAGCCGCTGCGTAAATCTAGCGATGAGAAGTACTTGGCGTGGCGCAGCCGATCCAGGGAGTCATCAGTGCGCGGCAGAGGATAAATATCTTTCTTTTGTGACTTTGTTTAAACGTCGGTAATCAACGCAGAACCATAGGGTTCCATCTTTCTTTGCTACTAGAACAACAGGCGACGCCCACGGGCTCATCGACGGCTTTATCACGTCGTCCTGGAGCATTTCTTGATCTTGGCGGCGAATGGCATCATGCTCTTTTGAAGAGATCCGGTAAGGCGTACATAACGGCCGCTGGTTGGCGTCGACTATAATTCGATGCTCTGTGAGCGGTGTCAGCCTAACCTTAGAGGTCGAGGCGAAACAGTCACAGAAAGACTGGATAACGCTTTCGAGGCAGCGTTTCTGATTAGACAGGAGGTTCAGGTTCACGTCAGTTTTTATGGGAGTGGTCGGTGCCTCCACTGATGCCGAGGCTTCGGACAAAGCGTGCTGTCCCGCGAAGTCGCCGAGTTCTTCGAAATACGCAATAACTGTTCTGGCAGGCAAACGCTGAGGTTCACTGCCAAAATCGGTTACCAAGAGCTCGGTTCGGCCATTGTGAAGCTCAACAATTCCGCGAGCAACACAGTCTTGCCGCCCAAGGAGCAGCGAAATGTTGTTTCAGCGATGCCACGAGTTCCAGTGATGTCGCAATCTACGGTAACAAACATGCTAGCTCTCGACGGGATTAATACGTGGTCGTCAAAGACGCGTAACTTAGTCCCGCGTGGCTCGAGATCGCCGTCAACAGGGGGTTGTGTGGAAAATGACACGACAAGCTCCTGAAGGTTGATGACAGCACCGTACTCCCGAAGGGAATCCAAACCAAGTATCAGGTCTCTGGAGGACTCGGGCAGCACAGCAAAGTAACAAGGGAAAGTAGCACCGCGGATCTGAATTCGTGACGTGCAGACGCCAATTGGCGTAACCACATTGTGGCCACCGGCGGTGCGGATCTGTGGTCCAGACCAAGGGGTCAGAACCTTTCTGAGGGCCGTGGCTAACCGACTGCTCATTACAGAAAAATCAGCGCCGATATCCACAAGTGCGGTCACATCGCGATTATCAGCGATTACTGGTATTTGGGTAGACACCAGTCGGTCGCAGCACATCGTTGTCATTGAGGTCATCGAATGAGGTCGTCGTCGGTCGGATCGTAGACGCGAATCGTCGGATGGAGGCTCTTGACTTGATCCAATAGCGGCGGCCCTACCCCCTGGGGACGCCGTCTTCAGTTTTCCCGATGTGGGGACGCGCCTCTGAGCTGGCTAGAAAAAGACGGGCGGCTTGGCGAAGAAAATCGCCTTGGGGATGGCGATCGGGACTGGCGTCGCCGCGAGGTCGTTGGCTGCATGTTATAAGACAGATACTCCTCGATGTCCCGCGGCCGTTATCCGTAGCGTGGTCGAGGTGCGTCAGGTGAAAAACCCCTTAAGCCCATTCTGTGGCAGGGGCAGCGGCGGAGGATTTGACCGGGCTCCCCGCAGTGGTAGCAAAGCGGCCTATTGTTTGGCATACGCCAAACGCGTGCTTTGCTCAAGGTGGACAGGGGCTCCTGCGGTACGACGGATACAGCTGCAGTTGGTACCCCGGTGAAGGCAAAGGAGTGACGGGGGAAAAGACTTGTCTCACTGGCCCAGGACGACTTTGTAGTGCTTGACTCTATGTCATCACATAGGGCGCTGACTGCGAAGCTGGTGGCGACTGAACAGCTCGTCGGACTTCATATCGGACCATGTCCGGTATGGCAGCGACGCTGGCCTATGGAGCTTCGAAGCGAAGTTTCTCGAGTTCTTCGCGCATCAGGCACCTCACAAGCTCTCGAAGCTCTTCAGTGGGTAGCGACGTGGGCGTATAGTGATGAGCGGCTGCTACACTAGCCTGACGACCGTAGTGCGCGCCCCGTTCTTGCAGAGAACGCTCCATGATTTTTGCCTCCTTGGCAAAGTCGGCCACCGTTCTCGGCAGGTCACGTACCAGTCCGGCAAACAATTGCTCTTTGACGCCGCGCATTAGGTGGCGTACCTTCTTGTCCTCGGGTATAGCAGGGTCGGCGCCATTGAAGAGCCGCGTCATGTCCTCGATGAATATGGCAACGCTCTGGTTCGGCTGCTGCGACCTCGATTGCAAGGCGATTTCAGCCGTCTCTTTTCTTTCGCTGGTGCTGAACATGGCTAAGAGCTCTCGGCGAAAGATCTCCCAATTAGTGAAGGAAGCTTCGTGGTTCTCATACCACGTCTTGGCCGAGTCCTGTAGTGCGAAGTACACGTTCCGCAATTTGCGCTCGCCGTCCCACTCATTGAAGCCCGCCACACGGTCAAAGCTGGCCAACCAGTCTTCGACGTCCTCAAACCTCTCACCGTGGAATGATGGGGGCGACCGAAGCGCGTGAAAGACGAACGGCGGGGCATTCCCGGAATGCTGACTTGTCTGGCTAGCCGTAGCGGACGTCATGGCCCTTGCTCGTCTTGCGAGTTGGTCGAACCCTGGTTGTAGGCCGCGCAGGTTGCGGCTCGCCTTGTGGACTGGTGCTGTAGCCACGCGTTGGAAACTGACGTCAAGAGTGTCCTCGATGTCACCGTATGTGGACCGTCACCCATCATCTCCACCAAACATGTCACTGATAAACGGTCGAAGCACTCAAACTAGGTTTAATTAGACGTGCTGGGC
This sequence comes from Amblyomma americanum, assembly GCF_052857255.1. Lineage (NCBI taxonomy): Eukaryota > Metazoa > Arthropoda > Arachnida > Ixodida > Ixodidae > Amblyomma > Amblyomma americanum. Next base: position 162,574,122 of record NC_135504.1, on the reverse strand, counting down.
GTGCAAGACAGCAGGGAGCGCGAGCGAGGAAGAAGATAAAAATCTCTAGCCCCTAGAATGCGCAAGGCATGGCAAGTCCTATCTAAAACAGTTCGGCCGCAGTATGGCGCCACTGGGTTGATTGGTACTGTGGCAATATGCACGGCATAACTGCACGGAACTCCAAATGACAGTCGAGTGAGAGTACAATAAGCAACAGGTTTTTGCATGATACATAGGGCTACAAAAGACACCATGCCAAAACGACATGATTGAACAAACGACCCGACACTGCAACGAATTAAATACTACAAACATAGCACTACAAGAAGACAAGGTCCCATTATATGATCGGTTTGTTTGTTCTTGCATTTCCCTGTTCTGTCTTAAGACCGTTAGATCTTGCATTTCGCATTCGAACGTTTCTTGTCCGTCCGATATTTAGAGATGGCGGCCGGCCATGTGATCAAATTACTGCACCACCGTGCAAAATGTTACCCCCATCACGTAACCACGCTCGCGGAGTCATCGGGCTGGCACGGCGGACGGTTTACGCCTTATGCTGGCGATGATCTATATATGCACCGCTATATATGCATATATGTAGGTGCCGAGAGAGGTGCCGCTCGGTGTCGCCATTGGTGACAAAATTAGGCCCAGCCGTTTTGTACAGAGGGTTCGGAGTGGTGGCAAGCAAAGCGGCTCGATTCAGCTCGAAAGTTCTTAGTCGAGCTGAAGCGTGGCGTTTGTGCGATATTCGTACCGGCTACCTTTGGTCCTCAAAACCGTAGAGGGGGCGACCTTCATAGGGCCGCGGCGGGCCAATCAGTGGTCGCAGAGGGATGGAGGTAGTAGTAAACGACTCGTCGTTTCGTGATGTTTGGTTTGGTTTTATGGGGGCTTAACATCCCAAACCGACTCAGGCTATGAGGGAAACCGTATTGAAGGTCTCCACAAATTTCGACCACCTGGGGTTCTTTAACGTGCACTGGCATCGCACAGTACATGAGCCTCTAGAATTTCGCCTCCATCGAAATTCAGCTACGACGGCCGGGATCGAACCCGCGTCTTTCGGGTCAGCAGCCGGGCGCCATAACCACTGAGCCACCGCGGCGGCCCGTTTCGTGATGTGCACGTTGGTATGGACCTGGGAGTGAAATTCGGATATAAGGAATCTCAGCCTCGGATATAACGAAGGTGCAGGTTAATAATCAATGTTAATAATAATATAAAGCATAGTCCAAAGCATAGGTGAAAACAACTTAGCTATATAGCGCTCTGCATTTGATTTCGCATTCGTGAATGATTAATTTCTTCCATGTGGCAGGGCTGAAAAAACATGGTTTGCTGCGCGATCTCCGGAAATCAGTGTAGTGACGTCACAGAGTCTGAAAGCGAAAAAATACTGAAGGTGTAAAGGGGCGTGACAGGTAAAAAATTCTTTCTATTTCACTGACACTGAGACGAACATTGCACGCAGAGTTTATTGCGGCTCACTCAGATTTCACGCGCAGTTGTAGGTTAACAAAAAAAGTTAGATAACGTTTGAGGGCACTGCACAACAATTAGCGTCTGCGCAGGTCAAGCATACAATACTTGAGTGGTACCTTGGTTATGCGCTGAGTAAGGACAGCATTAAGTTAATTAATGCCCAATTCCGAGGAAGACAGTCAGCACGGCGCCGAACTCGTCAGATGGCGGAGCTTTGGAACCATTGATTTCCTGGTAATAGCTCTACAGTGCTGCCGCTTGGCTCTAGGCCGAAGGGGCGACGTTAATTGCAGCACGCGAAGAATCCCGCGCAGGTGCAACAACTGCGGCTCCAGAATCTCTGGCAGGAGCTTCAGAACTACTGGATTCGCTGGCGCCGCCGTCGTCGTGTTCACTCGCAGGCACAGCCACATCCTCGCGAAGTGGCAGCAACTCTTCCGTGCTTGTTAAGTTGGCTCGGGACGAGTCCTCGACTTGTGTGGTAGCGTTGCAGTCAGGCCAGGGGCAGCAGTCTGGGAAATTCCCGCTACGCTTTTGAAGGACACAGCCAGGGGGCGCCTTTTGGTACCGGCCGTAGTGACACCTGTAACAGGATAGGTAGTCGAATGTGGCTGGCTAGAAAACGCTTATATGACATTGACAATGGGAATGCACCGTAACAAGACGCAAGAGCGATGAAATTACCGAACAGTGATCAACACTGCGATCACGGGAACATCACAGAAGTGCAACAATGAATGGGCCACTACTTACATGCTATTCCATGGTCATGAAAATAATGTAAACGATCACAATGAAGTAAGCAGTCATGATCATGAAGGCATATACAATGAATACGCAGTAGAAAGACAACAGATCAGACGCTCAACCGTAACATCGGCAATCTACCGCCCTCGTACGCTAGATGCCTGCGACGATTAGCACAACGTACTTAAGCTTTGTGTGCGAAATTTTTGCATCAGTGAACAAGACTTCCGTGTGGAAGTCGAAACGTCCTTCCATCTTGACAACACCTTTTGGTCGGCGCTTCGTTATTTTCGCAAACGAATACGCAGTAGGAGTGATAACATACACAGCAAAAGCATGTGAAATGTGCTTAAGAGAATATCATCATCATCATTAGCCTGAGTGCACCCATCATCATCACCATCATCATCAGCCTGACTACACCCACTGCAGGGAAAGGCCTCTCCCATGTCTCTCCAATTAACCCTGTCCTACGCCAGCTTCACCCACCCTATGCCTGCAAACTTCTTAATCTCATCCGCCCACCTAATTTTCTGCCGCCCCCAGCGACGCTTGCCTTCTCTTCGAATCCACTGCGTTACCCTTATGGACCAGCGGTTTATCTTGCCTTCGCATTACATGGTAGCCCAAGCCCATTTCTTCCTCTTGATTTCGACTAGGATATCATTAACCCGCGTTTGTTCCCTCACCCACTCTGCCCGCTTCCAGTCTGTTAACGTTACACATATCGTTTTGGCTTCCATCTCTCGCTGCGTTGTCCTCAACTTAAGCTGAACCCTCTTCGTTATCCTCCAGGTTTCTGCCCCGTAGGTGAGTACCGGCAAGATGCAGCTCTTGTACACTTATCGCTTGAGGGATATTGGTAAACTGCCATTCATGATCTGAGAGAACCTGCCATATGCGCTCCACTCTACTCTTATCCTTCTAGTCATTTCACTTTCACCATACGGGTCAGATGTCGCTATTACATGGAAGAACTGAGGATTGGGTGGGTTGGTGGTGATGCAAAGTATTAAAAACCAGCGTTAAAAAACGCATTCAGGGGACGAGACTAGACACACAGAAAGCGTTGAACTGACAACTGAATTTTATTCGATAGTTAGAATCAATTTACACAATACACACACACGTGTAAGGACATCGTGCAAACACAGATGTACTGCAATCACCCACATGCGGCAAAAAAAAAAGAACATGAAGCATATTTCCAAGGAACGTGTGCTATCGTCAACGCCGCTACCCACAATGAAGCAAGCTCATTTCCCTGCTTGACAAGTTAATTGAGATTTTGCTCACGCAAACACGTCCTTTCTGAGAATGTGGAATGCCACAGCGATCTCTCTTGTGCGCTGGCCATCACTTAAAAACAGCACTGTCGTATCAACAAAAGACGGAGAACAATTACAAGCAAGGCAGTGTTGACCTACATTTCTATTTTCTCTGCTGTTGACGGAATTGGCATGCTATGCGAGCCGAACATTGATACAGCGCCCGGTTTGGCCGATGTATATACGCCCTACTTTTCCGAGTTTATTGGGAGCAGAAAAAATCAAGCTTACTTCGTATCGGGCCCCTACTCTTTTAAGCCGGTGATACAGGGCGTGAACGCACGGCATAACCGCCAACTTCATTTCTTTCGGACCAGAGCTAGTTCTAAGGAGAGCCCGGATGTCTTCAGTGTTTTAGACACTTTTCTCGCACATGACACGATAAGATCCTCCGCGTAACCTGCATCCCTGCAACTGCTGACATCTGCGATGAGGCTGAATACCATTCTATGGGGGCAAGATTTCTTCAAGGCCATACCAATGTGGTTCTTAACAATAAGTGTTTGCACAAGTTTAGAATGAAACGAACTGTAGTGTAGCAAAGGTTTCTCGCTCCGAGGGGAGTACTCCCAAGAGACCTGCTCAGGATCAAAGATTATTTTCAAATGCATAAACTGCAAGGATTTTTGATGAGGAACTTCATGCGTAAACTGTAGTCCTGACCCTATGCGGGGAAAAACATCCAGAACGTGAGAAATAATTCCCGGGAATGGAGACCTCCCTAGTGCCAAAAAATCGTCGACATAGGGGAAAATGCGAGTGTTAAATCCGGCCAGCTCTTCCCCAACTAATATGTCAACCTTGTCTAGAAAAATGTTACTAAGTATGGGGGCTACTCTGGAACCTATGCAGACCCCACATTTTTTGCAAAAAACCTGACCATCCCACTCTACATACATGTTGTTACGGTAAAAACCAACAGTTCCAGGAAGGACGCAGTACTAATGCCAAACCTGTTTTGAAAACTGCATTCATCATTGTCATCTCCGATGCACTCCTGAACATACAGCATAAATTGAACCTGTGGAAACAAATAGAACGAATCAACAACATTAATACTACCACATCACGATGCGGTGCTAAAGAATTTTAGAGCTGTTAAAGCCAATCCATCTCGGTGCAAGCAGAAAGCATTAGCTTTACTTCAGAGTTTTATTCTAGAGGGTTTGGCAAAAAAGGTGAAAGGGGCTGAACCATCTGTACTAGAAACATACTTCACAGCCAGAACCCATAAACCGAACGTACCGTTCAGGACTATCGTGTCTGAACATAAATCGTTGCAGTTGGTTGTTTCCACCTTTCTTTCCAAGCACCTTTCGGCCCTTAAGGTTAATAACCCGTTCCTTGTTCTAACTCAGAATCTCTTGCAAACCTTCTCCTGAGGAAGAATCCTGCCACTTGCCTGGGTTTTGTTATTGAAGTTGTTGATTTGTTTTATTCGCTTCCACATGTTCAACATTTGCAGTGTGTTCAGGAGTGCATCACAGATGATAATGATGAAAGCAGTTTTCAAAACAGTTGTGACATTAGTACTGCGCCCTTCCTGGAACTGTTGGTGTTTTACCTTAACAACACGTATGTAGAGTGGGATGGTCAGGTTTGTTTGCAGAAATCTGGGGTCTGCATAGGTTCCAGAGTAGCCCGAATTCTTAGTAACATTTTTCTAGGCAAGGTCGACAGATTAGTTGGGGAAGAGCTGGCCGGATGTAACACTCACATTTTCCGCTATGTCGACGATTTTTTGGTACTCGGCAGGTCTCCATTCCAGGGAATTATTTATCACGTTGTGGATGTTTTTTCTGCAATGGGTAAGGACTAGAGTTTACGCATGAAGTTCCTGATCAAATATCCTTGCAGTTTCTGGATTTTGAAAATAATCTTTGATCCTGAGCATGTCTGTTGGGAGTACTCCCCTCGGAACGAGAAACCTTTGTTCAACTAAAGTTCTTTCAATTCTAAACTTGTGAGAACTGGTGTTGTTAAGAACCGCATTGATATGGCCTTGAAGAAATCTTGCAGCCATAGAATGGGATCCAGCCTCATCGCAAAGATCAGCATGTGCAGGGATGCAGGTTACCCGGAGGCTCTTATCGTGTCCTGAAAACTAAACATTTTGACAGATTTGCCTGTATGGTTGAGTTTGAAGACTTATAATGAACTGCAATCTCCAACCATCGTGTCCTGTGCAGAAAAAGTTTCTAAAAGGCTGAAGACATCTGGGCTCCCCTCAGAACTCAGCTCTGGTACAAAAGAAAGAAAGTGCGGTTATGCCGTACATTCACGCCCTGTCTCACTGGCTTAAGAGAGTAGGAGCCCAATACAGAAAACGCTTGGTTTTTTCTGCTCCCACTAAACTGGGAAAAGTAGGGGCTGCATTAGAGAGGAAACGTGAGGAGATCAGTAAGAACCAATCCAATATTAAACATGGGAACAAATATGTCACATGGATAAAAGGCGTGGCATATCTTATCCCTTTGCCTTCCGGGCGGGTGACAGGTGTCGCCTTGCAGGGTGACAGGGGTCGCCGAAAGCCTGTTGCAGAAGATGAAGTCGAGGGCAGTGAGAGCTGGGGCAGAGGCCCCTCGAGAAGAGGTGAGACCTGTGGCGGTGCCGTATGTGCACAATTTGGCCCACAACCTGAAAGAGGTGGCGAGCACGAAATGGGGTCCCGCTCGTCTTCACAGCCCGCCCCCCCCCCCCCCCCCCCTGAAGCTCGGAAGTGTTTGACTCGAGTGGAAAAAAAAAGCATCAAGAAAAATAAACAGGCTGCCGTACTAAGCATGGGCGACCGTTCATGAGATGTACCGAAGGAGTAGTATACGAAATTCCCCTCTCGTGAGGTCGTTCCTATATAGGACAAACTGGGCGCTGTGTTGATGAGCGAATCAGGGAACACGAAAGAAACGTGGAAGAAAATAAACAGGGCCCAAATTTACCTAAACATATCAGATCATGTCGTTCTTGCTCTTGTGAGCCATGTTTTTCAATGGTGCGGTTTCTTTCCAGGAGTAGCAATGTAAATGCAAGAGAACTGATCGAAGCGTTCTATATCAGCAAGAAAGGCAGTTTGTGCGACAGCGAAACGTCAATATCTTTGTACAAGGCGGAAAAACAGTTTTTTGAAAGATGCTTATCGTGTGCGACTTGATGTGTTAGTATGCTCCTTCCGCAGGCGCTGGCTGAATGTCACGGATCACCCCGGTGAACACTCAAACCGAAAAAATGGACTAGGCGACAGGTGTACCCACACAAACGCACATTTAATACCCCCTACGTGACACGCACACTAGTACACAAAACTAACAAAACTAACACAAAACACAAAGAATAAAAATACACAGACCCGGGAACAGTGCTGCCAGCGTCTACCATTAGCTTTCTACAGTTAGGGGTCGACGTTCGTGTTCAAGGTTGGTTCGGTGTGGCTGCGGCGTTGTATGAATCCAGTAGCCGGCGTCGGGGCGGCGTTCGACGTGCTTGGGCTGGCGTCGCTGGCTGCGTCGTATAAGCTCCAGGTCCAAACGCCCGTGAAGGTGATGCCGGTGTTGATGGCGTTGATGCCACCCGGATGGGTGGCAACAGTGCTGGAGACACCCCGGGCCATAGCAGGTGGTAGCGGCCTCCGTTCACTCTCCGGAACGGGCTCAGGCACGGTAGGAAGTCCACGATGTGGACTCACCCACCGGAGCCTCCGCTTCTCTGTTCTTCTCCCCCCGTGCCTTGCTCTCCCTCGCCCTTTTATGGCCTTGGCGTAAGTCCACTTAAGCCTTCTTGTCGTCTTCTCCTTCTTCTCTTCTCCACCAATCATCTCCCTCTACCTCACCGAATGCTTCTCCGCCAATCATCTTTCTCCACCTGACCTCTTCATCTTTATTCTTCGGGCAATCCACGTCGTCTTCTTCACACCTCTTTCATTGATAATTTTATTTTAGACTTCTTTTTATATGTCACACTGACTGTATATATACGCAGAAATAGGCGCTCTGTCCCGTTCTCTTCTCTTGTGTGTGTGCGTGCGCTTTTGGCACCCTATAAGTACAATGATATATTACCAAATAGTCCAACAAGAAGTTCTCTTAAGGGCGTATATACATCGGCCAGACCGGGCGGTATATCAATGTTCGCCTCGCAGAGCACGCCAATTCTGGCAACTGCAAAGAAAATAGAAATGTAGCTCAACACTGCTTTGCTTGTAATTGTTCTCCGTTTTTTGTTGATACGACAGTGCTGTTTGTACATGATGACCAGCGCACAAGAGAGATCGCTGAGGCATTCCACATTATCAGAAAGGGCGATGGTTGCATGAGCAAAATCTCAATTAACTTGTCAAGCAGGGAAATAAGCTTGCTTCATTGTGGGTAGCGGCGTTTACGATAGCGCACGTGCCATGAAAATGTGTTTCATGTTCTTTTTTTTGTTTTATCGCATGTCGGTGATTGCAGTACATCTGTGTTTGACAAGACGTCCATACACGTGTATTGTATAAATTGATTCTTACTATCTAATAAAATTCGGTTGTAAGTTCAGCGCCTTCTGTGTGTCTAGTCTCGTCCCTTCTATGCGTTTTTTAGGGCTGGTTTTTAATACGATGGATCAGCGCTCGTGTCGTCGTTTTGTTCCGCCCTCTTGTTTTTTCCGCGCTGTTTTACCATGGATCACCACCAACTCGCTCAATCCTCACTTCTACAGTTCATCTCTTGTACCTGGGCTTCTTTTATGTGTTGCAACCTGGATCCTTCAAACCCATCTGTGCTGTCACCACTCAGCCGTAAGCACATGCAGAGCGCGCACTGCGTCTTGGTATTGCCGCTATAATACCTAACCACGGGATGTGCAGGCGCTTTCCGGTCGGTTGCGACCATCGCAGAGCCTGTGGGGACCTGCCCTGCAGCCCCCTGTGTTTGCTTTCCCGCGAGGCACTGTGCAGCAGCAACCTCACCTCAAGGAGGAACGCATTCTCCTGTCAGTTACATTAACTGGCAAGAGAGGGCGCCGGCGTCCCTGCGCGAAAGACTGCGTGCAGCCCGCCCGCGGGAGAGGGCATGAGGCGCTTTGGCCTGGATCGTTGGCGCGAGCGGACGTGTAGCTCGCGGCTCCGCTCTTCTCCAGCGCGGCGAGGAAGCGACGGGTAGACTCGCTCTTGTCCGGCATTCGGAGTATCCCTTGCCCTAGCGCGGGCGAACATTCACTCGGAACCTTGCTGGTGAGTCGGAAGACCTTGATTCATTAGCGTACCTTAGTGCTAGCTGGCGTTATTGTTGCTGTAGCAATAAATGCCTGTTTGTGTCAGCCAATGTGTCGTTTCTCTGTTCCCTCAGAGCAAGGCCCGCCGTGGTTGGCGTACGCAATCACAGGGTGGGGTCCGGGCGGCTATGAACCGTGTCAGCCCAACACCCCCTGGACAGGTTTTCAGGCCTGCGCCCAAAATTCTGACGTCACGGCCCGCCGGCCGACGTTCCCGGCCTCCCTTCTTCCCGTCAGGAATGTGGTTAAAATTGAGCCGTCACGGAAGCGGCTACAGTGGCCAGAGTGACCCTCGACCTCGCCTTGACGGCCGTGCTTTCTCTGTGCTATACTGCAGTCAGCGCTTCAATGCTTGCTACTTGCTGACTTCCTATGCGTGTTATAGGAGGTTGAAGGTGCGATGCCCAATAAGTGTTGCGTGCCGGGTTGTTCTGGCAATTACCTGAAGGGAAAAAAGGTGCAGGTGTTTTCATTTCCAAAAGACGAGAACACCATGAGAAAATGGACACGTGCCATTCCTCGGAAGGATTTTGTGCCGACTTCGTACACCAAGGTGAGCTCATTCTTGCATCTCTGTAGCTTTTCTAGTGCCACTTCATCTGCGTTAATCCTGCTTTATTGAAAGCGTTAATTGCTGATGCAACGATGTGGCAGGATAACCGGTAGTAGTAATGTTTGTGAGACTGAATGTGTACTCCGTGTTTGCGCAGGTGTGCGCCGATCATTTCGATCCTTCGTGCTTCGAGCGAAAAACAACGTACCGATCCAAGGACAGGGAGAGTGCTTGAGGTGGACTTGCCAGTGCCTCGTTTACGCCTCGGATCTGTGCCGAATTTGTTCCCTGAATGTCCGTCATACCTATCAAAGGCAGGTCACAGCACAAGAGAGGCGCCTGACGTGAAAAGAATCCGACAGGAAGCTTCAGAACTAGCTCGGGCTCTCGAAGAGTCTGTAGCGTCATATGAGGAACAGCGTCAACAACGTCTCTTCTCAACGCTTGAAGAGATGCGAGTGCGGCTCGAAACTGCACAAGTACCCAAAATGTGGACAGTCATTCATCAGACCCAGTGCACAATGTTTCTGCAGATTGTCGATGAAGGAACACCATGGCTGAAAGCGTCAGTGACAGTTTTCGGCAATCTGCAACTCAGTGCATGCCATTATGGCGTTCAAATCAAGAGGGTAGCAGAAGGTGTTGTGCCTGACTCTGTACGCGATGTGAGCGACTTGATGGATTTATTAGAACGTCTTGGCTCGTTAGGTGATGAGCACCAAACCTGTTCTCACTTTCTGAACACAATAACTGCTCTCATCGACAAGCTTGAGACGTCTCTGGATGAGAGCAAAAAGGAGACCGTGAAGTTTATGCGGGAGCAGTTGCTACTTGTTGGAAAAGAGCGCATCCAGTACAGTTCACAGACTATGGTTCTTGCATGTATTTGCACACAATTTCAGCACACGCGTACAAATTTTTAAGGAAAACAGCCTCAGTCATTCTGCCGCATCCCAGCACTATCAGGAATGTGTGTTCATCTTTCCGATTGTCGCCAGAGAATGAGTGCTCAAATAATAATTTCTTGCAATATGTTGCACAAAGGTTCAAGAATCTACAGCCTCATGAGCACACAGTTATTCTGATGCTGGATGAAATATATATAAAAGCTTGCTTAGACTACAAAGGTGGCAACATATGCAGCGACGTCGGCGCATGTGTTCATGATTCAAAGCCAGCTAAGTTTCTTTAAAGAAGTGGCACACATTCTGCCTGTTAAGACGATAAATGGTGATCAGCTTCATGTTGTTCTGAAAACAGTCATTTTGGGCTTAGAAAAAATTGGGTACAGAGTAGCTGCCGTCGTCTGCGACAACAACTCTCGCAACAGGAAGGCGATGATGATGTTCTCAACACCACGTAAACTTCGCATTGTTTATCAGAATCCAGCAGATTGTCCGCGACCACTTTTTATGTGGTGGATTCTGTCCACCACCTGAAATGCATTCGTAACAACTGGCTAAATCAAAAAAATTTTGGCACATGCTTTTTCTACCCTCACTTCGACCTCTCGGACAACAGTGTCCATCCCGAGAGCATTAAAACAGCTTCGTTCAAAGACTTGCGCGAGCTGCACAAGCAGGAAGCTACAGAACTTTTAAAGTCAGGTTATGGGCTAACATCAAAGGCACTGAACCCCAGCAATTTAGAAAGGCAGAACGTAAAACTCGCACTTCAAGTATTTAATCCACATGTAGCGGAAGCCCTCAAAGCCAAGAACTCAGACACTTCTCTCTACCATGCGGAAGCGACTTCGAACTTCATCAAGATCATCAATCGCTGGTGGAGTATTGTTAATGTTAAATCTCCAAAAAAGGGATTCCACCATCGCAATGTGTTCGAGGAGCCCATTTCATCTACTGAAGATGACCCAAAGATAGCCTTCTTGTCTTCCTTCATCACATGGCTTGATGCCTGGGAATTTTACCGTCACGACACAGGCGTGCTGACAAAGGAAACGTTGAGCGCTTTAAGGCTTTCATCGTATTCTCTAATGGAGTTTTCGAAGTATTGCATTAGTGACCTTGGCCACAAGTACGTACTTCTTGGAAAAGTTAAGACCGACTCTTTAGAAAGCCGCTTTGGGCAGTACAGGCAGATGGCAGGGGGACAGTATTACATTTCTGTTCGTCAGCTGTACGAAACTGAAGGAAGGAACCGCCTCCAGAACTCTCTTCCCGTAATGAGTACCGAGGACTTGAGAGATATTGATGACACTGACTCCAGCAACGAGATGGAAAACAGTTTCCACATAACAGTTACTGACGCTGACCTTGATGCTCTGAAGTCGCGTATGCCTGTCATTGCTTATGTTGGCGGCTATTGTGCTCATGCTGCATTAAAAGTCGTAAAATGCGACAGCTGTCGAGACAGCCTGGATGTTGGTAGGGTTGAAAGTGCGCCAGATGATGACGCCCATTCATTAATAGCCCAGCTTGATCGCGGTGGCCTGAAATTCCCATCAGCATTTGTGGTCACCGTGGTGATGCACGCAGAAGCCGTTGTCAGGAAGCTTGTAGCAGAAAGCACCTACGCACACTTTCTACAAGTCGGAAATCAAAAAAAGCTTGTAAGGTACCTGACAATGAAATCACTCCCAAGCTTTGAAGAGGAGTCTACTTGCGAAAAAGGTCACACATCCGATTTGCTGGGGGCGTTAGTGACTAACTGTGCCACAAATATTTTGCTCAATAATCTGTGTAAGCAGAAAAACGATCTTGACCGTGTCGCACGAGAGGATAAGTTGAAAAAAAGGAAGGCGAGCATTTTTGTTGAAAAGTAAGTTTTGCCTGTCTTACGCTTTGTGTACTTGTGCGCCGAGTGATATATGTAAATACATGTTATATTTATTTGGCTATGATTTTGATTCACTGCTTGCAGAAGTCATGTACGCTTGTCCTTCGCCCCCCATATATTTTGAGTGTTTTTCCTCATGTACACTTTGCAATAACGTTAGCATCTAAACAAGTTCGCCGATCATTTTTGGTTCACGCGTGAGTGATGCTCAAAATAAACAAGGATACTTCTGTTTGATTTCTGTCTGTCATTTAAGGATGTATGGCTCACTGGAATCTGAAACCGTACAAAATGTGTACTCTAGCTCCTTACCAAAAGTTTGTCTGGGAGAACAACCTGTTTCTTCGTGGGTCATCAGCACAATAAATGAACACCAAACGGATGTTCAGCCGGCGCGTCATGAGCTGCGTTCGTTTACATCTCTAAAATTCCTATTTTTATACGTAAAACACACGTCCGTATATGCCGATGCTTCCCTTTTCATGCTCATGCGTTCGCAACGCGCGCGAATGAATACCAGCCAAACCGGCTGGCCTTCGCGCCGTGACGTCGCCGACGTCATATCACGTGACGCGCAGGCCTGAAAACCTGTCCAGGGAGTGTTGGTCAGCCGCGATTAAGGGGGAGAACGTATTTATATCTCCCCAATTCAACCCCACATCTGGCAGCCCAACGTGGAGCCCGCTCTTGGAAGATTGGACGACTGTCGGGTTCGGTTCGAGGAACGCTCTTTGTCCAGACTTGACAAGTGCTAGGCGTACAGTGAATTTTGATCGCTAGGACCTGCGACATTTTTCTTGAGTGCGAGGTGCATTGCGCTGCAGCATGTTTGAACTTTTCGACATCCTCAGCACATTTTTCCCTAGAGTTTCTTCGCGTAAATCACTTGGTGCGCATCGAGCGAGCGCGAGGCCTAGCGCCCGCGTAGTTGCCGAGCCCGAAGCGAGTGAGTACGGAAGCCGCGTGAGTGGTCCGAGTGTCTGTCTATATATTTTTTCTATTGTCTCTTTTTCAACTCTGGGAGTCACGGCTCCGGTAGCCGGGTGGCCTGGGGCCATGGGTGCCGCTACGAGCTCGCTGGTATTGCAGCTCGGCACCGGGCGCTCCGACACCGTCCGATACGGTGGGCGCCGACCGCTCAGAAGCTCCTTTGTGCAGTGAGTAGGGTAGGTGTAAGGCCGCGTTTCATCAACGCGCATATCTTTTTTATTCCTTTAGCTTGTGGTCACTGCGGGCCTCCGGTCTACGCCCCCCCCCCCCCCCCCCTACCCCCGCAAGCAGTGACAAAGGCGCAGGAAGCACTGGCTGCTTGACAGCAACACTGTGACGGCCGAGGACACCTGGCGCCAAGAAAGCATGCGAGGCGCGAACAACGAGCACGTGGGGCCGCTTGATCTCAGGCAGCATTCCCATGGCGGCAGAATGCGAACCACCCCGCATTCCGCGATGGGCCCCTTTTTTTTCTTCTTTTTTGTGGCATTCTCGATGGCACCGAAGCGTCGCGGTTCTCCGCCGTCTGACATTCCTGCCGCGAGCCAGTGGGTCAGTGGTCCCGCCAATTAGCTAAAAAAACGCTTCTTCCTTTGAGAGGCGACGCGCGGGTGCGGCAGGGAAAGGGAAAGCATCAAGCGCTAAGGCCGCGAACTCCCCTCGGGGAGAGGGTTTTCAAAATGTTTTCTGTATATGTTTCTTTTTCTGTATAGCCAAGCCCCGGGCTCGAAGTTGGGTCCAACCTTCAGGGGCTGTGGCTACCTCCATTGGTTATCGAAGCTTAGGGCGGGCCTCGATATATGACCGCCCTAATTTCTTTGCAAAAACTTTGAAACTGCATGTAAAATCATTGGAGGGCAGTCCTGTTTAGTTGAGCTAGAGGCTCCGTGCAGTGGCACGTAATTCGACAACGCTAGACTCTAACCTCGCGTCGATGAGTAAGGGCTTGTAGAGAGTGTTTCTCTGTGTGAGAATTGTCTTTGTCAGTTACAGCTTGACCGTCTGTGTGACTCAACTTGTAACACAGTTTGCCCTTGTACATACTGTAAATATATTCTCCCTTTGACCTTCATCTGCACATCTCCCTTCATCACCGCCGAACAACAACGTTTGAAAGGGTCTGCACCCTTCCGAAGAACCCAACGGACCGTCAAAAAAAATTACTGGCGCAGCATGACAGAATTCGGCGACCGTCAGCCCCGAGCTGACACCACCCGCAGGCCCAGCAGTGTTCAGGCACTCGGCAACACCCAGGACGTGGTAGCCACCCAGGAGGACCAGAAGGAATCGATCTCCGGCACCAACCAAGCTGAAAAGGTACCCCGGCTCACCGACCACAAGGCGGCGTTCCCCCTTCGGTTCCGGACGAGTTTGGAGAAGAAACGGCACCTACTACTGACAGCGGTACGGGTGAGCGGGATTCCTTACGTCTCTTTGAGGTGGTTATGGCTCAAGCGTAAACGGGTGTATAGTGCAGACGCGGAGCATGATGGTGGGCTCAGCTGACCGAGGGGCAGAGGAGAGTGCATCGGACCAGAATGTATTTGAGGAGGACGACCTGTCAAGTGACATTTCGCAGGAAGACGCGATGTCGGCAGGGGCAGCCTTAGATGGGGCGACGAAGGAGCCGGTAGCGGAAACGCGACGGAAAATAACTCCAGGGACAAGGTCTGATGCCGTAGAGATCCGTCGCATGGAACTAGATTTTCAGCTAGAAAAGCTTAAGATCGAATCTCGCGAACGCATCGAGTTGGGGAAACTTGGCAGAGGACCGATAGGTGGCAGACAGACTCCCTTAATGCTGGTACCTGACGAGCAACGGTGAACGGGCCTCGACCCAGTATCCCAATGTGCCAAGGTCCTAAAGGGGCTCAAGTTACCATGTGACGCGGATGTACCGCTGTGGTTTTACGAGGTAGAAAGATTATTCACAACGTACGATGTGCCAGAAAACAGCCGCGTACATTTGATAATGCCAGCACTGACCGAGCGTGTGCGGTACTTGCTTCGTGGACTCAAGGACGATGAGTGCGGTGACTACGACTTAGTGAAGAAAGCCGTTTTAAACGAGCTAAAACTCACCCCCGCTGAGTACCTAGACCGGTTCGAGCGCGCCGCAAAGCGCAAGGAGGAAACATGGGCGCAATTTGCCTCTCGCGTAAAAACTTACTTCCATTACTACCTGCGCTCGAGGGATGCAGACAGCAAGGAAGACGTGGTGGCTCTCGTCGTGGCCGATAGGATGAAAGCGAGCCTAAGCAACGAGGGCTTAGAATACGTGCGCCTCCGCGAGGGAGAGAAATGGGTGACACCGGACGAGATGTCACGTATGCTGCAGACATTAGAGCAGGCTAACGGAAAGGGGCGCGCGGTGCGACAAACGGTCACACACTCTGAGAAAGAAAACACTCCTACGCAACCTGCGGCCAGCGACAAGAGACGACAGGTGCAGTGTTTCGTGTGCCGCGCAGTAGGCCATCGCGCAAAGGACTGCCCACGAGCCGCTCACAATGCGCAGAAAACCGATAAGCTCGCCCGGACACAGAGAGTGGCAGTATCCAGCACAGAGACAGCCGAAATGCTAGCATCAGCCCACCCGCACAGGACTTCGGTGGCGGAAATTAATGCCCCAGGGTCGTCCGACCAAGCACGGCAATCAAAGCTACAGCAGGTTCAGATCGAATGCGCCGGAGGGCCGGCAACTGCAATCATAGACACCGGCCGCGAGATTACTGTAGTCAGAAAAAGCCTCGTGCCCAGCGTATCCCAGGAGCCTTCGGGCAAGATTAAGCTTGTTTCCGCCTTTGGCGAAACAATAGAGGCAAAACTAGTTACCCTCGCGGTCAGCCTGAAGCGGTGCCCCACACTTGTAGTGCGACCGGAGACCGTACATATCGTCTGTGCACTTACAGGCAAGCTCGCGGAGGGTGTAGACTGCTTGCTATCGCGGGAGGACTGGGAGCTGCTAGCGCAGACCGACTGCCGCGGCGGGGCGCTTGCCCCAGAGCAAGAGCCACGTTGCGGCTGACACAGCACTTACATTCATCATGTGTTCCGCAGGAGTGGTTTATGCTATCCCCTTAACGTGTGGGAAGAACTATGTTGGCCAGACTGGGCGCTGCATCAACGAGCGCTTGGGGGAACATGCCCGAAATTTATCAGATTTAAAGGATAAATATGCACATTTGGTAGCGCATATTATGGGTTGCGACGGATGCGAGGCACGATTGAGTCAGACTAAGATTCTTGGCAAAAGCACAGATAAGAAGGCACGTGAATGTCTGGAGGCTTTTTACATAAGGAAACTTGGCAATAGGTGTGTCAGCACCCCATCTGTTTCACTTTCTTTGTTCGAGTTCGAATTTTTAGATGCCGCCCTTAAATAATCTTTGTTAACTTTTTTGTTTTGGTTACCGCTTGCTCATGTGTGCTCGCTGTGATGGTCGCTTAGATTTCTTTACCTTTCCTGCCCTCCTCCTTCTTCTTTTTTTCAGTGAAACGTCGCCATATAAAGGCGCTGCCTGGTTTCAATAAAATGAGTTGTGAGTTAGCGCTTTGTGTCTCGTCCTTGTCTTTTCGTGGTTTGCATGCTCTGGCGCTATTTTCTTCAAATCAAGTATGCACCAACTCGCCCAAAAAGAAGTGTTAATGACACAGCTGGCGTGTCCTTCTCCGTCGCCGAGAAGAGCTACGAGCCGACCCCGACGACGGGCGAGGTCCACGCGAACCAATCCCAGGCGGACGAACAGGAAAACGATGAGTCGAGCGAGGCATCGGGCGAGCAGCATAAAGCGGGCCGCGACGAGTACCCGATTGAAGACCAGTGCTCAATGCGTGATGACGAGGACGCGTCCTCAAAGCAGCGAGAGAAATTCCGTTCGGCCCAGCTGTCCTTTGAAAGCCTTAGGAAATCTTGGGAGGACGCAAAATCGGGAAAAGAGGGCATGTTCATCTCGGACGGTCTTTTATACCACCGGGACTCCATCGCCGGCGCAAAAGTCAAGCAGCTTGTGCTGCCCCTCAACAGACGGGAAGAAGTGCTTTCATTGACCCACGAATCTCTCTGGGGAGGACATTTGGGCCCAAGAAAGACGAGGGCGAGAATTAAGTATAGTTTTTTTTGGCCCGGTTTAGAGGCAGATGTGGCACAACGATGCAAGACGTGTCACGCTTGTCAGATCAGGTCAGATAGGCGGCTTAAACACAGGGTGCCTATCACACCACTCACTAGACCCGACCACCCTTTTCAAGTAGTAAACGTCGTAATATATAAACGTCTGTAAATATATTCTCCCTTTGACCTTCATCTGCACATCTCCCTTCATCACCGCCGAACAACGTTTGGAAGGGTCTGCACCCTTCCGAAGAACCCAACGGACCATCAAAAAAATTACTGTAGGACCACCACACAAAGCTGATGTCTCCTCGCGGCTGCGCGCATACAACCCGTTTCGGGTCTTTGTTGTAATCACGGTCGTTGTCGGAGTGGCAGTTAGGCCTGAGGGTTTTCGGAGCTGCCTCCACCACGTCAAAAGAGACACGACCACCGGACCGTGTTGTTGAGAGGGGGCGCACTTTGCTGCCCGCCCGTTTTTTTTTCGTAGCCTCGCACGAACTGAGCACTCTCGTTCAACTCAAGAAAGGGCTTTGTTCACTCGAACTTTGTATTTGCACAGCCACCCGACACGTTTTGCTAGCGAGGTGGGCATTGTGCCACGAGAACCCTGCGGACGCCGTTTCCCCTCATGTGACCTACGTTAAAGGCATGCCGAGAGCGTTTCGGCAATTTTGCAGATCCGCTGAAGCCCCCCCAGGCTTGCTGTCCGGTGCACGTCTCGCTGCCACCTGCTGCGACGGAGCGGCTGTATCCTATTCGCCGCATCCATCCGGGCAGCTGTGGCGAGAACAGTCAGCAGTCACTTCCGGCTGCTGCTGCCCTGGCGACTACTGCAGAATCCTGGCCTGCAGTTTTCCCACCGGCCTTCTATTCGCGGGCCTGCGGATACGGTAGTCCGCGGGGCATGCGAGTCGTCCCAGCGGAGACCTTCACGCCGCCTTCGGAACAACGCGGAAGTCTGCGTGGACGCTGTCGGCGTGACCTCCGCTGCAAGACGTGCCTCAAGGACATGAAGACCAGGAGGCTGCTCCATAGCATGTACGTTCAGGCGCGTGGTTTTATTTAAGGTTGGGGGGGATGTGGGGACCTGCCCTGCAGCCCCCTGTGTTTGCTTTCCCGCGAGGTACGTGCAGCAGCAGCCTCACCTCGAGGAGGAACGCATACCCCTGTCAGTTGCAATAACTGGCAACCGAGGGCGCCAGCGTCGCTGTGCGACATGGGAGACAGGGAGTCTGCACTCGACGATAGATTATGCACTAATGTCACAGAGGACGTATAATAGATTAGGGGTAATGCGCATAGATGAACATGGTTCCTGATGTCTAGTAGTGACCACAAGCGTATCAAGCCGAG
Organism: Amblyomma americanum; assembly: GCF_052857255.1. NCBI lineage: Eukaryota > Metazoa > Arthropoda > Arachnida > Ixodida > Ixodidae > Amblyomma > Amblyomma americanum. The sequence goes on along the minus strand of NC_135504.1, from coordinate 162,555,524 downwards.
TTTCAGAAGAGACACCAAAGTAGGACTGAAGCGAGATGAACATTTAGAGGGGAATTTTTACTCAGAACAGCAATTGGAAGCAGCAGCCAAACAAATTCAGAAAGTAATTTTTGAGGATAGTGACAGAATGGACTTATACCAAATTAACTCGATTACTGGAGCTAGAGCCAGCTAAGGTGCGAGTAAAGCTAAAAGGGAAAAGACGCAAACCCAAGAGTTGGTTGGATGAGGACGCCAGGAGGGCGATAGAGAAACATCAGTAAGCGTCCAGGGAACACAGATATTTAAGAAGAGGGGGGAACCAGAAGTTGAAGTAGACAGAAAATGGGATACCTTCATAAAGTGTAGAAGAGAAGCATCCTATTTTATTAATGAGAAAATGAGAAGAAAGGGTGCCCAATGGATGTCAAAAGTAAATAAAAAGGATAGAAATGCAGCTCAAAAATTATGGAAGCATCTAAATGCAATGAGTAATAAGACTAGGCTAGAACAAAGGTTTATTGTTACAGATCAGAGTATTCGACTACAAGGGGATGAAGCGATAAAACGCATAGGAACAGGGATGACAGAAAAATTTAAAGAAAGAAATGTTGCACATAATTTATCAAAGGAGGATAATAGACCGGTTACTGCAATAGCTTCATTTGAGCAAAGCGAGTGGCAGTGGCACGTCAACAGGACCAGATGGTATTCCGATTATGTTAATAAAGAAGCTAGGACCAAAATGCAAGCAAACATTAATACAGGTAATGAATAAAATGATAGTGGATGGGAAAGTCCCCGATGAATGGCGATTAAGTACAGTGAACATGATATATAAGGAAAACAGGACAAAGCTGACGTAAGTAACCAGCGTCCCATAACAGTGATTTACAGGGTGGTGATGCAGGACAGACTGCAGGCTTGGGTGGAGAACGAGGGGGTGCTAGGGGAAATGGGGGGCGAGGTTTCCAGGATTCGTTATTTTTCCTATGTAACGAATCCTGGAAGCCTCGCCCCCCATTGCGCAAATCACAAATGTTCACCGTACTGCGATCAGACAACAATTTTGGCTCGGGCAAAGGAAAAGAAAGAGAGGGAAATAAAAGAAGCCTTTGAGATATTGGAAGCCCGTGAAGACGAGTGCGTAAGCACACCCTCGGTGTTGTTATCAAGTGAGGATGTACATCTAATCAAGAACCGATGGAGCGTGCGACACAGCCGTTGGCAATGAATTGATTGTTTCAGCATGTTCGTGAAATGTATTTATGTACCCTCGTACCAGAATAAATTTTAGTTGTTATTGCGCGCTTGTCCTCTGTCCTCCGTTCCAGTTGTCGTTTTGTTAGTGTGTTGCGCGTTATTAAAACCAAATGTACAACCAACTAGCCCACATTGCTGCCTTGCTTACGAATATAATTTATTCCTCACCTAACTCATCACCACTCCGTTCCTGCTTACTGTTATTTAAACTACCTGAGTGACCTCTTGCTTGCTTTTTTTTAATTGTTTTGTTTGCTTGTTTGTTGATACAAAAAATGAATGTGCCATGCTTTGCTGTAAAGTGCATAGAGGGGCCGGCGGCCTTGTCAAGCTGTCCTGTGAGGAAGCTTTTACTGCCGGTCTCCCGTGTCATATCATATGGCGCAAACAAAGATTACTATTATCACTACTATTGTTCCGCTTAGAAAAACCAATTCCGCGTTACGAAACACATCATGAGGGGCAGCGCGTCCTCGCCCGCCAGTTTCTCAAAAAGCCACGCTGGGAGCAAGCTACGATTGTCAGACGCATAGGCCTGCGCTCTTGGCTCGTCTACATACATGGAACAGTAGCACGCCCACACCTAAGCCAGCTGCGTGGATTCACGACGCCTTCTGACAACGGTCCGGCAGCGGAGAAGACACGAGCACCGTCTCACCACATAGCTTGGCGCCTCTCCCCGGAAGAAGACTTCGCCCAGGGCAGACGTAGAAAATACAGCGAACACCAGCCAGCCTACAAGTGCTTCTCCCCCGAGCGCACAAAGCCAGCGCGCCTCCACGCGTCCGCACAAACCCCCACACGCCACCAGGCAACTTTCTAGGGGGGAAGGAAGTGTTGTGTACCCTGTGCTGTGTCGCCTTCGTTCTGTTGTGTGTCGCCAGTGTTCTTTTCTAACGCCCACTTGCTTCCTTCGCGCGCCGTCGCGAGGTGTGCCCCACGTCGTTGAGCCCCATATTATGTTGGTTCGGATTGTCTTTATCCTCCTGGCCCCTGGTCTTATTCAGTGGTTAGCTGGGCATGCGAATTCAGTTCCTCGAGCTCGTAATTCTGATTCCATTGCTTTCAGTTGCAAGTTAGCACTCGTTCTGTTGTCCCTCTCTTGTCGTCGTTTGTCTCGCGCTAAGCCAACCTGCAAATCATGACATGCCAACTGGCCCTAGCTCCACTGTGCTAAAGCTCTTTTCACAACTTTCAAGCGTGAAGAGTCGTATCTAAACAACTTTTTCTTTGCACGGGGGAAGTACATCCAGCAAACGTGGCAACCACAGAGCCTAAGCTTTAAGTCCAGGAACCTTAACTGTTGATTATCAGGCAGTTGATGTGAAAAAAAAATTAGCAGTGGGTTAGCTCCGCTATGCCAGGATATACGTAGCATAAGGAACGCTGAGCCGCTGAGCAGCAATTTCACTCTCCTTCTCCATGGCTACGGCTATACCATACTGGCAAACGCCCCGCTATATTTATACTCCCACCGATACCTCTGCGCATGCGCACAAATTGAGAGGCGCTATCAAGCAGCTCCGGCGCGGCGTCCGGCTTGGCTACTGCGCAACGAAGGCGCACAGCTGGGCACGCGCCGGCGCCAGTGCGTCTGCCGCGGCTATGACGTCACTCCTTTGGAATGCACAGACCGGCGAGGCGCTCGGCGGCAGCGGCTTCGACGCGCCAGCTGTGCGCCGTGTGACGTCACTGCTCCTCGCGCATGCGCAGCACGGCTCTCCAGGAGCCACGCGAAACTGGTCAACCTCGGCCAGTGTAGCTCACGCTACAAAAACCAACCCTCGTCCGAATTAATTAAAAGCAGTAAAAATCTCTGAGACAACCGGTCAAGAGATGTACAGGTCCCAGCCCTTAGAAAGATTAAAATATCGCCTACATATCTCAAAACTTCTAAAACCGGACCATCACGTAAGGTTATTTCCAATGAGCAGTCGATAAAGGCTAAAAAAATATCGCATAATATATGCGCTACACACGAACCAATGCATTATATTTGCACTGGAGATAAAACTGGTGGTCATGTAAGATAAAGGTAACATATGACAGCTCCAGTATATGTTTAACTGCTTTATATAGTATACAAAACAAGTTATCAGTGCATCCATCCACTGATGTGGCAAGAATTAATATTTCTTTAGCCTTGTTACCATATGCTGCCGATAACCTAATCGGGGCCACGTGCGCCTCTCCGCGCATGCGTCGATGATCCCTCTTTCCTTTTTTTTTCTCTTTTCTCTTCTTTATATATTTCCGAGGTGGAAATAAAGCGCCGTCATTTTGCTCTGCGAATCGGCCTGGATTTCATCGCGTAGGTGCCAGCCTTTGGCCGGTAGAACGTAACACCATACCTCTTGCTTCTGTGGGTAAGGACACTTTCCGTAAGGCTGCCGAAAGGTGGATTTCTGAAACACAGCTTGGCCTTTCCCTTGCCTTTCACTTTCAGTAACCTTTCTGAAAGTTGCCCTTCGAGTTAAAGTAAGGTGAAGGTAAGGCCAGTTTGTGAATACGGTGGTGAAAGGTTTTAAAAATTATCAGCTGAAATGTCGGCGTTGTTGTGGAATGGCACCGCCCCCGAGCTTTCGATACACTCCCTAACCGAGGCCGACAATTCAGCCAAGGAAGGAAAACAAACCGTTACTAAGGAAAACGGCGCTTTTCGTTCGCGTCACGCAGACGCGGGTTCTTTTCTTACTGACGCACAGAAGATAGGTTTGCCGCCGTGATATTGGTAGTGAGCTGGCGCAAATAAGTCGAGAGAGGTTTAGTTTAGTTTATGGGGGTTTAACGTCCCAAACCTACTCAGGCTCTGAGAGACGCCGTAGTGAAGGGCTCCGAAAATTTCGACCACCTGGGGTTCTTTACCGTGAACTGACATCGCACAGTACACGGACCTCTAGAATTTCGCCTCCATCGAAATTCGACCGCCGAGGCGAGGGGAGGGGTAACAGTGCCTTTGGGGCATTAGGATAAAACAAAGGATTAACTGAAAAAAACGCTGCGACGAGAGGTCCACATACTCGGTTACCCGCAAGAGCGCCTAAATAATACGGCTGCCTTATTGGGAAACGCCTTTGTGACCAGGTTGTGAAGAAGCCGCTCTGCAAATTTTGATGTAGCCTGGCAGGTTTTCACACTCGCCTTTCAGCTTTCTTGGCATACGTTCTTGGCTTTCTTGGCCTTGGCCTAATGCAAGCGCTTGTGGTCTGAACATGAGACTTCTGACAGCGTAGTGCAGAACTTGCTACGTGTACCGAGGCGGCTGCAATCGGTAGAAGAAAGGCGGCGGTGAACGCAAAAAACTTGCACAACCGAGGCGAAAACGGGCCACGCCCCTTTGCTTGAAGCATCTCGTAGTGTGCGTGATGCAGCAGTCAGAGACGAAGTTATGAGGGACTGTTGTATTCCCGGGAGCTCTGTCTACACTATTAAAGTGCACAGGCTATTTGGTTTTTCTCGTGACACCGCGCGCCGAAATAAGTGCCAATCGCAGGTCAAACCATACAGCCTGAACAAGAGTTAATCTCAAAGTCTGAGAGGTAAGGCATGCGAAACACTTGTTCTCCAGAACAATATCCGCTGGGGACGGAGGCATTATGCACGACTTATCTTTCCGTCCTCGTAATTATTTAGGTTAGTAGCCATAAAACGCACCTTTTCGCATTTATTTCATGGTTGGAAATAAGTAATCCCGATTGTTAGAAACGTAATTGAAATGTTGAATATCCGGGTCAAGAGATTGCAGTGGAATATTTATTATCTATTTATTTATTTCGTTACTATAAGGGTTGTTGATGCGTTACAGATAGGAGTGGTAAGTGATTAATCAAAATCAAATACAAAAGGAGGGATATTAACATAAATAATGAAGAAGCGCAGATTTGAATGCTTCTGGTTCTGGGATACAGACGATATGCTACGCAAGTTGTAAGAATGCTATTATGAAGGAACACAGCGCAAAATCAACGCTACAGAAGAGAACCAACAAGCATGAGTGCACCGACTGTTCATAAGGCGCCGACTTTCTCGGCAGATTAGCTCCGAAAGATAGCATACTTTAGAGTAACTACCTCTGATTCACTGTTCAGACAATCTCTTGTACCACTGTGTCTCAGTAAAACACCACATTTCCTGAATTCCACGCGTCAGCTACAGCTTTCTCTTCAAAACGGCGCGCCACCGCATTGCACTCAATGGAGCTGAACGAGAGAGTGGGACCCAACATGGCACCGCCGAAAGCGGTGTCTTCACCCTGAAAGCGGCGATGACCCATCGAGCACTCTACTCCTGCACGAATCCGGCGCAGAGATACCTCCTCCTCCCGAGTGAGACTACGGGGGAGAAGGTACGGAGGAATTAGAGCGCCTATTCGCTGACGCCAAGCTTGTTTCTCGGAAACATGGGACAGGAACGGATCAGTGGGAAGATGGGAATGTGGCGGCATGTCTGATGTGTCAGGGTGTGTCATTGTATCCACATGAATATTGTGCTCATCATGAGCATGGCCGCGAATCCAGTGTATACGCACACGACCGGGGAGTGTTTGCAGAGTTGGTGAATGGATTGTGTGATTTGGAATGTGCGCCGTACAGCCTGAAGCTGCTTAAGGGCGGCAAGGGAGTCAGTGTAAATATGAACAATATCGAAAGTGGGTACGAGTGGAAGGGAAGCAAATGCATTGTGTTTCGCTTGAAGCTCCAATGCAAGGGCGGTGCAATTATCCGCGCTATATGTAGCGCGAGAGTTAAGATGAGGATGGGAGGGAGCGTAAAAACTGCGGTAACTTTCTGAAGTGCTGCGTGTGATGCTTCGGTGTATGTTATGCACCCTGGAGGTAGATGTGCGGCTGATATCGGCGGCGAAGCAGAGGAGCGACTGTCTGTGAGATGACAGTATCACCATGGAGGAAGAGTCTGTAAACGATGAAGCTGAAGCGACATCTTGCGTGCTCTGTTCGCCTCACGCTGGTCGATTATATAAAGTTGAGCGTGCTATTGCAGAATGAGTATGGTTGTAATACGAGGGAGATAAGTTATGGCGCGCATAGCCTCCCGATTGTTAAGAAAACATAATCTTATATCAAACAAAAAGCATCAGTACATTTCCCTCCAGACCATTACACAGACTGGTTTAGATAGTTTCAGAGCTGAGTTACAGTGTTGCGACATGAAAGAAATTCTGGAAACAGATAACGTAGACATCGCGTACAGCAAGCTTATTGATGAGATCTCTCGAATATATAAGCGCCATTTCCCAGAACAGAAGTTTAGACTGGGTAAAAAGATAAGAAAGCCATGGATAACTCCCGAATTGTTAAAACAAATATATTGTAAAAATGAACTCTACCACAAGTTTATTAAGACCAAGGATCCATGCGTATTAAAGGAATATAAATCATTTAGAAACAAACTGAACAGAAAACTAAAAGTGCATAGGAAATTCTATTTTCATGCAGAATTTGACAGCTGCTCGAATAAACCTGATATTTTATGGCAGAAGTTAAATACCCTCTTGAATCGTCGCAGGTCATCTCCGCGTGTAGAAAAGCTATTTCTTGGTGGCAAAGAAATATCGGGAATTGCTCTAGCAAATACGTTTAACGATTATTTTGTGGGCTACTCCAATAGTTGTGCATCGACTGATATTTCGACATTACTGCCTGATAGAAATCAATTTTCACTTTTTTTTCGCCCTTTTACGGAACTTGAGGCACAGTCAGTTTTCCTTTCACTCAAAAATAGCTCAAGTTGCGACGTAGAAGGCATGCAGGTCCGGCCAATCAAATATGTGCTCGATATTCTTTCTCCATATCTCACTTGTATCTTTAATATGTCTTTGGCGAGCGCTATCTTTCCGAGGAGGATGCAGATTGCAAGAGTTTTGGTCCTGTTTAAGAAAGGTGACGTAAACGATATCAAAAATTACAGGCCTATTTCCATTTTACCGGTGCTATCCAAGGGATTAGAGAAGCTAATACATATGCAAATGTCTAATTTTTTTGATAAGCATAATCTTATTTCCTCTGCCCAGTTTGGATTTAGAAAACGCCGATCGACGGAATTAGCACTACTTGAGCAAAAAGAATTTATTCTGTCGCAGTTTCACAACAAGAATTTTATGCTCGGCCTTTACATAGATTTCACTAAAGCATTTGATTGCATCCATCATTCCATATTACTTGAAAAGCTTGAGACTTACGGCGTTCGAGGACACAGTCAAAATCTCATAAAATCGTACCTAGATCATCGCCATCAATATGTACAAATAGAGAACTGCCGTTCAGATTTGAAACAAATCAACAGAGGTGTTCCTCAAGGCAGTATTCTTGGCCCGTTCCTTTTTATAGTCTATATAAATGACTTAGTTCATATCTACAGAGATGCAAAATACATGTTATACGCTGATGACGCTAGTATATTTTTTTCATCACCTGAACCTAGTAGCCTTCAGAATAAAGCCAACTCTGCTCTAAGATCCCTTCATAAATGGTCCGCAGCAAACAGTCTACAAATTAATACAAAAAAGACAAAAGCCGTAATTTTCAGACCGAAATCGAAGCAAATAAACAGCAGTCTAATCACCCTTCTTTACGAGAACGAAAAAATCGAAATAGATAGTAGTGTTAAAATACTTGGAGTTATCTTCACACAAAATATGCTTTGGGATGCGCACATTGAATCTGTGTCAGGGAAGCTATCTCGTGTTGTTGGTATGACGGCGCGACACAGAGCTATATTACCTTTCAATATAAAGCTTCTTATTTACAATACTCTCTTTTTTTCTTCTTTGTATTATTGTGTATTGGTATGGGGTACCACGACACGTACAAATCTTGAAAGAATACATATACTTCAAAAAAAAATTGTTCGAGCACTTTTTAATGTACCGTATCATTCCCATACTTCACAGCTATTTTCGAAAGCAAACATAATACGCGCGTTTAATCTTTATAACTATAAGTTAAGTCTGGCTTTCAAACGGGAGGTGAAAGAAAATCTCAAGTTTTTTCATGAATTATCAGATCTCGATAAAAACACACATTCCTACACCACCCGTTACACAGAACCGTGGAAAGTGGTCACTGCGCGGGTAAATTATTCCAGGCAAAAAGTGTCATACACACTGCCAACCCTTTTAAATTCATTTCACAAATCAGGTATAGATTTGCATACGATTTCTGTACGAACCCTACGCCAACATTTCATTAACAATCCTTGCTTACAATAACAACTAAATGTGCTATCTTGCCTTTTGTTATGTTTACCTGTTGTGACTATCAAGTGTGCGTGCATTAATTTTGAATATTGTGCTTTCTGCGAGTTTTTTTTTTGTTGTTGTTGTTGTCCTATCGCTGCCTGCTTTGTAGGGAGGCTGCGGGCTTCAGTCAAGTCGCTTGTTGTCAAGCGGCTTTTATCCGCAGTCTCCCCCTTCACTGATGGAAATAAACAAGTTATTATTATTATTATTGATTACTTCAAGGGAGTCCCACGGTCAACAGGTGAGGCGATGAAATTGGGCAGGCCTGGTACTCAATCCGCGGCTGGAGGATGGAGCGCACAAGCTCACGGGCAATATTAGAACGCGCTCCGCCAGAGCGCATAGCTATGCGTCGAATCAGACCGAGAGTAGCGTGAGCCGATTTACGTGTCGCGTTTAGCCACAGACTTTCAGTGCCAGATGTATGAAGTAGAAGACCTAGAGCACCCACACTTTCTACTTGAGGAATATGAGAATTATCTACCGTGAAAGTAAAACGGGCTGCTTTCCGTAAGCCACATATGTTTGCAATGCGAATGAAACAGGATTTATTACACGATAGGGTCAGACCCAAAGGGGGGAGTCGTGATGTTCAGGTATCCAGCGCTTGCTGGAGCGCCGACTGTTGCACAGACGCATCTGGATGACAGGACCAGAAGGTTTTGTCGTCGGCATACGCAAGGACGCGTACAGAAGGCATTTTCTCTAGGGCTCAGACAAATGGTATAAAAGTTACGTTAAATAACGTGTAAGCAAGCACGGAGCCCCTGGGTACACAGCGCTTGGATGTAAAGTGGCCAAAAGGCTTCCCATGGGCACGTACACTGAAGGTTCTGTTCATTAAAAAATAGTGAATTGAGAGGAAAAATGTAGTTCCAGAGCCTGGCTTTTTGGGCTTGTTGGTGCATGATCAAGCAAATGAATATAGCGCAGAATTTAGCGCTCGTGTTGCTCGTCTATTCTTGTGTCCTGTCTACTCTGCCCTATATTCTCTTGCTTGAGAGGCGAAATCGATGCGGGAGACCGACATCTTGAAGGATGCTAAGCGCTGCAGAGCGAAGGACGTTCTCATATGCCTTTAGTGATGCCAGTAGCGCTCACCGTACGAACAAGATGTCTATCGCAAAAATGATCAAGAAAGTCCTCAGCCAAAATAGCCACAGCGGCTTCCGTTCCAATTTTAGGGCGGAGCTCAATTTGAGAAAAGGAAAATATGCAGCGCAAAAAACGCCTGGATGACCGAACAGACAAATACAGCGCTGACCTCAGTTTGAGACCCTGGATAACAATCATTCTATTCCAGCCACCATGACAAGCGAGCTGCTAGAATGTGTTCATAAAGCTTGCAGATAGTAGGCATGTGAGAAATAGGGCGGAGGGCCGAAAGTTAAACTGGCGGCTGACCTGATTTGGGTATTGGTACAACGATAGAATGTTTCCACTCTGCAGGAATAACTTCAGAATGCCACACCTCGTTGAATGTATCAAGGAGGCACTGTAAAGAAGGTCCTTCCAAACTGCGAAACAACGAGTTAGGTACGCCGTCGTGTCCGGCAGCAGTGCTTGTTTGGAGGCGTTCTACGGAGGCGAGCAATTCTGTCACGGTAAAATAAGTATTAACCTCATGAAGGGGATCATAAATCGATAATATGGGAGAAGGGGTAGGAACGCAGTCATGATGCGGGAAGAACGGACGGGCGGCCTGTTGTGCAAACGAAGCTTCACCCACATTCAGAGCCATGCGAATGCTTTCGGCATAATCAGCTACTAGAGGAGTGCGTTGCATAGCGTGAAATACCCGCCAAAGATGTCGATTGCTCCGTGTAGAGGAGAGGCGGGCACACCATGCAGTCCAGTGCTGTCTGCTAAGTCGCTTTGAGTACCACCGCCCACGTGCAGTAGCCCGATGAAGAGCTGGAAGAGCAGAAGAGTCATCGGTATTACGAGAGGCATAATGATCAGCCTGGCGACGAAGAGCCCAGAGACTAAGAAGACGCATGTCCGGGTTCGGATCATCCTCATTTACAGTAGTGGAGAATGTGTGATGAGACAAAACAGCCGAGAGTGCAGACAGAACAGTAGATGGCTTCAGTGTAGACAACCGATTGTCTGCGCGTACGGAATCCCATGATGTAAAGCGCACACTGCAGCATATTTTCAGGAGACGCGAAGGTGTGATGGTGAAGGTGTTAAGGGACGTGTTACGATGCTAGTGAAAGGGCTGTGAGAACTAAAAAATACGGCGGTCGGAAAAACTGGAAATATGCTAGCTGTCGCGAGGGCTCGTCATCCAGTACATATGCTGATTAAGGCATATGTACTGGATTAAGGCATAGCTGCGAGCCTTGTCATGATAAATGAAAAGCTAAGGTGGCTTCTGCCTTTAAATGCTACAGTGAATTACTTAGAACAACCAGTGAATCAACTGCCAGAAGTTTGACGATGTCATGAAACAGCTAGACGAGCAAGAAAAAGACAAATTCCTCAAGAAGATGGTGGATAAAATTTACAACGCGCAAGTTACTGAAGCGCTGAAGCAACTGCAGGAACATTTGCATAACCTTGAATGACACAGCAGACGCCTTGATATAGAATTTCACGGAATTCCAGTGACATCTTGAGAAGACCTTCTACAGAAGGCAAATGAACTTGCCCCCGTTTTGTATGTACTGGCCTTCACGCAGAATGATATATCAGCTATGCACTGACTTCCAGCAAGACAAGAAAAGGTAGCGGGAATAATAGGTTCGCTATCACTGGCAGGCAGATAGAGATATGTGGCTGGCTAAGCGAAAGAAAGTGAAGGAAGAGTACAGCCACGCGTCCATTCCAGACAAAATGATGAAGCACAACCAGTGACCTGTATCGATGTGCCAAAGACTGGGCGAAGGCAAACTGCTATCGTTTTGTGTGGCATTCAAATGGAAAAATCCTTCTTGGGAAAAATACTGGAGATACTGCCATTGTCGTAAAATCGTTCGGCCAGTTAATCGAACATGAAACCTGTTTTGATCCCATGAAAGAAGCTGTGTAAGAACGCGAGATGGTTGTGATACCCGATGCTTTTACCTAGATCGCAGGTGCACAAAAAAAATGCCTTACTTTTTAAACTTGAGTGGTCGGTCTTCTAGGTAAAAAGTGGATAAGTTGGATGTATTTTTTTCGTACGGTAAATTTCAATTTTTCTGTGCTTATACTTACAGAAACATGGTATGACCAAGATTCTGAAATGTTCATAAAGCAACTTATTCTCTTTTTTTTTGTTACACGTGAGAACAAACGTGGGGGTGGCGTGTCTTTTCTTTTGCGTCGGACATACGAGTGCTATACTGAGCGTGAATTTGCTGCGGTAACGGATGATTATGAAACTATAGCGATCCACCATGGCATGCGCATGCTTGTGGGATTGTATAGACCGCAAAATCGCTGTTTAAATGCCTTATATACGTTTCCTGAACACATGTTTGTTTTTGCGATTGTAAACAATATAAAACTAGTTGTAGGGGTTTTTTTCAATGTCAACCTGCTCGGAACCAGTGCACAAGAATCTCAACTGTATTCACTTGTTAATCTGTACTGGTTCGATAATATTATTATGTACTAGTGCCACAAGGATAACTGAAACGTCTGCAACATTTCTAGACTTCTTTGTAACAACCCACCCACTGTCGCTTCTTAAGGCAGGCACCATAGCCACCAATATAAGTGACCACCTGGCGGTCTATATGCTTGTAAGCGGAATAAATAAAATCAGAAAAGAAAAAACACATGCTACCGTGACTTATTCCAGAGAAGCTTAGATCAGTTTAGGGATACTATTGAGAGCGTTTCATTTGACCAAGTATATCATACGCGTAACCCCAACGAGGCTTATGAAAAATTCCTAAACGCAATTTTAAACACATGTTTTCCTGCCAAAACTGCGCAGCAGACACAAAAGAGACGTAAACCCTGAGTGAGCAATGAAATATTAGAAAAGATTACCTTAAAAATCGCCTGTATCAAACGTTCATTCTAACTAAGGAGCAGAATGTTTTTACAAATTTAAATGTCTGCGGAGCAACCTTGCTACCACAGACTTGTTTCAGTGGGCACGAGAGCAACGCTGACAGCATGTCTCACGCACCACGCTTCTGCATTCCGCAGGCATTCTTGGCACTCCTGCTCCTGTGCACTTCGACGTCGGCCCACGCCCTATTATCCAGCTCGGTCCTTCCGCCGTCACCTTCAGACGATACCCTCAGATGGGCGCTTCCTGATGACCATCTGCGGCTGGTTTCCTTACCACCCCTGCGCAAGGCCTATCACGCACCAACGTCTTCGACGATGTCGTGCGCTCCCATCGGCTTTAAACTTAAATGACCGGCAACCTGACAACATCTTTAGTGGGCACGAGAGCAACGCTGACAACATATCTCACACACCGCGCTTCTGTATTCTGCATGTATTTAGGCATTTTACCCTTAATGCTAAGGAAAGCAGTAATCGGTGCTTGCTGTTGCACCCGTGCCCACAAGTATTTCTTGAGGTTGTTTGTGAGTGCTTCTCAATGCTCTTCCTGCTACCGCGTTCTGGGAATGTAGAAACAAACCCAGGACCCAACACTCGCTCTGAATCCGCGCTCGAAAGCCTGTCTTTTCCGAGCGAGCCTTCCGAACAAATGGCTGCCGTTTATAACCTTCTTAAGGATGTGCATGCACGTTCTGTTCACTCTGCAAATAATCAGGCTGAGCTTGCCGCAGACGTAAAAGCCATAAAAACCAGCCAAAAAAGCGTAGAGAACAAAATTGGCCGCATCCAAGAAAGGCTGGACACACTGGGAAGAGATAACAGACGCGCTAGACCACTTTTCTGTAAAAGCGATCCGCAATCAAAATTCCCTGCAACCCCTAGCTGTCAACTCAACACGATTCTTTGCAGTGTCGTCTCGATGAACTCGAGGGCAGATCGTGGCCCAATAGCCTGCTTTTTCGAGGAATTCCTGACTCACGCGAACCCTAGAAGGAAACTGGAGACAGTGTGAAAGAAACCCTCAGAGGCATCATCGACAACCTATAAGACTTATCAATAGAACGCGCACATCGCCTCGGCCAGTATTCTCCCTCAAAATGTCGCCCTATCATAGTCAAGTTCAACAATTTCAAACTGAAAGAACGCGTACTTTCGACACGCAGAAAACTTAAAGATACGCGTACAACAGTGTCCGAAGATTTTTCCCTCGCCACGCGTACTGCCAGAACTAAGCTAGCTGAATTCGCGAAAAGTCTGCCAGCCTCCCGTAGTTTTCAGTTGCGCTAGGAAAAAATGACAGTGAATGATAAATTATACACCTACAATGTCTCCGCTGATAGCATAGCTGAGATTACCATGCCATCGAAAACAGATGCTTTCCACGGCGGAGCGCCGCAACATAATATTGAAATGGTATGCAAAACAGCGCTGACGGACGGGACGGAAGAAGGCGAGACAGACACATGTGCTGAACTAACAACCAAATGGTTTATTGCGAAAGAGGGGGCAATATAAAGCATAGAAGGGAAGAAGAAATGCGGTGCAAAACATGATATGGCATACATTCGGGATATCATCACTGATTAAGAAAAGCGATCTTCTGTGGGAATAGAGCCACCGATGGTTGGCTTACACATGAGTTGCCTAATGCATGAATATGAAAGGCCTCCGATATCAGGCGCGAGGTATGATCGTTATATTTGGCGATGATAGTTGTTTGGTTCAAAAACGCCTCACATTCTTCGCAATCTGCGAAATGAATGACCATATTATTTCGGCGTGACTTGTTTTCAATGTCTTTCGCGTGTTCGCGTAGCCGATCGTTGACGCACCGTCCGGTCTCTCTGATGTAGAAACGGCCGCATGACAGTGGGACCTTGTACACTACACCACAGCAACAGTTGACAAATTTGTTTCTGTGTTTCTTGTGACAAGACTTCTTTCACTCTCCTGATTCACTCTCTTGCACAGGCCTCCCAACTTGTTCCTGGCAGAGAAAAGGAGCTTTACGCCGGCTTTGTTCACAATCTTTTTCAGGTTATGCGAAACTTGGTGAACATACGGAATACATGTTATGTGCTTAGTGTCCAGTTTGCGCGTCTCCTTCTGAATTCTGCATTATTTTAATATCGACTCTGCTATGCTAGAAAGATCTTCGTCGGGTATCCCGCAGCGGTAAGCCTAGTAACCTGTCTGTCTCGCCTTCTTCCGTCCCGTCCGTCAGCGCTGTTTTGCATACCATTTCAACATGAACCAACCAGCCCGACTCAGCCCTCTCCTTGGCAACATAATATACCCATCACTGATAGCACAGTCGAGTCTACCACGCCACAGAATACAGATGCTTGCCACGGTGGAGCGTCATCCCCGCCAGCTAGGAAAACGGGAGGGGAAGTGAAACACGCCAGTTAAATATACAGGTATAGTCTTGTGGCATCCTTAACAAGCGTAACGAACTAGCCTCTGCAATTGATGCGATTGACGCCGACGTTGTTGTGTTAACTGAGACCTGACTTCGACCTCATGTTAACGATTGGGAACTCTTCCCGACAGCCCGCAGGTTTTCCTTTTATAAGTACTTAAAGGTGAGCAAGTTGGTTACTATTATCCATGGTAAAACAGCGCGGAAAAAACACGAGGACGGAACAAACACGACGACACGAGCACTGACTTTCAACTGGTGATTTATTATGCGCATGTGTACATATACTATTCCCGCCAAACACTAAACAGAAAAAAAAACATTCAAGAAACACTGCGTCATCACTGAATACATTGAATCTACCTTGCTGCAAATACATGCTCCAAACACGTGATTTCATGGTTAGCCAATGATAATGAGGACTTGCTAATGCATGCTGCACCCAACTTGTCCCAACTAGTTCCCTTACTATTTGATCTTTATGTTTGAAGATCCTTTTATCGTTGTGACCGCACTACTAGACAGGCAGGTGGTGTTCTCTTAGCCATTAATAAAGACTTACAGTCACAATGCATTCAGTTCCCAATTCGTTAGAGTTAATTTGGGCTAACGTCGTTTTTTATAACAAGAAACTTGCGATTGGAGTTTGCTATCGTCCTCCATGTGACTCTTCTAACTTCGTGAACGAGCTGCATGATGCAATCAATCTTGTTACATCTCGGCACCCTTCATCGCCTATGTTTCTACTTGGCGACTTTAACATTCCAAACATTGCATGGGATACTGACCCTATTACCATTAATCCCTGCTCTACACTAGCTAAAGACTTCCTTGATTTATGCTCTGTTTTCTTTCTTACAAAACTTGTAAAAGAAGCTACCAAAACAACAGATTTTCTTTCAAATACGATCGACCTGGTTCTTACAACGCAACCTTCCTTTGTTTCGATCATTACTGACTTGCCATGCGTGAGCGACTACACCCTCATAGCTTTTGGAATTTTCCTCTATCGGATGAAAAATGACAAGGAAAGGAAAAGTGTTTATAACTACAATAAGGCCAATTTTGACGCCATAAACAGTGAGCTGCGTGTATTCCTGGACACTTTCTTGGACGGTTTCATCGATCGCAGCGTTCAATCGAACTGGGACTTCTTCGTGGCGAGAACAAAGGACTTAACATATAAGTACATACTAACCCGTATATTTACCTCTAACACAGCTCCCTGGCACAGCACTAATATCTAGCGGTTATCTAACAGGAAAAAGCGTATGTAGAAACTTGCAAAACATTCTTCTAACTGTGACCGATGGAATGCTTATAAAACCACTTCACATCAATATATTACGGCGCTAGAACAGGCGAAGAACAATTTTTTACAAGTTACCCTTACGCCCATGCTATGCACTGATCCGCGAAAGTTCTGGCGCACCGTCAACCCGACTGGTAGCAATAGCATATGTCTTGTTGACAATTCTGGAACTACCATTTCCCCCGAACTGTAATCTCCGTGTTAAACGACGTTTTCACTTGATATTTTTCTATCCCCCGCTTCTTAGCAGAGCGTCAATCGATTATACGCCCATGTCACAATAGACTTTGATGGTGTTGCACAACTGATAACCTCACTGAAAATATCCGCTGCTCCAGGCTGCGACCTAATCAATGCAAAGCTCCTAAAAAATACTAGTGTTTATTGTTCCGTCATACTAACAAAAATTTTTCTTCAGCCGTCACTTGACCAGAGTTCGCTACCTGCCGCATGGAAGGTGGGGAAGGTGATTCCATTCCACAAATCAGGTAACAAACATTCTCCACTGAACTATCCTCCGCTTCTTAGCAGAGCGTCAATCGATTATACGCCCATGTCACAATAGACTTTGATGGTGTTGCACAACTGATAACCTCACTGAAAATATCCGCTGCTCCAGGCTGCGACCTAATCAATGCAAAGCTCCTAAAAAATACTAGTGTTTATTGTTCCGTCATACTAACAAAAATTTTTCTTCAGCCGTCACTTGACCAGAGTTCGCTACCTGCCGCATGGAAGGTGGGGAAGGTGATTCCATTCCACAAATCAGGTAACAAACATTCTCCACTGAACTACCGGCCAATTTCTCTCACCAGCATTCCTTGTAAACTTCTTGAACACATCTTCTTTTCTCACCTAGCTAACCTTCTGGAATCCAACTCTTTCTTCTCGCGATTTCAACGCGGATTCCGAAAATCATATTCATGTAAATCACAACTTGTATCCTTTACTAACAAGTTGCATGTTATTCTTGATCGTAATTCACTAGCTGACTGCGTGTTCAAAGATTTCGCGAAAGCGTTTGAAAAAGTAGGTCATAGCTTACTACTATACAAATATCAGGAACTTGACCTGGACCCGAAGATTCTAACCTGGCTTGAAGCTTTTCTTACAAACCGTCAACAGTTTGTTTCCATTAATGAATTCACCTCAGATCCGAGTGTGGTTCACTCCGGTGCTTCGAAAGGCCCTGTGCTTGGTCCGCTTCTTTTTCTTATTTACATTAACCAACTACCCTCCCGCATTTCATCTCACAATAACCTGTTCGCATACGAGTGCGTAATATTCAGGGAAATAACATGCGATGGCGAAATACTAATGCTTCAATCCGACCTCGACTCCATCTCAACCTGGTGTACATCTTGGCTAATGGACCTTAATGTTAACAAGTGCAAATTCATGCGTTTGTCTCGAGTGACTAATAACTTACCCTAATATAATTAAATATCTAAATAATATTATATTATTATTGTATATAAATTAATAATAATAATATTATATATATATATATATATATATATATATATATATATATATTATTTTTCTCATCTGGCAGCACGGCGAATCAGAACTTCTATCTTTCATAGCAGTATTTACCCTTCAATTTATTTTACGGAGTCATACTTGTTGTCAACCATTAATTTTTTGGATGTAACAGTATCTTTGTATGGCACCAAACTCACAACTAAGCTTTATAGGAAACCGACCGATAGGCATCAGTACCTGCATTTCCAAAGTAGCCATGCGAGGCACTGCAAGACTAGTATACCATATAGCCAAGCACTTCGTTTTAAAAAGATTTGCTCATACGATTCCGACTTTGCTGACAACTGTGGGAAACTGCGAAATGCTCTTACTAGACAAAGATACCCACCGCAAATTATTGACGACGCAATTAAACGCGCAGATGCAATGGATCGCAAGGAAATCCTTCGTTCAGATAAACACGCGGAACGACCTTCAAGCCCCACTTTAGTGCTTACCCATTGTGCATCAATGCCCAATGTTAACGGCATCCTCAGGAAACATCACAATATTCTTATGCAGAGCAGCCGCCTGACACGAATATTTCCACAGCCACCCCGTGTAGGATACCGTAGGTCACGGAACCTGCGCGACATGCTAACTTCATCAAAAACAACTAACCCCTCTCCAACAGGCTGCCGCCCTTGCAAAGAACCGCGTTGTAAGGTGTGCACGCATATGACCACTACCCCACTGGCAACAAGTACTGCTGGTTGGTGGTTGGTTTATAGGGGTTTAACGTCCCAAAGCAACTCAGGCTATGAGCGACGCAGTAGTGAAGGGCTCCGGAAATTTCGACCTCCTGGGGTTCTTTAACGTGCACTGACATCGCACAGCACACGGGTCTCCAGAATTTCGCCTCCATCGAAATTCGACCGCCGCGGTCGGGATTGAACCCGCGTCTTTCGGGTCAGCAGCCGAGCGCCATAACCGCTGAGCCACCGCGGCGGCATCAGACTTTTACTGTAAAAAATAAAAGGCAATTTCACTTGCGACAGCAGCAATGGTATCTATCTGCTCGAATGCGGTGTGCGTAAGCTTCAGTACACCAGGCAGACTGAACTACCCTTCAGTTTGCGATTGAATAACTACCGATCACATGCCAATACCCTTCCTAATATTCCGCTTTCAAGACATGTCGCGACTCCCGGCCACTCATTTAATAACATTAAAGCCACAATACTTGAATCTGGCTTCAAATCTCACCATGACAGAGAAGTTCGAGAATCTTTTCTAATTTTCAAATTCAGAGCACTTACGTCTGGTTTGAATGAAAACCATGGCAAAATATCTTTTCTCTCAAAGCAGCGAATAATGCAACACGTGCTGATGACTGCCTTTTGTTTTCTGTGCTATCCATGCAGTACTTTTTAGCATGTTTGTACAAGCTCCCTCCTTCGCTTTTTTTTTTATTCTCGAATGTGCAGGACTCGAGCCCAACACGTGTCAATACGTGTGTACTGTACCATCTATGCCCCGTGTACTTTTTTGTGTTTAATCTCATTGTTTATCAATGACGAAGTGACTGGCCGCGTGTTTCTGTGTCATGCCTTCAACGCCGCAACGCGTTTTTTATTATAGTTTTCTGCATGCACCAGGGAAACATTTTTTAATGCTTTTTTATGCTATCTTTACTTGCGAGGAGCACGTGCCAACCCCGAAGGCCTGTAAGCCTCATCACTGTGCGGCGCTTTGGACGTCATGCGCATTTTATTGCATTGTCATCGGCCATTAGTGGCTGGTCTTATGTCTTATCATAGGACAAGTATTTAAGGATCAAGCACAGATGCTTTGTGCATTACCCGACGAAGGCCGGGCCCCGGCCGAAACGTCGTTAATAAATCTGTGTTTCCGTTCCTGTGCCCCTCTTTTCTGCATTATATATATATATATATTAACAGTGAAAGTTAAGGTAATGAGGGGCTGGTTTGATAAACTTGAGTGGGAGCCAACAGTCACCGAAACCAAGGTGCATAGGAGAATGTTTAATTTTTTTTTAATGTGTAGAGCTGATCAGTGGGATAATAATACTTCGATTAATCTATCGCTAAAAGAACACACGACATCCGAATATCCCATCCGGTGCTCTACCAACTGAGCTACGGCGACGGCTGTCCAATCTGCTGCACTCGTGGGTATTTATGTTTATTGAGTGTAAACGAACCTTGAGAGTGTTCACCAGCGCCACCGTCGTCCATAGCGGCGAACGTATCACGTCCTCTATTACCGCGGATGTGACGTGGAACGTCATCTAACGGTGAGGGCGGACACTGTGCGAGAGCCCTCTTTTGCTACCTATAGCATCAGGACTGCCAGAACCGAGACCCTCGTTAAGTTATTAGCAGACAAGGTAGGGGAAATGAGGGGCTGGTTTGACAAATACGTCAAGGAAGCCAACCGTCAGCGAAACCAAGGGGCATAGTGGATTGTTTCTTTTTTTATTTATAGTGCAGAGTAGTAAGAGAAAAATACTTCGATTAATCTTTGATTTAAAGAAAACTTCTTTCAAAGCAGCAAAAGAAAACAACCATGCCGCTGGTGGGATCCGAACCCAAGACCTCCGAATATCACGTCCGGTGCTCTACCAACTGAGGTAAAGGAGGTGCTCTACCAACTGGGTATTTATGTTTATTGAGTGTAAGCGAACCTTGAGAGTGTTCACTAGCGCCACCCTCGTCCATAGCAGCGAACGTAGCACGTCCTGTATCACCGCGAGTGTGACGTGGAACGTCATCTAACGGCGAAGGCGGGCACTGGGTTCGGATCCCACCGGCGACATGGTTGTTTTTTCTCCTGCTTTGTAAGTATTTTTTTAAGTCAAAGATTAATCGAAGTATTATTCTCTCCCTAATCCGCACTATGAATGAACAGAAAAGAAACATTCCCTATGAACCTTGGTTTCGGTGACTGTTGGGTTCCTCCACGTATTTGTCAAACGAGCCCCTCATTTCCCTTACCTTGTCTGCTAATCGCTTAACGAGGGTCTCTGTTCTGGACCCTCGTTAAGCTGGACCCTCGGTTCCGGAAGGCAAATGATATGCTGAATTTCCCTCGCCAGACGAGTTTCCGTCAAGCCCTCAACTACAACCTAATGTTATTTAATGTAGCAGTGCCGAAGCCGCTTCGCTACCGTTCCAATAAAGTTATGCGTGATTATAAGAGGGCAAATTTCCCTCTTATAAACGCCGAACTGGACAACTTCTTCCACACTTTCCAACAGCTTGCTTCTTCAAGAACTGTAAACCAAAATTGGTTATTATTCAAGCGGAAACTTTTGACATTTATTTTTTTATTTATTTATTTATTTATTTATTTATTTATTTATTTATTTATTTATTTATTTATTTATTTATTTATTTCAGTACCCTCAGGGCCCGAGGGCATTACAGAGGGGAGTGGGGTACAATAGACAAAATAACAAAGGAACAGCAGTCACAAGTAACACAAAAATGTGAAGAAAAATATGGCTCGCGCAAATCAGTAGGTTACAGCAAATACAATCAAACAAATTAACAGTCATTTCACACGAAATTATGAGCAAAGAAAAAAAGTAAGCATAAAAGTAAGCATACCACGCAGACAAGCATACCACGCTGACCAGGTCTGTTTGAACTACCACATAAGCTGAAAAGAATAAACGGCAGGGCGCAAGAATTACATGTACTATGTTACCATCAAGTTAATTAAAGCCGATTTAAACACAGAATGGTCACTTATTTCGACGACCGATCGGGGAAGGTGATTCCATTGTGCCGATGTGCTGGGGATGAATGAGTTGTAAAATTGGTTTGTTTGGCATGAAAGAATACCAACTTTATGACGATTATCGATCCGAGCTGAAACGTAGCAAGGTGGCGTTATAAATTTTCTCTTAAGGATGGGGTTATCGTAGTAAATCTTATGGAATAGACAAAGGCGGGATATATTTCTTCGTTGCGACAGTAGTGGGAGTGATAAGCTTGATTTCATGGCACTGACACTAGAGTTACGGTGATAATTCGAGAGAATGAAACGGGCCGCACGGTTCTGTACAGATTCGGGTTGGTATATTAGTGTCTCTTGATAGGGGTCCCAGATAGATGCAGCATATTCTATTTTACTACGAACCAACGACTTGTAGAGAAGCAGTTTTACGGAGCTAGAAGAAAGATTAAAGTTACGGCGTATGTAGCCCAGCATGCGGTTAGCGTTATTGCTTACATAGTCTATGTGTACTTTCCAAGAAAGATTATGGGAAATGAAGACACCTAAATATTTGTAAAAAGGCACAGACTCAAGGCTGCAATTATTAAGACGATATGAAGGCAATGTGGTGTTACGACGAGAAACCCGCATGTACTTGCACTTTTTTATGTTTAGTTCCATGTTCCATTTGTTAGTCCATTCAAGAGCATGATCAATATCCGATTGAAGAAGAGCTATATTAGAGTCACTGTTAATTTCGCGGTATATGACGCAGTCATCAGCAAAAAGATTTATTGTTGAACATAGATTGTCAGGTAAGTCATTGATATATATATATGAAAAAGCAGAGGCCCTAGAACAGAGCGTTGTGGTACCCCAGATCCAACTGGAGAAGTGAAGGAAGAAGCATTATTAGCGGTGACAAATTGTGAACGATTAGTGAGAAACGAATGCAGCCACCTAAGAACGTTAGGGTCGAGGTTAAGATTACTAAGTTTAAAAAAAAGCAGTTGATGAGAGACCTTGTCAAACGCCTTTGAGAAATCGAGTAATATGCAGTCGACAACGGAACCCCTGTCGAGGAATGAGTTCAGATCATGTGTGAAGGTTAAAAGCTGTGTTTCGCAAGAAAACCACTTCCGAAATCCATGTTGACTGTCCGTAAAAAAGGCATTAGAATCAAGGAACGATGCAAGGTGAGAGTAAATAACATGCTCCATGATTTTACACGGAATGCTGGTAAGTGAGATGGGTCGATAATTATGCGGGGAATGTTGATCACCAGATTTATGCAAGGGAATCACCTTCCCAACCTTCCAGTCATCAGGTATACATGCTGTTTCAAGAGATTGCTGAAATAGGTTAGAGAGTATTATTGCGCTGTATATTTTGGTTTTAATCAAGAACTTAGAACTAATGTTATACACTGTTTAGAACAATTGCACATTCATTAGGATGAATTAGTTGGTCACTGGAGTCTTTAAGGCTGATGGATGAATTGTCTTTTTTGTTAACCACGCTCCAAAATTGCCTCGGGTTATTTATCTGAAGGGAAGGTAATGTGTCATTGAAAAACAAATCTTTGGCATCCTTCAGTGCACTTTTATATTCAAGGGCCGCGGCCTGATAAGCAGTCCAACGTTCTTGGGAACCGGTTAGTTTTGCAGAGCGGAACATGCGTTTTTTCTTATTACAGAGCCGTTTTAACGATTTAGTGAACCATGGTGATTGAAGGTTAGGGGTGATGACTAAGCGTGTAACATATTTTTCAGTGAGCGCAGCAACTTTTTCTTTAAAGAGGCTCCAGTTAGCATTCACGCAGCGATCATGAAAGCTTAGCAAGTAACGGTCTAGAAAAACAGACAGTTCAAGGTTAATAGCATCAAAATCAGCATTTTTGTAATCATGGATATATTTATTGTGGTTACGTTGATGAGGAACTGCGCAGGTCAAAGCAAAATGAAGGAGTAGGTGATCACTTAACCCTGGCAAGTATGATATGGGCTGGAAAAAATTAGGCGATGTGGTGAGTACCAGATCGAGGATATTAGACGCAGTAGGTGAAATTCGAGTTGCCTGCGTTACAAGCTGGGATAAGTTAAAATCACTGCACAAATTCAAGAACATGTCGCATTCACTTGAAAAAGGTTCACAATAAGAACTCACATTAGACCACACTATGTTGGGGAAATTAAAATCACCCAGTAAGATAAAGGGACAGCTCGGATAACGGACTGTAATCATATGAATGACATCATGAAGATCGTTTACAAAAGTGGGGGAGGTAGACGGCGGACGATAGCAAACGCCCACTATCAATTTCCTAGAGCATGTGCGAATTTCAACCAGTACAAGTTCCAACGCGCTTACAAAATGGATCGGAAAAGACATAACAGTATCAGCAGCAGCTACAAGCACGCCTTCGCCACATCTAGAACCCCTGTCGCACCGATAAATGTTATATCTCTTTTTACAGGTAAGAAGTTCACAGCTATCTATCTTCGCCGATAGCCAGGTTTCAGTAAGACATACAATGTCAGCATCGCAAGCATCAATTACAGAACAAAGATCATCTCGTTTAGGTATTATGCTGCGAATATTTGTGAACAAAAAAGAAAGTGGGGTAATGGCCGGGGACTTAGTTCCACTGTCCCTCGCGCAGTGCTAATTGGTAACAACCCATGTCCCAGTCATTTCCATTCGTGGCGATGCAGGTAAGCCATGGTTCAGTGGTACCCTAAAGAGGCTTTCACTTAAGAAAAAACGCCTTTTTCGCATTGCTAAGCATTCCAACTAAGCCGTCAGGTGGGAAAAATATTTCACGTGTCTCAAAGACTATGACCGCCTACTGAAGCAGTCCAAAAGGAAGTTCTTCCACGAGGATCTTCTGCACATAATCAACAAAAATCCCCCAAAGTCTTGGAATCTTCTTGCCCCGGTTAGTCATCATACGCACAACATATCACTTTCTAACTCGGATGGTTCACATGTGCTGCCAGACGATACATCCTATGTAATGAACTCGTACTTTTCTTCAGTTTTTACCCATGAGCCGAAAGGTAATATTCCCAACTTCCTGGTACTAGCTTTTCAAGGATGCCGCCCATTATAGTCACTGCGGAAGGTATAGAAAAGCTTATCGACAAGCTGAAATTATCAAGTAGTTCCGGTCCTGACAGCATTTCTGCCAAAATACTTAAAGCCACCGAAGTCCCAACCAGCCGTATATTGCAGATGATATTTGTCCAGTCCCTCGTTCAAAGCGCTCTTCCAAAAGATTGGAAAATTAGCAAAGTAGTTCCTGTATTTAAAAGTGGCAACCGGTCTGATCCATCAAATTATCACCCAATATCTTTAACATGCATCGCCTGCAAACTAATGGGACACATCTTCTCAAGTTGCCGTACACCTTGATAACAACGCATTCTTCGCTAATCAGCGCGGTTTCCACTCTGGTCTTTCTTGACAGTCGCAGCTTTTTTAATTCAAGACTGATCTTCATTTAAACCTTGATTCATTTTTTTTCAAACTGATGTTATATTCTTAGACATTTCTAAGGCTTTTGATCGTCTTCCTCACTGGCGACTCATCTGTAAACTTTCTTCTCTCAGCCTAGATCCATTAATCTTATCATTAATCTTATAATCGAGTCACGCCATCATCTTCCAATATATTAGACCTTGTGTTAACCAACGCGCCGGATCTTATCCCTTCAATCTCCTACTTACCTGGTCTTATTGATCACTCCTTGCTTCATTCCTATGTAAAAATTAAAATTCCTAATCGCCAGAGCATCTTCAAGCCTATCAGAGATTACAAACGGGCGGACTATGATGCCATTAATCGTGAATTGGCTCTTTTCTTAAAAAGTTATTTACCTGAATTTTCACAACGTGCTGTCCACACTAACTGGGAATTGTTTAGGGACACTGTTGAACGTCTCAGTAATACATTTGTGCCACTAAGACTTTTGCGGTGTAATAGACAATCACCATGGTTTAATGACATTTTAAAAAGGCTATTCAATAAGAAAAAGCGTTTGTTTCGCTCGGCCAAATCATCGAATTCGCAACGACGATGGGACGGGTACCTTTCTGCGGCCGCTGAGTACAAATTAGCTTTGAAAAATGCTAAGGACTCCTTCTTTAACAGTACTTTGCCTGCTCTGCTGATTAATAACCCTAGGCAGTTTTGGAACACTGTGAACCAGAAAGAGAGTTCGTCAATACTACTTACATCTTCTCACGGCGTTGCATATTCACCTAATGTATGCACTAGTGTTCTTAATAGTGTTTTTGTTGCTGCTTTTTCTGGCAATATTTGCCTTACCAATCAGGAGTGTCCGGTCTTGGACGGTTTTCCCATGGATCCAATTCTTTTTGACACAACTGGCATCCTGAGAATAATTGAAAACCCTAAAATTTCTTCCTCCTGTGGCGTCGATAACATTAATTCGAAATTTCTGGTTAATACAAAGATGTACAGTTCAATGATCCTTACCAAACTGTTTGACCAGTCTCTGGAAACAGGCTGTATTCCCAATGACTGGAAGGTTGGGAGGGTGATTCCGCTGCACAAGTCTGGCGATAAACATTGGCCTGATAACTTTCGCCCTGTGTCGCTCACCAGCATTCCATGTAAAATCATGGACCATGTCATCTACTCTCATCTTGCTACCTTTTTAGAATCCAATTGCTTTTTCAGTAATGCCCAACACGGCTTCCGTAAATCATTTTCATGCGAAACGCAACACATATGCTTCACAAATGACTTGCATTCCATTCTAGATCGCGGATCCCATGCTGATTCTATATTTATGGATTTTTCTAAAGCATTTGACAAGGTTTCACATGAGCTTTTTTTTCTTAAACTAAACAGCCTTAACATCGATTCCACATTACTTGCATGGTTGTATTGTTTCTTTCAAACCGAAGTCAGTTCGTGACAGCAAATAACGTCAATTCAGATTCGTCGCCTGTTGGCTCTGGTGTGTCTCAGGGGTTCGTTCTTGGGCCCCTCCTCTTTCTCATTTATATAAACGACTTACCAACTACTATATCGTCTTCCGTTTGTCTTTTTGCCGATGACTGTGTTATTTACCGCGAAATTAATGACGATAATTATACATCTGCTCTTAAGTCAGATATTAACAAGGTACTGGATTGGTGTAACCTGTGGAATATGAAGCTAAACATTACTAAATGCAAGCATTTGCCCATTTCTCGTCTTTCTACTACACACTCTACCTACTACATTAATGGCATAACTCTTGAAACTGTGTCGTCTTATAAATATCTGGGTGTTCATGTCTCTTCTAACCTGTCTTGGAAACCTCATGTTGACTACATTATAAATAACGCTAACCGCATCCTTGGATACCTTCGCAGAAATTTTTCATGTGCACCAAGTTCATTAAAACTACTACTTTACAAAACTTTGGTCCGCTCTAAATTGGAATATGCTTCATTGGTGTGGAACCCTGGGGTCGAATCTCTCATTTCTGACTTAGAATCAGTTCAAAACCGGGGTTGTCATTTCATACTTTCCAACTAGCATCGTACTAGTAGTGTAACTGCCATGAAAGCTAACCTTTCCCTCCCGCTTCTTTCCCATCGCAGGTCAATAGCTTCATTATGTACTTTTCACAAAATTTATCATAATCCTTATCTTAAAGAGAGGTTGTTAAAAAGACCATCGTATATTTCAGCACGCATTGATCACTGCCACAAAGTTTGGATCCCTCCTTGTCGCACGAGATGTTTTCACGATTCATTCATACCCAGAACTTGTGTCAGCTGGAATCACCTTCCCCACGATATTGCTGAAATTACTGACACTGTTGCCTTTCGTAATGCTGTTACTAATTTTATATAAGTCTCTGTCTATATCTATGTTTTATTTTATTAGCTACTGTTTTCTTTTGTGGTTTGTTTTGTGTAATGCTGCCTTTTGCTAGTGCTGTTATTCATATTAAACCAGTGTGTGCTGTAAACTATATTCAAATTTTTTAGCTGCTGTTTTGTTTTTTGTACTTTATTTTATTCCCACTCCCCTCTGTAACGCCTAACGGCCCTGAGGGTAAATAAATGAAATGAAATTAAATGGATTAAATGCTTACTCACCGACCGCTTTCAGTTCACCGTCATAGGAAGGCATCCTTCAGCCTCAACCAAGGTTCTTTCTGGCGTTCCACAGGGCTCAGTCCTTGGCCCGCTTCTTTTTCTCATCTATATTAACGACCTTCCTTGCGGCATTTCATCATCAATACATCTCTTCGCAGATGACTGTGTCCTCTACCGCCGAATTTCATCTCAAACCGACCAGACCACGCTTCAGGATTACTTAATTTTAATAGATTACTGGTGCAATAAGTGGCTGATGCAGCTTAATATCTCAAAATGCAAGTTTATGAATGTTTCGCGCAAACGCTCTAACATCACCCACGTGCACTCTTTAAACTCAGTCAATATTTCACAAGTACTAACGTATTGTTACATCGGTATCCTAATCTCAAGCAATTTAAATTGGTCCGAGCATTTAATTAAACTGTTCGCTGAGTGCTCCAAAACACTGGGATTTATTCGAAGAACATTATTATTGCCGCCCTCGGCCATCCGTAAACTGGCATATGAAGCCTTCGTACGATCCAAACTCGAATACGCATGCCCAATCTAGTGTACACATCAGACTTATCTCATCAACTCTTCACAAACTGTGCAGAACCGCACCGCTCGCTTTATATCTCCAAAATACGACTTCAAAATCAGTATCAGCAGTATAAAATCATCACTGGATCTCCCCTCATTGGTCTTTCGCCTTAAGATATCACGACTATGCCTCTTTCACAAAATATTCTATCATTTCACGCACCTACGCCAATCTTTTCTTCATCCACCAGCACGTTCATCTCGACGCTTATTCAATAGCTTAAGTGTACAGCGCCTGCATGGATCAACATCTGCTTTTAATAAGTCATTTCTACCAATTGCAATAGAGGAATGGAATGAATTGCCAGATTCTACTGTCATGGAAAGTGACCCTGACAAATTCAAAGACCGGTTACTGTCTGTATTTGAACATTAAATTTGTATATATTTCTTTTCTCGCCCTTAGTTTGATGTGCTTAAGCAACTCGTTTGCAAATCCCCTTCTCTACTCGATTAATTATTTTTGTAACTGTTTTAACCGTGTTCTCCTCTGATGTTACTGATTGTATTCGTTGTCCTGATTGCCCTCATTGTATGTTTATATATATATATATATATATATATATATATATATATATATATATATATATATATATATATATATATATATATATATATATATATACACATATGTTTTACTCGATTTGTTCTTTTTTTTAACCTCTTTGGCTTTGTTCTTGTATTGTCCTACGTACGTCACCTCCCCCCCCCCCTTCATGTAATACCCTGTGAAAGGTCCTTAAGGGATCAATAAGTGATGATGATGATGAGTACCTGCGTCGAGAGGAGTACACGCCAAACCGCCTTTCGCGCTCACCATTGCTGTCAACCTCGCGCTTTGCGTCGCCACACCGCAGCTACGGAGCCGCGGTACGAGGAAGGTCTCCCAGCCCCCGTAGGGGAAACTAAACACAGCAACCTCTGGAGGTGAGGTTGCTCACGAGCGAAACGTCGAAGGTCCTCCACCGACAACGCCCCATGAAGACGCTGCATCTGCTACGCCGCACTAAGAAGCTACACTCGCTCCACCGACGCCGCAGAAAATGACAACCCCGACCACGACGCAAACTGCCTTCCAAATGACGCCGCCGCCCAGAAAAGCTTCGACGACACGCCCCACCCGCGGCTCGCATACGCGACGATGCCGTGGCCCGACGCCGAGGGCGAAGTGCAATGCAAGAGCCAGGACCTTCGACTTAGAAGTGGCTATTGACGGCCGGAAAGTTACCGCTCTAGCCGACACAGGAGTCGCTTATTCGGTGAAGAATGGAACATTCGCTGCGCAGATGGGAAAAGTCACAACGGCTTGGGACGGCCCACAAATTCGCACCACAGGGGGCCACTTCATTACGCCATCAGGACGATGCACAGCGCGAGTGACTGTCAAAGGACATACTTATCCGGCGATCTTTGTTGTACGTGGCACCGCAATGCTCCCGCGAAGGGATCTTGGGCATGGATTTCCTTAGTGAGCATCAGGCGATCATCAACTAGTGATTCAAGCTGATCACGGTTTCTACGGACGAGGCCATCCCATCGGTCAGAACTCTGGAAAACCACGTTGCCCTGAGTTTCCTGGAGGCAGAAGTGAGCGTCCCAACCCGTTCAAGCATTATCGTGACCGTAGGCGCCACGAAAGCAAGTAACGCTGAAGCCATCATCGAGGGAAACATGCGGTTACTTCTAGACCGAGGCATCAGCATCGCAAGAGGCATCGCACATTTCTGCAATCGCCAGGCCAAAATACTGCTACTAACTTCAGCGAAGAATACCAGCACATTTACAGAGGAACGACTTCGACGAAATATCCGACGTACGAGACTCCTTCGCGCTCTCCAAGGCAACCGCGAAAGATTCGCATGACCAAGAGAACTCGCCCACTTTCGACATAAGCCCAAACCAGCCCTGCCTCGGAACAGACAAGACCAGATCCGCAACCTGCTTCGAAGCTATACTGAGTGTTTTTCATCATCGCCGAAGGTCCGACAAACGCCAATTGTCAAGCATCCCATTATAATCAACCAGCACGTCCGACCTCTCCGTCAAAGCCCCTACCGTGTGTCGCCGCGAGAACGACAAGCCACCCGGGACCAAGCGGAAAAAATGCTTCTCGACGACGTCATCCAGCCTTCACAGAGCCCTTGGGCAGTAACGGTCGCTTTAGTGAGGAAGAAAGACGGCGCTCTTCGATTCTGCGTTGATTACCGCCGCTTGAACAACATAACAAAGATGGACATCTACCCCCTCCCTCGCATCGACGACACACTGGACCGGCTCTGCAACGCCAAGTATCTCTCATCAATGGACCTCAAGACCGGTTACTTGCAAAGTGAGGTCGATGAAAGAGATCGCGAGAAGACCGCATCCATAACTTCGGGTGGGCTTTTTGAATTCAAGGTGTTGCCATTTGACCTCTGTTCTGCACCAGCGACGTTTCAGCGAGTAATGGATACAGTGCTGGCAGGCCTGAAGTGTCAAAATTGTCTGGTATATTTAGATTACGTTGTTTTCTTCGCCTCGAATTTCGAAGAGCACCTCAAAAGACTTCGAACAGTACTAGACGCCATCAAGTCGTGTGGCCTAACCTTCAATGCAGAGAAGTGTCATTGTCCTAAGAAGAACTGCTGTTTCTAGGCCACATCGTTTGCAAGGACTGAGTACGCCCAGACCAGCACAAAACAGCTGCTATTGAACAGTTCCCACCCCCTGCCGATCAGATAGCAGTGCACAGATTCCACTGACTGTGCGCATATTACCTACGATTTGTGAAAAACTTTTCGCGCATCGCCGAGCCCCTGACCCAACTAATGAAGGCAGTCATGCCATTTAAATGGGAAGCGCCGCAAGCAGAAGCCTTCAAAGAACTTCAGCGTCGTTTGCAGTCCCCACCGATCCTCGCGCCTTTTGATGAAAAGCATGATACTGAAGTTCCTACCGACGCGCGCAGCGTGGGCCTAGGCACCGTCCTCGTTTAAAAAAGCGACGGGCTGGAGAAAGTCATCGCATACGCTAGCCGTTTCCTTTCCAAGTCCGAGGATAACTATTCGACGACTGAGAAGGAATGCCTTACCATCATCTGGGCTACGCCGAAATTCCGCCCCTACCTGTGCGGACGACCGTTGAAGGTGGTCAGCGATCACCACACGCTGTGCTGGGTTGCCAATTAGCAGGACCCGTCTGGCCGCCTCGCTCGATGGAGTCTGCGCCTCCAGGGGTTTGACGTCACCATCGCTTGCAAGTCCGGACGAAAGCACTCTGACGCCGAATTCCTCTCACGAGTCCCTGTAGATGCACCGCCGCCGGACGACAATGAGGACGCCTTCTTGGGACCCATCAGCGCCAGCGCTATTGCCCAGGAGCAAAGCTCGGACCGCGACCTAAGACGCCTCGTCGAGTACTTCGAAGGAAAAGTTTCTTCACGCCCCGCCTCATTCAAGCGAGGACTGTCTTCCTTCTGTGCACAGAATAATGTCCTCATGAAGAACTTCACAGCCAACAAAACATCCTACCTGCTTGTTGTACCTGCTTGTCTCCACGAAGAAGTTCTACAGGCTTCACACGACGAGCCGACAGCTGGACATCTCGGGTTTACTCGCACCCTCCGCCGCGTTCAAGCAAGTATTACTGGCCCCGACTGTCTGCCGACGTCGCACATTATGTGAAAACTTGCCGAGATTGTCAGCGACGAAAGACCCCTCCCACCCGACCAGCAGCATTACCGAACCCCATTGAACCCCTCTCAAGGCACTTTCAACAGATCAGCATCGACTTGCTTGGCCGTTTCCCAAAGCCAACGTTGGGAAATAAGTGGATCATCATAGCGACCGACTGCCTGACCCGCTACGCCGAGGCAAAAGCCCTACCGAACGAAACAGTAGCAGAAGTCGCGAAATTTTTCGCGGAGTGTATTCTTCTGCGACACGCGGCGCCCCGATGTGCTCATCACAGACGGCGGAACTAACGCAAGCCATCCTGCGTTACAGCCAAGCCAGCCACCGGGGGACAACTGCAGACCAATGGACGGACCGAGCGCCTGAACAAAACCATCGCCGATATGCTCGCCATGTATGTCGACGCCGAACACAAGACTTGGGACATCATCCTGCTATACGTCGTCCTCGTCTACAACACCGCAGTGCAGGAGACCACGCAGATGACGCTTTTTAGGCTCTTCCATGGCAGGAAGGCCACGACCACGCTGGACGCCATGCTGCCCAACGTTACAGAAGAAGACAACGTCGACGTCGCCGCCTACCTTCAACGCGCAGAAGCTCGAAGGCTTGCCCGATTACTGATCAAAGACCAGCACCGGACCTACGCCAGACGCTACAACCTACGAAGACGCAACGCGGAATACAATCCAGGAGACCTAGTCTGGGTTTGCACGCCCATTCGCCGTCGTCGATTGAGTGAAAACCTTTTGCGCCGCTATTTCGAACCGTACAAGGTTCTTCGTCGGCTAGGTGAACTGGATTATGAAGTCATCCCTGACGCAGTGACTGCATCCCAGCGACGCCGCGTACGACCGGTTGTCTATGTCGTCCGTCTGAAGCCCCATTATGCACGCTAAAGGACGCTGCATTTCCACACTCTGTGTCTATTTTCACGCAATCCGTTTTATTTGTTGCTAGTCGCACTATTTGTCTTAATGCATCCGGTCGATGCTTCTTTGAGAGGGGAGTAATGCCGCGAATCTCTGCAGTGTTTGCTTATTCTTCAAATCTGCCGCCACGCCACTTTATCGCTTTGTTTGCGACGCAAGACGCGACCAGATTTATCTCGATTGATCGCATCCAGTCAGAGCTAATTCTACGTTGTTCCAGAATGTTCTAGTAACTTTGAACGTTCCCAAAGACCGGCCGCCGAGAGAAAGAGCCCAAGGCATTGTCTACTAAATTCCATGCGCCGACTGCGACGCAAGCTACATCGGCGAAACCAAAAATTTCAAAGAAAGACTTCGGCAACATCAAAACGACGTCCGCAAATTCGCAAGACAGCGCAATCCAGTAGCCGAACATTCCGAGGACTCCGACCATAGAATCAACTTTGAAGAAACCCGCATCCTCGGAACCGAAACAAATTACCACAAGATGCTCCTTCTGGAATCCTGGCATATATAAACCACCCCGAACAATATCAACCGCACAAAAGGAGACCTGCCCCCAGTATATGCCCAGGGACTTCGCTCTTCAACGCAACGAAAAAAAAGTCGCCATTCAGCACCTCCCTGCAGTGCGCCTGCGTGACTAACAGCCTAAACCCCCCTCCCCCGCGCCTTTCGCGACACAGCTGTCGTTCTTTTCACCCCCCTTCCCTCCATACTTAAAAGACGCTAGCTACTGCCTTCAGTCACCCCTGATGAAGGAGCCGAGTCGGCTTCGAAACGTTGGGTTAAAGTTAACATTTTTGGTTTGAGATGTGCAGTTTATTATAAGTCTTCAAACCCAACCAGACAGGCAAATCTGTCAAAATGTTTAGTTTTCAACGTTTTATCTAGAAAGTTCGCTATCAGATTTAAATTGATCACGTCCGACAGCGGTGGACATTCTGTTTGACGACCGCCGAGCACGCTTGTCGCTTCGCCGCCGCCGAGTTAATCAGTCCATTGTGCCTATGGGCACAAGTCAGCCCAAATAAAGAGTTTTATATAGACACCATTTTCGCAGCCTTTCTGCTCTCCGGATTGCAGTCACCACTTCGTGACTATATATATATATATATTAAAGAAGCCAACAGTCACCGAAACGAAGGTGCATAGGGAAATGTTTCTATTTTTTTAATATCTAGTGCGAATCAATTAGTTTTTTAAAGAAGATTTCTTATAAAGCAGCAGAAAAAACAACCATGCCGCCGGTGGGATCCGAACCCACGATCTCCGAATATCGCGTCCGGTGCTCTTACCAACTGAGCTACGGCGACGGCTGTCCAATCTGCTGCTTTCGTGGGTATTTATGTTTTACTGTGTGTAAGCGAACCTTGAGAGTGTTCACCAGCGCCACCCTCGTCCATAGCGGTGGACGTAGCACGTCCTGTAATAACGCAAGTGTGACGTAGAACGTCATCTAATGACGAGGGCGGAAACTGTGCGCGAGCCCTCTTATGCTACCTCTGGCATCAAGACTGCCAGAACCGAGACCCCCGTTAAGCTATTAGCAGAGAAGGCAAATGAAGTGAGGGGCTCGTTTGACAAACATTAAAGAAGCCAACAGTCACCGAAACGAAGGTGCATAGGGAAATGTTTCTATTTTTTTAATATCTAGTGCCAATCAATTAGATTTTTAAAGAAGATTTCTTATAAACCAGCAGAAAAAACAACCATGCCGCCGGTGGGATCCGAACCCACGACCTCCGAATATCGCGTCCGGTGCTCTTACCAACTGAGCTACGGCGACGGCTGTCCAATCTGCTGCTTTCGTGGGTATTTATGTTTTACTGTGTGCAAGCGAACCTTGAGAGTGTTCACCAGCGCCACCCTCGTCCATAGCGGTGGACGTAGCACGTCCTGTAATACCGTAAGTGTGACGTAGAACGTCATCTAATGACGAGGGCGGAAACTGTGCGAGAGCCCTCTTATGCTACCTGTGGCATCAAGACTGCCAGAACCGAGACCCCCGTTAAGCTATTAGCAGAGAAGGCAAATGAAGTGAGGGGCTCGTTTGACAAACATATTAAAGAAGCCAACAGTCACCGAAACGAAGGTGCATAGGGGGGCCGCCGCGGTGGCTGAGTGGTTACGGCGCTCGGCTGCTGGCCCGAATGACGCGGGTTCAATCCCGGCCGCGGCGGTCAAATTTCGATGGAGGCGAAATTCTAGAGGCCCGTGTACTGTGCGATGTCAGTGCACGTTAAAGATCCCCAGGTGGTCGAAATTTCCGGAGCCCTTCACTACGGCGTCTCTCATAGCCTGAGTTGCTTTGGGACGTTAAACCCCCATAAACCAACCAACGAAGGTGCATAGGGAAATGTTTCTATTCTTTTAATATCTAGTGCCAATCAATTAGTTTTTTAAAGAAGATTTCTTATAAAGCAGCAGAAAAAACAACCATGTATATGCATATATGTTGTCACGCGTGAATGCGGTGATCACTGAACACAGGAACGCAGGATCCGACGAACGTCTGCACCACAGGAAGGAAGGAAGGAAGGAAGGCCTCAGACGTTGCTGGCACATACCCACTACGGGGGAGTGGCCAAGACCCAGGCGGTTAATTACTGGATACAGGAAATTTTTGACGGGAAAAGCAGTGGAAATAGTATGTAGTCTGATAGATTGGAAGAGGGAAGGAAAGGGGTCCAGTTAACTTGGAGATCGAAGACGGGACAATTGCTTAATGTGCATAATAGTACACAATGCCTGTAATGTTGCAATGTCTTACTGACAGAGATCAGGAAAAAGAAATTAGAATGGGAGTCGCTGCGTTTCTTGAAGAAAATTTTGCACAGCAGAGCGCACACTCCTGTCGCTTCGTCCAAGCAAAGAAGCGCCAATGGAAAGAACAACCGCGGAAGACACAGGCAAGCCCAGTTGATGAAATGGAATTTGCAAAAGACGCTTCCTCAAAGCTCAAGATCGCTGACACCTCCGCTTCCTCTTCATCTAGACGGCGCGTGCTTCAGGTCAGGGCTAAGCGAAAATGCGGAATGCACTGTGTCACTGGCCCCCGGAAAAAAAAGAGCATCGTCCCGATGCGTAGCCGGTGTGTTGAAAAAAAAGTTCACCAAGGGAAGTTCACGTGTTGTGCGGCCGTAAGTCCAGCTCTAGCGCTACCGCTCGTAGTAAGGCTTGAGGCGGACAACGTGTACCACCTCAGGGTGCTGGGAGTGCCGAGTCTTCTGAAAGCCGTCAGGAACAACCTCATAGTTCAGGTCTCCAAGTGGTCTGATGACTTTGTAAGGTCCAAAATACCGGCAGAGGAGCTTTTCGCTAAGTCCGCGTCGGCGAATGGGAAACCAGACCCACACACGGTCTCCTGATGAGTACCGAGCATCACGGCGTCGGAGGTTATAGTGTTGGGCATCTCGGCATTGTTGGTCGAGAATCCTCACCCTGGCCAGCTGACGAGCCTCTTCAGCGAGGTGCAGGAAGGTGTGAAGATCTGCATTCGGGTCGATGTCGTCCACATGCGGTAACATGTCGTCTAGCATCGTGTTCACGTCGCGGCCGTAAACGAGACGGAACGGTGGCACGTTTGTCGTTTCCTGAACGGCCGTATTGTATGCAAAGGTGACGTATGGGAGCACTTCGTCCCAAGTTTTGTGCTGAACGTCGACATACATGGAGAGCATGTCACCTAGCGTTTTGTTTAAGCGTTCCGTTAAACCGTTCGTCTGAGGGTGGTAGGATGTCGTCCTTCGGTGGTCTGTATGACTGTGGAGTAAAATCTGCTGTAGGAGGTCAGCCATGAAAGCTGTACCCCTGTCGGTGATTAGGGTCTCCGGGGCACCGTGACGCAAAACGATCTGATGGATGAAAAATTTTGCTACGTCAAGGGCTGTGGCATTTGGCAGAGCTGATGTTTCGGCGTATCGGGTCAGATAGTCAGTTGCCACGATGACACACTTGTTTCCCGAATGAGAAAGAGGGAATGGGCCCAGCATGTCCATCCCGATCTGCTGGAAAGGCCGCGATGGTGGTGCTATAGGCTTCAAGAATCCAGCAGGTTTTGTTGAGGGCACTTTGCGACGCTGACAGCCTCGGCACGTTCTGACGTAGTGTGCACCGTCCGACTGAAGGCGGGGCCAGTAATACTTCTCTGATTTTTGCAAGAGTGCGGGCTACACCCAAATGTCCAGAAGTCGGTTCATCGTGTGAAGCTTGAAGGATTTCGTCCCTTAGGCTCGTCGGTATAACAATAAGGTATTGCTGATTGTTTGCGGCGAAATTTTTCTTTACGAGGATACCATGGCGAACGCAGAGAGACGCTATATACCGAGTGCTTGAAAGCCTTCGGGACAGTCGGGCGGGTCCCGTTAAGAAACTCAATGAGGTCCCGAAGTTCTGGGTCGGCGTATTGTTTGTCAGCAAGGCTCGTTGCACTGATCGCATTTAAGGTCATGTCGTCGTCGTAGTTACCGTCCTCAGTTGGGGATTCGACGGGGGCACGCGAGAGGCAATCGGCATCCAAGTGTTTCCGGCCGGACTTGTACGCCACTGTCATGTCGTATTCTTGGAGGCACAGGAGGAGATTTTCTACTTGGCCTCTCTGCTGCGGCGAAAGTGCGGGGTTAATGTCGTAGTGGAAGTCGGGAACACCGGTGTTAACTTCTGTTGACGACACCATGGCAAGACAGGGCTCTCGTCGAATGTCGGCGATACCATGAACGTGGGAGACAGTAGTCCCAAAGCTAAGATGTTGGTGCTCACTGCCAAAGTTCGTAAGCAGGACTTCGGTTTCTCCGTTTTCGAGGTAAACGACACCTCTGGCGACAGCAAGGCAGCGGTCGAAAAGCATAATTGGTTTGCTTTCGACGACACCTTCAAACTTTCGCAGCGTCTTCGCGCCGACAGAGACCACAACGCTCGAACGGGGTGGAATGGTGACGTCATCAAGGATGGAAAGAGCCACGGGACGTTCGAAAGCACTGTGGATTGCGTTCTCGGTGGAGAACGTCACTAACTTCGATTTAAGGTCAATGGCCGTGCCATTTTCTGTCAAAAAATCCATTCCGAGGATTACGTACCGGGAACACTGGTCGAGTACGACGAAGGTGGCCAGGTACGTGTCCTCTTAGATGGTTAATCGTGATGTGCACGTGCCAGCTGGGGTGATCAAATGACCCCCAGCAGTACGAAGCTGTGGGCCCGTCCAAGGTGTAGTCACCTTTTTCACAGTCGCGGCAAAAGGTCCACTGATTACCGAGTAGTCGGCGCCGGTGTCCACAAGTGCGGTGACGTCGGTACCGTCGATTGAAATGTTCAGATCAGCAGTTGTAGTCGTAGGTGTACGGGAACGTCGCGGAGTCCGCTCACGGCTGCGGTGCGGCACCAGGCGGTTTCGTTGCGGCGAAGAATTGATGCGGCGAGGTGTGTTATCGGTCTGGTGATCGTCGGTGCGTCGTATAAGCGGTCGGTCATATTTGTGCAGCAGTGGAGGATCTTGGACATGTCGCAGGTGAGCAACCTTGCCCCCAAAGGTTGCCGCTTCTAGTTTTCCCGACGGGGACTAGGAGACCTTCCACGCGAAATGTCGGCGGAAAAACGTCGCCGAGACGAGAAACTACGCGGAGACGGCAACCGGGCATAGCAGTGTGGTGCTTCGGGTGTCGCGGCCAGGTAATCGCTTATTTCTGGAGGCCATTGACCACGCTGCGGTCGGGGCGCATCGACACGATATCCCTGCAGACCCATACGTCGGTAACGACAGTTGCGGTAGACGTGACCGGGCCCGCCGCAGTGATAGCACAGAGGGCGATAATCGGCGGTACGCCAGACGTCGCTATTCCGAGGGAGAACCTGAGAAGGGTGAGGTGGGTGTGGTTGGCGGTGAATGTGGCCAGGTGTATCCGGGCGACTTGGAGGCGGCGGTGGACGGCGAACGGTTGCGGCGTATGTCATCATCTGGGGTGTTTTGTTCGGGGGAAGAGGGGCTGGCGGCGTGAGCGCCTGTTGGACCTCTTCACGAATAATGTCCGAAATGGAAGAAACTTGCGGCGACTCCGGGGCTGGAAAGAGCTTTTGAAGCTCTTTGCGTACGACGGTCCGGATGGTTGTCGTGGCTAGAAGCATCGACAGCGCTGGTAGACATCAGCGACGGCGGACGCTCGTACTGTCTGGATCTCATGTCGAGCATCTTTTCCATCGTAGTGGCTTCGGAAACAAATTCAGCGACCGTTTTGGGCGGGCTTCGAGCTAACCCAGCCAAGATCTGCTCCTTGATGCCCCTCATAAGAAAACGCAGCTTCTTCTCTTCGGACATGTTGGGATCAGTCCGGCGGAAGAGCTTCGCTATGTCCTCGGAGTAAACGAGGACGGTCTCGTTTTGTAGTTGGACGCGTGTCTGGAGGAGCAGCTCGGAACGTTCTTTCCTGAGGACAGTGGTAAAAGCCTGCAAAAACTGAGTCTTGAAGGAGCCCCATGTCGTTATTTTGGCTTCTCGGTTCTCAAACCAAATACGACCTGCACCCTCCAGTAAAAAAAAAACACGTGCTGCAGCTTCGAGTCGTCAGCCCACCTGTTGTATTCGGCTATGCGCTCAAACTTCTCGAGCCAGTCCTCCGGGTCCTCACCTGGGAAACCTTGAAAGGTGGGTGGTTCGCGTGGCTGCTGCAGCACGACAGACGGCAAAGGGATGGCATCCGGCATGCTGACGGAGGTGTTTGTGGGCACTGATGGTCGCGCTGAGGTCAGTTTCCTGGCGGCCGGACGGGACTGCAGAGGCCCGAACTCTGGTTGCAGTCCCTGCAGCCGCCGG
Organism: Amblyomma americanum; assembly: GCF_052857255.1. Lineage (NCBI taxonomy): Eukaryota > Metazoa > Arthropoda > Arachnida > Ixodida > Ixodidae > Amblyomma > Amblyomma americanum. Next base: position 162,515,954 of record NC_135504.1, on the reverse strand, counting down.
CTACTCTGATGGGTGAACGTAACTTCGAATCTCAAGGTGTCAAGCGGGCTGGAGTCCCGGCTTCTTGGAGGGGTCCTGAGCATGGGGTGCACTACCCAGCAAAGCTCCACCAAAATGTCACGCGTGAATGCGGTGATCACTGAACACAGGAACGCAGGATTCGACGAACGTCTGCACCACAGCTCAAGTCGCTGACACCTCCGCTTCCTCTTCTTCGAGACGGCGCGTGCTTCAGTTCAGCGCTAAGCGAAAATGCGGAATGCACTGTGCCAATATATATATATATATATATATATATATATATAACGGCGTTATCTTTGGGAATCTTTCCGGAAAGTATGAAAGTCGCCAAAGGCACGCTAATATACAGAGGTGGCGATAAAAAAGTGCAAAAGAACTACAGGCCCATTTCAATCCTCCTAGTTGTTCCTAAGCCACTTGAAAAACCTATACACTGTAGATTGGCGAGTTTTTTTCGAAATATTCATTATTAAATAGTTTCCAGCCCGGTTTTCAAAGAAATTGTTCAACTGAATCAAGGTCAAGGTCCATGTTTATTTTGCAGTCAAATACATGGCTGAGGAGAAGGGGACAAAAGCCGCAATTGGGGCTTGACAAAACTACCAACCCCTATGTAGCTTCGGTTAGCAGATTAGGTGGCAAGTGGACATTGCACGATAAATGCAATGGTAAGCACTCATGGCTAATTATAATAAAAAACTCGAAGGCCATTCACAACGATATAATTACTAAAAACTAAGAAATCAAGCTCTGGTAGTGACTAAACAACAAACAACAACAGCATTTCACACGATACACTGCGCAGGCAAGCAGAAAAACAACACGCTAAAGGAACCTATTTCGAATGGAGTTGTCTCTTACAAAAAAATTACGATAATTTGTAAATACAAACTTATTAAATACAGATGGTAGAACGTACTTCAGTGAGTGAAAGCCATAATTTGTTCTCGGACGCGATACGTACCAATATTCATGGTGCCTTGTTAACCGAGACAATGGGTTAAGGTGTAAGTAAGGCATATTATTAGATGATTCGTCTGATCGTGGAGGTCTGATCTATAAAGATGTAAAACCTTGAACTCGTGTAGGCAGCTTATTCACATAATCTTGTGCCTATAAAATAAAGTTTCTGTAGGATGTAAGTAATCTACATTGGCTATACCTCTTAAGGCCTGTTTTTGTAAAGTCAAAAGTTTCTGGGTATTAGTGTATGTATTGTAACCCCACACCAAGTGGCAACATGTGGCATCCGATTCAGATAGAGCATAATACAGGATAAGCTGTACTTTGGCAGGAAGCATAAATTGGCACCTCGTGACAGCGCTATTAATACAAAAATAATTAATTCTAAACAATTTTTCAAAGAATCTGTTAACATTAGGAACTTACATAGACTTACCGAAAGCATTTGATACCCTCTGTCAAACTATGTTAATTAACAAACTTTTTTCTAATGGTGTACGGGGCATTGCTCACGATGTATTCAAATCTTATTTAAGTCATCGCAAGGAGTATGTTGCGTTCTGTGAATATTCCTCGGAGTTCAAACACAGGACTACAAGAGTACCGCAGGGAAGCACTCTGGGACCCCTGTTATTCTGCGTACATATCAACGATCTCTAATATATCAAATCAAATCAAAATCAAATCATATTTTATTCTCCAGAAAGTATCTGGATGGTCACCTGGGCTAAAAGCTGTACGAACAGCTTGACGAAGGCCCAGGAAACCATTACATGGCAGCAGCAGACAAAACGAAATAACAATTAATGAACAATACAGTAGCGGTCGTCAATAAATAAATAGAAAAGAAATTATACAGCGTATGCATGAGAGCAACACAGCAGAAATAAGATAACAGAATGTTTATCAATAATGAATGAATGCAAAAAAAAGAGTACAGTGATGACAGACATTTTCTCAGATGACATAAGAATAAATACAGATTACATTTTCACAAAGTATGTTCGCAGTTGTTTTGGACTAAATCCAGCAGTATCTTTATATTTATTTAGAAAAAATGGCAGATTGTGAGCCAAGGATTGCAGTTTGTAATCAGTTCGAAACTGTGGTAAGGACCAAGTGTCGGTACAACGATCCCCTGCGATCTGCGATCCCCTGGTCTCCCTCATATGTTATGCAGATGATACCACACTCCTTATGACAGGCAAAGATACAGAAAACGTTGAAAAAACCACAGCAAAATCCTTATTGGTGTTTTGTACTGGATGGATAAAAGTCGTTTACTTGTAAACACTGCCAAAAAAAAGTCGGCACTATTCCAGCCAAAGAAGCCCGCCGCGGTGGCTGAGTGGTTACGGCGCTCGGCTGTTGGCCCGAGAGACGCAGGTTCGATCCCGGCTACGGCGGTCGAATTTCGATGGAGGCGAAATTCTAGAGGCCCGTGTACTGTGCGATGTCACTGTACGTTAAAAAACCCCAGGTGGTCGAAATTTCCGGAGCCCTTCACAACGGCGTCCCTCATAGCCTGAGTCGCTTTGGGACGTTAAACCCCCGTAAACCAAACCAGCCAAACGGTTGATTTGTCCAAAATAGACCTTGGTTCAATTTCCGTTTTATGTTGTAGAGTGCATAAAAACACTGGGTTCATTTCTCCAGTAACTTAAGTTAGGACTTAGATGTAGAAGAAACAAAGAAATGACTCAAATGTAGAATACCTAAAAGGACTTAAATGTAGGAATTAAATGTAGAAGAAACGTAGAAATGACTTAAATGTAGAAGACTTAAATGGACTTAAATGTAGGACTTAAATGTAGAAGAAACGTAACAACTACTCTCTGCAGTCCATACATACCCTTCCATCAATGCTAAATAATTTTGAACTGCACAAAACTGACATTATCAGTATGTCGAAGAAATGTGTTAGAAACAATTATGCCTGAGTGTGCTTATGTTCAATTCCTTATTCTCTTTTGGCTTTATGACGGCTTTTTGTAGCGACAGCTACATTACGGTACCATTTCGAGCCTGCAGCGTGGCAGCGCCGCAACTCTGTCGCTGCGCTGTCACCCTGTGGCAGCGCCGCCACGCTGTCACGTGGTTGGTCACTTTGGTGCGGAGCAACTTCCGGCGTCGCGGCTGATCAAGTGGTTTGTCACGTGGCTGGTCACATGACCATTCACGTGTTGCGGAGCAGCTGCTGCTGCCGGCTGCGCCGGCGAAACCGAGGTGCAACAGCTGTGCGCATGCGCCGTGTAAAGTGGGATAATTTATAAGGAACGCCCTGCGAAACGGAGCGGCAAAAGACGGACTTTGCAGTTGAACTGAGCAAGTTCCCCTCGGCCAGCTGTAGCTGTCGCGTCACTCCAGGTTTAACCAGAGGTAAACCACCACCAATTTCTTTTTCTTGGTTTATGATTGCCACTTCCCACTTTTTTTTCCTTTTGCTAAATATATTCAATTGTTGCTTTCACAAATATTTTATATCAGATGTTTCCAATTTGTCTGTTTATACATGTATACCGAATCTTCATTTTATATTTATTAACCAATGTGTATAAGCCATGTTATATATAAGGCATGAAAATTAATTGTATGTAATGTTTCTTTGTACTGCGCTTGGATGTATGTACAGCTGCTGCCATCACCTGTAGGGGCAGCCATCCCGTCAAGCAACCTTGACAGGTAGCTTTTTGTGGCGGCTCCCTCCTTTAATGAAGGAATATAAAATAACTGAATTGAATTTAAATCTAGAAAGGTACCATGAATGTGAGCACACCGAGAGGAATCCAAAAGGTAGCCCCATGAAGTGTGAGCGCCGTTGAAGTCTCCGCCAACTAAAACATGAACGCCCGAGTATTTATTGCGTAGGAAACGAATCCAACCTAGGTTGGGAGGTGCTGTTCCCGGACGACCATAGAAAGATTAAAGTATCAGTGGTGTATGTGTATATTTTACGAGAAGATCAAGGACCTCTTGGCGAGCGTTGCACCACCGTGGAAGATCGATCGGTTTAAGAGGGACAGAACAATAACCATACATTTCAGATTTACCTGGATGAAGGGTGGAAGCGACGCAGCGGCTATAAGGGATGGAAGGAGAATGGTACGCGCAGAAATCGGAGATGCCATAAAGCGAATTGTGCTCTTGAAGAAGGAAGGCCTAGGCGTTGAGTTCGCTGTCGCGCAGGCGGATGTTCACTTCAGATGACTTGGAGTAACAGGGATAATTGAGCTAGTTTGTACATTATTTTAACACTTTCGGAAGCGCTGCGGCAGGGGACACCAAGAGCTTGTCCTTCGTTTTCTTTCGTTCTCTTGGTGGCCCCTGTCGCAGCGCTTCCGAAAGTGTTAGAATTCAGATGACTTACTAGCAAAGCCTCGGCAGTTTCATTGCACCCCCAGAGATGATGCACTGTCCGTGGCGAGGTCGAAGAGCATCAACGGTCAGGGTACGTGGTCAACTGCTTCATGAGCGCCATTATTTTTCCGCTGGCGGGGAGTGCACATTTAATGGGACGTCAGCGCCGGTATGCGGCTCAGTGCTGTTTGGAGATGCTTCTTGAGGATGAGAAAAGGAGCGCGAAAACAAGACGACGGACGAAGAGAGAACACACAGCACGAGCGTTAAAGTAGATGGCTGTTCTCGGCGCTTAGTGAGTTCCTCTAAATGCCGACGAGACTCTGCGATTGCATTCTCGAGAGCGGTGTCTTCCTCTGGGTTGTCTGTGGCTTTACGTGTCGATGCGGCCTACCTTATTCTTCGACGGTGAGCAGCTTGTGCGGAAGAAAGTTGCTGAGCAGGCACGTTGAGAGAAGGGGAGTCAGCAGCTGTAGCAGATTTAAATGCGCACATTCTTTCTCTGCAGAATAAGTTTCGAAACGTAGTCGAAATACTTCACAACTTAAATAGCATTAAGGAGCAGCAGCAACAGGACCGCACTGCTTCGGCTACCCTTGGCGATGAACTTGAAGATCTGCATAAAAAAATTAAAGACGGCATAATCTGGTAATTTTTGGTTAGAAGACGGAGCAAGTAGTTGTCGACTTCCTCAGTACTAAAATTAATCTGACGTCCGTTAGCATGCAATGCACTCATAGAATTCAAAAATCTTTAGCAGTAAAAACCGTACTGGCTTAGTTACGTGGTTAAGGCGGAACAGCGCAAACACAGGATGAAGAGAGGAACGTACAACACAGGCACTGTGTTTGCGCTGTTCCCTTTAAACCAGGTTAAACCAACTAGCCCGAAACAACACCCTCGTGCATTAGTTACCTTTACCTCATAAAAAGAACGACAGACCGCACTTGCTAGGGCACATAGATTAAAAGACCAGAAAGGTTAGCATCTCGGAGGACTATTCACGAGACAAGCAACGGAAGTTATGCGAGTTATAACACCGGCACAATTCACCTAGGGGACTGAAGAGGGACGACGCAGCTTGTGCGGCGACCGGACACTGACTGTAGGGCTGTAACGCCTTCACTTGTGCTTCTTTGTTCAATTAGCCCCCTAGTGGTAACAGGCAGCGAGCCCTGGCTCGATCCAGATATATCGAACGCCGAGATCTTTCCGTCTGGCTCTTATTAGGCGGTTTTAGAATAGGGTCACCCAATCGGTCAGGGGGGTTGGGAATTAGCGGGACCCAAGTGCGCATCCGCAGAACGTTAACATCCATTGGGTTTTTGGGTTAAGCAGGCGACCCTAACCCACAACTGAGCGCGGCACCCAAACGTCGGGCATGATGGCGGCGTCCGGCGAAGCGGGGCCCGCTCGCCTCACCATCTATTCGTCGTTGTCGCTACACTGCGGCTCGCTTTCACGGCAGACGAATTGTGAACGGAGCTTTGTATTTGTCTGAAGATGCCCGCACCACCAAGGTCGAGCGACAAAACGTCTCGAATCGTGAAATTCCTACCAGATTTTACTGCTGCTAGGCTCGGGGAGTAAGTGTTGCTTGGTCGCCATAAAGACAGAACTTCCGGAACGGGAAATAGCTGTTAGCGGCGGCAACTTCCTGCGTGGATAGTCTTGGCTCGGATTGAACATGTCCGCAATATAAAAAAATATTTGCATCATTTTTCACATTTCCTGAGTAGAATTGGTAGCTACAACCCTCTACGTGTCCTTTTATCCACACAATGAAAAAAACACAGCATATATATTAACTTATTTGTGCTGAAAGCGTCTCTTTCCCTCCGTCATGGCGCTGCCTTCAAGCAACGAAAAGCGACCTTCCTCGACCCTATTCTATAGACAGAAAAAGTGAGCCCGTTCCCCTAACGCTAAGCGCATACGGATAGGGTCACCCTATTCGCCCCGACCCTATTATAAAGCTCTCTATTGTTTTTGACGTGACCGCGGAACAAGAGGTGATGGCGTATTTGTACTTGTGCACGGCGCTATTCTGTGCGTCGCCGTTGAACTCCGAAACGTCATCGCTGAGCTAGTTTTCTATAAGTTCAGACTTTCAAATGGCAAAAACTTTGTTACTGGGTCTTTTTATCATCCAGCGTTTCTGTTTCTTGAGCAGTTGTCTGAATGTTTTGAACTAATCAACGGAGACCATATTCTTTCTGGAGGGGACTTTACCCCTTATAGACTGGTCGGCTGATGAACTGATCAATGCTGCAGGTGGTGACATGTACTCCACTTTCTTTCATATAATAATTCAATGTTCTTTTCATCAATACGTGCGCGAAGCGACCAGAGAGGACGGCACAGGTCATGCCCTCGATTTGTTACTTTGTAATATGAATGACCTTGTATTAAATGTCGCTGTAACGTCGGGCATCAGCGATCACAAATCAGTTATAGCTGAAGTGTCAATTCAAAATGTGCATATTTCGAACAAACCTGAAAGAAAGGCATATGCTTACAACAGAGCCAATTATACTGCAATTAATCCCCCACTTGATTCATAGTTTCCAACTTTCGATACGACGTCTGAACAGTTAATGAACAGTGTGGAAAACCTCTTCCCCCTCCGTTTCGACGGGGCCGACCATCTCCATCGTCGGGCGCCAGGAGAGAGAGACATAACAGCCCCGGCTGGGCGAGGAGGAAATCTCCCTCATGGGCGAAGCGTAACAGGGACGGGAGCGCCACCTCCTAGGTTACGCGGAATTCTGCGGAACCGGAGGGGTCTCTTTGGGATCCGGCAAGCGTCTTGAGCGGTGACAGCCGCACGCTCTCGTGACATTCCGCGGCAGACGCAAGGTGATCCGTAGTGCATTGCCGCTTGACTTCTGGTTCCAGGCAGCGAAGCGAGCGCAGCAAACGCGCGCTCTGGTCACCTTCCCCAGCAAATGCTCGGGAATGGCTCTGCCCCAAGAATGCGGCGCGCACGGGAACACCCGGCCGCCATTATCGGCGCATACAAATGTTCGCCGCGATACTTCCGAAGTCGCACCCCTGCCCCAGCCGGTAAGTTGGAAGTCCTTACGTAGCCTTCTATTTCCGAGGAATGCCTCGTTGATGTTTTGTGGCTAGCTGAACCGCTCTGTGTATTAATTGCAAGTGTAATAAATAGTATATGAATGTTAACGCTGTGTCGTCCTTCCCTTTGCTTCCGGCCATATTTCCACAATGGCAGCCCAATGTGTGGCAAGCTCTTGGGACGAGGGACGACAGTCAGTTCGGTTCGTGGTATCAATAATGGCTGCATTTGGGCGAGTTGGTTTTCCATTCTGAACGTAAAAAGCGCAAAAAACACAAGGACACAGACTAAGGCAGACAACACGAGCGCTTACTTCCAACTGATTTTATTTCATGCAAGAAGCGAAATTTATACTCTTGATAAGTGTCTGCACATGCTTACAGCGCAATTACCGCAGAGTTATGACTGATACCAGTTATCATGTAACACATATGAAAGATGTCAGATATGCCATCTCTTTTTGTGACAGCAGAATTGAATGCCCGTATGCCCGCCCGGATCTGGAACAGCGTTAGGCCTGACCCGAATTCGGCGTTGCTAGCAAGGCTAAGATGCTTTCTTGATAGCTAGATGACTGTAATAGCAGCATGAGAGAACTGCTGTGCATTCTACGCTTTTGATGAGCTCTTAATCGGTACAAATTTGAAGGTGAACCTACGAGGTCCGTACATGGAGAGCGAGACCGAGACGTCCACGGAGAACAGCAAGCCAGAAGCGAGTCAATGCGGAAGCCTGGAGGGTGGCCCGATTTTCCTTCTACAAAGTTGTAAATATTCTCTGTTCTGTCTCTTTGGCTATGGGAGCCGGGTGCCGTAATCAGCTGATTTGGATTACAGTCGTGATTGCAGGAAAAGCACCGGGGCGCTGCGACACCGCGAGAAGCGGTGTGCGCCGTTCTGTTAGGGTCACCTTGGCAGAAGCGTATCTCCTCGTGGCGTTGTGTTCCAGCTATTGCCTTTAGCCCTTTGTTGGCACCAGCAAGTGTAAGAGCGAGTAAGCTTAAGGCTCTTCGGGGCTGCCTGTCGCTTTTGGGAGGATATATTCGTACCGTGGCACAAGCACGCGCAAACGGGTTTGCTTGTTTTGTACGAGCCTCGCTAGAGCCGAGAAGTCTCGCTCAACTATACAAAGCTTAATTTGTTCAAAGGAACTTAGTATTTTTTGGGCTGCGAAGCGAATTTATAATTTTGCGGAACCAGAGACGCTAACGCAATTCAAGTGAGCTTAACATCACCATGCCGGGAAACGAACCGCGAATGTGCTTCGACCAAAGAGAGCCGGCTAAGTTCAATAGAACCGAGCGTTTGGGAGATGCCGGATAGATTTGTTTGGCACGCGCATTGCTCCGCTTTTACCAAATGATCAGTTTGCGCGGTCTCCATTGCCTTTGATTCAAACCTTTGGAGATCATAGGAGCGATATGCAGAGTTCGAGAGAAGCTGCTCCGGCCTGCTGTCCATTGTATCGGTCCCTGCCTGCTGCCTTGCGGCCGTGAGTCATCGAGCTGCGCAGTCTCCGGCGAGCAGTTTGCAGCGGCTACGAGAGCTGGGGGACAGCTTATAGACTATTTTTCTAACCGACACATCGCATATATTTCTTAGGCCATACATAAAACACAACCCAGGCGCCAACGTTTGGCTAGCTCTTGAATATGGAAATTCCAAGACAGTGTTTCGTCAGATGTCATCCCAGTATACTTGAAACTCGACTGAAGTTCCAAAGGTGGGCATGCGCAGCATGTACAGTTCCTGTCATGAAGGTAATACTCAAGCATGTCCGAAAGCATTCGACCGTCCGCATGTCCGAAATATTCTTCCAAAAAGAAATCCACATTCCGTTGCATCCTGCCTTATGCTTCTTTAGAAGCTTCACTTGGAGTCACCAGAGCAGTACCGACTGCATATAAAAATGCTGTGAGTTTAAAGGAAGATCTCTCATATCATTGACGTAAATATTAAACAACAATGGTCCTGACATAAAAACCGCTACGTCAACTGCGCCACAGGTGTGGTTTACAAAATTCCGTTGACCTGCGAAAAAGTGTACAATGGGCAAACAGGCCGAAGTATTAATGACAGACTAAGAGAACACCGCAACTCTCTGTCCCCTACTGACGGCGCTAACTTGCCTCGACATTGCCGGGAAGGCGGTTGCTACCCGCTATTTTTCAATGTAAGTATTGTCGGCAGAGGCAAGGGAAAAGTTGAGCGCGAAATCCTCGCAGCGTTCCTCATTAGTATTCAAGGAGATGATTGCATCAGCAGTCCTATCTACCTCGTGCAGAAGGAACTAAGCTTCCTTTCACAACGGCGTTAGATAAAAGCTTATCTTTAGATGTAGATTGTTGTTAACTGAGCTGCGCAAACATTGCCACTTTTCCTAGGAGACTGTTTTCTTCTATAAAGCACAGTTGCTAGTACAGTCGTCGTGTGTGTGCCTCGTCTCTTCGCTGTGTTCCGTCTTTTGACTGGTTTTACTCCTGAACATGTACCAACTGACCCAGATTTCAAGACTACTACAATGCCTAAAACTGAGCCCTGAGGAACACCCGTTGAAACGTGTAAAATTGTACTATATTATTCGCCTATTAGAACACATGGTTCTCGATAAGTAAAATAGCTCTTAAAAACAGCATGTACGGATCTCAGAAACCAAAACGATCGAACTTGGCTAATAATGAATTGCGGTTAATGGTATCAAACACTTTTTGCAAATCAATAAAACCTGTAGACAATGTTATTTTTGATCTATTTCTTTACAGAATAAATCATGAAAATTCTTTTATTAGGCTCATAGTACTTTTGCCTCTACGGAAACCATACTGGGTGATATTTAATCGGTGGTGCTTATCACAAAAGGACGTCATGCTGGCGTGTACCATTAGCTCCGCGATGCGAGCAGTGCAGGACAAGATTGCAATTGGCCTCTAATTATTAAAAGCTCTTTTGAAGCCCTTTTTCTGCACTGATCTTGTTAAACCTATTCTCATGTACCTATCAATTTTTCCGGTTGTTAAATTATAATATATAGTAATTTGTTTTAAATCTCTCAAAATGCACTGTGAGATTCCTCATCCTAACAGCATCATACCCTGGCGATTTTGAGATTGACTTTGTTTTCAGTACGACCCACAATTCTAGTTCAGTAATAGTAGGCACGCGAGCTGCATGGGTGTTCGAAGCAGCAGCAGTAACTTTCCTCTGTACGCTGTGTTGGGAAAGTTGGAAGTAATGGACCAGCACAAAACGGAAACGGACCTAGGAAAGCGCCCGTGTCGTCTTCTCTTTCCTAGGTCCGTTGTCCGGTTTGCGCTGGCCCACAATATGAATTACTTTCCTCATTGACTTTCCGTGTTCGCACAAAAGTAAAATAGATTCTACAAAGTGCTTATTGAATTCGCTGGAAAAGTCTACGTTGCTTTTATCTGGAAGTTTAAGAAACGCGCTCGCCTATTGTTCTTTCATGAACTTCATCATAATGATCGTTTGGATGATGACTCCTCGCATTAACCCTCTGTCATTTTTCTCCGCCACTATTATCCTTGCAAAGCAAAATTCCCAGCATGCCACTAAGCTCAGTACTGTTATGCCGGGGCAACCCGCCCGGATTCCAAATCTGCCGGACGCCAAATTTCTCCGGCGAACGCCCCCTTGAGAAGCCGCGGTGCTGCGCCGTAGGCCAGCCATATCTTGTGGGGAAGGATCAGAAAGCTACGTGCCCAAACGTGCAGCAAACTGCTGAAGTTCGAGGCGCGAATTTCCGCGCGCGGGAAATTTGAAGCGGGTGGCCGGCACTGTCGCTGGTTGGACCTCTCGGGCTTCGGACAAGAGCTGCCTTTGAATAGGTCCGTTTGAGTGACAACGGTTTCTCGGGCTTTGTAAGCACCGGCGCCTCCGCCGCTTGGGGAGAGAGACCGACACACACCGTAAGTCGAGTGCTGTTCACGAGTGGAGTGGGACGCGATGGAGTCTCGCCGGTCGTTGCTGTGCGAGAATAGTCGAGCTTGCTAGTACCTCTCGGCTACCGTGCCGATCTTGTTGTGCCTTTGTTGTGATCTTGTTGTGTTGTCCCCGTAAATATTGTACAAAACGCCTTTTGCTAATCTCACCAACGCCTGGCTAGAGTGTTCGCTATCACCAAGAGAGCTGGCAGCGCTCTGTCACAAAACGGTTGGCGAGCGCTACGGGACCACCTCCATGGCACAACATAGTTGGCAGTGGTGGGATTCCCAGCGAAGACTACGAACAAACATTGATACCGAGAACAACAATCGATTGGTACATCTTACGATGTGATAAGTTTTACGAAATGCTGCCGATAAACCAGATAAATTTTAAGAAATTGTGCGCGCTTACATCAAAATCTGACGTCTCGGTACACTTTTAAAATGTTCTTTTTTTTTCGGCGAGGGGAGGGCATAATTGTTTTCAGCTATAAGCTTTGCCATCCTTCTTATCTTCTTTTCCTCTTTGGGGTTGTGTATTATGAATCCGTTCTTAAAATTTATTTTTTTATTTACTTAATTATTTATTTATATATTCAGCATACCCCTAAAAGACCTCCTTCCAGGGTATTACGTTGGAGGGGAGGGGGGATTGTAAAAATCATGTACGAGGAACATCATTAACGAACAAAGGAACAATAAACAGGCTAGGTATAACATGGCAAAATAATTAAGCACCGGAGCGTCAATAAAAAAGCAGGCGATAGAAAATAATTTACAACAAATTACAGATTTCAAGAAAACGATCAGGCAAAACGGAAATGAAAAATACTAGAGTGTACGTATTAGGCAAGAAAAGAACACAAGTAATCGCTAAACTAGAGGAACTGGGGGAAAAAAATTGCCGCCACCGCCTTGAGGTCGGTTATTTTTGACCAATTTTGGCCGAAAACGTTTTTCGACGCTTTGCAGGGCCATTTTTCCTTACCTCAAAGCGGTAGGTGCCCGGTCGCCGTGAGGTATGAAATTGTGAGCTGCCAAGGACTGACGTCACGGCCGCCATGTTAAGCCTTACCATAACTAAATATTAACCTAATGAGGCGATATTGGTGCGTAACATGTTCTAATCATCGAGCGCGTTACGAATATGCATTAGTCAGATCATGACTTCACCTGTTAATTCATTATTGAACTTAAACTTTAGCCAAACCATAAATAAATATTAACTTCATTACTTAATATTGGTGTCTGACATGTTCTACTCATCTAGAGGACTCCAAATATCTCATTCGTTTTATGATGACCTCATTAATTACTGCGTAATAAGCGAATAAGCATAGTTACGTGACCAGTTAATTATGACGTCACAAAATCAGTGACCTCACCAATCAATCACCAATTCTATATACTAATGACGTCACCATTAAAGCACTTATTGGGTTGCTATGTCGATTTACTATGGGCGCCGCCATCTTGAACTCCTCGGACTTGGAAAATTTCACGCCGAAGGGAGGTGGTAGAAGACCCCAAGAAATCGAGAAACGTGATGAATAAGAGCTCACGCTCATAAAAACAAAATATTTCAAACATATCAAATACCGAGGTAGCTGCGGATAAGGGCAACAAATGTGGAGGCGTTAGATTCAATGGCTATGTGCGCTAGTAAGTTGTCCCACTCTACGATAGTGTGTAATATGAATGACTTCGCAAATGCAGATGAACGACACGCGATGTGTTTAACTGAGCTGTTCTAATTTTGTCCGAACTTCGATCTTACGATATTGTCTGCGTGTTTTGTCTTGTTTATCTTTTTTTTTGCTGCATTCTCACACATTTTTACTATACAGTGTGTTTTCGTGTGTCAACCCTTACGTAAAACACTTCCGAGGGCCTCTAGGTGAATGTTAATAAATGAAACCATTATCATGCCTTTTTCACTAACGCGCTATATGTATTTCCAAGGAAGGTCAGCCATTCATGTCACTCTCCCCTCAAGGAGTGGTCCGGATAAAGGCCTCCTAAGCATTGCCTAAATTTCGTTTAGCTTAATTGTTTGCATTCGATGCCCCTTCTCTGCCATTTTATATCCAGTCATAAAAGCTGGCTACGCTGAAGGTCCTGAATGGTAATGTTATTTAGCTTTCAATTGATTGTTTATGGTTTATGGGCGTTTAACGTCCCAAAACGACACAGCCTGTTAGGGACGCCGTGGTGAAAGGCTCCAGAAATTTCGATCACCTGGGGCTTCTTAACGGGCACTGACATCGCACAGTACATAGGCCTCTAGAATATCATCTGCATGGAAATTCGTCCGCCGCGGCCGGGACCGAAACCGCGTCTATCGGGTCAGCACCCGAGCGCCATAGCCACTGAGCCACCGCAGCGGCTAGCTTTCGTTTGAGTATGCCTACGAAGCCACCGGATGTTTGATGCCCTCATTTGGAAGACACCAAGGTGTGCAGCTTTTGTTAATTAGCCAAACATCGGCACTGGACGCACTTTTGAGGTGTCGTGTGGCTGGAAACGTTGGCTTTGTAATTTGATACTCTTTGTGTCGGAGTTGAAGAAAGCAAGATTTTCTCTTACAGTAAGTGTGAGTCCATTCATTGGCAAAAGTTACTGGGCATGGAACAGCAGCAGCAATGCAGCAACGACCAATGTTCTTCTGTTTCTTGGTACAGATGCTATCTTGGAGCGGCCTTAGTCATGACTCGAGCGACCGGCAGCACGTTCCCTGCCTGACATCGACTGAGCGCCCCGTATCGCCTCTTCGGCTGCCTGTACAGTTCAAGCCCGACTCGCTACGAATGAGCGAATGTTGCCCGACGCCACCGGAAGAAGCCATCGCCTTCAAGTGGTCTGCACCTTTGGCCGCGCAAGCCCCATCGTCACAGTCATCAAGTGTACCGCGCCCATTTAAGCACTGGCAATCACCGAGCGCCTTCAGTGGGCATGGAACAGCAGCAGCAATGCCGCAACGACCAATGTTCTTCTGTTTTTTGGTGCAGGTCAGTTCATGTCCTTCTTTGCACTGTAAACGCACAAGTAATGTCAACCTGCTGCTTGTGCCATGCCCAAGCGTATTCATGTGCATTGTCTGCGAATGTGTATATGTGCTGAAATTGTTGCTCTTAGGTGGCGACATTGAACACAACCCAGGGCCCCCTAAAAAAGATTCTAGCCAGTCCAATGATGACGTAATCACTCTGTTAAAATCTTTAAACGAAAAAATTGACAAGAACCATAGCGAAATACTCTCCCAGCTCAATGAAGTTCGGCAAACACAAACAAAGCTTGAGCGTCAGATGGCCAGTAAGAACGATAGGCTTGTTGCCGTCGAAGAAAAAGTAGCTGCCTCGCAAGCCTCCAGCGCCTTAAACATTACCCAGGAAGTGTCTGAGGCTGTACAGAATGAAGCAGAGGCGTTTCATAAACGACTCGACGACCTTTAAGACAGGCCACGACGCGATAATCTACTTTTTCACGGCCTCCCTGACACGCAAAACGAAACATGGGATGAATCTGAAAAGCTCGTGCGTGAAAAGCTTCTTTCTGAAATGGACCTTGAGCTACCCAGCGAGGCCATAGCACGCGCACATCGGTTGGGTAAATTTTCGAATGACAAATGCCGTCCTGTCATAGTCAAGTTTACGAATTTTAAGATCCGAGAAGCCGTGTTTACTGTCCGAAGCAAAATGAAAAATGCTGGGATAAAGGTTACGGAAGATTTCTGCTTGTCAACTCGCAACGCACGCAAAAAACGTTTTGACTTTGGACAAGCAAGTGGAGAGAAGTACGCTATTCGTCAGAACAAATTGTTCATAAAGAATAAGTGTTACATCTACATTTCGGCATCAGATAGCATCTGTGAATATCATATCAATAACCAAGCATCCCCACGCAGCCCTGATAGTAGTGCCTTGCCTGCCGATCTTTCTACCACGTAGCTACCTGCTCGTGGTCATGAGCTTCCAAATGACATATGTGTTTTGTTCTCTAATATTCGTAGTGTTGTTAACAAGCGTGATGATCTGTGTACTATCATCGACACGTGCGATGCAGACATTCTGGTCCTCACCGAAACCTGGCTGAATTCAAAGATTTCTAATGATGAAATACTAAACGGCGAAACGGATTTCATTACTTATCGATGTGACCGTGGAGACAGAATAGGAGGCGGTGTTCTGATAGCGGTCGCTGATCATCTGCATTCTTCACACGTGTCACTTGTTTCTTCACTCGAAATTGTATGCGCCTCTATACGCATTAATCATCGAGACGTAATCTTCTGCGCATGCTATCGCCCTCCAAATGCTCCATCGTCTTTCTGTAGTGAACTTCATGATGTGCTCAATCGCATTTTAGTTAGGTTTCCTTCTTCGCCGATCTTTTTACTTGGCGATTTCAACATGCCAAAAATAATATGGTCTGGCGCGTTCTCTTCCACTCTGGATTCGTCACCTGACACGATTGGCGTCATAAATCTGTGCACTGACTTCAATTTTTCTCAGCTCATTACCCAGCCAACCCGTATCACCACTACTAGCGCTAACATTCTTGATCTTGTTCTAACTACGCTTCCTGAGCTAGTTCATTCATTGGCATTTCTACCAGGCCTCAGTGACCACTCCTTCATCCAGTTTGACCTTAAAGATACTAGCACACGTGTGCGACCCAATCCCAAATATATCAGAGTTTATTCAAAGGCAAATTTTCCGTCGATTAACGTTGAACTCGAAATCTTCTTAGGAGAGTGCATGCCAAACTTTTATAACCGTACTGTGGAAACGAACTGGCGCCTTTTTAAAGAAAAATTTCATTTTCTCGTCCAAAAACACATACCTTTACGCGTCATATCAGGCAAGCAACGTTCCCCGTGGTTCACTGCCGCATTAAAACGCCTTTTAAGTAAAAAAAAAAACGAGTTTATCGTAGAGCGAAAACCACCGGTTGCCCTGATCACTGGGATGTGTATCGTGTCATAACATCTGAGTATCGAAAAGCCTTAAGAAACGCCAAGCAGGTTTTCTTCCAGAGTACGCTTCCGTTTTTGTTGATTGAAAATGTCAAAAAATTTTGGAACATCATTTCTGGTCCCAAGCATAAAGCAATAGCTCTAAACGATAGAAGCGGCGCAGCCATTCCTTCATCAGAATGCCCTCAAGTGCTAAACGACGCCTTCTCAAATACTTTTTTACAGCAATCATCTGTTTCTCTGCCCTCTTTTCAGCCTGTGCAGAATCCAATAATGGACCCAATTGTGTTTGACAGTCTTGGTATAGAAAGTCTAATTAATAATCTCAAAATTTCTTCGTCTTCGGGAATCGACGACATAAATTCTAACTTTTTAAAGAATACAAGTGTTTATTCTTCCATTTACTTGTGTGCACTGTTTTCGCAATCTTTGAATTCAGGAAAGCTACCCGGGGACTGGAAGGTGGGTAAGGTGGTACCAATATTCAAGTCTGGTGATGCTCATTGTGCTCTTAATTACAGACCCATATCATTAACGAGTGTCCCGTGTAAACTGTTTGAACATGTCATTTATTCTAACCTGGTTAAATTTCTAGAAAATCATTCGTTTTTTTCCCTCATCAGCATGGCTTTCGTCAATCATTTTCTTGTGAAACGCAACTCATTTCCTTCACCCATGATTTATATAATGCATTAGACAAGAGATTTTTCATTGACTGTGTATTTTTAGATTTTCAGAAAGCATTTCATCTTGTTAATCACCAACTACTTTGTTTTAAGCTCGGCAAACTAAACATCGACCCAAACATTCTTTCATGGATCGAGAGTTTTTTGCGTAACAGAACTCAATTCGTCACTGCAAATAACGCTGATTCCTCACCATGCTCTGTTACCTCCGGCGTGCCTCAAGGTTCCGTGCTCGGGCCGCTATTGTTTCTAATATACATTAACCATCTACCAATTTCTATTAACTCCACAATTAGGCTTTTCGCAGATGATTGCGTTATTTATCGAGTAATCAAATCCGCTTCAGACTCATCCTTACTTCAAAGTGACCTAAATAAGGTATCTAGTTGGTGTAATATTTGGCTCATGAGACTGAATACTAACAAGTGTAAGGTCATCCGTATTTCACACCGGTCTGCTAACGAAAATCTTATTCGCTACAATATTTCAGGTTCTCTCCTTGAGCAAGTTACCACATATAAATATTTAGGGGTTCATATAACTGCTAACCTTTCATGGCAGGCACATGTTGATTATATTGTTAACAATGCTAACCGCATGCTTGGCTACTTGCGTCGTAATTTTTCCATGGCTCCATCTTCTTTAAAACTGCTACTCTATAAAAACTTAGATCGAAATTAGAATATGCGTGCTCTGTGTGGGACCCGGGACTTGAAACTCTTATTAATCAGAGTCAGTACAGAATCGTAGCGCCCGATTTATTTTGTCTAATTTTTCCCGCACTGCTAGTGTAACTACAATGAAAAATACTTTGAACCTTCCTAGCCTTTCCCTTCATAGAAAACTCGCGCGAATACTAACTTTTCACAAGATTTACTAGCACAATCATCAGCTAAAACGGGATCTTCTATTTGAACCATCGTTCATATCACCTCGCACGGATCATCGCCACAAGGTGCGCATTCCATACTGCCGAAGCAATGCATATTTTAACTCGTTTATACCCAAGACGGCGAGCGATTGGAACCACCTGCCCACCTTGGTTGCCGACATTTCTGACACCTGTTTATTCAAAAATGCCGCGGAGAACTACGTGTTTGACTAGGCTGTTTTCTTACGTAATCTGATTTGTATTTTGTTCAAGCTTACGTTTTTTCATTCCTTGCTGTATTACATTACATTTTCCATTTACTTTTTGTTTTCATTTTGCTGCATTGTTTTTACTTTTTTATCCACTCCCTTCTGTAATGCCCCACTGGGGCCCTGAAGGTATTGTAATAAATAAATAAATAAATAGATAAAATAAATATAGGTGGACGCGTAGTATTGATGCATGCTGCGCATTGATTTAGACGGCGCAAAGCAAGCATTGCCGGTTGGTGAGACATTTCTTCCGAAATTATGACGAATCCTCGTGTCGAGTTTTTTTTACGCTCAAACGCAGGTGAAAACAGATAACAGTATTGTTTTTTTTTCTTGCAATGGTGAGCCTTGACTGCGTTTGGAAACCGAACTGTTTAGTACTGAGAAAAAGAGAATGCAAAACTGTACTTTGGCTCTTAGCTCTATTTCATTCATGCATAAATCCTTCTTGAATAGATGTTCCGCACACGTGCTGAGTAATTTAGTGCATTTCGTAAAAATTTATTGTAATAGCGATAAAGGAGTCGCAACTATTTAACAATCTCCTTCGATTCATTGAAGGAGAGGAGGGGAGGGGGAGGAAGAGGAAAGGCAGGTTGCCGTTACGCTGTCCTGTTCACCATAAAATTCATATCTCTTTTTTGTCGGGAGAGAACATCATTTCGGCAACGCCTACCAGTACCGAAAGCGCACAGGCGCCATTAGCTTGCCGATGTATTCATGCAATCCTAATATTTCTGGGATAAAGAGGCTTTCCTGGTACATTTTAGAGCACCATGGGGAAAATGGTTAAATGGATTTTTTTCGGGGAAAGGAAAAGGCTCAGTATCTGTCTCACATACCGGCGGACACCTGAACCGCACCGTAAGTGAAGTGATAAAGGAGGGAGTGAAAGAAGAAAGGAAGAAAAAAGAGGTGGGCAACAGAATAATTTCGACCACCTGAGGATCTTCATCCTGCACAGACATCGCACAGCACACGGGCGCCGTAGCAAAAAGCACAACTGTACAATTTCGTGCACCTTTCCCTTAAATTTATATAAAGGAGCTATAGTTAACGTACGAGCTGTGGAAGTTTGAGCTAAGCGTTCTATAAAGCAGATTCGAAGCCAGAGTGCCATGAAATACTCTTGAGGAACGGCAGAATTCTAACTCATTTTACCCAGACGTATAGAAGCCACGTGAAGAAGCAAATGCACTCTTGTTTTGAGTCATCAATAAAGCTTACAAGCAAAAATGCCTTTCAAGGTGTATCTTGAGATTTTGTCATTGTGAAAACTAAAGCGCAACAAAGCGCTCGAATAAATATCCAATGCATGATAATTGATTTCCTTAATAGACAATAGCTGGTAACGGTATCTGAACGGAATACAGTCGGGATTATGCGTTTCTTTTTAAAGTTTAAACAATATAATCCATCACTTTGTGTTGGCCTAGCAGCACTTGACATTTCCTCCGGATGTGCATTTCTTTGGAGCTGTCTCCAAATTGTAGTGTGCTCTTTAATAAGCTGGCTATGGTATCGGGGATAGATCCACCTTACTCCCCTGGGGTGCTCCAGTATGTTACCGTACGTCTGGCTCGCAGGCTCGAGTCCCATCGCATCAGCCGTCTCTCGGTTAGTTTGTCCCCGAGCGATGGCGTCCGCTGCGGGTTTGCCGGCCAGGCCGGCGTGTTCCGGCAATGGAATGTTTCTCTTCACTTGAGCCCACTTGGCTTAGAACGCGGGGAGCATTCTTTTCAATTCTGCCTCGCAAGAAATTCCGACAGGCAGTCTGCGAGGCCGAGATGATCACCTGGGATTCGCCTCTTCTGTTGTCTTCGGCGACTGCGAGAACAATCGCAGTCTCCTCTGCTTCAGTAGAGGTACAAGGACTTAAGGTGGCGCTGCCTAGCTGCTTGCGAGCGTATGTGCTTAGGAATGTGTAGGTTGACCTGATGTCATCTGGTACGTCCTGCGCCTCTTGAATCTTCTTTTGGCTGTCAGGGTAGCCTAGTCGACTCAGTAGGTCCCTGCCCCTGATGTTATGTAGAAACCGTTGTTTCTGAGCGATCAGAAGTGCTCCTTGATGCTCTATGTATGTGTTGTAGACTCCGAGGCCATTAATCCACGCATAGCTGGTGTCACAGGCAAACCCAGAGTCGTCTTGTACGTCTTCCAAGGCATAGCATCTACCTGCTCGACCATTGGGATGCAAGAAGTTTTTACAGAAGGCTGTACGTGGCTGAGCTGACAACTAGAGCTCGTGTAAACCTGACCGCGTCTTTCTCCTGTTGGCTACTCGAGTGATCATCCGAGTCACTTGGCCTAGAAAGTAGGAGAGCAGTCGCAGCGTGTGGACAGCTTTCTGCTTGAATGGTAGCCACATGCCCAGGATTTGTAGTGCTGTTCCTTGAGGAATCTCACAGGCAAGAAGATTGTTGAGTAGGAGGTTCTCCTTGTATCTACGTGAGTGGTTGCGTATTGTTAAGTTTGGGGTGGCACACGAAAGTACGAACTCAGGGCCGACCAACTTTCCTTCCATTTCACGTTCTCGCTTCAGAAGCACGCGTCGCGATTCGTCCTCTTTTGCCGTTACATCTGGGCAGCGGTGTAATGATGCCAGAGCAAAGCACGTGGCGAACTACCGGAGTCCACCACCAGCCGATGGCGCCGACGAAGCAGCGGCCGGCACTGCTAGGCCTAGGTGCTGGCAGGGGCTCGTTCCTTCCCAGCAGCTGGACGCCGGTGCTGAGCTCCTCCAGGATATAGTGTCCCAGCGGCTGGACGCATGGGAGGCCCTGCTGGCTCCTCGGATTGGAAGGTAGAAGTTCTTCGGCGCGGCGTCCGTCGCTTAGTGCCAGCCGACATAAACACTAAGTAAGGCGTCTTTTGGGCATCGCCGCGTCCTCTGTCACTGAATCTGCTATCGTTTGGCCTGCGGTCGAAGCCGTCAATGGTGTGCTCGGCGCGGGCACGTCCTCGCCGCAGTTTTCATTAGGAGATGTGGATTTACCCCTTTTAACGGCACTGTTTCGTGGGATGCTTACCGCATGTATCCAGCTCGACCACACTGTGGCGCGGAGAGGTTGGAATGAGCAAACTAATGCCAGGGTGCTCGTCTTCAAACTGAGAGGCCGCGCGACAGAACTGCTGAAGAACGTACCACCCGACCAGTTAGGCTCCTACACTGTTCGGGCGGTGGACCTCCTCGCCGACCACTATGGTGCCTCAGGTCACCCCTGAGTGCCGTATCACCACCAGCGGTCCCGCCATGAAGAGCCCTGAGAGACGTACCACGACCTCGCCGCCGCAGTTGAGTGTCTGGCTCTTCAGTCACTGCCGGGTGAGCCTCAGAACGCCGTGGCCCTGATCGGCACCGAGGCGTTTGTGGACGCCATCCGGGATGATACGAAGGTGCAGCAGCAGAAGAGCCTGAAGGCCCAGCAGAAGCTGACGGAGGAGCAAGCGGCGTTGCTGCCCCGGACTCGCGACCACTCTCGGGAGTTGCAGCAGCGGGTGCAGAAGCTGGAAGCGGAGCTGCAGCAGGCGTCGGCCTGATTGTGCGACCGGATGCGTTTGCGTGAGGAGGAGCTGGACCGCTTCCACAGGGAGGCCTGCGAGCTATAGCGGCAGGAGGCAGAGGCCCGCTTGGCCCAGGAGCAGGCGGAGGCCTTGGAGGCGGCATGTGCGCAGCTGCGGCAACGACTCGACGAGGAAGCCCAAATCCTTGACGCCCTGCGCAACGCCTCCGAGGGCAAAGTGAAGGAGCTGAGCAGGGTGCATCCAATGGAGCTAGAGGCAGAGCGGGTGGAGCACCAGCGGCACCTGGGCGTCGTGGATGAGCACGCCCAGGAGAAAACCCACCTGGCTAATGAGCTGCTCGCCCGCCTGGCCGAGGCCGTCCAGAGCCACAGCCTCGAGGTGAGCGACCTGCCGCGGAAGAAAGCGGAGGCCACGGCCGAGACGGCCAAGCAGTGGTTTGCCCTGGCGCACCAGGTTGCTGCGGAGGAACTGCTCCTCAAGCTGGACGACCATCGGGCCAAGAACAACGAACTGCGAGCCAAGAACTGCGAGGAGGTTGAGGCTATGCGGTCGTATGAGCGCACAAATGAAGCCCAAGGGAAAGAGCTGAGCAGGCAGCTGGCGGCACTCAAGGCCAGCCACTCTCAGGATATGCATATATCTTATAGCTGTGGCTGCCATCTGAGGACGAGCAGAAGGAATGTGGGCTACCGGAGCGCCTGCTGCCCATGCTGAGGGTGGGCGGGGGTCTGCGCCCACTCGGAGTGGCTAGTGTGCTTTGGCCAAGAGCTGCAGCACTGGCTTAAGGAGCAGCAGCAGACCAAACGCTCCTCTGCGGCCGATGCGGAGCGGCTCACGCACACCAACGCCCGGCTGTACAAAGAGGTGGCGCACTACAAGAAGGTGCTGTACAGCGGTCAGTGGAACAGGAGAAGTGGCGCATTCGGGGGAAAGCCACCAGAAGGAGCGGCTGCTTTGGCAGGCGGAGCGGGCACAGGCCCAGAAGAGACCCACAGAGTAGTAGCGGCAGCTGGAGGTGCTCTGCGCAGCACTCGACGCAGACATGCGGCAGCTGCAGGGACTGCAGGATAAACTCAAGGAGCTGCAGGCGAAGCTCCAGGACGAGGAAGGTGGGAAGAAGATCCGAGAGCAGAGGTGTGACGAGGTGAGCCGCAAAGCGCAGGATTTGAGGATGCACCTGGAGAGCAGAGTGCGTGAATTGGAGGAGATCAAGCTTACACGTGCCGACCTCAACAGCCACTCGGTGGTCAAGCGCCAGGCAGAAAAGAGCTGCTTGTGAGGTGAGCGTATCAAATTCGGCGACTCGTCCGCATGGAGCACTAGCACTGAATAGAAACCTGCACGGCCATCACTTCCCGTCGCCCTTGGCCAATGATCTGAAGAGTGCCCACAGTAGCAGCTCGCACCGGTCCCACTGGACTGAGGTCCGCCTCCCGCGGGACTGCATTACTTCAGGACCTCCTGGACACCGGAAGGCGTCCCAGGATTTGGACTTGTACTGTGATTTGTCTGTGTTTTTGTGTCTGGGTGGTATGGGAACTTTTGGTGTGCTCCATGTCTCTTTTCTCCTACCCTCTTCGCCCTCTTCTCCGCCCTGGTGGAAAGATGCAAAGGCAAAAAAGGGAAAAGCGCGAAATAACGTGAAATAGAAGGCCAGCTTTTTGGCGGTTTTGCCGGAGAATCCTGAGTTCGTGTCTTCCTGTGTCATCCCACACTTTAGCAGTTTAACATCGGATTTTTCTGGTGAGCAGGAGAGACCGGATTCGCTGGCGTACAGTTAATCTGTAACGGCGTTTTTTTCAGGTTCAACCATCGGCACAAGATCAATTACACTGTCGATGGCAGACCGGCCTTTGCGGATACTCTTCATTGTGCAAGGGTATAGACCACGTTTTTCTAAGAATAATTCTAGACGGGTTAACAGCATGCGCTCCATCGTCTTGCCAATACAACTTGCAAGATCTACTGGTCTGTAGGATGCTAAGTCGTGTGGCGATTTTCCTGGTTTCAGCAAGGCCCCAATTCGGCTTCTTTTCCACTGCGGTGGAACAGCGGCAGAGGCCCAAGAACAGTTATACAAGGCTGAGAGGGCATCTATTACCTCTGGCCCCTGATGTCAAAGCGCGCTGTAGGTGATTCCGTCTGGTCCTGAGGACGAAGGATGTGTGCAAGCAGAAAGCGCTGCCTTCAGTTCTTGAATTGTGACAGGAATGTCCAGGCGATCGCCCATGGCCGGACGAGCACATCGGTGCTGCAGAGGATGTTTGAAGATTTGATGGAGTTTACAAGGTCATTCCAATCGCAGCAACACAATCCCATACGTAAAATGTTTAGGGAAATCCTCCAAGGGGGAGTAGATTTGAAAAACGGGAGTAATTACTCATTGACATCCTCCAGAGTGCACCCATACGGCTACAAAAGAAAGCTAACAGCTTGTTCACAAAGTTCATGGTTAGAGAAGAATTCGTCCTGGTCCGGGGTTGAAACCCGGGAGCACCGGTTTACTTTAGCAGTCGCTCTACCAGCTTACATAACTGGGACAGCAAGCTTATGGTAGTGCGAGAGCGAATTGATCAGTAACTCGAAGTGGGAACTCGGTTGGTCATATGTTTGGGGGAATCCCCCAAGGTGGAATAGATTTGTAATAAGGGAGTAATTACTCAATGACATCCACCCGAGCGCAGCCGTACGGCTACAAAGGAAAGCCAACAGCTCTCTCAGAAAGAGCTTTCCTTTGTAGTCTTATCGCTGCGCTCGGGCGGGTGTCAATGAGTATTTACTCCGTTATTTGAACCCCACCGCGCTGGCCCCGCTCAGGAAGGCTATATTGTCGTGCGGCTAAAGACCTATTACGGTCTACTTGACGCAAGTGTTATATATTGAGGCTTTATTACTGCATGAGCCGTTATATGGAGCACACCCAGAGCCGTCGTGTGGATGAGGCCCGTCCGAGGACAACGATCGAAGGGGACAGCACAGAAAGATGAGATAACGAATAGAGCGGCAGCGACGGCAGAAGAAAGGAAAAAGGTAGTGGTAAAAAGGCGCGAGGGGACGCTGTTGCGGGCAGTGAGATTGAAACAGAAGAAAAAAAGAAGCCCTGTCCAGGAGAAAAATCGGAGAGAAACAAGCAATCAAGTAGAGCGGCCGGGAGAGAAAGAAGACAAGACACGGGAAAAAGTGAATCGGCACGCTTCGGACACAGAAATACTAGAAAGGTCTTAATGACAGGCGTGCGCAGCGATGCGTGCGCCACTCGGCGCTTTTAGTCTCTCAATGTGAATGTTGGATGGGAGGAAGGAAAAATACGTTCTCCCAGCTTATACGTCGCTGACCATCGAAACTGTCGACCTCACCCCGTGATCCCGAGCGCCACTGAGCGTGCGCCAATCACGGCGGGCATGGCCCCTGGGTGATCGCAGGACGGCGCGAAAAGAACAAGAACGAAAGAGGCACAAGAACACAACAGGATAGGCGCCAAATTGCAACTCCTGTTGTGTTCTTGTGCCTGCTTCGTCCTTGTTCTTTTCGCGCCGTCGTGAGATCACCCAGAAGTTGTGCACCAACTAGCCCAAACCCAAGTGCCTCTTGGGCATGTCCTGTGGGAACAAAGGATCAATGGCAGTGGCTAACACGAAATTGCATTTGTTGCTGCAGCAGCAGTAACGCATCCTGCGAGAAAACACGAAAGGAATCGAGGTGGTCCTACTCGCCAGCGAATGTTACGAGCGAATGTTCGCCCATTCTAGGGCAGCGGGAAACTCAGCTGCAGGAGGGGACCAAGTCGCGGAAAACGTTCCCAAGAACCTTCGTCCCGCTAGCGGAAAGCGAAGGGCCGCGTCTAAAAGTCCGCACATGAAGATCTCCCTGGTCCGCAGAGTATTAACTTGTATTTACTTGCGCCCGTAACATTCGCGCCTTCTATGGTTGAAGAAAACATACACTCGCCGAAAAATCGCTTTAAAACATGACGTCTCGAGATCCCTACGGATCCTTTGCTCGCAATGACGATGGACGGAATGGACCGCTTCTTATATGCGCACTTGATAGCGCAGTGAGTGCACATAGTTATCCGGTAGATTACTCCTGGTCCTGTTAATAGCGTTGCTCGTACACTGTGTATAAAAACATTCTAAAAGCAGTCGTGACGGTAAAGTTTTATTGTGTCCAGAATTGTGGCGTTTTTCCAGTCAGTGCTGTGATTCATAAATTGAGCATGCTCTGCTAGGAGGTTGGATGACGTACGACATTTCTTCACGTAGTTGTTATGGTCTCTTAATCTTCTTTTAAAACCGCCTGACTCGCCAATGCATGAAGAATAGCATTTTCTGCAGGGGATCTTGCACACAACTTCGGGGTAACGTGGGCGCTCCAGACGATCTTTTACGCTACAGAGCTGCTGTTTCAGCCTGCTGGACGGCACGTGCGCAAATCGCCTGTCGCATTTCGCAAATATTCGTGCCAGAGCTTCACTTGTCCCCCGGGCGTAAGGCACGCTCGCGCGCTTCTGTTGGCTGATGAGTCGGGGATCGGCAGGTTGCAGAGAGCGGCGTTGTTAGTTTTGCAGCAGTTGTCGTGGATAACCATTCTCCACGAGGTCGACGCGGACTTTTTTTCTGCTCGGAACAGACCGGAACAAAGAGCGCGGACCGGGACTGGAGCAATGACGAGCTGCACGGGTGCATAGAGCGCACGCAACGGAACGTTTGTGGCCCATGGGGTGGTTCTTGTAAACCAGAGCAACGGCTCGAAGCCAAACAGAAGGGGACAAAACACAGCGCTTCTGTTGCTATCTCGCAAAAAGAGCACGGATACCTAATGTCATAGACCACGTGCTTCGGTAAAGCTTTCGCACAATCACAATTATTAGGCTGTGAAACAATTATTTTTCTTATTTTTTCTTATTTTTTCTTGATTTCTCTGTTTTCCGTTATTCTGCGATACCAGCTGTATTTGACCACTGCATGGTGCCCTGAATAAAATCATTCTGTTGTTAGCACTGTGTTTTGTCCCTTTCTGTTTGGCTTCGAGCCGTTGCGCTGGTTTACAAGAACCATGTCTTGAATTTGAATTTGAATTTGAACATTTATTTATTCCACACAGAAAGTAAAAAAGGAGGGTGGAGAAAAAGCTGTTTTAACACAGCTTGACAGCGCTCCATCCCCCCAAAGGCAAAGGCAACAGTAACAGCTTGCATATATCCCGTTACAAGATTACAGAAAAAAAAAGATTAAATACTGCATACAAGACTACAGGTTTCAAAGCCTAGACGTTTACAAAAACACCAGGCAAAGGACAATCATTTTTTTTCCTGGGAAAAAAAGAAATATAAAAAATGAGATTCGGACAAATATACGTGGAAGAGAGACATACATACCCAGCGCATGTCTAATGCGAAAACACTAATAATTTCAACGAAATGAAAAAATTACGCACATTGATTATTTCATTGACATCACAAATGTTCACTATGACATGATAATATCAGTGAAATGCGGTTGTTTTTAAGCCTTTCCACATCCACGCCTTCCGAGTGGAAGCGGTTAAGAATGCTTGGCAGCGTGTGCGCAATTATTTGTTGGCCATAGTATGTACGCGAAAAATGTCTGACCAACTCGCCCACCAGTTCATGTTGTACAGCCATGGGGTGGGAACATTGAAAATCCAAGTACTTCCCGGTGTGTGTGTGGGTTTCCTGAAAACGGTAGTGGCAATACCATCGGGAGTGCGGAGAACACGGACATAAAGGAAAGCAATCCTTTCGGAGACTTCTGCAATTGTGAGTTGAACTGTTGGTCGAGAAGGATTTAGATGATGCAGAAATGGTTTGGCGCTCTTGCGGTGAATTACAGACAAACAATCGTCCCCATACCTCATGATGAAAAAATAGCGCAAAAGGAACACGAGGGACGGAAAGGGAATGACCCACACAAGTCCTAACTCGCAACTGGTTCCCTTTCCATCCCTCGTGTTCCTTTCGAGCTATTTTTCCGCCGTAAACGTTATTCAAATTTCCGAGGTCTGTCCATACCTTGTTAAATTTCCGGCCTATATCGCTTACGCCAACATTATGCAAGCTTACCGAAAAAATGCTTGCCACACGACTGTCGTGGTGGCTTGAGCACCATGGTTTCTACCATCCCACCCAAATTGGCTTTCGTACGTCCATGGGTACAGAAGATGGACTGGCTGCCTTGGCGTCAGCAGTTCTGGCCTCAACTCGCAGCCACAATGTACGTACTGTACTGGCCATGGACGTTGAAAAGGCGTACGATAATATCACTCATGCTGCCATCCTGGAATCGCTTGACATGCTGGATTTCCCCGTTAGAGGGCGCAATTTTGTTAAATCCTTCCTTGAAGGCCGACACTTTGCCATACTCCTCGGTGGTGAGGCCGTCGGATCATTTGTGCCTTTACGCGGCGTTCCCCGGGGATCGGCGTTATCTCCAACATTATTTAATATTGCTTTTATCCCCCTTGCTTTGCGCTTACATGAAGTCTTTGAGATTAAGTTCTTATTGTATGCTGATGATATAACGGTGTGGAGCACTCACAACGACCTGATGACTCAAGCAGCAGGCCTACAATCAGCCATAGATATTACGTCGACTTTTGCTTCTTCAATTGGTCTGCAGCTTTCAGTGAGCAAAACCACGTTCGTGTCAGTCGCCAACCGTTGGGGGCACCGTAAACGGGCTGCAACACCAATTCGTCTCCATCTATCCGGAGTTCCAATTCAATAAAGTTCGACCGCAAAAATCTCGGGCTTGACAATACGCGAGTCAGGAACAGGTACTGCTTGGCTTTCTCTGGCTAAAAAGCAAGCAATTCCGGCGCTGGGTCTGATTAGACGCATTGCTCGTAAAACAGGCGGAGCCCGCTGTCATGTTGCACGAGAGTTGGTGCGGGTGGTTGTGCAACCGCGCCTCGTTTTTCAAGCCCAATTCCAGGATTTGAGGATAGCTCAATGGGATCGTCTAGAAGCTGTTAATCGAGAGGCAATGAGGGTCATCACTTGCTTTCCCCGCATTACCCCGATCGTGGCGCCCCAAGAACACGCGCAGCTAATCAGCTGCGCGTGTTCTTGAGCTGGTGCAGCAACGACGCGATGCTCGCCGCCTAAAGTCAAGACTTACACACACCAGGTGTGCACTCAGGGCATATGCTTCATCGCACTCTATTCTACAGCTACCCCCGCCAGTTCTTCCTCCCTGGCGTTTTGTGCAGCTAAGCCACAACAAGCCAACTGATCTACGTCGGCCATCATCTACCCGCGCGCCATCGTCGTTTCGCGACCGAATTACAGAGCAAGACGCCAGTTTGCCGCATGGCTCCATCGTTATGTACGTTTACGCAAGCATCCGGGCCTGCGAAACAACAACGGCGGTTTACTGTCCTTGCAAGCCTGCTCTGAACAAAATGTCAAGGTTTCGCCTCTCAGAACCTCCTTACTCCTTCTGTGCGGAGATGCTTGCGGTTCAAGAGGCACTTCGCTGAGTGACCACCGTTCCCACGGCCGCATTTTCATTCTCACCGACGCCCTCCACATCACACGCCCACTACGACGAGTCAGTCGCACCCCAGAAATTTGCCAAGACATCCATCGTCTAGCGGCACGCATCCCGCAGCAAATCGGTATTGAGCGTGTCCCGCGTGACCTCCTGACCGCACAAAGCCGCGCAGATACTGCGACCCGCCTTTCGACCCCAACCTCGTCTTTGCCTCCAGTCCTCACTCTAGATGACACCACCCTCCTTTTAACAAGAAAGGAATACCTCCGGCGCCGCACACGTGCTCTAATCTGTAGAAGAACGGAAGATTGGGCGAGTTGGAAATGCTCCATAATATTAAAACAGCGCTAAGCAACAAGGACGAAGAACGAAGGGAACACACACACAGGCGCTGATCTTACAACTAAATTTTATATGAAGTAAGCAGGTAAATTTATACGCACACAAGAACTACGCACATGCGCATGGTCAAACACAGATGTACTCATCTAAAAATACAAATAAAAACACACACCGCATCAAAGGCTCGTGCAGTTATCGCCGATATGCTATCCCCTGTGCAA
This sequence comes from Amblyomma americanum, assembly GCF_052857255.1. Taxonomy (NCBI): domain Eukaryota; kingdom Metazoa; phylum Arthropoda; class Arachnida; order Ixodida; family Ixodidae; genus Amblyomma; species Amblyomma americanum. The sequence continues at coordinate 162,486,185 of NC_135504.1, read as the reverse complement.
CAAGCTTATTTCCTTGGAGGTTGGGGTTACTGAAGGTGTGCTGACGCAACAACTTGTATTTCTTATGATATGGAAGGCCTCTGATATCTCTCTTGTGCGCAGTCATTGTGCGAAAACACACTTCCGTGTCGACAAAATACGGTGTGCATTTACAAGTGAAGCAATGCTTGGCTAGGTTAGTCTCTTTTTTTTCTGAAGGAATTGGCGTACTCCATGAGGCGTACATTAATACATCGGCAAGACTGGCCTATGTACGTAGAACCACATGACAATGGGATCTGGTAGACAATGCCAGTCCTGCACTGGACATATTGATTTACATGGTTGATGTTACACACTTTTCTCTTTCTATGTCCTTCAATTTTTCTTTGTACTGCGGCCCCTACTTTGCATAGTTTATTAGGAGCTGAAAAAGAACATTAACTCCGTACTTAGCCCCCACTTTTTTAAACTGTTGCGACAGGTTGTGAACATATGGCATGACAGTCACTCTCTTTTTGACTAGACTCCACATCTGAGGTGCGCTCAGAGGACTTCACCGCTTTTAATACTTTATCAGCACTTGACACAGTAACCGAGTCCGGGTATCCTGCTTCTCTGCGCTTGCGCACTTGGGCTAGGAGACTGCTGCTCATTTGATGAAGACAAGATTTGTTTACTGCCGTACTTAAACGAATAGTAACAATTCCAGCTTTTACCAGTTTTGAATGGAACAACTAATAGTTCAGTAGGGGCTTCTCGCTTCGGAGGGAATATTGCCAACACACTTGGTCTGGTTCAAAAGTCAGTTTTATGTGCGTGTGTGTGTTCCCTTCGTTCTTCGTCCTTGTTGCTTAGCGCTGATTTAATATTATGGTGCTCTAATCCCTCCGTTGCGGTAACCCTCCCCTGAAATCTAAAGTCTGACGAAAACTCGTCTGGTCGGGTAGAAGATTCATGTATGAAGAAAAAGGAACGCCGACCAAAAGGGTGTTGTTTAAAACGAAGACGTTTCGGCTTCCATACGGAAGCCTTGATCACTCGGCTTCCGTATGGAAGCCGAAACGTCTTCGTTTTAAACAACAACCTTTTGGTCGGCGTTCCTTTTTCTTCATACATGAATCTTCTACCCGACCAGACGAGTTTTCGTCAGACTTTAGATTTCATTACGCTACGACGGTCGTATGGCCAACCTTTCATCACTCAAGTGCAGTGTGATCAAGGCTTCCGCATGGAAGCCGAAACGTCTTCGTTTTAAACAACAACCTTTTGGTCGGCGTTCCTTTTTCTTCATGCATGAATCTTCTACCCGACCAGACGAGTTTTCGTCAGACTTTAGATTTCATTACGCTACGACGGTCGTATGGCCAACCTTTCATCACTCAAGTGCAGTGTGATCAAGGCTTCCGCATGGAAGCCGAAACGTCTTCGTTTTAAACAACAACCTTTTGGTCGGCGTTCCTTTTTCTTCATACATGAATCTTCTACCCGACCAGACGAGTTTTCGTCAGACTTTAGATTTCATTACGCTACGACGGTCGTATGGCCAACCTTTCATCACTCAAGTGCAGTGTGATCAAGGCTTCCGCATGGAAGCCGAAACGTCTTCGTTTTAAACAACAACCTTTTGGTCGGCGTTCCTTTTTCTTCATACATGAATCTTCTACCCGACCAGACGAGTTTTCGTCAGACTTTAGATTTCATTACGCTACGACGGTCGTATGGCCAACCTTTCATCACTCAAGTGCAGTGTGATCAAGGCTTCCGCATGGAAGCCGAAACGTCTTCGTTTTAAACAACAACCTTTTGGTCGGCGTTCCTTTTTCTTCATACATGAATCTTCTACCCGACCAGACGAGTTTTCGTCAGACTTTAGATTTCATTACGCTACGACGGTCGTATGGCCAACCTTTCATCACTCAAGTGCAGTGTGATCAAGGCTTCCGCATGGAAGCCGAAACGTCTTCGTTTTAAACAACAACCTTTTGGTCGGCGTTCCTTTTTCTTCATACATTAACCCTGTGGCCGTACCCGTGCAGAGGAGGTTGGCTTCGGAGGATACGGGTCGGGGTTGCCCAGCTGTGACACGCAAGTGGCCGCATTTCAAAGATTTATAGCCCCGCCTCGGGTGTCCAGTCTGCAAGAACAGAGACTGTGAGGTGGATATCCTCCACCTGTTGTGGGACTGCCTGGCGCTGAAGCCGACGAGAATTCGGCACCTGGCGGCAGTGGGACTCCCACCGGACAATCCGGGTTGCTATGTTGCCTGGACACAGGGTCCATATCATCGTTCACTTCTTGATTTCATCAAATCAGCCAACCTTTTTTCATTTATTTAAGCATCTTACTCATCTCTCACTTCATAGTTTTTATGCCCTGAGGCAATAAACATCGCCTCATAAAAAAAAAAACTCGCGTAAGTTTCGGCTTTGCTTACTTTTAGTCCACATACCGCAAGAAAAGCTTGGGATAAGCATGGAACGATTGCAGCACCGAGCTTTGAACAGATTCGAGCGCCTTCTGTTGGCAGTTTCGCTGCGAAGCAGGCGCCCTGCGTTGTTAATTAATCTGCCTAGAACGGATGGCATCGAGGAAAAGTAAATCCAAGAAGACAGAGCTGGGCGAGACCGTACGACATATCGGGCCAGCACGATGTTAGGAATGGTTCGCTTTTAGTTTGGTTTTATGGAGGTTTAACGTCCGAAAGCGAACCAGGCTATCACGGACGCCTAGTGAAGGACTCCGGAAGATTTAGACCACCAGTGGTTCTTTAAAGTACACTGACATCGCCCAGTACACGGGCTTCTGGTTTCTCGCCTCCACCGAAATGCGACTTCGGCGACCGGTATCGAGCCCATGTCTTTCGGGGAATGGGTTGCAACTCAGTGCATGGCTTGAGGAGGATGCATGTGTGGAAGACGGGATCGTCACCTCGGAAACGAGGGCGTGGCAGTTGCCACCATGCTGGGCTTATTCTCTTTATATTTATCTAATTAGATAAATTGAGCTATCGGTGTAATAAATCAGTCTCTAAATTCGCTATTATCTTCTAATGCCATTTTTTTCCTCCACTTGTAACCTTGCATCACCTTTCTCCCTATATTTCAGTCGTCTTTTGCTAACTTCTGCCTGAGATTCATTCACATTAGCATATTGTTACCCCTAAACCCTAGAGCCTCAGGGAGAGTGACTTTGTCTGCAATATCCGGGTGGATAGCGGAACCTTATAGTTTAAGACGTTAGTTGCTTCTACAGATTTACCACACACTCCACACGTACCATCATCATAGTTAAATTAATTTTTTCCTGCTTTGGTGGCCCCACTTTGTGTCGTAAAAGTGGAACGCTTCGCTCACGACCACCCCCTGAGCGCGCTATACCTTTTTTTCGACACTGTAGGCTTACTTACAGGGCGAAAAGAATCATTTTCTTGTCGGCATCACAGCGGTACTCTTCGCATGGATCGCTGCTTCGGACGATCGCGCCGTGGTCCATTTTCTTCCCTTCGTGCAGACATTTTCCTGCCAGTGGTAGACAGCACAAAAAGATAAATGACATTTCATTTCATTTATTTACCCTAGAGACCCTTTCGGGCGTTACATAATTATCCAAACAGCTTAACTGCGCAAAAACCCAATCTGCACAGCTTTGTTCCTTTCTTCTTTCAGTCCCTCCTTTACCCCTTCCCTTACGGCGCGGTTCAGGTGTCCGCCATGATGTGAGACAGATACTGCACCGTTTCCTTTCTTAAAAAACCGGAACAGCTGCTCAAGTATGTGTGAAAAAAAGTCGCATAAATGGAGCTTATTCCCCCTCCATAAAAACATAGCAAGGAACAATGGACGGAGAGAGTACATGGAAGACACACAGGCACTATTCAACCGTTGAAACTGTTTTGGGCATTGAGTGTTGAAGGAAGTTTCACAAGAAAAATGATTTGTTTCTGAGCGAGTCGCTGGTTCGTGATGCAAGGGTCCAAAGCCGGCAAATAAACGACACGCAGTGCACAGCCTTGCGTTTTCTTTAATGCGTAGTGTTTATTTGTCGGCTGTATATTCCCCTTTCACTATGCACAAGAACAGGAGAGGAAAGCACATCAGTTATTCCTTGCCCGTATGACATGTTGCAAGGGTTGAAAAACAACAGGTCCTGAGTGCGCAGCAAAAGTGGCTTTCTCTAGAAGAAACGTGTTGGGCAACATCTGAGGGTGTGTGCATGCCAAGAGATTCTTCGAATGTGCAAAAGAAGTGCGGTGTAGTCATGCTGCGAACGAGTTGGCCTACAACCTCGAGCATGAAGGGCTGCTCATGCAGTTCACGCAGCTTACGTTATGGAAGGTAAAGCCCGCCGAGAAATGAACTGATGCGTCATTTGGCACGTTCGTCCACAAGCGCGGCCACATGACTGGTCCTTTTGCAGCTTTTGCCTAGCGTACAACGCGCGAAGGTGGCATCGCGGGGTATGAGAGCGCAAGTGGCTCTTTGTCGTATGCGGTTCCTAGCCTTAAGTGCCGTAACCCCATAGCTTAGTCCCCTTAAGCGAGCCGAAAACACGCTCAAAAGCAGAAATTTAAAACAGAAACTCGAAGAGAAACTCGTGGGCATCGTTCACAATCCTCCAATATTAAATAAAGGCCCCCAATCGTTATGATAAACATCAAAAAGTATAATTAAAAACGTAAAATGCAAATAAGACTTTCATATTATTAATCCAGATAAAACTTTACCCATCCTTGACTTAGCAAGAAACAACAGCGCTGGCAAGGAAATGAGTTGTAAGATGACGACCCACTGGAGAGGACCGCTTTGCTGACTCAGCTTTACCTCCTGGCCGGCGGGTCATTCGATTTTGCTACCTTGGCTTTTGTTATTACGACAGTGGGAGCTCTCTTTTATCACTTAATTCATCGTATTCTACCATATAAATAATGCATATCGTGAAGAGGAAACATGTTTTTACATGTTACCCCAACATACTGTCACCAACTAACGGTTGACGTACACAGGGCAAGTTTATTTTGACGCGCAAGACCCTGCTGGGACGCCCAATGCAGCAGGTAGGTCCATAAAGGACGGTGACAAGCCATCTGGGCATGCCAGTTTTGTGAGGCAAACAACAAAAACAATTTCCAGGAAATACAGTAGCCGCGTACGGTGCAACTAGAGTAGCTAGTAGTGCGGCATTATGCCGAAATTACTGGTTTAAGCTGATTGTTGACGCCAAAGTTTGGTCATACTTTTCTTACCGCTGTGGTAACAATGGCAGGGCGACGCTCTTTTAAGGACTTGTGATGCGTCATGCATGTGGGAAAAGAAAGCGCCGTACGCTCTACTTAAAGTCGCTTGGAACAATGGAGGGATGTTTGATGCCTTCACTGGTCAGCCTCATGTAATAACCTATGAAATAATAACAGAAATACTAGTGACGTATTTCCATCGCCTTGACTAGAATTGAAGCCGAAATTTTTTAGATGAATTTGTTATTGCATACTATTTTTGACTCAGGCAGTCAGTAATAGCTTCTGCTCTAGTTTAAATATTCAAAATACAGTTTGAAAATGAGAAGAGCATGGGAATTTCAATGGTAAATAACGCGGATTCAATGGGCAGCATTTTTTCGCCTTTCGGGTCGCGCATTCAAACTGTTCCGGAGTACGCCCTCATTGCGTTTGAAATCGAAGCCCTTGGAGATGGCTACTGGAAACTGCATGCTGGGAACACGAGTCTCCGCGTTTGTCGAAAAACAAGTTGAGCTTCAATGCTCCGGCGCTGACAGAGCCGAGGCGCCACACGTGAGAGGGTATTTTTGTATCTTAACTCCGGTCGGTGGAAATGGCACGTGAGTAGTTGTAATTTTGCCTTGGTTTTCCAATGTTTCATTTCTTCAGGGAACGCTGGAAAAGCAGTGATTAGTAAGAAGTGAGAAAATGGGGCGAAGTGGGGCGAAATGGACGGAATGCGCGAGCCCGAAAGACAGCTAGGGCATTTGCGTCACGGAGAGCGAACGAGACTGTCCGAGCCGGTCTTGACTCAGAGGCTGGAGGAGATCCGGCTTTGTGCAGATTCGAGCCTGTTTGAAAGCGTGCGAGGCAGATACCTGGCTGGTGGTGGATTGTCGCCTGATTCCGCAGTGTTAAGCTTGTAGTTTGTGTTTGACTCTTGAATTGTCGGAGGCTGATGTGGATTCCGCTCGGTGTGGACTCTGGCCTGATTCAGAGTTTGAATTTGTATCCTCTACGGGGGCGCACCTGCCGACCACTTTGTAACGTAACCGTAAATAAACGAGTACTGTTGAAACTAATGTTGTCCTCTCCACTCATTGCAAATAATGTGTCGCCATGTAAGCAAGCAAGACGGAACACCATCAGTGTTCAGAGGTGTGGACTCTTGCCTGATTCAGAGTTTGAATTTGTATCTTCTACTTAGGCGCAAATGCCGACCACTTTGTAACATAAGCGTAAATAAACGGGTACTGTTGAAACAAATGTCCTCTCCACTCATTGCAATTAATGTTTCGCCTTATAAGCAAGCAAGACGGAACACCATCAGTGTTCAGAGGCGTGGACTCTTGCATGATTCAGAGTTTGAATTTGCATCTTCTACTGGGGCGCTCATGCCTAACACTTTGTAACATATCCGTAAATAAACGGGTACTCTTGAAACAAATGTTGTCCTCTCCACTCATTGCAATTAATGTTTCGCCATATAAGCAAGCAAGACGAAACACCATCAGTGTTCAGAGGTGTGGACTCTTGCTTGATACAGAGTTTGAATTTGTATCTTCTACTGGGGCGCACCTGCCTACCACATTGTAACATAACCGTAAATAAACGGGTATTCTTGAAACAATTGTTCTCGTCTCCACTCATTGCAATTAATGTGTCGCCATGTAAGCAAGCAAGACGGAACACCATCAGTGTCCAGAGGTGTGGACTCTGGCGTGATTCAGAGTTTGAATTTGTATCTTCTACTGGGGCGCACCTGCCTACCACTTTGTAACATAACCGTAAATAAACGGGTACTGTTGAAACATATGTCCTCTCCACTCATTGCAATTAATGTTTCGCCATATAAGCAAGCAAGACGGAACACCATCAGTGTTCAGAGGTGTGGACTCTTGCATGATTCAGAGTGTGAATTTGTATCTTCTACTGGGGCGCAAATGCCGACCACTTTGTAACATAGCCGTAAATAAACGGGTACTGTTGAAACAAATGTTGTTCTCTCCACTCATTGCAATTAATGTGTCGCCATGTAACCAAGCAAGACGGACCAAGCAACCGGGTTGTCGGCGCCGCCCAAGAGAGGGTGCTACAGGGCCCCCGCCTAGACTGGAAGTCGAAACGGACGGAGGGCCGGCGATGGCACTCGAGCACTCGGTCAGGCGGCGCTGGGAGTCGTTCCAGGGCGGTCTCCATGTAAGCCGGTTTAAGGCGGTCTAGACTGACGGTCTCTTCGCGGCCGTTTTGGAGGATGGTGGCGGTTTTCGGGGTGCGGCGGAGAACGCGGAAAGGTCCGTCGTAAGCCGATGTGAGTGGAGCTCGGACAGCGTCGCGGCGCGCAAAAACGTGGGTCGAAGTGGCCAGGTCGGGGTGTACGAAAATGGTATGGTGGCGGGACGGACGTGGGGGAGTAGGCCGGAGGTCTTTAACGCAGTCCAGCAGGCGTTGGAGGAATTCTTGGGACTGGGCTGGAAGCTGCTGGGATGTAAAGAAGTCGCCTGGAAGACGCAAAGCACTTCCATACGCGAGCTCTGCAGCTGAGCACTGTAAGTCTTCTCGAATGACGGCCCTTAGACCAAGGAGCACAAGGGGCAAGGAGTCGACCCAGGAGGCGCAATTGAGGCGGGCAGCGAGGGCGGCCTTCAATTGGCGGTGAAGGCGTTCCACCATGCCGTTAGCACACAGGTGATATGCAGTGGTACGGCAGTGCCTGGCGTCGAGAATATTATTAAGGGAAGCAAACAGGGAGGACTCAAACTGGCGTCCACGGTCGGTTGTCACAGTGCCAGGACACCCAAATCGAGATACCCACGCAGAAATGAAGGCGCGCGAAACAGTCTCTGCGGTGATGTCAGGAATGGGGACTGCCTCCGGCCAGCGAGTGAAGCGGTCGACTATGGTCAAGATATAGCGGTAGCCTCGAGAGATGGGTAGAGGGCCCACGATGTCGAGATGAACATGGTCGAAACGATGGCCAGGGGGTAGAAAGGCTTGAAAGGGGTATTGGTATGTCGACCGATCTTGGTCGACTGACAGGGTAGGCACCGGCGCGTCCAAGCACGCACATCTTTATTTATTTTATTTATTTATATCCGGGCCAAACATAGCGCTGGGTGAGAAGGCGGTGAGTAGCTCGAATGCCTGGATGGTATATGTCATGGAGAGAATGGAAGATAGGACGGCGTAGTGAAGCCGGAACAAAAGGGCGAGGAAAGTCCGTTGAAACATCGCACCACAAGGGCTCAGGCGAGCAAGGATGGGGCACAAGCCGTAATCGGAGAGAACGAGAGTTCGCTCGAAAAGCGGCGAGCTCATCGTCATTCTGCTGGGAAGAAGAGAATGCGGCCCAGTCAACGATGGAAGATGGAGCGTCTACCGCGACTATACGAGAGAGGGCGTCAGCGGCGGTGTTGGCTGCACCTTTCACATGCCGGATGTCGGTAGTAAACTCCGAGATATAAGCGAGCTGACGGAGTTCACGTGACACGTACTTCGATGAGTTGGTTTGGAACACATATGCCAGCGGTTTATGATCGGTTAGCACGTGAAACTTGCATCCTTCTACAAAATGCCGAAAGTACTGAATAGCGGAGTAGATGGCTAGGAGCTCTCGACCGAAGACGCTGTAGCGGGTCTCAGCAGGAAGTATCTTCCGAGAGTAAAAAGACAATGGTCTCCACTCGGAGTTAATGTACTGCTGTAAGACGGCTCCGATGGCCACGCTGGAGGCATCCACCATCAATCTCGTAGGGGCGTCTTTGCGCGGATGGACTAGAAGCACGGCGTTAGCGACTGCTTGCTTCGCGGCAGTAAAGGCGGCCTGGGCTTCTGATGACCAAGGGATTGCGGAGGACGGGCCAGCGGTTGACCGGAGGAGGTCGGTGAGCGGGCGAAGTAGTTCTGCACAGTGAGGGATAAAGCGGCGGGAGAAATTCACCAGCCCCAGGAATTGTCGCAGGAGGCGCAGGGTTGTGGGCAGGGGAAAATCCTCGATGGTCTGGACGTGGGACGCGAGAGGGCGGATACCCACTGAGGATATGTGATGACCCAAAAACTCGAGCCCAGAAGCACCGAAAACACACTTGGAGGCATTCACAACCAGGCCGTAGTGCTGTAGACGCTTGAACAAAGCACGTAGGTCTTGCTCATGATCATGAGGTGTAAGGCTGGCGATGAGGACATCGTCAAGGTACACGAATACACTCGGTAGGCCCCGCGCGACCTCAGCCATGAACCGCTGGAAGGTTTGAGCCGAATTGCGTAGTCCAAAAGGCATCTGGACGTACTCAAACAAACCAAAGGGCGTCGTGATGGCGGTCTTAGGTATGTCGGCGGGTTCAATGGGAATTTGGTGATACGCCTTAACCAGGTCAACTTTGCTAAAAATGGCGCAGCCGGCGAGGCGCAATGTAAAGTCCTGGATGTGGGGTAGCGGATAGCCGTCGTGGACAGTGTTGGCATTCAACGCCCGATAGTCGCCGCAGGAACGCCAGTCACCGGGATCACGCTTGGGCACTAGATGCAGCGGAGACGCCCACGCGCTGGACGACGGGCGTATAATGCCGAGCTCCAGCATGTGGTCAAACTCACGTTTGGCGATAGCTAGACGGTCTTCAAACAAGCGGCGCGGTCGAGCAGCTGCGGGTGGACCCCGGGTGACGATGTGGTGTGTCACAGTATGTTTAGGCGCCTGAGTGAGGTTGCATGGCTTAGTGAGCTCCGGGAAATCCGCCAACACTTTTTCGAACTGAGAGGAAGGTATCAGCGTGCGAATGCCTATGGGAGCAAGGTCGGACGAGACTCCCGAGATGGAGAGATGAGTCAGACCGTCGGTAAGGCGACGATGCCTCACGCTGACGTCTAAAACGAAGTAGGAGAAGGGTCAGGGTTCGGGCTAGTGGGTAATCAGCATGAAGATTCATAGCGCACAGAATACACAGGACACAACACAAGCGCTTACTTCCACTGAATGGTCTTTATTTGGCGCTGACAGCCTTATAAAGGTCAGGTATTGCGCACGTACAAACCACTAACAATGATTATCTTGTCAAGGTCATGATGTGTCAAGGAAAGAAGAAAACCAAAACAATAAAACATTAAAAAGTAAAAAAATAAAAACAACAAAACCTACTAAACAGTGCACAAGTTTCACACTTTCGCCCTCGGCCTTGCACCTAAGAAAGCTAAGTCTTTCATTGATAAAAACACCGAAAAATCACTGATACAATTTCCCAGTCATTCTTTTTCCATCTCTGCCGCATCAATTATTTCCCTCGTTTTTTGATTGCTATTTTTTCCTAATACTGAACACTCCTTGAAGTTAGGCGTGCACTTGTGACTACGGCAGTGACGAGCCAGATTACCCGGTCCCTTATCTCTAACACTTCTGTGGTGCTCGCTGAGTCGCTTGTTCAGGCACCGGCCTGTCTGCCCGATATACAACTTGCCACATGAAAGTGGCAACCTGTATATAACGTTATCGGCACAAGTTACAAATGGGTTCTGATGCCTTACAGAGCAGGCCTTCTTATCCTGCTTGTCTGGACATGTGTTCTTACACATGCGGGACAGTTTTTCTGGGGCTGACATGCAAATTTTTACACCAATTTTCTCTCCAATCTTTTTGAGGCCGTGGGAAATCCTGTGAATATAAGGTATTACTTCAATTTTGCGGGTACCTTCTTTATCTGTTAACGTTGTGTTTTTCTTTTGTCTGCGCATGCTTTCTGCTACTCCTACTACAAGGTACCTCGGGTAACCCGCTTCCTGAAGGCGATGAACCTGATTATTGAAACTTGTTGTCATTAGGCAGGTGCACGACTTATTGACTGCATTGGACAGGCATGTTTTTACTACTCCTCTCTTGATTAACTTCGTATGTGCGGAGGTAAACGGTAAGAGAGCCTTATTCCATCTAGGCTCATACATCCAGCAAACCCGACTCACAGAAACTAATTTTAAATCAAGGAAACGGATCATTCCTTCAACACGAAGCTCGTGAGTAATGGACAGTGGCTCAAGACACTTCGCGAAGGTAGATATAGTGCTTTCTGCTACCTGGAGAAGGCTTCCATTGCTCTTCTGAAGAACAACCAAGTAATCATCTACAAACCGGAACGTTTTTATCACCACTTTACTGTCTAGATTACTCTGTATCCTCCTATCTGCGCTCGCAAGAAACAAGTCACTAAGGGCAGGCGCCATGCACGAACCTATACACACTCCCTTTTTTCGCAGATATACTTCCTCATTCCACTTAACAAAGGTTGACGAGAGGTACAGGGACACTACATTCAAAAAACCATCAACTGAAATACCAGCTTCATTTTGAAACGATACGGCGCCATATTTATGAATGCAGTCTTCAATGCATTCTAAAAGCTGCTGATGAGGCAAAGAGTAGTAAAGGTCCTTTATATCTATTGAAAGCAATCCTACATCTGCACCCTGAAGCCCTCTCAGGTTGTCAACAACTTGTTCTGAGCTTCTGATCATAAATGGGCCGTCAGGTTTCAACAGCTTCAGCTTAGTCTGCAAAGACAGGCCTACTTCCTTCTGCCAAGAAACACGTTCGGAGACGATGACCCCAAAAGGCGCCTCTGGCTTGTGGGTCTTGACTGAGAAAAACACCTCAAGTGCATATTTTCCTGAATTCGTGATTGCGAGCAAAAGCCTGGACAGATCTAGCTGCTTACACAATTTCTTCGCTTGTGCTTTTGCCTTTTGCACTAAGAAAGGTTGGTGCCGATGAAACACTGAATTAACAGCATCATGTGCTTTCTTACGATACAAATCTATCGGAACCACTGCAAAGCCTCCCTCCTTATCTGACTGTAGTATACACAAGCCATTGTCCTTCAAGTACCTAACTGTCTTCCTCACCGGAACACACGTGCTGGACGGCTTCCAATTGTCTAGAAGATGCAGGCCTTCTACGTTGCACCATTCCTTCTCTGCGGACGGGGCACGACTCGAGACTTGTTTGACGAAGGATAAGAGTTCAGGCGCTGATTTCTTCGGTGGCACCGCATACTTCGGTCCCAACTGAACAGTCCGCTGCACAAAGTCCGGAAGCCTGACGTTGCCGAAAACGTGGACCCTTGAACCTTGACCAGGTTTCCTATCCCTCTTCAATAAGCGAAGCCTCCACAAGCTGGATTGCCATAGGTTATCTGCGGTGCTGTCTATCAGGCTGCAGTATTCATTCAATTTTCGTCGCTTGGCCGCCGGCGGTGATCGTTGATGGAAAACCTGAGCATGCAGGGCATCCTTGTAAAGACGGCCTTGTCTTTGCCACTCGGAACGAAGAACCTTGCAGACCCGGTTCGCATGATTGATGGAAGGTGGAAGAGCCCCAAACAGTACCTGAACATCCTCAGGTATTACTTTGATGCCGATGCAGTAGGCGAACGTGCGAACTCGGCAAACACTGATGGCAATGAACGTCACAAGCAATGCAGGTTGAAACATATAAGGGGGAACAGGGGGACAGGTGCCCGTTGAACTAGAAATATAACTTAGAAGGGTCAGGGTTCGGGGTATTAATGTCAGGGTCAGGGTTTTAATCTTTTTAATTTTTTTGGTTTCTTCTTTCCTTGACACATCATGACCTTGACAAGATAATCATTGTTAGTTGTTTGTACGTGCGCAATACCTGACCTTTATAAGGCTGTCAGCGCCAAATAAAGACCATTCTGTGGAAGTAAGCGCTTGTGTTGTGTTAACACGTTTTGGCGAACTAGTTGGTTAGGCATCTTGAACAAACAGCGCGAACAAAGACGAGCACAAAAGACAAGAAAGCGAACGACACGGCGCTGACTAACAACTGAGGGTTTATTGCTGATCACACAAGTATAAATACATGGATGTCGGCAATGAGGGAAAGGTTTTCAAAGTGCAAAAAAGCAAAAACAAAACGTAAATGTGACAACAGCAACATAAACACGCTAGAAATCAGCAGAGATTATCAACCCCCAGGAGTGACAGCTCTTTTTGCAGAAGTGTTAGCGAAGGGGTACTTATACATGCATTTCCCTGCTTGAATATGTTGTATGCCTCGATAATTTCCCTCGCAGTTTTTTCCCGATTTTTGGCAATGACCTTGGTTTCATGATATAGCGGTACGCACTGTTTTTTCTCTTTCTTTGCCCATTCACAATCCCGGCAATGAATGCCGAGATGACCTGAAACTACTTTTGACACTTTATAGCTGTGTTCGCTCAGCCTTTTATTTATGCAACGTCCCGTCTGTCCAACGTACTGCCCTCCACAAGGCAGAGGGATGTTATAAACAACCCCCTTATCACAAGGAACGAAGCGTGACTGGTGCTTAGTTGTGCACTTCGCCACTTTTCCTTTGAACTCATTAACAGATCGGCACAAACCGGCCAGACGATCAGGCGCGGAAAACACAACATCAACACCTGCTTTTTTCCCCACTTTTTTCAGGGAGTGTGAAATTCCATGTAGATATGGAATCACAGCGACACGTTTGCGGTTGTTGTCCGATCCCTGGCCGTCTCGTGTAGCTGGTTCTGACTTGCTCTTCTTTAGGGCCGACTCAGCTACTGACGTGATAAGTTCTAGTGGGTACCCTGCCGAAAGCAATCTTTTTACCTGGTGTGATACGCTGGAATGCATTCTGTGGTGGCAGGATTTTGTTAATGAGCTGTTCAAACAGGATCCTATGATACCCCTCTTAATGAGCTTGGAATGGCAAGAACCATAGGGAAGAAGGGGCTTGTTACCTCGGGGTTCGAAAGCCCAGCAAACGTGGCTAGGAGTGAAGTACAGGCCAAGGTCTAGAAACTTGATGTGGTTGTGAACAGGGGTTTCATAAGTGATCTCAAGGGGGGAGAGAGTGTCAGAAAAAATGGACAGACTACGAGACACCTCCGTTTCAAACTCCAGTCCAGAGCACTTGACAATAACAAGGTAGTCGTCGACAAATCTAAATGTTTTTACGACCTTGGTTTTCCCAAGGCGTCCGTTGAGAGCACGGTCGCATCTGGCGAGATAAATGTCACTGAGTATGGGAGCGATACAGGAGCCTATGCATATGCCGTTTTTTTGAATGAAGATGGAAGAGTTCCACTCAGTGAAAGTTGATTGCAGGTACAAGGAAAGTAGATGCAGAAATCTTGCTACGGAGATACCGGACGCGTTTTGAAAGGCAACCACGCCATGTCGGTCAATGCATTCACTGACACTAGTTAGCAGTTCGTCATGGGGAATCGAATAGTACAAGTCTTTCACGTCAATAGAAAAAGCTAAAAGTTCATCAGCATTGTGCGTCGTCAGGAAATCAGTTACTTGGTTCGAATTTTTTACCTGGAAAGGATCGTCAACAGAGATTACGGCGAGTTGCCGCTTAATGAATTCAGCGAGGCACTTCTGCCAAGTACCCCTCTCTGAGACTATCACACGAAGCGGGCATTCAGGCTTGTGCGTTTTGGCGGAAAAGAACATATTAAGACTTGGTTTATCGCTATTCGCAATGTCCTGAGCAAGCTTAGTGAGGTTGTAATCGTTGCAAAGTTTTTTTGCACGGCCCCTTGCCTTCTGTAAAGATGCCGTACTGCATTCCCTGAACACGGCACACACAGCTTCGCCTGCTTTTGACAGGAAACGATCGTTGGGCAATACAACAAACCCCCCTTCCTTATCCGACTGTAACAGAGTTAGAGACTTGTCCCTCAGAAAATCAACAGTCTCTCTTACGGGCAAGCGCCTGGGATCCTTCCTTGGTCTTGACAGGACGTCCACGCCATCCAGAGTGCACCTGTCCCGATCAGCTGGGCTGGCTCTGGAGGAAACCGCTCGGACCATGGAAAGCAGCTCAGGGATGTTCTTCCGTGGTTCTACGGCGAACTGGATGGCGTGGACGTCCTGTCAAGACCAAGGAAGGATCCCAGGCGCTTGCCCGTAAGAGAGACTGTTGATTTTCTGAGGGACAAGTCTCTAACTCTGTTACAGTCGGATAAGGAAGGGGGGTTTGTTGTATTGCCCAACGATCGTTTCCTGTCAAAAGCAGGCGAAGCTGTGTGTGCCGTGTTCAGGGAATGCAGTACGGCATCTTTACAGAAGGCAAGGGGCCGTGCAAAAAAACTTTGCAACGATTACAACCTCACTAAGCTTGCTCAGGACATTGCGAATAGCGATAAACCAAGTCTTAATATGTTCTTTTCCGCCAAAACGCACAAGCCTGAATGCCCGCTTCGTGTGATAGTCTCAGAGAGGGGTACTTGGCAGAAGTGCCTCGCTGAATTCATTAAGCGGCAACTCGCCGTAATCTCTGTTGACGATCCTTTCCAGGTAAAAAATTCGAACCAAGTAACTGATTTCCTGACGACGCACAATGCTGATGAACTTTTAGCTTTTTCTATTGACGTGAAAGACTTGTACTATTCGATTCCCCATGACGAACTGCTAACTAGTGTCAGTGAATGCATTGACCGACATGGCGTGGTTGCCTTTCAAAACGCGTCCGGTATCTCCGTAGCAAGATTTCTGCATCTACTTTCCTTGTACCTGCAATCAACTTTCACTGAGTGGAACTCTTCCATCTTCATTCAAAAAAACGGCATATGCATAGGCTCCTGTATCGCTCCCATACTCAGTGACATTTATCTCGCCAGATGCGACCGTGCTCTCAACGGACGCCTTGGGAAAACCAAGGTCGTAAAAACATTTAGATTTGTCGACGACTACCTTGTTATTGTCAAGTGCTCTGGACTGGAGTTTGAAACGGAGGTGTCTCGTAGTCTGTCCATTTTTTCTGACACTCTCTCCCCCCTTGAGATCACTTATGAAACCCCTGTTCACAACCACATCAAGTTTCTAGACCTTGGCCTGTACTTCACTCCTAGCCACGTTTGCTGGGCTTTCGAACCCCGAGGTAACAAGCCCCTTCTTCCCTATGGTTCTTGCCATTCCAAGCTCATTAAGAGGGGTATCATAGGATCCTGTTTGAACAGCTCATTAACAAAATCCTGCCACCACAGAATGCATTCCAGCGTATCACACCAGGTAAAAAGATTGCTTTCGGCAGGGTACCCACTAGAACTTATCACGTCAGTAGCTGAGTCGGCCCTAAAGAAGAGCAAGTCAGAACCAGCTACACGAGACGGCCAGGGATCGGACAACAACCGCAAACGTGTCGCTGTGATTCCATATCTACATGGAATTTCACACTCCCTGAAAAAAGTGGGGAAAAAAGCAGGTGTTGATGTTGTGTTTTCCGCGCCTGATCGTCTGGCCGGTTTGTGCCGATCTGTTAATGAGTTCAAAGGAAAAGTGGCGAAGTGCACAACTAAGCACCAGTCACGCTTCGTTCCTTGTGATAAGGGGGTTGTTTATAACATCCCTCTGCCTTGTGGAGGGCAGTACGTTGGACAGACGGGACGTTGCATAAATAAAAGGCTGAGCGAACACAGCTATAAAGTGTCAAAAGTAGTTTCAGGTCATCTCGGCATTCATTGCCGGGATTGTGAATGGGCAAAGAAAGAGAAAAAACAGTGCGTACCGCTATATCATGAAACCAAGGTCATTGCCAAAAATCGGGAAAAAACTGCGAGGGAAATTATCGAGGCATACAACATATTCAAGCAGGGAAATGCATGTATAAGTACCCCTTCGCTAACACTTCTGCAAAAAGAGCTGTCACTCCTGGGGGTTGATAATCTCTGCTGATTTCTAGCGTGTTTATGTTGCTGTTGTCACATTTACGTTTTGTTTTTGCTTTTTTGCACTTTGAAAACCTTTCCCTCATTGCCGACATCCATGTATTTATACTTGTGTGATCAGCAATAAACCCTCAGTTGTTAGTCAGCGCCGTGTCGTTCGCTTTCTTGTCTTTTGTGCTCGTCTTTGTTCGCGCTGTTTGTTCAAGAGCTTGTGTTGTGTCCTGTGTATTCTGTGCGCTATGAATCCTCATGAAGTAGGAGAAGAAGTCTGAGCCGATGATCGGGCGAACCACGTCTGCGATGACGAAGACCCATCGAAAAGTGCGGCGTAGGCCGAAGTCGAGGGTGAGAGATCGTAGCCCATACGTGGGTATAGACGACGCGTTGGCAGCACGGAGCGACAGTCCTGATGGCTTCGAACGATCTGCCTTAGTCGGTGGAACCACGCTGATTTCCGCGCCCGTGTCGATAAGAAACCGGGTGCCGGAGAACTTGTCAGTGACCATGAACAGGCGGCTTGAATGACTGGGGGAACCAGACGCCGCCGTTAGTGATCCCGGCGGGCGTTTCCCGGCCACGAACAGGGCTGTGTACACTTCGTGGCCCGGTGGCGAAAACGCCTGTGGTACCAGCAGAGAGATGTAGGGCTGGGACTCCGAGCTTGACGTGAGCGCAAAAGAGCGTGAAGATCAAGACGAGACGGACGGGTCTCCAGAGGTCGGCTCCGGAGTGCGGCGACTGAGGAGGCGAACTCCTCGAGACGGGCCTCAAGGCGCGAAATCGCTGGGTCTCTTGGCGGCAAAACAGCAGTGACGGACGGGGAGGTGGTCTCATGAACGTTATCTGCGAGCTCAGCCAGGCGGTCGAGGGTGACGTCACCGGCCGCCGCAAGGACGAGACGGATGGGCTGGGGAAGGCGTTGGAGGAAAAGCTCTCGAAGCAACGCTGAATGGCTGGGGATGTCGTGCTCCCCGAGAAGTTGTTGCATGCCGCGCAGAAGCTGGGAGGGGCGCTGGTCGCCAAGGTCTTCCCCGGTAAGGAGCTGCTGGAGGCGGGTGGGGTCCGACGGCATAAATCTCTCCAGCACCTTCGTTTTCAGGTGCTGATATGGTGTAGCACCCATGGGGGCGGAGAGAACGTCGGAGAGCTCACCAGCAACGACAGGAGGCAGGAGGCAGGGTTGAGGCAACATGGTAGTAGCGCGTCGTCTCCGACGTGATGCGGGCTGGACAAAATTGCGCCTCAATCTGGTGGAACCAAACTTGCGGGTTCTGGGGCCAGAAAGGTGGAAGGCGAACCTGCAGCGACGAGGCGTCCTGCGGACGTGAATCCTGCTGCGTGGATGTTGCGAGATCGGGCAATGCTCGTCCTTGGTCACCAATGTAGGCTTAACGCCTCAGGCGCGAAGGAAACGAGACCACTCCTACGAGCCGACACCAGAACAGAACTGCCAGCCGTGGCTGCATGAGCCACCACCAGGTGCCGTCTTTATTCTCTTCGCAGGGTGGCGCGCGCTAGCCGTGTTGTCGGCGCCGCCCAAGAGAGGGTGCTACAGTATCTTTTACCGGGGCGCACCTGCCTACCACATTGTAACATAACCGTAAATAAACGGGTACTGTTGAAACAAATGTCCCCTCCACTCAATGCAATTAATGTTTCGCCATATAAGGAAGCAAGACGGAACACCATCAGTGTTCAGAGGTGTGGACTCTTGCATGATTCAGAGTTTGAATTTGTATCTTCTACGGGGGCGCAGCTTCCGACCACTTTGTAACATTACCGTAAATAAACGGGTATTCTTGAAACAAATGTTGTCGTCTCCACTCATTGCAATTAATGTGTCGCGATTTAAGCAAGCAAGACGGAACACCATCAGTGTTCAGAGGAGTGGACTCTTGACTGATTCAGAGTTTGAATTTGTATCATCTACAGGGGCGCACCTGCCGACCACTTTGTAACATAACCGTAAATAAACGGGTACTGTTGAAACAAATGTTGTCCTCTCTACTCATTGCAATTAATGTGTCGCCATGTAAGCAAGCAAGACGGAACAGCATCAGTGTTCAGAGGTGTGGACTCTTGCATGATTCAGAGTTTGAATTTGTATCTTCTACGGGGGCGCACCTTCCGACCACTTTGTAACATTACCGTAAATAAACGGGTATTCTTGAAACAAATGTTGTCGTCTCCACTCATTGCAATTAATGTGTCGCGATTTAAGCAAGCAAGACGGAACACCATCAGTGTTCAGAGGAGTGGACTCTTGCCTGATTCAGAGTTTGAATTTGTATAATCTACAGGGGCGCACCTGCCGACCACTTTGTAACATAACCGTAAATAAACGGGTACTGTTGAAACAAATGTTGTCCTCTCTACTCATTGCAATTAATGTGTCGCCATGTAAGCAAGCAAGACGGAACAGCATCAGTGTTCAGAGGTGTGGACTCTTTGTCACATATAATAACTAAAATAAAATTATGAAGGAAAGAGGTGTGAAGAAGACTACGTAGATTAACCAAAGAATACAGAAGAAGCATTCGGTGAGGTGGAGAGAGATGATTGGTGGAGAAGAGAAGAAGAAGACGACGACGACAAGGCTTAAGTGGACTAACGCCAAGGCTATAAAAGGGCGAGAGAGAGCGAGGCACGGGGGGGAAGCCCAGAGAAGCGGAGGCTCTGGCGGGTGAGGGACGCTTCGGCTGGAAGAGAGCGACGCATGCTACTGCTCCTGTGAGCTCGCGTTCTACGGCTCCGCATCGTGGACTTCCTACCGTTCCTGAGCCCGTTCCGAAGAGTCACCAGAGGACGCTACCACCTGGTACTGCCACGGGTGTCTCCAGAGCTGTTGCCACCCATCCGGGTGGTGCCCTCCACGCCAACAACACCGGCACCACCTCCACGGGCGCTTGGACCGGGAGCTTATACGACGCAGCCAGCGACGCGAGTCCAAGCACATCGAAAGCCGCCCCGACGCCGGCTACGGGATCCATACAACGCTGCAGCCGCACCAAACCAACCGTGAGCATGAACGCCGACCACAAACAGTAGAACGCTAGTAGTTGACGCTGTTAGCAGTGTTCCCGGGTCGTGTGTATTTTTATTATTTGTGTTTTTTGTTAGTTTTGTTAGTTTTGTGTTCTAGTGTGTGTGTCACGTAGGGTGTAGGGGTACACCTGTCGCCTAGTCCATTCTTTCGGTCAGAGTGTTCTCCGGGAGATCCTTGACAAAGATAAGTGGCGAGCCCGTGCCAGGATTCATTTCCTTGTTTCTATTTTGCTTTGTCTCGGATCTTTCCGATCTTTCGACGGCAAAAAGTAATCACTTGGCAGAAACGTTGGAACTGGCGCTCAAGCTAGGATTAAGCAAGGAAGAGGCGATGCGCCTCTATGACGAGGAGGGAAAGAGGCAGAAAGAGGAGGAAAAGAAGCAGAGAGAGGAAAGGGCGCAAGCACGCGCAGACTCTCGCGAAGCAGAAGAGCGCGAGGCGAAAAGAGCTCGCGAGGCAGAATAGTGAGAAGAGAAAAGAGCTCGCGAGGCAGAAGAGCGAGAAGCTAGAAGAGCTCGCGAGGCAGAACAGGATAAAAGAAAAATATAACGGGAGAAGGAGTTTCTTTTGTGGAAACAGGCGCATGTTGCAGGAGGATATGAGATCACAGGACAGTGATCGACGTTCCTTAGCGGGTAGAGAATCTCCTAGACCAGCCAGAATTTGTCCAAGGAAGCTGATGGCTCCCTTCGATGGCAAAAGAGATTATCTGGATGCATATCTACAACGATTCGAGCGGATAGCTTTGGGGCAAGGCCGGGAGCGCAGTGAATAGGCCACGGCATTGAGCATATGTTTAGTCGGAGAGGCGCTGAATGTGTTTGGAAGGATGCCTGCTGCTGATTCCATTGTCTACGAGAAAGTCAAAAGATTCAGGCTTACGGCAGATGGTTTTCGTGAGCGATTTCGCACCGCAAATTCTGAGGATTCGGAAACCGCTAAGCAGTTTTCCTGCAGGCTGACCAACTATTTTGATAGGTGGCTTGATATGTCAAACACAGAAAAGAGTTTTTAAGGGGTGCGTGACAAGATGGTCACAGAGCAATTTTTATCGTGTTGCAGCTCAAAGCTGGCGCTATTCCTAAAAGAAAGTTGTGTTCATTGGAAGAGTTCGCCGACACTGCAGACCAATTCCTCGAGGCTCAAGGGCTAAGAAATTTGAGTAAGGCAAAGGAGGAAACCCAAAAGGCCCTAGAGACAGATGCGGCAAAACCGAGAGCATATGGCAGTGCATCTAAGGCGCCAGTAAGGTGTTTTCTCTGCGGCAAGGTGGGCCACCGTGCAGCTGACTGTCGGACTAGTAGCGCTGCCCAAAAAACACAGATTGTGTGTCAAGGTTGTAAGAGGAGGGGTCATACTCTGGATGAGTGCCGATACAGAACGCAGGACCGAGCTGCATGCGCTGTCGACTCAAGGGTAGAACTTGTCACGCCATCCGAAGTTCCACAGCTGAAAGGAGAGCAAACGCCGCTGGAAAATGGGGCGGTGAGTGAAACACCCAAGTCGAAAGCAGCAATGCCGGTGGTGGTTGGGCAAATAGCGGACCTTCCTATATTGGTGCTTAGAGGCAGAGGAGCCAACACAGTTTTGGTTCGGAGAAGCATGGTGAAGGACGAGGATTTTACAGGGGAAGTGTCGGCCGTCACTCTTGTAGATAGCACAGTAAGCTACCTTCCTGAAGCCAAGATTCTAGTGTCCACGCCATATTATACTGTGCAGGTAGTGGCAAAATGCGTAGACCAACCCATCTACGATCTCATCTTGGGAAACATTACGGGTGCAAGAAGTGTCGAAGAGCCCGATCCCGAGTAGAGGATGCTCGACGTTGAAGAACATCCAAAGAAGGAAAGGCCCACGACAGCTCTGACAGGTGCAGTCAGTTTCTCGTCGGCAGTGGGGACAAGAGCTCAAGCGACAGCCCGAGAAACGCAGCGTTCTCTCTCTACTCCTGTTACGATGTGCCTTAGCGTAACACAAGGCGAAATTGCAATTAGGCAAAAAGAAGAACCGAGCCTGAAGACCTGCGTCGAAAGAGTCGGGGAAAAAGTGAAAAGAAAGAAGAGTCGCACGTCCTTCGAATGCAGTTTACCCTGTCCGTGCTCATACCACTACATTTCCGAAATCATTTATTATGTAAACAGCCTATGACTGGTATGGCCTTCCGATCGATGTGGCGACCATTGTCAACGCTCAACTCTTGGTGTCTTTCATTTCCACGGATAATGTTTAATGCCGTTCTTTACCCTACTCCTCATATAACGTCTCCTGAAGGGACCTTCGAGGTACAATAAGTAAGTAAATAAAAAATAAATGAAAACATCATGCATGGCAGTTTACCATTTTCCCTCCAGAGAAAAGTATACAAAGGGTGTGTACCGGTACTCACTTGCGGGGCACAAGCGTGGAGGCTAAAAAAAGGTTTCGGCTTAACTTAAGCACAGCGCAGCTAGCCATGGAAAGAAAAATGATAGGTGTAACGTTAAGAGACCGGAAGCGGGCAGAGTGGGTGAGGGAACAAACGCGGGTTAATGACATGCTAGTCAAAATCAAGAGGCAGAAATGCGCTTGGGCAAGGCATGTAATGCAAAGGCGAGACAAACGCTGGTCCTTAAGGATAACGGCGTGGATTCCAAGAGAAAGGAAGCGTAGCAGGGGGCAGCAGAAAGTTTGTTGGGCGGATGCGACTAAGTTTGCAGTCGTACGGTGGCCGCAGCTGGCAAAGGACAGGGTTGATTGGAGAGACATAGGAGAGGTCTTTGCCCTGCAGTGGGTGTAGTGAGGCTGATGATGATGATGAAGTACGAAAATGGAGCAATGACTGGTTAATGACACTTAACACGAGTAAATGCAATCGCATGTCTTTCCAAAGTCGCCGTGGCCCTCTCATGTCGCGGCCTTGTCAACGAAACAAATTCTTCTTGGTCATGACGAAATGTGGAATACGCGTATTTCAAACATTATATCATCCGCGAAGAAAACACTTGGGTGTTTAAGGCGTCATCTCCGCTCTGCCCGCTCAGCATGTGGAAGTCACCGGATACAAATCCCTCTTTTTCCTTGTGTTGTTGGTGTCATGTCGTCTTCGCTTCTGTGGTTGTCCTTAACTAGCCCAGTACCATGTTTTATTGCAGTACAAATCACTAGTTAGATCAAATTTAGATTAAGGATCTGCCATCTGATCTCCGAAACAAGCATATCTCAGTAACTCAAGTAGAAGCAGCTCAAAACCGAGCAACTAGATTCATCGTTTCCTCGTACTCTTTGATATTGTAGAGTGATGGCAAGCGAGGGGACGCGACGACATGATGACAGATGAAAATATGATTTAATGGCTGCGGGCCTAACGCGAGCGCTCCGTCCCGCGACACTGCCCCCTTCTTCGTCTTCGTAACATTACCCGGGTCCTCCGAGCGATCGTCCCGATCGATTGCGTCAATTCTGATTTGTGAGGTGACGATGACCATGGCCAGAAAAGATAGAAGAAGATGAAAGGCTTGCCACAAAGATGAAGGGAATGATCTGATGAACGGTTGCCTCAGAGCTTCAGGTCCAGCGGTCGGTCGACCAGAGTCGAACTCAATGGTTAAGGAATCACCGGACAGTTTGGGCGGGGGTGCGTCTTGGTTCGGGTCGTCGTCGGGTCATAGTACGTCTGGTCCTAGTAGTCGCGTCTTGTGGCCGGGGCTGGGGACGGGGTGGGGAAAAGCCACTGGTCGCGTCTGGTCAGGTCTGGCCGGGCGGCGGAGTCCAGGTCCCCTTGGCCGACGACGAAGGCGAGCAGAAGGCGGCGATGCGCCAGGGACCAAGATGACGATGCGTACCCCGCACCTCGCACCAAATGTAGAGTGATGGCAAGCGAGGGGACGCGACGACATGATGACAGATGAAAATATGATTTAATGGCTGCGGGCCTAGCGCGAGCGCTCCATCCCGCGACACTGCCCCCTTCTTCGTCTTCGTAACAATATCATCATCATCATCATCATAATCATCATCATAATCATCATCAGCATCATCATCAGCCTAACTACCCCACTGCATGGCAAAGGCCTCTCGCATGTCTCCCCAATTAACCTTGTTATTTGCCAGCTGCGCCCACCCTACGTCCGCAAACTTCTTAATCTCATCCACCCACTTAACCTTCTGCCGCCCCTGCTACGCTTGCTTTCTTTTAGAATCTTCGTACTTTTTTTGATAGCATATCGTCTTTATAGTCGCAGTCGAACCTACCTACCCTTGCTCATCATCGCCACTTTGCTAGTTTATGTTTGTTTATTGAGCTCTATTACTTTGTACAACGTCAGGAAGCTTACATCGCGCACCCGCACCACGCATCCCCGATCGTACCGGTTTTCAGCATCAAGTATCGTGACCTCGTGCCCACACAACTTCATTAGAGAGTTTTAGTTTCACGTACGTAGAGGGTTCACGTGCGCAAACGTGAGAAGTCTACGTAGCCTGCACGCAGGTGGTTTGAAACCCTTATAGTTACACGTACGCGAAACACGCCGCGCGTTACGCCTAGCGCCATCTACTAAAAAACACAGACACTGGTTGTAGCCAAAATCATCCAAGACAAGTCATTAAGCGAAGTCATTCATAGCGAGACCGTTGCTATGACGACGACCAACGCTACTTCGTCAGGCAATATAAAAAGCTTCCATAACTTCGCGTGTTAATTTCCGACATAACAATAAATTAACACGCGAAGTTATGGAAGCTTTTTATATTTACCACAACGGCGCAAAATGTATCAGCAGCCCTTCCATAACGTTATCCGAGAGGGAATTGAGCTATCTAACCTCCCACGTGCCTTCCAGATAACTTTTTGTTGATTGATAAGTAAATCAGTGTTTGTATTTATATGCTTTTCGTTCTTCAATAAAAAAACAGTTGATAGTCAGCGCCTGTTTGTGCTAGTCCTTCGTCTTGTGTCCCGTTCGTGTTGCGCTATGAGCGAAAATGTCACGGTGGAGGACGACGAGATCATGGTGTCCTTTGATGTGAAGTCACTGTTCACCAGCGTACCCGTGGATCTGGCTGTGGAGGTGTGCCGCTCAGCGCTGCAGAATGACAACGGATTGTGTGAAAGAACCACTATCGAAGCATCGGATCTTCTGAAGCTGTTGCAGTTCATGGCACCGCTATGGGAGCAGCTATGTCGGTAACAACTGCAAACCTTACCATGGAAGCAATAGAAGCCCGCGCACTGGCTACCTTCGAACCGCACCCACAGGTTTTTGTACGTTACGTCGATTATTGCTTCTGTATTATCAAAAAAGAAGAGTTAGGTGCTTTGACAGATCACATCAATTGCATGGAAGATTCCATTCAGTTCACTGTAGAGGAGGAGACTGCCCGCTGTCTTCCTATCCTGAACGTTTTGGTTGAACGCCGTGGCAACCGACTCTCTTTCAAAGTTTATAGAAAGGAAACCCACACAGGCCGGTACCTTCATTTTAATTCTGTTCACCCGGTTTGTCACAAACGCTGCGTCGTGGCTTTCCTCGTCCGATGTGCCAAAAACATCTGCCCGAGGCCAGAAGATCGGTCGGCTGACCTACGCCAAGTGCGCCAAGAACTGAGTGAATGCGGCTACCCCAAGCACTTCGTGGATTCCGTCCTTCAACGGTCATCGCGCCCATCTGAACCAGTTAGTCCTCCTTGCCGAGCGCGAGCCGCTATCCCTTATGTGCCGGGCGTAAGCGAGTCTTTGGCTCGCGTTCTGCGCACTTACGGTATGCACGTCGCTCACGTTCCCGCCTGCAAGCTGAGGCACAAGCTGGTGGCAGTTAAAGACAAGATAAAGGAAGAGAAGTTTCCTGGCGTCATCTATAAGATTCCCTGCGCAGACTGCGACTACTGCTATATCCGCGAGAGCGGGAATTTCGAAAGGCGATTGAGGGACCACAAGAACGACGTAAGGAACAAGAAGGTTGCATCTAACGCACTCGCGGAACACGTGGAAGCCGCGTCGCACAATATAGCCTGGGAAGAAGCATCAATAATCGCAATAGAAAAGAACTGGCTGTCACGTCGACATCTGGAATCACTGATAATCCAAACTACAGAAAAAACCCTTAACCACAACGCAGGAAATCTCCCGCCAACGTACGCAAGATGCTTGGGGCGATTACTGCGACGCACTTAAGCTTGGTGCTTTGGGCTTTCCGCCCAGTGATCAAGGCTTCCGTATGGAAGCCGAAACGTCTTTGTTTTAACAACCTTTGCTCGGCGTTCCTTTCTTTATACATGAATAAATATGGCATGAGGTCACTAACGAAAACACACACACAAACAACTTGACACGAAAACAAGAGATGCTTCGCTAAGTAAAAACTGAGATTATATTAAGTCAGTGCTGATTAGTAGCCTTCTGTTGTCTTTTTAAATTTCTTCTTAGGAAGCTCAAACATGACACTTAAAGATGGGTTATTGAGAACGACTGAAATCTGGTAAACGAGCTTTTCTTTGCCGTAATTTGTCCTCGTTTTGAGGACCAAGTTTTCATGTTGCCGAAGGGTGTATTTCGTAGGAGGGCGGTTACGACAAATGGAATACAAAACGATTACGATGGATGCACTGTAGCAGGCGAAATATGTAAACTGATTTCCTTTAAGTAATTTATGCTTGTTTATGCTTATGAAGAAAGTTCAAACTTCCGTCCTTAGTAAATAATATCCAAAAATCTTCCACGTATCTAAACACTTTAAAGACATGCCTAGACGGGAAAACTTGATATAAAACTTGATCCATTTTAGAAAGAAAAAAAATTACACAATACCGGCGCCACATAAGATCCTATATATATGCCAGCTTTCTGCAGAAAACACTGCCGGTCAAATGTTAAGTCTATTGCATGTACAACTCTAAAAGGGTTAAAAAATTGTCAGTGGAAACTCCCACAGTTTTCTGAAAGGAAATAGAATTGTTTTTTTTTTCTATACACTCTCGGACTGCAGCCAACAGGGCCTTGTGGGGAAGAGAGTAAAATAAATTCAACACATCCACCGAAAAGGCGCGCCCCACATCACATTTCGATATCAGGAACTCACAAACTTCGTCACATTTTTTTTTCTAAGAAATGGGTCACCTATTTCAAGTTTACTTAAATGCTCCAACAAGAACTGGCTTAGCTCCTTCTGCCACGCCCATTTTTCCGTGACTATTGTTCTAAAAGGCAAACCTTGATTATGAGTTTCTACTGAAAAGAAAGCTTTCAGAGCATTATTTTCCCATTTTCCTATGTGTTTGCCAAGACGCCCCAAACCAAACTGCTCACATAGTGCAACAGCTCTGTTCTAGAAGAATTTTTGGCCCGTGAAGAGGTCAGCTTCCCAAATGACTGAGCAACTGTGGGTCTGCATGCTAGACAAATTGCTGAAGGAAAGAAGTAAGAGACGAACCACATGAATGAGGGTGGGTTGGTTGTTGAGGGAGACATTCATCTGCCCGACGAGGTATCATCTGTTTTGGAAAAGGGACCAAAGTATGGACTTGAACCGCGAGTGCCATCGCATGAGCTGCTTGCTGTCAATCGACGAATTGCCGGCAAGGCTGTATCAGAGGAGCAAGAGATGTGCCTAACTGAAGGCGTCAATTGCCTTCTCAAGTTCGGCAACCGGGTACGTTCACGTCACAAGGGAACTTCAACCGGGTACATTGTGACATACTTCAGAAATAACAACCTAAAGCTCTTAAAACCCGATAAGAAGGGTGGTTTTGTTGTGTCATCTTAAGATGTGTTCTGGGACAGAGCTGCGCAGGCACTACACGACAATTTTGTTTGTGTCAAAGTTAAAGCAACTAGAGCTAAGAACAGAGCTGTTGCACCATGTGAGCAGTTTGGTTTGGGCCGTCTTGGCAAACAGTTAGGAAAATGTAAAAATAATGCTTTGAAAGCTTTCTTTTCAGTAAAAACTCATAAGCAAGGTATGCCTTTTAGAACAATAGTCACAGAAAAATGGTCGCGGCAGAACGAGGTAAGCCAGTTCCTGTTGAAGCATTTAAGCAAATTTGAAATAGGCGACCCATTTCTTACTACGAAATGTGACGAAGTTTGTGACTTCCTCATATCGAAATGTGATGTGGGGCACGCCTTTTTCGTGGATGGGGTGGATTTATTTTACTCTCTTCCTCAAAAGGCCCTGTTTGCTGCAGTCCGCGAGTGAATAGAAAAAAAACGATCCTATTTCCTTTCAGAACAATGTGGGAGTTTCCGTTGATAATTTTTAAACCTTTTAGAGTTTTACTTGCAATCGAGTTTAAAACATTTTACCAGCAGTGTTTTCTGCAGAAAGCCGGCATATGTATAGGATCCTGTCTTGCGGCCGTATTGTGTAATATTTTTCTTTCAAAGATGGATCATGCTTTACATCAGGTTTTACCATAAAGGCATGTTTTGAAAGCGTTTAGATACGAAGACGATTTTTTGATTTTTTTTACTAAGGACGGAAGTTTGAACTTCGATGAGAGAGTGCATGATATTTTAACCTTATTTCCAGAACATGGAAATGGCTTGCCATTCACTCGTGAACTGCCTGATGGTAACTTCGTGCAGTTTCTAGACGTAAATATTGAGTTTTGTGAGGATCTGCTTTGTTGGGGATTTGCTCCTCGTGCAAGAACGGCTCGTGCCGTATGATTCCCCCCATTCGAAGTTGTGTTGATAAAAAGGGGAATTGCTTCACTTTGTCGTAAATCCGCCCACAGGAAATCGTGCCCGCACAGGATGCAGGCTAGCTTTCAGAACCAATTGGCCAGGCTGTCTTCAGCCGGATTCCCTGATTCGGTTCTGACGGCAGTCGCCGAACGACTACAACAAAAAATGAAGGCCATGGCGGTTAGAGCCGGGGAAGATCCCCCTCGGGAAGAGGTGCTGAGACCTGCGGTGGTGCCCGATGTACACAAGATGGCTGTTAGGTTAGAAGCCCACGGCGCCGATGGGTCGTTCCTCCCCCCCCCCCCCCCCCCCTCCCCGCACCTGTTCCCGGGAGCGGTCATCCCCGTAGGAAATAGAGGAATTTACTGAGAGGCGCGACGTCCGCGCGTAGGGTGCCTCGAAGCCGGCTAACCGCATTAATCCTTTCGATAGAAAAGGAACCAGCGAAAATAGACGCAAGACAAGAACAAAGGAGGCACACACCACAACGCTGGACTTACAACTGGTTTATTGCGATGAAAAATCGCTCATTTTAAAGGAATTTCCTGCCTGCGCACCCACCCTACAGACAATACACTTCGCGCACCACATGATGACATGCCTACTATAACGATAAAAACTTGTACTCCTTTTCAGTGATAATCACAGACGGCTCGCTGACGCATTTCTGCTTATTCTTTCTGATCATGAATGCCTCCAATAGCTCACGCTCACGTTTAGATTTCCCCCGCCCGATAATGCTGGCAATGTGAAAACTAGGAGAACATTTGCAGTCCTTTACATGTAAGGCTAGATTGCTGCCTGTGCCTGTGCCCAAAGTTGTGCGATGTTGCCTCAGGCGCTCATTTAAGCATGCTCCAGTTTGGCCTATGTAGATTTTCCCGCATGACAATGGGATTGAATACACCACGCCCACTGCGCATGTGGTGAACATAGTCTGGTGTTTCGTGTTGCAAACACCAGTTCTGCGCATGTCTGCAAAGGTTTGGGCGCACAACCCGGACAGTTTGCAAGGAGCAGAAAATGCCATAGTGACACCAAACTTCTGAGCCACTTTTTTCAGACCATGTGAAGTCTTGTGGAAGTAAGGCATGACTTCCAACTTTCTTGTTGGCACTTCTACTGGCCTGGCATCCTTTGAAGATAACTTCAGTTTTTTCCCCAAAGATTCCGCCACCGCCAGCAAAACCGAGGGAGGAAACCCAGAACATTGTAGCCGTTCAACCTGCTCCGCCAGACTTTGCTGCATCACATGAGGGCAACTCTTCTTTAAGGCATTCAAAAAACATAAGTTTGCAATGCTGCGCTTCACTAACTTTGAATGGGCCGAATCATACGGCAACAGTGCCTTCTTAGACCTGGGCGCATATTTCCAGCACACGTGTTGATTGGGTAAAAAAGTCAATTCTAAATCCAGGAACCTAATGGTCTTGTCAGAAGGAATCTCATGCGTAAAAACCAAGTTCTTAGAACAAGTGCTAAAAATATTTAAAATCTGGTCTGCCACAAGGGTGAACTGGTCAGTTTCGGTTAAGTTCAAAATTACTAAAAAATCGTCAACATATCTAAAAACCCTTACAACACGTGTGTCGTTTAGAGATCTTTGTAGCATCGAGTCAAACTTTGCTAAAAATATGTTGCACAGCACCGGCGCCGGTGCTGTGCAACATATTTTTAGCAGTTTGACTCGATGCTACAAAGATCTCTAAACGACACACGTGTTGTAAGGGTTTTTAGATATGTTGACGATTTTTTAGTAATTTTGAACTTAACCGAAACTGACCAGTTCACCCTTGTGGCAGACCAGATTTTAAATATTTTTAGCACTTGTTCTAAGAACTTGGTTTTTACGCATGAGATTCCTTCTGACAAGACCATTAGGTTCCTGGATTTAGAATTGACTTTTTTACCCAATCAACACGTGTGCTGGAAATATGCGCCCAGGTCTAAGAAGGCACTGTTGCCGTATGATTCGGCCCATTCAAAGTTAGTGAAGCGCAGCATTGCAAACTTATGTTTTTTGAATGCCTTAAAGAAGAGTTGCCCTCATGTGATGCAGCAAAGTCTGGCGGAGCAGGTTGAACGGCTACAATGTTCTGGGTTTCCTCCCTCGGTTTTGCTGGCGGTGGCGGAATCTTTGGGGAAAAAACTGAAGTTATCTTCAAAGGATGCCAGGCCAGTAGAAGTGCCAACAAGAAAGTTGGAAGTCATGCCTTACTTCCACAAGACTTCACATGGTCTGAAAAAAGTGGCTCAGAAGTTTGGTGTCACTATGGCATTTTCTGCTCCTTGCAAACTGTCCGGGTTGTGCGCCCAAACCTTTGCAGACATGCGCAGAACTGGTGTTTGCAACACGAAACACCAGACTATGTTCACCACATGCGCAGTGGGCGTGGTGTATTCAATCCCATTGTCATGCGGGAAAATCTACATAGGCCAAACTGGAGCATGCTTAAATGAGCGCCTGAGGCAACATCGCACAACTTTGGGCACAGGCACAGGCAGCAATCTAGCCTTACATGTAAAGGACTGCAAATGTTCTCCTAGTTTTCACATTGCCAGCATTATCGGGCGGGGCAAATCTAAACGTGAGCGTGAGCTATTGGAGGCATTCATGATCAGAAAGAATAAGCAGAAATGCGTCAGCGAGCCGTCTGTGATTATCACTGAAAAGGAGTACAAGTTTTTATCGTTATAGTAGGCATGTCATCATGTGGTGCGCGAAGTGTATTGTCTGTAGGGTGGGTGCGCAGGCAGGAAATTCCTTTAAAATGAGCGATTTTTCATCGCAATAAACCAGTTGTAAGTCCAGCGTTGTGGTGTGTGCCTCCTTTGTTCTTGTCTTGCGTCTATTTTCGCTGGTTCCTTTTCTATGCAATATGAACCAACTAGCCCAGCAGTTTGCACTCCTAATCCTTTCGACTCTGGCGCTGACTCATCCCCTGCTGACCGGCCGTGCACGGACGCTGCCCACAGCCGTCGGAAAACTGGGAGAAGAACCCCCAACTGCCTGGTCAGAGTCGCTGGGGGCCGACAGCCTTTTCTCGCGGAAGGAATTCCTTTACTGCCAGCGAGACAGCAAAGCCGATGCGTAAGCGCCTCGACAGGTTGCACCTGCAGCCAGCGGTGTACGCGAAACCGCGCGCCCTACGCGTTCCAGGAGGTACGGGCTCCGCTGGGTCGGGATCTGGTGAGCCCTGGGCACCGTCCACATGCGTGTACGGTGCCGTTGCACTTCTATTGGGTCAAATTGGGCGAGAGCTGGTTTTGGTAAAACTCCGCCCAATTATCGAAGGGGTTAAAACTCGCCGCCAACAACGACTTTGAGGAGCGTGCCGAGTCTCAGTCTTGGCCGCTTTTAAATTCCATTTTCTTTAAACTGCCTTGTATTTCAACCGTGTCTTTAATAAATCAGTTTTCTTTGCTAAAAAGTTGAAGCTTCTGCCGCAACCGGCAACGTGTCGCCGGACGAAGACCCGAAGTGCTGTTCGTACCGCTAACCGCCGTATATTTGATCACCGGTCAGCGTGCCATCATCCTTCACCGCTCGATACGAGCAACCGGCCAGCCCAGTCCGGCCATCCCATCACAGAAGGATCGATTGGAACATCTTAACTGGTGCCGTGACCAGGATTGATTGTGGGAAGTTTTAACTATAGCCCACAATTTAAAGAAGGTCGCAAGCAAGCAGAAGGTGCCACTTGTGTTTTCAGCCCCCCAAAAGCTCGGAAGCCATTGCTCGCGTATCGAAAGAATACGTGAAGGTGAAAAAGGATGCGGCACTGAGCATGGGCGACCGTTTATGAAGTGCGCCGAAGGGGTGGTGTATGAAATACCCCTCTCATGCGGTCACTCCTACATAGGGAAAACCGGGCGCTGCGTCAGTGACCGAATTAGGGAACATGACAGAAATGTAGAGCAAGATAAAGAAGGGCCAGACATACCCAAGCATATTAGGTCGTGCCCGGCACGCCCCTGTGAGCCATTTTTTTTTCAGGGGCGCGGAATCTAGCTACCAGTAAAGATACGAAAGCTCTGGAATTGATTGAGGCTTTTTTCATCAGAGAGAAAGGAATCACGTGCGTCAGCGATCCCTCCGTGTCTTTGCATAAGGCTGAAGAGAAATTTTTAACCGGTGCACTTGCATATCGATATTTATCTGATTGTGTTCCTTGCTTCTAAGACTGCTGTATAAGTGTGTGTGGTGTGCCTCCGAATAGAGCAGCTGTAAGTGGCGCTTTGTCCCGTATCCTTCCTTGTGTCTGTGTGTGTTCGTGCCTTTAATACCTAAGATCAGTTGTGACCAATTCTACCAAGAAGGCGTTCTTTTATGCACGTTAAATAATTCAAGAATGCTGATCCATGTCACAGCCCTCCTTCATTCTCGCAGGGAAGAAAAGATAGCCTTACCTTCGACCACCTGCGCCGCCTCGAGAACCGTGTAAGCACTCGCGACGCTCATTGCTCCCAGAAGGCAGAGCGCGACACCAGGGGGACCCATATCGCCTCGCAGCTGGCCAGGAAATTATTGCGCACAATGCCAGGTCTACCCACGCCGAGATTATATAGCGGCAGCGGAGTGTGGCTAGGGCTAGCAGCCAGTTCCTGAGAAACCCGTATGGGTCAAAAGTGCGCGCAAAAGCGCGGGTAACTCGAAAGCGTGAGTAGAATGAAAATTGGTTTTCCGGATGCCCGATCTTTGTAGCTTCTGAAGCTGTGTGGCCGAGTTGTGCGACAACCAAGTTAGAGCTCTAACAGGGCGGGACCTTGAGCAATACGACGAGGAAGCTGGCTCGTCATCAAAGACCTTGTAGCCCCGACAGGCGCCAAAGATCACGCTGCTTGCGGCAGGGTAGACTAGCTAAGGAGGTGAATGTTAGGCGGGAACTGTTTCATCCGCTTAATTAATTATTTTTTTTTTCACGCAGGAGGTTGCGCCAACACAACACTCTTTCGGAGAAAGGCTTGAAGTCAGCGTGCACGCTTCACCCGCTGTGACGCACGCGGTTTTGCCCGTGGAGCAACGAAAAGTAAGGAAGAAATGCGCGGATAGTCCATAAAAAGGCGCAGAAAATAAATATTATCCAGCGTAATAAAGAAGAATCGAATAAATCTTTTTCTTAGAGGTAACCCGAAAATTACAGGGCAAAAAAAAAAAACATTGTGCTTTGTTATTTTTTCTCTTTCTGCAAAAAAGTTTGCTGCCGACCACGGAGGTTCATGCTCTCACTACATCACACCGTTTTTCTGGAACGTATACAATCATACGCCCTCGTGGAACATTGCTGAAAACTACTAATCCTCTTCGTAATTAGCACTGGATCCGTCCGGTTTCCCCCAACGACTTTTTCCATTTAATCCTGCGCCCTGCACCAGCAGAGGTCAGCTTATGGCCCAAATACCTCCCACCTGAATCTCTGCAGCCGCCGAATAATACAGGTTCACTCTGTTTGAACGTTTTCGGTCCCCAATGAGGCGCCTCTCATCGCTCCTCCGGATGCAATCTCATCCGCGTTCTTTTTCACTCACTGATTTCCGATTTCATATCACGTCTTGCTTGTTTTGGAACTTATTATTTTCTAAATTCTGCAAGTAAAGCGTTGGCATTGTATGTCAATTGAAATAAAGGTAGAGCTGGTGGGATTCAAGAAAATCAAATCAAATCAAATTTATTTCTGCCTTGAAAAGTTTCAGATAGCGGAGGCGTAGAAAAAGCTGTTAGATACAGCTTGACAAAGCCGCAGCCCCCTTTCGCTAGGCAGCGACTTGGCAGCAAGGCTTATAAAGCAAATGTAATTGGTCAACGTATGAACAGGTATACAATAATGAAACTACAAAATAAAGTGAAACAGCATTATACAACATTGAATCGACATTCGCACTCGATTAACACAGATCGATAACAATGAAAAAGAATAAAAATATTCTACATGTCAACGTACATAGCACGCAAATATTTTTTTGACGAACTGAAGAGGTTAACATTTTTAGATGCGTATGTATTTAACAGGGAAGAAAGACTGAATTGCAGGCGTTCTCTACCTTAATTTATTCGAGGAGTCGGCACTACCCAAGTCTCCGCATAACTTGTCGTGTAGCTGGCTTCTCAGGCATGTGATTCGGCAAGGTTACCTATGTAGTTTACATTCCTACGTGTTTCAAGTTTAGACCGGATACTTAGACGATATTTATACAAGTTGTGAATTTTTACCACACCACTTTCTAAAAAGAGTTCCGCACTTGGAGAGTCCCAGGGGACGTTGTAAGTAGGACGAAGGAACCTTTTCTGTAGAATACGTTGAGGACAGCTATCCGTGGCTGTACCTCACACTAAGTGGCAGTAGTTTAAATAGGAGTAGAAAAGAGAATTACAGAGAAGTAGCCTTATTTTTCTTGGAATAACATACCTCAGCCGACTTATGACCCCGGTTAGTTGAGCCAGCTTCGTTGCTATGTGGTCACATTGTGATCCCAAGTCATGTTGGAAGAAAAAACTACTCCTAGACATTTAAATTGTTCAACCAAATCTATACACCGCAAACTTAGTTTAATCTCGATGGAGGAAGGAAGCACTTTACTTTTTGGACGAAAAATAACAGCTTGTGTTTTCTTATCATATATACGCATACATTTGGATTCAGACCATTTTTGTAATTCAATCTTGGTTTCATTGCATTCCTGAACAAGGAGATCAAGATCATTTCCAGTAAAAAAAAAATTCTTGTGTCATCAGCGTAGATAACAAATTTCGCAGCGGAGTTAATGTTAGAGATATCATTTAAATATATGTTACACTTCGTATAATCCTTCGGCGGGGCCTCGTTGCAGACATCACTGCAAAAAGAGCAGTTCTTCAAACGATGTTCACAGCTTGCTGCCGCTGCTGCCAAGGAGTTTCATATCGGGATTTTCAGATTATTGCTTTTAAAACTACTTTCGTTTGGGCGAGTTCGTTCATTCTGCATTAAATCGACTATAGTTGCACAAAAAAAGGGGCAGTAAAAGAGACGTGACTACAGGAGTGAGCGCAAACTTACATCTGGTTTTAGTTTTCAGGCACACCTGCATTTCTAGCAGGGAGAAATCACAATCAGTGAAGGATATGCGCAACATACACGTGTGCACTCAATCCCCATCACCGCCGCCAAGCCAGATATGAAATGGTCCAGTCGATGAATAATTTCTACCTGCCGAAAGAAGACGAGGGAGAAGAGGAGAACCTACTCAGGACAAAGTAGCTGTGAAGAGTAACCCAAAGGTTCTTTGCCGCACTTGACGGGCCGCAGAGGAGAAAGATGAAAGGACCGCACTCACAAACACATAACCACAAACACAGGCATGCAAGACCGCGCGCGCGCACGCACACACACACACACACACACACACACACACACACACACACACACACACACACACACACACACACACACACACACACACACACACACACACACACACACACACACACACACACACACACACACACACACACACACACACACACACACACACACACACACACACACACACACACACACACACACACACACACACACACACACACACACACACACACACACACACACGCACACACGCACGCACGCACGCACACACACACACACACACATGCGCACATGCAGACATGACAGGGTATCTTCATAGCTAAGCCGAGTCATATCTGGCCAAATGATAACAACGCATAAGAAACGAGCAATCTACAGTGCGACGGAGTCACAGCAAGTAAAAGGGGTAAAATAATCTCAAAACAGCATCTAAAACTTAGGCTAAAGTGGCGTCAATGATTAAACACACAACCATTGCTAAGCAATACACCGGAAACATGTAGTGCTTTTTTCGCTTCAATTTATTTTCAGCACCACATCATAGTGCTAGGAGTGCGGCAAAAAGCCAGCAGAAATGGTTTGGTTTATGGCTTATGGGGGTTTAACGTCACAAAGCGACTCGGGCTATGAGGGACACAAAACAGAAACCGTCCGCTTGACGGGAAACGTGCCCCCGTTGCAGACAATGGCGGCGGCAGCGGTGCCGCATTTTGTTACACTGAACGGAAACTCACCACTCCGAAGAAAAAAAAAACAGTTAAAGACATACAGAATGAACAAGGAATTTTATCATGTAGCTATACAAAGCATGCAGATAAGCACCTTTAATCACTCGTTTTCTAAAGAGGAAAAAATTTTGATGTGAAGTGGAATGCAGAAACACAAACTGCAAGAAAAAGGGTCACAAAAAATACAAGAGCTATTGAAAAACAAAAAACAAATGCATGAAATAAATTTGACATTAATATGTGAAATTTATTCGAGGCATTGCAGTTTCCATTTTTTCTGCTGTAAGGGAATGGGGATGGATGTTTAAAGAGATCGTTTTGTTCTGGATATACGGTAGCTGATGTTCGAACCTTTGCTGTTCATAATTCGTACTGCTTGGCGGAATGTACCAGGGCGGGTTGTGGCGAAGTGGACATGTTTCTGCATTAGGTCTCAGGTTTGCAATGTCTTGTAGTATTGTGGTGTGTGTCTGGGTGCATTTGTAGCAGGAAAAAGGTTGTTAAGGTACCGTTTCTTCGATCTACGGATTGTTTTAACCGACTGGTTTCTAATCTTATACATTTGCAGCTCAGCTGTTTCCTTAGTCAGTATAAACTTTGCGAAAAGTTTATCCTTCTCTCGCTTCATACGCGAGCATTCTTTAGTAATCCACGGCTTTTGTGCCTTCGTGTTACATTTTGATGTTTTAATTTGACAGCATTCATGATACAACCCTTGGAATTTATCACAAAATGTGTTGTAGGCGTCATCAGCAGAATTCTTTTCGTAGACATCTTCTCAAGATAGCACTGCTACTTCAATGCGAAAATGCTCCATCGTAGCTTTGTTTATATTTCGAAAGGATAACGTTTGTTGCTCTCGATTTAGTGATATTTTCTGAACGACCATGTAAATGGGTAAGTGACCGCTGATCGCGCTGTTTACTGCTCCTGCCGATAGATTGTTGCAGTCTGCATTTATGATGAAAAGATCAAGTATACATGATGAAGTGTGCGTGACATGTGTAGGACAGTTTATCACGTTGTGCATACTGCTTGCTTGCAATAAGTTAACAAAATCAGTTTTTATATTTGCAGACATGAGAAGATATATATTGAAGTCTCCTCCCATAAACTGCGTATAGCTATTACAAGAAACGTAATCAAACACAAGGCCTAAGAATTCCAAAAAGGTAGCAACACAAACATGGGGAGGACGATAGACCACATATATAACATTCTTCCCGTGTTTGGATCGTATTTCAAAGTCACAGATCATCCTCGACAGTTCATCTATATTATTACAAGAAAGAACACTTCGAATAGCAATCAAAACAGCACCGCCTCTCTTTTCAGAGCGGTTGAGGTAAAATGAGGAATAGCCCGGTAATCTTATAGCATCAGTAATGCCTCTGAACCATGTCTCAGTGACCATGATAGCATCAAAATTAAATTCAAACATCCCTATCAGACCCTGAGCAATTCATACTTGAATCGTGCGGATTGCGCGTTGACATGGAAAAGCGCAAGTGTGGAACCATCCCTATTCACTTTCACGTCCGAAGGATTACAAGGTGCGGTCAGGAACAGAGACATGCTAGTGAATTAACTATAAATAACAAGCATTAGGTCAGCGTCCCAAGATCCTCTGCATTCCGGACCACGGAAACCGAATCACCATCCGCTCGACGAACGTGAACCTTTCCGTTTGTGTGCCACACATATTTGTACTCTTTTAACGCGTTAAGGGCCCCGTGTCGCAGAAAAGCCGGTGCCGTCGGCATCGGCGACGTTGGCCGTGATCGAAAAAATTGGGTGTGGTTTAGCTCTGGTTAACCTTAGTTGAATTGCGAAAGCTTCGTTTCCTCGGCGCGTCGCAATCCGACGCTATCGAGAACTCAAAGGTCTCTTCCGTAGTTAAAGAGTCACTCCGGGACGTGGCAGGACTTCTAACCTCATCTTCGTTACGACGCTTCTCGAGTCGTGCGGCGCGTTCTTCTGGCGTCTCTTGAGCGCGTTTTCGCTTCCTCGCTTCGTTCTGTTGTTGTTCTGTCCCTTTCGCGCCCTCTATAACGACTACAATACATTGAGGCGAAGCGCATATATACATAACCCCGCGAGGCGACACCTCCTCTCCCTCTACCCAAGTCAGACATCTGGTGGAGCGAGCGGCGACGGCAGCGGTGTCGACGACGGCGCCATGTGTTGGAACGCGGCTGCGGTGTGAAGCCGTCATAAGGCATACGGCGCGACGAGCTGAAATGGCTCGCTGGCTGGGGTAGTAAAGCTTTCGCTTTAAAATCCTCCTCCTCGCAACGTACCTCACTGTCCCAAAAGAGAGCGCGCGACAGCAGCGCCTCCCGCTCGTCGTACCCGCGTATTTCCGTTTGCTAGCCGTTGCAGACAAGCCCAATGTTGCCCATGCCCATTCCCGACAAGTGCAATGTTGCCAAAACAGACGCTGCAGCCAAGTTCAGTGTTGCCTACGCCCGTTCCCGACAAGTGCAATGTTGCCAAACAGACGCTGCAGCCAAGTTCAGTGTTGCCCACGTCCGTTCCCGACAAATGCAAGCGTCTGCCAGGCCCAAGTTGTATTGTAGTAACGCTAGCCTGGCCTGCATTTGTGCGAATAGGTGAGTGTCACAGGCAGTGTGTAAAATTCCTGGCCTTTCACAATAAGAAAGCCAACATTCCTTCTGGCACTTTTGTTTCATTGCCGGTGATTTTTCTGCGTAACCGTCGCTTTGTTGAGTCTTTTCTCTTAGCGGGGCTGCTGCTGTAATGCCCCTGCCTGAGTGGTTTTTGTATGATGTAGGTTTTCAGCGTATATTTTCGTGGTTTACTGAAAAAATTGTCCCTACAGTCCATACTCATTTTGCCCATTCTTCGTCTTGGGTTGTGGCACATTTTTTTTCAAATTGCTGAATCGTCAAACGTTCATATCTATCTCACACCTCTCATGAAAGCTGCGCGCGGTTACGGGTGACGTTGTCGCATGATTGATTAGGCGAAACTGAAATAAAGGAGCTTGTGTCAATTGTGTCAGGTAACCTAGAACAGTGTATTTGGCTGTAAGATCATTTCCTTAATTTAGACATTGTTGCAAACAGTTTCATGATGGCATATACTTGTTGTCTTATCTTAACATTGGTCACAGGAAGGGAAAAATCCCACTAAGCACAACCTCCCCTAAATAAACTGTTCAAACACTAGTCATTATTAATATTGCATCCACTGCTCTGTGTCTAATCTGAGCTCGATGTGGCATCCACATATCTTCTGCAATCTATGATCTGGTAGGTCCTAAACATAAGTGATATTGCTTCTGAAAGTGCAAGCTTCTCTCACTTAGAGACCTGCTTTCCATGCGTGGTTTATGTGCTTGCTCCTTTTATCCAATGCATAATGACTCTTTTGATGTTGTGTAGTGAGCCCCCCTTTGATGGCTTGGAGCTTATCTAGTGTCCTTAGAATAAAAAAAGGTGGCTACTTCTCTGAACATCAATATATTTTTTTAACAGTTACTTGCACCACCCCATAGCATCCAAGGAGTTAAAAATGTTGAAAAAGAAAACAGTCTACTCATTGAAATCATGGAAGAAAGCACCATTGGATAATATATGAACAGTACTTGACACTAAGCTGTTCTACTCTAGGATAGGTAAAAAACAGAAGAATGGAAAACATCACCCTTTAAGGAAAGGTCTTTTACCTTGAAATTCTTGAATATGTAATTAAGTTGTTGGTTGAGTATATTTCTCACAGTTTACAGCAGTTTTAGCGAGTAAATATTGTAGAATGATTTTAATCAAAGATTTTTCCCGTGGTCGTTCTGCTGCTGTTTCTATTTCAGTTTGCATTTGCTCTGTCATTCTGAGTTGCTGTCTTTAATTTCCCGGTGGAAATCAAGCAGCACTGTTGTGAATTTTTTCAATTTACTTATAAGTGGCCATGTATGCAAGTCCCAGCAATCACATCCATACTCAAGTATAGGTCAGACTTGACTATCAGCAGTATTCTGAAAGCACTTTGCAAATGACCGAATCTCTACTGTAATAAACCCGGAGCTGATGGCTGCCTCGTTCCAAATGTAATTCACATGCTTCATCCAAGGGCTCAGATAAAAAGCACTCCTAAACATAAATTTCTTGCTTGTTATTAAAGTAAGATTAACTCTGTACCTATCGAAGTGATTACAACACTTTCTTGTAAAGGTGATGTGAACAGTTTGCAAAGCTTTCAGCAAAGTAGGTGAATCATACACAATTTGTGAATTACACTGGCGGAATATCATCAGGACCAAATACCTTGGCCTAATTAACATCTTGGAATAATATACCAATCCCGTTAACTCAAAATCTGACCTTCAGTATGCGGTCTAGCTTAGCAGGCGGTGTGAATCTAACAATATGTGAGCAAGGCGGCATGCGATGAGGAATAACCACTGCAAAGTTTTGTTTGACATACATTATTGTTTATTCAAAAACTAGTGCAGGCATGAGGTAAATAAATTAGTAGAGGAGGAGGCCCTGAGAAGAAACTGTCAGGGGGACCTCCTGTTATTAATTGTATATATGACACATATTAAACATGTGGCAGATAGCAACTACATATCGGAAAACAGGTGCAGCAGGAATTAACAATCACAACAAAAAATTAGGTTAAGCATGCTCAATTTTACAAACTCATTAAAGAACATGGCAAAAAAGAGAACACAATGCTATACAAAAGCACTCAAGCAATAAAAGCCATACACAATAAATACAGGGTTCATTGGCATGGCAAATGAAGGTAATTAAAAAGTACACACTTTTTCAACCTTTTATGGAATGATGCTTCTGTACTAGATGATGTGATGATTGTTAGTAGAGAGTTGCAGACAGTGATTGCTGAGAACAATGAATAAAAACGAAACTGTAGAATATCATCACTTTTAAAGCCAGGTATAGAGCTGTTGTCCGCACCAAAAAAAAAAATTTCCGGGCGTAGTGTACAGTATACCGTGCAGAGACTGTAAAACCATGTGCATGTGGGTGAAAGTGGAAACTTCGTTCAAAGGTTGAAACAACACCAGTATGATGTTTCAAACAAGAAAGCTTCGTCAAATGCACTCGTCGAAAATTCTGAAAGCAAGCAGCATCATATAGATTGAGCAACGTTTGCATTTTGAAAACAGAAAAGAATCTCTAGAGCTGTCTATATCTAGAATCCTTGATGATTCAGACAACCAAACACATTCTTAATCGCACTGACGGCGCACTTCCTAGTGCATACGCCCGCTGCCTAGGCACATTTTCAAGCTTAAATAGCAAGCCTTACACGTCTGCACCTGTTTGTGAACAAGGCTCTCGTGTGGGAGCTGAAACGTCATTTAGGAGTTCATTTTATTTTGCTCGGTGTTCTGCATTCTCCACGTAGAGCCCCGACCAGACAGGTTTCCGCCCAACCCTCGACTTCATGCAGCAAGCATATAGTTTCTAGAAAGCCCAACAGGGAACCTAAACTCAAACGTCAGCACGTGTTAGTTCATGCTCTAGGTCATCCTGCTAGGATTGCAGCCACGGCAAAAAAATGTGAAGTTGCTTCCATGCATGTTGCACAAAGCATTATCTAACATTGTCTCTAATCCTAAGTTTCAGTGTACTCCAAAAATGCAGAAAGATGGCCCTGAGAAACTGCCAGAAAGCACATGTTAGGTCCAACAGGTTTGCAGCATAAGAATCCAGTTGTCTAAAAGCTTCCTGCTACATTTTATTCCATTGCAAGGAAAGTAACTTCAAACATTCTGTGGACTGCAGCTACTAGCCTGCTAAATATACCTATTAACTGGAACAGGTGCAATCAGACTCCACAGCCTTGGCAAAAGAAGAATAGGAAATTGGAAAGGGGTAGGTAATGCAGGCAGCACTGCAGCAAAAACCCTCTTATAACCAAAGAGTAGACATGAAGGTTCATCGTGAGAGGCACTGAATGGAACTGTAAAGTGAGAGTGCGATTGATTTTTGTCCTAAGTCTGTGTACACAATGCTGTATCAAAAATATTGTTACAATAGGATGCATATATTCTTAACTACTGAATAGAAAATTCCTGTTGACAGTGTCAGCATGGAGCCTCTTGTTTTGTTTTGAGTTTCAGATTGCTAACTGTTTTAGGTCAAGGATAATATTGGGGAATGGAAGATGCTCTTGGAATGCACATTCAGAATGTAGTCCAAAGTGTTTAAAAGAAACACTAGAGGTGAAATGTATTTCAATTAGGCTGTAATTACTCATGAGTTTCTACTTGATCGCAGTTATACGGTTGCTGAGCAAAGCTAGACAGCTTTCTCAGAAGCTTTGCAGCTGAAGGAAAATTCGTCTTAGTCTGGGGGATGAAACCAGAGACCACTGCTTGCCTGGGCAGTCACTCTACATTTAAGCTAACCAGGATGTCTAGCAGATGTCATGGTGAGGTCAAATTGATCAACCTGAAGCAAGAACGGTGTTAGTCTCGCTATGAGCTGTTGATCAATTAGCTCTCTTTACCTAAATGGTTTGAAGCTTCTGACACCATGAGACACTACGCAGGAAATAGTTCGGGATAGCCCTTGGCCTTTTGCTTCTGACAGCCTATGCAAACGTTCTCGAGGCAGCATGGTCACATTGCATTAAGTGTATGTCTCTTCAGTCTTCTTTACGCGCATAAAATTAATCCGGAACCCTCCACTAAGGCGATCCTTGTAGCCGGCGGGTTGTTTTTGGATGTTAAACCCTACAATTTACAAATTTTCCACGTGCGGTACGCTGGTGCCGTAGATGGGGCAGAGAGAAAGTCAAGAAGAGAGGCAATCCAGTGATCTTTACGCTGCTCAGAAGTCGTGTCGCAGGTGTTGAACAAAGGCGCAGCGGATTCGAGGGCAGAGAGGCTGGCAAGCTCGGCCAGTAGTAGGGAGCGGGACAAGGCATCAGCATCATGGTGCTTGCGGCCCGACCGATATACGACACGTATGTTATATTCTTGTAGATGGCGAGTCCATTGAGCCATGGCAGGCGACCGGAGGGATCTTTTAGCGAAGAAAGCCTGCATAGGGCGTGGTGGTTGGTGACCACGTCAAAAGGACGGCCATTATGATAAAGTCGAAACTTGCCAAGGGCCCAGACAATGGCCAAGCTAGGCCAGCTTAGCCAAGCACTCTTTAGTATACTTCATACATTATCTGGTGACTGACTAGCGAGGTGGAGCTGCAATAAACGTTTTTCCAAGAACTCTCGTCCCGCAAACTTTTGTGTCCGATAGTACATATGTGAATAGTGGCGTGTCGCGTCCGCGAAATATGGGGTGCGGCACTGCTGTATTCTTGTAAACGCGGCTTATCTCAGCCTGCAATCTTTACCCGTCCAATTGTGAAACGAGATATGACGCCTCGAGAAAAGGGGTTGAGACTGCATAATTATAATACCTTCGCCATATCTTCCATGTACCTCCATGAATGCCAGCACCTCCGTTCAGCCGCTGCTGTGGTTATTGTGCTCCGCTCCTGACCCGAAAGACGAGGGTTCGATCCCGCGGCAGCTGTCGCATTTCGATGGAGGCGTTATAATGCTAGAGGCTCGTGTACTGTCTGATGGCAGTGCACGCTATTGAACCGAAACCAATGTTGTTTCGGTTACGAGAGAGCATTTGATTCGCGAAAGAGTATCAAGACCTACAGTGTACATATGTAGCTTGTTAATTTCTGC
Source organism: Amblyomma americanum (assembly GCF_052857255.1). NCBI lineage: Eukaryota > Metazoa > Arthropoda > Arachnida > Ixodida > Ixodidae > Amblyomma > Amblyomma americanum. The sequence continues at coordinate 162,441,824 of NC_135504.1, read as the reverse complement.
TTTAAATACTTCTCATGCCTGGCAAATCTGCCGCTGCCGTGACGCAGGCGCTGTCGCGACTCTGACAGGAAAAAAATGGTGCCGGTTTTAGGAATAACATTTTCACGCTTCAAAATTGAGACTCAAGTTCGTGCAGCTGTAGGTCAACGCGCTTCGATGACACAAAAAAAAATGGTGAAGTTGCCTTCCGAGTGCATTCCTTGCAGAGTTTCGGTTTTGATTTTACGTTTGGCAGTTTTGTCTAAAATCTGTACTTTCGTTATTTTTGCTGTCAGCTTTCATTGTTTTTATGGTGCTATTGTGGTGTCATTTCTTGAATTGTGAGCAATGTTTCCATGGAGGAAAAACGCTAAGGCGCCCGTGTGCTGTGCGATGTCAGTGCACGTTAAAGATCCCCAGGTGGTCGAAATTACTCCGGAGCCCTCCACTACGGCGCCTATTCCTTTATTCTTTCACTCCCTCCTTTATCCCTTTCCTTACAGCGCGGTTCAGGTGTCCAACGATATATGAGACAGATACTGCGCCATTTCCTTTCCCACCCAAAAAAAATCAATTATTTAGCCATGTTTCCAGCGCATTTCGTATCAATTGCAGAAAAAGTTCATTTCGTAGGTAGCGTTGTAGCGCTATCTGCCTGGGACGACCTGCCCATCGACATCAGCATCATCCTGCGTGCCGCGGATCGTTTGTATCTGTGGCTGGATTGGTGCTGTTCTTGCGTTTGTTGTAACACTGAGTGCATCTTTAAGCGCAAGGAAAAAAGTTATGCTGCAGTGTTCAAGTATGACACGTTGGAGCCAGTTCAGGTGAGCTTTCCGTGCTGCGCCGCTACCTATACGGCCTTCCTTAGTACTGTACTAATTTTTGGGAAAACAGCAGTTGAGGTACCTTATGGTCACTTTTCTTTTCGGAGGCTTTTACTGCTGCGTAATCCTATCGGACAGAGTCGAGTTCATACCGCGCGCGTAAATGTATGTGCCACCAGCAGCAAAAGTTATTGGGGTGCGTGTTCTCGGGGAAGAAAAGTTATTGTGGGGCTTCCTCGCGACCTAGTGCTTTAAAAATGCTACCAGCGTGTGGTGAATGCAAGTCCCCTCGTTCAGACACTTCGAGCGATTGGCTTAGGTGGCGATTGGCTACTGTGCCGGAGTTCCCGGGTTCGAACCCGACTGCGGCGACCGCGTTATCGATGGAGGCCAAACGCAAAGACGCCCGTGTGCTGTGCGATGTGAGTGCACGTTATACATCCCTAGGTGGTCGAAATTATTCCGGAGCCATACACTACGGCACATCTTTCTTCCTTTCTTCTCTCAGTCCCTTCTTTACCCCTTCCCTTACGGCACGGTTCAGTTGTCCGCCAAGATGCGAGACAGATACTGCGCCATTTCTTTTCCCCAAAAACCAATCTTCTTCCCCGTACACTCCCACCTCGTAAATGTTGCCTGCCGATAGTACCTCCGTGTGACGTGATTCGAAATTGATCACTTCAGGCATGACCTGTTCAATTAAGCGAGTTCACACAGTTAATTTTCTTAGAAATACTGAGCGCAGTGCGCGAGCTCAGCCACTGTGACCCTGTATAGTAAATGGGTACCGCACAAGGGGGGGGGGGGGGGGGGGGAGTGGTAGGGTTTTAACGTAGTTAAACCGAGTGTAAGTGTGAAAGCACGTGTTTAGCCTGGTTGTCTCATGGTTTTGCTTTGCTAGGTCGTCGGCACTTCTGGCGACGTGATTAGTTCTAGAGTAGTTTTAGTTGATGGAAGACGACGACATGCAATGCACAGTGCGAGCGTGTGTTTCAGTTTAACGCGAGCCGGGGTCGTCTGCGGCAGCAGCATAGTGTTCTCGGGCACAGGCCAGCGAAATTGATCTGCTCGCGCCGCCGCGGCTTCGAATCCCAGTTGCGGCAATATTTATATTATTATGTTTGCCACGGTCATCCTCAAGGTCAAGCTTCACACTAACTCTGTGAGCCAGTTAGACCTCGTGAAGTAGTACTTTCACACTGAAATATTAGCCCTTCTGAGCCAAAATGACAGTGACAACGTTTACAATTGCTGTACAGTTGATGCCTTCATAACCGTATAAAGACACTCCATAAGCACGTTTCTGACCAGTCCACTCGATTCAGCACCTCAAATGAGTGTGAACGCGGCTACCAGTTCAGTTTGACATAACTAGTGTTAACAGAGGTCATCAACATGCTTCATCAAAGCATCTGTATTTGATAGCCTCTTCTCTCTTTTTTTTACTGTAAGTGTTTTTCACTACCACTGCCTGCTCATAATGACAAATGCTACAACTGGTTAAGATGTCTTGTATTTGGCAACAGCATGGCAAGACAGCCTAATACATTTGTAGCGAAGTCTGCCAAACAAGTTGTGGTACTATGTATTGCTGAACTTGGCATCACCGTATGCTGATATTGTGAAATAACATTGAATGGCCGTTATGCCTTGCGTTTTTCTCAGATCTGTCTGCTGTAGGTCAAAGTTTGGGCACATGGGCGCAAAACAGATTTGTTGAAAATACTTTTCATGAAAACAGTTACTTATGGTACTGAGTACTGTGTAACAAGAAAGTATCTGCTGAGACTATGTTCAACTGTAAAAAATGTCTGAACAGTGAAAAGTAAATCATTCATAGTGTCGTGGCGCAGGGGTTCACTCGAACCCGGGCTCCGTTGGGTAACGTGTCCGCGCCTTCGGGTTGAAGAAATATGGAACTTCAAGCTTGGGAAAACGAAAAACAAACGGGTTTACTGGCACTTTTCATGAAACTTGATTACATAATTTAAAAGGAAACCGAAAGAGAAAACAGTCAAGAATTAAAAATTCATAGCGTCGAGCAACTGGATGAGCCTTGTCGTCGGGGCCCAGAGCGATCGTTCGTACTCAGGACACTCGTTAAATACACTGAGGCTCCGCCGCTTTCACCACACAATTCACAGATCAGAAGAGTCGCCGCACATAGTACGCTGAGCCCTGTGGGAATGGGCGAGGAGGATACGGAGGTCCGCTGCTACTTCGTCCTCGGGAATGCGCTTCTGACCGCTTCCTTTCGTCATCTTGTCCATCGTCGGTCACGCCTCACGGTCCGACACAAGGGGAGCGTGCGTGGGAGATTCCACGGGTAGTTTCCCCGATACATCTTTTTTTCTTTTTCGTAAGGTCAACGAGGGGTCAAACAACGTGTCCCTAGCAGAATTGTAACAATAGTTAACAGCAAATTGAGAATAATAAAAGGAGCATTACAAAAAACCTGTTTACTTATAAGAACAGATAACACAGTGTCCCCAAAAATATCTGGGAGGAATGTATGCAAAAGAACATAGCAAACATGTTTGAAGTTTTCTGCCAGCATCTCGCCTCCACCCCGTCTTCCCAGAAAAAAAAAAAAACTTGAAGCATGTTAAGAGTAATTCAAGAATGGGTAGAAGTGTTTAAGTTCATTCTAAATATAGATTTTTTTAAGTATTTGCAAGATACCAAGTTATCATGAGAAGTACTGAATATAGAATATTCAATCTGTGGTAGAAGAAGCAGCAAAAGATATTGACAGAAGAACTAGGGGGCCGTGCTGATCCTGTGCCATTGTCTTGTGGTGCTACTGTTGCCATGGTATGCCAACAACTCACCAATGTACGGTTCTCCTCTGTTGATGTTTGCTATGTGCATGTTTGACAGAGTTTTCCATGGCCATTTTTTTAAATCCTATCATCCAGAAATCTTGAGTCATAGTCATGACCTTGTGCTGCACTGCTATCTTCTGTTTTGTCAGCCTCAAAGGTTTGCAGAATGTGGCTGTGTAGGAAAAACTTCATTGGTGTGCTGGTGCCTTGTGTACCAGTTGCCTGGCATGATGCCAGTGAATGGAGTGTGCATGTTTCCTCATGATTGCCTTGGAAATGTTGCTATGGGTTATGGCGCATGTAGATGGGTTTTTCTGCGCACACAAATTTCGTTGAGTTTTGTCAGGATCATACATGCCAGAAGGGCTAGTAGTTTTTATATCAAAGCAGTGTGAATGTGAAAAAACATACTGCAGTGGGTAAATGAAAACTAAAAAGACTGGTACGATGTAAAGCTGCTGAAACCGCTCACCAGTTCTTCAAAAAGTGAACATATCACCACTAAATTAAAGCTTCTGTTTGGGCGAGTTTGTAATGATCCATTTGCTTCAGTGTTTGTGTTGCTTGTCTTCCTATCATGTGTCCCGTCTTCCTGCACTCTTTAACAATCACATCACTACTACGCTTCACAATTTTTTACCTAATGTGTTTGTCTTGGGTGGCTTGCAAAAATGGCTCAAGCTTGCAGATCTGCAATGTCAACAGGCCGGCATATCAAGGTCCACAGAATGTTAAATTACGCAATAACTTGGACGGTGATCTGCGTGCATTGCTAAATAATCAATTTCAAAAAGAACTTCCTAACTATGTTATTGACATTGTTGTAATGAAATGCTGTGTAGCCCACGCCTTTTATGCCTCTAAGAGAAGAGACAGCAGTATGTGTAATAAATAAAAAATACTTGAATGCTTCCTTCCCAAAACATTGATGCCATGCAATGACACCATTTTTTAGACATCAACTGATAATTCTTATCGCATGCTTTGTAGCATTTCCAGCCTTTGTAGCGTTTCCAGCAGTTAGCCTCTCTGTAAAGGCGTTTTTTGTTATTGTTTCAGCGATGTAGGTGCCGGTTAAACCAAGGCGCAGTGTTAGTGCATGAATCTGTCAATAAGAACAGCATGTTTATTACTGTTTATCAACGTGTACTGTACGTGTTAAGTGGCATATGAACCAAGTCACTCACACATGGATAATCTAGTCCGCAGAAAATGTTGCTTATTTTGCACGAAACGCGACCACAGAATGGAAAAAGCCAATTCAGCAGCGAGAAGAGGTAATCGATGTGTTGCGGGTGTGAAAAATGAGATCTATGCATGGGGACCGAATGCCGAAAAAATCTCCGGACCATAATCAGCTCGGCATTCTTTCCGGCTTTCCTCAGCAGCGCCTTGCGGAAAGTCAACTTCACGCGACCGCATGTTTCCTTTAACAGTGTACCATACTGTACAGAAAACTAACATCCACATCAGTGTGACGCTGCATGTGACCGAAGGTGTGGCTTTACTGCCAATTTATGAGGACTGGAAGGAATACATCACTCGTCTGACATCCGCACTGTGCAGAAAGTTGTGTGAACTCTGGTGTGCAGCTCCGTAACTTATGTTTCGAACAGAAAACTCGCAGTGCCTTAGTGCGAAGTACATTGTAGGAAATTGCTTGTTTGATGAGAAGGGGCCTGGTCTTGCAGCGTCAGTAATTGTAATTTTTATTTTTGGTTAAGTATACAGACAATGAATACAGGGGAAAGGATGATGCACTGCTGCTGCTGCTTGCCATTTACTGTTCGCACTCTTGCACAGACTTATGCAGTAAAGAGTGCTGGCACTGTGAACGAATAAGAATCATCATCATCACGGCAGGTTTCTGCAGTAAAATGTCGGCCCGAGTAGATGTGCAGTTTTCTCTTTTCAGACTATGAATTATTTCTGTTCAGACAATTTCTCAGGTTATCAGATATGCTTCTTCCTTTACAATATGTCAAAGATATGTTGGCATCTGCATACTCTGCAATGAAAGCTGAGGAAACCACCATTCTGACTTACATTTTTGCAATGCTCGTGAAAACAATCATTCAAATGTACCCCAGTCTGCCGTTAAAGAAACCGTACCTAAGACAGTGGGATCCAATGTACAATGAATCCTTTGCACTGAAAAAATCCGATGTTATGTTTGTTTTTTTCGCATTCTATTCGTGCAAGAAATGGTTGGCCTAGTCATCTGGCACAACGATTGCAGCTCGTTTGGCACAGAAAACAACCACTTTGACATTGAATCATTGAATCACTGTCCGATTTTCTCTTGGCTATATATATGGCAGTTTGGTTGCTCTCAAGAGCAATGAGGAGACAGTGCCTTTCTTAAAGGACTGCTTCCATACAATTCATTCCACTGTAAACTTGTCAAGACAGCTATCGTGAAGACATCTCTTCAATGTCATGTTCACACCATGTTGGCATCAGGTCCTCAAAAAATGCACACTTAGCAGAAGCACAGTATGTCAACTATGTTTTGGCAAATGTTGCTGAAAGGTTATGGGGGCTTAACGTCCCAAAGCGACTCAGGCTGTGAGGGATGCCGTAGTGAAGGGCTCCGGAAATTTCGACCACCTAGAGTTCTTTAACGTGCACTGACATCGCACAGTACACTTGCCTCTAGAATTTCGCCTGCATCAAAATTCAGCCGCCACGGCCGGGATTGAACCCGCGTCTTTCGGGCCAGCAGCCGAGCGCCATAACCACTGAGCCACCGCGGCGGATGTTGCTGAAGGCTTCATGTTATAGTCTCCAGGGCATTTCAGCTGTTGCCTAGCTTGAAAATCAGGCAGCAAACTAATGTCAGTGTTTTTTTTCTGCACAGCACTTGTTGCATTTCCTTTGTAGGATGAGGGCAACCACTTCTGGGAAAAAAGTGTACAAATAAATATGTAAGGAAAAAATTCCACTGCACAATATTCAGTGTATTAGACCCTACTGTCATCGGGCAGATGTTCAGAAGGGCACACTGGAGTACATATGTTTTCCGCTCCTCACGCCACACTTTCACCTGAGGCGGCAGGATGTGAAAATAAATAAATTTTCAAATGACCACCTCCATAAGCATTTCAACATTGTAAAGAAAAGAATGGAAGCTTCGTCAACCTTTGTTGCGCCAACCTGCGCCTGCAAAGAGAACAAAGCCACTCAAAAATTAATGAAAACAAAGCTGCTCACTTGCATTGTGATGACCACTCGGGAAAAAAAGCACACAAGAAAAACAGTTGCGGTGAAAATTAAGCGGTATTTGGTCTTGAGATATGACTGCGGTTAAGTGCAGAGGAACTGAGCTTAACAGCAGTTCAAAGCTCTAAATTTACAAGTATAAGCAGCAAGAACAATTTAATTTAGTCCAACCAGTGAGGAATGAAACCGAAATTAAACTTTGGGAGTTAGACAGGTTCAACACTTTACCTCAGCTTTGACGCACAGACTCTAGCATCGATACTGCCAGTTCGGGAACGGCTCAACTCAGCAGTTCAGTGTCTGCCATTGTGCAGACATCCTGCACAAGATTTGGAATTTCGTTAGGGAGCATGCAAATGATGGTAACATGAACACAGAAACATATGCAAACAGATAGGTGAACCAGGGAACGTATAACTCCAGTGCGAAAGGTGCAAACGCACACAGAAACCTGGAAGGATTCTGCATAGCCAACAAAGCCCACATATACATTGGATCACCATCATTGATACAGAGCAGCCAAGAAACCGCATTCCTCTCAGGGAGGTCACAGGCAAATGAATGTGCGCATCGATGACATCCTCCTCGTGAGTCTTCAGGAATGCCTGCAGCTCATGCAGTAGACTAGGAAGTGATGAACAACTGGTGAACAAGCAAGTCGTCTACAGGGCCACTGTGGATACAACAGAAAACACAGAATCGGGCACCCAGTGCGAATATTGCCATCATGTCTCTCACGGCCTGTGAGGCACTTCGCACCGCTGTACAACTTTTGCGACCGGGAAAATGTTCAAGTTTCTAAGATTATAATTTGCTATTCACTGCTTGTTGTTATGCAGAAAAGCATACTGTAATCCCAGTGTATATATCTGAATAAATGTCTTCTTTTTATTTTGCTTCCCAATTTGTTATGGACAGTTTTGACGGGGGCGAAAGTACCATATTAACGAGGCATGCCTCTTTAACCATGCAGTATTCGAAAAACACCACCTGGTTTCGCATGATATGCATGGCCTTCCTAAAGAACGTCCCTCATCCCTGCTATGACAAAAAAAATACAGAAATGGTAGGGCAGTAAGTTGAGCACACAGAAAAGGCATTATGCAAAACTTTCTGAAGTAAACAGCAGCCAGCCAAACAAGCTTCAGTGTTCATTTTGAGAGTCCTTTCAATGTTCCTGTTATGAGGAAGCCCACTAACTTTGCATGCATCTTCTAATGTGGCTGTATCAAAGGACGAACAGCATGATAAACACTGCCACTATAGTGGGAGTGATGCATAGGGAGACTCCTTGGATACAAATGATGGCAGGGGGTCACCTTTATCTCGGCCATGGAAGAACAGATGTGGTAACTTGCAGACAATGGCTACATACAGAGTGCTACAACGTGGAGTTTCTGGAGTGCACCCATGGCAGTAAACAGTCTCACTGTAAAGTATTCCTGCATCATGGTCGGCTGCTGAAGTGTCAAGCAAGAGTGATTTCTGCTTATTTCCAACCAGTCTGCTGGCACTTAGTCATGTGCCACTCGGTGTCAAAAAGAGGTGGCACCTTGCCCATTTTCAAAGTTCACTCGCACATGACAAGGAAATGTGAGAACCAGTCAGAAAGGCAATGCAGCAAGCAATACGGCACTTGATGTAAACAATAGGATTCCAAGTCCGCATGATATGTCCGGCAGTCTGTCCCACACCTCCATTTCAGAAGGGACGCAACTTTCAACAAAATTTAGTTTATTTCTAGCTGTATTTACATGAGAGTTTTTGAGCAATTTAAAAATTTTATGACTGCTCTCATCAAATGTCAGTTTTATAATAATAATAATAATTTGTTTTTTGGGGAAAGGAAATGGCGCAGTATCTGTCTCATATATCTTTGGACACCTGAACCGCGCCGTAAGGGACAGGATAAAGGAGGGAGTGAAAGAAGAAAGGAAGAATAGGTGCCGTAGTGGAGGGCTCCGGAATAATTTCGACCACCTGGGGATCTTTAACGTGCACTGACATCGCACAGTTTTATGTGCAGAACATTATTTTCCGATATATATTTTTCTTGAAACCTGCAAAGCTAAGAAAATATGGCAGAAGGCTAGTTCAACATTCATTGTTCTTGCAGGGTGAAGTCATTCTTGTAATTCTTTTTGTTTTGCAAAGCTCAAATTTTTGTTTTGAATTTTTGAGATTCAGTGTTCGCTGGCATATTAGAGTGAGAAGACAATTTCATACAAGAAATTTAAAATTCATAAATTTGAAAAAAAAAATTTCTAGACCTGCGCTGCGGTCCTAGGAGTGCAACGAAACAAGTGGTCCAGAAAACATAAAACTGTTGGGGACAAGTATGCTCCATAAGGCATATATCTAGGCAGAAAACCTTAACAAAGAAAATTGCCCGTTTCATGAATGTTTCGTCACTATTCACAGCCGGAGAGGTTCATGAAACAATTTTTTTTACAGTACTTCCCCAGTCGATTTAAAGAATTAAATTTGGGGACAGCAGTCATTCCACGCGAAAGGAGATGACCAAACTTTTGGTATTTTAGATTCCGCTGAGAAAATTCATGGAAGACCAGTCCCAACAGAAGTGTAGAGACCTTCTTTCAAAGAAAAAAATTTTTGCTCCATATATCATGCTCCAAAGTGTAAGACATCACCTTCATCAGGGCATTTTGCAAGAATTATTGTTCAGGAACTGGTCCTTGTTGGAATGTTTATCTCCGCATGTAGTCAGGTATCGAGGTGCCCTGTCATACCTCAAAAAATAAACTCTGGATGATGCCATTTTAGTTTAAAATGGAAGTGCTTAACAGGAGAAAAATTTGAATATTTCCGCATTTTTTAAACTAAACTTGGCGTCTAAATTTAAGAAACATTTTTGGAGTTTTGCCTGAAACCTTGATCTAGCACTGTTTGAATTAAACTTGAACCTTGCGTTGTTCTGTAATTTAATAAAGAGTGCATAGATTTCTGCGGAAACGGCCACATTGAGGACCAGAAAATGCTATGTGGGCAACAGTGCTAGACAAAAAAATTTGCCAAATGGTCAACCCATTTAGTTTCGCATATTAAAAAAACTAAAAAAATATTTTTGTTGGCGAGAAATAAATTTTTATAAGGAGTTCCAGCGATGTGTTGCCAGCACCTGTTATAGTTCGTCCGGTAAAACGCTGCTTTTATTTCCGGCCTTGCTAAACTCTAGCAATTGCCATTATCATTGGACATATTGTGAGAATATGGTGCAACGGAGCCATTTTAGTGTTTTCATTTATTCTTAAAGAACGTGTTTGGGTGGAATACTCATGGTATGCGGTGTGTGCCATGTTATTCCCTATAGATACGACCTAAACGCAGGATTTAAAAAGCCAATCTGAAAGTGTTAGTTGTATAAGCATTTATTATTTACATTGCACTTCACTGAGGCATCTGCCTCACCGATTATTCAACTTCCAAAGCTGTGGTGTACATAAAATGCAATGTTTAATAAACCATTTGTATTGAATTAAATCGGACACCTTGTATATGCACAAAATATGAAGGGAGACTGCATACTACAGCAAAAAAGGGCTATAACATCATGTGGCCTGAATTGGGAACAGCTGGGGATAAGAGTTAATTTAGGATACCTAAATAATCTGTGATTTGCTGATCACAGTGCCTTGCTGAGTCACTCACGAGATGAATTGCAAAGCATGATCAATGATTTAGAGAGGCAGAGCAGAACGGTGGGTCTAAAAATCAACATGCAGAAAGCCAAATTAATGTTCAGCAGCCTAGCCAGGGAACAGCAGTTCACAATTGGAAGCGAGATGCTGGAAGTGGTTAGGGAATATGTCTACTTAGGGCAGGCAGAGACTTGATCCGGATCATGAGAGGGATATAACTAGAAGGATAAGAGGGGTGGAGCGTATATGGCAGGTTCTCTCAGATCATGAATAGCAGTTTACCAATATCCCTCAACAGAAGATTGTACAACAGCTGTATCTTGCCGGTACTCGCCTATGGGGCAGAAAGAAACGTAAACGCTAACGAAAAGGGTTCAGTTTAAGTTAAGGACAACACAGCGAGCCATGGAAAGAAAAATGTTAGGTGTAACATTATGAGACCGTAAGCGGGCAGAGTGGGTGAGGGAACAAACATGGGTTAATGACATCCTAGTCGAAATTAAGAGGAAGAAATGGGCTTGGGCAGGGCATGTAATGCGGAGGCAAAACAACCATTGGTCCTTAGGGGTAACGGAGTGGATTCCAAGAGAAGGCAACAGTAGCAGGGGACGGCAGAAAGTTAAGTGGGCGGATGAGATTAGGAAGTTTACGGGGATACGGTGGCTGCAGCTGGCAAAGGACAGGGTTAATGGGAGGGACATGGGAGAGGCCTTTGCCCTGCAGTGGGCGCAGTCATGCTCATGATGATAATGATGAAGATAGATGGCGTGCTCATATGCTTTTGTCGGCATTCTTAGCGATATGAAAGCCTCAGTTACCTTCCTTTCAGCTTTACCTCTTGCCTTTGCAAAGAACACTGTGTTTTCAAGGGCAGGGCAGCAGCCATGTTTCTTGCATTTACTACAGTGCATTGCCAAATGGACATACTCCCACACGGTAGGCGAATCTCGGCCTGTATTCCAATTTGTGTTCCTGTTGAAAACGTCCGTTTCAGCGACACCTATTTGGCCAAAATGCCAGAAGCAGATGCGCATCTACTTCCGCTATTTGGGGCAGTCAGGTGTCACCGAATGGAATTTTGAAAAAAGACTGCGCAAAACCAACAACACAGGAAAAAGACAGATGAAACAACTGCAACTCTGCAACTGTGTCTTCACTTGGAAAGCGATTGAATAGATCAGCAAAAAGGCAAGACCAGGCTTCAACAAGCTGGCTATCCTACTCTGTTCAGTTGCCAAAGTGTTACTGAAAAAGGTTAAAAAAAGAAAAGTGTAATAACAGAGCAAAAAACGATGTTGCCAAACAGAAAACTAAACCTGTGATAATTCCTTATATTCATAAGATGGTACACAATCTGAAACATGTTGAGGCAAAGTTTAAAGTTCGTGTAGTTTTTCCACCCCCAAGAAGCTTTTCTCCTTGTGTGGCAAAATGGATTCAAACAAACCGAAAAAAAGCAGAATGCCAGAAAAAGCATGTGACGCCGTTTGTGAAATGTGCAGTGGGCGTAGTTTATCAGATCCCGCTGACGTGTGGGAAATCTTACATTGACCAAACGGGCTGATGTATTAATGATAGCCTTGCTGACCATAATCACGCATTAAAGAACGGCACGGGTTCTTTCTTACCACATTACTGTAAAACCTGCAGGGAAAAAGAAGAAAAAATGGCAGGCGACGCTGAAAGAAACAAAAATCCTAAGCAGGGGCAAAGATACTACAGCCCGTGAACTTATAAAGGCGTTCTACATCAACAAAGGCAGAAGAGATTATGTAAGCACACCCTCGCTTGCAATTGACAGAAAAGAAAGTGTCGTTTTAGATATGTGCTGAGACACATTTTTTTTCTATAGCCATTTGTTACCTTATTGTTTCTGCTTGTGCGCATGTGTAGGTCCCTCTCTGCTCTTGCCTTTTTGTCTATATATTCACTTGCTTCAATAGGTGAATAAACAGTTGCACTTGTTTCATCTGTCTTCCCCCAGCGTTGTCTGCTTTGCACGTCTGTTTTCAAAACCATGCACCAACTTAGCCCCCCAGAGAGTATTACCGAATGGGATGTTTTTGAATGAGCCGCAAGTTGGAATAAAGGGCCGTGTTGATAGCCCTGAGGCGCACTGTGTTAGCTTATGTCTTTTTTTCTTAACTCTTTCAGCTCTTAATCTTTTGCTCAACCTCGGGTACACCTTGGCAAGCTTACGAGAGGAGGTCTAAAATTTGTGGCTGTTAGTTGATGGAACGAAAGACAAAGGTTGTACCAAAAGAGTCTATTCATTCAAACATCTCTCAACATATTTGCCATTGATATCAGTGTGTTTCTTGTTGTGGCTGATTTGTTTTTCCTAATATGCTTCGAAATTATTCCTTTGTAGCTTTTGTAATTCACTGTTCCGAGTGGCAGTGGTCTCATTTCTGGAAATAAACAGTGGTCCTAGATGAATCTTCATTCACAAAATGCTGTTGGAATTCAACAAATCAATAGGTGGGCCTGAGCTCATAGTAAAAATGGTGCAGTATCCTTGTTCATTTTTGTTCTTTCAAGAATGTCGCCATTGTCTTTACATCATATCCACATTTTTCTCATATTTATAGTCAGTATGTGTATTTGGAAAAGCACCATGAAGCAGTTATGCCTCTAAAACGACATAGGAACGCCACTCTAAGCATGACAAGAACATTCATGCAGCAAAATGTATTGCCAAAGTCCACAAAAATTTGGAGCTCCTCGAATAAATGGCACCAAAAACATAGGCTTACTCGTTACCTGCCTGCAGCTTTCTTGACGTGAGAAACATAATGCAGGTAAGGCAAGGAACACACTCGCTACCTCTCTTCATTGCTCTTCAAATTCTGTGTGTGTGTGTAGTTCTCATTCCTCCTCCTTCCTTTCTTGCTTTTTCACTTTTTTTTTACATGACTATACCCACACCAAATCTTTGCTTACGTGTTTTCTTGTTTGAAACGATACGTTAGACATTAGTATATATGGACCACCCCATACACATCAGTGGCTAAATAATTTACAATCGAATTTCCTCTTGATGCTGTTTTGATTCCAGCAGCTAGGAGATGGTTGTGATATCAAAGGTCGGTGTACGCCACATGCGGCATAAAATAAACTATAAATATAACTGCTCCTTCTTTGTTTTCATTAACTGCAATGCTAAAACCAGCCTGTCTCAAGAGTGAGAATGACTACAAATGAAGAAGCAGTGACCTATACTGACCTTTGATGTCATAGCCATTGTCCGGCGGTCTAAACCAAAACACCATGAGAAAATAAATTGAATTTTAAATCACATAGCAGGCCTAGCTAAATACCATGTGGTGATCCATGTATTCTAATATCTTATGCTTCACTACAGAGAAGACAAGATGTAACAAAAATTAGGCGTCATTTTCTAAAGTGAGTGACAGTATGACATTTACTGTGGCCTCCCTTCATTCTTGTTTAACCATGTTCACAATACATCAACCTTTTCATGCAGTTCAGATTATAGTAACTGCATGAAGCTTATCTATGTAATAAAGTACACTACTTGCGCAATGTATGAAAAAACTCTGACTGGCACCTACAAAATGTGCCAACTTTCTTCTTCTGTCATGAGCATGTTTGCAATTCGTAACGGTTGGAGAAAGCTTAGCTAGCAGCACAAGCGGCCATCTCAGCAAGAATGAAAATATTAATGACCTCACTGACACCATGTCTGGCCTCTTCTTTTTTAATGCATATAATTTCATACATGTACAATTGCAAGGGAAATTAGCACAGCTCAAAACGGAACTAAGCCTTTGCAAGTTTGTTCAGCGTTACACTATGTGTATGACCCTTTCAAATGTTGAAAACTGGAAGTGATTTCCTCACTAAATTCCCTCCAGATATAGTTTCATGCACCTACATTTCGAGCAATCTATCTCGAGTCAACATCCAGTGAAGCTGGGTACAACACTAATGAGGTGTATATTTCAGTGTTTGCCGTTCAGAAACTTTGTACGCCACAGCTCTCTAGAATATAAAATTGCGCATATGTAAGATCTGTTTTTAGATGGACCAGCTTATTATTAGTCATTATACAACCTCACTTACACAGCTTTAGACCCGATATCTAAAAGCAATCTTAGTACAACGTACAGTTATGAGCAGGTTTTATTGCTCTCTCAGTGCATAGCAATCGTGAACCTCATGTTAACTAAATTATTCAAGGATGAAGTGCACTTTTGAGAGTAATTTTAAAGTTCTCTGAAAAATTTCAGCCCCCAAATGAATGGTGCATAACTACACACAATATAAGCTTCAGTTAAGACTGGGCACAAATCAAACAAAACTTAAAAGAACATTGAGGATAAATTAAAGTTCACCTGCTACTCGACAGACTATGATATTCTAATGTCAAAGGAACTGCTGTCACAGAAAACTGAGCTTTAATGAGACGGAAAACACCAAAAGGTGAACTACAGGTGTTGTCATCACCAGCTGATTTTGCAAGTAAACTGCGTGCGTGCGTAGGCACCAAATTTTGGGCATATCCAAAAAAAAAACCCAGAAAATACCAGGAGTTTCTAAAACATTTGCATGACTGAACAAGATGAAAATAGCCCAAGTTGTGGAAAATTTGTAACAAAAAAAAAGCATTACCTAGAATATTTACCTGTACCATTCACGGCTTTTAAAGCCAGAAAATACCACGAGGTTCTAAAACATTTGCATGATTGAACAAGATGAAAATAGCCCAAGTTGTGGCAAATTTCTAATAAAAAAGAGCATTATTAGAATATTTACCTGTACCATCCACGGTACCTTGTTCTTCACAACTTCTTTCTGTTCCTCTCTAAGAAGAAAGTCCACAGGGTAAACTGTTCTGTGGTCGTGGAACGCAGCCATTTGCACATCCAGTGTTGTGCGTTTTTATCGTGAACACTTTAAAAAATTTCCCCGTCTCAACCGCTGGCTCAGTTGCCGTGAAACTTCACACAGAGCTTGTGTATTATGGTAACTTTTGTATCGTAGCAAGTTTGACAACGGTGCTTACTTAGATGAGCCGTGCATGATGCGAAAACATAATCGTCTACGTAGAAATCGGCAACCAAAACCCGCAGACGACGCTTTTTCGCTGAAGGGTGGCAGTGGCGCCATCTGTTTTCTGCAGTGAAAAGCGTCACGACAAGGCCACCGAGACGAACGTTGCAAGCCGTATTCTTTGAAAGGTAAAGCCCCTTTAAATCTGTTGTTCTGATATTTTTTCCGCTCAATTAGCCGGAAATGTTGCAAGCGCTTCAGTTGAAGCAGACGAAACGGCCGGAACGGCATATTCAAAGGGCCGCGCTTCTCGAAACGCTCGCCTCAGCGGCCTTGTCGTGACGCTTTTGACTGCCAAAAACAGATGGCGCCACACCCGCAGCTCAGCGAAAAAACGTCGTCTGCGGGGTTTGGTTCGCCGATCTCTACGTAGACGATTGCGTTTTCGCATCATGCACGGTTCAACTAAGCAAGTATCGTTGTTAAACTTGCTATGATACAAAAGTTACCATAATACACAAGCTCTGTGTGCAGTTTCACGGCAAATGAGCCAGCGGTTGAGGCGGGGAAACTTTTTAAAGTCCTCACGATAAAAACGCACAACACTGTACATTGAATTAAGCTTTCCCAAATGGCACTTTTTTACGCCATGTATTTATGCAGTCTCTTACGCACTAAAGAAAAAAAAACTGGGACAGCCCAATGTCCCAGATAAATTGGCCAAACGGCACTCTTTTACGCATTTATTCATTTAGTCTCTTACGCGCTAAAAAAAAAAACTGGGACAGCACAGTTGTCCCAGATAAATTGCTCACCTTTATTATCCCATACCACCCCTACGGCAGAGATCGTTGCTTCACCGCCTCACCGGCGTCGATGCAAAGAATGAAAGCAAACAAAATACCCACCTTGCATTAAGCTTGTCCAAACGGCACTCTCATAGTCTGATAGTCGCCGCAAGCGGCAGTCATCGTTGCTGTCATCGAAAAGCACGAACACCCAGAGGCATCAAGGCGCCGCCATTTGCCATTACCGGCGTCGCGTCTATTTTCCACACTGCCATGGGAACAGCTGCACCGCGTGCGCGTTGGCCTAGGCAACCATGGCATGTATATAGTTGTCATGGCAACAGCTGATCAGCGCGCGCGTTGGCGTGGGCAACATTGGGCTTGTCTGCAGCGGCTAGCAAACGGAAATGCGCCACCCGGCCGAGGGAGAATCTCTCGCATGGTGGATGCGCGCCCAAACGGGCTCCCGCATCGCAGGGACAGATCGGTATGTTCCCGACTGCCTTCTCCCTTGCCTCCTTCCCTGCCCCTCTCTCCAAACCAGACCCGCTTCCTCTCCGCACGAGGCAGTTACCGGGCTGCGCACCCCCCCCCCCCCCCCCCCTCCCGCGCCTACCTACTCCCCGTGCTCCCTCCCAAATAATTAACCTCCTCGCTCGCGAGCATTTCACGCGCGAGAGCCAGCGGCTTCACTTCGGTTCCTGCGCATCCGTCTGATTTTAGTACGGACAGGTGGACGTTTAATGAAGCGTTCATAGCCGAAGTGGAAAGGCGACGCATCCTCTAGGACGTCCGCAGCAATGACTACAAAAACACTTCAAAGAAGGAACAAGCATGGAAGGCCGTAGCCGCTGCCCTCGTAGAAAGTGGTATGTATTCCCCTGCGGTCATTTGCTCTTGTGCGCCTCGTATATTTGTATGCATGCGACAGCTTAAAGAATGTGCATTTGTCGACTTCGCCATGACTGTGTCGCGTTCTTGTGGGTACACGTGCAGCATTCTTCCCGTACGACCACAACGATCTTTCGTTTGTGATGCAACTTCTGATTGGCTTATCCTGGCCGGTAGCGGCAGCGTTCGTATGCACAATAGTGCACTGGCCAGTGTGCTCTGCGGCATGAATTACGCAAGTACCGGGCACAGCATGCTCGCCAGGCAGCAACCGTAGTAAGGTCCAATATAAGACATGTGTTAACATTGCTCTCAGTGCGACAAGATGGGCGTTCGTGAAAAACTTAGCTTGTCGCCGCTTTTATACCGGCAGTTGAAAATACTGCAGTGTATTGAGCACCTTTCCTGATCCTGTTTGTTGATGCCTCCATTTACTCTGCCATGTATATATAGATATTTCTTTCTCCTATAGTCATGAAGAGGTGGAAGTCCCTCCGGGACACTGATGCCGTGTGCTGATGCCGATGCAGTTGTCGCCATAAGATGGCCCTTTTATAAACATATGTCTTTCCTACAAGAG
This sequence comes from Amblyomma americanum, assembly GCF_052857255.1. Taxonomy (NCBI): domain Eukaryota; kingdom Metazoa; phylum Arthropoda; class Arachnida; order Ixodida; family Ixodidae; genus Amblyomma; species Amblyomma americanum. Next base: position 162,424,037 of record NC_135504.1, on the reverse strand, counting down.
AGTCTCGAACACTCAGAGTACGTAGAGTGGTTATTTTGGATTGCTTTGCACTGTTTATGCAGGTCTGAAATTATTTATTTTTCAGTAGCTCGTCCATTGAGTTTTGTTCAATAATTCAATACAAGGAGTGTTCGCGAACTAGAATGAAGCTGCAAAACGAGCTCCAACCATTTCAGCAAACTTGTTTGTGCTGCCATTTTGGTTTGTGTGCCGGGGACAAGAAGCATTTTAGGTCAGCGATTTTTTTTTTTTTTTGTGTCGTATGAACGGTCAACAGTTGTCAAATCAAGTTAATGTGCTAGCGAATGAACAGGATTTGCACAAAGGAAGGAATAGCAAAAAATATGCGCAGAATTGTATTTTTATTCACACACGTTGATCACAATATACCATCGCGGGATGGCACAATACAATTGTTTTATTCGGCAATATACAACTGAATAGTGCATACACATCACCATTGAAAAAGTACATGTTTTTTGGACACAAGAGATAAGTAGCCGCGCAGATATCAAAAATTTTGTTGGAGCACAGAGGTACCAATAAGTGACACACGCCAGTTACATAGTAAATCCGCACAGTAAAGCTTGGTGTATTTCGGACCGCCGCACGAGAACATTGCATTATAAAAGCAGTTGGAATAAGGCCATAAAGACAGATTTGGCCCAAAAAAACCAATTATTATTAACCAATTATTATTACTATATGGAATTTGATGCTGCAGTCGTGATGCCCTCGATATTCTTCTATTTTATGCGGGACAAGTGGAAACGTGCCCCCAATGGAATCGGTCGTCGAAACGACAGCGGACTGTTCTCAAGCAGAAACGCTACTTGAAGGCATAAGCGATGGCATATTAACAGAAGGATTTGCAGTAGATGAAGGAAAAGAACAGGCAGGCATTTTACAGGACACCCCGATACATGCGGAAGCAAGATCGAACTGTGTAGCCGCATTAACACCGAGCGGAACACGTGGGGTGGTTCCCGGTGTACCGCGCGACAAGAAACGGACTGAAAAGGCGTTTGAAAAACAAATTAATCTACTAGACCAAATGGTCTTAAAGGAATCTGATACCACTGAACACTTTGGTTTTGTAATAGCCGTAAAATTGCGGCAGTGCCCAAAGCACTGTCGTACGCAAATGGAAATTGAGTGGCTGCAGGTGGCAGCGAAGTACGAATGTACACAGTAAATAAAGGAGTTCATTTATTTTACACAGAATTCTCTTCTTTTGTCTAGAGTGCATGGATGCCTATCTGTTCGGCTGGGGTAGATCCCACTGCCAGGGGACTTCCTCGGCCCCATCCGCAGCGTGTTTCTGAGCGCGGCTGAGCGCCATCCCACCGCTGCCACCGAAATGTGCAACGGGACGACGCCCCCCCCCCCCCCCCCCCAAAGGAAAGCACACAAAGTCGGAGAGACGAAGGAACACCGTCGGCGGCACCCAATCTTTATCCTCGTTCGGGTTTATCCGCCACGGTTGGGGTCGATCGGTATAGCATGCAGTTGCCGATTGAGGCACTCAAACGAGGCCTCCAGCGCCGGGAAAGGGGCAGGCCGTCGGAACGACCGAGATCAGCGGCGCCGTCCGCCGCGCCGTGTGCCGCGTCAGCCGGAGGTTGCTCGCCGTCCACGGCCCCATCCGCAGCGTGTTTCTGAGCGCGGCTGAGCGCCATCCCACCGCTGCCACCGAAATGTGCAACGGGACGACGCCCCCCCCCCCCCCCCACCCCCCCAAAGGAAAGCACACAAAGTCGGAGAGACGAAGGGACACCGTCGGCGGCACCCAATCTTTATCCTCGTTCGGGTTTATCCGCCACGGTTGGGGTCGATCGGTATAGCATGCAGTTGCCGATTGAGGCACTCAAACGAGGCCTCCAGCGCCGGGAAAGGGGCAGGCCGTCGGAACGACCGAGATCAGCGGCGCCGTCCGCCGCGCCGTGTGCCGCGTCAGCCGGAGGTTGCTCGCCGTCCACGGCCCCATCCGCAGCGTGTTTCTGAGCGCGGCTGAGCGCCATCCCACCGCTGCCACCGAAATGTGCAACGGGACGACGCCCCCCCCCCCAAAGGAAAGCACACAAAATCGGAGAGACGAAGGGACACCGTCGGCGGCACCCAATCTTTATCCTCGTTCGGGTTTATCCGCCACGGTTGGGGTCGATCGGTATAGCATGCAGTTGCCGATTGAGGCACTCAAACGAGGCCTCCAGCGCCGGGAAAGGGGCAGGCCGTCGGAACGACCGAGATCAGCGGCGCCGTCCGCCGCACCGTGTGCCGCGTCAGCCGGAGGTTGCTCGCCGTCCACGGCCCCATCCGCAGCGTGTTTCTGAGCGCGGCTGAGCGCCATCCCACCGCTGCCACCGAAATGTGCAACGGGACGACGCCCACCCCCCCCCCCCCCCCCCAAAGGAAAGCACACAAAGTCGGAGAGACGAAGGGACACCGTCGGCGGCACCCAATCTTTATCCTCGTTCGGGTTTATCCGCCACGGTTGGGGTCGATCGGTATAGCATGCAGTTGCCGATTGAGGCACTCAAACGAGGCCTCCAGCGCCGGGAAAGGGGCAGGCCGTCGGAACGACCGAGATCAGCGGCGCCGTCCGCCGCGCCGTGTGCCGCGTCAGCCGGAGGTTGCTCGCCGTCCACGGCCCCTTCCGCAGCGTGTTTCTGAGCGCGGCTGAGCGCCATCCCACCGCTGCCACCGAAATGTGCAACGGGACGACGCCCCCCCCCCCCCCCCCCACCCCACAAAGGAAAGCACACAAAGTCGGAGAGACGAAGGGACACCGTCGGCGGCACCCAATCTTTATCCTCGTTCGGGTTTATCCGCCACGGTTGGGGTCGATCGGTATAGCATGCAGTTGCCGATTGAGGCACTCAAACGAGGCCTCCAGCGCCGGGAAAGGGGCAGGCCGTCGGAACGACCGAGATCAGCGGCGCCGTCCGCCGCGCCGTGTGCCGCGTCAGCCGGAGGTTGCTCGCCGTCCACGGCCCCATCCGCAGCGTGTTTCTGAGCGCGGCTGAGCGCCATCCCACCGCTGCCACCGAAATGTGCAACGGGACGACGCCCCCCCCCCCCCCCCCCCAAAGGAAAGCACACAAAGTCGGAGAGACGAAGGGACACCGTCGGCGGCACCCAATCTTTATCCTCGTTCGGGTTTATCCGCCACGGTTGGGGTCGATCGGTATAGCATGCAGTTGCCGATTGAGGCACTCAAACGAGGCCTCCAGCGCCGGGAAAGGGGCAGGCCGTCGGAACGACCGAGATCAGCGGCGCCGTCCGCCGCGCCGTGTGCCGCGTCAGCCGGAGGTTGCTCGCCGTCCACGGCCCCATCCGCAGCGTGTTTCTGAGCGCGGCTGAGCGCCATCCCACCGCTGCCACCGAAATGTGCAACGGGACGACGCCCCCCCCCCCCCCCCCCCAAAGGAAAGCACACAAAGTCGGAGAGACGAAGGGACACCGTCGGCGGCACCCAATCTTTATCCTCGTTCGGGTTTATCCGCCACGGTTGGGGTCGATCGGTATAGCATGCAGTTGCCGATTGAGGCACTCAAACGAGGCCTCCAGCGCCGGGAAAGGGGCAGGCCGTCGGAACGACCGAGATCAGCGGCGCCGTCCGCCGCGCCGTGTGCCGCGTCAGCCGGAGGTTGCTCGCCGTCCACGGCCCCTTCCGCAGCGTGTTTCTGAGCGCGGCTGAGCGCCATCCCACCGCTGCCACCGAAATGTGCAACGGGACGACGCCCCCCCCCCCCCCCCCCCCACCCCACAAAGGAAAGCACACAAAGTCGGAGAGACGAAGGGACACCGTCGGCGGCACCCAATCTTTATCCTCGTTCGGGTTTATCCGCCACGGTTGGGGTCGATCGGTATAGCATGCAGTTGCCGATTGAGGCACTCAAACGAGGCCTCCAGCGCCGGGAAAGGGGCAGGCCGTCGGAACGACCGAGATCAGCGGCGCCGTCCGCCGCGCCGTGTGCCGCGTCAGCCGGAGGTTGCTCGCCGTCCACGGCCCCTTCCGCAGCGTGTTTCTGAGCGCGGCTGAGCGCCATCCCACCGCTGCCACCGAAATGTGCAACGGGACGCCCCCCCCCCCCCCCCCCCCCCCCCACAAAGGAAAGCACACAAAGTCGGAGAGACGAAGGGACACCGTCGGCGGCACCCAATCTTTATCCTCGTTCGGGTTTATCCGCCACGGTTGGGGTCGATCGGTTTAGCATGCAGTTGCCGATGGAGGCGCTCAAACGGGGCCTCCGTGCCTCGTTGACAGCCGTGCGGTGCGGACGCTTGTCTCGGTGCTCTTCGGATTATGCGTGGTGACCGGGATATGACGGACGGACGACTGCGAGAGCGCGGTGCTACGACAAATCGATGAGTTATTTCCTTTAATATTTTGAGAGCATAGATTTAGGCTAGTTTTAGATCTGGGCTAGTTAGGTAAAGTACTCGTGAAAGAGCAGGTCAGTGACCTAACGGCCGGGCCTTTTCCGGCTGACAGCTATAGATCTGCAGGGCTCATTTGTGAGCCAGGTAGTTAGTATTCCTTTAGTTAGAAGACAGGTAGTTCGTATTCCATTATAGGTGATTGGCTTTAGCGGTAGGCAGAATTTTATTTGAGCACGTGGTTGCAAGTGGTTTTTTTTCTTCTCTAGCATTTTGTGGTAGGTATAATAGAGTGCTGCTAAGATGGTCAAGCAACTGAAGGCTAAAATGCAAGGAGTGTGAGACGTTGTTGAATCTGAAAGAAACGCGGTTCGAATCTGTAGAGGAAGCCGAAGGCGCAAATTTTATGTACAAATGTTGCGTATTAGGTGCACGCCTGGACATGGCTGACGAAGCAAACACCGGCCTTGCGCTACGTAAGGCGAAGGAACACCGCCGGCGGCACCCAATCTTTATTTTTTTGAAGCGATGTTTATTGCCTCAGGGCATAAACTATGAAGTGAAAGATCACTAAGATGCTTAAATAAATGAAAAAAACGGGGGCCGATTTGATGAAATCAAGAAGCGAACGATGATATGGACCCTGTGTCCAGGCAATATAGCAATCCGGATTGTCCGGTGAGAGTCCCACTGCCGCCAGGTGCCGAATTCTCATCGGCTTCAGCGCCGGGCAGTCCCACAACAGGTGGTGGATATCCGCCTCACAGTCTCTGTTCTTGCAGACTCGACACCCGGGTCGGGGATATAAATCTTTGAAATGCGGCCACTTGCGTGTAATCGCTGGAGTTAGGGCAACCCCGACCCATGTCCTCCGAAGCGCAACCTCCTCTGCACGGGTAAGACCACGGGGGAGGGTTACCGCACACGGAGGGATTAGAGCACGTGTGCGGCGGCGGAGGTGTTCCTTTCTTGTTAAAAGGAGGATGGTGTCATCCAGAGTGAGGACTCGAGGCAAAGACGACGTTGGGGTTGAAAGGCGGGTCGCAGAATCTGCGCGGCTTTGTGCGCTCAGGAGATCACGCGGGACCCCCTCAACACCGATTTGCTGCGGGATGCGTGCCGCTAGTAGATGGATGTCTTGACAGATTTCTGGGGTGCGACTGACTCGTCGTAGTAGGCGTGTGACGTGAAGTGCGTCGGTGCGAATGACAATGCAGGCCGTGGGTAGCATGAGAACGGCGGCCACAGAGCAAAGTGCCTCTTGAACCGCAAGCATCTCTGTACAGAAGGAGGTTCTGAGAGGCGAAACCTTGACGTTTTATTCAGAGCAGGCTTGCAAGGACAGTAAACTGCCGTTGTTTCGCAGACCTGGATGCTTGCGTCAACGTACATAACGATGGAGCCATACGGCAGATTGGCGTCTTGCTCTGTAATTCTGTCGAGTAACGACGATGCCGCGCGGGAAGATGATGGCCGACGTAGATCACTTGGCTTGTTGTGGCTTAGGTGCACAAAACGCCAGAGAGGAAGAACTGGCGGGGGTAGCTGTAGAATAGAGTGCGATGAAGCATATGCCCTGAGTGCACACGTGGGGTGTGTAAGGCTTGACTTTAGGCGGCGAGCATCGCGTCGTTGCTGCAGCAGCTCATCTAGTGTATTCAGCTGCGCGTGTTCTTGGAGCGCCACGATCGGGGTAATGCGGGGAAGGCAAGCGATGACCCTCATTGCCTCTCGATTAACAGCTTCTAGACGATCCCATTGAGCTCTCGTCAAATGTTGGAATTGGGCTTGATAAACGAGGCGCGGTTGCACAACCACCCGCACCAACTCTCGTGCAACATGACAGCGGGCTCCGCCTGTTTTATGAGCAATGCGTCTAATCAGACCCAGCGCCTGAATTGCTTGCTTTTTAGCCCTAGAAACCCAAGCAGTACCTGTTCCTGACTCGCGTATTGTCAAGCCCAAGATTTTTACGGTCGAACTTTATTGAATTGGAGCTCCGGATAGATGAAGACGAATTGGTGTTGCAGCCAGTTTACGGTGCCCCCAGCGGTTGGCGACTGACACGAACGTGGTTTTGCGCACTGAAAGCTGCAGACCAATTGAAGAAGCAAAAGTCGACGTAATATCTATGGCTGATTGTAGGCATGCTGCTTGAGTCATCAGGTCGTTGTGAGTGCTCCACACCGTTATATCATCAGCATACAATAATTGCTTAATCTCAAAGACATCATGTAAGCGCAATGCAAGGGGGATAAAAGAAATATTAAATAATGTTGGAGATAACGCCGATCCCTGGAGAACGCCGCGAAAAGGCACAAATGATCTGACGGCCTCACCACCGAGGAGTATGGCAAAGTTTCGGCCTTCAAGGAAGGATTTAACAATATTGCGCACTCTAACGGGGAAATGCAGCATGTCAAGCGATTCCAGGATGGCCCCATGACTGATATTATCGTATGCCTTTTCAAAGTCCATGGCCAGTACAGTACGTACACTGTGGCTGCGAGTTGAGGCCATAACTGCTGACGCCAAGACAGCCAGTCCATCTTCTGTACCTATGGACGTACGAAAGCCAATTTGGGCGGGATGGTAGAAACCATGGTGCTCGAGCCACCACAACAGTCGTGTGGCAAGCATTTTTTCGGTGAGCTTGCATAGTGTTGGCGTAAGCGATATAGGCCGGAAATTTCCGAGGTCTCTCGGCGGCTTCCCCGGCTTTGCTATGGGGATCACAATAAACGATTTCCAGGTTCCTGGTACGACGCCTTCTATCCATACCTTGTTAATGGTGGTGAGTAGTTGAGGCAGTACAGCGGAGCTTAAGTTCTTGTAAACCTCGTACGGAATGGAGTCCGGACCGGGCGCAGTCTTCCGACGGGCCTCGTCTATTGCTGCAAGCAACTCGGGCATTGAAAATGGGCTTGCAATTCCGTCGGCGTCGGCTGTAGATGGCAGCTTATCGACATATGCTGGAATGGCAGCCAAGGGGGCTCCTATGAGTCTTGGAGACAACGCATCATACTTGGGGAAAAACTTCCGCTCTGCCTCTCTGGCGAAATCATCCGGGGCTAAGTTAGCTGCGAAGCATGCTGTGGCCGCTGCATCAGGACGACGGGGACCATGTTCCATTTCACGAAACGTTCGCCTGAGAGCAGCATTCGATGACTTTGTCGTGAACTGCTCACACCACGCATGCCACTGCCGTCGCAAGAGATCGCGTTCATATCTGCGAGCCTTGGCAGTAAGGTAATTCAGCCCTGTCCGTGCTTGCGCAGTCTCGAGAAGCGCCCATCTCCGCTTGTCGGCGAGCAGCCCACAGGTTAAGCAGACCGACATCCGGCGCCGGGCGATTCACGTCCGTCCAGGTGACAGCAGTACTCTTATTCAGCGCAGTTTGTATGCAGTCCACAAGTAGCGTAGATGATTGCAGAAAGAGATGTTCTACGGTGATGCGAAACGTGTCCCAATTGAACACATAACACCTACGGCGTAATCGGCGGGCCCTTGATGGAAGGAGACCGATGATGATAAGAAGGTGGTCACTACCCCAGCAGTGTGGCTCCAGGTGCCACGATGGAGTCACGGGTCCTGACCACCACGTAAGGCCCGGAGCATATGTTGGACGGCGAGCATGGCGCACAGTCCGCGTGGCTGAATCTGGATGGTTGAGTAAAACAGCGCATCCGCGAATGCGTCACGCAAACGCCTACCACGGGGGCTTGAAGTTGGGTACCCCGAGTCCGGATGAGGGGCGTTAAAGTCACCCCCGACTAAAACAAGCCACACTGGGTGCTGTCGTCGTAGAGTTAATAACCACCCCAGATTAATGTGGTAGAGAGCTCCACCGGCGGTTCTTACATAGTATGACACGACCACAACAGTTGTCTTGGGAAGCTTTACAGCCACTGCGACTACCTCTTGATATGAGGTGCACCAGTTTTCTAGAGAGAGGCGAACTTGGGGAAAACGCGCATCAACGTACACCGCCGCCTTTCCCGGAGGGGCAACAGTGTGCACACGACAGTCGTTAATTGAAGGGGACATGTATCCATTAAAGCCTGGAATGGATGGCAAGGCGTTGGTCACCTGCAGTGGCAGGGCCCACACCTGGAGCTTGTTCATGCGAAGTCGAGATTTTAGCTCTCCCAGCTTTGTGGAGAGGCCTCTGCAGTTCCATTGGAGCACACCATACCAACGTGTACTCGCCATTTTCGATTAGACTTCCAAGCGTTGTAATAGAACTGATGTCAGGTTAGATAACTGGTTTACCATAAATCGGAGGAGGGATGCTGTTGAGTTATCCTGCAGTGCTGTAGAAGACCTGGTAGGGTCTGCGAAAAACGCAAGAGGGCTGGACGTAGTTGAAGGCGCTGCAGCATTGATTGGCGTGTAGTGGGATTCCAGTGGTTGTCTACGGCGAGCAAGCAGTTCACGGCGTTGTAGTAGCTTAGAGACCTCGGCTAAAAGGCGTGCAATTTGGTCGTCAATTACTCCTATATCCTCACGCAGAGGTTCCAGTATGCTGTGCTTTTGTGTAGCTTGAAGGCGACGGCGATCCTTGCGCAATTTATCACTGTACGACTGTTGTTGGGCAGGGGTTGCAGGTGGACTGGGCTCAGATAGCTCCGGCCAGTCGTCTCATCCCACTGAAGAGCGGCAAACTTGTTGGATGTCTGTATCGGGGCTCTGTCTTCATTCGGAGGCACTTGCTTACGGATCCCACGCCGAACCTTCACAGTTGCTTTCTGTTTTGTTGGGCAAGTTGGAGAGGTGATCTCGTGGTCGTCAGTCTTGCAAAGTCCGCCCCTGTAAGACGGTGTGCCTTGTGACCGAGCCTCATCTTGCGTTGCAAAAGGCCATGATCGGCGCATGTGGCCAGATCTGAAACAGCTGTAGCAATAGACAGCACTAGGTTTGTAAGGGCGAGGCCGCAGAATACAGCCATAGTAGTAAAGCCGTTGTGAGAGAGTTGGTGGGCCCTGTAGTGTGACGATGCACGAGTGCCCCTTTCCCATATACTGCGCTTAGATGACAGGGTGGGTTGGACAGTACAGCTCACGCTGGAGGGTCGTCTGGTCTTCGGAAACGTCGACGTTGTAAACAACACAGTGTTGTATGTGCGAACCTTATACTAGGTACACCTGGACCGGCACCGAGATCTCGCTTGTAATCGATATGCACTTGAGCTTTTGCAGACGCTCGACAGCAGCCAAAGTCGGGAGCCACACAGCGATGGTATTAGATTTCGTTCTAGACGTGAAGCCACGAAAACCTTTGGTCCCAAGACACTCGTCCAGGTTCGCCTGAAGAATCCTGTTCGGGACCACCTGGGTATCTTTAACGTACACTGACATCGCACAGCACACGGGCGTCTTAGCGTTTTTTTATGGAGGAAAAACGCTAAGACGCCCGTGTGCTGTGCGATGTCAGTGCACGTTAAAGATCCCCAGGTGGTCGAAATTATTCCGGAGCCCTCCACTACGGCACCTATTCTTCCTTTCTTCTTTCACTCCCTCCTTTATCCCTTCCCTTACGGCGCGGTTAAGATGTCCAAAGATATATGAGACAGATACTGCGCCATTTCCTTTCCTCCCCAAAAAAACCAATTATTATGTCCGTCAGGCTTTTGGCTGCCAGAGTTTTAATGGCCACTTTATACGATACCAATCCCGATGTCGGCACAGCCACCTGGTTGGCATACTCTGGGCAGGAACGCTTGCCTTGTGAGCTGCACTTGGCAGAATACGAATCCTTTGCAGTGTCCCCTGATGGGCGCTTTTGATAACTGCGGGAAGCCGGTGGCACGGATGGAGGTGCTGAAGACAGGTCCATTGGAGAGCTCTCCTCCTCACGCTGCACGGTTGAAGCCCCATCCAGCAGTGGAGGCCGGGCAGCCATTGCCGAGTTCCGCCCAGAGGGCAGATCGCTCACGGGGTGAGGTGCATTTGGAGAAGGCGGGATATGCGCTGCCGCTGATGGACCGGGAGCAGGGACCGACGCCGGCGTAGCCACCTCTGCCTGCGCGTCACCGGTGGCTCTAGGCCTAGCCTCGGAGCCCAGTCCAGCTGCCGGGATAACTGAAGGACATTTGCTTATTGCCACCCAGTCAGGTGGCGCATAAGCCCCTCGAGGTTTCTCAGAGGGTGCGAGGTCAGTTCTCTTGATATAAGGAACGTATTTATGCGGATGGCGAGATTTTTCACTGGAGCGATGTGCTGCCACCATCCAATCTTTATCCTCGTTAGGGTTTATCCGCCACGGTTCCGGTCGATCGGTATAGCATGCAGTTGCCGATTGAGGCACTCAAACGAGGCCTCCAGCGCCGGGAAAGGGGCAGGCCGTCGGAACGACCGAGATCAGCGGCGCCGTCCGCCGCGCCGGGTGCCGCGTCAGCCGGAGGTTGCTCGCCGTCCTCGGTCCTTTCCGCAGCCTCTTTCTGAGCGCGGCTGAGCGCCATCCCACTGCTGCCACCAAAATGTGCAACGGGACGACGGCCCCCCCCAATGGAAGCACACAAAGTCGGAGAGCCGAAGGAACACCGCCGGCGGCACCCAAAATTTATCGTCGTCTGCGCGTGCTCCCCGCGCCTCATCTTCTTCCACGCAGGGCACTTGGTCGGCATACGCCGTGACCTGGGCGTTTATTCCCGTAACAATATATATGCGCTTAGTCTCAGTGTGTTGTAGCAGGTATGGAGAGTGCGAAAGAGAGGCAACGACAGAACGAAGCGAGGAAGAGACAACGCACTCAAGAGGCCCCAAAAGAACGCGCCGTAACCAAGATGCGGCTAGAAGTCGTGCCACGTCCCAGAGTGACTCTTCATCTGCGGAAGAGAGCGGTTTGAGTTCTCGAAAGCTTCGGAATGAGACACTGCGTAGACGACGTGCCGAGGAAACGAAGCTTTCGCAATTCAACTAGGCTTAACCAGAGCTAACGCATAGCCAAATTTTCTTCAAATCATTGCACCCGCCTATTAAGCTCTTTGTTGTCCTCGTCCTGACGGGTCATAGTGGTTAAGATCTCATCATACCTATCTGACATCATATAAATAGCTGTCTCAGTGCCGTCCACTTTTTTCGTTAGAGGGCGCAGGCACTCTAACTTCGTGTTGATGCTCATCAGATTTGATTGTACGTCAAACTCCTGGCTAGCTTTTGTTGGCTTTCCATTGACGATTTGCTTTTATTAACCTTCCGTTCATGAAAAATTACAAAACGAGACATCTGTATGGGGGGTTCTTTGGTTTAGGAGGCTGTTGGCTTCCGTTATTTATGTCATAACGAGCACCTCTTTTCCCTTCACTTCCGTGCTTAATAATTTGATGAGGGCCTCGATTCTTGCAGCCTTAATGCCGTTGGTAGTGAAAGAGGGTTCTCTCACAGCTTCCGCCCAACCGCTCGACTAGGCTTCTACGCGGCACTCGCGGAAACAGGACGTACCACGTCCGCCGTTATGGATGAGGATGGCGCTCGTGAACGCTCTTAAGGTTCCTTACGCAACGCATAAATACCCACGAAAGCAGCAGATTGGAGAGCCGTCGCCATAGCTCAGTTGGTAGAGCGCCGGACGCGAAATTCGGAGGGCGTGGGCTCGAATCGCACCGGTGGCATGTGGTTGTTTTTCTTCTGCTTTTATTACCTTCCCATTGTTGAAACACTACAAAAAAAGATATTCCCTATGCGCCTTCGTTTCAGCGGCTGTTGGAATCGGTAATTTACGCGTGTCATATAGGGCAGATCACACGTGTCCTTCTAAAAAGGTTAATCCTTGGCACTCCTGAGGAAGTTACCCTTATACATTCATCACCGGACTTCGTTAGCATTTGTCAGTCACTGTACGGTCTTGCAGGTTGCCTTTTCTGTTATTTTTTACATTCCCTTTGTGTTACTTGAGTCACTGATCGGCACGTCTTCCGGTCTCTTCAAAGTATATGCACCCACAAGTGAGAAACAGGCTGCACACGACGTTAGTGGTGCACTCAGCGTAGTGTTTTTTGAAAAGTGCCGTGTAAATGCTGGATAGCTTAGTAGGCGCGGAGAACAGAACATTGTCGTCATTCCTGTTGCCAACCTTCTTCAGGTTATGATAAATATTATGCCGATATGAGATGGCTTGAACGTTAAGAGACCAGAAGTGGGCAGAGTGAGTGAGAGAACAAACGCGGGTTAATGACATCCTAGTCGAAATCAAGAGGAAGAAATGCGTTTGGGCAGGCCATGTAATGCGAAGGCAAGATTACCGCTGGTCCTTAAGGGTAACGGAGTGGATTCCAAGATACAGTGAGCGTAGCAGGGGGTCTAAGAAGGTTAGGTGGGCGGATGAGATTAAGAAGTTTGTGGGCATTCGTGGGCGCAGCTGGGAAAGGACAGGGTTAACTGGAGAGAAATGGGAAAAACCTTTGCCCGGCAGTGGGTGTAGTCAGGTCGCTGCTGCTGACGATGATGACGAACTCGCTGTCTTGATCGAGACATACTTGAAGCTTTCGGGCTGCCATTATAATTTTTAGCTTCTTTGAGGAGTTTCTGCTACACTGCTGATGACGTTGACTGGATACCCTGCTGTCTCAAGACGATTTTTTTTGGTTTTCATACCTGTTATTTATGTTGTGTGCACACCTACATTAAGAACAGCTATGAAAACCGGAAACATCGTCTCGTGAAAGCAGGGTATCCAGCCAATTATATCAGCAGTGTTGCAGAAAGTCTGCTAAAACAAATCTAAAAAAAGAATGCCAGCAAGAAACCTTCAAGTGGGCCTCAATCAAGACAGCGAGTTTAAATCATCCAATATCGGCATAAGATTTCTCCTAACCTGAAGAAGATTGGCAACAGGAACGACGTCAATGTTCTGTTCTCGGCGCCTACTAAGCTATTCTGCATCTGCACAGTCCAATCCAAGAAACGTGTGGGATGCAAAAAGAAGCACGGAAAACATTACGTTGAATGCACCACCAACGTCATGTACAGCCTGCCTCTCAATTTTCGGTGCATATTATCACGGTGTTGGTGACAAGGCAGGGATCCGGCAAGAGAGGGCTCGGCAGCACGTCCTTCAGGAGGGGAGACGGTTAACTTCCACGTCCTCTAATCCGAGCGCCACCAGCGTCAACGTGTCTTTTTGCTTGAGCGCGACCTGGCATTCCTCCCCTCTTAAGAAAGAACGCGAGCACACAAACACACACATTCGCACAAGAAAGGTTCACAGAAGCTGGGGGGTCACCGCGCAAAATATATCTTCAGGCGGCGTGAAAGATGGACGATCTGTGGATGCGGCAGCCGACGTCTTCGCTGCTCTGGAAGTGTCTCATCCGGGAGTGCCTCGTAATTAACGTCGCTGACGCGCAGCAAGATAAGGACCGAAATAGAGAGAAATTGGTGTTTCGTACAAGCCTCGTCGTCGACCAGGTATCCACATCCAAACCTAGTCGCCGGGATTGTAGAAGACTTGTCCGTGCCAAAGGTTGTACCGGCGCGAGTCTTAATCTTGTTGCTGTGTGATGTGGGTGCGTGCTGGCTGACGAGCCTGCTCGGCTTCCTGGGCAAACTGCTCAGCGTCAGCAGAAAGCTGCTCATCGGTTGCGCAAGGGAGAATGGCGTCGAGCATCGTTTGAACCTCCCTGCCGTAGAGGAGGCGGAACTGTGTGAAACGGGTCGCCTCTTGAACTGCTGTTTTATAGGCGGATGTCACGTACGGTAGGATCATGTCTCGAGTCCTGTTTTGGACATCGACGTACATCGCCAGCATGCCCGCCATGGTCCTATTAAGACCCTCTGTGATCCCGTTTGCCTGCGGGTGGTAAGCGGTAGTTTTACGATTGGTCGTACCGCTGAGTTGAAAAATTTTGCCCATCATCTGGGGAATAAAGGCGGTTCGTCTATCGGTAATGATAAAGGTAGGGGCGCCGTGCCAAAGCATGATCTATGGCTTCGGCGTATCGGGTGAGGAAGTAAGTGGCAATGGTGATGCACCGGTTGCCACCCGAGGACAAAGGGAAAGGGCCCAGAAGGTCCATGCCGATCTACCGAATGGGGCACGTGGTGGTTCTATAGGTTCGAGGAGCCCTGGAGGCTTGGAGGCCGTGGCCTTACAGCTCAGACATTGCCGACAGCTCTGGCCCTAGCGTTTAACAGCGACAAGTTTGGGCCAGTACAACAGTTGGCGTATTCTGGAAAGCGTGGGAGAGTATCTCAAATGGCCAGAGGTGGGTTCGTTGTGGCACGAAGAAAGGATTTCCTCTCGAAGAGTTTTGGGGACGACGAGGAGGTAAGCTCGCGAACTGGAACCAGGGTTGTTCTTACAGAGCACACCTCGGTTCAGGGAAAACGACGACGACAGGTGTCGAAGAAAACACTTAAAGATGGTGGCTGGTTGAGCTTCTAAATAATCGATGAGTGGTCGCAGCACTGGATGGACGCGCTGCTGGGTTGGCAGGTGAGGAGAATGGAAGAATTGTCCCAAGGAAACTGATGTCGTCGTCCATGTCGGGGGTTGCGAGTTCAACAGGCGCACGAGAGAGCGTGTTGGCGTCCTCAGGGTTATGTCCGGACTTATAGACGATGGTGAGATCGAACTCCTGCAGGCGAAGGCTCCATCACACCAGGCGTCCAGATGGGTGGCGCAGGTTGGCCAACCAACACAGGTAGTGGTGGTCCGTGTCCACTTTGAAAGGGGGTCATTCCACGCCAAACGTTCCGGACGTTGCGCTTGACCTTCTCCAAATTGTTTGAACAAATTCATGGAAGGTTATTCTCATGTGCGTAATCAAAGCCTGGAATATTTTTGGCCGGAAAAAATTTATTCGCGAGGTGAGGGCAGTTTGAATATTTAGAAAAGACGAGAAACAAGGCACTGCTCAATATTTAATAAAATATTCAAATTCTTAGAAAACAATTTACAATTTTTTTGACATTAGTACCGATTCTAGCTTTCGATTTACTACGGAGCATGCAGGTTTATTGGGCACAATTATTTAAAAAAACAGAAAAAAGTATGAAAGTGTGCCATTTTTGTCGTTTTTTGTTTTAAATATCAACTTGATCTCGGAAATTCGGAAATAGCCACTTTGTTTCTCTAGATGTGTAGTATTTATAACAAATGTAAAAGGTCATGAAACTGTGTACATTGAAGAAAAAAATACTAAAGTTGCAAAAATTGCGTTTTGAGCAAAAAACACTCTTATAAAAATCACGTAAGGTGCAGGTATAACCTACTAACAATGATTAACTTGTCAAAGTCATGATGTGTCAAGGTGATCCTCATGTTGACCACCCACAAGCCCGAACCCTCACCCTTCTAAAGAACACTCGTTATTTCACCCTGAGGTGGTCGAAGTAAAGATGCAAACAATAGCCGGTTACGTAGAACAGTTTATTGCATTTCATTTCTGAAATTTATTTATTTATTTCAAAATACTGTAGGTAGCAGTGCTGCCCAGGCAGGAGAGAGTTACAAAAGGTAAGCTTGCAAAGAACGCTCAAAGGTATTAATGTTAGTACATTCAAGAACCGAAGCAGGCACGCGATTCCATTCTTCGATTGTGCATGGGAAAAAGATTTTTGGAACTGCTTAGTCCTGCCATTGTATGGCCTTATCACTTTTGTGTGGTTCAGCCTTGATGATCTTTGTGGTGCACAAAGTAAATACGAATCAAGTGGCAATCCTGTTTTGTTATGATATAGTAAGTGCAGAAATTTTAACCTGGCAATCTGTCTGGGCATCTGGAGCGGCTCCAACTTATGCTGCCTCAACATATTAGTAACGGAGGAACGTTTCCGGTAATCGGATGAGATGAACCTGGCTGCTTAACGTTGGATGCGCTCCACCTGCTCGATGTTTTTTACATGATACGGATCCCACACAATAGAGGCGTACTCTAGGACTGGTCGAATCATAGCTTTACGCTCGATGGGGAGCATTTTAATTTCTTGCGTAGGTAGCATAATTTCCTGGATGATTTCGAGCATATATCATTCAGATGCATATCCCATTTAAGATTGCTAGTAATTGTCAGGTCTAGATATTTAATGGATGTGACTGCATTTATGCATTGATCTCCAATTTTGTAAGCGTATTGTAGAGGATGTTTCTTAGGTGTAATTGTCATTGACGCAGTTTTAGAAAAATTAATTTTCATCGCTCTTTGTTCACATCAGTCCGCGAGTTTAGATAAATTTGTATTTAGTAGTTGCTGACAGGAAGAATTCTTGATGACGGAATAAATTACACAATCATCAGCAAATAATTTTACAGTGATACCTTCATCAACATTTTCAGCAATATCATTAATATATATGAGGAACAAAAGCGGTCCCAGCACAGATCCCTGCGGTACACCGGACAGAACATGCAGACACTCAGACCTCATTTCACCGCATTCAACAAACTGTCTGCGATTCTGTAGGTATGCTAGCAACCAACTGATAAAAATGCCTGGCATTCCGATTTCTTTTAGCCTGTCAATAAGCAAGTTGTGCGGCACACAATCAAATGCCTTAGATAAATCCAGGAAAATTGCATCTATTTGTTTGCGATTATCAATGGCCAGAGAAAAGTAATTAATTACGGATAATAGCTGCGTTTAAGTGGACACGTTTTTACGGAACCCATGCTGAAATTCGACAAAAAAGTTTACCGATTGAAGATAGTTAGATGTATGATGAGCTATAATGTGCTGAAACAACTTGCAACACGTACATAAGTGAAATAGGCCGGTAGTTTGCAGCATTTAACTTTTCACCGGTCTTCAAGACTGGCACTACTCTTGCGACTAACCAGTCACTAGGCAGGTAACTTTAATCAAGTGAGGCATTAAAAATCACGTAAAGGTAGTAGGAAATGATGTCAGAGTACCGATAGAGAAAAGCATTAGGAATGCCATCGGCGCCATTTGACGTTTTTGTTTTTATATTTAATAAAAGTGCATGTATGCCCCCGCGGCTTAGAACTAAATTCGGCATCTTAAGACAGGGAGGAAATCAATTAACACTGGGGCGATATGATGAGGTAGAAATCTGAGTGAATGCTCTTTCAAACGTAATATTGAATTCATTAGCAATGTCTTTAAAATCTGAATTAACATTACCTATAACACGTAGCTGATCGACACTGTGATTACTACCGGACAAAAAGCGCCAAAATTTTCCAGGAGAATCTTTCATAAAAAAGTTAGTTATATTGATTTTAATAGCGCAAAAGCAACTGAGGCTATGATGCGCCAAACACGCGGTTAGAGCTTTAGTTAAAGGTTACGCTTTTTATATCTAAACTTTGTTTGAAACATTGGGTTCTCTGAGAAACTTAAAAATGCTTGTAAAATCAACCAGTGCTTGATCACCCAAAAGTTACATGGGGTGTAGTGGGATGTATTCATTGTAGAATGTTGTGAAATATTTTTTCCTCAGTTGTTCCAGTTTTGTGCATACAATCAAAATGTGGTTTACCGTGAGTTCATCGCCACATATTTCGCAGAGAGGTTTGTCTTTTGTCAGTAAGAAGTTGTGTGTAAGGTGTGTGTGTCCAATGCGTAGTCGACACAAAATAACCTCTGTAAAACGTTACTGATGTTTACATGATCTCCATTCTCCCAAAACGGGCTTTATAGAATGTAGTTTGTTGTCTGTCTGTTCGTCCCATGCAACGTGCCACTTCTTTCTGAGTTTACTGTGCAGTAATTTAGAAAAATCCCTCTGTGGTATGCTAACTTGTTTTATTTGACCAATTCGAGCTTGTGCTGTGCAAGCATCTGCTCTCTCATTGCCTAAAATTCCAATATGGCTAGGGACCCAGCAGAATATTGTGTTATCCAACAAAGGAGTAAGCCGGGCTAGTTGGTATATTCTTTTTATGGGAACAGCGCTGCAGACGGGACCAAGAAAGGAAAACACGCACACGGGCGCTGACTATCAACTGAAGGAAATTTATTGCAGCATCTTTAATATATAAAACCCATACATATGATAAAAGCATGAAACTAGGTCACAATATACTTCTAATCAGCCATCGAGAAATCTGATTTATTTTCTTTTCAGGTTAACAGAAGGAGTGCTGACGCACTTCTCCCCTCGTTGATGTATAGCATACGCCTCATGCCGGTGCACTGCCACTTTGGAGAGGACCAAGGTTCTTAAATGCTACAAGAGCCAGCCTGACTGCGAACTTTTTGAGGCTTATTCTATACATCAACGAGGGTAGAAGTGCGTCAGCACTCCTTCTGTTAACCTGAAAAGAAAAGAAATAAGATTTCTCGATGGCTGATTAGAAGAATCTTGCGACCTAGTTTCATGCTTTTATCATATGTATGGGTTTTATATATTAACGATGCTGCAATAAATTTCCTTCAGTAGATAGTCAGCGCCCGTGTGTGTGTGTCTTCCTTTCTTGGTTCCGTCTGCTGCGCTGTTTCCATGAAAATAAAAAAAAAATATAATGTTATGATTTTGCTTTGTGATTTTAACTATGTTATGTATGATTTTTCCTATTATGGGTTCAGCAGCAGCAGCATTTGTAGAGTGCAGCGCTTTGAGCATACTCGGTTAATCGATGTAAATGATGCTATTTTTTATGTTTCGTTTTAGTTTTTGTTCTGCGGCTATAAAGATGGCATAACACTCCGCAGTAAATACGGATGCATACTGGGCAATCGTATCATTTTTTTCCGTTTTTTTCCTTGAATTACGGCACTTCCGACATGACTTTCTGTGTTTGAGCCATCAGTGTAAAATTCAGTGTAGGTGTCATATTTTTCTTGTAGTGCAAAGAACTCTTGCGCTCGTGTGGCATTTCCTCTTTGTTTACGTGTGTCAGTGTGAAGTCACACACCGAAGGGAGGTTGTACCATGGTGGCAGATATTCATGTCTTTGTGCAATATTCGGTAGGGCGTCCAGCACTGATAACTCTTCACATTTATCTTCAAAGCGCATTATTAGTGGCCTGATAAAATGTGGTTTATTATTGAATAATATTCTAGATGGGCACTTGGTAACAATAGGATAGCAGAGATGCTTAGGAAGAGAACGGGTTTTTAGGATGCACGTGCATGTAAGTGTTACTCTTCTATCCTCTAGTGTGGGCTCATTAGCTTCAACATAAAGACTATTTACCGGGGATGTTCTATATGCTCCAGTTCATAGGCGCAGACCAAGATTATGAACGCGGTCTAGTCGTTTCAAGTAGGATGCTCTTGCTGAACCATATACCATGCACCCGTAGTCCAGCTTGGAGCGCACCAAAGAGCGATATATATGTAATAGGCATGCTCCATCGGACCCCCACCGTTTGCGCGAGAGCACCTTTAATACATTGAGGGCTTGGGTAGCTTTCTTCTTAAGGTTATTAATGTGTGGTAGAAATGTAAGTTTCTTGTCAAAAGTAACGCCTAAAAATTCATGTTCTTGTTTGACTGGCAGTGTGGTTTCATTCAAGCACAGGTTGGGATCGACCTGCAGGCCTCGTCGTAATGAGAATAGAACAGCTACTGTTTTTTTGAGGAGAGAACTTGAACCCATTTTTTTTCTGCCCAAGCAGCCAGTTTATCTAGTGTGATTTGGATTTTTCTCTCCCAGTACACTATGCTGGAAGAAGTGTATGCTATCTGTAGGTCATCTACATAAACTGAATACATTACGGACTTGGGTTTTACTTTGGCTAAAGAATTCATTTTTACTATGAAGAGCGTCGTACTTAAAATGCATCCCTGGGGTACGCCATTCTCTTGTCTGAATGTCAATGACAGAGTTGCTCCTAGACGGACTCTGAATGTGCGGTTAGTCAGGAAGTCGTTCAAGCAGTTCAGCATGCTGCCGCGCATCCCTAGCTCTGCTAGGTCATGGAGGATGCCGAACTTCCACGTGGTACCATAGGCCTTCTCCAAATCGAAGAAGACACCGATACAGTGCTGTTTGTGTATGAACGCCTCCCGGATGGTGTTTTCTAGGCAGACAAGGTAATCAGTGGTCGAGCATGCTTTCTTAAATCCACATTGATGTACATATAAGAGTCGAAGAGATTCAAGTGCGAAGGTCAGTCTAATGTTTATTATGCTTTCGAAAGATTTAGCAATGCAGCTGGTGAGGGCTATCGGCTTGTAATTGTTAGGACTTGTTGGTGGTTTTCCGGGTTTCAGAAAAGGTACAATTATTGCGTTCTTCCACTCCTCAGGTACATTCCCAGTTGTCCATATTTTGTTAAAGAATTTCAACAATGCCTGCACGGCAGCCTCCGAGAGATGGGCAAGCATAGTGTAATGAACATTATCTAGGCCTGGTGCTGTCTTTTTACCGCAAGATAAAACCCTATTCAATTCCTGGAGTGTGATGGGTTGATTGTAGTCCTCGTGCATACCTGCTGCAAATTGAAATTTTTGTTTTTCTACTATTGCTTTGCACTTCTGGAACGTGTTTGTGTAATTGGACGAACTGCAAACTTCAGCAAAATGCTCACCCAGTATGTTGGCCTGTTCCAATGATGTTTGTGCCCCGGGTGAAGTCAATAGAAGAAGTGTGAAAGGGGTATGGTCACTACTGAATCTACGAACCTTTTCCCACAATTTTTTAGGTTATTGAGCTGTTTATTGAGGACGCATATTTCTGCCACGAGGATTTCTCGTCATTTCGGGCGAATCGCGCTCTGGCATTGGCTCTCTTAAAGGCAATCAAGTTCTCCGCTGTGGGATACCGACGCAGAGAGCCCCAAGCTTTGTTTTGTTGTTTCTTGCCAATGTGCATTCTTGTGTCCACCATACTTTATGTTTTTTGTGTACGAGCCCTGTTGTTTGTGGTATGGATAGTGTAGCGGCCGATATTATGCATGTAGTAAACTTTTCATTAATTTCGTCTATGCTGAGATCACAAAATTCTTTTTCTAGTGTGGCACTTGCTGTAAAAAGTGACCAGTCGGCGAGGTGAAGTTTCCAGCGCCGTGGTCTTGTGGGGATGACTGGAGTAGACGATGAGAGGCTGATGATAGTAGGTAGGTGATCACTTCCCGGAGAGTCATTTAAAACATCCCATTTAAAATCGTTGAAAAGCGATGGCCATGCGAAAGCTAAATCGAGGAAGTTCATTTTTGCCGAGCTTGGGCAACAATAAGTGGCTTTTTCCCGTATTTAAAAGACCGACAGCATTTGAGAAAAAATCTTCGATTATTTGTCCCTTCGAGTCACATCGTTCGCTTCCCCAAAATGGGGAGTGAGCGTTAAAATCGCCAACTACCAGATATGGCTCCGGCAGTTCATCAATCAGGCCTTTTAAATCTTCGATGTGATGTGCGGGATATGATATAGAGAACATACTGTTATTGTTTTGTACGTAACGACGCTAACTGCAACTGCCTAAAGTTTTGTGTTAAGTGTGATTTCTTGAGCAGGGACGCCGCTTTGAACTACAATCGCGACGCCCCCCGAGGGTCGATTTGCCTGCTCGCGATCACGTCTAAAAGGTTTGTAATGTTTCAGGATATTCATATGTTGTGGACCTAGATTGGTTTCCTGGAGACATAAGGCAGCGGGCAACAATGACCCTAAAATATCTGTTATGTCACTGTAATTACTCAACAGGCCTCTACAGTTCCACTGAACTAAAAAAGCCATGCTTAAGTTTTTGAGAGGAAATGAAGCGAGGTCCACTTATGTGGTGGGCACGTTATGAGGGGACTGTCTTTTTTCCGCTCAAGAGAACTGTTCCCCCTCTGTAATTGAGGCGGAGTGGGTGTTGGTGTTGTATTCATCACCTCTACCGAGGTGCTGGAGGACCGCGGAGGGGCCGCGGTTGTGTTAGTTTCAGGCCTCTCCCGATGGGGGGAGGCCCTGCGGGATGCCGACCCATGGACCGGCGCTCCCTGCTTTGAGGGTGGCAGAACAGCCTTCGCTGTCCCTGCCTGGGGCGTGGATGGCCCTGCTATCGGCTCGGTAGAAGCCGACTCGACAGGTGCCAGAGTGCTGTGTGGTGCTACGCCCCTGCGCACCACATCAGCGAAGCTGGATTTCGCTGTGAAGGAGAATTGGTTGGTGAGAGCAAATTGCCTTCTCGCTTCTCTAAATGAAATGTTTTCTTTGGTCTATAAGGTGATTATCTCCTTTTCCTTTTTCCAGGACGGACACGCCCTGGAGTACGCAGCATGGTCTCCACAGTTTGCGCAGCGTAGTGCTGCGTCACATTCCTCAGAATGGGGGTCCTTCGAAGCGCATTTCGCGCAGGTTTTTCGGCCGCGGCAACTTTGTGAGCCGTGGCCAAACTTTTGGCAATTGAAACATCGGCGGGGATTTAGTATGTAGTGTCTGACATTGACCTGCATATATCCAACTTCGATAGCTTCGGGCAAGGTGCTGGTGTTAAATGTAAGGACTATGTGCTTAGTATCTATTTCCTTGTTGTCCTTGCGGATCTTGATTCGGTGAACGTCGATTACATTCTGGTCGGTAAGCCCTTCAAGCATTTCAGCTTCTGTAATATGGATAAAGTCAGTTTCAGAGATTAAGCCTCGGACTGTGTTGAGAGATCGGTAGGGAGTCACGGAGACAGGGATTTCCCCTATAGACGCAATGCTTGAGAGTTTGGAACATTGTATGCTGTCACGTAATTCAAGCAGTAAATCACCGCTGGCCATTTTTGAGACCTTGTAGCCGGGGCCCATGGTGTCGGTTAAGCACTTGGACACGAGAAATGGGGATATTATACGGGCTTGCTTTTTTTCACATTTACTGTGTATGACGTGGAATTTCGTAAAAGTCGGTATCTTTTTGCAAAAAAAAATCTGCTGCTTCGTTCCGCCCTCTCTTGAGAGAGCGATCTGGTTTTGAAAGGGGTGGGGGAACCATAAAAAAAATGTCGTTATTCGGTCTTGGTGCCAGCCACCCACCATGGAGTCGAACAAGGGGACGGGACGGGAATTTGATAGCAAGTCCTGCCCACGCCAGCTGTACACCTCAATTATAACCAAATATGACGCAACTCAGGGTAGTTGGTCACACAAGGTTAACCCTCGACGCCAGGAAAGAAGGAAAAACCAGGAAGTGAGTAGGATATAGGAGAGTTTTCAGAAAGAGATAGGAAAGTGAAAGACCGAGGGGAGGACAGGAAAAGGCGACTGCTGATTTCCCCCGGTCGGGTCAGGCCGGATGTGCCGTCTACAAGAAGCTGGGGCCAAAGTGGTGTGTTGCTTCCGCCGGGGGGCCTTAAAGGTCCAAACGCCCGGCATCAGCTCAACCACCAGGATCCCCTTTTCCCCGGACACGGCGATGCCACGCACGGCTAGGCGCGGGTGCTCGGGTCCGTGGTGATGCACGGTTCACCATCATTCCCTTGTGGAGATGTCCCTGCGGATGCTCGGGAACCCGCGGTGTCGCCACTCACCGACGCTTGCAAGCTGCAGGCGCCCCCCTGCGGGGTATTTCATAAATGAAGCAAGAGTATTCTCATAGAAGTTTTTGCGCGCATTTCGCAGTTTGGAAATCAGATCTTCTTTGAGAGCATGCAAGTTAGCCTCACAACACTTTCATTTCCGTTTCCGTGCTAAGCGCCATTTCAGGTGGATGATATCACGGCTGATCCAAGGGTTGTGATGCCTCGTTTTCTTACGCCGGACAGGAATATATCTGTAAATGCATTCTATGGCCATAGTCTTGAACCTGTTCCAAAGGAGCGAGACGTCACCTCCGTTTTCAAACTCGAGAAAATTTAAGTGCAAGGTATCAAGAACCGATTCGTCATCTCCAGCTAAAATATCACGAAACGTTTTCAGAGAGGGCAGTACTTTGCTCCCATGTGCGTTAAAATTTATATGGACTGACTTATAATCAGCGATGCCTTCCGTGATGGACACATTACAATCTTCTGCAAATTTTTAAGAAATGTGAGATCCAGGGTCGTTGCAGTTGATTCCGTTACACGTGTGGGAGCAGTAACCAGCTGTGTTAGGTCATGAGAAAAAACTGCATCAAGGAGAAGAGTTGCACTCTCGGCATCATGCGATTCTGTTATTTTTAAAGAGTTACAGTTTATACTGGCCAAGTTTAAATCACTGGATAGCACAAATTTTTGGTTAGGTCTAATTAAGCCTTCAAGATGATCATTCAGTTTTGCGATGAAGGATACTGGGCTTCGGGGGATCTATACGCGACGCCGAGTGGGGTGGAAAAGTCTCGATAGCTGATTTTACACCACATGCTTTTGTGACCTGTAATATTATCGACTAAGACGCATTGAATTTCCTTTTTCACTATCACAGCCACTGCACCCCCTCGCCCATCGCGATCTCGCCTCACTATTTTATGGGAAGGGGCACAATTTCAGAGCCAGTGGTTTGGGATGACAGCCATGTTTCAGTTACTGCCAGTATATGGGGATCATGAAGAAAAATAGTCTTCAAGTTGACTTGCTTTGTTAGCAAGACTTCTTGCAATTAATAAAGAAAAGCGGAGCGATTTGGTCTCGGATCATGTGGTCTCTTTGGCAGTATTAGGTTGGCGCAATTTCACTACTTTCGAGTCAACTTCATCCCAAATGTAGACATCATTACCTACACGAAGTCTATCGTAGTCAAGAGATATCTTGCTGGCCAAAGATTTGAACTGCTTACCATACTTCCAAAGATTGGCGCGTTTATCTAATGTGGCCTTGCAAAATCATGACAAATTGAAATGTTGTAATCCTTGAGCTTAGAACAGTGTTGCAGCACACGCATCTTTTCGTTGTAGTCATAGACGTTTAGTATGACAGGTCTGAGTTTATCACCTTTCTTTTTACCCAGTCTGTGCACCATTTCGACGCACGTAAATGTTACACTCAGCTTACGGCTAAAGATTACATCAAGTATGTTTCCTTCAAGGTGGTAGGATTTTCATCGACTTCCTCAGGATGCCCAAAAACTATTAGGTTACGGCGTCGGCTTCTGTCTTCGAAATCATCGAGTTTCTTTTGTTGTGCAGAGACAACATTTTTTAGTGAGGAGCACTCAGACCTTAGAAGATTTAGTTGTTCAGTGTGCTGAGCTAGAACCTTGAGGGTATCTTAAGTTCAGTGAACTTTTGATTCATTGTTTCTTTGAGCTGATTTTGTGAGGCGGAAACATTATCTATGGAAGTCTGCAGAGCTGCCTGCATGTCTTGTAACAGCTTTTTAATCTCATCGGGATGAGGTTCAGTAGGGGAGGCCCCGGGTTAGTCTCCACGTCTCCAGCGAGCAAGAGCAAAATAATGGTCCATGCTTCATCAAGCATCAAAATGCATTTTGCCGGGCACGGCAGGACAACGATGCATCGATTGTCACTACGAAAACAATGCATACAGTGATTGGAACGAACCTGTGCATATAGCAGAAAATGGTTCATTGCTGCGTCCGTGGCGGTCCCGCCGTGCCCTCTGAAGATTCCAGCCGCGTAGCTCCCTTTAAGTACGGAAAGTGGTGGCGCTGTTGTTTTAGGGGGCGCGGCAGCCTGCGCCACGATGCCATGACTTGCTTCCAATTCCACGTGGTTGTGGTCGACTGTGAGCCAGGGGGGGGGGGGGTCGCTGGAAGAATTCGTTGTCGAACATACTATCGTAGTCCACAGCGTGACCTGTGCAAATAGCAGAAAATGGTTCATTGCTGCGTCCGTGGCGGTCTCGCCGTGCCCTCAGAATGTTTATTGAGGTAATTTTTTTTTAGCTACAATATAATTTTTCAAGTTGAGCTCTCGCGCCGCAAGTTGCGTCGTTTCTTAACGCCTCTCCACCGCAGAGCACGACACTGCCGACATTGTGGCCAGACGAAATGTAGAGTTCTTGTTCTTAAATCAAGTTTGCATTGCAGGCAAGCGTGGGAACGTTGAGTATTCGAACAGGTATTCGTGGGAAAAGATTTTCTTAGCGCTCCCAGGGCGGCACATGCCCAAGTTGCAGTCCGTCATTCTTGGCAGCACCATGACAGACGTAAGCAGCAGCATAAGAGCTTGTGAGACGCCGATCTGGAAATGACCAGAACGATGCAGTGTTGAAACAGTCCGAGACGCAGCAGCACCACATGGTACCTGACCCTTCTGGACGTCAGAGGCTCATGCCCGGTTGTTTCCGATGTGATGCTTTGGTTGTATTTTATGTTTTCAGTGCAATTTCTGCATTAATACTCCAGCGACCACTGTAGATGAGCCACTATGCTGGCAAACTATTTTCATTCGAGCGATGCACCTTCGCGCGAGCGGGCCGCGTTCACCGCCAGCGCGTCTCGCGTTACTCGCGGCAGTGGTGCGCACTTCGTTCACGTGCGCTCCAAGGCGCGCGCTCCCCGCGATCTTATTCCGATATAAATAAAGCACTTGTGATAAGTTTGCCATGCCAGCTGGTCATCCCTCCTCGTGGTCCATGCGAGACAGCTCGCTGAATGGCCACGTTTTTCTTCTCTTGGCTTCCCGCACCAAAGCGGGTCTGTTTGAGCTTCGAGATCAAAACGTTCTCGTTTATTGCATACCATCCGCCGAGTGTCAGGCGATATCTTCTTTAGCTCTAGCCCTAAAATGCACGACAGCGAACGACGGCAAACTGAAGTTATCTGGCATTGGCGTCGTGTCATGCCAAGTGTCGTGCTCTGCGGCGAAGAGGCGTTAAGAGACGACGACAATAACATTTGTTGGGCGAGTTGGTGCTCACGATAATCCATAACAGCGCGACAGACGGCACAGAGAAGAGAGGGCACAACACAGAGCGCTGACTCACAACTAAAACGTTTATTCGCCGCCAGCCAGTATATATACTGCCCTGGTGGCCGGGAAGGAAACAAGCACGCTTGACTTGCGTGACATTCAAAATCGCCAGTACATCAGGCACGTGTCAACAGGTAAGAGCCATACGTGGGAGATATCACTGCTACAGCAGGCACAAAATTTGCATTCACAAGTTAGCATTCACAATCAAGGTAACTGTTTCCTTATCTGACAGTGCTACAGAGGGAGTACTGAGGTCGTAGATATCAGGTGGGCCTCTATTATTTCTCTAGCTAGCGAGTCGCGGTTGTTTGCTATGCTTTTGACATGCTTTTGACATATACACATGCCTGTCCAGGACATGCCTGTGTATGTCAAAAGCATCGGAAGCTGTTCTTGCTCTGTTTGACAAACGCAATGATGTCTCAATTGCCAAGGTCAGGAGCAAGGCAAAAAAAACTCGTCAATAAGCTGAAATTAAATACGCTGTCAAGTGAGATTAACAGCAGCTCTAAATCCTCGTTGGAATTGTTTTTCACAGCAAAAACCCTTAAACCATAGTGGCCGTTCCGCGTAATAGTCTCCGAAATTCGAACATGGCAGCAGCATGTAGCGAAATTCCTGCAGAAGAAACTGAATGTTTTGTCAATTGATAATCCTTTTAAAATAAATCGCTCGGACGACATGATAGATTTCTTGAAAGTCAACTACAATAAGAAGCTCCGTGGTTTTTCAGTTGATGTAAAGGATCTGTACTACACAATGCCTCAAGCAGAAATTCTGTCATCTGTAAATGACCTCATTGACCACCATGATGCTATAGCGTTTCAAACTGAGTGCGGAATATCCACTGGCGGCTTCCTCGCATTGCTTTCACTCTATCTTGTCTCGACGTTTGCCGAATGGGAAGACGGGGTGTTTATTCAAAAAGAGGGAATTTGCATTGGTTCGTGCTTAGCACCTTTTCTTAGCGATGTGTTCCTAGCTGCACGCGACAGAATGTTGAAAGAGTGTGTTGACAGGTCCAGTGTTTGTCGCATTTTTTAGGTTTGTGGACGACTACTTCGTATTTTTAGACGGTGACAACCTCGATTTCGAGCAGCAATTGCATGACGTTTTTTTGGTATTCTCAGAGTGCCTTAATTCATTGATTTTAACACACGAAGTACTAGTGAATGATTTTATTAGGTTTTTAGATCTTTCGCTTCATTTCACTTCATCCCATGTTTGCTGGGCTTTTGAACCCCGTGCTTAAAGCCAATCTTGCCTTTTTCATCAGCCCATTCAAAGCTGGTGAAGAGAGCCATCGCTTATTCTGTGCTTTATAACGCTGTCAAGGAATCGTGTGTGCATAGTTTGGAGCATAGCTTCTGTAACCAACTTTTCCGCCTGACAAAGGCTTGGTACCATGCATACCTTTTAAGTTCCGTAGTAGAAAAACTGAAGAAAAATCTCTGATTTGAAAGGATAGGTGAAGCGAGACAAGATGAAAAGAAAAGGATAGCCGTGGTACCATATCTGCACCAAGTCTCGCACAACTTGAAAAGGATTGGGAAACATGCTCGCATTGAAGTGGTCTTCTCGGCGCCTAAGCGACTGATTAGTCTGGTGAGAAAAGTAAATGCAGTCGAAAGAATACTAGGCAGCTGCTTGATAAGGCACGCGAAACAATTCGTGCCTTGCCATGAAGGAGTTGTTTATTCTCTGCCTTTGTCATGTGGCAATTGTTACATCGGCCAGTTTGGCCGATGTGTTAAAGAAAGATTGAAGGAGCACGAATATAATGTCTCTCGGGTCGCCACCACAGGCCACGTAGCAAAATATTGCAGACACTGCAAAGATGACGAAGACGAGGAAGACGATGACGACTCTAAAGCCTGTATTCCACTCTATTATGAATGCTCTGTGATAGCAAAGAACCGCGACTCGCTAGCTAGAGAAATAATAGAAGCCCACCTGATAGCTATAGGACCTCAGACCAATGTATCAGTACTCCCTCCGTAGCACTGTCAGATAAGGAAAACCGTTACCTTGATTGTGAATGCTAACTTGTGAATGCAAATTTTGTGCCTGCTGTAGCGGTGGTATCTCCCACGTATGGCTCTTACCTGTTGACACGTGCCTGATGTACTGGCATTTTTGAATGTCACGCAAGTCAAGCGTGCTTGTTTCTTTCCCGGCCACCAGGGCAGTATTTATACTGGCTGGCGGCCAATAAACGTTTTAGTTGTGAGTGAGCGCTCTGTGTTGTGTCCTCACTTCTGTCCCGCCTGTCGCGCTGTTATGGATTATTATTAAGTGACGAGGCAACTTAATAATAGTCTTGTTTATTTTCGCCACTGAGTTCAGAGGAGCGAAGAATAGGTGCCTAGAGAAAAAGCTGTTCCATCGGCAGCTTGACGGCGCTCCAGCCACCTTTACATCAGGAGCAATGGCGAGGGACTCAGTGCACATCTGAAACACCTTTGTTTTTTTTTCACAGTGTTTTCTTGAAGGACAACTGCACTTTCAAAACGAAATGGAAAATGAAAATAAGGGATTCATTGTTATACATGTGGACAACACAGAGATGATGAAATAACACTGAGAGATTGAAACAGAAGGGGAAAACGGACATGAAAAACAAAAATCAACACGGTTCTCCCCACAAAAAGGTTGGCAACGTGTCTACGCGGGATTCAAATGCCATCCACGCTGTGGAAGTCGAGATCATTGAAAATAGATGGTAATTAATGTTTAATTCTTTCGGTGCCATAGTCAGTACGCGAAAATGAAAAAAACCATGGTGGCTGCTACCGAGAAGAGTAGGTTTTTGTATTTTTTGTAAGGTCTGCGAAATTTGAAACTGTTTGTGAGCTTCCTTGCACTGCTTTTCTCTAGGCGCATAGTAGTTTGTGTGTATAAATATTATTTGCTCTCATAACCTTGTCGTTTCGGGAAAGTGGTTGTGTATGTTCAAGCCTAGATGTGTTTCCTATTGCACGGATTGCTTTCTTCTGAAGTAATAAATATCTGGTAATGTCAGTTCCACAGGTGTTTGCCCACACTAAGGCGCAATAGTATATCTGGGAATTAAACAGAGCGTTGTATAAAAGGTTCTTAATGTTCATACTTACATTCACAGCGCAAATACGAACACGGACACAAAGGGAGACACTACAAAGCGCCGTCGGCGCATTGTGGTGTCTCCCTTCTTGTTCGTGTTCCTCTTTGTGCTGTGAATGTAAGAATGAAGTACCAACTCGCCCAGCAACTGATTTTAAGCAAGTTCTTAATGTTACTGGGAAGTATTCGGCGACATCGGTTCAACATACCTACGACCCTACATAACTGCAATGGAATCTTTTGAATGTGTTCGTTCCAAGTCATATTTTCAGAAAAGACTACTCCCAGTGTTTTATCATGTTTTACTGATTTTATGCAATAGGGCCCTAAGTAAATATACTCAGGTGGTGTAATTGGGTAATTGGTGCGCGGAAAATAATGCATAATATTTTAGGTTCATTCAGAATTAATCTATTTATACGGCACCATTTCTGAAGCGCATAACAGAAACTGTCTGCTAGTTCTTTTATTTCCGAAAGGTCCTTGCCTGGAACCAGCACAGTGCTATCAACTGCGTATATTATGCATTTATATTTTCCGGGGATTCTCACAATATCATTTATATAAAAAAGGAACAGGATATGTCCCAGAATACTGCCTTGTGGAACTCCGGATCTGACAGATTTTACACTCGACTTAAGGTGGTTTAATTCTACGAACTGGTGATGCCCATGATGATGGGATTTAATTAGGCGCGGAGAAATTCCCCGAAACCCATTTCGTTCCAGCTTGTCAATTAGTATGACATTATTTAAAAGTCAAAGGCGGGCTAGTTGGTGGTTAACAGGGGAGTGCATATTGCAATCGCTCAAAACGACGAGGGACGAAGAGAAGAATGGACAAGACAAAACGCGGAACTTCAACTGAGGTTTAATACAAAGAAAACCACATATATACAGGATTCTTAATCACACCTGATAAACAGCAGACAAAATCACGTGACACTGGCATGCGGGCGCGCGTGGCACAAGTTAGCATCAAGATAGTTGAATTCCACAGCACAGGAGTTATGGATAGCGCTGCAAAACAGATATTCGGCTTTAACTGAGGAAGACGATCTTGATGTTCATACAATGCACGATAATCTGACATCAATAATTACGGAGTGCGCAGTAGTAGTAGGCGGTAGGACAGTTCGACAGGATACCGGGAAGCTATCTCAGGTGACGAAAGATCTGATTAAGAAGCGCCAAAGCATGAGGGCGTCTAACCCTACGGGCAGAATAGAACTAAAAGAGCTATCAACGTTAATAAATAAGCGCAAGGTAGACGACATAAGGAAGTTTAATGTGGAGAGAATCGAGCATGCCCTAAAGAACGGAGGTAGCCTAAAAGCAGTGAAGAGGAAACTAGGCATAGGTAAAAACGAGATATATGCATTAAAAGACAAGCAGGGCAATGTCATTAGCAATATGGACAAGATAGTTAACGTAGCCGAAGAGTTCTGCACAGACCTGTACAGTAGCCAATGTAATCATAGCGTTAATGAGAAAGACAGCAGTGCACAGCAATACGTCATCCCGCCAGTAACGAAAGATGAAGTAAAGAAAGCCTTAGAAGCAACGAAAAGGGGAAAAGCAGCTGGGGAGGATCAGGTAACTGCATATATGTTGAAGGATGGAGGGGACATCGTGCTAGAAAAACTAGCCACCCTGTATACGCAATGCCTTCTGACCTCGACCGTACCAGAAGCTTGGAAGAATGCAAACATTATATTAATTCATAAGAAGGGAGACGCCAAGGACTTGAAAAATTACAGGCCGATCAGCTTACTATCCGTTGCCTACAAAGTATTTACTAAGGTAATCGCTAATAGAGTCAGGGCAACGTTAGACTTCAATCAACCAAATGGTCAGGCAGGCTTCCGTAAAGGATATTCCACAATAGATCATATTCACACTATCAATGAGGTGATAGAGAAATGCGCAGAATATAACCAACCCCTATATATAGCTTTCATTGCTTAGGAGAAAGCATTCGACTCAGTGGAAACCTCAGCAGTCATGCAGGCATTGCGTAATCAGGGGGTAGAAGTGCCTTATGTCAAAATACTGGAAGATATGTATAGCAACTGCACAGCTACTATAGTCCTCCATAAAGACAACAATAAAATTCCTATAAAGACGGGCGTCAGGCAAGGAGACACGATCTCGCCAATGCTGTTCACCGCATGTTTACAGGAGGTATTCCTAGGACTGAATTGGGAACAGTTGGGAATAAGAATAAATGGAGAATACCTAAATAATCTGCGATTCGCTGATGACATTGCCTTGCTGAGTCACTCAGGAGGTGAACTGCAAATCATGATCAATGAGTTAGACAGGCAGAGCAGAACGATGGGTCTAAAAATTAGCATGCAGAAAACCAAGGTAATGTTCAACAGCCTTGCAAGGGAACAATTCGCAATTGGCAGCGAGAGCCTGAAAGTTGTGACGGAATACGTCTACTTAGGGCAGGTAGTGACAGCTGATACGGATCATGAGAGAGAGATAACTAGAAGGATAAGAATGGGGTGGAGCGCAGATGGCAAGTTCTCGGAGATCATGAGTGGCAGTTTACCAATTTCCCTCAAGAGAAAAGTGTACAACAGCTTTATCTTAACGGTACTCACCTACGGGGCAGAAACGTGGAGGCTAACGAAAAGAGTTCAGCTTATGTTAAGGACAACGCAGCGAGCCATGGAAAGAAAAATGATAGGTGTAACGTTAAGAGACCATAAGCGGGCAGAGTGGGTGTGGGAACAAACACGGGTTAATGACATCCTAGTCGCAATCAAGAGAAAGAAATGGGCTTGGGCAGGGCATGTAATGCGAAGGCAAGATAACCGCTGGTCCTTAAGGGTAACGGATTGGATTACAAGAGAAAGTAAGCGTAGCAGGGGCCGGCAGGTTAGGTGGGCGGACGAGATTAAGAAGTTTGCAGGCAAAGCGTGGATGCAGGTGGCAAAGGATAGGGTTAATTGGAGAGACATGGGAGAGGCCTTTGCCCTGCAGTGGGTGTAGTAAGGCTGATGATGATGATGATGATGATGATGAGTTGAATTCCTTCTTGGATAAGGATACGGAAGTGGTGCTTATGCAACGGTCATTTTCTTTTCTAATGCTGTAGGCTTCAAAAGTTTCCCTGCTAAGCTGGGTCGGTAATTTTGCAGGACAATTGTGTCTCGGAACCTGGGCGTGCAGTTACGGCAATGGCGACAATGTTTCGCCAGTTCCCAGCCCCCCCCCCCCCCCCCCCCCAATCATTCAACGGCTGCGCGGTCCTCCAGAAGTCTCACATTCAGGCAACGTCCAGTTTGCCCTATGTAACAATTCCCACATGTGAGGGGTATTCGGTACACCACCCCTGTTTTGCAGGGAACGAACCTGTCTACGTGCTTAGTGCGACACCCGTTCTTTTTTCCATTTCCCTGCACCATATTGCACATGTCTGAAAGCTTCTTGGGCGCCGTGAAGACCACAAAGACCTCACATTTCATGGCCAATTTTTTTAGGCGATGTGAAATCTGGTGGAAGTACGGCATAGCCACGGGTCTCCGGTGGGGCGGTTCTTCACTTAGGCAGTGCTTCGGTGGGCATCGAGCTTCCTTGGCAAGGGATTCTATCACCGAAGTGACCATGGTGCTCACAAGGGAAACCCGCACTAGTTAGTCGTTGTAACTGAAATTGCACGCTGTTCTGCATTTCATGTGGGCAAGACTTGTCAAGAGCGGCGCGTAGGCAGTTTTTTGCTATTCCCCCTTTTATAAGCTCTGAATGAGCTGACTGGTGGTTTAAAATATCTTTTTTTGAGCGAGGCTGGTACCACCTGGGTTCCACTAGTACTCGTAACAATACAGATGTCCAAAAACTGTCCAAAAGCAAAACAAATGTCAAAAAAGATGTAAAAATATGTGCAAAAAGGGGCGAATGACCTCTGGAAGGAGGAGCCGGTGGTTCAAGGCGAAGGCACGCACGCGCGCACGACAGGTGACGATGGCAGTCAAGTTAACCACCAATTAGCCCGCCTTTGCCTTTTAAATGTGCTACTTTCTAGTTTAATGGGCCCTATTCTACCTTCCTTTCTTTGTATGAATTCAGCCATTACATTTGTTAACTTGACTGCCATCGTCACCTGTCGTGCGCGCGTGTGTGCCTTCGCCTTGAATCACAGGCTCGTCCTTCCAGAGGTCATTCTCCCCTTCTCCCCGTGTGTTCCCTCGCAAAGGCCAGACTGATGAAGATACTATACGGTCCAAACTGTGGAGGCAAGTCCGACATCTTCAAGGTTGCCTATGGGTCCTCGCAGCATCCAAAGTTGGGAGAGCTGAGAACTGTGATGCCGTGTATAGAAGGTACTCTCGTGAGTGTAGCTTTATCACTGAAATACTGTGGTCGCAATGCCTTCCCGCGCTCCTTGACTGAGTAAAAAGTCGAAAAAAGGAAAATCCGCTTCCAGGTAAAGTTAGCTACCTTAGTGACAGTGGTGTTCCTACGTATGTTGATTTGGTGTTGTCCAACGGTCCAAAGTTCTGCACGGAACCTGAGGATTCCCCGGTAGAGATGTTGTCGCTTGTCAAAAGTATTGCTAGACGTGCCTCAGAAGAGGAAAAATGCTGGTGTGTTTCAGTAGGTGTAAATTTCCTTGTAACGAAGCAGCCGCAACAGAAGCAAAAACTTGATGTAAAAAAGACTGTTGAGTACCTTAAACAGAATGATCTTGCTTTAATGATCTCCGTTAAAGAGGGTTGCATTGCAGTTCTCTGCAATTCGGTTTATCGTCAAAAAGCGAGAGAAGCTGTTTTAAAAAACTTCTTCCCCTCGAATTTCAGCGCAGCTAAGCTGAAGAGACTAGCGATATGGTTATGTGAAAGACGTTATCTGGTAAGGCTCTGCTCGACTGTCAAGGGTGCGTCCAGCGGAGCACTAAGCATTTCCTTTTCTGCAAATACCCACAAACAAGATCTTCCTTTTAGAGCCATTGTACCTGAACGTGATACGTGGCAGGGGACAGTCTCGAAGTTTCTTCAGAAACACTTACGCATGCTCAGCTTTGGGGACCCGTTCTTGATTAAGAATTCTGAAGAGCTCATCATATTTCTTAGTGACCAGGAAAGCATAGGTGAATCATTGTTTCCTTTTACAATTCACGTTGTTGACCTTTTTTATTTCATACCACAAGACAAGCTGCTTTGTGCTCTTAAGGATGCCATAGATGACTACGGCTCAGTGGCTTTTCAAAACGCATGTGGCATGAGTGTGGACTTTGTAGAAATGCTCCGTTTTTATCTTACTTCGACCATAGTTATTTTTGAGGGAAAGAATTTCATTCAGAAGCGTGGTGTTTGCATCGGTTCATGTATTGTCCCTTTCTTAAGTGACATCTTTTTATCATATTGTGACAAGTGAATCGCTGCAAACCATGACACAGCCCACTCGGCTAAGATTTTTGATATGTAGACGATTACGCCATTTTCTTGAAAGTTGTATCTCGAGAAGGGCCCATTACAGTAGTAAACCAAAATCTTCAAATCTTCAGTGAGTGGGCCTTTGGGTTGAGTTTTACCCATGAGTTGTCGTCGCAGGGATGATTGCAGTATTTGGACATCTTTATTGTTACGAATACTAGTGGAACCCAGGTGTGCTGGAGGTACCAGCCTCGCTCTAAAAAAGGTATTTTAAACCACCAGTCAGCTCATTCAAAGCTTATAAAAAGAGGAATAGCAAAAAACTGCCTACGCGCCGCTCTTGATAAGTCTTGCCCACATGAAATGCAGAACAGCATGCAATTTCAGTTACAACGACTGACTAGTGCGGGTTTCCCTTGTGAGCTGGTCACTTCGGTGATAGAAGCCCTTGCCAAGGAAGCTCGATGCCCACCGAAGCACTGCCTATGTGAAGAACCGCACCGCCGGAGACCCGTGGCTATGCCGTACTTCCACCAGATTTCACATCGCCTCAAAAAAGTGGCCATGAAATGTGAGGTCCCGGTGGTCTTCACGGCGCCCAAGAAGCTTTCAGGCATGTGCAATATGGTGCAGGGAAATGGAAAAAAGAACGGGTGCCGCAATAAGCACGTAGGCAGGTTCGTTCCCTGCAAAACAGGGGTGGTGTATCGAATACCCCTCACATGTGGGAATTGCTACATAGGGAAAATTGGACGTTGCCTGAATGTTAGACTTCTGGAGCACCGCGCAGCCGTTGAATCATTGGCGGGGGGCGGTGAACTGGCGAAACATTGTCGCCATTGCCGTAACTGCACGCCCTGGTTCCGAGACACAACTGTCCTGAAAAAATTACCGACCCAGCTTAGCAAAGAAGTTTTTGAAGCCTACTGCATTAGAAAAAAAAATGCCCGCTGCATAAGCACCACTTCAGTATCTTTATCCAAGAAGGAATTCAACTATCTTGATGCTAACCTGTGCCACGCGCGCCCGCATGCCAGTATCACGTGATGGTGTCTGCTGTTTATCAGGTGTGATTAAGAATCTTGTATATATGTGGTTTTCCTTGTGGTAAACCTCATGTGAAGTTCCGCGTTCTGTCTTGTGCATTCTTCTCTTCGTCCCTCGTCGTTTTGCGCGGTTGCAACATGCACTCCCATGAGATGAGTAACGGAATCAAATGCCTTTATGAAATATATATATATATATATATATATATATATATATATATATATATATATATATATATATATATATATATATATATATATATATATATGTAAGTACAGTATTACGACAAACGCGACTGTTCGTTTTAAAGGTTTATTGTGCCAACCTTTAAAACGAACAGTCGCGTTTGTCGTAATACTATACTTACAGTTGTAAACTGGCGCATTGGAATATCTACAGAATATATATATATATATATATATATAGTCTCGCTAATTTATTTTAAATGTTTTCTAACACCGTTTCCTTATGAACTAAGAGAGCGTCTTCTGTCGAGCGAAACTTCCTAAATCCAAACTGCAGATGTTAGGTTTTCAAGTTGTACTTTTCTGCGAAAGCGATAATGCGTGAATTGATTACTATTTCCAATCATTTTGAGAATATGGGCAGTATAGACAAGGGGCGGTAATTTGTCAGTTCATTTTTATCTCCGGTTTTGAGCACTATTACTACACTAGAAACCTGCATTTGAAGTGGAAATTCTCCACTTGAAAATGAAATGTTGTAAATGTGTGCCAGAACAGGCGCTTTTTTATCTATTACTTGCTTGATTGGTTTAATTTCTAAACCATCTGAATCGTGAGCCCTGCTGTTTTTAAGGGCCTGAAAGAGCCTTGTTACCTCCAACACAGAAGCGGGGTGAAAAATAAGGTATTTTGCACGTTCAAAATATTTCTGGCGGCTTCAGAGCAGTATGTACTGTTTCGAACTTCAACAAAAAAATCGGTGAATTTAATAGCTAAATCTATGCCACTCACTTCTGTGTCATCAATAACAAGGTTGTCGATCATTGCCATTTGTTTGTTTTTGTTAAGTATGTCATTTAATTTTTTCCACACTACGTCACCGTTTCGCAAGCAGTTGCCGTCAAAAATACGCA
This sequence comes from Amblyomma americanum, assembly GCF_052857255.1. Classification (NCBI taxonomy): domain Eukaryota; kingdom Metazoa; phylum Arthropoda; class Arachnida; order Ixodida; family Ixodidae; genus Amblyomma; species Amblyomma americanum. The sequence goes on along the minus strand of NC_135504.1, from coordinate 162,386,345 downwards.
GATAGTAGTGGTACTATATGCTTCCTTTGAATTCTTATTTAGATTTTTTCTGAATGACTTGAATTCCTTCTATTTTGTTTCGTCGCGAGACTGGATAAATGAATGATTAAATTTGTTTGTCTGTTTAATGAGCTTGGCATGATGGCGCGTAACCCAAGGCTTACGCGACTTTTTGTGTTGCCGATGTGACTTGATTGGGAAGGAGGTGAAATGGTGACGTTTGAAAATTTCCCTAACTGCTCATACGCCTCGTTTGCATCATTAAGCGCGAAAATATTGCTCCACTCGGTCTGCATGATTGCTTGTTGAAAGCCTTCTCTGTGTGAGGTGTTATTTCCCTATATTTTATTATATTTGACCTATTAGGCTTTGAAGACTGAGTGCTCTTGATAAGGAAGAAAACTGGCAAATGGTCACAAATGTCACTGCTAAGTCTTCCCGATATATTGTCGTCAGCAGAGTGGTTAGTAATAAACAAGTCAAGTAGGGTTGATGTGGTACAATTTTTCTTTTTGAATATCTAAATTCATATTACCATCAATTGTGAGGGTACCTGCTGTTTCATTGGCGTAGGATAGCAAAGAGTCACAAAAACACATAAATTCAGAAAGGCTTTCGTTGGGTGGTCTGTAAAGTACCGCAAAAATGTTAGCATTATTTCTGTTACATAAAACTTCATAATTTTCACAGGTCACGCTATAGTCATTTATGATAACAAAGCCTGACATTGAGATCAGGAGAGGTACGCCACACCCTCTGCTATTCTGACGATTCATATAGAAATGAATGTAACCGGGTAGCAGTAATTGTTCTGAGTAAGTGGTAGTATACCAGGTTTGGGTGAACATGATTACAACAAATTTCAGACCGCAGGATTCAAGTAGATATTATGTCATCATGTTTTGACGACAGTGACCTTGCATTAACGTGAAAAAGTTTCGTCGATTTGCTCGCAATGTTTGCTGCAACAATGTAAGCTAGAGTGCCTGGAAGGACGATGTCTGCCATCATCAACGGATACAGCGCTCAAAGCTGGGAGGACCGCACAGCCCCACACATCTTAGTCGATAGAATTAATCTTATCGATATCACTTTCACGGAGTAGCTGCTCCACGGGCGGCGTTGCAGTGCGGCGAGCAAGGACAGTGCCATTTCTCGCCCACACAAATTTCCAGTCGTGCTAACGCTTTCGAGCGATAGCCATCCCTAAAATTTCCTTCACCGGAGGGCAGAGGTGTTCGTTGATATGGGGAACCTGCGCTGCCAAGGTGGCACTGCAATTGTTCCATTCGGTGACTCAAAACTGCTTCTGTCAGCCGCTTGGGCCGCTGCAAACGCGAGAACACATTCTGCGCGATTAGATACCCGCGTTTGGCTGACAGCATTCAATGCCTAGCTTCTCTCGGCTTAGCCCAGATAGCTGACGCACGGCATGTGCGCCTTCGACAGAGCGCGGAGGCTCACGCCAATAAGCGCTTGAAGGTGGCGCGGAAATGGCGTGACATGGAAAAAGTTGAAAAGTGTGATCAATCCCCCCTCCCTATCAAACCAAGTTACAAAAATTATTCTGAACAAAGAAGAATTTTCGGACAGCAAGTTGGCTGATGCGTTTAATGAGTTTTTTATTGACGTCCAGAGAATTGATTATGATTGATGGCTCTGGCCTACATAAACTGTACCGTAGATCAGACATGTTTCCTAAGTCCTGTAACCGAGTCTGAAGTAGAGATGATGGGCGGTATTACGGATCGCTCTTAATCGAAACTGTCTCAAAAAGTGTCTCATTTGCTCCTCCCTTATTGGTCGGCCGTGGGCGGCGGCCACTTTGATTTTTTTCCGTCACTGATGACGTCGTAAATGGCCCAGAAGTGTTGACGTTGGCCACCTAATTATGGGGGCAGATTGAGACGATTTTTTGAGACTGGGAAATGTAGTCTCAAAGCGTTTGAGACAGAAAATGGCGACTGTTTACATCGTCGTATACGCGGGTGACCGCGCGAGCAACGGTGCAGGAGGGTGGATGAAGACGCTCGGGACGAGTTTTTTCGACGCTTCGACTTAAGAAGGAGACTGCGCAGTGGCTGTGCGACGAACTCGCCGTTGAACTGAGAGGTGCGCGGGTGAGTGCGCTGTAAGTGGAGCGGCAGATGCCGTGCTCGCTGCGCTTCTTCGCCTCCGGTGAGTTTCAAGGCGCTGTTGGAAATGAAGAAAACGTCGGCGCAGCCCAACCGACTGTGAACAAGTGTTTGCGGCGGGTAGCTGAGACCAATGTCAACGTTGGGTCGCAGAAGGGGTGTGTTCGCTTTCGGAAGAAACCCGAGGAGAAGGCGGCAGCGAAGGAGGGCTTCCTTAACCTAAACTTTCGCCGCGGCAGCATCCCCGGTGTCGTCGGGTGTGTCGATTGGGCACTCATCACTATCAAGGAGTCCGGGGGCAGTGCTGCGAACGAGCCGCAAGCGGTTCTACGCTGCGAGCGTGATTGTGAGTATACCTCGCCCACTGTTGACCGCATGAGTTCAGCTACAAGTGCGGGCCTCGGCAGCGAGAGTAAGCTCGTGCTGTGCGTGTTTTTTCTCAGACCTGTGGGGCGAACATGCGCAATCTGGCCGAGGACACGCGCTGACCCGGATCCTTCCACGACGCGTTCGTCTGGCGGCACTCCAAGGCGGAGGAAGGCCTGCTGGACGACGGTGATTTTTTTCTGGGTAAGCAGTAAAAGAGCCGTGTCACCCGTCGGGCGAACTCAGTCATATATATTGAGCTCCAGCACTATGCATTTGCCCGGATCTGCTAAAGCTAGAATAATCAGTCTGGCTAGTTACACCAGTGCAGGCACGTTGCAGTATGATACTGTGTATTGCCGCCCTTTTGTTAATTATAATTGCAGCAGAAACACAGGACACATATAACTCTGTTGAAATGCATAGCCTTTACTGTTGAAGAAACCAAAGCAAAATGCACCTGACAGCGCTTGTGTTTTGTAGGCAATCATAGAGCATCATTTATATGAATATGGTGGTAAAAGACTAACCTTACAGCAGTACACCCTTAAACATCTCAATCCTGCGTGTCTGTATGCTCTTGAATGTTATGTTCAGCAAAGCCTGGATTTGGGCTACTTGGCACGAGCCTTCTATTGTATAGCAGATCGTCCTGTAAGGCTGTTGAGATCTCCGAGAAGGCACATGCTTAGCTGCTTCATTTTGTGCTATGCAGGAGACTATGTCCACCCACTGGAGCCATGGCTGCCTGCACCAGTTGCGTGGCATCACAGACCCGACTCAGCAGAAGGCCTGTACAGCACGCCACATGCTTTCATACAATTTGTGCTTCAGTGCTGTATTGGTGCGTTGAACAGCTGCTTCTGGTGCTTTCAAGGGCACCGGATGCACGACTGCCAGTGGGAGTGGGTAATGCGCATCTTCACTGCGCGTGCCGCACTTCACAACCTCTGTTTGGATGCGCCCATCTCAGCAGAGGGTGCAGGCAACACTGCCGCTGTCCCAGATAATAACAGGCCACCTCTACATTATAGAAACAATGAATAACTGCTTCTGTCGCATCTGTCCTTTCAGAATCGCGATATTCATTCCTGCGCAAGTCTCTGCGACAGCAAGAAAGACGGAAATCAAAAGGGTCGGCCTCCGTACCGACAGGGCGTGCGGAAACCAATATCGCTTCTGCGCAGTTGGACTTTGGGGGCGCCACGACCGTACAAATGCATGAAAGAAAATGTCCGGATAATGCTCTGTGCATTCGCAGCAGTGGCCGCACAGCTGCCTACGCTTCTGAGCTTCTGTCTCATCTGTCCTTTCAGAATCGCGATATTCATTCCTGCGCAAGCCTCTGCGAGAGCAGGAAAGACGGAAATCATGAGGGTCGGCCTCAGTACCGACAGGGCGTGCGGAGACCAATTTCGCTTTTGCGCAGTTGGACTTTGGGGGCGGCACGACCGTACAAATGCATGAAAGAAAATCTCCGGCACATGCACTGTGCATTCGCAGCAGTGGCAGCACAGCTGCCTACGCTTCTGAGCTTCTGTCTCATCTGTCCTTTCAGAATCCCGACATTCTTTCCTGCGCAAGCCTCTGCGATAGCAAGAAAGACGGAAATCATGAGGGTCGGCCTCAGTACCGTCAGGGCGTGCGGAGACCAATTTCGCTTTTGCGCAGTTGGACTTTGGGGGCGCCACGACCGTACAAATGCATGAAAGAAAATCTCCGGCACATGCACTGTGCATTCGCAGCAGTGGCAGCACAGCTGCCTACGCTTCTGAGCTTCTGTCTCATCTGTCCTTTCAGAATCCCGACATTCTTTCCTGCGCAAGCCTCTGCGATAGCAAGAAAGACGGAAATCATGAGGGTCGGCCTCAGTACCAACAGGGCGTGCGGAAACCAATTTCGCTTTTGCGCAGTTGGACTTTGGGGGCGCCACGACCGTACAAATGTAGAAAAGGAAATGTCCGGCACATGCACTGTTCATTCGCAGCAGTGGGAGCACAGTTGCCTACGTTTCTGAGCTTCTGTCGCATCTGTCATTTCAGTATACCGATATTCATTCCTGCGCAAGCCTCTGCGAGAGCAAGAAAGACGGAAATCATGAGGGTCGGCCTCAGTACCGACAGGGCGTGCGGAAACCAATTTCGCTTCTGCGCAGTGGGACTTTGGTGGCGCCACGACCGTACAAATGCCTAAACGGAAAAGTCCGGCACATGCACTGTTCATTCGCAGCAGTGGCAGCACAGCTGCCTACGTTTCTGAGCTTCTGTCGCATCTGTCCTTTCAGTATACCGATATTCATTCCTGCGCAAGCCTCTGCGAAAGCAAGAAAGACGGAAATCATGAGGGTCGGCCTCAGTACCGACAGGGCGTGCGGAAACCAATTTGGCTTCTGCGCAGTGGGACTTTGGTGGCGCCACGACCGTACAAATGCCTAAACGGAAATGTCCGGCACATGCACTGTTCATTCGCAGCAGTGGCAGCACAGCTGCCTACGTTTCTTAGCTTCTGTCTCATCTGTCCTTTCAGAATAGCGATATTCATTCCTGCGCAAGCCTCTGCGAGAGCAAGAAAGACGGAAATCAAAAGGGTCGGCCTCAGTACCGACAGGGCGTGCGGAAACCAATTTCGCTTCTGCGCAGTGGGACTTTGGTGGCGCCACGACCGTACAAATGCATGAAAGAAAATCTCCGGCACATGCACTGTGCATTCCCAGCAGTGGCAGCACAGCTGCCTACGCTTCTGAGCTTCTGTCTCATCTGTCCTTTCAGAATCGCGATATTTATTCCTGCGCAAGCCTCTGCGAGAGCAGGAAAGACGGAAATCATGAGGGTCGGCCTCAGAACCGACAGGGCGTGCGGAAACCAATTTGGCTTCTGCGCAGTGGGAGTTTGGTGAGGCAACGACCGTACAAATGCATGAAAGAAAATGTCCGGCACATGCACTGTGCATTCGCAGCAGTGGCAGCACAGCTGCCTACGCTTCTGAGCTTCTGCCTCATCTGTCCTTTCAGTATACCGATATTCATTCCTGCGCAAGCCTCTGCGAGAGCAAGAAAGACAGAAATCATAAGGGTCGGCCTCAGTACCGACAGGGCGTGCGGAAACCAATTTGGCTTCTGCGCAGTGGGAGTTTGCTGGCGCCACGACCGTAAAAATGCATGAAAGAAAATGTCCGGCACATGCACTGTGCATTCGCAGCAGTGGCAGCACAGCTGCCTACGCTTCTGAGCTTCTGTCTCATCTGTCCTTTCAGAATCCCGACATTCATTCCTGCGCAAGCCTCTGCGAGAGCAAAAAAGACGGAAATCATGAGGGTCGGCCTCAGTACCGACAGGGCGTGCGGAGACCAATTTCGCTTTTGCGCAGTTGGACTTTGGGGGCGCCACGACCGTACAAATGCCTAAACGGAAATGTCCGGCACGTGCACTGTTCATTCGCAGCAGTGGCAGCACAGCTGCCTACGCTTCTGAGCTTCTGTCTCATCTGTCCTTTCAGAATCGCGATATTCATTCCTGCGCAAGCCTCTGCGAGAGCAAGAAAGACGGAAATCATGAGGGTCGGCCTCAGTAGCGACAGGGCGTGCGGAAACCAATTTCGCTTTTGCGCAGTTGGACTTTGGGGGCGCCACGACCGTACAAATGCATGAAAGAAAATCTCCGGCACATGCACTGTGCATTCGCAGGAGTGGCAGCACAGCTGCCTACGCTTCTGAGCTTCTGTCTCATCTGTCCTTTCAGAATCGCGATATTCATTCCTGCGCAAGCCTCTGTGAGAGCAGGAAAGACGGAAATCATGAGGGTCGGCCTCAGTACCGACAGGGCGTGCGGAAACCAATTTGGCTTCTGCGCAGTGGGAGTTTGCTGGCGCCACGACCGTACAAATGCATGAAAGAAAATGTCCGGCACATGCACTGTGCATTCGCAGCAGTGGCAGCACAGCTGCCTACGCTTCTGAGCTTCTGTCTCATCTGTCCTTTCAGAATCCCGACATTCATTCCTGCGCAAGCCTCTGCGAGAGCAAAAAAGACGGAAATTATGAGGGTCGGCCTCAGTACCGACAGGGCGTGCGGAGACGAATTTCGCTTTTGCGCAGTTGGACTTTGGGGGCGCCACGACCGTACAAATGTAGAAAAGGAAATGTCCGGCAAATGCACTGTTCATTCGCAGCAGTGGCAGCACAGCTGCCTACGTTTCTGAGCTTCTGTCTCATCTGTCCTTTCAGTATCCCGAAATTCATTCCTGCGCAAGCCTCTGCGATAGCAAGAAAAACGGAAATCATGAGAGTCGGCCTCAGTACCGACAGGGCGTGCGGAATCCTATTTCGCTTCGTGTTTGTGTGCGTGTTTCTCCCTCCCGTCCTGTGTTATTCTGCGCAAAGATTTAATTATGTCGCTTCTGCGCAGTGGAACTTTGGTGGCGCCACGACCGTACAAATGCATAAAAGGAAATGTCCGGCACATGCTCTGTTCATTCGCACCAGTGGCAGCACGGCTGCCTACGTTTCTGAGCTTCTGTCTCATCTGTCCTTTCAAAATCGCGATATTCATTCCTGCGCGAGCCTGTGCGAGAGCAGGAAAGACGGAAATCATGAGGGTCGGCCTCAGTACCGACAGGGCGTGCGGAAACCAATTTGGCTTCAGCGCAGTGGTACTTTGGTGGCGCCACGACCGTACAAATGCATGAAAGAAAATGTCTGGCACATGCTCTGTTCATTCGCAGTAGTGGCAGCACGGCTGCCTACGTTTCTGAGCTTCTGTCTCATCTGTCATTTCAGAATCGCGATATTCATTCCTGCGCAAGCCTCTGCGAGAGCAGGAAAGACGGAAATCATAAGGGTCGGCCTCAGTACCGACAGGGCGTGCGGAAACCAATTTGGCTTCAGCGCAGTGGGAGTTTGGTGAGGCCACGACCGTACAAATGCATGAAAGAAAATGTCCGGCACATGCACTGTGCATTCGCAGCAGTGGCAGCACAGCTGCCTACGCTTCTGAGCTTCTGTCTCATCTGTCCTTTCAGAATCGCGATATTCATTCCTGCGCAAGCCTCTGCGAGAGCAGGAAAGACGGAAATCATGAGGGTCGGCCTCAGTACCGACAGGGCGTGCGGAAACCAATTTGGCTTCTGCGCAGTGGGAGTTTGGTGGCGCCACGACCGTACAAATGCATGAAAGAAAATGTCCGGCACATGCACTGTGCATTCGCAGCAGTGGCAGCACAGCTGCCGACGCTTCTGAGCTTCTGTCTCATCTGTCCTTTCATAATCCCTACATTCTTTCCTGCGCAAGCCTCTGCGATAGCAAGAAAGACGGATATCATGAGGGTCGGCCTCAGTACCAACAGGGCGTGCGGAAACCAATTTCGCTTTTGCGCAGTTGGACTTTGGGGGCGCCACGACCGTACAATTGTAGAAAAGGAAATGTCCGGCAAATGCACTGTTCATTCGCAGCAGTGGCAGCACAGCTGCCTACGTTTCTGAGCTTCTGTCTCATGTGTCCTTTCAGTATCCCGAAATTCATTCCTGCGCGAGCCTCTGCGAGAGCAGGAAAGACGGAAATCATGAGGGTCGGCCTCAGTACCGACAGGGCGTGCGGAAACCTATTTCGCTTTGTGTTTGTGTGCGTGTTTCTCCCTCCCGTCCTGTGTTATTCTGCGCAAAGATTTAATTATGTCGCTTCTGCGCAGTGGATCTTTGGTGGCGCCACGACCGTACAAATGCATAAAAGGAAATGTCCGGCACATGCTCTGTTCATTCGCAGTAGTGGCAGCACGGCTGCGTACGTTTCTGAGCTTCTGTCTCATCTGTCCTTTCAGAATCGCGATATTCATGCCTGCGCGAGCCTCTGCGAGAGCAGGAAAGACGGAAATCATGAGGGTCGGCCTCAGTACCGACAGGGCGTGCGGAAACCAATTTGGCTTCTGCGCAGTGGGAGTTCGGTGAGGCCACGACCGTACAAATGCATGAAAGAAAATGTCCGGCACATGCTCTGTTTATTCGCAGCAGTGGCAGCACAGCTGCCTACGCTTCTGAGCTTCTGTCTCATCTGTCCTTTCAGAATCGCGATATTCATGCCTGCGCAAGCCTCTGCGAGAGCAGGAAAGACGGAAATCATGAGGGTCGGCCTCAGTACCGACAGGGCGTGCGGAAACCAATTTGGCTTCTGCGCAGTGGGAGTTCGGTGAGGCCACGACCGTACAAATGCATGAAAGAAAATGTCCGGCACATGCACTGTGCATTCGCAGCAGTGGCAGCACAGCTGCCTACGCTTCTGAGCTTCTGTCTCATCTGTCCTTTCAGAATCGCGATATTCATGCCTGCGCAAGCCTCTGCGAGAGCAAGAGAGACGGAAATCATGAGGGTCGGCCTCAGTACCGACAGGGCGTGCGGAAACCAATTTGGCTTCAGCGCAGTGGAACTTTTGGTGGCGCCACGACCGTACAAATGCATAAAAGGAAATGTCCGGCACATGCTCTGTTCATTCGCAGCAGTGGCAGCACGGCTGCCTACGTTTCTGAGCTTCTGTCTCATCTGTCCTTTCAGAATCGCGATATTCATGCCTGCGCAAGCCTCTGCGAGAGCAAGAGAGACGGAAATCTTGAGGGTCGGCCTCAGTACCGACAGGGCGTGCGGAAACCAATTTGGCTTCAGCGCAGTGGGAGTTTGGTGGCGCCACGACCGTACAAATGCATGAAAGAAAATGTCCGGCACATGTACTGTGCATTCGCAGCACTGGCAGCATGGCTGCCTACGTTTCTGAGCTTCTGTCTCATCTGTCCTTTCAGTATCCCGAAATTCATTCCTGCGCAAGCCTCTGCGATAGCAAGAAAGACGGAAATCATGAGGGTCGGCCTCAGTACCGACAGGGCGTGCGGAAACCAATTTGGCTTCTGCGCAGTGGGAGTTCGGTGAGGCCACGACCGTACAAATGCATGAAAGAAAATGTCCGGCACATGCACTGTGCATTCGCAGCAGTGGCAGCACAGCTGCCTACGTTTCTGAGCTTCTGTCTCATCTGTCCTTTCAGTATCCCGAAATTCATTCCTGCGCAAGCCTCTGCGATAGCAAGAAAGACGGAAATCATGAGGGTCGGCCTCAGTACCGACAGGGCGTGCGGAAACCAAATTGGCTTCTGCGCAGTGGGAGTTCGGTGAGGCCACGACCGTACAAATGCATGAAAGAAAATGTCCGGCACATGCACTGTACATTCGCAGCAGTGGCAGCACAGCTGCCTACGCTTCTGAGCTTCTGTCTCATCTGTCCTTTCAGAATCGCGATATTCATGCCTGCGCAAGCCTCTGCGAGAGCAAGAGAGACGGAAATCTTGAGGGTCGGCCTCAGTACCGACAGGGCGTGCGGAAACCAATTTGGCTTCAGCGCAGTGGGAGTTTGGTGAGGCCACGACCGTACAAATGCATGAAAGAAAATGTCCGGCACATGCACTGTGCATTCGCAGCAGTGGCAGCACAGCTGCCTACGCTTCTGAGCTTCTGTCTCATCTGTCCTTTCAGAATCGCGATATTCATGCCTGCGCAAGCCTCTGCGAGAGCAAGAGAGACGGAAATCTTGAGGGTCGGCCTCAGTACCGACAGGGCGTGCGGAAACCAATTTGGCTTCTGCGCAGTGGGAGTTTGGTGAGGCCACGACCGTACAAATGCATGAAAGAAAATGTCCGGCACATGCACTGTGCATTCGCAGCAGTGGCAGCACAGCTGCCTACGCTTCTGAGCTTCTGTCTCATCTGTCCTTTCAGAATCGCGATATTCATGCCTGCGCAAGCCTCTGCGAGAGCAAGAGAGACGGAAATCTTGAGGGTCGGCCTCAGTACCGACAGGGCGTGCGGAAACCAATTTGGCTTCAGCGCAGTGGGAGTTTGGTGGCGCCACGACCGTACAAATGCATGAAAGAAAATGTCCGGCACATGTACTGTGCATTCGCAGCAGTGGCAGCACGGCTGCCTACGTTTCTGAGCTTCTGTCTCATCTGTCCTTTCAAAATCGCGATATTCATTCCTGCGCGAGCCTGTGCGAGAGCAGGAAAGACGGAAATCATGAGGGTCGGCCTCAGTACCGACAGGGCGTGCGGAAACCAATTTGGCTTCAGCGCAGTGGAACTTTGGTGGCGCCACGACCGTACAAATGCATGAAAGAAAATGTCTGGCACATGCTCTGTTCATTCGCAGTAGTGGCAGCACGGCTGCCTACGTTTCTGAGGTTCTGTCTCATCTGTCATTTCAGAATCGCGATATTCATTCCTGCGCAAGCCTCTGCGAGAGCAGGAAAGACGGAAATCATGAGGGTCGGCCTCAGTACCGACAGGGCGTGCGGAAACCAATTTGGCTTCTGCGCAGTGGGAGTTTGGTGGCGCCACGACCGTACAAATGCATAAAAGGAAATGTCTGGCACATGCTCTGTTCATTCGCAGTAGTGGCAGCACGGCTGCCTACGTTTCTGAGCTTCTGTCTCATCTGTCATTTCAGAATCGCGATATTCATTCCTGCGCAAGCCTCTGCGAGAGCAGGAAAGACGGAAATCATGAGGGTCGGCCTCAGTACCGACAGGGCGTGCGGAAACCAATTTGGCTTCAGCGCAGTGGAACTTTGGTGGCGCCACGACCGTACAAATGCATAAAAGGAAATGTCTGGCACATGCTCTGTTCATTCGCAGTAGTGGCAGCACGGCTGCCTACGTTTCTGAGCTTCTGTCTCATCTGTCATTTCAGAATCGCGATATTCATTCCTGCGCAAGCCTCTGCGAGAGCAGGAAAGACGGAAATCATGAGGGTCGGCCTCAGTACCGACAGGGCGTGCGGAAACCAATTTGGCTTCTGCGCAGTGGGAGTTTGGTGGCGCCACGACCGTACAAATGCATGAAAGAAAATGTCCGGCACATGCACTGTGCATTCGCAGCAGCGGCAGCACAGCTGCCTACGCTTCTGAGCTTCTGTCTCATCTATCCTTTCAGAATCGCGATATTCATTCCTGCGCAAGCCTCTGCGAGAGCAGGAAAGACGGAAATCATAAGGGTCGGCCTCAGTACCGACAGGGCGTGCGGAAACCAATTTGGCTTCAGCGCAGTGGGAGTTTGGTGAGGCCACGACCGTACAAATGCATGAAAGAAAATGTCCGGCACATGCACTGTGCATTCGCAGCAGTGGCAGCACAGCTGCCTACGCTTCTGAGCTTCTGTCTCATCTGTCCTTTCAGAATCGCGATATTCATTCCTGCGCAAGCCTCTGCGAGAGCAGGAAAGACGGAAATCATGAGGGTCGGCCTCAGTACCGACAGGGCGTGCGGAAACCAATTTGGCTTCTGCGCAGTGGGACTTTGGTGGCGCCACGACCGTACAAATGCATGAAAGAAAATGTCCGGCACATGCACTGTGCATTCGCAGCAGTGGCAGCACAGCTGCCGACGCTTCTGAGCTTCTGTCTCATCTGTCCTTTCATAATCCCTACATTCTTTCCTGCGCAAGCCTCTGCGATAGCAAGAAAGACGGATATCATGAGGGTCGGCCTCAGTACCAACAGGGCGTGCGGAAACCAATTTCGCTTTTGCGCAGTTGGACTTTGGGGGCGCCACGACCGTACAATTGTAGAAAAGGAAATGTCCGGCAAATGCACTGTTCATTCGCAGCAGTGGCAGCACAGCTGCCTACGTTTCTGAGCTTCTGTCTCATGTGTCCTTTCAGTATCCCGAAATTCATTCCTGCGCGAGCCTCTGCGAGAGCAGGAAAGACGGAAATCATGAGGGTCGGCCTCAGTACCGACAGGGCGTGCGGAAACCTATTTCGCTTTGTGTTTGTGTGCGTGTTTCTCCCTCCCGTCCTGTGTTATTCTGCGCAAAGATTTAATTATGTCGCTTCTGCGCAGTGGATCTTTGGTTGCGCCACGACCGTACAAATGCATAAAAGGAAATGTCCGGCACATGCTCTGTTCATTCGCAGTAGTGGCAGCACGGCTGCCTACGTTTCTGAGCTTCTGTCTCATCTGTCCTTTCAGAATCGCGATATTCATGCCTGCGCGAGCCTCTGCGAGAGCAGGAAAGACGGAAATCATGAGGGTCGGCCTCAATACCGACAGGGCGTGCGGAAACCAATTTGGCTTCTGCGCAGTGGGAGTTCGGTGAGGCCACGACCGTACAAATGCATGAAAGAAAATGTCCGGCACATGCTCTGTTCATTCGCAGTAGTGGCAGCACGGCTGCCTACGTTTCTGAGCTTCTGTCTCATCTGTCCTTTCAGAATCGCGATATTCATTCCTGCGCGAGCCTGTGCGAGAGCAAGAGAGACGGAAATCTTGAGGGTCTGCCTCAGTACCGACAGGGCGTGCGGAAACCAATTTGGCTTCAGCGCAGTGGGAGTTCGGTGAGGCCACGACCGTACAAATGCATGAAAGAAAATGTCCGGCACATGCACTGTGCATTCGCAGCAGTGGCAGCACAGCTGCCTACGCTTCTGAGCTTCTGTCTCATCTGTCCTTTCAGAATCGCGATATTCATGCCTGCGCAAGCCTCTGCGAGAGCAAGAGAGACGGAAATCTTGAGGGTCGGCCTCAGTACCGACAGGGCGTGCGGAAACCAATTTGGCTTCAGCGCAGTGGAACTTTTGGTGGCGCCACGACCGTACAAATGCATAAAAGGAAATGTCCGGCACATGCTCTGTTCATTCGCAGCAGTGGCAGCACGGCTGCCTACGTTTCTGAGCTTCTGTCTCATCTGCCCTTTCAGAATCGCGATATTCATTCCTGCGCGAGCCTGTGCGAGAGCAAGAGAGACGGAAATCTTGAGGGTCGGCCTCAGTACCGACAGGGCGTGCGGAAACCAATTTGGCTTCAGCGCAGTGGGAGTTTGGTGGCGCCACGACCGTACAAATGCATGAAAGAAAATGTCCGGCACATGTACTGTGCATTCGCAGCAGTGGCAGCATGGCTGCCTACGTTTCTGAGCTTCTGTGTCATCTGTCCTTTCAGTATCCCGAAATTCATTCCTGCGCAAGCCTCTGCGATAGCAAGAAAGACGGAAATCATGAGGGTCGGCCTCAGTACCGACAGGCCGTGCGGAAACCAATTTGGCTTCTGCGCAGTGGGAGTTCGGTGAGGCCACGACCGTACAAATGCATGAAAGAAAATGTCCGGCACATGCGCTGTGCATTCGCAGCAGTGGCAGCACAGCTGCCTACGCTTCTGAGCTTCTGTCTCATCTGACCTTTCAGAATCGCGATATTCATGCCTGCGCAAGCCTCTGCGAGAGCAAGAGAGACGGAAATCTTGAGGGTCGGCCTCAGTACCGACAGGGCGTGCGGAAACCAATTTGGCTTCTGCGCAGTGGGAGTTTGGTGGCGCCACGACCGTACAAATGCATGAAAGAAAATGTCCGGCACATGCACTGTGCATTCGCAGCAGTGGCAGCACAGCTGCCTACGCTTCTGAGCTTCTGTCTCATCTATCCTTTCAGAATCGCGATATTCATTCCTGCGCAAGCCTCTGCGAGAGCAGGAAAGACGGAAATCATAAGGGTCGGCCTCAGTACCGACAGGGCGTGCGGAAACCAATTTGGCTTCAGCGCAGTGGGAGTTTGGTGAGGCCCCGACAGTACAAATGCATGAAAGAAAATGTCCGGCACATGCACTGTGCATTCGCAGCAGTGGCAGCACAGCTGCCTACGCTTCTGAGCTTCTGTCTCATCTGTCCTTTCAGAATCGCGATATTCATGCCTGCGCAAGCCTCTGCGAGAGCAGGAAAGACGGAAATCATGAGGGTCGGCCTCAGTACCGACAGGGCGTGCGGAAACCAATTTGGCTTCTGCGCAGTGGGAGTTCGGTGAGGCCACGACCGTACAAATGCATAAAAGGAAATGTCCGGCACATGCACTGTGCATTCGCAGCAGTCGCAGCACAGCTGCCTACGCTTCTGAGCTTCTGTCTCATCTGTCCTTTCAGAATCGCGATATTCATGCCTGCGCAAGCCTCTGCGAGAGCAGGAAAGACGGAAATCTTGAGGGTCTGCCTCAGTACCGACAGGGCGTGCGGAAACCAATTTCGCTTCAGCGCAGTGGGAGTTCGGTGAGGCCACGACCGTACAAATGCATGAAAGAAAATGTCCGGCACATGCACTGTGCATTCGCAGCAGTGGCAGCACAGCTGCCTACGCTTCTGAGCTTCTGTCTCATCTGTCCTTTCAGAATCGCGATATTCATGCCTGCGCAAGCCTCTGCGAGAGCAAGAGAGACGGAAATCTTGAGGGTCGGCCTCAGTACCGACAGGGCGTGCGGAAACCAATTTGGCTTCAGCGCAGTGGGAGTTTGGTGAGGCCACGACCGTACAAATGCATGAAAGAAAATGTCCGGCACATGCACTGTGCATTCGCAGCAGTGGCAGCACAGCTGCCTACGCTTCTGAGCTTCTGTCTCATCTGTCCTTTCAGAATCGCGATATTCATGCCTGCGCAAGCCTCTGCGAGAGCAAGAGAGACGGAAATCTTGAGGGTCGGCCTCAGTACCGACAGGGCGTGCGGAAACCAATTTGGCTTCAGCTCAGTGGGAGTTTGGTGAGGCCACGACCGTACAAATGCATGAAAGAAAATGTCCGGCACATGCACTGTGCATTCGCAGCAGTGGCAGCACAGCTGCCTACGCTTCTGAGCTTCTGTCTCATCTGTCCTTTCAGAATCGCGATATTCATGCCTGCGCAAGCCTCTGCGAGAGCAAGAGAGACGGAAATCTTGAGGGTCGGCCTCAGTACCGACAGGGCGTGCGGAAACCAATTTGGCTTCAGCGCAGTGGGAGTTTGGTGAGGCCACGACCGTACAAATGCATGAAAGAAAATGTCCGGCACATGCACTGTGCATTCGCAGCAGTGGCAGCACAGCTGCCTACGCTTCTGAGCTTCTGTCTCATCTGTCCTTTCAGAATCGCGATATTCATGCCTGCGCGAGCCTGTGCGAGAGCAAGAGAGACGAAAATCCTGAGGGTCGGCCTCAGTACCGACAGGGCGTGCGGAAACCAATTTGGATTCAGCGCAGTGGGAGTTTGGTGGCGCCACGACCGTACAAATGCATGAAAGAAAATGTCCGGCACATGTACTGTGCATTCGCAGCAGTGGCAGCACGGCTGCCTACGTTTCTGAGCTTGTGTCTCATCGGTCCTTTCAGAATCGCGATATTCATTCCTGCGCGAGCCTCTGCGAGAGCAGGAAAGACGGAAATCATGAGGGTCGGCCTCAGTACCGACAGGGCGTGCGGAAACCAATTTCGCTTCGTGTTTGTGTGCGTGTTTCTCCCTCCCGTCCTGTGTTATTCTGCGCAAAGATTTAATTATGTCGCTTCTGCGCAGTGGAACTTTGGTGGCGCCACGACCGTACAAATGCATAAAAGGAAATGTCCGGCACATGCTCTGTTCATTCGCAGCAGTGGCAGCACGGCTGCCTACGTTTCTGAGCTTCTGTCTCATCTGTCCTTTCAGAATAGCGATATTCATTCCTGCGCGAGCCTGTGCGAGAGCAAGAGAGACGGAAATCTTGAGGGTCGGCCTCAGTACCGACAGGGCGTGCGGAAACCAATTTGGCTTCAGCGCAGTGGGAGTTTGGTGGCGCCACGACCGTACAAATGCATGAAAGAAAATGTCCGGCACATGCACTGTGCATTCGCAGCAGTGGCAGCACGGCTGCCTACGTTTCTGAGCTTCTGTCTCATCTGTCCTTTCAGTATCCCGAAATTCATTCCTGCGCGAGCCTCTGCGAGAGCAAGAGAGACGGAAATCATAAGGGTCGGCCTCAGTACCGACAGGGCGTGCGGAAACCTATTTCGCTTCGTGTTTGTGTGCGTGTCTCTCCCTCCCGTCCTGTGTTATTCTGCGCAAAGATTTAATTATGTCGCTTCTGCGCAGTGGAACTTTGGTGGCGCCACGACCGTACAAATGCATAAAAGGAAATGTCCGGCACATGCTCTGTTCATTCGCAGCAGTGGCAGCACGGCTGCCTACGTTTCTGAGCTTCTGTCTCATCTGTCCTTTCAGAATCGCGATATTCAGTCCTGCGCAAGCCTCTGCGAGAGCAGGAAAGACGGAAATCATGAGGTCGGCCTCAGTACCGACAGGGCGTGCGGAAACCAATTTGGCTTCTGCGCAGTGGGAGTTTGGTGGCGCCACGACCGTACAAATGCATGAAAGAAAATGTCCGGCACATGTACTGTGCATTCGCAGCAGTGGCAGCACGGCTGCCTACGCTTCTGAGCTTCTGTCTCATCTGTCCTTTCAGAATCGCGATATTCATTCCTGCGCGAGCCTCTGCGAGAGCAAGAGAGACGGAAATCATAAGGGTCGGCCTCAGTACCGACAGGGCGTGCGGAAACCAATTTGGCTTCTGCGCAGTGGAACTTTGGTGGCGCCACGACCGTACAAATGCATGAAAGAAAATGTCCGGCACATGTACTGTGCATTCGCAGCAGTGGCAGCACGGCTGCCTACGTTTCTGAGCTTCTGTCTCATCTGTCCTTTCAGAATCGCGATATTCATTCCTGCGCAAGCCTCTGCGAGAGCAGGAAAGACGGAAATCATGAGGGTCGGCCTCAGTACCGACAGGGCGTGCGGAAACCAATTTGGCTTCTGCGCAGTGGGAGTTTGGTGGCGCCACGACCGTACAAATGCATGAAAGAAAATGTCCGGCACATGCACTGTGCATTCGCAGCAGTGGCAGCACAGCTGCCTACGCTTCTGAGCTTCTGTCTCATCTGTCCTTTCAGAATCGCGATATTCATTCCTGCGCGAGCCTCTGCGAGAGCAAGAGAGACGGAAATCATAAGGGTCGGCCTCAGTACCGACAGGGCGTGCGGAAACCAATTTCGCTTCTGCGCAGTGGGACTTTGGTGGCGCCACGACCGTACAAATGCCTAAACGGAAATGTCCGGCACATGCACTGTTCATTCGCAGCAGTGGCAGCACAGCTGCGTACGTTTCTGAGCTTCTGTCGCATCTGTCCTTTCAGAATCGCGATATTCATTCCTGCGCAAGTCTCTGCGAGAGCAAGAAAGACGGAAATCATGAGGGTCGGCCTCAGTACCGACAGGGCGTGCGGAAACCAATTTCCCTTCTGCGCCGTGGGACTTTGGTGGCGCCACGACCGTACAAATGCCTAAACGGAAATGTCCGGAACATGCACTGTTCATTAGCAGCAGTGGCAGCACAGCTGCCTACGTTTCTGAGCTTCTGTCGCATCTGTCCTTTCAGTATCCCGATATTCATTTCTGCGCAAGCCTCTGCGAGAGCAAGAAAGACAGAAATCATAAGGGTCGGCCTCAGTACCGACAGGGCGTGCGGAAACCTATTTCGCTTCTGCGTAGTGGGACTTTGGTGGCGCCACGACCGTACAAATGCCTAAACGGAAATGTTCGGCACATGCACTGTTCATTCGCAGCAGTGGTAGCACAGCTGCTTACGTTCCTGAGCTTCTGTCGCATCTGTCCTTTCAGAATCGCGATATTCATTCCTGCGCAAGTCTCTGCGAGAGCAAGAAAGACGGAAATCAAAAGGGTCGGCCTCCGTACCGACAGGGCGTGCGGAAACTAATATCGCTTCTGCGCAGTGGAACTTTGGTGGCGCCACGACCGTACAAATGCATAAAAAGAAATGCCCGGCACATGCAATGTTCATTCGCAGCGGTGGCAGCACAGCTGCCTACGTTTCTTGGCTTCTGTCTCATCTGTCCTTTCAGTATACCGATATTCATTCCTGCGCAAGCCTCTGCGAGAGCAAGAAAGACGGAAATCATGAGGGTCGGCCTCAGTACCGACAGGGCGTGCGGAAACCTATTTCGCTTCGTGTTTGTGTGCGTGTTTCTCCCTCCCGTCCTGTGTTATTCTGCGCAAAGATTTAATTATGTCGCTTCTGCGCAGTGGAACTTTGGTGGCGCCACGACCGTACAAATGCATAAAAGGAAATGTCCGGCACATGCTCTGTTCATTCGCAGTAGTGGCAGCACGGCTGCCTACGTTTCTGAGCTTCTGTCTCATCTGTCCTTTCAGAATCGCGATATTCATTCCTGCGCGAGCCTGTGCGAGAGCAAGAGAGGCGGAAATCATGTGGGTCTGCCTCAGTACCGACAGGGCGTGCGGAAACCAATTTGGCTTCAGCGCAGTGGGAGTTTGGTGAGGCCACGACCGTACAAATGCATGAAAGAAAATGTCCGGCACATGCACTGTGCATTCGCAGCGGTGGCAGCACAGCTGCATACGCTTCTGAGCTTCTGTCTCATCTGTCCTTTCATAATCCCTACATTCATTCCTGCGCAAGCCTCTGCGAGAGCAAGAAAGACGGAAATCATGAGGGTCGGCCTCAGTTCCGACAGGGCGTGCGGAAACCAATTTCGCTTCTGCGCAGTGGGACTTTGGTGGCGCCACGACCGTACAAATGCCTAAACGGAAATGTCCGGCACATGCACTGTTCATTCGCAGCAGTGGTAGCAAAGCTGCGTACGTTTCTGAACTTCTGTCGCATCTGTCCTTTCAGAATCGCGATATTCATTCCTGCGCAAGTCTCTGCGAGAGCAAGAAAGACGGAAATCAAAAGGGTCGGCCTCCGTACCGACAGGGCGTGCGGAAACCAATATCGCTTCTGCGCAGTGGAACTTTGGTGGCGCCACGACCGTACAAATGCATAAAAAGAAATGCCCGGCACATGCAATGTTCATTCGCAGCGGTGGCAGCACAGCTGCCTACGTTTCTTGTCTTCTGTCTCATCTGTCCTTTCAGAATAGCGATATTCATTCCTGCGCAAGCCTCTGCGAGAGCAAGAAAGACGGAAATCAAAAGGGTCGGCCTCAGTACCGACAGGGCGTGCGGAAACCAATTTCGCTTCTGCGCAGTGGTACTTTGGTGGCGCCACGACCGTACAAATGCATGAAAGAAAATGTCCGGCACATGCACTGTGCATTCGCAGCAGTGGCAGCACAGCTGCCTACGCTTCTGAGCTTCTGTCTCATCTGTCCTTTCAGAATCCCGACATTCATTCCTGCGCAAGCCTCTGCGATAGCAAGAAAGACGGAAATCATGAGGGTAGGCCTCAGTACCGACAGGGCGTGCGGAAACCTATTTCGCTTCGTGTTTGTGTGCGTGTTTCTCCCTCCCGTCCTGTGTTATTCTGCGCAAAGATTTAATTATGTCGCTTCTGCGCAGTGGAACTTTGGTGGCGCCACGACCGTACAAATGCATAAAAGGAAATGTCCGGCACATGCTCTGTTCATTCGCAGCAGTGGCAGCACGGCTGCCTACGTTTCTGAGCTTCTGTCTCATCTGTCCTTTCAGAATCGCGATATTCATTCCTGCGCGAGCCTCTGCGAGAGCAAGAGAGACGGAAATCATGAGGGTCGGCCTCAGTACCGACAGGGCGTGCGGAAACCAATTTGGCTTCTGCGCAGTGGGAGTTTGGTGAGGCCACGACCGTACAAATGCATGAAAGAAAATGTCCGGCACATGCACTGTGCATTCGCAGCAGTGGCAGCACAGCTGCCTACGCTTCTGAGCTTCTGTCTCATCTGTCCTTTCAGAATCGCGATATTCATTCCTGCGCAAGCCTCTGCGAGAGCAAGAGAGACGGAAATCATGAGGGTCGGCCTCAGTACCGACAGGGCGTGCGGAAACCAATTTGGCTTCAGCGCAGTGGGAGTTTGGTGAGGCCACGACCGTACAAATGCATGAAAGAAAATGTCCGGCACATGCACTGTGCATTCGCAGCAGTGGCAGCACAGCTGCCTACGCTTCTGAGCTTCTGTCTCATCTGTCCTTTCAGAATCGCGATATTCATTCCTGCGCAAGCCTCTGCGAAAGCAGGAAAGACGGAAATCATGAGGGTCGGCCTCAGTACCGACAGGGCGTGCGGAAACCAATTTGGCGTCTGCGCAGTGGGAGTTTGGTGGCGCCACGACCGTACAAATGCATGAAAGAAAATGTCCGGCACATGCACTGTGCATTCGCAGCAGTGGCAGCACAGCTGTCTACGCTTCTGAGCTTCTGCCTCATCTGTCCTTTCAGTATACCGATATTCATTCCTGCGCAAGCCTCTGCGAGAGCAAGAAAGACAGAAATCATAAGGGTCGGCCTCAGTACCGACAGGGCGTGCGGAAACCAATTTCGCTTCTGCGCAGTGGGACTTTGGTGGCGCCACGACCGTACAAATGCCTAAATGGAAATGTCCGGCACATGCACTGTGCATTCGCAGCAGTGGCAGCACAGCTGCCTACGCTTCTGAGCTTCTGTCTGATCTGTCCTTTCAGAATCGCGATATTCATTCCTGCGCAAGGCTCTGCGAGCGCAAGAAAGACGGAAATCATGAGGGTCGGCCTCAGTACCGACAGGGCGTGCGGAAACCAATTTTGCTTTTGCGCAGTTGGACTTTGGGGGCGCCACGACCGTACAAATGCATGAAAGAAAATCTCCGGCGCATGCACTGTGCATTCGCAGCAGTGGCAGCACAGCTGCCTACGCTTCTGAGCTTCTGTCTCATCTGTCCTTTCAGAATCGCGATATTCATTCCTGCGCAAGCCTCTGCGAGAGCAGGAAAGACGGAAATCATGAGGGTCGGCCTCAGTACCGACAGGGCGTGCGGAAACCAATTTGGCTTCTGCGCAGTGGGAGTTTGCTGGCGCCACGACCGTACAAATGCATGAAAGAAAATGTCCGGCACATGCACTGTGCATTCGCAGCAGTGGCAGCACAGCTGCCTACGTTTCTGAGCTTCTGTCTCATCTGTCCTTTCAGTATCCCGAAATTCATTCCAGCGCAAGCCTCTGCGATAGCAAGAAAGACGGAAATCATGAGGGTCGGCCTCAGTACCGACAGGGCGTGCGGAAACCTATTTCGCTTCGTGTTTGTGTGCGTGTTTCTCCCTCCCGTTCTGTGTTATTCTGCGCAAAGATTTAATTATGTCGCTTCTGCGCAGTGGAACTTTGGTGGCGCCACGACCGTACAAATGCATAAAAGGAAATGTCCGGCACATGCTCTGTTCATTCGCAGCAGTGGCAGCACAGTTGCCTACGTTTCTGAGCTTCTGTCGCATCTGTCCTTTCAGTATCCCGATATTCATTCCTGCGCAAGCCTCTGCGATAGCAAGAAAGACGGAAATCATGAGGGTCGGCCTCAGTACCGACAGGGCGTGCGGAAACCAATTTGGCTTCTGCGCAGTGGGAGTTTGGTGGCGCCACGACCGTACAAATGCATGAAAGAAAATGTCCGGCACATGCACTGTGCATTCGCAGCAGTGGCAGCACAGCTGCCTACGCTTCTGAGCTTCTGTCTCATCTGTCCTTTCATAATCCCGACATTCTTTCCAGCGCAAGCCTCTGCGATAGCAAGAAAGACGGATATCATGAGGGTCGGCCTCAGTACCAACAGGGCGTGCGGAAACCAATTTCGCTTTTGCGCAGTTGGACTTTGGGGGCGCCACGACCGTACAAATGTAGAAAAGGAAATGTCCGGCACATGCTCTGTTCATTCGCAGCAGTGGCAGCACAGTTGCCTACGTTTCTGAGCTTCTGTCGCATCTGTCCTTTCAGTATCCCGATATTCATTCCTGCGCGAGCCTGTGCGAGAGCAAGAGAGACGGAAATCTTGAGGGTCTGCCTCAGTACCGACAGGGCGTGCGGAAACCAATTTGGCTTCAGCGCAGTGGGAGTTCGGTGAGGCCACGACCGTACAAATGCATGAAAGAAAATGTCCGGCACATGCACTGTGCATTCGCAGCAGTGGCAGCACAGCTGCCTACGCTTCTGAGCTTCTGTCTCATCTGTCCTTTCAGAATCGCGATATTCATGCCTGCGCAAGCCTCTGCGAGAGCAAGAGAGACGGAAATCTTGAGGGTCGGCCTCAGTACCGACAGGGCGTGCGGAAACCAATTTGGCTTCAGCGCAGTGGAACTTTTGGTGGCGCCACGACCGTACAAATGCATAAAAGGAAATGTCCGGCACATGCTCTGTTCATTCGCAGCAGTGGCAGCACGGCTGCCTACGTTTCTGAGCTTCTGTCTCATCTGCCCTTTCAGAATCGCGATATTCATTCCTGCGCGAGCCTGTGCGAGAGCAAGAGAGACGGAAATCTTGAGGGTCGGCCTCAGTACCGACAGGGCGTGCGGAAACCAATTTGGCTTCAGCGCAGTGGGAGTTTGGTGGCGCCACGACCGTACAAATGCATGAAAGAAAATGTCCGGCACATGTACTGTGCATTCGCAGCCGTGGCAGCATGGCTGCCTACGTTTCTGAGCTTCTGTGTCATCTGTCCTTTCAGTATCCCGAAATTCATTCCTGCGCAAGCCTCTGCGATAGCAAGAAAGACGGAAATCATGAGGGTCGGCCTCAGTACCGACAGGCCGTGCGGAAACCAATTTGGCTTCTGCGCAGTGGGAGTTCGGTGAGGCCACGACCGTACAAATGCATGAAAGAAAATGTCCGGCACATGCACTGTGCATTCGCAGCAGTGGCAGCACAGCTGCCTACGCTTCTGAGCTTCTGTCTCATCTGACCTTTCAGAATCGCGATATTCATGCCTGCGCAAGCCTCTGCGAGAGCAAGAGAGACGGAAATCTTGAGGGTCTGCCTCAGTACCGACAGGGCGTGCGGAAACCAATTTGGCTTCAGCGCAGTGGGAGTTCGGTGAGGCCACGACCGTACAAATGCATGAAAGAAAATGTCCGGCACATGCACTGTGCATTCGCAGCAGTGGCAGCACAGCTGCCTACGCTTCTGAGCTTCTGTCTCATCTGTCCTTTCAGAATCGCGATATTCATGCCTGCGCAAGCCTCTGCGAGAGCAAGAGAGACGGAAATCTTGAGGGTCGGCCTCAGTACCGACAGGGCGTGCGGAAACCAATTTGGCTTCAGCGCAGTGGAACTTTTGGTGGCGCCACGACCGTACAAATGCATAAAAGGAAATGTCCGGCACATGCTCTGTTCATTCGCAGCAGTGGCAGCACGGCTGCCTACGTTTCTGAGCTTCTGTCTCATCTGCCCTTTCAGAATCGCGATATTCATTCCTGCGCGAGCCTGTGCGAGAGCAAGAGAGACGGAAATCTTGAGGGTCGGCCTCAGTACCGACAGGGCGTGCGGAAACCAATTTGGCTTCAGCGCAGTGGGAGTTTGGTGGCGCCACGACCGTACAAATGCATGAAAGAAAATGTCCGGCACATGTACTGTGCATTCGCAGCAGTGGCAGCACAGCTGCCTACGCTTCTGAGCTTCTGTCTCATCTGTCCTTTCATAATCCCGACATTCTTTCCAGCGCAAGCCTCTGCGATAGCAAGAAAGACGGATATCATGAGGGTCGGCCTCAGTACCAACAGGGCGTGCGGAAACCAATTTCGCTTTTGCGCAGTTGGACTTTGGGGGCGCCACGACCGTACAAATGTAGAAAAGGAAATGTCCGGCACATGCTCTGTTCATTCGCAGCAGTGGCAGCACAGTTGCCTACGTTTCTGAGCTTCTGTCGCATCTGTCCTTTCAGTATCCCGATATTCATTCCTGCGCGAGCCTGTGCGAGAGCAAGAGAGACGGAAATCTTGAGGGTCTGCCTCAGTACCGACAGGGCGTGCGGAAACCAATTTGGCTTCAGCGCAGTGGGAGTTCGGTGAGGCCACGACCGTACAAATGCATGAAAGAAAATGTCCGGCACATGCACTGTGCATTCGCAGCAGTGGCAGCACAGCTGCCTACGCTTCTGAGCTTCTGTCTCATCTGTCCTTTCAGAATCGCGATATTCATGCCTGCGCAAGCCTCTGCGAGAGCAAGAGAGACGGAAATCTTGAGGGTCGGCCTCAGTACCGACAGGGCGTGCGGAAACCAATTTGGCTTCAGCGCAGTGGAACTTTTGGTGGCGCCACGACCGTACAAATGCATAAAAGGAAATGTCCGGCACATGCTCTGTTCATTCGCAGCAGTGGCAGCACGGCTGCCTACGTTTCTGAGCTTCTGTCTCATCTGCCCTTTCAGAATCGCGATATTCATTCCTGCGCGAGCCTGTGCGAGAGCAAGAGAGACGGAAATCTTGAGGGTCGGCCTCAGTACCGACAGGGCGTGCGGAAACCAATTTGGCTTCAGCGCAGTGGGAGTTTGGTGGCGCCACGACCGTACAAATGCATGAAAGAAAATGTCCGGCACATGTACTGTGCATTCGCAGCCGTGGCAGCATGGCTGCCTACGTTTCTGAGCTTCTGTGTCATCTGTCCTTTCAGTATCCCGAAATTCATTCCTGCGCAAGCCTCTGCGATAGCAAGAAAGACGGAAATCATGAGGGTCGGCCTCAGTACCGACAGGCCGTGCGGAAACCAATTTGGCTTCTGCGCAGTGGGAGTTCGGTGAGGCCACGACCGTACAAATGCATGAAAGAAAATGTCCGGCACATGCACTGTGCATTCGCAGCAGTGGCAGCACAGCTGCCTACGCTTCTGAGCTTCTGTCTCATCTGACCTTTCAGAATCGCGATATTCATGCCTGCGCAAGCCTCTGCGAGAGCAAGAGAGACGGAAATCTTGAGGGTCTGCCTCAGTACCGACAGGGCGTGCGGAAACCAATTTGGCTTCAGCGCAGTGGGAGTTCGGTGAGGCCACGACCGTACAAATGCATGAAAGAAAATGTCCGGCACATGCACTGTGCATTCGCAGCAGTGGCAGCACAGCTGCCTACGCTTCTGAGCTTCTGTCTCATCTGTCCTTTCAGAATCGCGATATTCATGCCTGCGCAAGCCTCTGCGAGAGCAAGAGAGACGGAAATCTTGAGGGTCGGCCTCAGTACCGACAGGGCGTGCGGAAACCAATTTGGCTTCAGCGCAGTGGAACTTTTGGTGGCGCCACGACCGTACAAATGCATAAAAGGAAATGTCCGGCACATGCTCTGTTCATTCGCAGCAGTGGCAGCACGGCTGCCTACGTTTCTGAGCTTCTGTCTCATCTGCCCTTTCAGAATCGCGATATTCATTCCTGCGCGAGCCTGTGCGAGAGCAAGAGAGACGGAAATCTTGAGGGTCGGCCTCAGTACCGACAGGGCGTGCGGAAACCAATTTGGCTTCAGCGCAGTGGGAGTTTGGTGGCGCCACGACCGTACAAATGCATGAAAGAAAATGTCCGGCACATGTACTGTGCATTCGCAGCAGTGGCAGCATGGCTGCCTACGTTTCTGAGCTTCTGTGTCATCTGTCCTTTCAGTATCCCGAAATTCATTCCTGCGCAAGCCTCTGCGATAGCAAGAAAGACGGAAATCATGAGGGTCGGCCTCAGTACCGACAGGCCGTGCGGAAACCAATTTGGCTTCTGCGCAGTGGGAGTTCGGTGAGGCCACGACCGTACAAATGCATGAAAGAAAATGTCCGGCACATGCACTGTGCATTCGCAGCAGTGGCAGCACAGCTGCCTACGCTTCTGAGCTTCTGTCTCATCTGACCTTTCAGAATCGCGATATTCATGCCTGCGCAAGCCTCTGCGAGAGCAAGAGAGACGGAAATCTTGAGGGTCGGCCTCAGTACCGACAGGGCGTGCGGAAACCAATTTGGCTTCTGCGCAGTGGGAGTTTGGTGGCGCCACGACCGTACAAATGCATGAAAGAAAATGTCCGGCACATGCACTGTGCATTCGCAGCAGTGGCAGCACAGCTGCCTACGCTTCTGAGCTTCTGTCTCATCTATCCTTTCAGAATCGCGATATTCATTCCTGCGCAAGCCTCTGCGAGAGCAGGAAAGACGGAAATCATAAGGGTCGGCCTCAGTACCGACAGGGCGTGCGGAAACCAATTTGGCTTCAGCGCAGTGGGAGTTTGGTGAGGCCACGACAGTACAAATGCATGAAAGAAAATGTCCGGCACATGCACTGTGCATTCGCAGCAGTGGCAGCACAGCTGCCTACGCTTCTGAGCTTCTGTCTCATCTGTCCTTTCAGAATCGCGATATTCATGCCTGCGCAAGCCTCTGCGAGAGCAGGAAAGACGGAAATCATGAGGGTCGGCCTCAGTACCGACAGGGCGTGCGGAAACCAATTTGGCTTCTGCGCAGTGGGAGTTCGGTGAGGCCACGACCGTACAAATGCATAAAAGGAAATGTCCGGCACATGCACTGTGCATTCGCAGCAGTCGCAGCACAGCTGCCTACGCTTCTGAGCTTCTGTCTCATCTGTCCTTTCAGAATCGCGATATTCATGCCTGCGCAAGCCTCTGCGAGAGCAGGAAAGACGGAAATCTTGAGGGTCTGCCTCAGTACCGACAGGGCGTGCGGAAACCAATTTCGCTTCAGCGCAGTGGGAGTTCGGTGAGGCCACGACCGTACAAATGCATGAAAGAAAATGTCCGGCACATGCACTGTGCATTCGCAGCAGTGGCAGCACAGCTGCCTACGCTTCTGAGCTTCTGTCTCATCTGTCCTTTCAGAATCGCGATATTCATGCCTGCGCAAGCCTCTGCGAGAGCAAGAGAGACGGAAATCTTGAGGGTCGGCCTCAGTACCGACAGGGCGTGCGGAAACCAATTTGGCTTCAGCGCAGTGGGAGTTTGGTGAGGCCACGACCGTACAAATGCATGAAAGAAAATGTCCGGCACATGCACTGTGCATTCGCAGCAGTGGCAGCACAGCTGCCTACGCTTCTGAGCTTCTGTCTCATCTGTCCTTTCAGAATCGCGATATTCATGCCTGCGCAAGCCTCTGCGAGAGCAAGAGAGACGGAAATCTTGAGGGTCGGCCTCAGTACCGACAGGGCGTGCGGAAACCAATTTGGCTTCAGCGCAGTGGGAGTTTGGTGAGGCCACGACCGTACAAATGCATGAAAGAAAATGTCCGGCACATGCACTGTGCATTCGCAGCAGTGGCAGCACAGCTGCCTACGCTTCTGAGCTTCTGTCTCATCTGTCCTTTCAGAATCGCGATATTCATGCCTGCGCAAGCCTCTGCGAGAGCAAGAGAGACGGAAATCTTGAGGGTCGGCCTCAGTACCGACAGGGCGTGCGGAAACCAATTTGGCTTCAGCGCAGTGGGAGTTTGGTGAGGCCACGACCGTACAAATGCATGAAAGAAAATGTCCGGCACATGCACTGTGCATTCGCAGCAGTGGCAGCACAGCTGCCTACGCTTCTGAGCTTCTGTCTCATCTGTCCTTTCAGAATCGCGATATTCATGCCTGCGCGAGCCTGTGCGAGAGCAAGAGAGACGAAAATCCTGAGGGTCGGCCTCAGTACCGACAGGGCGTGCGGAAACCAATTTGGATTCAGCGCAGTGGGAGTTTGGTGGCGCCACGACCGTACAAATGCATGAAAGAAAATGTCCGGCACATGTACTGTGCATTCGCAGCAGTGGCAGCACGGCTGCCTACGTTTCTGAGCTTGTGTCTCATCGGTCCTTTCAGAATCGCGATATTCATTCCTGCGCGAGCCTGTGCGAGAGCAAGAGAGACGGAAATCTTGAGGGTCGGCCTCAGTACCGACAGGGCGTGCGGAAACCAATTTGGCTTCAGCGCAGTGGGAGTTTGGTGGCGCCACGACCGTACAAATGCATGAAAGAAAATGTCCGGCACATGCACTGTGCATTCGCAGCAGTGGCAGCACGGCTGCCTACGTTTCTGAGCTTCTGTCTCATCTGTCCTTTCAGTATCCCGAAATTCATTCCTGCGCGAGCCTCTGCGAGAGCAAGAGAGACGGAAATCATAAGGGTCGGCCTCAGTACCGACAGGGCGTGCGGAAACCTATTTCGCTTCGTGTTTGTGTGCGTGTCTCTCCCTCCCGTCCTGTGTTATTCTGCGCAAAGATTTAATTATGTCGCTTCTGCGCAGTGGAACTTTGGTGGCGCCACGACCGTACAAATGCATAAAAGGAAATGTCCGGCACATGCTCTGTTCATTCGCAGCAGTGGCAGCACGGCTGCCTACGTTTCTGAGCTTCTGTCTCATCTGTCCTTTCAGAATCGCGATATTCAGTCCTGCGCAAGCCTCTGCGAGAGCAGGAAAGACGGAAATCATGAGGTCGGCCTCAGTACCGACAGGGCGTGCGGAAACCAATTTGGCTTCTGCGCAGTGGGAGTTTGGTGGCGCCACGACCGTACAAATGCATGAAAGAAAATGTCCGGCACATGTACTGTGCATTCGCAGCAGTGGCAGCACGGCTGCCTACGCTTCTGAGCTTCTGTCTCATCTGTCCTTTCAGAATCGCGATATTCATTCCTGCGCGAGCCTCTGCGAGAGCAAGAGAGACGGAAATCATAAGGGTCGGCCTCAGTACCGACAGGGCGTGCGGAAACCAATTTGGCTTCTGCGCAGTGGAACTTTGGTGGCGCCACGACCGTACAAATGCATGAAAGAAAATGTCCGGCACATGTACTGTGCATTCGCAGCAGTGGCAGCACGGCTGCCTACGTTTCTGAGCTTCTGTCTCATCTGTCCTTTCAGAATCGCGATATTCATTCCTGCGCAAGCCTCTGCGAGAGCAAGAAAGACAGAAATCATAAGGGTCGGCCTCAGTACCGACAGGGCGTGCGGAAACCTATTTCGCTTCTGCGTAGTGGGACTTTGGTGGCGCCACGACCGTACAAATGCCTAAACGGAAATGTTCGGCACATGCACTGTTCATTCGCAGCAGTGGTAGCACAACTGCTTACGTTCCTGAGCTTCTGTCGCATCTGTCCTTTCAGAATCGCGATATTCATTCCTGCGCAAGTCTCTGCGAGAGCAAGAAAGACGGAAATCAAAAGGGTCGGCCTCCGTACCGACAGGGCGTGCGGAAACTAATATCGCTTCTGCGCAGTGGAACTTTGGTGGCGCCACGACCGTACAAATGCATAAAAAGAAATGCCCGGCACATGCAATGTTCATTCGCAGCGGTGGCAGCACAGCTGCCTACGTTTCTTGGCTTCTGTCTCATCTGTCCTTTCAGTATACCGATATTCATTCCTGCGCAAGCCTCTGCGAGAGCAAGAAAGACGGAAATCATGAGGGTCGGCCTCAGTACCGACAGGGCGTGCGGAAACCTATTTCGCTTCGTGTTTGTGTGCGTGTTTCTCCCTCCCGTCCTGTGTTATTCTGCGCAAAGATTTAATTATGTCGCTTCTGCGCAGTGGAACTTTGGTGGCGCCACGACCGTACAAATGCATAAAAGGAAATGTCCGGCACATGCTCTGTTCATTCGCAGTAGTGGCAGCACGGCTGCCTACGTTTCTGAGCTTCTGTCTCATCTGTCCTTTCAGAATCGCGATATTCATTCCTGCGCGAGCCTGTGCGAGAGCAAGAGAGGCGGAAATCATGTGGGTCTGCCTCAGTACCGACAGGGCGTGCGGAAACCAATTTGGCTTCAGCGCAGTGGGAGTTTGGTGAGGCCACGACCGTACAAATGCATGAAAGAAAATGTCCGGCACATGCACTGTGCATTCGCAGCGGTGGCAGCACAGCTGCCTACGCTTCTGAGCTTCTGTCTCATCTGTCCTTTCATAATCCCTACATTCATTCCTGCGCAAGCCTCTGCGAGAGCAAGACGGAAATCATGAGGGTCGGCCTCAGTTCCGACAGGGCGTGCGGAAACCAATTTCGCTTCTGCGCAGTGGGACTTTGGTGGCGCCACGACCGTACAAATGCCTAAACGGAAATGTCCGGCACATGCACTGTTCATTCGCAGCAGTGGTAGCAAAGCTGCGTACGTTTCTGAACTTCTGTCGCATCTGTCCTTTCAGAATCGCGATATTCATTCCTGCGCAAGTCTCTGCGAGAGCAAGAAAGACGGAAATCAAAAGGGTCGGCCTCCGTACCGACAGGGCGTGCGGAAACCAATATCGCTTCTGCGCAGTGGAACTTTGGTGGCGCCACGACCGTACAAATGCATAAAAAGAAATGCCCGGCACATGCAATGTTCATTCGCAGCGGTGGCAGCACAGCTGCCTACGTTTCTTGTCTTCTGTCTCATCTGTCCTTTCAGAATAGCGATATTCATTCCTGCGCAAGCCTCTGCGAGAGCAAGAAAGACGGAAATCAAAAGGGTCGGCCTCAGTACCGACAGGGCGTGCGGAAACCAATTTCGCTTCTGCGCAGTGGTACTTTGGTGGCGCCACGACCGTACAAATGCATGAAAGAAAATGTCCGGCACATGCACTGTGCATTCGCAGCAGTGGCAGCACAGCTGCCTACGCTTCTGAGCTTCTGTCTCATCTGTCCTTTCAGAATCCCGACATTCATTCCTGCGCAAGCCTCTGCGATAGCAAGAAAGACGGAAATCATGAGGGTAGGCCTCAGTACCGACAGGGCGTGCGGAAACCTATTTCGCTTCGTGTTTGTGTGCGTGTTTCTCCCTCCCGTCCTGTGTTATTCTGCGCAAAGATTTAATTATGTCGCTTCTGCGCAGTGGAACTTTGGTGGCGCCACGACCGTACAAATGCATAAAAGGAAATGTCCGGCACATGCTCTGTTCATTCGCAGCAGTGGCAGCACGGCTGCCTACGTTTCTGAGCTTCTGTCTCATCTGTCCTTTCAGAATCGCGATATTCATTCCTGCGCGAGCCTCTGCGAGAGCAAGAGAGACGGAAATCATGAGGGTCGGCCTCAGTACCGACAGGGCGTGCGGAAACCAATTTGGCTTCTGCGCAGTGGGAGTTTGGTGAGGCCACGACCGTACAAATGCATGAAAGAAAATGTCCGGCACATGCACTGTGCATTCGCAGCAGTGGCAGCACAGCTGCCTACGCTTCTGAGCTTCTGTCTCATCTGTCCTTTCAGAATCGCGATATTCATTCCTGCGCAAGCCTCTGCGAGAGCAAGAGAGACGGAAATCATGAGGGTCGGCCTCAGTACCGACAGGGCGTGCGGAAACCAATTTGGCTTCAGCGCAGTGGGAGTTTGGTGAGGCCACGACCGTACAAATGCATGAAAGAAAATGTCCGGCACATGCACTGTGCATTCGCAGCAGTGGCAGCACAGCTGCCTACGCTTCTGAGCTTCTGTCTCATCTGTCCTTTCAGAATCGCGATATTCATTCCTGCGCAAGCCTCTGCGAAAGCAGGAAAGACGGAAATCATGAGGGTCGGCCTCAGTACCGACAGGGCGTGCGGAAACCAATTTGGCGTCTGCGCAGTGGGAGTTTGGTGGCGCCACGACCGTACAAATGCATGAAAGAAAATGTCCGGCACATGCACTGTGCATTCGCAGCAGTGGCAGCACAGCTGTCTACGCTTCTGAGCTTCTGCCTCATCTGTCCTTTCAGTATACCGATATTCATTCCTGCGCAAGCCTCTGCGAGAGCAAGAAAGACAGAAATCATAAGGGTTGGCCTCAGTACCGACAGGGCGTGCGGAAACCAATTTCGCTTCTGCGCAGTGGGACTTTGGTGGCGCCACGACCGTACAAATGCCTAAATGGAAATGTCCGGCACATGCACTGTGCATTCGCAGCAGTGGCAGCACAGCTGCCTACGCTTCTGAGCTTCTGTCTGATCTGTCCTTTCATAATCGCGATATTCATTCCTGCGCAAGCCTCTGCGAGCGCAAGAAAGACGGAAATCATGAGGGTCGGCCTCAGTACCGACAGGGCGTGCGGAAACCAATTTTGCTTTTGCGCAGTTGGACTTTGGGGGCGCCACGACCGTACAAATGCATGAAAGAAAATCTCCGGCGCATGCACTGTGCATTCGCAGCAGTGGCAGCACAGCTGCCTACGCTTCTGAGCTTCTGTCTCATCTGTCCTTTCAGAATCGCGATATTCATTCCTGCGCAAGCCTCTGCGAGAGCAGGAAAGACGGAAATCATGAGGGTCGGCCTCAGTACCGACAGGGCGTGCGGAAACCAATTTGGCTTCTGCGCAGTGGGAGTTTGCTGGCGCCACGACCGTACAAATGCATGAAAGAAAATGTCCGGCACATGCACTGTGCATTCGCAGCAGTGGCAGCACAGCTGCCTACGTTTCTGAGCTTCTGTCTCATCTGTCCTTTCAGTATCCCGAAATTCATTCCAGCGCAAGCCTCTGCGATAGCAAGAAAGACGGAAATCATGAGGGTCGGCCTCAGTACCGACAGGGCGTGCGGAAACCTATTTCGCTTCGTGTTTGTGTGCGTGTTTCTCCCTCCCGTTCTGTGTTATTCTGCGCAAAGATTTAATTATGTCGCTTCTGCGCAGTGGAACTTTGGTGGCGCCACGACCGTACAAATGCATAAAAGGAAATGTCCGGCACATGCTCTGTTCATTCGCAGCAGTGGCAGCACAGTTGCCTACGTTTCTGAGCTTCTGTCGCATCTGTCCTTTCAGTATCCCGATATTCATTCCTGCGCAAGCCTCTGCGATAGCAAGAAAGACGGAAATCATGAGGGTCGGCCTCAGTACCGACAGGGCGTGCGGAAACCAATTTGGCTTCTGCGCAGTGGGAGTTTGGTGGCGCCACGACCGTACAAATGCATGAAAGAAAATGTCCGGCACATGCACTGTGCATTCGCAGCAGTGGCAGCACAGCTGCCTACGCTTCTGAGCTTCTGTCTCATCTGTCCTTTCATAATCCCGACATTCTTTCCAGCGCAAGCCTCTGCGATAGCAAGAAAGACGGATATCATGAGGGTCGGCCTCAGTACCAACAGGGCGTGCGGAAACCAATTTCGCTTTTGCGCAGTTGGACTTTGGGGGCGCCACGACCGTACAAATGTAGAAAAGGAAATGTCCGGCACATGCTCTGTTCATTCGCAGCAGTGGCAGCACAGTTGCCTACGTTTCTGAGCTTCTGTCGCATCTGTCCTTTCAGTATCCCGATATTCATTCCTGCGCGAGCCTGTGCGAGAGCAAGAGAGACGGAAATCTTGAGGGTCTGCCTCAGTACCGACAGGGCGTGCGGAAACCAATTTGGCTTCAGCGCAGTGGGAGTTCGGTGAGGCCACGACCGTACAAATGCATGAAAGAAAATGTCCGGCACATGCACTGTGCATTCGCAGCAGTGGCAGCACAGCTGCCTACGTTTCTGAGCTTCTGTCTCATCTGTCCTTTCAGTATCCCGAAATTCATTCCAGCGCAAGCCTCTGCGATAGCAAGAAAGACGGAAATCATGAGGGTCGGCCTCAGTACCGACAGGGCGTGCGGAAACCTATTTCGCTTCGTGTTTGTGTGCGTGTTTCTCCCTCCCGTTCTGCGTTATTCTGCGCAAAGATTTAATTATGTCGCTTCTGCGCAGTGGAACTTTGGTGGCGCCACGACCGTACAAATGCATAAAAGGAAATGTCCGGCACATGCTCTGTTCATTCGCAGCAGTGGCAGCACAGTTGCCTACGTTTCTGAGCTTCTGTCGCATCTGTCCTTTCAGTATCCCGATATTCATTCCTGCGCAAGCCTCTGCGATAGCAAGAAAGACGGAAATCATGAGGGTCGGCCTCAGTACCGACAGGGCGTGCGGAAACCAATTTGGCTTCTGCGCAGTGGGAGTTTGGTGGCGCCACGACCGTACAAATGCATGAAAGAAAATGTCCGGCACATGCACTGTGCATTCGCAGCAGTGGCAGCACAGCTGCCTACGCTTCTGAGCTTCTGTCTCATCTGTCCTTTCATAATCCCGACATTCTTTCCAGCGCAAGCCTCTGCGATAGCAAGAAAGACGGATATCATGAGGGTCGGCCTCAGTACCAACAGGGCGTGCGGAAACCAATTTCGCTTTTGCGCAGTTGGACTTTGGGGGCGCCACGACCGTACAAATGTAGAAAAGGAAATGTCCGGCACATGCTCTGTTCATTCGCAGCAGTGGCAGCACAGTTGCCTACGTTTCTGAGCTTCTGTCGCATCTGTCCTTTCAGTATCCCGATATTCATTCCTGCGCGAGCCTGTGCGAGAGCAAGAGAGACGGAAATCTTGAGGGTCTGCCTCAGTACCGACAGGGCGTGCGGAAACCAATTTGGCTTCAGCGCAGTGGGAGTTCGGTGAGGCCACGACCGTACAAATGCATGAAAGAAAATGTCCGGCACATGCACTGTGCATTCGCAGCAGTGGCAGCACAGCTGCCTACGCTTCTGAGCTTCTGTCTCATCTGTCCTTTCAGAATCGCGATATTCATGCCTGCGCAAGCCTCTGCGAGAGCAAGAGAGACGGAAATCTTGAGGTTCGGCCTCAGTACCGACAGGGCGTGCGGAAACCAATTTGGCTTCAGCGCAGTGGAACTTTTGGTGGCGCCACGACCGTACAAATGCATAAAAGAAAATGTCCGGCACATGTACTGTGCATTCGCAGCAGTGGCAGCATGGCTGCCTACGTTTCTGAGCTTCTGTGTCATCTGTCCTTTCAGTATCCCGAAATTCATTCCTGCGCAAGCCTCTGCGATAGCAAGAAAGACGGAAATCATGAGGGTCGGCCTCAGTACCGACAGGCCGTGCGGAAACCAATTTGGCTTCTGCGCAGTGGGAGTTCGGTGAGGCCACGACCGTACAAATGCATGAAAGAAAATGTCCGGCACATGCACTGTGCATTCGCAGCAGTGGCAGCACAGCTGCCTACGCTTCTGAGCTTCTGTCTCATCTGACCTTTCAGAATCGCGATATTCATGCCTGCGCAAGCCTCTGCGAGAGCAAGAGAGACGGAAATCTTGAGGGTCGGCCTCAGTACCGACAGGGCGTGCGGAAACCAATTTGGCTTCTGCGCAGTGGGAGTTTGGTGGCGCCACGACCGTACAAATGCATGAAAGAAAATGTCCGGCATATGCACTGTGCATTCGCAGCAGTGGCAGCACAGCTGCCTACGCTTCTGAGCTTCTGTCTCATCTATCCTTTCAGAATCGCGATATTCATTCCTGCGCAAGCCTCTGCGAGAGCAGGAAAGACGGAAATCATAAGGGTCGGCCTCAGTACCGACAGGGCGTGCGGAAACCAATTTGGCTTCAGCGCAGTGGGAGTTTGGTGAGGCCACGACAGTACAAATGCATGAAAGAAAATGTCCGGCACATGCACTGTGCATTCGCAGCAGTGGCAGCACAGCTGCCTACGCTTCTGAGCTTCTGTCTCATCTGTCCTTTCAGAATCGCGATATTCATGCCTGCGCAAGCCTCTGCGAGAGCAGGAAAGACGGAAATCATGAGGGTCGGCCTCAGTACCGACAGGGCGTGCGGAAACCAATTTGGCTTCTGCGCAGTGGGAGTTCGGTGAGGCCACGACCGTACAAATGCATAAAAGGAAATGTCCGGCACATGCACTGTGCATTCGCAGCAGTCGCAGCACAGCTGCCTACGCTTCTGAGCTTCTGTCTCATCTGTCCTTTCAGAATCGCGATATTCATGCCTGCGCAAGCCTCTGCGACAGCAGGAAAGACGGAAATCTTGAGGGTCTGCCTCAGTACCGACAGGGCGTGCGGAAACCAATTTCGCTTCAGCGCAGTGGGAGTTCGGTGAGGCCACGACCGTACAAATGCATGAAAGAAAATGTCCGGCACATGCACTGTGCATTCGCAGCAGTGGCAGCACAGCTGCCTACGCTTCTGAGCTTCTGTCTCATCTGTCCTTTCAGAATCGCGATATTCATGCCTGCGCAAGCCTCTGCGAGAGCAAGAGAGACGGAAATCTTGAGGGTCGGCCTCAGTACCGACAGGGCGTGCGGAAACCAATTTGGCTTCAGCGCAGTGGGAGTTTGGTGAGGCCACGACCGTACAAATGCATGAAAGAAAATGTCCGGCACATGCACTGTGCATTCGCAGCAGTGGCAGCACAGCTGCCTACGCTTCTGAGCTTCTGTCTCATCTGTCCTTTCAGAATCGCGATATTCATGCCTGCGCAAGCCTCTGCGAGAGCAAGAGAGACGGAAATCTTGAGGGTCGGCCTCAGTACCGACAGGGCGTGCGGAAACCAATTTGGCTTCAGCGCAGTGGGAGTTTGGTGAGGCCACGACCGTACAAATGCATGAAAGAAAATGTCCGGCACATGCACTGTGCATTCGCAGCAGTGGCAGCACAGCTGCCTACGCTTCTGAGCTTCTGTCTCATCTGTCCTTTCAGAATCGCGATATTCATGCCTGCGCAAGCCTCTGCGAGAGCAAGAGAGACGGAAATCTTGAGGGTCGGCCTCAGTACCGACAGGGCGTGCGGAAACCAATTTGGCTTCAGCGCAGTGGGAGTTTGGTGAGGCCACGACCGTACAAATGCATGAAAGAAAATGTCCGGCACATGCACTGTGCATTCGCAGCAGTGGCAGCACAGCTGCCTACGCTTCTGAGCTTCTGTCTCATCTGTCCTTTCAGAATCGCGATATTCATGCCTGCGCGAGCCTGTGCGAGAGCAAGAGAGACGAAAATCCTGAGGGTCGGCCTCAGTACCGACAGGGCGTGCGGAAACCAATTTGGATTCAGCGCAGTGGGAGTTTGGTGGCGCCACGACCGTACAAATGCATGAAAGAAAATGTCCGGCACATGTACTGTGCATTCGCAGCAGTGGCAGCACGGCTGCCTACGTTTCTGAGCTTGTGTCTCATCGGTCCTTTCAGAATCGCGATATTCATTCCTGCGCGAGCCTCTGCGAGAGCAGGAAAGACGGAAATCATGAGGGTCGGCCTCAGTACCGACAGGGCGTGCGGAAACCAATTTCGCTTCGTGTTTGTGTGCGTGTTTCTCCCTCCCGTCCTGTGTTATTCTGCGCAAAGATTTAATTATGTCGCTTCTGCGCAGTGGAACTTTGGTGGCGCCACGACCGTACAAATGCATAAAAGGAAATGTCCGGCACATGCTCTGTTCATTCGCAGCAGTGGCAGCACGGCTGCCTACGTTTCTGAGCTTCTGTCTCATCTGTCCTTTCAGAATCGCGATATTCATTCCTGCGCGAGCCTGTGCGAGAGCAAGAGAGACGGAAATCTTGAGGGTCGGCCTCAGTACCGACAGGGCGTGCGGAAACCAATTTGGCTTCAGCGCAGTGGGAGTTTGGTGGCGCCACGACCGTACAAATGCATGAAAGAAAATGTCCGGCACATGCACTGTGCATTCGCAGCAGTGGCAGCACGGCTGCCTACGTTTCTGAGCTTCTGTCTCATCTGTCCTTTCAGTATCCCGAAATTCATTCCTGCGCGAGCCTCTGCGAGAGCAAGAGAGACGGAAATCATAAGGGTCGGCCTCAGTACCGACAGGGCGTGCGGAAACCTATTTCGCTTCGTGTTTGTGTGCGTGTCTCTCCCTCCCGTCCTGTGTTATTCTGCGCAAAGATTTAATTATGTCGCTTCTGCGCAGTGGAACTTTGGTGGCGCCACGACCGTACAAATGCATAAAAGGAAATGTCCGGCACATGCTCTGTTCATTCGCAGCAGTGGCAGCACGGCTGCCTACGTTTCTGAGCTTCTGTCTCATCTGTCCTTTCAGAATCGCGATATTCAGTCCTGCGCAAGCCTCTGCGAGAGCAGGAAAGACGGAAATCATGAGGTCGGCCTCAGTACCGACAGGGCGTGCGGAAACCAATTTGGCTTCTGCGCAGTGGGAGTTTGGTGGCGCCACGACCGTACAAATGCATGAAAGAAAATGTCCGGCACATGTACTGTGCATTCGCAGCAGTGGCAGCACGGCTGCCTACGCTTCTGAGCTTCTGTCTCATCTGTCCTTTCAGAATCGCGATATTCATTCCTGCGCGAGCCTCTGCGAGAGCAAGAGAGACGGAAATCATAAGGGTCGGCCTCAGTACCGACAGGGCGTGCGGAAACCAATTTGGCTTCTGCGCAGTGGAACTTTGGTGGCGCCACGACCGTACAAATGCATGAAAGAAAATGTCCGGCACATGTACTGTGCATTCGCAGCAGTGGCAGCACGGCTGCCTACGTTTCTGAGCTTCTGTCTCATCTGTCCTTTCAGAATCGCGATATTCATTCCTGCGCAAGCCTCTGCGAGAGCAGGAAAGACGGAAATCATGAGGGTCGGCCTCAGTACCGACAGGGCGTGCGGAAACCAATTTGGCTTCTGCGCAGTGGGAGTTTGGTGGCGCCACGACCGTACAAATGCATGAAAGAAAATGTCCGGCACATGCACTGTGCATTCGCAGCAGTGGCAGCACAGCTGCCTACGCTTCTGAGCTTCTGTCTCATCTGTCCTTTCAGAATCGCGATATTCATTCCTGCGCAAGTCTCTGCGAGAGCAAGAAAGACGGAAATCATGAGGGTCGGCCTCAGTACCGACAGGGCGTGCGGAAACCAATTTCCCTTCTGCGCCGTGGGACTTTGGTGGCGCCACGACCGTACAAATGCCTAAACGGAAATGTCCGGAACATGCACTGTTCATTAGCAGCAGTGGCAGCACAGCTGCCTACGTTTCTGAGCTTCTGTCGCATCTGTCCTTTCAGAATCGCGATATTCATTCCTGCGCAAGTCTCTGCGAGAGCAAAAAAGACGGAAATCATGAGGGTCGGCCTCAGTACCGACAGGGCGTGC
Source organism: Amblyomma americanum (assembly GCF_052857255.1). Lineage (NCBI taxonomy): Eukaryota > Metazoa > Arthropoda > Arachnida > Ixodida > Ixodidae > Amblyomma > Amblyomma americanum. Next base: position 162,347,540 of record NC_135504.1, on the reverse strand, counting down.
GGAAACCAATTTCCCTTCTGCGCCGTGGGACTTTGGTGGCGCCACGACCGTACAAATGCCTAAACGGAAATGTCCGGAACATGCACTGTTCATTAGCAGCAGTGGCAGCACAGCTGCCTACGTTTCTGAGCTTCTGTCGCATCTGTCCTTTCAGTATCCCGATATTCATTTCTGCGCAAGCCTCTGCGAGAGCAAGAAAGACAGAAATCATAAGGGTCGGCCTCAGTACCGACAGGGCGTGCGGAAACCTATTTCGCTTCTGCGTAGTGGGACTTTGGTGGCGCCACGACCGTACAAATGCCTAAACGGAAATGTTCGGCACATGCACTGTTCATTCGCAGCACTGGTAGCACAGCTGCTTACGTTCCTGAGCTTCTGTCGCATCTGTCCTTTCAGAATCGCGATATTCATTCCTGCGCAAGTCTCTGCGAGAGCAAGAAAGACGGAAATCAAAAGGGTCGGCCTCCGTACCGACAGGGCGTGCGGAAACTAATATCGCTTCTGCGCAGTGGAACTTTGGTGGCGCCACGACCGTACAAATGCATAAAAAGAAATGCCCGGCACATGCAATGTTCATTCGCAGCGGTGGCAGCACAGCTGCCTACGTTTCTTGGCTTCTGTCTCATCTGTCCTTTCAGTATACCGATATTCATTCCTGCGCAAGCCTCTGCGAGAGCAAGAAAGACGGAAATCATGAGGGTCGGCCTCAGTACCGACAGGGCGTGCGGAAACCTATTTCGCTTCGTGTTTGTGTGCGTGTTTCTCCCTCCCGTCCTGTGTTATTCTGCGCAAAGATTTAATTATGTCGCTTCTGCGCAGTGGAACTTTGGTGGCGCCACGACCGTACAAATGCATAAAAGGAAATGTCCGGCACATGCTCTGTTCATTCGCAGTAGTGGCAGCACGGCTGCCTACGTTTCTGAGCTTCTGTCTCATCTGTCCTTTCAGAATCGCGATATTCATTCCTGCGCGAGCCTGTGCGAGAGCAAGAGAGGCGGAAATCATGTGGGTCTGCCTCAGTACCGACAGGGCGTGCGGAAACCAATTTGGCTTCAGCGCAGTGGGAGTTTGGTGAGGCCACGACCGTACAAATGCATGAAAGAAAATGTCCGGCACATGCACTGTGCATTCGCAGCGGTGGCAGCACAGCTGCCTACGCTTCTGAGCTTCTGTCTCATCTGTCCTTTCATAATCCCTACATTCATTCCTGCGCAAGCCTCTGCGAGAGCAAGAAAGACGGAAATCATGAGGGTCGGCCTCAGTTCCGACAGGGCGTGCGGAAACCAATTTCGCTTCTGCGCAGTGGGACTTTGGTGGCGCCACGACCGTACAAATGCCTAAACGGAAATGTCCGGCACATGCACTGTTCATTCGCAGCAGTGGTAGCACAGCTGCGTACGTTTCTGAACTTCTGTCGCATCTGTCCTTTCAGAATCGCGATATTCATTCCTGCGCAAGTCTCTGCGAGAGCAAGAAAGACGGAAATCAAAAGGGTCGGCCTCCGTACCGACAGGGCGTGCGGAAACCAATATCGCTTCTGCGCAGTGGAACTTTGGTGGCGCCAAGACCGTACAAATGCATAAAAAGAAATGCCCGGCACATGCAATGTTCATTCGCAGCGGTGGCAGCACAGCTGCCTACGTTTCTTGTCTTCTGTCTCATCTGTCCTTTCAGAATAGCGATATTCATTCCTGCGCAAGCCTCTGCGAGAGCAAGAAAGACGGAAATCAAAAGGGTCGGCCTCAGTACCGACAGGGCGTGCGGAAACCAATTTCGCTTCTGCGCAGTGGTACTTTGGTGGCGCCACGACCGTACAAATGCATGAAAGAAAATGTCCGGCACATGCACTGTGCATTCGCAGCAGTGGCAGCACAGCTGCCTACGCTTCTGAGCTTCTGTCTCATCTGTCCTTTCAGAATCCCGACATTCATTCCTGCGCAAGCCTCTGCGATAGCAAGAAAGACGGAAATCATGAGGGTAGGCCTCAGTACCGACAGGGCGTGCGGAAACCTATTTCGCTTCGTGTTTGTGTGCGTGTTTCTCCCTCCCGTCCTGTGTTATTCTGCGCAAAGATTTAATTATGTCGCTTCTGCGCAGTGGAACTTTGGTGGCGCCACGACCGTACAAATGCATAAAAGGAAATGTCCGGCACATGCTCTGTTCATTCGCAGCAGTGGCAGCACGGCTGCCTACGTTTCTGAGCTTCTGTCTCATCTGTCCTTTCAGAATCGCGATATTCATTCCTGCGCGAGCCTCTGCGAGAGCAAGAGAGACGGAAATCATGAGGGTCGGCCTCAGTACCGACAGGGCGTGCGGAAACCAATTTGGCTTCTGCGCAGTGGGAGTTTGGTGAGGCCACGACCGTACAAATGCATGAAAGAAAATGTCCGGCACATGCACTGTGCATTCGCAGCAGTGGCAGCACAGCTGCATACGCTTCTGAGCTTCTGTCTCATCTGTCCTTTCAGAATCGCGATATTCATTCCTGCGCAAGCCTCTGCGAGAGCAAGAGAGACGGAAATCATGAGGGTCGGCCTCAGTACCGACAGGGCGTGCGGAAACCAATTTGGCTTCAGCGCAGTGGGAGTTTGGTGAGGCCACGACCGTACAAATGCATGAAAGAAAATGTCCGGCACATGCACTGTGCATTCGCAGCAGTGGCAGCACAGCTGCCTACGCTTCTGAGCTTCTGTCTCATCTGTCCTTTCAGAATCGCGATATTCATTCCTGCGCAAGCCTCTGCGAAAGCAGGAAAGACGGAAATCATGAGGGTCGGCCTCAGTACCGACAGGGCGTGCGGAAACCAATTTTGCTTTTGCGCAGTTGGACTTTGGGGGCGCCACGACCGTACAAATGCATGAAAGAAAATCTCCGGCGCATGCACTGTGCATTCGCAGCAGTGGCAGCACAGCTGCCTACGCTTCTGAGCTTCTGTCTCATCTGTCCTTTCAGTATACCGATATTCATTCCTGCGCAAGCCTCTGCGAGAGCAAGAAAGACAGAAATCATAAGGGTCGGCCTCAGTACCGACAGGGCGTGCGGAAACCAATTTCGCTTCTGCGCAGTGGGACTTTGGTGGCGCCACGACCGTACAAATGCCTAAATGGAAATGTCCGGCACATGCACTGTGCATTCGCAGCAGTGGCAGCACAGCTGCCTACGCTTCTGAGCTTCTGTCTGATCTGTCCTTTCAGAATCGCGATATTCATTCCTGCGCAAGCCTCTGCGAGCGCAAGAAAGACGGAAATCATGAGGGTCGGCCTCAGTACCGACAGGGCGTGCGGAAACCAATTTTGCTTTTGCGCAGTTGGACTTTGGGGGCGCCACGACCGTACAAATGCATGAAAGAAAATCTCCGGCGCATGCACTGTGCATTCGCAGCAGTGGCAGCACAGCTGCCTACGCTTCTGAGCTTCTGTCTCATCTGTCCTTTCAGAATCGCGATATTCATTCCTGCGCAAGCCTCTGCGAGAGCAGGAAAGACGGAAATCATGAGGGTCGGCCTCAGTACCGACAGGGCGTGCGGAAACCAATTTGGCTTCTGCGCAGTGGGAGTTTGCTGGCGCCACGACCGTACAAATGCATGAAAGAAAATGTCCGGCACATGCACTGTGCATTCGCAGCAGTGGCAGCACAGCTGCCTACGTTTCTGAGCTTCTGTCTCATCTGTCCTTTCAGTATCCCGAAATTCATTCCAGCGCAAGCCTCTGCGATAGCAAGAAAGACGGAAATCATGAGGGTCAGCCTCAGTACCGACAGGGCGTGCGGAAACCTATTTCGCTTCGTGTTTGTGTGCGTGTTTCTCCCTCCCGTTCTGTGTTATTCTGCGCAAAGATTTAATTATGTCGCTTCTGCGCAGTGGAACTTTGGTGGCGCCACGACCGTACAAATGCATAAAAGGAAATGTCCGGCACATGCTCTGTTCATTCGCAGCAGTGGCAGCACAGTTGCCTACGTTTCTGAGCTTCTGTCGCATCTGTCCTTTCAGTATCCCGATATTCATTCCTGCGCAAGCCTCTGCGATAGCAAGAAAGACGGAAATCATGAGGGTCGGCCTCAGTACCGACAGGGCGTGCGGAAACCAATTTGGCTTCTGCGCAGTGGGAGTTTGGTGGCGCCACGACCGTACAAATGCATGAAAGAAAATGTCCGGCACATGCACTGTGCATTCGCAGCAGTGGCAGCACAGCTGCCTACGCTTCTGAGCTTCTGTCTCATCTGTCCTTTCATAATCCCGACATTCTTTCCAGCGCAAGCCTCTGCGATAGCAAGAAAGACGGATATCATGAGGGTCGGCCTCAGTACCAACAGGGCGTGCGGAAACCAATTTCGCTTTTGCGCAGTTGGACTTTGGGGGCGCCACGACCGTACAAATGTAGAAAAGGAAATGTCCGGCACATGCTCTGTTCATTCGCAGCAGTGGCAGCACAGTTGCCTACGTTTCTGAGCTTCTGTCGCATCTGTCCTTTCAGTATCCCGATATTCATTCCTGCGCAAGCCTCTGCGAGAGCAAGAAAGACGGAAATCATGAGGGTCGGCCTCAGTACCGACAGGGCGTGCGGAAACCTATTTCGCTTCTGCGCAGTGGGACTTTGGTGGCGCCACGACCGTACAAATGCCTAAACGGAAATGTCCGGCACATGCACTGTTCATTCGCAGCAGTGGCAGCACAGCTGCCTACGTTTCTGAGCTTCTGTCGCATCTGTCCTTTCAGTATCCCGATATTCATTTCAGCACAAGCCTCTGCGAGAGCAAGAAAGACAGAAATCATAAGGGTCGGCCTCAGTACCGACAGGGCGTGCGGAAACCTATTTCGCTTCTGCGCAGTGGGACTTTGGTGGCGCCACGACCGTACAAATGCCTAAACGGAAATGTCCGGCACATGCACTGTTCATTCGCAGCAGTGGCAGCACGGCTGCCTACGTTTCTGAGCTTCTGTCTCGTCTGTCCTTTCAGAATCGCGATATTCATTTCAGCACAAGCCTCTGCGAGAGCAAGAAAGACGGAAATCATGAGGGTCGACCTCAGTACCGACAGGGCGTGCGGAAACCAATTTCGCTTTTGCGCAGTGGGACTTTGGTGGCGCCACGACCGTACAAATGCCTAAACGGAAATGTCCGGCACATGCACTGTTCATTAGCAGCAGTGGCAGCACAGCTGCCTACGTTTCTGAGCTTCTGTCGCATCTGTCCTTTCAGTATCCCGATATTCATTTCAGCACAAGCCTCTGCGAGAGCAAGAAAGACGGAAATCATGAGGGTCGGCCTCAGTACCGACAGGGCGTGCGGAAACCAATTTCGCTTTTGCGCAGTGGGACTTTGGTGGCGCCACGACCGTACAAATGCCTAAACGGAAATGTCCGGCACATGCACTGTTCATTAGCAGCAGTGGCAGCACAGCTGCCTACGTTTCTGAGCTTCTGTCGCATCTGTCCTTTCAGTATCCCGACATTCATTTCAGCACAAGCCTCTGCGAGAGCAAGAAAGACAGAAATCATAAGGGTCGGCCTCAGTACCGACAGGGCGTGCGGAAACCAATTTCGCTTCTGCGCAGTGGGACTTTGGTGGCGCCACGACCGTACAAATGCCAAAACGGAAATGTCCGGCACATGCACTGTTCATTCGCAGCAGTGGTAGCACAGCTGCGTACGTTTCTGAGCTTCTGTCGCATCTGTCCTTTCAGAATCGCGATATTCATTCCTGCGCAAGTCTCTGCGAGAGCAAGAAAGACGGAAATCAAAAGGGTCGGCCTCCGTACCGACAGGGCGTGCGGAAACCAATATCGCTTCTGCGCAGTGGGACTTTGGTGAGGCAACGACCGTACAAATGCATGAAAGAAAATGTCCGGCACATGCACTGTGCATTCGCAGCAGTGGCAGCACAGCTGGCTACGTTTCTGAGCTTCTGTCGCATCTGTCCTTTCAGTATCCCGATATTCATTTCAGCACAAGCCTCTGCGAGAGCAAGAAAGACAGAAATCAAAAGGGTCGGCCTCCGTACCGACAGGCCGTGCGGAAACCAATATCGCTTCTGCGCAGTGGGACTTTGGTGAGGCAACGACCGTACAAATGCATGAAAGAAAATGTCCGGCACATGCACTGTGCATTCGCAGCAGTGGCAGCACAGCTGCCTACGTTTCTGAGCTTCTGTCGCATCTGTCCTTTCAGTATCCCGATATTCATTTCAGCACAAGCCTCTGCGAGAGCAAGAAAGACAGAAATCAAAAGGGTCGGCCTCCGTACCGACAGGGCGTGCGGAAACCAATATCGCTTCTGCGCAGTGGGACTTTGGTGAGGCAACGACCGTACAAATGCATGAAAGAAAATTTCCGGCACATGCACTGTGCATTCGCAGCAGTGGCAGCACAGCTGCCTACGTTTCTGAGCTTCTGTCGCATCTGTCCTTTCAGTATCCCGATATTCATTTCAGCACAAGCCTCTGCGAGAGCAAGAAAGACAGAAATCATGAGGGTCGGCCTCAGTACCGACAGGGCGTGCGGAAACCAATTTGGCTTCTGCGCAGTGGGAGTTTGCTGGCGCCACGACAGTAAAAATGCATGAAAGAAAATGTCCGGCACATGCACTGTGCATTCGCAGCAGTGGCAGCACAGCTGCCTACGCTTCTGAGCTTCTGTCTCATCTGTCCTTTCAGAATCCCGACATTCATTCCTGCGCAAGCCTCTGCGAGAGCAAGAAAGACAGAAATCATAAGGGTCGGCCTCAGTACCGACAGGGCGTGCGGAGACCAATTTCGCTTCTGCGCAGTGGGACTTTGGTGGCGCCACGACCGTACGAATGCCTAAACAGAAATGTCCGGCACATGCACTGTTCATTAGCAGCAGTGGCAGCACAGCTGCCTACGTTTCTGAGCTTCTGTCGCATCTGTCCTTTCAGTATCCCGATATTCATTTCAGCACAAGCGTCTGCGAGAGCAAGAAAGACAGAAATCATGAGGGTCGGCCTCAGTACCGACAGGGCGTGCGGAAACCAATTTGGCTTCTGCGCAGTGGGAGTTTGCTGGCGCCACGACCGTAAAAATGCATGAAAGAAAATGTCCGGCACATGCACTGTGCATTTGCAGCAGTGGCAGCACAGCTGCCTACGCTTCTGAGCTTCTGTCTCATCTGTCCTTTCAGAATCCCGACATTCATTCCTGCGCAAGCCTCTGCGAGAGCAAAAAAGACGGAAATCATGAGGGTCGGCCTCAGTACCGACAGGGCGTGCGGAGACCAATTTCGCTTTTGCGCAGTTTGACTTTGGGGGCGCCACGACCGTACAAATGCCTAAACGGAAATGTCCGGCACGTGCACTGTTCATTCGCAGCAGTGGCAGCACAGCTGCCTACGCTTCTGAGCTTCTGTCTCATCTGTCCTTTCAGAATCGCGATATTCATTCCTGCGCAAGCCTCTGCGAGAGCAAGAAAGACGGAAATCATGAGGGTCGGCCTCAGTACCGACAGGGCGTGCGGAAACCAATTTCGCTTTTGCGCAGTTGGACTTTGGGGGCGCCACGACCGTACAAATGCATGAAAGAAAATCTCCGGCACATGCACTGTGCATTCGCAGCAGTGGCAGCACAGCTGCCTACGGTTCTGAGCTTCTGTCTCATCTGTCCTTTCAGAATCGCGATATTCATTTCTGCGCAAGCCTCTGCGAGAGCAGGAAAGACGGAAATCATGAGGGTCGGCCTCAGTACCGACAGGGCGTGCGGAAACCAATTTGGCTTCTGCGCAGTGGGAGTTTGCTGGCGCCACGACCGTAAAAATGCATGAAAGAAAATGTCCGGCACATGCACTGTGCATTCGCAGCAGTGGCAGCACAGCTGCCTACGCTTCTGAGCTTCTGTCTCATCTGTCCTTTCAGAATCCCGACATTCATTCCTGCGCAAGCCTCTGCGAGAGCAAAAAAGACGGAAATCATGAGGGTCGGCCTCAGTACCGACAGGGCGTGCGGAGACCAATTTCGCTTTTGCGCAGTTGGACTTTGGGGGCGCCACTATCGTACAAATGCCTAAACGGAAATGTCCGGCACGTGCACTGTTCATTCCCAGCAGTGGCAGCACAGCTGCCTACGCTTCTGAGCTTCTGTCTCATCTGTCCTTTCAGAATCGCGATATTCATTCCTGCGCAAGCCTCTGCGAGCGCAAGAAAGACGGAAATCATGAGGGTCGGCCTCAGTACCGACAGGGCGTGCGGAAACCAATTTCGCTTTTGCGCAGTTGGACTTTGGGGGCGCCACGACCGTACAAATGCATGAAAGAAAATCTCCGGCACATGCACTGTGCATTCGCAGCAGTGGCAGCACAGCTGCCTACGCTTCTGAGCTTCTGTCTCATCTGTCCTTTCAGAATCCCGACATTCATTCCTGCGCAAGCCTCTGCGAGAGCAAAAAAGACGGAAATCATGAGGGTCGGCCTCAGTACCGACAGGGCGTGCGGAGACCAATTTCGCTTTTGCGCAGTTGGACTTTGGGGGCGCCACGACCGTACAAATGCCTAAACGGAAATGTCCGGCACGTGCACTGTGCATTCCCAGCAGTGGCAGCACAGCTGCCTACGCTTCTGAGCTTCTGTCTCATCTGTCCTTTCAGAATCCCGACATTCATTCCTGCGCAAGCCTCTGCGAGAGCAAAAAAGACGGAAATCATGAGGGTCGGCCTCAGTACCGACAGGGCGTGCGGAGACCAATTTCGCTTTTTCGCAGTTGGACTTTGGGGGCGCCACGACCGTACAAATGTAGAAAAGGAAATCTCCGGCAAATGCACTGTTCATTCACAGCAGTGGCAGCACAGCTGCCTACGTTTCTGAGCTTCTGTCTCATCTGTCCTTTCAGTATCCCGAAATTCATTCCTGCGCAAGCCTCTGCGATAGCAAGAACGACGGAAATCATGAGGGTCGGCCTCAGTACCGACAGGGCGTGCGGAAACCTATTTCGCTTCGTGTTTGTGTGCGTGTTTCTCCCTCCCGTCCTGTGTTATTCTGCGCAAAGATTTAATTATGTCGCTTCTGCGCAGTGGAACTTTGGTGGCGCCACGACCGTACAAATGCATAAAAGGAAATGTCCGGCACATGCTCTGTTCATTCGCAGCAGTGCCAGCACGGCTGCCTACGTTTCTGAGCTTCTGTCTCATCTGTCCTTTCAGTATCCCGAAATTCATTCCTGCGCAAGCCTCTGCGAGAGCAGGAAAGACGGAAATCATGAGGGTCGGCCTCAGTACCGACAGGGCGTGCGGAAACCTATTTCGCTTCGTGTTTGTGTGCGTGTTTCTCCCTCCCGTCCTGTGTTATTCTGCGCAAAGATTTAATTATGTCGCTTCTGCGCAGTGGAACTTTGGTGGCGCCACGACCGTACAAATGCATAAAAGGAAATGTCCGGCACATGCTCTGTTCATTCGCAGCAGTGCCAGCACGGCTGCCTACGTTTCTGAGCTTCTGTCTCATCTGTCCTTTCAGAATCGCGATATTCATTCCTGCGCAAGCCTCTGCGAGAGCAGGAAAGACGGAAATCATGAGGGTCGGCCTCAGCACCGACAGGGCGTGCGGAAACCAATTTGGCTTCTGCGCAGTGGGAGTTTGCTGGCGCCACGACCGTAAAAATGCATGAAAGAAAATGTCCGGCACATGCACTGTGCATTCGCAGCAGTGGCAGCACAGCTGCCTACGCTTCTGAGCTTCTGTCTCATCTGTCCTTTCAGAATCCCGACATTCATTCCTGCGCAAGCGTCTGCGAGAGCAAAAAAGACGGAAATCATGAGGGTCGGCCTCAGTACCGACAGGGCGTGCGGAGACCAATTTCGCTTTTGCGCAGTTGGACTTTGGGGGCGCCACGACCGTACAAATGCCTAAACGGAAATGTACGGCACGTGCACTGTTCATTAGCAGCAGTGGCAGCACAGCTGCCTACGCTTCTGAGCTTCTGTCTCATCTGTCCTTTCAGAATCGCGATATTCATTCCTGCGCAAGCCTCTGCGAGAGCAAGAAAGACGGAAATCATGAGGGTCGGCCTCAGTACCGACAGGGCGTGCGGAAACCAATTTGGCTTCTGCGCAGTGGGAGTTTGCTGGCGCCACGACCGTAAAAATGCATGAAAGGAAATGTCCGGCACATGCACTGTGCATTCGCAGCAGTGGCAGCACAGCTGCCTACGCTTCTGAGCTTCTGTCTCATCTGTCCTTTCAGAATCCCGACATTCATTCCTGCGCAAGCCTCTGCGAGAGCAAGAAAGACAGAAATCATAAGGGTCGGCCTCAGTACCGACAGGGCGTGCGGAAACCAATTTCGCTTCTGCGCAGTGGGAGTTTGCTGGCGCCACGACCGTAAAAATGCATGAAAGAAAATGTCCGGCACATGCACTTTGCATTCGCAGCAGTGGCAGCACAGCTGCCTACGCTTCTGAGCTTCTGTCTCATCTGTCCTTTCAGAATCCCGACATTCATTCCTGCGCAAGCCTCTGCGAGAGCAAAAAAGACGGAAATCATGAGGGTCGGCCTCAGTACCGACAGGGCGTGCGGAGACCAATTTCGCTTTTGCGCAGTTGGACTTTGGGGGCGCCACGACCGTACAAATGCCTAAACGGAAATGTCCGGCACGTGCACTGTTCATTCCCAGCAGTGGCAGCACAGCTGCCTACGCTTCTGAGCTTCTGTCTCATCTGTCCTTTCAGAATCGCGATATTCATTCCTGCGCAAGCCTCTGCGAGCGCAAGAAAGACGGAAATCATGAGGGTCGGCCTCAGTACCGACAGGGCGTGCGGAAACCAATTTCGCTTTTGCGCAGTTGGACTTTGGGGGCGCCACGACCGTACAAATGCATGAAAGAAAATCTCCGGCACATGCACTGTGCATTCGCAGCAGTGGCAGCGCAGCTGCCTACGGTTCTGAGCTTCTGTCTCATCTGTCCTTTCAGAATCGCGATATTCATTCCTGCGCAAGCCTCTGCGAGAGCAGGAAAGACGGAAATCATGAGGGTCGGCCTCAGTACCGACAGGGCGTGCGGAAACCAATTTCGCTTTTGCGCAGTTGGACTTTGGGGGCGCCACGACCGTACAAATGCATGAAAGAAAATCTCCGGCACATGCACTGTGCATTCGCAGCAGTGGCAGCGCAGCTGCCTACGGTTCTGAGCTTCTGTCTCATCTGTCCTTTCAGAATCGCGATATTCATTCCTGCGCAAGCCTCTGCGAGCGCAAGAAAGACGGAAATCATGAGGGTCGGCCTCAGTACCGACAGGGCGTGCGGAAACCAATTTCGCTTTTGCGCAGTTGGACTTTGGGGGCGCCACGACCGTACAAATGCATGAAAGAAAATCTCCGGCACGTGCACTGTTCATTCCCAGCAGTGGCAGCACAGCTGCCTACGGTTCTGAGCTTCTGTCTCATCTGTCCTTTCAGAATCGCGATATTCATTCCTGCGCAAGCCTCTGCGAGAGCAGGAAAGACGGAAATCATGAGGGTCGGCCTCAGTACCGACAGGGCGTGCGGAAACCAATTTCGCTTTTGCGCAGTTGGACTTTGGGGGCGCCACGACCGTACAAATGCATGAAAGAAAATCTCCGGCACATGCACTGTGCATTCGCAGCAGTGGCAGCACAGCTGCCTACGGTTCTGAGCTTCTGTCTCATCTGTCCTTTCAGAATCGCGATATTCATTTCTGCGCAAGCCTCTGCGAGAGCAGGAAAGACGGAAATCATGAGGGTCGGCCTCAGTACCGACAGGGCGTGCGGAAACCAATTTGGCTTCTGCACAGTGGGAGTTTGCTGGCGCCACGACCGTAAAAATGCATGAAAGAAAATGTCCGGCACATGCACTGTGCATTCGCAGCAGTGGCAGCGCAGCTGCCTACGCTTCTGAGCTTCTGTCTCATCTGTCCTTTAAGAATCCCGACATTCATTCCTGCGCAAGCCTCTGCGAGAGCAAAAAAGACGGAAATCATGAGGGTCGGCCTCAGTACCGACAGGGCGTGCGGAGACCAATTTCGCTTTTGCGCAGTTGGACTTTGGGGGCGCCACGACCGTACAAATGCCTAAACGGAAATGTCCGGCACGTGCACTGTTCATTCCCAGCAGTGGCAGCACAGCTGCCTACGCTTCTGAGCTTCTGTCTCATCTGTCCTTTCAGAATCGCGATATTCATTCCTGCGCAAGCCTCTGCGAGCGCAAGAAAGACGGAAATCATGAGGGTCGGCCTCAGTACCGACAGGGCGTGCGGAAACCAATTTCGCTTTTGCGCAGTTGGACTTTGGGGGCGCCACGACCGTACAAATGCATGAAAGAAAATCTCCGGCACATGCACTGTGCATTCGCAGCAGTGGCAGCGCAGCTGCCTACGGTTCTGAGCTTCTGTCTCATCTGTCCTTTCAGAATCGCGATATTCATTCCTGCGCAAGCCTCTGCGAGAGCAGGAAAGACGGAAATCATGAGGGTCGGCCTCAGTACCGACAGGGCGTGCGGAAACCAATTTCGCTTTTGCGCAGTTGGACTTTGGGGGCGCCACGACCGTACAAATGCATGAAAGAAAATCTCCGGCACATGCACTGTGCATTCGCAGCAGTGGCAGCGCAGCTGCCTACGCTTCTGAGCTTCTGTCTCATCTGTCCTTTCAGAATCGCGATATTCATTCCTGCGCAAGCCTCTGCGAGCGCAAGAAAGACGGAAATCATGAGGGTCGGCCTCAGTACCGACAGGGCGTGCGGAAACCAATTTCGCTTTTGCGCAGTTGGACTTTGGGGGCGCCACGACCGTACAAATGCATGAAAGAAAATCTCCGGCACGTGCACTGTTCATTCCCAGCAGTGGCAGCACAGCTGCCTACGGTTCTGAGCTTCTGTCTCATCTGTCCTTTCAGAATCGCGATATTCATTCCTGCGCAAGCCTCTGCGAGAGCAGGAAAGACGGAAATCATGAGGGTCGGCCTCAGTACCGACAGGGCGTGCGGAAACCAATTTGGCTTCTGCGCAGTGGGAGTTTGGTGGCGCCACGACCGTACAAATGCATGAAAGAAAATGTCCGGCACATGCACTGTGCATTCGCAGCAGTGGCAGCACAGCTGCCTACGCTTCTGAGCTTCTGTCTCATCTGTCCTTTCAGTATCCCGAAATTCATTCCTGCGCAAGCCTCTGCGATAGCAAGAACGACGGAAATCATGAGGGTCGGCCTCAGTACCGACAGGGCGTGCGGAAACCTATTTCGCTTCGTGTTTGTGTGCGTGTTTCTCCCTCCCGTCCTGTGTTATTCTGCGCAAAGATTTAATTATGTCGCTTCTGCGCAGTGGAACTTTGGTGGCGCCACGACCGTACAAATGCATAAAAGGAAATGTCCGGCACATGCTCTGTTCATTCGCAGCAGTGCCAGCACGGCTGCCTACGTTTCTGAGCTTCTGTCTCATCTGTCCTTTCAGAATCGCGATATTCATTCCTGCGCAAGCCTCTGCGAGAGCAGGAAAGACGGAAATCATGAGGGTCGGCCTCAGTACCGACAGGGCGTGCGGAAACCAATTTGACTTCTGCGCAGTGGGAGTTTGGTGGCGCCACGACCGTACAAATGCATGAAAGAAAATGTCCGGCACATCCACTGTGCATTCGCAGCAGTGGCAGCACAGCTGCCTACGCTTCTGAGCTTCTGTCTCATCTGTCCTTTTATAATCCCGATATTCATTCCTGCCCAAGCCTCTGCGAGAGCAAGTAAGACGGAAATCATGAGGGTCGGCCTCAGTACCGACAGGGCGTGCGGAAACCAATTTCGCTTCTGCGCAGTGGGACTTTGGTGGCGCCACGACCGTACAAATGCCTAAACAGAAATGTCCGGCACATGCACTGTTCATTAGCAGCAGTGGCAGCACAGCTGCGTACGTTTATGAGCTTCTGTCGCATCTGTCCTTTCAGAATCGCGATATTCATTCCTGCGCAAGTCTCTGCGAGAGAAGAAAGACGGAAATCAAAAGGGTCGGCCTCCGTACCGACAGGGCGTGCGGAAACCAATATCGCTTCTGCGCAGTGGGACTTTGGTGAGGCAACGACCGTACAAATGCATGAAAGAAAATGTCCGGCACATGCACTGTGCATTCGCTGCAGTGGCAGCACAGCTGCCTACGCTTCTGAGCTTCTGCCTCATCTGTCCTTTCAGTATACCGATATTCATTCCTGCCCAAGCCTCTGCGAGAGCAAGTAAGACGGAAATCATGAGGGTCGGCCTCAGTACCGACAGGGCGTGCGGAAACCAATTTCGCTTCTGCGCAGTGGGACTTTGGTGGCGCCACGACCGTACAAATGCCTAAACAGAAATGTCCGGCACATGCACTGTTCATTCGCAGCAGTGGTAGCACAGCTGCGTACGTTTATGAGCTTCTGTCGCATCTGTCCTTTCAGAATCGCGATATTCATTCCTGCGCAAGTCTCTGCGAGAGCAAGAAAGACGGAAATCAAAAGGGTCGGCCTCCGTACCGACAGGGCGTGCGGAAACCAATATCGCTTCTGCGCAGTGGGACTTTGGGGAGGCAACGACCGTACAAATGCATGAAAGAAAATGTCCGGCACATGCACTGTGCATTCGCAGCAGTGGCAGCACAGCTGCCTACGCTTCTGAGCTTCTGCCTCATCTGTCCTTTCAGTATACCGATATTCATTCCTGCCCAAGCCTCTGCGAGAGCAAGTAAGACGGAAATCATGAGGGTCGGCCTCAGTACCGACAGGGCGTGCGGAAACCAATTTCGCTTCTGCGCAGTGGGACTTTGGTGGCGCCACGACCGTACAAATGCATGAAAGAAAATCTCCGGCACATGCACTGTGCATTCGCAGCAGTGGCAGCACAGCTGCCTACGCTTATGAGCTTCTGCCTCATCTGTCCTTTCAGTATACCGATATTCATTCCTGCCCAAGCCTCTGCGAGAGCAAGTAAGACGGAAATCAAAAGGGTCGGCCTCCGTACCGACAGGGCGTGCGGAAACCAATATCGCTTCTGCGCAGTGGGACTTTGGTGAGGCAACGACCGTACAAATGCATGAAAGAAAATGTCCGGCACATGCACTGTGCATTCCGAGCAGTGGCAGCACAGCTGCCTACGCTTCTGAGCTTCTGCCTCATCTGTCCTTTCAGTATACCGATATTCATTCCTGCCCAAGCCTCTGCGAGAGCAAGTAAGACGGAAATCATGAGGGTCGGCCTCAGTACCGACAGGGCGTGCGGAAACCAATTTCGCTTCTGCGCAGTGGGACTTTGGTGGCGCCACGACCGTACAAATGCCTAAACAGAAATGTCCGGCACATGCACTGTTCATTAGCAGCAGTGGCAGCACAGCTGCCTACGTTTCTGAGCTTCTGTCGCATCTGTCCTTTCAGTATCCCGATATTCATTTCAGCACAAGCCTCTGCGAGAGCAAGAAAGACAGAAATCATAAGGGTCGGCCTCAGTACCGACAGGGCGTGCGGAAACCAATTTGGCTTCTGCGCAGTGGGAGTTTGCTGGCGCCACGACCGTAAAAATGCATGAAAGAAAATGTCCGGCACATGCACTGTGCATTCGCAGCAGTGGCAGCACGGCTGCCTACGTTTCTGAGCTTCTGTCTCATCTGTCCTTTCAGAATCGCGATATTCATTCCTGCGCGAGCCTGTGCGAGAGCAAGAGAGACGGAAATCTTGAGGGTCGGCCTCAGTACCGACAGGGCGTGCGGAAACCAATTTGGCTTCTGCGCAGTGGGAGTTTGGTGGCGCCACGACCGTACAAATGCATGAAAGAAAATGTCCGGCACATGTACTGTGCATTCGCAGCAGGGGCAGCACGGCTGCCTACGTTTCTGAGCTTCTGTCTCATCTGTCCTTTCAGAATCGCGATATTCAGTCCTGCGCAAGCCTCTGCGAGAGCAGGAAAGACGGAAATCTTGAGGGTCGGCCTCAGTACCGACAGGGCGTGCGGAAACCAATTTCGCTTCTGCGCAGTGGGACTTTGGTGGCGCCACGACCGTACAAATGCCTAAACAGAAATGTCCGGCACATGCACTGTTCATTAGCAGCAGTGGCAGCACAGCTGCCTACGTTTCTGAGCTTCTGTCGCATCTGTCCTTTCAGAATCGCGATATTCAGTCCTGCGCAAGCCTCTGCGAGAGCAGGAAAGACGGAAATCATGAGGGTCGGCCTCAGTACCGACAGGGCGTGCGGAAACCAATTTCGCTTCTGCGCAGTGGGACTTTGGTGGCGCCACGACCGTACAAATGCCTAAACAGAAATGTCCGGCACATGCACTGTTCATTAGCAGCAGTGGCAGCACAGCTGCCTACGTTTCTGAGCTTCTGTCGCATCTGTCCTTTCAGTATCCCGATATTCATTTCAGCACAAGCCTCTGCGAGAGCAAGAAAGACAGAAATCATGAGGGTCGGCCTCAGTACCGACAGGGCGTGCGGAAACCAATTTGGCTTCTGCGCAGTGGGAGTTTGGTGGCGCCACGACCGTACAAATGCATGAAAGAAAATGTCCGGCACATGTACTGTGCATTCGCAGCAGTGGCAGCACGGCTGCCTATGTTTCTGAGCTTCTGTCTCATCTGTCCTTTCAGAATCGCGATATTCAGTCCTGCGCAAGCCTCTGCGAGAGCAGGAAAGACGGAAATCTTGAGGGTCGGCCTCAGTACCGACAGGGCGTGCGGAAACCAATTTCGCTTCTGCGCAGTGGGACTTTGGTGGCGCCACGACCGTACAAATGCCTAAACAGAAATGTCCGGCACATGCACTGTTCATTAGCAGCAGTGGCAGCACAGCTGCCTACGTTTCCGAGCTTCTGTCGCATCTGTCCTTTCAGAATCGCGATATTCATTCCTGCGCGAGCCTGTGCGAGAGCAAGAGAGACGGAAATCTTGAGGGTCGGCCTCAGTACCGACAGGGCGTGCGGAAACCAATTTGGCTTCTGCGCAGTGGTAGTTTGGTGGCGCCACGACCGTACAAATGCATGAAAGAAAATGTCCGGCACATGTACTGTGCATTCGCAGCAGTGGCAGCACGGCTGCCTACGTTTCTGAGCTTCTGTCTCATCTGTCCTTTCAGAATCGCGATATTCATTCCTGCGCAAGCCTCTGCGAGAGCAGGAAAGACGGAAATCATGAGGGTCGGTCTCAGTACCGACAGGGCGTGCGGAAACCAATTTGGCTTCTGCGCAGTGGGAGTTTGGTGGCGCCACGACCGTACAAATGCATGAAAGAAAATGTCCGGCACATGTACTGTGCATTCGCAGCAGTGGCAGCACGGCTGCCTACGTTTCTGAGCTTCTGTCTCATCTGTCCTTTCAGAATCGCGATATTCATTCCTGCGCAAGCCTCTGCGAGAGCAGGAAAGACGGAAATCATGAGGGTCGGTCTCAGTACCGACAGGGCGTGCGGAAACCAATTTGGCTTCTGCGCAGTGGGAGTTTGGTGGCGCCACGACCGTACAAATGCATGAAAGAAAATGTCCGGCACATGTACTGTGCATTCGCAGCAGTGGCAGCACGGCTGCCTACGTTTCTGAGCTTCTGTCTCATCTGTCCTTTCAGAATCGCGATATTCATTCCTGCGCAAGCCTCTGCGAGAGCAGGAAAGACGGAAATCATGAGGGTCGGTCTCAGTACCGACAGGGCGTGCGGAAACGAATTTGGCTTCTGCGCAGTGGGAGTTTGGTGGCGCCACGACCGTACAAATGCATGAAAGAAAATGTCCGGCACATGCACTGTGCATTCGCAGCAGTGGCAGCACAGCTGCCTACGCTTCTGAGCTTCTGTCTCATCTGTCCTTTCAGAATCCCGACATTCATTCCTGCGCAAGCCTCTGCGAGAGCAAAAAAGACGGAAATCATGAGGGTCGGCCTCAGTACCGACAGGGCGTGCGGAAACCAATTTCGCTTCTGCGCAGTGGGACTTTGGTGGCGCCACGACCGTAAAAATGCATGAAAGAAAATGTCCGGCACATGCACTGTGCATTCGCAGCAGTGGCAGCACAGCTGCCTACGGTTCTGAGCTTCTGTCTCATCTGTCCTTTCAGAATCGCGATATTCATTTCTGCGCAAGCCTCTGCGAGAGCAGGAAAGACGGAAATCATGAGGGTCGGCCTCAGTACCGACAGGGCGTGCGGAAACCAATTTGGCTTCTGCGCAGTGGGAGTTTGCTGGCGCCACGACCGTAAAAATGCATGAAAGAAAATGTCCGGCACATGCACTGTATATTCCCAGCAGTGGCAGCACAGCTGCCTACGCTTCTGAGCTTCTGTCTCATCTGTCCTTTCAGAATCCCGACATTCATTCCTGCGCAAGCCTCTGCGAGAGCAAAAAAGACGGAAATCATGAGGGTCGGCCTCAGTACCGACAGGGCGTGCGGAGACCAATTTCGCTTTGGCGCAGTTGGACTTTGGGTGCGACACGACCGTACAAATGTAGAAAAGGAAATGTCCGGCAAATGCACTGTTCATTCGCAGCAGTGGCAGCACGGCTGCCTACGTTTCTGAGCTTCTGTCTCATCTGTCCTTTCAGAATCGCGATATTCATTCCTGCGCAAGTCTCTGCGAGAGCAAGAAAGACGGAAATCAAAAGGGTCGGCCTCCGTACCGACAGGGCGTGCGGAAACCAATATCGCTTCTGCGCAGTGGAACTTTGGTGGCGCCACGACCGTACAAATGCATAAAAAGAAATGCCCGGCACATGCAATGTTCATTCGCAGCGGTGGCAGCACAGCTGCCTACGTTTCTTGGCTTCTGTCTCATCTGTCCTTTCAGAATCGCGATATTCATTCCTGCGCGAGCCTGTGCGAGAGCAAGAGAGGCGGAAATCATGAGGGTCTGCCTCAGTACCGACAGGGCGTGCGGAAACCAATTTGGCTTCAGCGCAGTGGGAGTTTGGTGAGGCCACGACCGTACAAATGCATGAAAGAAAATGTCCGGCACATGCACTGTGCATTCGCAGCGGTGGCAGCACAGCTGCCTACGCTTCTGAGCTTCTGTCTCATCTGTCCTTTCATAATCCCTACATTCATTCCTGCGCAAGCCTCTGCGAGAGCAAGAAAGACGGAAATCATGAGGGTCGGCCTCAGTACCGACTGGGCGTGCGGAAACCAATTTCGCTTCTGCGCAGTGGGACTTTGGTGGCGCCACGACCGTACAAATGCCTAAACGGAAATGTCCGGCACATGCACTGTTCATTCGCAGCAGTGGTAGCACAGCTGCGTACGTTTCTGAACTTCTGTCGCATCTGTACTTTCAGAATCGCGATATTCATTCCTGCGCAAGTCTCTGCGAGAGCAAGAAAGACGGAAATCAAAAGGGTCGGCCTCCGTACCGACAGGGCGTGAGGAAACCAATATCGCTTCTGCGCAGTGGAACTTTGGTGGCGCCACGACCGTACAAATGCATAAAAAGAAATGCCCGGCACATGCAATGTTCATTCGCAGCGGTGGCAGCACAGCTGCCTACGTTTCTTGGCTTCTGTCTCATCTGTCCTTTCAGAATAGCGATATTCATTCCTGCGCAAGCCTCTGCGAGAGCAAGAAAGACGGAAATCAAAAGGGTCGGCCTCAGTACCGACTGGGCGTGCGGAAACCAATTTCGCTTCTGCGCAGTGGGACTTTGGTGGCGCCACGACCGTACAAATGCCTAAACGGAAATGTCCGGCACATGCACTGTTCATTCGCAGCAGTGGTAGCACAGCTGCCTACGCTTCTGAACTTCTGTCGCATCTGTCCTTTCAGAATCGCGATATTCATTCCTGCGCAAGTCTCTGCGAGAGCAAGAAAGACGGAAATCAAAAGGGTCGGCCTCCGTACCGACAGGGCGTGCGGAAACCAATATCGCTTCTGCGCAGTGGAACTTTGGTGGCGCCACGACCGTACAAATGCATAAAAAGAAATGCCCGGCACATGCAATGTTCATTCGCAGCGGTGGCAGCACAGCTGCCTACGTTTCTTGGCTTCTGTCTCATCTGTCCTTTCAGAATAGCGATATTCATTCCTGCGCAAGCCTGTGCGAGAGCAAGAGAGGCGGAAATCATGAGGGTCTGCCTCAGTACCGACAGGGCGTGCGGAAACCAATTTGGCTTCAGCGCAGTGGGACTTTGGTGAGGAAACGACCGTACAAATGCATGAAAGAAAATGTCCGGCACATGCACTGTGCATTCGCAGCAGTGGCAGCACAGCTGCCAACGCTTCTGAGCTTCTGCCTCATCTGTCCTTTCAGAATCCCGACATTCATTCCTGCGCAAGCCTCTGCGAGAGCAGGAAAGACGGAAATCATGAGGGTCGGCCTCAGTACCGACAGGGCGTGCGGAAACCAATTTGGCTTCTGCGCAGTGGGAGTTTGGTGGCGCCACGACCATACAAATGCATGAAAGAAAATGTCCGGCACATGCACTGTGCATTCGCAGCAGTGGCAGCACGGCTGCCTACGTTTCTGAGCTTCTGTCTCATCTGTCCTTTCAGTATCCCGAAATTCATTCCTGCGCAAGCCTCTGCGATAGCAAGAAAGACGGAAATCATGAGGGTCGGCCTTAGTACCGACGGGCCTGCGGAAACCTATTTCGCTTCGTGTTTGTGTGCGTGTTTCTCCCTCCCGTCCTGTGTTATTCTGCGCAAAGATTTAATTATGTCGCTTCTGCGCAGTGGAACTTTGGTGGCGCCACGACCGTACAAATGCATAAAAGGAAATGTCCGGCACATGCTCTGTTCATTCGCAGCAGTGGCAGCACGGCTGCCTACATTTCTGAGCTTCTGTCTCACCTGTCCTTTCAGAATCGCGATATTCATTCCTGCGCGAGCCTGTGCGAGAGCAACAGAGACGGAAATCATGAGGGTCGGCCTCAGTACCGACAGGGCGTGCGGAAACCAATTTCGCTTCTGCGCAGTGGGACTTTGGTGGCGCCACGACCGTACAAATGCCTAAACGGAAATGTCCGGCACATGCACTGTTCATTCGCAGCAGTGGTAGCACAGCTGCGTACGTTTCTGAACTTCTGTCGCATCTGTCCTTTCAGAATCGCGATATTCATTCCTGCGCAAGTCTCTGCGAGAGCAAGAAAGACGGAAATCAAAAGGGTCGGCCTCCGTAACGACAGGGCGGGAGGAAACCAATATCGCTTCTGCGCAGTGGAACTTTGGTGGCGCCACGACCGTACAAATGCATAAAAAGAAATGCCCGGCACATGCAATGTTCATTCGCAGCGGTGGCAGCACAGCTGCCTACGTTTCTTGGCTTCTGTCTCATCTGTCCTTTCAGAATAGCGATATTCATTCCTGCGCAAGCCTCTGCGAGAGCAGGAAAGACGGAAATCATGAGGGTCGGCCTCAGTACCGACAGGGCGTGCGGAAACCAATTTGGCTTCTGCGCAGTGGGAGTTTGGTGGCGCCACGACCATACAAATGCATGAAAGAAAATGTCCGGCACATGCACTGTGCATTCGCAGCAGTGGCAGCACGGCTGCCTACGTTTCTGAGCTTCTGTCTCATCTGTCCTTTCAGTATCCCGAAATTCATTCCTGCGCAAGCCTCTGCGATAGCAAGAAAGACGGAAATCATGAGGGTCGGCCTTAGTACCGACGGGCCTGCGGAAACCTATTTCGCTTCGTGTTTGTGTGCGTGTTTCTCCCTCCCGTCCTGTGTTATTCTGCGCAAAGATTTAATTATGTCGCTTCTGCGCAGTGGAACTTTGGTGGCGCCACGACCGTACAAATGCATAAAAGGAAATGTCCGGCACATGCTCTGTTCATTCGCAGCAGTGGCAGCACGGCTGCCTACATTTCTGAGCTTCTGTCTCACCTGTCCTTTCAGAATCGCGATATTCATTCCTGCGCGAGCCTGTGCGAGAGCAACAGAGACGGAAATCATGAGGGTCGGCCTCAGTACCGACAGGGCGTGCGGAAACCATTTTGGCGTCTGCGCAGTGGGAGTTTGGTGGCGCCACGACCGTACAAATGCATGAAAGAAAATGTCCGGCACATGCACTGTGCATTCGCAGCAGTGGCAGCACAGCTGTCTACGCTTCTGAGCTTCTGCCTCATCTGTCCTTTCAGTATACCGATATTCATTCCTGCGCAAGCCTCTGCGAGAGCAAGAAAGACAGAAATCATAAGGGTCGGCCTCAGTACCGACAGGGCGTGCGGAAACCAATTTCGCTTCTGCGCAGTGGGACTTTGGTGGCGCCACGACCGTACAAATGCATGAAAGAAAATCTCCGGCACATGCACTGTGCATTCGCAGCAGTGGCAGCACAGCTGCCTACGCTTCTGAGCTTCTGCCTCATCTGTCCTTTCATATACCGATATTCATTCCTGCCCAAGCCTCTGCGAGAGCAAGTAAGACAGAAATCATAAGGGTCGGCCTCAGTACCGACAGGGCGTGCGGAAACCAATTTCGCTTCTGCGCAGTGGGACTTTGGTGGCGCCACGACCGTACAAATGCCTAAATGGAAATGTCCGGCACATGCACTGTTCATTCGCAGCAGTGGCAGCACAGCTGCCTACGTTTCTGAGCTTCTGTCGCATCTGTCCTTTCAGAATCGCGATATTCATTCCTGCGCAAGTATCTGCGAGAGCAACAGAGACGGAAATCATGAGGGTCGGCCTCCGTACCGACAAGGCGCGCGGAAACCAATATCGCTTCTGCGCAGTGGGACTTTGGTGGCGCCACGACCGTACAAATGCATGAAAGAAAATCTCCGGCACATCCACTGTGCTTTCGCAGCAGTGGCAGCACAGCTGCCTAGGCTTCTGAGCTTCTGTCTGATCTGTCCTTTCAGAATCGCGATATTCATTCCTGCGCAAGCCTCTGCGAGCGCAAGAAAGACGGAAATCATGAGGGTCGGCCTCAGTACCGACAGGGCGTGCGGAAACCAATTTTGCTTTTGCGCAGTTGGACTTTGGGGGCGCCACGACCGTACAAATGCATGAAAGAAAATCTCCGGCACATGCACTGTGCATTCGCAGCAGTGGCAGCACAGCTGCCTACGCTTCTGAGCTTCTGTCTCATCTGTCCTTTCAGAATCGCGATATTCATTCCTGCGCAAGCCTCTGCGAGAGCAAAAAAGACGGAAATCATGAGGGTCGGCCTCAGTACCGACAGGGCGTGCGGAGACCAATTTCGCTTTTTCGCAGTTGGACTTTGGGGGCGCCACGACCGTACAAATGTAGAAAAGGAAATCTCCGGCAAATGCACTGTTCATTCGCAGCAGTGGCAGCACAGCTGCCTACGCTTCTGAGCTTCTGTCTCATCTGTCCTTTCAGAATCGCGATATTCATTCCTGCGCAAGCCTCTGCGAGAGCAAAAAAGACGGAAATCATGAGGGTCGGCCTCAGTACCGACAGGGCGTGCGGAGACCAATTTCGCTTTTTCGCAGTTGGACTTTGGGGGCGCCACGACCGTACAAATGCATGAAAGAAAATGTCCGGCACATGCACTGTGCATTCGCAGCAGTGGCAGCACAGCTGCCTACGCTTCTGAGCTTCTGTCTCATCTGTCCTTTCAGAATCGCGATATTCATTCCTGCGCAAGCCTCTGGGAGAGCAAAAAAGACGGAAATCATGAGGGTCGGCCTCAGTACCGACAGGGCGTGCGGAGACCAATTTCGCTTTTTCGCAGTTGGACTTTGGGGGCGCCACGACCGTACAAATGTAGAAAAGGAAATCTCCGGCAAATGCACTGTTCATTCGCAGCAGTGGCAGCACAGCTGCCTACGTTTCTGAGCTTCTGTCTCATCTGTCCTTTCAGAATCGCGATATTCATTCCTGCGCAAGCCTCTGCGAGAGCAAAAAAGACGGAAATCATGAGGGTCGGCCTCAGTACCGACAGGGCGTGCGGAGACCAATTTCGCTTTTTCGCAGTTGGACTTTGGGGGCGCCACGACCGTACAAATGCATGAAAGAAAATGTCCGGCACATGCACTGTGCATTCGCAGCAGTGGCAGCACAGCTGCCTACGCTTCTGAGCTTCTGTCTCATCTGTCCTTTCAGAATCGCGATATTCATTCCTGCGCAAGCCTCTGCGAGAGCAAAAAAGACGGAAATCATGAGGGTCGGCCTCAGTACCGACAGGGCGTGCGGAGACCAATTTCGCTTTTTCGCAGTTGGACTTTGGGGGCGCCACGACCGTACAAATGTAGAAAAGGAAATCTCCGGCAAATGCACTGTTCATTCGCAGCAGTGGCAGCACAGCTGCCTACGTTTCTGAGCTTCTGTCTCATCTGTCCTTTCAGTATCCCGAAATTCATTCCTGCGCAAGCCTCTGCGATAGCAAGAAAGACGGAAATCATGAGGGTCGGCCTCAGTACCGACAGGGCGTGCGGAAACCTATTTCGCTTCGTGTTTGTGTGCGTGTTTCTCCCTCCCGTCCTGTGTTATTCTGCGCAAAGATTTAATTATGTCGCTTCTGCGCAGTGGAACTTTGGAGGCGCCACGACCGTACAAATGCATAAAAGGAAATGTCCGGCACATGCTCTGTTCATTCGCAGCAGTGGCAGCACGGCTGCCTACGTTTCTGAGCTTCTGTCTCATCTGTCCTTTCAGAATCCCGACATTCTTTCCTGCGCAAACCTCTGCGATAGCAAGAAAGACGGATATCATGAGGGTCGGCCTCAGTACCAACAGGGCGTGCGGAAACCAATTTCGCTTTTGCGCAGTTAGACTTTGGGGGCGCCACGACCGTACAAATGTAGAAAAGGAAATGTCCGGCACATGCTCTGTTCATTCGCAGCAGTGGCAGCACAGTTGCCTACGTTTCTGAGCTTCTGTCGCATCTGTCCTTTCAGTATCCCGATATTCATTCCTGCGCAAG
This sequence comes from Amblyomma americanum, assembly GCF_052857255.1. Classification (NCBI taxonomy): domain Eukaryota; kingdom Metazoa; phylum Arthropoda; class Arachnida; order Ixodida; family Ixodidae; genus Amblyomma; species Amblyomma americanum. The sequence continues at coordinate 162,322,794 of NC_135504.1, read as the reverse complement.
CCTCTGCGATAGCAAGAAAGACGGAAATCGTGAGGGTCGGCCTCAGTACCGACAGGGCGTGCGGAAACCAATTTGGCTTCTGCGCAGTGGGAGTTTGGTGGCGCCACGACCGTACAAATGCATGAAAGAAAATGTCCGGCACATGCACTGTGCATTCGCAGCAGTGGCAGCACAGCTGCCTACGCTTCTGAGCTTCTGTCTCATCTGTCCTTTCATAATCCCGACATTTTTTCCTGCGCAAGCCTCTGCGATAGCAAGAAAGACGGATATCATGAGGGTCGGCCTCAGTACCGACAGGGCGTGCGGAAACCAATTTGGCTTCAGCGCAGTGGGACTTTGGTGAGGAAACGACCGTACAAATGCATGAAAGAAAATGTCCGGCACATGCACTGTGCATTCGCAGCAGTGGCAGCACAGCTGCCAACGCTTCTGAGCTTCTGCCTCATCTGTCCTTTCAGAATCCCGACATTCATTCCTGCGCAAGCCTCTGCGAGAGCAGGAAAGACGGAAATCATGAGGGTCGGCCTCAGTACCGACAGGGCGTGCGGAAACCAATTTGGCTTCTCCGCAGTGGGAGTTTGGTGGCGCCACGACCATACAAATGCATGAAAGAAAATGTCCGGCACATGCACTGTGCATTCGCAGCAGTGGCAGCACGGCTGCCTACGTTTCTGAGCTTCTGTCTCATCTGTCCTTTCAGTATCCCGAAATTCATTCCTGCGCAAGCCTCTGCGATAGCAAGAAAGACGGAAATCATGAGGGTCGGCCTTAGTACCGACGGGCCTGCGGAAACCTATTTCGCTTCGTGTTTGTGTGCGTGTTTCTCCCTCCCGTCCTGTGTTATTCTGCGCAAAGATTTAATTATGTCGCTTCTGCGCAGTGGAACTTTGGTGGCGCCACGACCGTACAAATGCATAAAAGGAAATGTCCGGCACATGCTCTGTTCATTCGCAGCAGTGGCAGCACGGCTGCCTACATTTCTGAGCTTCTGTCTCACCTGTCCTTTCAGAATCGCGATATTCATTCCTGCGCGAGCCTGTGCGAGAGCAACAGAGACGGAAATCATGAGGGTCGGCCTCAGTACCGACAGGGCGTGCGGAAACCATTTTGGCTTCAGCGCAGTGGGAGTTTGGTGAGGCCACGACCGTACAAATGCATGAAAGAAAATGTCCGGCACATGCACTGTGCATTCGCAGCAGTGGCAGCACAGCTGCCTACGCTTCTGAGCTTCTGTCTCATCTGTCCTTTCAGAATCGCGATATTCATTCCTGCGCAAGCCTCTGCGAAAGCAGGAAAGACGGAAATCATGAGGGTCGGCCTCAGTACCGACAGGGCGTGCGGAAACCAATTTGGCGTCTGCGCAGTGGGAGTTTGGTGGCGCCACGACCGTACAAATGCATGAAAGAAAATGTCCGGCACATGCACTGTGCATTCGCAGCAGTGGCAGCACAGCTGTCTACGCTTCTGAGCTTCTGCCTCATCTGTCCTTTCAGTATACCGATATTCATTCCTGCGCAAGCCTCTGCGAGAGCAAGAAAGACAGAAATCATAAGGGTCGGCCTCAGTACCGACAGGGCGTGCGGAAACCAATTTCGCTTCTGCGCAGTGGGACTTTGGTGGCGCCACGACCGTACAAATGCATGAAAGAAAATCTCCGGCACATGCACTGTGCATTCGCAGCAGTGGCAGCACAGCTGCCTACGCTTCTGAGCTTCTGCCTCATCTGTCCTTTCATATACCGATATTCATTCCTGCCCAAGCCTCTGCGAGAGCAAGTAAGACAGAAATCATAAGGGTCGGCCTCAGTACCGACAGGGCGTGCGGAAACCAATTTCGCTTCTGCGCAGTGGGACTTTGGTGGCGCCACGACCGTACAAATGCCTAAATGGAAATGTCCGGCACATGCACTGTTCATTCGCAGCAGTGGCAGCACAGCTGCCTACGTTTCTGAGCTTCTGTCGCATCTGTCCTTTCAGAATCGCGATATTCATTCCTGCGCAAGTATCTGCGAGAGCAAGAAAGACGGAAATCAAAAGGGTCGGCCTCCGTACCGACAAGGCGCGCGGAAACCAATATCGCTTCTGCGCAGTGGGACTTTGGTGGCGCCACGACCGTACAAATGCATGAAAGAAAATCTCCGGCACATGCACTGTGCATTCGCAGCAGTGGCAGCACAGCTGCCTAGGCTTCTGAGCTTCTGTCTGATCTGTCCTTTCAGAATCGCGATATTCATTCCTGCGCAAGCCTCTGCGAGCGCAAGAAAGACGGAAATCATGAGGGTCGGCCTCAGTACCGACAGGGCGTGCGGAAACCAATTTTGCTTTTGCGCAGTTGGACTTTGGGGGCGCCACGACCGTACAAATGCATGAAAGAAAATCTCCGGCACATGCACTGTGCATTCGCAGCAGTGGCAGCACAGCTGCCTACGCTTCTGAGCTTCTGTCTCATAAGTCCTTTCAGAATCGCGATATTCATTCCTGCGCAAGCCTCTGCGAGAGCAAAAAAGACGGAAATCATGAGGATCGGCCTCAGTACCGACAGGGCGTGCGGAGACCAATTTCGCTTTTTCGCAGTTGGACTTTGGGGGCGCCACGACCGTACAAATGTAGAAAAGGAAATCTCCGGCAAATGCACTGTTCATTCGCAGCAGTGGCAGCACAGCTGCCTACGCTTCTGAGCTTCTGTCTCATCTGTCCTTTCAGAATCGCGATATTCATTCCTGCGCAAGCCTCTGCGAGAGCAAAAAAGACGGAAATCATGAGGGTCGGCCTCAGTACCGACAGGGCGTGCGGAGACCAATTTCGCTTTTTCGCAGTTGGACTTTGGGGGCGCCACGACCGTACAAATGCATGAAAGAAAATGTCCGGCACATGCACTGTGCATTCGCAGCAGTGGCAGCACAGCTGCCTACGCTTCTGAGCTTCTGTCTCATCTGTCCTTTCAGAATCGCGATATTCATTCCTGCGCAAGCCTCTGCGAGAGCAAAAAAGACGGAAATCATGAGGGTCGGCCTCAGTACCGACAGGGCGTGCGGAGACCAATTTCGCTTTTTCGCAGTTGGACTTTGGGGGCGCCACGACCGTACAAATGTAGAAAAGGAAATCTCCGGCAAATGCACTGTTCATTCGCAGCAGTGGCAGCACAGCTGCCTACGTTTCTGAGCTTCTGTCTCATCTGTCCTTTCAGAATCGCGATATTCATTCCTGCGCAAGCCTCTGCGAGAGCAAAAAAGACGGAAATCATGAGGGTCGGCCTCAGTACCGACAGGGCGTGCGGAGACCAATTTCGCTTTTTCGCAGTTGGACTTTGGGGGCGCCACGACCGTACAAATGCATGAAAGAAAATGTCCGGCACATGCACTGTGCATTCGCAGCAGTGGCAGCACAGCTGCCTACGCTTCTGAGCTTCTGTCTCATCTGTCCTTTCAGAATCGCGATATTCATTCCTGCGCAAGCCTCTGCGAGAGCAAAAAAGACGGAAATCATGAGGGTCGGCCTCAGTACCGACAGGGCGTGCGGAGACCAATTTCGCTTTTTCGCAGTTGGACTTTGGGGGCGCCACGACCGTACAAATGTAGAAAAGGAAATCTCCGGCAAATGCACTGTTCATTCGCAGCAGTGGCAGCATAGCTGCCTACGTTTCTGAGCTTCTGTCTCATCTGTCCTTTCAGTATCCCGAAATTCATTCCTGCGCAAGCCTCTGCGATAGCAAGAAAGACGGAAATCATGAGGGTCGGCCTCAGTACCGACAGGGCGTGCGGAAACCTATTTCGCTTCGTGTTTGTGTGCGTGTTTCTCCCTCCCGTCCTGTGTTATTCTGCGCAAAGATTTAATTATGTCGCTTCTGCGCAGTGGAACTTTGGAGGCGCCACGACCGTACAAATGCATAAAAGGAAATGTCCGGCACATGCTCTGTTCATTCGCAGCAGTGGCAGCACGGCTGCCTACGTTTCTGAGCTTCTGTCGCATCTGTCCTTTCAGTATCCCGAAATTCATTCCTGCGCAAGCCTCTGCGATAGCAAGAAAGACGGAAATCGTGAGGGTCGGCCTCAGTACCGCCAGGGCGTGCGGAAACCAATTTGGCTTCTGCGCAGTGGGAGTTTGGTGGCGCCACGACCGTACAAATGCATGAAAGAAAATGTCCGGCACATGCACTGTGCATTCGCAGCAGTGGCAGCACAGCTGCCTACGCTTCTGAGCTTCTGTCTCATCTGTCCTTTCATAATCCCGACATTTTTTCCTGCGCAAGCCTCTGCGATAGCAAGAAAGACGGATATCATGAGGGTCGGCCTCAGTACCAACAGGGCGTGCGGAAACCAATTTCGCTTTTGCGCAGTTGGACTTTGGGGGCGCCACGACCGTACAAATGTAGAAAAGGAAATGTCCGGCACATGCTCTGTTCATTCGCAGCAGTGGCAGCACAGTTGCCTACGTTTCTGACCTTCTGTCGCATCTGTCCTTTCAGTATCCCGATATTCATTGCTGCGCAAGCCTCTGCGAGAGCAAGAAAGACGGAAATCATGAGGGTCGGCCTCAGTACCGACAGGGCGTGCGGAAACCAATTTCGCTTCTGCGCAGTGGGACTTTGGTGGCGCCACGACCGTACAAATGCCTAAACGGAAATGTCCGGCACATGCACTGTTCATTCGCAGCAGTGGCAGCACGGCTGCCTACGTTTCTGAGCTTCTGTCTCATCTGTCCTTCCAGAATCGCGATATTCATTTCAGCACAAGCCTCTGCGAGAGCAAGAAAGACAGAAATCATAAGGGTCGGCCTCAGTACCGACAGGGCGTGCGGAAACCTATTTCGCTTCTGCGCAGTGGGACTTTGGTGGCGCCACGACCGTACAAATGCCTAAACGGAAATGTCCGGCACATGCACTGTTCATTCGCAGCAGTGGCAGCACGGCTGCCTACGTTTCTGAGCTTCTGTCTCATCTGTCCTTTCAGAATCGCGATATTCATTCTTGCGCAAGCCTCTGCGAGAGCAGGAAAGACGGAAATCATGAGGGTCGGCCTCAGTACCGACAGGGCGTGCGGAAACCAATTTCGCTTTTGCGCAGTTGGACTTTGGGGGCGCCACGACCGTACAAATGCATGAAAGAAAATCTCCGGCACATGCACTGTGCATTCGCAGCAGTGGCAGCACAGCTGCCTACGCTTGTGAGCTTCTGTCTCATCTGTCCTTTCAGAATCGCGATATTCATTTCTGCGCAAGCCTCTGCGAGAGCAGGAAAGACGGAAATCATGAGGGTCGGCCTCAGTACCGACAGGGCGTGCGGAAACCAATTTCGCTTTTGCGCAGTTGGAGTTTGCTGGCGCCACGACCGTAAAAATGCATGACAGAAAATGTCCGGCACATGCACTGTGCATTCGCAGCAGTGGCAGCACAGCTGCCTACGCTTCTGAGCTTCTGTCTCATCTGTCCTTTCAGAATCCCGACATTCATTCCTGCGCAAGCCTCTGCGAGAGCAAAAAAGACGGAAATCATGAGGGTCGGCCTCAGTACCGACAGGGCGTGCGGAGACCAATTTCGCTTTTGCGCAGTTGGACTTTGGGGGCGCCACGACCGTACAAATGCCTAAACGGAAATGTCCGGCACGTGCACTGTTCATTCGCAGCAATGGCAGCACAGCTGCCTACGCTTCTGAGCTTCTGTCTCATCTGTCCTTTCAGAATCGCGATATTCATTCCTGCGCAAGCCTCTCCAAGCGCAATAAAGACGGAAATCATGAGGGTCGGCCTCAGTACCGACAGGGCGTGCGGAAACCAATTTCGCTTTTGCGCAGTTGGACTTTGGGGGCGCCACGACCGTACAAATGCATGAAAGAAAATCTCCGGCACATGCACTGTGCATTCGCAGCAGTGGCAGCACAGCTGCCTACGCTTCTGAGCTTCTGTTTCATCTGTCCTTTCAGAATCGCGATATTCATTTCTGCGCAAGCCTCTGCGAGAGCAGGAAAGACGGAAATCATGAGGGTCGGCCTCAGTACCGACAGGGCGTGCGGAAACCAATTTGGCTTCTGCGCAGTGGGAGTTTGCTGGCGCCACGACCGTAAAAATGCATGAAAGAAAATGTCCGGCACATGCACTGTGCATTCGCAGCAGTGGCAGCACAGCTGCCTACGCTTCTGAGCTTCTGTCTCATCTGTCCTTTCAGAATCCCGACATTCATTCCTGCGCAAGCCTCTGCGAGAGCAAAAAAGACGGAAATCATGAGGGTCGGCCTCAGTACCGACAGGGCGTGCGGAGACCAATTTCGCTTTTGCGCAGTTGGACTTTGGGGGCGCCACGACCGTACAAATGCCTAAACGGAAATGTCCGGCACGTGCACTGTTCATTCGCAGCAGTGGCAGCACAGCTGCCTACGCTTCTGAGCTTCTGTCTCATCTGTCCTTTCAGAATCGCGATATTCATTCCTGCGTAAGCCTCTCCGAGCGCAATAAAGACGGAGATCATGAGGGTCGGCCTCAGTACCGACAGGGCGTGCGGAAACCAATTTCGCTTTTGCGCAGTTGGACTTTGGGGGGCGCCACGACCGTACAAATGCATGAAAGAAAATCTCCGGCACATGCACTGTGCATTCGCAGCAGTGGCAGCACAGCTGCCTACGCTTCTGAGCTTCTGTCTCATCTGTCCTTTCAGAATCGCGATATTCATTCCTGCGCAAGCCTCTGCGAGAGCAGGAAAGACGGAAATCATGAGGGTCGGCCTCAGTACCGACAGGGCGTGCGGAAACCAATTTCGCTTTTGCGCAGTTGGACTTTGGGGGCGCCACGACCGTACAAATGCATGAAAGAAAATCTCCGGCACATGCACTGTGCATTCGCAGCAGTGGCAGCACAGCTGCCTACGCTTCTGAGCTTCTGTCTCATCTGTCCTTTCAGAATCGCGATATTCATTCCTGCGCAAGCCTCTGCGAGAGCAGGAAAGACGGAAATCATGAGGGTCGGCCTCAGTACCGACAGGGCGTGCGGAAACCAATTTGGCTTCTGCGCAGTGGGAGTTTGCTGGCGCCACGACCGTACAAATGCATGAAAGAAAATGTCCGGCACATGCACTGTGCATTCGCAGCAGTGGCAGCACAGCTGCCTACGCTTCTGAGCTTCTGTCTCATCTGTCCTTTCAGAATCCCGACATTCATTCCTGAGCAAGCCTCTGCGAGAGCAAAAAAGACGGAAATCATGAGGGTCGGCCTCAGTACCGACAGGGTGTGCGGAGACCAATTTCGCTTTTTCGCAGTTGGACTTTGGGGGCGCCACGACCGTACAAATGTAGAAAAGGAATTCTCCGGCAAATGCACTGTTCATTCGCAGCAGTGGCAGCACAGCTGCCTACGTTTCTGAGCTTCTGTCTCATCTGTCCTTTCAGTATCCCGAAATTCATTCCTGCGCAAGCCTCTGCGATAGCAAGAAAGACGGAAATCATGAGGGTCGGCCTCAGTACCGACAGGGCGTGCGGAAACCTATTTCGCTTCGTGTTTGTGTGCGTGTTTCTCCCTCCCGTCCTGTGTTATTCTGCGCAAAGATTTAATTATGTCGCTTCTGCGCAGTGGAACTTTGGTGGCGCCACGACCGTACAAATGCAAAAAAGGAAATGTCCGGCACATGCTCTGTTCATTCGCAGTAGTGGCAGCACGGCTGCCTACGTTTCTGAGCTTCTGTCTCATCTGTCCTTTCAGAATCGCGATATTCATTCCTGCGCAAGCCTGTGCGAGAGCAAGAGAGACGGAAATCATGAGGGTCTGCCTCAGTACCGACAGGGCGTGCGGAAACCAATTTGGCTTCAGCGCAGTGGGAGTTTGGTGAGGCCACGACCGTAAAAATGCATGAAAGAAAATGTCCGGCACATGCACTGTGCATTCGCAGCAGTGGCAGCACAGCTGCCTACGCTTCTGAGCTTCTGTCTCATCTGTCCTTTCAGAATCCCGACATTCATTCCTGCGCAAGCCTCTGCGAGAGCAAAAAAGACGGAAATCATGAGGGTCGGCCTCAGTACCGACAGGGCGTGCGGAGACCAATTTCGCTTTTGCGCAGTTGGACTTTGGGGGCGCCACGACCGTACAAATGCCTAAACGGAAATGTCCGGCACGTGCACTGTTCATTCGCAGCAGTGGCAGCACAGCTGCCTACGCTTCTGAGCTTCTGTCTCATCTGTCCTTTCAGAATCGCGATATTCATTTCTGCGCAAGCCTCTCCGAGCGCAATAAAGACGGAAATCATGAGGGTCGGCCTCAGTACCGACAGGGCGTGCGGAAACCAATTTCGCTTTTGCGCAGTTGGACTTTGGGGGCGCCACGACCGTACAAATGCATGAAAGAAAATCTCCGGCACATGCACTGTGCATTCGCAGCAGTGGCAGCACAGCTGCCTACGCTTCTGAGCTTCTGTTTCATCTGTCCTTTCAGAATCGCGATATTCATTTCTGCGCAAGCCTCTGCGAGAGCAGGAAAGACGGAAATCATGAGGGTCGGCCTCAGTACCGACAGGGCGTGCGGAAACCAATTTGGCTTCTGCGCAGTGGGAGTTTGCTGGCGCCACGACCGTAAAAATGCATGAAAGAAAATGTCCGGCACATGCACTGTGCATTCGCAGCAGTGGCAGCACAGCTGCCTACGCTTCTGAGCTTCTGTCTCATCTGTCCTTTCAGAATCCCGACATTCATTCCTGCGCAAGCCTCTGCGAGAGCAAAAAAGACGGAAATCATGAGGGTCGGCCTCAGTACCGACAGGGCGTGCGGAGACCAATTTCGCTTTTGCGCAGTTGGACTTTGGGGGCGCCACGACCGTACAAATGCCTAAACGGAAATGTCCGGCACGTGCACTGTTCATTCGCAGCAGTGGCAGCACAGCTGCCTACGCTTCTGAGCTTCTGTCTCATCTGTCCTTTCAGAATCGCGATATTCATTCCTGCGTAAGCCTCTCCGAGCGCAATAAAGACGGAGATCATGAGGGTCGGCCTCAGTACCGACAGGGCGTGCGGAAACCAATTTCGCTTTTGCGCAGTTGGACTTTGGGGGGCGCCACGACCGTACAAATGCATGAAAGAAAATCTCCGGCACATGCACTGTGCATTCGCAGCAGTGGCAGCACAGCTGCCTACGCTTCTGAGCTTCTGTCTCATCTGTCCTTTCAGAATCGCGATATTCATTCCTGCGCAAGCCTCTGCGAGAGCAGGAAAGACGGAAATCATGAGGGTCGGCCTCAGTACCGACAGGGCGTGCGGAAACCAATTTGGCTTCTGCGCAGTGGGAGTTTGCTGGCGCCACGACCGTACAAATGCATGAAAGAAAATGTCCGGCACATGCACTGTGCATTCGCAGCAGTGGCAGCACAGCTGCCTACGCTTCTGAGCTTCTGTCTCATCTGTCCTTTCAGAATCCCGACATTCATTCCTGCGCAAGCCTCTGCGAGAGCAAAAAAGACGGAAATCATGAGGGTCGGCCTCAGTACCGACAGGGCGTGCGGAGACCAATTTCGCTTTTTCGCAGTTGGACTTTGGGGGCGCCACGACCGTACAAATGTAGAAAAGGAATTCTCCGGCAAATGCACTGTTCATTCGCAGCAGTGGCAGCACAGCTGCCTACGTTTCTGAGCTTCTGTCTCATCTGTCCTTTCAGTATCCCGAAATTCATTCCTGCGCAAGCCTCTGCGATAGCAAGAAAGACGGAAATCATGAGGGTCGGCCTCAGTACCGACAGGGCGTGCGGAAACCTATTTCGCTTCGTGTTTGTGTGCGTGTTTCTCCCTCCCGTCCTGTGTTATTCTGCGCAAAGATTTAATTATGTCGCTTCTGCGCAGTGGAACTTTGGTGGCGCCACGACCGTACAAATGCAAAAAAGGAAATGTCCGGCACATGCTCTGTTCATTCGCAGCAGTGGCAGCACAGCTGCCTACGCTTCTGAGCTTCTGTCTCATAAGTCCTTTCAGAATCGCGATATTCATTCCTGCGCAAGCCTCTGCGAGAGCAAAAAAGACGGAAATCATGAGGGTCGGCCTCAGTACCGACAGGGCGTGCGGAGACCAATTTCGCTTTGGCGCAGTTGGACTTTGGGTGCGACACGACCGTACAAATGTAGAAAAGGAAATGTCCGGCAAATGCACTGTTCATTCGCAGCAGTGGCAGCACGGCTGCCTACGTTTCTGAGCTTCTGTCTCATCTGTCCTTTCAGAATCGCGATATTCATTCCTGCGCAAGTCTCTGCGAGAGCAAGAAAGACGGAAATCAAAAGGGTCGGCCTCCGTACCGACAGGGCGTGCGGAAACCAATATCGCTTCTGCGCAGTGGAACTTTGGTGGCGCCACGACCGTACAAATGCATAAAAAGAAATGCCCGGCACATGCAATGTTCATTCGCAGCGGTGGCAGCACAGCTGCCTACGTTTCTTGGCTTCTGTCTCATCTGTCCTTTCAGAATCGCGATATTCATTCCTGCGCGAGCCTGTGCGAGAGCAAGAGAGGCGGAAATCATGAGGGTCTGCCTCAGTACCGACAGGGCGTGCGGAAACCAATTTGGCTTCAGCGCAGTGGGAGTTTGGTGAGGCCACGACCGTACAAATGCATGAAAGAAAATGTCCGGCACATGCACTGTGCATTCGCAGCGGTGGCAGCACAGCTGCCTACGCTTCTGAGCTTCTGTCTCATCTGTCCTTTCATAATCCCTACATTCATTCCTGCGCAAGCCTCTGCGAGAGCAAGAAAGACGGAAATCATGAGGGTCGGCCTCAGTACCGACTGGGCGTGCGGAAACCAATTTCGCTTCTGCGCAGTGGGACTTTGGTGGCGCCACGACCGTACAAATGCCTAAACGGAAATGTCCGGCACATGCACTGTTCATTCGCAGCAGTGGTAGCACAGCTGCGTACGTTTCTGAACTTCTGTCGCATCTGTACTTTCAGAATCGCGATATTCATTCCTGCGCAAGTCTCTGCGAGAGCAAGAAAGACGGAAATCAAAAGGGTCGGCCTCCGTACCGACAGGGCGTGAGGAAACCAATATCGCTTCTGCGCAGTGGAACTTTGGTGGCGCCACGACCGTACAAATGCATAAAAAGAAATGCCCGGCACATGCAATGTTCATTCGCAGCGGTGGCAGCACAGCTGCCTACGTTTCTTGGCTTCTGTCTCATCTGTCCTTTCAGAATAGCGATATTCATTCCTGCGCAAGCCTCTGCGAGAGCAAGAAAGACGGAAATCAAAAGGGTCGGCCTCAGTACCGACTGGGCGTGCGGAAACCAATTTCGCTTCTGCGCAGTGGGACTTTGGTGGCGCCACGACCGTACAAATGCCTAAACGGAAATGTCCGGCACATGCACTGTTCATTCGCAGCAGTGGTAGCACAGCTGCCTACGCTTCTGAACTTCTGTCGCATCTGTCCTTTCAGAATCGCGATATTCATTCCTGCGCAAGTCTCTGCGAGAGCAAGAAAGACGGAAATCAAAAGGGTCGGCCTCCGTACCGACAGGGCGTGCGGAAACCAATATCGCTTCTGCGCAGTGGAACTTTGGTGGCGCCACGACCGTACAAATGCATAAAAAGAAATGCCCGGCACATGCAATGTTCATTCGCAGCGGTGGCAGCACAGCTGCCTACGTTTCTTGGCTTCTGTCTCATCTGTCCTTTCAGAATAGCGATATTCATTCCTGCGCAAGCCTGTGCGAGAGCAAGAGAGGCGGAAATCATGAGGGTCTGCCTCAGTACCGACAGGGCGTGCGGAAACCAATTTGGCTTCAGCGCAGTGGGACTTTGGTGAGGAAACGACCGTACAAATGCATGAAAGAAAATGTCCGGCACATGCACTGTGCATTCGCAGCAGTGGCAGCACAGCTGCCAACGCTTCTGAGCTTCTGCCTCATCTGTCCTTTCAGAATCCCGACATTCATTCCTGCGCAAGCCTCTGCGAGAGCAGGAAAGACGGAAATCATGAGGGTCGGCCTCAGTACCGACAGGGCGTGCGGAAACCAATTTGGCTTCTGCGCAGTGGGAGTTTGGTGGCGCCACGACCATACAAATGCATGAAAGAAAATGTCCGGCACATGCACTGTGCATTCGCAGCAGTGGCAGCACGGCTGCCTACGTTTCTGAGCTTCTGTCTCATCTGTCCTTTCAGTATCCCGAAATTCATTCCTGCGCAAGCCTCTGCGATAGCAAGAAAGACGGAAATCATGAGGGTCGGCCTTAGTACCGACGGGCCTGCGGAAACCTATTTCGCTTCGTGTTTGTGTGCGTGTTTCTCCCTCCCGTCCTGTGTTATTCTGCGCAAAGATTTAATTATGTCGCTTCTGCGCAGTGGAACTTTGGTGGCGCCACGACCGTACAAATGCATAAAAGGAAATGTCCGGCACATGCTCTGTTCATTCGCAGCAGTGGCAGCACGGCTGCCTACATTTCTGAGCTTCTGTCTCACCTGTCCTTTCAGAATCGCGATATTCATTCCTGCGCGAGCCTGTGCGAGAGCAACAGAGACGGAAATCATGAGGGTCGGCCTCAGTACCGACAGGGCGTGCGGAAACCAATTTCGCTTCTGCGCAGTGGGACTTTGGTGGCGCCACGACCGTACAAATGCCTAAACGGAAATGTCCGGCACATGCACTGTTCATTCGCAGCAGTGGTAGCACAGCTGCGTACGTTTCTGAACTTCTGTCGCATCTGTCCTTTCAGAATCGCGATATTCATTCCTGCGCAAGTCTCTGCGAGAGCAAGAAAGACGGAAATCAAAAGGGTCGGCCTCCGTAACGACAGGGCGGGAGGAAACCAATATCGCTTCTGCGCAGTGGAACTTTGGTGGCGCCACGACCGTACAAATGCATAAAAAGAAATGCCCGGCACATGCAATGTTCATTCGCAGCGGTGGCAGCACAGCTGCCTACGTTTCTTGGCTTCTGTCTCATCTGTCCTTTCAGAATAGCGATATTCATTCCTGCGCAAGCCTGTGCGAGAGCAAGAGAGGCGGAAATCATGAGGGTCTGCCTCAGTACCGACAGGGCGTGCGGAAACCAATTTGGCTTCAGCGCAGTGGGACTTTGGTGAGGAAACGACCGTACAAATGCATGAAAGAAAATGTCCGGCACATGCACTGTGCATTCGCAGCAGTGGCAGCACAGCTGCCAACGCTTCTGAGCTTCTGCCTCATCTGTCCTTTCAGAATCCCGACATTCATTCCTGCGCAAGCCTCTGCGAGAGCAGGAAAGACGGAAATCATGAGGGTCGGCCTCAGTACCGACAGGGCGTGCGGAAACCAATTTGGCTTCTGCGCAGTGGGAGTTTGGTGGCGCCACGACCATACAAATGCATGAAAGAAAATGTCCGGCACATGCACTGTGCATTCGCAGCAGTGGCAGCACGGCTGCCTACGTTTCTGAGCTTCTGTCTCATCTGTCCTTTCAGTATCCCGAAATTCATTCCTGCGCAAGCCTCTGCGATAGCAAGAAAGACGGAAATCATGAGGGTCGGCCTTAGTACCGACGGGCCTGCGGAAACCTATTTCGCTTCGTGTTTGTGTGCGTGTTTCTCCCTCCCGTCCTGTGTTATTCTGCGCAAAGATTTAATTATGTCGCTTCTGCGCAGTGGAACTTTGGTGGCGCCACGACCGTACAAATGCATAAAAGGAAATGTCCGGCACATGCTCTGTTCATTCGCAGCAGTGGCAGCACGGCTGCCTACATTTCTGAGCTTCTGTCTCACCTGTCCTTTCAGAATCGCGATATTCATTCCTGCGCGAGCCTGTGCGAGAGCAACAGAGACGGAAATCATGAGGGTCGGCCTCAGTACCGACAGGGCGTGCGGAAACCATTTTGGCGTCTGCGCAGTGGGAGTTTGGTGGCGCCACGACCGTACAAATGCATGAAAGAAAATGTCCGGCACATGCACTGTGCATTCGCAGCAGTGGCAGCACAGCTGTCTACGCTTCTGAGCTTCTGCCTCATCTGTCCTTTCAGTATACCGATATTCATTCCTGCGCAAGCCTCTGCGAGAGCAAGAAAGACAGAAATCATAAGGGTCGGCCTCAGTACCGACAGGGCGTGCGGAAACCAATTTCGCTTCTGCGCAGTGGGACTTTGGTGGCGCCACGACCGTACAAATGCATGAAAGAAAATCTCCGGCACATGCACTGTGCATTCGCAGCAGTGGCAGCACAGCTGCCTACGCTTCTGAGCTTCTGCCTCATCTGTCCTTTCATATACCGATATTCATTCCTGCCCAAGCCTCTGCGAGAGCAAGTAAGACAGAAATCATAAGGGTCGGCCTCAGTACCGACAGGGCGTGCGGAAACCAATTTCGCTTCTGCGCAGTGGGACTTTGGTGGCGCCACGACCGTACAAATGCCTAAATGGAAATGTCCGGCACATGCACTGTTCATTCGCAGCAGTGGCAGCACAGCTGCCTACGTTTCTGAGCTTCTGTCGCATCTGTCCTTTCAGAATCGCGATATTCATTCCTGCGCAAGTATCTGCGAGAGCAACAGAGACGGAAATCATGAGGGTCGGCCTCCGTACCGACAAGGCGCGCGGAAACCAATATCGCTTCTGCGCAGTGGGACTTTGGTGGCGCCACGACCGTACAAATGCATGAAAGAAAATCTCCGGCACATCCACTGTGCTTTCGCAGCAGTGGCAGCACAGCTGCCTAGGCTTCTGAGCTTCTGTCTGATCTGTCCTTTCAGAATCGCGATATTCATTCCTGCGCAAGCCTCTGCGAGCGCAAGAAAGACGGAAATCATGAGGGTCGGCCTCAGTACCGACAGGGCGTGCGGAAACCAATTTTGCTTTTGCGCAGTTGGACTTTGGGGGCGCCACGACCGTACAAATGCATGAAAGAAAATCTCCGGCACATGCACTGTGCATTCGCAGCAGTGGCAGCACAGCTGCCTACGCTTCTGAGCTTCTGTCTCATCTGTCCTTTCAGAATCGCGATATTCATTCCTGCGCAAGCCTCTGCGAGAGCAAAAAAGACGGAAATCATGAGGGTCGGCCTCAGTACCGACAGGGCGTGCGGAGACCAATTTCGCTTTTTCGCAGTTGGACTTTGGGGGCGCCACGACCGTACAAATGTAGAAAAGGAAATCTCCGGCAAATGCACTGTTCATTCGCAGCAGTGGCAGCACAGCTGCCTACGCTTCTGAGCTTCTGTCTCATCTGTCCTTTCAGAATCGCGATATTCATTCCTGCGCAAGCCTCTGCGAGAGCAAAAAAGACGGAAATCATGAGGGTCGGCCTCAGTACCGACAGGGCGTGCGGAGACCAATTTCGCTTTTTCGCAGTTGGACTTTGGGGGCGCCACGACCGTACAAATGCATGAAAGAAAATGTCCGGCACATGCACTGTGCATTCGCAGCAGTGGCAGCACAGCTGCCTACGCTTCTGAGCTTCTGTCTCATCTGTCCTTTCAGAATCGCGATATTCATTCCTGCGCAAGCCTCTGGGAGAGCAAAAAAGACGGAAATCATGAGGGTCGGCCTCAGTACCGACAGGGCGTGCGGAGACCAATTTCGCTTTTTCGCAGTTGGACTTTGGGGGCGCCACGACCGTACAAATGTAGAAAAGGAAATCTCCGGCAAATGCACTGTTCATTCGCAGCAGTGGCAGCACAGCTGCCTACGTTTCTGAGCTTCTGTCTCATCTGTCCTTTCAGAATCGCGATATTCATTCCTGCGCAAGCCTCTGCGAGAGCAAAAAAGACGGAAATCATGAGGGTCGGCCTCAGTACCGACAGGGCGTGCGGAGACCAATTTCGCTTTTTCGCAGTTGGACTTTGGGGGCGCCACGACCGTACAAATGCATGAAAGAAAATGTCCGGCACATGCACTGTGCATTCGCAGCAGTGGCAGCACAGCTGCCTACGCTTCTGAGCTTCTGTCTCATCTGTCCTTTCAGAATCGCGATATTCATTCCTGCGCAAGCCTCTGCGAGAGCAAAAAAGACGGAAATCATGAGGGTCGGCCTCAGTACCGACAGGGCGTGCGGAGACCAATTTCGCTTTTTCGCAGTTGGACTTTGGGGGCGCCACGACCGTACAAATGTAGAAAAGGAAATCTCCGGCAAATGCACTGTTCATTCGCAGCAGTGGCAGCACAGCTGCCTACGTTTCTGAGCTTCTGTCTCATCTGTCCTTTCAGTATCCCGAAATTCATTCCTGCGCAAGCCTCTGCGATAGCAAGAAAGACGGAAATCATGAGGGTCGGCCTCAGTACCGACAGGGCGTGCGGAAACCTATTTCGCTTCGTGTTTGTGTGCGTGTTTCTCCCTCCCGTCCTGTGTTATTCTGCGCAAAGATTTAATTATGTCGCTTCTGCGCAGTGGAACTTTGGAGGCGCCACGACCGTACAAATGCATAAAAGGAAATGTCCGGCACATGCTCTGTTCATTCGCAGCAGTGGCAGCACGGCTGCCTACGTTTCTGAGCTTCTGTCTCATCTGTCCTTTCAGAATCCCGACATTCTTTCCTGCGCAAACCTCTGCGATAGCAAGAAAGACGGATATCATGAGGGTCGGCCTCAGTACCAACAGGGCGTGCGGAAACCAATTTCGCTTTTGCGCAGTTAGACTTTGGGGGCGCCACGACCGTACAAATGTAGAAAAGGAAATGTCCGGCACATGCTCTGTTCATTCGCAGCAGTGGCAGCACAGTTGCCTACGTTTCTGAGCTTCTGTCGCATCTGTCCTTTCAGTATCCCGATATTCATTCCTGCGCAAGCCTCTGCGATAGCAAGAAAGACGGAAATCGTGAGGGTCGGCCTCAGTACCGACAGGGCGTGCGGAAACCAATTTGGCTTCTGCGCAGTGGGAGTTTGGTGGCGCCACGACCGTACAAATGCATGAAAGAAAATGTCCGGCACATGCACTGTGCATTCGCAGCAGTGGCAGCACAGCTGCCTACGCTTCTGAGCTTCTGTCTCATCTGTCCTTTCATAATCCCGACATTTTTTCCTGCGCAAGCCTCTGCGATAGCAAGAAAGACGGATATCATGAGGGTCGGCCTCAGTACCGACAGGGCGTGCGGAAACCAATTTGGCTTCAGCGCAGTGGGACTTTGGTGAGGAAACGACCGTACAAATGCATGAAAGAAAATGTCCGGCACATGCACTGTGCATTCGCAGCAGTGGCAGCACAGCTGCCAACGCTTCTGAGCTTCTCCCTCATCTGTCCTTTCAGAATCCCGACATTCATTCCTGCGCAAGCCTCTGCGAGAGCAGGAAAGACGGAAATCATGAGGGTCGGCCTCAGTACCGACAGGGCGTGCGGAAACCAATTTGGCTTCTCCGCAGTGGGAGTTTGGTGGCGCCACGACCATACAAATGCATGAAAGAAAATGTCCGGCACATGCACTGTGCATTCGCAGCAGTGGCAGCACGGCTGCCTACGTTTCTGAGCTTCTGTCTCATCTGTCCTTTCAGTATCCCGAAATTCATTCCTGCGCAAGCCTCTGCGATAGCAAGAAAGACGGAAATCATGAGGGTCGGCCTTAGTACCGACGGGCCTGCGGAAACCTATTTCGCTTCGTGTTTGTGTGCGTGTTTCTCCCTCCCGTCCTGTGTTATTCTGCGCAAAGATTTAATTATGTCGCTTCTGCGCAGTGGAACTTTGGTGGCGCCACGACCGTACAAATGCATAAAAGGAAATGTCCGGCACATGCTCTGTTCATTCGCAGCAGTGGCAGCACGGCTGCCTACATTTCTGAGCTTCTGTCTCACCTGTCCTTTCAGAATCGCGATATTCATTCCTGCGCGAGCCTGTGCGAGAGCAACAGAGACGGAAATCATGAGGGTCGGCCTCAGTACCGACAGGGCGTGCGGAAACCATTTTGGCTTCAGCGCAGTGGGAGTTTGGTGAGGCCACGACCGTACAAATGCATGAAAGAAAATGTCCGGCACATGCACTGTGCATTCGCAGCAGTGGCAGCACAGCTGCCTACGCTTCTGAGCTTCTGTCTCATCTGTCCTTTCAGAATCGCGATATTCATTCCTGCGCAAGCCTCTGCGAAAGCAGGAAAGACGGAAATCATGAGGGTCGGCCTCAGTACCGACAGGGCGTGCGGAAACCAATTTGGCGTCTGCGCAGTGGGAGTTTGGTGGCGCCACGACCGTACAAATGCATGAAAGAAAATGTCCGGCACATGCACTGTGCATTCGCAGCAGTGGCAGCACAGCTGTCTACGCTTCTGAGCTTCTGCCTCATCTGTCCTTTCAGTATACCGATATTCATTCCTGCGCAAGCCTCTGCGAGAGCAAGAAAGACAGAAATCATAAGGGTCGGCCTCAGTACCGACAGGGCGTGCGGAAACCAATTTCGCTTCTGCGCAGTGGGACTTTGGTGGCGCCACGACCGTACAAATGCATGAAAGAAAATCTCCGGCACATGCACTGTGCATTCGCAGCAGTGGCAGCACAGCTGCCTACGCTTCTGAGCTTCTGCCTCATCTGTCCTTTCATATACCGATATTCATTCCTGCCCAAGCCTCTGCGAGAGCAAGTAAGACAGAAATCATAAGGGTCGGCCTCAGTACCGACAGGGCGTGCGGAAACCAATTTCGCTTCTGCGCAGTGGGACTTTGGTGGCGCCACGACCGTACAAATGCCTAAATGGAAATGTCCGGCACATGCACTGTTCATTCGCAGCAGTGGCAGCACAGCTGCCTACGTTTCTGAGCTTCTGTCGCATCTGTCCTTTCAGAATCGCGATATTCATTCCTGCGCAAGTATCTGCGAGAGCAAGAAAGACGGAAATCAAAAGGGTCGGCCTCCGTACCGACAAGGCGCGCGGAAACCAATATCGCTTCTGCGCAGTGGGACTTTGGTGGCGCCACGACCGTACAAATGCATGAAAGAAAATCTCCGGCACATGCACTGTGCATTCGCAGCAGTGGCAGCACAGCTGCCTAGGCTTCTGAGCTTCTGTCTGATCTGTCCTTTCAGAATCGCGATATTCATTCCTGCGCAAGCCTCTGCGAGCGCAAGAAAGACGGAAATCATGAGGGTCGGCCTCAGTACCGACAGGGCGTGCGGAAACCAATTTTGCTTTTGCGCAGTTGGACTTTGGGGGCGCCACGACCGTACAAATGCATGAAAGAAAATCTCCGGCACATGCACTGTGCATTCGCAGCAGTGGCAGCACAGCTGCCTACGCTTCTGAGCTTCTGTCTCATAAGTCCTTTCAGAATCGCGATATTCATTCCTGCGCAAGCCTCTGCGAGAGCAAAAAAGACGGAAATCATGAGGATCGGCCTCAGTACCGACAGGGCGTGCGGAGACCAATTTCGCTTTTTCGCAGTTGGACTTTGGGGGCGCCACGACCGTACAAATGTAGAAAAGGAAATCTCCGGCAAATGCACTGTTCATTCGCAGCAGTGGCAGCACAGCTGCCTACGCTTCTGAGCTTCTGTCTCATCTGTCCTTTCAGAATCGCGATATTCATTCCTGCGCAAGCCTCTGCGAGAGCAAAAAAGACGGAAATCATGAGGGTCGGCCTCAGTACCGACAGGGCGTGCGGAGACCAATTTCGCTTTTTCGCAGTTGGACTTTGGGGGCGCCACGACCGTACAAATGCATGAAAGAAAATGTCCGGCACATGCACTGTGCATTCGCAGCAGTGGCAGCACAGCTGCCTACGCTTCTGAGCTTCTGTCTCATCTGTCCTTTCAGAATCGCGATATTCATTCCTGCGCAAGCCTCTGCGAGAGCAAAAAAGACGGAAATCATGAGGGTCGGCCTCAGTACCGACAGGGCGTGCGGAGACCAATTTCGCTTTTTCGCAGTTGGACTTTGGGGGCGCCACGACCGTACAAATGTAGAAAAGGAAATCTCCGGCAAATGCACTGTTCATTCGCAGCAGTGGCAGCACAGCTGCCTACGTTTCTGAGCTTCTGTCTCATCTGTCCTTTCAGAATCGTGATATTCATTCCTGCGCAAGCCTCTGCGAGAGCAAAAAAGACGGAAATCATGAGGGTCGGCCTCAGTACCGACAGGGCGTGCGGAGACCAATTTCGCTTTTTCGCAGTTGGACTTTGGGGGCGCCACGACCGTACAAATGCATGAAAGAAAATGTCCGGCACATGCACTGTGCATTCGCAGCAGTGGCAGCACAGCTGCCTACGCTTCTGAGCTTCTGTCTCATCTGTCCTTTCAGAATCGCGATATTCATTCCTGCGCAAGCCTCTGCGAGAGCAAAAAAGACGGAAATCATGAGGGTCGGCCTCAGTACCGACAGGGCGTGCGGAGACCAATTTCGCTTTTTCGCAGTTGGACTTTGGGGGCGCCACGACCGTACAAATGTAGAAAAGGAAATCTCCGGCAAATGCACTGTTCATTCGCAGCAGTGGCAGCATAGCTGCCTACGTTTCTGAGCTTCTGTCTCATCTGTCCTTTCAGTATCCCGAAATTCATTCCTGCGCAAGCCTCTGCGATAGCAAGAAAGACGGAAATCATGAGGGTCGGCCTCAGTACCGACAGGGCGTGCGGAAACCTATTTCGCTTCGTGTTTGTGTGCGTGTTTCTCCCTCCCGTCCTGTGTTATTCTGCGCAAAGATTTAATTATGTCGCTTCTGCGCAGTGGAACTTTGGAGGCGCCACGACCGTACAAATGCATAAAAGGAAATGTCCGGCACATGCTCTGTTCATTCGCAGCAGTGGCAGCACGGCTGCCTACGTTTCTGAGCTTCTGTCGCATCTGTCCTTTCAGTATCCCGAAATTCATTCCTGCGCAAGCCTCTGCGATAGCAAGAAAGACGGAAATCGTGAGGGTCGGCCTCAGTACCGCCAGGGCGTGCGGAAACCAATTTGGCTTCTGCGCAGTGGGAGTTTGGTGGCGCCACGACCGTACAAATGCATGAAAGAAAATGTCCGGCACATGCACTGTGCATTCGCAGCAGTGGCAGCACAGCTGCCTACGCTTCTGAGCTTCTGTCTCATCTGTCCTTTCATAATCCCGACATTTTTTCCTGCGCAAGCCTCTGCGATAGCAAGAAAGACGGATATCATGAGGGTCGGCCTCAGTACCAACAGGGCGTGCGGAAACCAATTTCGCTTTTGCGCAGTTGGACTTTGGGGGCGCCACGACCGTACAAATGTAGAAAAGGAAATGTCCGGCACATGCTCTGTTCATTCGCAGCAGTGGCAGCACAGTTGCCTACGTTTCTGACCTTCTGTCGCATCTGTCCTTTCAGTATCCCGATATTCATTGCTGCGCAAGCCTCTGCGAGAGCAAGAAAGACGGAAATCATGAGGGTCGGCCTCAGTACCGACAGGGCGTGCGGAAACCAATTTCGCTTCTGCGCAGTGGGACTTTGGTGGCGCCACGACCGTACAAATGCCTAAACGGAAATGTCCGGCACATGCACTGTTCATTCGCAGCAGTGGCAGCACGGCTGCCTACGTTTCTGAGCTTCTGTCTCATCTGTCCTTCCAGAATCGCGATATTCATTTCAGCACAAGCCTCTGCGAGAGCAAGAAAGACAGAAATCATAAGGGTCGGCCTCAGTACCGACAGGGCGTGCGGAAACCTATTTCGCTTCTGCGCAGTGGGACTTTGGTGGCGCCACGACCGTACAAATGCCTAAACGGAAATGTCCGGCACATGCACTGTTCATTCGCAGCAGTGGCAGCACGGCTGCCTACGTTTCTGAGCTTCTGTCTCATCTGTCCTTTCAGAATCGCGATATTCATTCTTGCGCAAGCCTCTGCGAGAGCAGGAAAGACGGAAATCATGAGGGTCGGCCTCAGTACCGACAGGGCGTGCGGAAACCAATTTCGCTTTTGCGCAGTTGGACTTTGGGGGCGCCACGACCGTAAAAATGCATGACAGAAAATGTCCGGCACATGCACTGTGCATTCGCAGCAGTGGCAGCACAGCTGCCTACGCTTCTGAGCTTCTGTCTCATCTGTCCTTTCAGAATCCCGACATTCATTCCTGCGCAAGCCTCTGCGAGAGCAAAAAAGACGGAAATCATGAGGGTCGGCCTCAGTACCGACAGGGCGTGCGGAGACCAATTTCGCTTTTGCGCAGTTGGACTTTGGGGGCGCCACGACCGTACAAATGCCTAAACGGAAATGTCCGGCACGTGCACTGTTCATTCGCAGCAATGGCAGCACAGCTGCCTACGCTTCTGAGCTTCTGTCTCATCTGTCCTTTCAGAATCGCGATATTCATTCCTGCGCAAGCCTCTCCGAGCGCAATAAAGACGGAAATCATGAGGGTCGGCCTCAGTACCGACAGGGCGTGCGGAAACCAATTTCGCTTTTGCGCAGTTGGACTTTGGGGGCGCCACGACCGTACAAATGCATGAAAGAAAATCTCCGGCACATGCACTGTGCATTCGCAGCAGTGGCAGCACAGCTGCCTACGCTTCTGAGCTTCTGTTTCATCTGTCCTTTCAGAATCGCGATATTCATTTCTGCGCAAGCCTCTGCGAGAGCAGGAAAGACGGAAATCATGAGGGTCGGCCTCAGTACCGACAGGGCGTGCGGAAACCAATTTGGCTTCTGCGCAGTGGGAGTTTGCTGGCGCCACGACCGTAAAAATGCATGAAAGAAAATGTCCGGCACATGCACTGTGCATTCGCAGCAGTGGCAGCACAGCTGCCTACGCTTCTGAGCTTCTGTCTCATCTGTCCTTTCAGAATCCCGACATTCATTCCTGCGCAAGCCTCTGCGAGAGCAAAAAAGACGGAAATCATGAGGGTCGGCCTCAGTACCGACAGGGCGTGCGGAGACCAATTTCGCTTTTGCGCAGTTGGACTTTGGGGGCGCCACGACCGTACAAATGCCTAAACGGAAATGTCCGGCACGTGCACTGTTCATTCGCAGCAGTGGCAGCACAGCTGCCTACGCTTCTGAGCTTCTGTCTCATCTGTCCTTTCAGAATCGCGATATTCATTCCTGCGTAAGCCTCTCCGAGCGCAATAAAGACGGAGATCATGAGGGTCGGCCTCAGTACCGACAGGGCGTGCGGAAACCAATTTCGCTTTTGCGCAGTTGGACTTTGGGGGCGCCACGACCGTACAAATGCATGAAAGAAAATCTCCGGCACATGCACTGTGCATTCGCAGCAGTGGCAGCACAGCTGCCTACGCTTTTGAGCTTCTGTCTCATCTGTCCTTTCAGAATCGCGATATTCATTCCTGCGCAAGCCTCTGCGAGAGCAGGAAAGACGGAAATCATGAGGGTCGGCCTCAGTACCGACAGGGCGTGCGGAAACCAATTTGGCTTCTGCGCAGTGGGAGTTTGCTGGCGCCACGACCGTACAAATGCATGAAAGAAAATGTCCGGCACATGCACTGTGCATTCGCAGCAGTGGCAGCACAGCTGCCTACGCTTCTGAGCTTCTGTCTCATCTGTCCTTTCAGAATCCCGACATTCATTCCTGAGCAAGCCTCTGCGAGAGCAAAAAAGACGGAAATCATGAGGGTCGGCCTCAGTACCGACAGGGTGTGCGGAGACCAATTTCGCTTTTTCGCAGTTGGACTTTGGGGGCGCCACGACCGTACAAATGTAGAAAAGGAATTCTCCGGCAAATGCACTGTTCATTCGCAGCAGTGGCAGCACAGCTGCCTACGTTTCTGAGCTTCTGTCTCATCTGTCCTTTCAGTATCCCGAAATTCATTCCTGCGCAAGCCTCTGCGATAGCAAGAAAGACGGAAATCATGAGGGTCGGCCTCAGTACCGACAGGGCGTGCGGAAACCTATTTCGCTTCGTGTTTGTGTGCGTGTTTCTCCCTCCCGTCCTGTGTTATTCTGCGCAAAGATTTAATTATGTCGCTTCTGCGCAGTGGAACTTTGGTGGCGCCACGACCGTACAAATGCAAAAAAGGAAATGTCCGGCACATGCTCTGTTCATTCGCAGTAGTGGCAGCACGGCTGCCTACGTTTCTGAGCTTCTGTCTCATCTGTCCTTTCAGAATCGCGATATTCATTCCTGCGCAAGCCTGTGCGAGAGCAAGAGAGACGGAAATCATGAGGGTCTGCCTCAGTACCGACAGGGCGTGCGGAAACCAATTTGGCTTCAGCGCAGTGGGAGTTTGGTGAGGCCACGACCGTAAAAATGCATGAAAGAAAATGTCCGGCACATGCACTGTGCATTCGCAGCAGTGGCAGCACAGCTGCCTACGCTTCTGAGCTTCTGTCTCATCTGTCCTTTCAGAATCCCGACATTCATTCCTGCGCAAGCCTCTGCGAGAGCAAAAAAGACGGAAATCATGAGGGTCGGCCTCAGTACCGACAGGGCGTGCGGAGACCAATTTCGCTTTTGCGCAGTTGGACTTTGGGGGCGCCACGACCGTACAAATGCCTAAACGGAAATGTCCGGCACGTGCACTGTTCATTCGCAGCAGTGGCAGCACAGCTGCCTACGCTTCTGAGCTTCTGTCTCATCTGTCCTTTCAGAATCGCGATATTCATTTCTGCGCAAGCCTCTCCGAGCGCAATAAAGACGGAAATCATGAGGGTCGGCCTCAGTACCGACAGGGCGTGCGGAAACCAATTTCGCTTTTGCGCAGTTGGACTTTGGGGGCGCCACGACCGTACAAATGCATGAAAGAAAATCTCCGGCACATGCACTGTGCATTCGCAGCAGTGGCAGCACAGCTGCCTACGCTTCTGAGCTTCTGTTTCATCTGTCCTTTCAGAATCGCGATATTCATTTCTGCGCAAGCCTCTGCGAGAGCAGGAAAGACGGAAATCATGAGGGTCGGCCTCAGTACCGACAGGGCGTGCGGAAACCAATTTGGCTTCTGCGCAGTGGGAGTTTGCTGGCGCCACGACCGTAAAAATGCATGAAAGAAAATGTCCGGCACATGCACTGTGCATTCGCAGCAGTGGCAGCACAGCTGCCTACGCTTCTGAGCTTCTGTCTCATCTGTCCTTTCAGAATCCCGACATTCATTCCTGCGCAAGCCTCTGCGAGAGCAAAAAAGACGGAAATCATGAGGGTCGGCCTCAGTACCGACAGGGCGTGCGGAGACCAATTTCGCTTTTGCGCAGTTGGACTTTGGGGGCGCCACGACCGTACAAATGCCTAAACGGAAATGTCCGGCACGTGCACTGTTCATTCGCAGCAGTGGCAGCACAGCTGCCTACGCTTCTGAGCTTCTGTCTCATCTGTCCTTTCAGAATCGCGATATTCATTCCTGCGTAAGCCTCTCCGAGCGCAATAAAGACGGAGATCATGAGGGTCGGCCTCAGTACCGACAGGGCGTGCGGAAACCAATTTCGCTTTTGCGCAGTTGGACTTTGGGGGGCGCCACGACCGTACAAATGCATGAAAGAAAATCTCCGGCACATGCACTGTGCATTCGCAGCAGTGGCAGCACAGCTGCCTACGCTTCTGAGCTTCTGTCTCATCTGTCCTTTCAGAATCGCGATATTCATTCCTGCGCAAGCCTCTGCGAGAGCAGGAAAGACGGAAATCATGAGGGTCGGCCTCAGTACCGACAGGGCGTGCGGAAACCAATTTGGCTTCTGCGCAGTGGGAGTTTGCTGGCGCCACGACCGTACAAATGCATGAAAGAAAATGTCCGGCACATGCACTGTGCATTCGCAGCAGTGGCAGCACAGCTGCCTACGCTTCTGAGCTTCTGTCTCATCTGTCCTTTCAGAATCCCGACATTCATTCCTGCGCAAGCCTCTGCGAGAGCAAAAAAGACGGAAATCATGAGGGTCGGCCTCAGTACCGACAGGGCGTGCGGAGACCAATTTCGCTTTTTCGCAGTTGGACTTTGGGGGCGCCACGACCGTACAAATGTAGAAAAGGAATTCTCCGGCAAATGCACTGTTCATTCGCAGCAGTGGCAGCACAGCTGCCTACGTTTCTGAGCTTCTGTCTCATCTGTCCTTTCAGTATCCCGAAATTCATTCCTGCGCAAGCCTCTGCGATAGCAAGAAAGACGGAAATCATGAGGGTCGGCCTCAGTACCGACAGGGCGTGCGGAAACCTATTTCGCTTCGTGTTTGTGTGCGTGTTTCTCCCTCCCGTCCTGTGTTATTCTGCGCAAAGATTTAATTATGTCGCTTCTGCGCAGTGGAACTTTGGTGGCGCCACGACCGTACAAATGCAAAAAAGGAAATGTCCGGCACATGCTCTGTTCATTCGCAGTAGTGGCAGCACGGCTGCCTACGTTTCTGAGCTTCTGTCTCATCTGTCCTTTCAGAATCGCGATATTCATTCCTGCGCAAGCCTGTGCGAGAGCAAGAGAGACGGAAATCATGAGGGTCTGCCTCAGTACCGACAGGGCGTGCGGAAACCAATTTGGCTTCAGCGCAGTGGGAGTTTGGTGAGGCCACGACCGTACAAATGCATGAAAGAAAATGTCCGGCACATGCACTGTGCATTCGCAGCAGTGTCAGCACAGCTGCCTACGCTTCTGAGCTTCTGTCTCATCTGTCCTTTCAGTATCCCGAAATTCATTCCTGCGCAAGCCTCTGCGATAGCAAGAAAGACGGAAATCATGAGGGTCGGCCTCAGTACCGACAGGGCGTGCGGAAACCTATTTCGCTTCGTGTTTGTGTGCGTGTTTCTCCCTCCCGTCCTGTGTTATTCTGCGCAAAGATTTAATTATGTCGCTTCTGCGCAGTGGAACTTTGGTGGCGCCACGACCGTACAAATGCAAAAAAGGAAATGTCCGGCACATGCTCTGTTCATTCGCAGTAGTGGCAGCACGGCTGCCTACGTTTCTGAGCTTCTGTCTCATCTGTCCTTTCAGAATCGCGATATTCATTCCTGCGCGAGCCTGTGCGAGAGCAAGAGAGACGGAAATCATGAGGGTCTGCCTCAGTACCGACAGGGCGTGCGGAAACCAATTTGGCTTCAGCGCAGTGGGAGTTTGGTGAGGCCACGACCGTACAAATGCATGAAAGAAAATGTCCGGCACATGCACTGTGCATTCGCAGCAGTGGCAGCACAGCTGCCTACGCTTCTGAGCTTCTGTCTCATCTGTCCTTTCAGTATCCCGAAATTCATTCCTGCGCAAGCCTCTGCGATAGCAAGAACGACGGAAATCATGAGGGTCGGCCTCAGTACCGACAAGGCGTGCGGAAACCTATTTCGCTTCGTGTTTGTGTGCGTGTTTCTCCCTCCCGTCCTGTGTTATTCTGCGCAAAGATTTAATTATGTCGCTTCTGCGCAGTGGAACTTTGGTGGCGCCACGACCGTACAAATGCATAAAAGGAAATGTCCGGCACATGCTCTGTTCATTCGCAGCAGTGCCAGCACGGCTGCCTACGTTTCTGAGCTTCTGTCTCATCTGTCCTTTCAGAATCGCGATATTCATTCCTGCGCAAGCCTCTGCGAGAGCAGGAAAGACGGAAATCATGAGGGTCGGCCTCAGTACCGACAGGGCGTGCGGAAACCAATTTGGCTTCTGCGCAGTGGGAGTTTTGTGGCGCCACGACCGTACAAATGCATGAAAGAAAATGTTCGGCACATGCACTGTGCATTCGCAGCAGTGGCAGCACAGCTGCCTACGCTTCTGAGCTTCTGTCTCATCTGTCCTTTCATAATCCCGACATTCTTTCCTGCGCAAGCCTCTGCGATAGCAAGAAAGACGGATATCATGAGGGTCGGCCTCAGTACCAACAGGGCGTGCGGAAACCAATTTCGCTTTTGCGCAGTTGGACTTTGGGGGCGCCACGACCGTACAAATGTAGAAAAGGAAATGTCCGGCACATGCACTGTTCATTCGCAGCAGTGGCAGCACAGTTGCCTACGTTTCTGAGCTTCTGTCTCATCTGTCCTTTCAGTATCCCGATATTCATTCCTGCGCAAGCCTCTGCGAGAGCAAGAAAGACGGAAATCATGAGGGTCGGCCTCAGTACCGACAGGGCGTGCGGAAACCAATTTCGCTTCTGCGCAGTGGGACTTTGGTGGCGCCACGACCGTACAAATGCCTAAACGGAAATATCCGGCACATGCACTGTTCATTCGCAGCAGTGGTAGCACAGCTGCGTACATTTATGAGCTTCTGTCGCATCTGTCCTTTCAGAATCGCGATATTCATTCCTGCGCAAGTCTCTGCGAGAGCAAGAAAGACGGAAATCAAAAGGGTCGGCCTCCGTACCGACAGGGCGTGCGGAAACCAATATCGCTTCTGCGCAGTGGGACTTTGGTGAGGCAACGACCGTACAAATGCATGAAAGAAAATGTCCGGCACATGCACTGTGCATTCGCAGCAGTGGCAGCACAGCTGCCTACGCTTCTGAGCTTCTGCCTCATCTGTCCTTTCATATACCGATATTCATTCCTGCCCAAGCCTCTGCGAGAGCAAGTAAGACGGAAATCATGAGGGTCGGCCTCAGTACCGACAGGGCGTGCGGAAACCAATTTCGCTTCTGCGCAGTGGGACTTTGGTGGCGCCACGACCGCACAAATGCCTAAACAGAAGTGTCCGGCACATGCACTGTTCATTAGCAGCAGTGGCAGCACAGCTGCCTACGTTTCTGAGCTTCTGTCGCATCTGTCCTTTCAGTATCCCGATATTCATTTCAGCACAAGCCTCTGCGAGAGCAAGAAAGACAGAAATCATGAGGGTCGGCCTCAGTACCGACAGGGCGTGCGGAAACCAATTTGGCTTCTGCGCAGTGGGAGTTTGGGGGCGCCACGACCGTACAAATGCATGAAAGAAAATGTCCGGCACATGCACTGTGCATTCGCAGCAGTGGCAGCACAGCTGCCTACGCTTCTGAGCTTCTGTCTCATCTGTCCTTTCAGAATCCCGACATTCATTCCTGCGCAAGCCTCTGCGAGAGCAAAAAAGACGGAAATCATGAGGGTCGGCCTCAGTACCGACAGGGCGTGCGGAGACCAATTTTGCTTTTGCGCAGTTGGACATTGGGGGCGCCACGACCGTACAAATGCCTAAACGGAAATGTCCGGCACGTGCACTGTTCATTCGCAGCAGTGGCAGCACAGCTGCCTACGCTTCTGAGCTTCTGTCTCATCTGTCCTTTCAGAATCGCGATATTCATTCCTGCGCAAGAGTCTGCGAGAGCAAGAAAGACGGAAATCATGAGGGTCGGCCTCAGTACCGACAGGGCGTGCGGAAACCAATTTCGCTTTTGCGCAGTTGGACTTTGGGGGCGCCACGACCGTACAAATGCATGAAAGAAAATCTCCGGCACATGCACTGTGCATTCGCAGCAGTGGCAGCACAGCTGCCTACGCTTCTGAGCTTCTGTCTCATCTGTCCTTTCAGAATCGCGATATTCATTCCTGCGCAATCCTCTGCGAGAGCAGGAAAGACGGAAATCATGAGGGTCGGCCTCAGTACCGACAGGGCGTGCGGAAACCAATTTGGCTTCTGCGCAGTGGGAGTTTTCTGGCGCCACGACCGTACAAATGCATGAAAGAAAATGTCCGGCACATGCACTGTGCATTCGCAGCAGTGGCAGCACAGCTGCCTACGCTTCTGAGCTTCTGTCTCATCTGTCCTTTCAGAATCCCGACATTCATTCCTGCGCAAGCCTCTGCGAGAGCAAAAAAGACGGAAATCATGAGGGTCGGCCTCAGTACCGACAGGGCGTGCGGAGACCAATTTCGCTTCTGCGCAGTGGGACTTTGGTGGCGCCACGACCGTACAAATGCCTAAACGGAAATGTCCGGCACATGCACTGTTCATTAGCAGCAGTGGCAGCACAGCTGCCTACGTTTCTGAGCTTCTGTCGCATCTGTCCTTTCAGTATCCCGATATTCATTTCTGCGCAAGCCTCTGCGAGAGCAAGAAAGACAGAAATCATAAGGGTCGGCCTCAGTACCGACAGGGCGTGCGGAAACCTATTTCGCTTCTGCGCAGTGGGACTTTGGTGGCGCCACGACCGTACAAATGCCTAAACGGAAATGTCCGGCACATGCACTGTTCATTAGCAGCAGTGGCAGCACAGCTGCCTACGTTTCTGAGCTTCTGTCGCATCTGTCCTTTCAGTATCCCGATATTCATTTCTGCGCAAGCCTCTGCGAGAGCAAGAAAGACAGAAATCATAAGGGTCGGCCTCAGTACCGACAGGGCGTGCGGAAACCTATTTCGCTTCTGCGCAGTGGGACTTTGGTGGCGCCACGACCGTACAAATGCCTAAACGGAAATGTCCGGCACATGCAATGTTCATTCGCAGCGGTGGCAGCACAGCTGCCTACGTTTCTTGGCTTCTGTCTCATCTGTCCTTTCAGAATAGCGATATTCATTCCTGCGCAAGCCTCTGCGAGAGCAAGAAAGACGGAAATCAAAAGGGACGGCCTCAGTACCGACAGGGCGTGCGGAAACCTATTTGGCTTCTGCGCAGTGGGACTTTGGTGAGGCAACGACCGTACAAATGCATGAAAGAAAATGTCCGGCACATGCACTGTGCATTCGCAGCAGTGGCAGCACAGCTGCCTACGCTTCTGAGCTTCTCCCTCATCTGTCCTTTCAGTATACCGATATTCATTCCTGCGCAACCCTCTGCGAGAGAAAGAAAGACAGAAATCATAAGGGTCGGCCTCAGTACCGAAAGGGCGTGCGAAAACCAATTTCGCTTCTGCGCAGTGGGACTTTGGTGGCGCCACGACCGTACAAATGCATGAAAGAAAATGTCCGGCACATGCACTGTGCATTCGCAGCAGTGCCACCACAGCTGCCTACGTTTCTGAGCTTCTGCCTCATCTGTCCTTTCAGTATACCGATATTCATTCCTTCGCAAGCCTCTGCGAGAGCAAGAAAGACAGAAATCATGAGGGTCGGCCTCAGTACCGACAGGGCGTGAGGAAACCAATTTCGCTGCTGCGCAGTGGGACCTTGGGGGCGCCACGACCAAATGTATAAAAGGAAATGTTCGGCACATGCACTGTTCACTCGCAGCAGTGGCAGCAGAGCTGCCTACGTTTCTGAGCTTCTGTCTCATCTGTCCTTTCAGAATCGCGATATTCATTCCTGCGCAAGCCTCTGCGAGAGCAGGAAAGACGGAAATCATGAGGGTCGGCCTCAGTACCGACAGGGCGTGCGGAAACCAATTTCGCTTCTGCGCAGTGGGACTTTGGTGGCGTCACTGCCGTACAAATGCACAAAATGAAATGTCCGGCGCATGCACTGTTCATTCGCAACAGTGCCACCACAGCTGCCTACTTTTGTGAGCTTCTCCCTCATCTGTCCTTTCAGTATACCGATATTCATTCCTTCGCAAGCCTCTGCGAGAGCAAGAAAGACAGAAATCATAAGGGTCGGCCTCAGTACCGACAGGGCGTGAGGAAACCAATTTCGCTGCTGCGCAGTGGGACCTTGGGGGCGCCACGACCAAATGTATAAAAAGATGTTCGGCACATGCACTGTTCACTCGCAGCAGTGGCAGCACAGCTGCCTACGTTTCTGAGCTTCTGTCTCATCTGTGCTTTCAGAATCGCGATATTCATTCCTGCGCAAGCCTCTGCGAGAGCAGGAAAGACGGAAATCATGAGGGTCGGCCTCAGTACCGACAGGGCGTGCGGAAACCAATTTCGCTTCTGCGCAGTGGGACTTTGGTGGCGTCACTGCCGTACAAATGCACAAAATGAAATGTCCGGCGCATGCACTGTTCATTCGCAACAGTGCCACCACAGCTGCCTACTTTTGTGAGCTTCTGTCTCATCTGTGCTTTCAGTATCCCGATATTCATTCCTGCGCAAGCCTCTGCGAGAGCAAGAAAGACGGAAATCACAAGTGTCGGCATTAGCACCGACAGGGCGTGCGGAAACCAATTTCGCTTCTGCGCAGTGGGACTTTGGTGGCGTCACTGCCGTACAAATGCAGAAAATGAAATGTCCGGCACATGCACTGTTCATTCGCAGCAGTGGCAGCACAGCTGCCTACGTTTCTGAGCTTCTGTCGCATCTGTCCTTTCAGAATCGCGATATTCATTCCTGCGCAAGCCTTTGCGAGAGCAAGAAATACGGAAATCATAAGGGGTGGCCTCAGTACCGACAGGGCTTGCGGAAACCAATTTGGCTTCTGCGCAGTGGGACTTTGGTGGCACCACGACCGTACAAATGCATAATAGGAAATGTACGGCACATGCACTGTTCATTCGCAGCAGTGGCAGCACAGTTGCCTACGATTCTGAGCTTCTGTCTCATCTGTACTTTCAGAATCCCGATATTCATTCTTGCGCAAGCCTCTGCGAGAGCAAGAAAGACGGAAATCATAAGGGTCGACCTCCGTACCGACAGCGCGTGCGGAAACCAATTTGGCTTTTGCGCAGTGGGACTTTGGTGGCGCCACGACCGTACAAATGCATAAAAGGAAATGTCCGGCACATGCACTGTTCACTCGCAGCAGTGGCAGCACAGTTGCCTACGTTGATGAGCTTCTGTCGCATCTGTCCTTTCAGAATCGCGATATTCATTCCTGCGCAAGCCTTTGCGAGAGCAAGAAATACGGAAATCATAAGGGTCAACCTCCGTACCGACAGCGCGTGCGGAAACCAATTTCGCTTCTGCGCAGTGGGACTTTGGTGGCGCCACGACCGTACAAATGCATAATAGGAAATGTACGGCACATGCACTGTTCATTCGCAGCAGTGGCAGCACAGATGCCTACGTTTTAGAGCTTCTGTCTTATCTGTGCTTTCAGAATCCCGATATTCATTCCTGCGCAAGCCTCTGCAAGAGCATGAAATACGGAAATCATAAGGGTCGGCCTCAGTACCGACAGGGCGTGCGGAAACCAATTTCGCTTCGTGTGTGTGTGTGTGCGTGTTTCTCCTTCCCGTCCTGTGTTATTCTGCGCAAAGTTTTAATTATGTCGCTTCTGCGCAGTGGAACATTGGTGGCGCCACGACCGTACCAATGCATAAAAGGAAATGTCCGGCACATACACTGTTCATTCGCAGCAGTGGCAGCACAGCTGCCTACGTTTCTGAGCTTCTGTCTCATCTGTCCTTTCAGAATCCCGATATTCATTCCTGCGCAAGCCTCTGCGAGAGCAAGAAATACGGAAATCATAAGGGTCGGCCTCAGTACCGACAGGGCGTGCGGAAACCAATTTCGCTTTTGCGCAGTTGGACTTTGGGGGCGCCAAGACCGTACAAATGCCGAAACGGAAATGTCCGGCACATGCACTGTTCATTCGCAGCAGTGGCAGCACAGCTGCCTACATTTCTGAGCTTCTGTCTCATCTGTACTTTCAGTATCCCGATATTCATTCCTGCGCAAGCCTCTGCGAGAGCAAGAAAGACAGAAATCATAAGGGTCGGCCTAAGTACCGGCAGGGCTTGCGGAAACCAATTTCGCTTCTGCGCAGTGGGACTTTGGTGGCGCCACGACCGGACAAATGCCTAAACGGAAATGTCCGGCACATGCACTGTTCATTCGCAGCAGTGGCAGCACAGCTGCCTACGTTTCTGAGCTTCTGTCTCATCTGTCCTTTCAGAATCCCGATATTCATTCCTGCGCAAGCCTCTGCGAGAGCAAGAAAGACGGAAATCATAAGGGTCGGCCTAAGTACCGACAGCGCGTGCGGAAACCAATTTCGCTTCTGCGCAGTGGGACTTTGGTGGCGCCACGACCGTACAAATGCCTAAACGGAAATGTCCGGCACATGCACTGTTCATTCGCAGCAGTGGCAGCACAGCTGCTTACATTTCTGAGCTTCTGTCTCATCTGTCCTTTCAGTATCCCGATATTCATTCCTGCGCAAGCCTCTGCGAGAGCAAGAAAGACGGAAATCCTGAGGGTCGGCCTCAGTACCGACAGGGCGTGCGAAAACCAATTTCGCTTCGTGTGTGTGTGCGTGTTTCTCCCTCCCGTCCTGTGTTATTCTGCGCAAAGTTTTAATTATGTCGCTTCTGCGCAGTGGAACATTGGTGGCGCAACGACCGTACCAATGCATAAAAGGAAATGTCCGGCACATACACTGTTCATTCGCAGCAGTGGCAGCACAGCTGCCTACGTTTCTGAGCTTCTGTCTCATCTGTCCTTTCAGAATCGCGATAGTCATTCCTGCGCAAGCCTCTGCGAGAGCAAGAAAGACGGAAATCATAAGGGTCGGCCTAAGTACCGACAGCGCGTGCGGAAACCAATTTCGCTTCTGCGCAGTGGGACTTTGGTGGCGCCACGACCGTACAAATGCCTAAACGGAAATGTCCGGCACATGCACTGTTCATTCGCAGCAGTGGCAGCACAGCTGCTTACATTTCTGAGCTTCTGTCTCATCTGTCCTTTCAGTATCCCGATATTCATTCCTGCGCAAGCCTCTGCGAGAGCAAGAAAGACGGAAATCATGAGGGTCGGCCTCAGTACCGACAGGGCGTGCGAAAACCAATTTCGCTTCGTGTGTGTGTGCGTGTTTCTCCCTCCCGTCCTGTGTTATTCTGCGCAAAGTTTAAATTAAGTAACTTCTGCGCAGTGGAACTTTGGTGGCGCCACGACCGTACCAATGCATAATAGGAAATGTCCGGCACATGCACTGTTCATTCGCAGCAGTGGCAGCTCAGCTGCCTACGTTTAAGAGCTTCTGTCTCATCTGTGCTTTCAGAATCCCGATATTCATTCCTGCGCAAGCCTCTGCGAGAGCAAGAAAAACGGAAATCATGAGGGTCGGCCACAGTACCGACAGGGCGTGCGGAAACCAATTTCGCTTCTGCGCAGTGGGACCTTGGGGGCGCCACGACCAAATGTATAAAAGGAAATGTCCGGCACATGCACTGTTCATGCGCAGCAGTGGCAGCACAGCTGTCTACGTTTAAGAGCTTCTGTCTCATCTGTCCTTTCAGTATCCCGATATTCATCCCTGCGCAAGCCTCTGCGAGAGCAAGAAAGACGGAAATCATAAGGGTCGGCATTGGTACCGACAGGGCGTGCGGAAACCAATTTCGCTTCGTGTGTGTGTGTGCGTGTTTCTCCCTCCCGTCCTGTGTTATTCTGCGCAAAGTTTTAATTATGTCGCTTCTGCGCAGTGGAAAATTGGTGGCGCCACGACCGTACAAATGCAAAAAAGGAAATGTCCGGCACATGCACTGTTCATTCGGAGCAGTAGCAGCACAGCTGACTACGTTTCTGAGCATCTGCCTCATCTCTCCTTTCAGTATCCCGATATTCATTCCTGCGCAAGGCTCTGCGAGAGCAAGAAATACGGAAATCATAAGGGTCGGCCTCAGTACCGACAGGGCGTGAGGAAACCGATTTCGCTTCTGCGCAGTGGGACTTTGGTGGCGCCACGACCGTACAAATGCAGAAAAGGAAATGTCCGGCACATGCACTGTTCATTCGCAGCAGTAGCAGCACAGCTGACTACGTTTCTGAGCATCTGCCTCATCTCTCCTTTCAGTATCCCGATATTCATTCCTGCGCAAGGCTCTGCGAGAGCAAGAAATACGGAAATCATAAGGGTCGGCCTCAGTACCGACAGGGCGTGAGGAAACAAATTTCGCTTCTGCGCAGTGGGACTTTGGTGGCGCCACGACCGTACAAATGCCTAAACGGAAATGTCCGGCACATGCACTGTTCATTCGGAGCAGTGGCAGCACAGCTGACTACGTTTCTGAGCATCTGCCTCATCTCTCCTTTCAGTATCCCGATATTCATTCCTGCGCAAGGCTCTGCGAGAGCAAGAAATACGGAAATCATAAGGGTCGGCCTCAGTACCGACAGGGCGTGAGGAAACCGATTTCGCTTCTGCGCAGTGGGACTTTGGTGGCGCCACGACCGTACAAATGCCTAAACGGAAATGTCCGGCACATGCACTGTTCATTCGCAGCCGTAGCAGCACAGCTGACTACGTTTCTGAGCTTCTGCCTCATCTCTCCTTTCAGTATCCCGATATTCATTCCTGCGCAAGCCTCTGCGAGAGCAAGAAATACGGAAATCATAAGGGTCGGCCTCAGTACCGACAGGGCGTGAGGAAACCGATTTCGCTTCTGCGCAGTGGGACTTTGGTGGCGCCACGACCGTACAAATGCCTAAACGGAAATGTCCGGCACATGCACTGTTCATTCGCAGCCGTAGCAGCACAGCTGCCTGCGTTTCTGAGCTTCTGCCTCATCTCTCCTTTCAGTATCCCGATATTCATTCCTGCGCAAGCCTCTGCGAGAGCAAGAAATACGGAAATCATAAGGGTCGGCCTCAGTACCGACAGGGCGTGAGGAAACCGATTTCGCTTCTGCGCAGTGGGACTTTGGTGGCGCCACGACCGTACAAATGCCTAAACGGAAATGTCCGGCACATGCACTGTTCATTCGCAGCAGTAGCAGCATAGCTGACTACGTTTCTGAGCATCTGCCTCATCTCTCCTTTCAGTATCCCGATATTCATTCCTGCGCAAGCCTCTGCGAGAGCAAGAAATACGGAAATCATAAGGGTCGGCCTCAGTACGGACAGGGCGTGAGGAAACCAATTTCGATTCTGCGCAGTGGGACTTTGGTGGCGCCACGACCGTACAAAGGCCTAAACGGAAATGTCCGGCACATGCACTGTTCATTCGCAGCCGTAGCAGCACAGCTGCCTGCGTTTCTGAGCTTCTGCCTCATCTCTCCTTTCAGTATCCCGATATTCATTCCTGCGCAAGCCTCTGCGAGAGCAAGAAATACGGAAATCATAAGGGTCGGCCTCAGTACCGACAGGGCGTGAGGAAACCAATTTCGCTTCTGCGCAGTGGGACTTTGTTGGCGCCACGACCGTACAAATGCAGAAAAGGAAATGTCCGGCAGATGCACTGTTCCCTCGCAGCAGTGGCAGCACAGCTGCCTACGTTTCTGAGCTTCTGTCTCATCTGTCCTTTCAGAATCGCGATAGTCATTCCTGCGCAAGCCTCTGCGAGAGCAAGAAAGACGAAAATCATAAGGGGTGGCCTCAGTACCGACAGGGCGTGCGGAAACCAATTTGGCTTCTGTGCAGTGGGAGTTTGGTGGCGTCACTTCCGTACAAATGCAGAAAAGGAAATGTCCGGCAGATGCACTGTTCCCTCGCAGCAGTGGCAGCACAGCTGCCTACGTTTCTGAGCTTCTGTCTCATCTGTCCTTTCAGAATCGCGATAGTCATTCCTGCGCAAGCCTCTGCAAGAGCAACAAAAACGGAAATCATGAGGGTCGGCCACAGTACCGACAGGGCGTGCGGAAACCTACTTCGCTTCGTGTTTGTGTGCGTGTTTCTCCCTCCCGTCCTGTGTTATTCTGCGCAAAGATTTAATTATGTCGCTTTTGCGCAGTGGAACTTTGGTGGCGCCACGACCGTACAAATGCATAAAAGGAAATGTCCGGCACATGCACTGTGCATTCGCAGCAGTGGCAGCACAGCTGCCTACGCTTCTGAGCTTCTGTCTCATCTGTCCTTTAAGTATCCCGATATTCATTCCTGCGCAAGCCTCTGCGAGAGCAAGAAAGACGGAAATCATAAGGGTCGGCATTGGTACCGACAGGGCGTGCGGAAACCAATTTCGCTTCGTGTGTGTGTGTGCGTGTTTCTCCCTCCCGTCCTGTGTTATTCTGCGCAAAGTTTTAATTATGTCTTTTTTTCGCAGTGGAACTTTGGTGGCGCCACGACCGTACAAATGCATAAAAGGAAATGTCCGGCACATGCTCTGTTCATTCGCAGCAGTGGCAGCACAGCTGCCTACGTTTCTGAGCTTCTGTCTCATCTGTCCTTTCAGAATCGCGATATTCATTCCTGCGCAAGCCTCTGCGAGAGCAGGAAAGACGGAAATCATGAGGGTCGGCCTCAGTACCGACAGGGCGTGCGGAAACCAATTTGACTTCTGCACAGTGGGAGTTTGGTGGCGCCACGACCGTACAAATGCATGAAAGAAAATGTCCGGCACATGCACTGTGCATTCGCAGCAGTGGCAGCACAGCTGCCTACGCTTCTGAGCTTCTGTCTCATCTGTCCTTTCAGTATCCCGATATTCATTCCTGCGCAAGCCTCTGCGAGAGCAAGAAAGACGGAAATCATAAGGGTCGGCATTGGTACCGACAGGGCGTGCGGAAACCAATTTCGCTTCGTGTGTGTGTGTGCGTGTTTCTCCCTCCCGTCCTGTGTTATTCTGCGCAAAGTTTTAATTATGTCGCTTCTGCGCAGTGGAACATTGGTGGCGCCACGACCGTACCAATGCATAAAAGGAAATGTCCGGCACATACACTGTTCATTCGCAGCAGTGGCAGTACAGCTGCCTACGTTTCTGAGCTTCTGTCTCATCTGTCCTTTCAGAATCCCGATATTCATTCCTGCGCAAGCCTCTGCGAGAGCAAGAAATACGGAAATCATAAGGGTCGGCCTAAGTACCGGCAGGGCTTGCGGAAACCAATTTCGCTTCTGCGCAGTGGGACTTTGGTGGCGCCACGACCGTACAAATGCCTAAACGGAAATGTCCGGCACATGCACTGTTCACTCGCAGCAGTGGCAGCACAGCTGCCTACGTTTCTGAGCTTCTGTCTCATCTGTCCTTTCAGAATCGCGATAGTCATTCCTGCGCAAGCCTCTGCGAGAGCAAGAAAGACAGAAATCATAAGGGTCGGCCTAAGTACCGACAGCGCGTGCGGAAACCAATTTCGCTTCTGCGCAGTGGGACTTTGGTGGCGCCACGACCGTACAAATGCCTAAACGGAAATGTCCGGCACATGCACTGTTCATTCGCAGCAGTGGCAGCACAGCTGCTTACATTTCTGAGCTTCTGTCTCATCTGTCCTTTCAGTATCCCGATATTCATTCCTGCGCAAGCCTCTGCGAGAGCAAGAAAGACGGAAATCATGAGGGTCGGCCTCAGTACCGACAGGGCGTGCGAAAACCAATTTCGCTTCGTGTGTGTGTGCGTGTTTCTCCCTCCCGTCCTGTGTTATTCTGCGCAAAGTTTTAATTATGTCGCTTCTGCGCAGTGGAACATTGGTGGCGCAACGACCGTACCAATGCATAAAAGGAAATGTCCGGCACATACACTGTTCATTCGCAGCAGTGGCAGCACAGCTGCCTACGT
Source organism: Amblyomma americanum (assembly GCF_052857255.1). NCBI lineage: Eukaryota > Metazoa > Arthropoda > Arachnida > Ixodida > Ixodidae > Amblyomma > Amblyomma americanum. The sequence continues at coordinate 162,283,922 of NC_135504.1, read as the reverse complement.
TTCTGAGCTTCTGTCTCATCTGTCCTTTCAGAATCGCGATAGTCATTCCTGCGCAAGCCTCTGCGAGAGCAAGAAAGACGGAAATCATAAGGGTCGGCCTAAGTACCGACAGCGCGTGCGGAAACCAATTTCGCTTCTGCGCAGTGGGACTTTGGTGGCGCCACGACCGTACAAATGCCTAAACGGAAATGTCCGGCACATGCACTGTTCATTCGCAGCAGTGGCAGCACAGCTGCTTACATTTCTGAGCTTCTGTCTCATCTGTCCTTTAAGTATCCCGATATTCATTCCTGCGCAAGCCTCTGCGAGAGCAAGAAAGACGGAAATCATGAGGGTCGGCCTCAGTACCGACAGGGCGTGCGAAAACCAATTTCGCTTCGTGTGTGTGTGCGTGTTTCTCCCTCCCGTCCTGTGTTATTCTGCGCAAAGTTTTAATTATGTCGCTTCTGCGCAGTGGAACATTGGTGGCGCAACGACCGTACCAATGCATAAAAGGAAATGTCCGGCACATACACTGTTCATTCGCAGCAGTGGCAGCACAGCTGCCTACGTTTCTGAGCATCTGCCTCATCTCTCCTTTCAGTATCCCGATATTCATTCCTGCGCAAGGCTCTGCGAGAGCAAGAAATACGGAAATCATAAGGGTCGGCCTCAGTACCGACAGGGCGTGAGGAAACCGATTTCGCTTCTGCGCAGTGGGACTTTGGTGGCGCCACGACCGTACAAATGCAAAAAAGGAAATGTCCGGCACATGCACTGTTCATTCGGAGCAGTGGCAGCACAGCTGACTACGTTTCTGAGCATCTGCCTCATCTCTCCTTTCAGTATCCCGATATTCATTCCTGCGCAAGGCTCTGCGAGAGCAAGAAATACGGAAATCATAAGGGTCGGCCTCAGTACCGACAGGGCGTGAGGAAACCGATTTCGCTTCTGCGCAGTGGGACTTTGGTGGCGCCACGACCGTACAAATCCAGAAAAGGAAATGTCCGGCACATGCACTGTTCATTCGCAGCAGTAGCAGCACAGCTGACTACGTTTCTGAGCATCTGCCTCATCTCTCCTTTCAGTATCCCGATATTCATTCCTGCGCAAGGCTCTGCGAGAGCAAGAAATACGGAAATCATAAGGGTCGGCCTCAGTACCGACAGGGCGTGAGGAAACCAATTTCGCTTCTGCGCAGTGGGACTTTGGTGGCGCCACGACCGTACAAATGCCTAAACGGAAATGTCCGGCACATGCACTGTTCATTCGGAGCAGTGGCAGCACAGCTGACTACGTTTCTGAGCATCTGCCTCATCTCTCCTTTCAGTATCCCGATATTCATTCCTGCGCAAGGCTCTGCGAGAGCAAGAAATACGGAAATCATAAGGGTCGGCCTCAGTACCGACAGGGCGTGAGGAAACCGATTTCGCTTCTGCGCAGTGGGACTTTGGTGGCGCCACGACCGTACAAATGCCTAAACGGAAATGTCCGGCACATGCACTGTTCATTCGCAGCCGTAGCAGCACAGCTGACTACGTTTCTGAGCTTCTGCCTCATCTCTCCTTTCAGTATCCCGATATTCATTCCTGCGCAAGCCTCTGCGAGAGCAAGAAATACGGAAATCATAAGGGTCGGCCTCAGTACCGACAGGGCGTGAGGAAACCGATTTCGCTTCTGCGCAGTGGGACTTTGGTGGCGCCACGACCGTACAAATGCCTAAACGGAAATGTCCGGCACATGCACTGTTCATTCGCAGCCGTAGCAGCACAGCTGCCTGCGTTTCTGAGCTTCTGCCTCATCTCTCCTTTCAGTATCCCGATATTCATTCCTGCGCAAGCCTCTGCGAGAGCAAGAAATACGGAAATCATAAGGGTCGGCCTCAGTACCGACAGGGCGTGAGGAAACCGATTTCGCTTCTGCGCAGTGGGACTTTGGTGGCGCCACGACCGTACAAATGCCTAAACGGAAATGTCCGGCACATGCACTGTTCATTCGCAGCAGTAGCAGCATAGCTGACTACGTTTCTGAGCATCTGCCTCATCTCTCCTTTCAGTATCCCGATATTCATTCCTGCGCAAGCCTCTGCGAGAGCAAGAAATACGGAAATCATAAGGGTCGGCCTCAGTACGGACAGGGCGTGAGGAAACCAATTTCGATTCTGCGCAGTGGGACTTTGGTGGCGCCACGACCGTACAAAGGCCTAAACGGAAATGTCCGGCACATGCACTGTTCATTCGCAGCCGTAGCAGCACAGCTGCCTGCGTTTCTGAGCTTCTGCCTCATCTCTCCTTTCAGTATCCCGATATTCATTCCTGCGCAAGCCTCTGCGAGAGCAAGAAATACGGAAATCATAAGGGTCGGCCTCAGTACCGACAGGGCGTGAGGAAACCAATTTCGCTTCTGCGCAGTGGGACTTTGTTGGCGCCACGACCGTACAAATGCAGAAAAGGAAATGTCCGGCAGATGCACTGTTCCCTCGCAGCAGTGCCAGCACAGCTGCCTACGTTTCTGAGCTTCTGTCTCATCTGTCCTTTCAGAATCGCGATAGTCATTCCTGCGCAAGCCTCTGCGAGAGCAAGAAAGACGAAAATCATAAGGGGTGGCCTCAGTACCGACAGGGCGTGCGGAAACCAATTTGGCTTCTGTGCAGTGGGAGTTTGGTGGCGTCACTTCCGTACAAATGCAGAAAAGGAAATGTCCGGCAGATGCACTGTTCCCTCGCAGCAGTGGCAGCACAGCTGCCTACGTTTCTGAGCTTCTGTCTCATCTGTCCTTTCAGAATCGCGATAGTCATTCCTGCGCAAGCCTCTGCAAGAGCAACAAAAACGGAAATCATGAGGGTCGGCCACAGTACCGACAGGGCGTGCGGAAACCTACTTCGCTTCGTGTTTGTGTGCGTGTTTCTCCCTCCCGTCCTGTGTTATTCTGCGCAAAGATTTAATTATGTCGCTTTTGCGCAGTGGAACTTTGGTGGCGCCACGACCGTACAAATGCATAAAAGGAAATGTCCGGCACATGCTCTGTTCATTCGCAGCAGTGGCAGCACAGCTGCCTACGTTTCTGAGCTTCTGTCTCATCTGTCCTTTCAGAATCGCGATATTCATTCCTGCGCAAGCCTCTGCGAGAGCAGGAAAGACGGAAATCATGAGGGTCGGCCTCAGTACCGACAGGGCGTGCGGAAACCAATTTGACTTCTGCGCAGTGGGAGTTTGGTGGCGCCACGACCGTACAAATGCATGAAAGAAAATGTCCGGCACATGCACTGTGCATTCGCAGCAGTGGCAGCACAGCTGCCTACGCTTCTGAGCTTCTGTCTCATCTGTCCTTTCAGAATCCCGACATTCATTCCTGCGCAAGCCTCTGCGAGAGCAGGAAAGACGGAAATCATGAGGGTCGGCCTCAGTACCGACAGGGCGTGCGGAAACCAATTTGACTTCTGCACAGTGGGAGTTTGGTGGCGCCACGACCGTACAAATGCATGAAAGAAAATGTCCGGCACATGCACTGTGCATTCGCAGCAGTGGCAGCACAGCTGCCTACGCTTCTGAGCTTCTGTCTCATCTGTCCTTTCAGTATCCCGATATTCATTCCTGCGCAAGCCTCTGCGAGAGCAAGAAAGACGGAAATCATAAGGGTCGGCATTGGTACCGACAGGGCGTGCGGAAACCAATTTCGCTTCGTGTGTGTGTGTGCGTGTTTCTCCCTCCCGTCCTGTGTTATTCTGCGCAAAGTTTTAATTATGTCGCTTCTGCGCAGTGGAACATTGGTGGCGCCACGACCGTACCAATGCATAAAAGGAAATGTCCGGCACATACACTGTTCATTCGCAGCAGTGGCAGCACAGCTGCCTACGTTTCTGAGCTTCTGTCTCATCTGTCCTTTCAGAATCCCGATATTCATTCCTGCGCAAGCCTCTGCGAGAGCAAGAAATACGGAAATCATAAGGGTCGGCCTAAGTACCGGCAGGGCTTGCGGAAACCAATTTCGCTTCTGCGCAGTGGGACTTTGGTGGCGCCACGACCGTACAAATGCCTAAACGGAAATGTCCGGCACATGCACTGTTCATTCGCAGCAGTGGCAGCACAGCTGCCTACATTTCTGAGCTTCTGTCTCATCTGTACTTTCAGTATCCCGATATTCATTCCTGCGCAAGCCTCTGCGAGAGCAAGAAAGACAGAAATCATAAGGGTCGGCCTAAGTACCGGCAGGGCTTGCGGAAACCAATTTCGCTTCTGCGCAGTGGGACTTTGGTGGCGCCACGACCGTACAAATGCCTAAACGGAAATGTCCGGCACATGCACTGTTCACTCGCAGCAGTGGCAGCACAGCTGCCTACGTTTCTGAGCTTCTGTCTCATCTGTCCTTTCAGAATCGCGATAGTCATTCCTGCGCAAGCCTCTGCGAGAGCAAGAAAGACAGAAATCATAAGGGTCGGCCTAAGTACCGACAGCGCGTGCGGAAACCAATTTCGCTTCTGCGCAGTGGGACTTTGGTGGCGCCACGACCGTACAAATGCCTAAACGGAAATGTCCGGCACATGCACTGTTCATTCGCAGCAGTGGCAGCACAGCTGCTTACATTTCTGAGCTTCTGTCTCATCTGTCCTTTCAGTATCCCGATATTCATTCCTGCGCAAGCCTCTGCGAGAGCAAGAAAGACGGAAATCATGAGGGTCGGCCTCAGTACCGACAGGGCGTGCGAAAACCAATTTCGCTTCGTGTGTGTGTGCGTGTTTCTCCCTCCCGTCCTGTGTTATTCTGCGCAAAGTTTTAATTATGTCGCTTCTGCGCAGTGGAACATTGGTGGCGCAACGACCGTACCAATGCATAAAAGGAAATGTCCGGCACATACACTGTTCATTCGCAGCAGTGGCAGCACAGCTGCCTACGTTTCTGAGCTTCTGTCTCATCTGTCCTTTCAGAATCGCGATAGTCATTCCTGCGCAAGCCTCTGCGAGAGCAAGAAAGACGGAAATCATAAGGGTCGGCCTAAGTACCGACAGCGCGTGCGGAAACCAATTTCGCTTCTGCGCAGTGGGACTTTGGTGGCGCCACGACCGTACAAATGCCTAAACGGAAATGTCCGGCACATGCACTGTTCATTCGCAGCAGTGGCAGCACAGCTGCTTACATTTCTGAGCTTCTGTCTCATCTGTCCTTTCAGTATCCCGATATTCATTCCTGCGCAAGCCTCTGCGAGAGCAAGAAAGACGGAAATCATGAGGGTCGGCCTCAGTACCGACAGGGCGTGCGAAAACCAATTTCGCTTCGTGTGTGTGTGCGTGTTTCTCCCTCCCGTCCTGTGTTATTCTGAGCAAAGTTTTAATTATGTCGCTTCTGCGCAGTGGAACATTGGTGGCGCAACGACCGTACCAATGCATAAAAGGAAATGTCCGGCACATACACTGTTCATTCGCAGCAGTGGCAGCACAGCTGCCTACGTTTCTGAGCTTCTGTCTCATCTGTCCTTTCAGAATCGCGATAGTCATTCCTGCGCAAGCCTCTGCGAGAGCAAGAAAGACGGAAATCATAAGGGTCGGCCTAAGTACCGACAGCGCGTGCGGAAACCAATTTCGCTTCTGCGCAGTGGGACTTTGGTGGCGCCACGACCGTACAAATGCCTAAACGGAAATGTCCGGCACATGCACTGTTCATTCGCAGCAGTGGCAGCACAGCTGCTTACATTTCTGAGCTTCTGTCTCATCTGTCCTTTCAGTATCCCGATATTCATTCCTGCGCAAGCCTCTGCGAGAGCAAGAAAGACGGAAATCATGAGGGTCGGCCTCAGTACCGACAGGGCGTGCGAAAACCAATTTCGCTTCGTGTGTGTGTGCGTGTTTCTCCCTCCCGTCCTGTGTTATTCTGCGCAAAGTTTAAATTAAGTAACTTCTGCGCAGTGGAACTTTGGTGGCGCCACGACCGTACCAATGCATAATAGGAAATGTCCGGCACATGCACTGTTCATTCGCAGCAGTGGCAGCTCAGCTGCCTACGTTTAAGAGCTTCTGTCTCATCTGTGCTTTCAGAATCCCGATATTCATTCCTGCGCAAGCCTCTGCGAGAGCAAGAAAAACGGAAATCATGAGGGTCGGCCACAGTACCGACAGGGCGTGCGGAAACCAATTTCGCTTCTGCGCAGTGGGACCTTGGGGGCGCCACGACCAAATGTATAAAAGGAAATGTCCGGCACATGCACTGTTCATGCGCAGCAGTGGCAGCACAGCTGTCTACGTTTAAGAGCTTCTGTCTCATCTGTCCTTTCAGTATCCCGATATTCATCCCTGCGCAAGCCTCTGCGAGAGCAAGAAAGACGGAAATCATAAGGGTCGGCATTGGTACCGACAGGGCGTGCGGAAACCAATTTCGCTTCGTGTGTGTGTGTGCGTGTTTCTCCCTCCCGTCCTGTGTTATTCTGCGCAAAGTTTTAATTATGTCGCTTCTGCGCAGTGGAACATTGGTGGCGCCACGACCGTACAAATGCAAAAAAGGAAATGTCCGGCACATGCACTGTTCATTCGGAGCAGTGGCAGCACAGCTGACTACGTTTCTGAGCATCTGCCTCATCTCTCCTTTCAGTATCCCGATATTCATTCCTGCGCAAGGCTCTGCGAGAGCAAGAAATACGGAAATCATAAGGGTCGGCCTCAGTACCGACAGGGCGTGAGGAAACCGATTTCGCTTCTGCGCAGTGGGACTTTGGTGGCGCCACGACCGTACAAATGCAGAAAAGGAAATGTCCGGCACATGCACTGTTCATTCGCAGCAGTAGCAGCACAGCTGACTACGTTTCTGAGCATCTGCCTCATCTCTCCTTTCAGTATCCCGATATTCATTCCTGCGCAAGGCTCTGCGAGAGCAAGAAATACGGAAATCATAAGGGTCGGCCTCAGTACCGACAGGGCGTGAGGAAACCAATTTCGCTTCTGCGCAGTGGGACTTTGGTGGCGCCACCACCGTACAAATGCCTAAACGGAAATGTCCGGCACATGCACTGTTCATTCGGAGCAGTGGCAGCACAGCTGACTACGTTTCTGAGCATCTGCCTCATCTCTCCTTTCAGTATCCCGATATTCATTCCTGCGCAAGGCTCTGCGAGAGCAAGAAATACGGAAATCATAAGGGTCGGCCTCAGTACCGACAGGGCGTGAGGAAACCGATTTCGCTTCTGCGCAGTGGGACTTTGGTGGCGCCACGACCGTACAAATGCCTAAACGGAAATGTCCGGCACATGCACTGTTCATTCGCAGCCGTAGCAGCACAGCTGACTACGTTTCTGAGCTTCTGCCTCATCTCTCCTTTCAGTATCCCGATATTCATTCCTGCGCAAGCCTCTGCGAGAGCAAGAAATACGGAAATCATAAGGGTCGGCCTCAGTACCGACAGGGCGTGAGGAAACCGATTTCGCTTCTGCGCAGTGGGACTTTGGTGGCGCCACGACCGTACAAATGCCTAAACGGAAATGTCCGGCACATGCACTGTTCATTCGCAGCCGTAGCAGCACAGCTGCCTGCGTTTCTGAGCTTCTGCCTCATCTCTCCTTTCAGTATCCCGATATTCATTCCTGCGCAAGCCTCTGCGAGAGCAAGAAATACGGAAATCATAAGGGTCGGCCTCAGTACCGACAGGGCGTGAGGAAACCGATTTCGCTTCTGCGCAGTGGGACTTTGGTGGCGCCACGACCGTACAAATGCCTAAACGGAAATGTCCGGCACATGCACTGTTCATTCGCAGCAGTAGCAGCATAGCTGACTACGTTTCTGAGCATCTGCCTCATCTCTCCTTTCAGTATCCCGATATTCATTCCTGCGCAAGCCTCTGCGAGAGCAAGAAATACGGAAATCATAAGGGTCGGCCTCAGTACGGACAGGGCGTGAGGAAACCAATTTCGATTCTGCGCAGTGGGACTTTGGTGGCGCCACGACCGTACAAAGGCCTAAACGGAAATGTCCGGCACATGCACTGTTCATTCGCAGCCGTAGCAGCACAGCTGCCTGCGTTTCTGAGCTTCTGCCTCATCTCTCCTTTCAGTATCCCGATATTCATTCCTGCGCAAGCCTCTGCGAGAGCAAGAAATACGGAAATCATAAGGGTCGGCCTCAGTACCGACAGGGCGTGAGGAAACCAATTTCGCTTCTGCGCAGTGGGACTTTGTTGGCGCCACGACCGTACAAATGCAGAAAAGGAAATGTCCGGCAGATGCACTGTTCCCTCGCAGCAGTGGCAGCACAGCTGCCTACGTTTCTGAGCTTCTGTCTCATCTGTCCTTTCAGAATCGCGATAGTCATTCCTGCGCAAGCCTCTGCGAGAGCAAGAAAGACGAAAATCATAAGGGGTGGCCTCAGTACCGACAGGGCGTGCGGAAACCAATTTGGCTTCTGTGCAGTGGGAGTTTGGTGGCGTCACTTCCGTACAAATGCAGAAAAGGAAATGTCCGGCAGATGCACTGTTCCCTCGCAGCAGTGGCAGCACAGCTGCCTACGTTTCTGAGCTTCTGTCTCATCTGTCCTTTCAGAATCGCGATAGTCATTCCTGCGCAAGCCTCTGCAAGAGCAACAAAAACGGAAATCATGAGGGTCGGCCACAGTACCGACAGGGCGTGCGGAAACCTACTTCGCTTCGTGTTTGTGTGCGTGTTTCTCCCTCCCGTCCTGTGTTATTCTGCGCAAAGATTTAATTATGTCGCTTTTGCGCAGTGGAACTTTGGTGGCGCCACGACCGTACAAATGCATAAAAGGAAATGTCCGGCACATGCTCTGTTCATTCGCAGCAGTGGCAGCACAGCTGCCTACGTTTCTGAGCTTCTGTCTCATCTGTCCTTTCAGAATCGCGATATTCATTCCTGCGCAAGCCTCTGCGAGAGCAGGAAAGACGGAAATCATGAGGGTCGGCCTCAGTACCGACAGGGCGTGCGGAAACCAATTTGACTTCTGCGCAGTGGGAGTTTGGTGGCGCCACGACCGTACAAATGCATGAAAGAAAATGTCCGGCACATGCACTGTGCATTCGCAGCAGTGGCAGCACAGCTGCCTACGCTTCTGAGCTTCTGTCTCATCTGTCCTTTCAGAATCCCGACATTCATTCCTGCGCAAGCCTCTGCGAGAGCAGGAAAGACGGAAATCATGAGGGTCGGCCTCAGTACCGACAGGGCGTGCGGAAACCAATTTGACTTCTGCACAGTGGGAGTTTGGTGGCGCCACGACCGTACAAATGCATGAAAGAAAATGTCCGGCACATGCACTGTGCATTCGCAGCAGTGGCAGCACAGCTGCCTACGCTTCTGAGCTTCTGTCTCATCTGTCCTTTCAGAATCGCGATATTCATTCCTGCGCAAGCCTCTGCGAGAGCAGGAAAGACGGAAATCATGAGGGTCGGCCTCAGTACCGACAGGGCGTGCGGAAACCAATTTGACTTCTGCGCAGTGGGAGTTTGGTGGCGCCACGACCGTACAAATGCATGAAAGAAAATGTCCGGCACATGCACTGTGCATTCGCAGCAGTGGCAGCACAGCTGCCTACGTTTCTGAGCTTCTGTCTCATCTGTCCTTTCAGAATCGCGATAGTCATTCCTGCGCAAGACTCTGCAAGAGCAACAAAAACGGAAATCATGAGGGTCGGCCACAGTACCGACAGGGCGTGCGGAAACCTATTTCGCTTCGTGTTTGTGTGCGTGTTTCTCCCTCCCGTCCTGTGTTATTCTGCGCAAAGATTTAATTATGTCGCTTTTGCGCAGTGGAACTTTGGTGGCGCCACGACCGTACAAATGCATAAAAGGAAATGTCCGGCACATGCTCTGTTCATTCGCAGCAGTGGCAGCACAGCTGCCTACGTTTCTGAGCTTCTGTCTCATCTGTCCTTTCAGAATCGCGATATTCATTCCTGCGCAAGCCTCTGCGAGAGCAGGAAAGACGGAAATCATGAGGGTCGGCCTCAGTACCGACAGGGCGTGCGGAAACCAATTTGACTTCTGCGCAGTGGGAGTTTGGTGGCGCCACGACCGTACAAATGCATGAAAGAAAATGTCCGGCACATGCACTGTGCATTCGCAGCAGTGGCAGCACAGCTGCCTACGCTTCTGAGCTTCTGTCTCATCTGTCCTTTCAGAATCCCGACATTCATTCCTGCGCAAGCCTCTGCTAGAGCAGGAAAGACGGAAATCATGAGGGTCGGCCTCAGTACCGACAGGTCGTGCGGAAACCAATTTGACTTCTGCGCAGTGGGAGTTTGGTGGCGCCACGACCGTACAAATGCATGAAAGAAAATGTCCGGCACATGCACTGTGCATTCGCAGCAGTGGCAGCACAGCTGCCTACGCTTCTGAGCTTCTGTCTCATCTGTCCTTTCAGAATCGCGATATTCATTCCTGCGCAAGCCTCTGCGAGAGCAGGAAAGACGGAAATCATGAGGGTCGGCCTCAGTACCGACAGGGCGTGCGGAAACCAATTTGACTTCTGCGCAGTGGGAGTTTGGTGGCGCCACGACCGTACAAATGCATGAAAGAAAATGTCCGGCACATGCACTGTGCATTCGCAGCAGTGGCAGCACGGCTGCCTACGTTTCTGAGCTTCTGTCTCATCTGTCCTTTCAGAATCGCGATATTCATTCCTGCGCAAGCCTCTGCGAGAGCAGGAAAGACGGAAATCATGAGGGTCGGCCTCAGTACCGACAGGGCGTGCGGAAACCAATTTGGCTTCTGCGCAGTGGGAGTTTGGTGGCGCCACGACCGTACAAATGCATGAAAGAAAATGTCCGGCACCTGCACTGTGCATTCGCAGCAGTGGCAGCACAGCTGCCTACGCTTCTGAGCTTCTGTCTCATCTGTCCTTTCAGAATCGCGATATTCATTCCTGCGCGAGCCTCTGCGAGAGCAAGAGAGACGGAAATCATATGGGTCGGCCTCAGTACCGACAGGGCGTGCGGAAACCAATTTGGCTTCAGCGCAGTGGGAGTTTGGTGAGGCCACGACCGTACAAATGCATGAAAGAAAATGTCCGGCACATGCACTGTGCATTCGCAGCAGTGGCAGCACAGCTGCCTACGCTTCTGAGCTTCTGTCTCATCTGTCCTTTCAGAATCGCGATATTCATTCCTGCGCAAGCCTCTGCGAGAGCAGGAAAGACGGAAATCATGAGGGTCGGCCTCAGTACCGACAGGGCGTGCGGAAACCAATTTGGCTTCTGCGCAGTGGGAGTTTGGTGGCGCCACGACCGTACAAATGCATGAAAGAAAATGTCCGGCACATGCACTGTGCATTCGCAGCAGTGGCAGCACAGTTGCCTACGCCTCTGAGCTTCTGTCTCATCTGTCCTTTCATAGTTCCTACATTCATTCCTGCGCAACCCTCTGCGAGAGCAAGAAAGACAGAAATCATAAGGGTCGGCCTCAGTACCGACAGGGCGTGCGGAGACCAATTTCGCTTTTGCGCAGTTGGACTTTGGGGGCGCCACGACCGTACAAATGTAGAAAAGGAAATGTCCGGCAAATGCACTGTTTATTCGCAGCAGTGGCAGCACAGCTGCCTACGTTTCTGAGCTTCCGTCTCATCTGTCCTTTCAGAATCCCGACATTCATTCCTGCGCAAGCCTCTGCGAGAGCAAAAAAGACGGAAATTATGAGGGTCGGCCTCAGTACCGACAGGGCGTGCGGAGACCAATTTCGCTTTTGCGCAGTTGGACTTTGGGGGCGCCACGACCGTACAAATGTAGAAAAGGAAATGTCCGGCAAATGCACTGTTTATTCGCAGCAGTGGCAGCACAGCTGCCTACGTTTCTGAGCTTCCGTCTCATCTGTCCTTTCAGTATCCCGAAATTCATTCCTGCGCAAGCCTCTGCGAGAGCAGGAAAGACGGAAATCATGAGGGTCGGCCTCAGTACCGACAGGGCGTGCGGAAACCAATTTCGCTTCTGGGCAGTGGGACTTTGGTGGCGCCACGACCGTACAAATGCCTAAACGGAAATGTCCGGCACATGCACTGTTCATTAGCAGCAGTGGCAGCACAGCTGCCTACGTTTCTGAGCTTCTGTCGCATCTGTCCTTTCAGAATCGCGATATTCATTCCTGCGCAAGTCTCTGCGAGAGCAAGAAAGACAGAAATCATAAGGGTCGGCTTCAGTACCGACAGGGCGTGCGGAAACCTATTTCGCTTCTGCGCAGTGGGACTTTGGTGGCGCCACGACCGTACAAATGCCTAAACGAAAATGTCCGGCACATGCACTGTTCATTCGCAGCAGTGGCAGCACAGCTGCGTACGTTTCTGAGCTTCTGTCGCATCTGTCCTTTCAGAATCGCGATATTCATTTCTGCGAGAGCCTCTGCGAGAGCAAGAAAGACAGAAATCATAAGGGTCGGCCTCAGTACCGACAGGGCGTGCGGAAACCTATTTCGCTTCTGCGCAGTGGGACTTTGGTGGCGCCACGACAGTACAAATGCCTAAACGGAAATGTTCGGCACATGCACTGTTCATTCGCAGCAGTGGCAGCACAGCTGCGTACGTTTCTGAGCTTCTGTCGCATCTGTCCTTTCAGAATCGCGATATTCATTCCTGCGCAAGCCTCTGCGAGAGCAAGAAAGACAGAAATCATAAGGGTCGGCCTCAGTACCGACAAGGCGTGCGGAAACCAATTTCGCTTCTGCGCAGTGGGACTTTGGTGGCGCCACGACCGTACAAATGCATGAAAGAAAATGTCCGGCACATGCACTGTGCATTCGCAGCAGTGGCAGCAAAGTAGCCTACGCTTCTGAGCTTCTGTCTCATCTGTCCTTCCAGAATCCCGACATTCATTCCTGCGCAAGCCTCTGCGAGAGCAAAAAAGACGGAAATCATGAGGGTCGGGTTCAGTACCGACAGGGCGTGCGGAAACCTATTTCGCTTCGTGTTTGTGTGCGTGTTTCTCCCTCCCGTCCTGTGTTATTCTGCGCAAAGATTTAATTATGTCGCTTCTGCGCAGTGGAACTTTGGTGGCGCCACGACCGTACAAATGCATAAAAAGAAATGCCCGGCACATGCACTGCTCATTCGCAGCAGTGGCAGCACGGCTGGCTACGTTTCTGAGCTTCTGCCTCATCTGTCCTTTCAGTATCCCGATATTCATTCCTGCGCAAGCCTCTACGAGAGCAAGAAAGACGGAAATCATAAGGGTCGGCCTCAGTACCGACAGGGCGTGCGGAAACCAATTTCGCTTCTGCGCAGTGGGACTTTGGGGGCGCCACGACCGTACAAATGCATAATAGGAAATGTCCGGCACATGCACTGTTCATTCGCAGCAGTGGCAGCACAGCTGCCTACGTTTCTGAGCTTCTGCCTCATCTGTACTTTCAGTATCCCGATATTCATTCCTGCGCAAGCCTCTACGAGAGCAAGAAAGACAGAAATCATAAGGGTCGGCCTCAGTACCGACAGGGCGTGCGGAAACCAATTTCGCTTCTGCGCAGTGGAACTTTGGTGGCGCCACGACCGTACAAATGCATAATAGGAAATGTCCGGCACATGCACTGTTCATTCGCAGCAGTGGCAGCACAGCTGCCTACGTTTCTGAGCTTCTGCCTCATCTGTGCTTTCAGAATCCCGATATTCATTCCTGCGCAAGCCTCTGCGAGAGCAAGAAAAACGGAAATCATGAGGGTCGGCCACAGTACCGACAGGGCGTGCGGAAACCAATTTCGCTTCTGCGCAGTGGGACCTTGGGGGCGCCACGACCAAATGTATAAAAGGAAATGTCCGGCACATGCACTGTTCATGCGCAGCAGTGGCAGCACAGCTGCCTACGTTTAAGAGCTTCTGTCTCATCTGTCCTTTCAGTATCCCGATATTCATCCCTGCGCAAGCCTCTGCGAGAGCAAGAAAGACGGAAATCATAAGTGTCGGCATTAGTACCGACAGGGCGTGCGGAAACCAATTTCGCTTCGTGTGTGTGTGTGCGTGTTTCTCCCTCCCGTCCTGTTTTATTCTGCGCAAAGTTTTAATTATGTCGCTTCTGCGCAGTGGAACATTGGCGGCGCAACGACCGTACCAATGCATAAAAGGAAATGTTCGGCACATGCACTGTTCACTCGCAGCAGTGGCAGCACAGCTGCCTACGTTTCTGAGCTTCTGTCTCATCTGTCCTTTCAGAATCCCGATATTCATTCCTGCGCGTGCCTCTGCGAGAGCAAGAAATACGGAAATCATAAGGGTCGGCCTCAGTACCGACAGGGCGTGAGGAAACCACTTTCGCTTCTGCGCAGTGGGACTTTGTTGGCGCCACGACCGTACAAATGCAGAAAAGGAAATGTCCGGCACATGCACTGTTCATTCGCAGCAGTAGCAGCACAGCTGACTATGTTTCTGAGCATCTGCCTCATCTCTCCTTTCAGTATCCCGATATTCATTCCTGGGCAAGCCTCTGCGGGAGCAAGAGAGACGGAAATCATAAGGGTCGGCCTCAGTACCGACAGGGCGTGCGGAGACCAATTTCGCTTTTGCGCAGTTGGACTTTGGGGGCGCCACGACCGTACAAATGTAGAAAAGGAAATGTCCGGCAAATGCACTGTTTATTCGCAGCAGTGGCAGCACAGCTGCCTACGTTTCTGAGCTTCCGTCTCATCTGTCCTTTCAGAATCCCGACATTCATTCCTGCGCAAGCCTCTGCGAGAGCAAAAAAGACGGAAATTATGAGGGTCGGCCTCAGTACCGACAGGGCGTGCGGAGACCAATTTCGCTTTTGCGCAGTTGGACTTTGGGGGCGCCACGACCGTACAAATGTAGAAAAGGAAATGTCCGGCAAATGCACTGTTTATTCGCAGCAGTGGCAGCACAGCTGCCTACGTTTCTGAGCTTCCGTCTCATCTGTCCTTTCAGTATCCCGAAATTCATTCCTGCGCAAGCCTCTGCGAGAGCAGGAAAGACGGAAATCATGAGGGTCGGCCTCAGTACCGACAGGGCGTGCGGAAACCAATTTCGCTTCTGGGCAGTGGGACTTTGGTGGCGCCACGACCGTACAAATGCCTAAACGAAAATGTCCGGCACATGCACTGCTCATTCGCAGCAGTGGCAGCACAGCTGCGTACGTTTCTGAGCTTCTGTCGCATCTGTCCTTTCAGAATCGCGATATTCATTTCTGCGAGAGCCTCTGCGAGAGCAAGAAAGACAGAAATCATAAGGGTCGGCCTCAGTACCGACAGGGCGTGCGGAAACCTATTTCGCTTCTGCGCAGTGGGACTTTGGTGGCGCCACGACAGTACAAATGCCTAAACGGAAATGTTCGGCACATGCACTGTTCATTCGCAGCAGTGGCAGCACAGCTGCGTACGTTTCTGAGCTTCTGTCGCATCTGTCCTTTCAGAATCGCGATATTCATTCCTGCGCAAGCCTCTGCGAGAGCAAGAAAGACAGAAATCATAAGGGTCGGCCTCAGTACCGACAAGGCGTGCGGAAACCAATTTCGCTTCTGCGCAGTGGGACTTTGGTGGCGCCACGACCGTACAAATGCATGAAAGAAAATGTCCGGCACATGCACTGTGCATTCGCAGCAGTGGTAGCAAAGTAGCCTACGCTTCTGAGCTTCTGTCTCATCTGTCCTTCCAGAATCCCGACATTCATTCCTGCGCAAGCCTCTGCGAGAGCAAAAAAGACGGAAATCATGAGGGTCGGGTTCAGTACCGACAGGGCGTGCGGAAACCTATTTCGCTTCGTGTTTGTGTGCGTGTTTCTCCCTCCTGTCCTGTGTTATTCTGCGCAAAGATTTAATTATGTCGCTTCTGCGCAGTGGAACTTTGGTGGCGCCACGACCGTACAAATGCATAAAAAGAAATGCCCGGCACATGCACTGCTCATTCGCAGCAGTGGCAGCACGGCTGGCTACGTTTCTGAGCTTCTGCCTCATCTGTCCTTTCAGTATCCCGATATTCATTCCTGCGCAAGCCTCTACGAGAGCAAGAAAGACGGAAATCATAAGGGTCGGCCTCAGTACCGACAGGGCGTGCGGAAACCAATTTCGCTTCTGCGCAGTGGGACTTTGGGGGCGCCACGACCGTACAAATGCATAATAGGAAATGTCCGGCACATGCACTGTTCATTCGCAGCAGTGGCAGCACAGCTGCCTACGTTTCTGAGCTTCTGCCTCATCTGTACTTTCAGTATCCCGATATTCATTCCTGCGCAAGCCTCTACGAGAGCAAGAAAGACAGAAATCATAAGGGTCGGCCTCAGTACCGACAGGGCGTGCGGAAACCAATTTCGCTTCTGCGCAGTGGAACTTTGGTGGCGCCACGACCGTACAAATGCATAATAGGAAATGTCCGGCACATGCACTGTTCATTCGCAGCAGTGGCAGCACAGCTGCCTACGTTTCTGAGCTTCTGCCTCATCTGTGCTTTCAGAATCCCGATATTCATTCCTGCGCAAGCCTCTGCGAGAGCAAGAAAAACGGAAATCATGAGGGTCGGCCACAGTACCGACAGGGCGTGCGGAAACCAATTTCGCTTCTGCGCAGTGGGACCTTGGGGGCGCCACGACCAAATGTATAAAAGGAAATGTCCGGCACATGCACTGTTCATGCGCAGCAGTGGCAGCACAGCTGCCTACGTTTAAGAGCTTCTGTCTCATCTGTCCTTTCAGTATCCCGATATTCATCCCTGCGCAAGCCTCTGCGAGAGCAAGAAAGACGGAAATCATAAGTGTCGGCATTAGTACCGACAGGGCGTGCGGAAACCAATTTCGCTTCGTGTGTGTGTGTGCGTGTTTCTCCCTCCCGTCCTGTTTTATTCTGCGCAAAGTTTTAATTATGTCGCTTCTGCGCAGTGGAACATTGGCGGCGCAACGACCGTACCAATGCATAAAAGGAAATGTTCGGCACATGCACTGTTCACTCGCAGCAGTGGCAGCACAGCTGCCTACGTTTCTGAGCTTCTGTCTCATCTGTCCTTTCAGAATCCCGATATTCATTCCTGCGCGTGCCTCTGCGAGAGCAAGAAATACGGAAATCATAAGGGTCGGCCTCAGTACCGACAGGGCGTGAGGAAACCAATTTCGCTTCTGCGCAGTGGGACTTTGTTGGCGCCACGACCGTACAAATGCAGAAAAGGAAATGTCCGGCACATGCACTGTTCATTCGCAGCAGTAGCAGCACAGCTGACTATGTTTCTGAGCATCTGCCTCATCTCTCCTTTCAGTATCCCGATATTCATTCCTGCGCAAGCCTCTGCGGGAGCAAGAGAGACGGAAATCATAAGGGTCGGCCTCAGTACCGACAGGGCGTGCGGAAACCAATTTGGCTTCTGCGCAGTGGGAATTTGTTGGCGCCACGACCGTACAAATGCAGAAAAGGAAATGTCCGGCACATGCACTGTTCACTCGCAGCAGTGGCAGCACAGCTGCCTACGTTTCTGAGCTTCGGTCTCATATGTGCTTTCAGAATCCCGATATTCATTCCTGCGCAAGCCTCTGCGAGAGCAAGAGAGACGGAAATCATAAGAGGTGGCCTCAGTACCGACAGGGCGTGCGGAAACCAATTTGGCTTCTGTGCAGTGGGAGTTTGGTGGCGTCACTTCCGTACAAATGCACAAAATGAAATGTCCGGCACATGCACTGTTCATTCGCAGCAGTGGCAGCACAGCTGCCTACGTTTTTGAGCTTCTGTCTCATATGTGCTTTCAGAATCCCGATATTCATTCCTGCGCAAGCCTCTGCGAAAGCAAGAAAAACGGAAATCATGAGGGTCGGCCACAGTACCGACAGGGCGTGCGCAAACCAATTTCGCTTCTGCGCAGTGGGACCTTGGGGGCGCCACGACCAAATGTATAAAAGGAAATGTCCGGCACATGCACTGTTCACTCGCAACAGTGGCAGCGCAGCTGCCTACGTTTCTGAGCTTCTGTATCATCTGTCCTTTCAGAATCCTGATATTCATTCCTGCGCAAGCCTCTGCCAGAGCAAGAAAGACTGAAATCAAAAGGGTCGGCCTCAGTACCAACAGGGCGTACGGAAACCAATTTCGCTTCTGCGCAGTGGGACTTTGGTGGCGTCACTGCCGTACAATTGCACAAAAAGAAATGTCCGGCACATGCACTGTTCATTCGCAGCAGTGCCACCACAGCTGCCTACTTTTCTGAGCTTCTGTCTCATCTGTGCTTTCAGAATCCCGATATTCATTCCTTCGCAAGCCTCTGCGAGAGCAAGAAAGACAGAAATCATAAGGGTCGGCCTCAGTACCGACAGGGCGTGCGGAAACCAATTTCGCTTGTGCGCAGTCGACTTTGGTGGCGCCACGACCGTACAAATGCAAAAAAGGAAATGTCCGGCACATGCACTGTTCATTCGGAGCAGTGGCAGCACAGCTGCCTGCTTTTCTGAGCTTCTGTCTCATATGTGCTTTCAGAATCCCGATATTCATTCCTTCGCAAGCCTCTGCGAGAGCAAGAAAGACAGAAATCATAAGGGTCGGCCTCAGTACCGACAGGGCGTGCGGAAACCAATTTCGCTTGTGCGCAGTGGAACATTGGTGGCGCCACGACCGTACCAATGCATAAAAGGAAATGTCCGGCACATACACTGTTCATTCGCAGCAGTGGCAGCACAGCTGCCTGCGTTTCTGAGCTTCTGCCTCATCTCTCCTTTCAGTATCCCGATATTCATTCCTGCGCAAGCCTCTGCGAGAGCAAGAAATACGGAAATCATAAGGGTCGGCCTCAGTACCGACAGGGCGTGAGGAAACCAACTTCGCTTGTGCGCAGTGCGACTTTGGTGGCGCCACGACCGTACAAATGCAAAAAAGGAAATGTCCGGCACATGCACTGTTCATTCGGAGCAGTGGCAGCACAGCTGCCTGCTTTTCTGAGCTTCTGCCTCATCTCTCCTTTCAGTATCCCGATATTCATTCCTGCGCAAGCCTCTGCGAGAGCAAGAAAGACAGAAATCATAAGGGTCGGCCTCAGTACCGACAGGGCGTGCGGAAACCAACTTCGCTTGTGCGCAGTGCGACTTTGGTGGCGCCACGACCGTACAAATGCAAAAAAGGAAATGTCCGGCACATGCACTGTTCATTCGGAGCAGTGGCAGCACAGCTGCCTGCTTTTCTGAGCTTCTGCCTCATCTCTCCTTTCAGTATCCCGATATTCATTCCTGCGCAAGCCTCTGCGAGAGCAAGAAAGACGGAAATCATAAGGGTCGGCCTCAGTACCGACAGGGCGTGCGGAAACCAATTTCGCTTGTGCGCAGTGCGACTTTGGTGGCGCCACGACCGTACAAATGCAAAAAAGGAAATGTCCGGCACATGCACTGTTCATTCGGAGCAGTGGCAGCACAGCTGCCTGCTTTTCTGAGCTTCTGCCTCATCTCTCCTTTCAGTATCCCGATATTCATTCCTGCGCAAGCCTCTGCGAGAGCAAGAAATACGGAAATCATAAGGGTCGGCCTCAGTACCGACAGGGCGTGAGGAAACCAATTTCGCTTCTGCGCAGTGGGACTTTGTTGGCGCCACGACCGTACAAATGCAGAAAAGGAAATGTCCGGCACATGCACTGTTCATTCGCAGCGGTGGCAGCACGGCTGCCTACGTTTCTGAGCTTCTGCCTCATCTGTCCTTTCAGTATCCCGATATTCATTCCTGCGCAAGTCTCTGCGAGAGCAAGAAAGACGGAAATCATAAGGGTCGGCCTCCGTACCGACAGCGCGTGCGGAAACCAATTTCGCTTCTGCGCAGTGGAACATTGGTGGCGCCACGACCGTACAAATGCAGAAAAGGAAATGTCCGGCACATGCACTGTTCATTCGCAGCGGTGGCAGCACGGCTGCCTACGTTTCTGAGCTTCTGCCTCATCTGTACTTTCAGAATCCCGATATTCATTCTTGCGCAAGCCTCTGCGAGAGCAAGAAAGACGGAAATCATAAGGGTCGGCCTCCGTACCGACAGCGCGTGCGGAAACCAATTTCGCTTCTGCGCAGTGGAACATTGGTGGCGCCACGACCGTACCAATGCATAAAAGGAAATGTCCGGCACATACACTGTTCATTCGCAGCAGTGGCAGCACAGCTGCCTGCGTTTCTGAGCTTCTGCCTCATCTCTCCTTTCAGTATCCCGATATTCATTCCTGCGCAAGCCTCTGCGAGAGCAAGAAATACGGAAATCATAAGGGTCGGCCTCAGTACCGACAGGGCGTGAGGAAACCAATTTCGCTTCTGCGCAGTGGGACTTTGTTGGCGCCACGACCGTACAAATGCAGAAAAGGAAATGTCCGGCACATGCACTGTTCATTCGCAGCGGTGGCAGCACGGCTGCCTACGTTTCTGAGCTTCTGCCTCATCTGTACTTTCAGAATCCCGATATTCATTATTGCGCAAGCCTCTGCGAGAGCAAGAAAGACGGAAATCATAAGGGTCGGCCTCAGTACCGACAGGGCGTGCGGAAACCAATTTCGCTTGTGCGCAGTGCGACTTTGGTGGCGCCACGACCGTACAAATGCAAAAAAGGAAATGTCCGGCACATGCACTGTTCATTCGGAGCAGTGGCAGCACAGCTGCCTGCGTTACTGAGCTTCTGCCTCATCTCTCCTTTCAGTATCCCGATATTCATTCCTGCGCAAGCCTCTGCGAGAGCAAGAAATACGGAAATCATAAGGGTCGGCCTCAGTACCGACAGGGCGTGAGGAAACCAATTTCGCTTCTGCGCAGTGGGACTTTGTTGGCGCCACGACCGTACAAATGCAGAAAAGGAAATGTCCGGCACATGCACTGTTCATTCGCAGCGGTGGCAGCACGGCTGCCTACGTTTCTGAGCTTCTGCCTCATCTGTCCTTTCAGTATCCCGATATTCATTCCTGCGCAAGCCTCTGCGAGAGCAAGAAAGACAGAAATCATAAGGGTCGGCCTCAGTACCGACAGGGCGTGCGGAAACCAATTTCGCTTCTGCGCAGTGGGACTTTGGTGACGCCACGACCGTACGAATGCCTAAACGGAAATGTCCGGCACATGCACTGTTCATTCGCAGCAGTGGTAGCACAGCTGCGTACGTTTCTGAGCTTCTGTCTCATCTCTCCTTTCAGTATCCCGATATTCATTCCTGCGCAAGCCTCTGCGAGAGCAAGAAATACGGAAATCATAAGGGTCGGCCTCAGTACCGACAGGGCGTGCGGAAACCAATTTCGCTTCTGCGCAGTGGGACTTTGGTGACGCCACGACCGTACGAATGCCTAAACGGAAATGTCCGGCACATGCACTGTTCATTCGCAGCAGTGGTAGCACAGCTGCGTACGTTTCTGAGCTTCTGTCTCATCTCTCCTTTCAGTATCCCGATATTCATTCCTGCGCAAGCCTCTGCGAGAGCAAGAAATACGGAAATCATAAGGGTCGGCCTCAGTACCGACAGGGCGTGAGGAAACCAATTTCGCTTCTGCCCAGTGGGACTTTGTTGGCGCCACGACCGTACAAATGCAGAAAAGGAAATGTCCGGCACATGCACTGTTCATTCGCAGCGGTGGCAGCACGGCTGCCTACGTTTCTGAGCTTCTGCCTCATCTGTCCTTTCAGTATCCCGATATTCATTCCTGCGCAAGTCTCTGCGAGAGCAAGAAAGACGGAAATCATAAGGGTCGGCCTCAGTACCGACAGGGCGTGCGGAAACCAATTTCGCTTCTGCGCAGTGGGACTTTGGTGACGCCACGACCGTACGAATGCCTAAACGGAAATGTCCGGCACATGCACTGTTCATTCGCAGCAGTAGCAGCACAGCTGCTTACGTTTCTGAGCTTCTGTCTCATCTCTCCTTTCAGTATCCCGATATTCATTCCTGCGCAAGCCTCTGCGAGAGCAAGAAATACGGAAATCATAAGGGTCGGCCTCAGTACCGACAGGGCGTGAGGAAACCAATTTCGCTTCTGCGCAGTGGGACTTTGTTGGCGCCACGACCGTACAAATGCAGAAAAGGAAATGTCCGGCACATGCACTGTTCATTCGCAGCGGTGGCAGCACGGCTGCCTACGTTTCTGAGCTTCTGCCTCATCTGTTTTTTTCAGTATCCCGATATTCATTCCTGCGCAAGCCTCTGCGAGAGCAAGAAAGACAGAAATCATAAGGGTCGGCTTCAGTACCGACAGGGCGTGCGGAAACCAATTTCGCTTCTGCACAGTGGGACTTTGGTGACGCCACGACCGTACGAATGCCTAAACGGAAATGTCCGGCACATGCACTGTTCATTCGCAGCGGTGGCAGCACGGCTGCCTACGTTTCTGAGCTTCTGTCTCATCTCTCCTTTCAGTATCCCGATATTCATTCCTGCGCAAGCCTCTGCGAGAGCAAGAAAGACAGAAATCATAAGGGTCGGCTTCAGTACCGACAGGGCGTGCGGAAACCTATTTCGCTTCTGCGCAGTGGGACTTTGGTGGCGCCACGACCGTACAAATGCATGAAAGAAAATGTCCGGCACATGCACTGTTCATTCGCAGCGGTGGCAGCACGGCTGCCTACGTTTCTGAGCTTCTGCCTCATCTGTCCTTCCAGTATCCCGACATTCATTCCTGCGCAAGCCTCTGCGAGAGCAAGAAAGACAGAAATCATAAGGGTCGGCCTCAGTACCGACAGGGCGTGCGGAAACCTATTTCGCTTCGTGTGTGTGTGTGCGTGTTTCTCCCTCCCGTCCTGTGTTATTCTGCGCAAAGTTTTAATTATGTCGCTTCTGCGCAGTGGAACTTTGGTGGTGCCACGACCGTACCAATGCATAAAAGGAAATGTCCGGCACATGCACTGTTCATTCGTAGCAGTGGCAGTACGGCTGCCTACGTTTCTGAGCTTCTCCCTCATCTGTCCTTTCAGTATACCGATATTCATTCCTGCACAAGCCTCTGCGAGAGCAAGAAAGACAGAAATCATAAGGGTCGGCCTAAGTACCGGCAGGGCGTGCGGAAACCAATTTCGCTTTTGCGCAGTTGGACTTTGGGGGCGCCAAGACCGTACAAATGCCTAAACGGAAATGTCCGGCACATGCACTGTTCATTCGTAGCAGTGGCAGTACGGCTGCCTACGTTTCTGAGCTTCTGCCTCATCTGTACTTTCAGTATCCCGATATTCATTCCTGCGCAAGCCTCTGCGAGAGCAAGAAAGACAGAAATCATAAGGGTCGGCCTCAGTACCGACAGGGCGTGCGGAAACCAATTTCGCTTCTGCGCAGTGGGACCTTGGGGGCGCCACGACCAAATGTATAAAAGGAAATGTCCGGCACATGCACTGTTCATGCGCAGCAGTGGCAGCACAGCTGCCTACGTTTAAGAGCTTCTGTCTCATCTGTCCTTTCAGTATCCCGATATTCATCCCTGCGCAAGCCTCTGCGAGAGCAAGAAAGACGGAAATCATAAGGGTCGGCATTAGTACCGACAGGGCGTGCGGAAACCAATTTCGCTTCGTGTGTGTGTGTGCGTGTTTCTCCCTCCCGTCCTGTTTTATTCTGCGCAAAGTTTTAATTATGTCGCTTCTGCGCAGTGGAACATTGGCGGCGCAATGACCGTACCAA
This sequence comes from Amblyomma americanum, assembly GCF_052857255.1. Taxonomy (NCBI): domain Eukaryota; kingdom Metazoa; phylum Arthropoda; class Arachnida; order Ixodida; family Ixodidae; genus Amblyomma; species Amblyomma americanum. The sequence continues at coordinate 162,260,471 of NC_135504.1, read as the reverse complement.
TGCATAAAAGGAAATGTTCGGCACATGCACTGTTCACTCGCAGCAGTGGCAGCACAGCTGCCTACGTTTCTGAGCTTCTGTCTCATCTGTCCTTTCAGAATCCCGATATTCATTCCTGCGCAGGCCTCTGCGAGAGCAAGAAATACGGAAATCATAAGGGTCGGCCTCAGTACCGACAGGGCGTGAAGAAACCAATTTCGCTTCTGCGCAGTGGGACTTTGTTGGCGCCACGACCGTACAAATGCAGAAACGGAAATGTCCGGCACATGCACTGTTCATTCGCAGCAGTAGCAGCACAGCTGACTACGTTTCTGAGCATCTGCCTCATCTCTCCTTTCAGTATCCCGATATTCATTCCTGCGCAAGCCTCTGCGAGAGCAAGAAATACAGAAATCATAAGGGTCGGCCTCAGTACCGACAGGGCGTGAGGAAACCGATTTCGCTTCTGCGCAGTGGGACTTTGGTGGCGCCACGACCGTACAAATGCAGAAAAGGAAATGTCCGGCACATGCACTGTTCATTCGCAGCAGTAGCAGCACAGCTGACTACGTTTCTGAGCATCTGCCTCATCTCTCCTTTCAGTATCCCGATATTCATTCCTGCGCAAGCCTCTGCGGGAGCAAGAGAGACGGAAATCATAAGGGTCGGCCTCAGTACCGACAGGGCGTGCGGAAACCAATTTGGCTTCTGCGCAGTGCGACTTTGGTGGCGCCACGACCGTACAAATGCAAAAAAGGAAATGTCCGGCACATGCACTGTTCATTCGGAGCAGTGGCAGCACAGCTGCCTGCGTTTCTGAGCTTCTGCCTCATCTCTCCTTTCAGTATCCCGATATTCATTCCTGCGCAAGCCTCTGCGAGAGCAAGAAATACGGAAATCATAAGGGTCGGCCTCAGTACCGACAGGGCGTGCGGAAACCAATTTCGCTTGTGCGCAGTGCGACTTTGGTGGCGCCACGACCGTACAAATGCAGAAAAGGAAATGTCCGGCACATGCACTGTTCATTCGCAGCAGTGCCACCACAGCTGCCTACGTTTCTGAGCTTCTGCCTCATCTGTACTTTCAGAATCCCGATATTCATTCTTGCGCAAGCCTCTGCGAGAGCAAGAAAGACGGAAATCATAAGGGTCGGCCTCCGTACCGACAGCGCGTGCGGAAACCAATTTCGCTTCTGCGCAGTGGAACATTGGTGGCGCCACGACCGTACCAATGCATAAAAGGAAATGTCCGGCACATACACTGTTCATTCGCAGCAGTGGCAGCACAGCTGCCTGCGTTTCTGAGCTTCTGCCTCATCTCTCCTTTCAGTATCCCGATATTCATTCCTGCGCAAGCCTCTGCGAGAGCAAGAAATACGGAAATCATAAGGGTCGGCCTCAGTACCGACAGGGCGTGAGGAAACCAATTTCGCTTCTGCGCAGTGGGACTTTGTTGGCGCCACGACCGTACAAATGCAGAAAAGGAAATGTCCGGCACATGCACTGTTCATTCGCAGCGGTGGCAGCACGGCTGCCTACGTTTCTGAGCTTCTGCCTCATCTGTCCTTTCAGTATCCCGATATTCATTCCTGCGCAAGTCTCTGCGAGAGCAAGAAAGACGGAAATCATAAGGGTCGGCCTCAGTACCGACAGGGCGTGCGGAAACCAATTTCGCTTTTGCGCAGTTGGACTTTGGGGGCGCCACGACCGTACAAATGCCTAAACGGAAATGTCCGGCACATGCACTGTTCATTCGCAGCACTGGCAGCATAGCTGCCTACGTTTCTGAGCTTCTGCCTCATCTCTCCTTTCAGTATCCCGATATTCATTCCTGCGCAAGCCTCTGCGAGAGCAAGAAAGACAGAAATCATAAGGGTCGGCCTCAGTACCGACAGGGCGTGCGGAAACCAATTTCGCTTCTGCGCAGTGGGACTTTGGGGGCGCCACGACCGTACAAATGCCTAAACGGAAATGTCCGGCACATGCACTGTTCATTCGCAGCAGTAGCAGCACAGCTGCCTACGTTTCTGAGCTTCTGTCTCATCTCTCCTTTCAGTATCCCGATATTCATTCCTGCGCAAGTCTCCGCGAGAGCAAGAAAGACGGAAATCATAAGGGTCGGCCTCAGTACCGACAGGGCGTGCGGAAACCAATTTCGCTTCTGCGCAGTGGGACTTTGGGGGCGCCACGACCGTACGAATGCCTAAACGGAAATGTCCGGCACATGCACTGTTCATTCGCAGCAGTAGCAGCACAGCTGCCTACGTTTCTGAGCTTCTGTCTCATCTCTCCTTTCAGTATCCCGATATTCATTCCTGCGCAAGTCTCCGCGAGAGCAAGAAAGACGGAAATCATAAGGGTCGGCCTCAGTACCAACAGGGCGTGCGGAAACCAATTTCGCTTTTGCGCAGTTGGACTTTGGGGGCGCCACGACCGTACAAATGCCTAAACGGAAATGTCCGGCACATGCACTGTTCATTCGCAGCACTGGCAGCACAGGTGCCTACGTTTCTGAGCTTCTGCCTCATCTCTCCTTTCAGTATCCCGATATTCATTCCTGCGCAAGCCTCTGCGAGAGCAAGAAAGACAGAAATCATAAGGGTCGGCCTCAGTACCGACAGGGCGTGCGGAAACCAATTTCGCTTCTGCGCAGTGGGACTTTGGTGACGCCACGACCGTACGAATGCCTAAACGGAAATGTCCGGCACATGCACTGTTCATTCGCAGCAGTAGCAGCACAGCTGCCTACGTTTCTGAGCTTCTGTCACATCTCTCCTTTCAGTATCCCGATATTCATTCCTTCGCAAGCCTCTGCGAGAGCAAGAAAGACGGAAATCATAAGGGTCAGCCTCAGTACCGACAGGGCGTGCGGAAACCAATTTCGCTTCTGCGCAGTGGGACTTTGGTGACGCCACGACCGTACGAATGCCTAAACGGAAATGTCCGGCACATGCACTGTTCATTCGCAGCAGTAGCAGCACAGCTGCCTACGTTTCTGAGCTTCTGTCTCATCTCTCCTTTCAGTATCCCGATATTCATTCCTGCGCAAGCCTCTGCGAGAGCAAGAAAGACAGAAATCATAAGGGTCGGCCTCAGTACCGACAGGGCGTGCGGAAACCAATTTCGCTTCTGCGCAGTGGGACTTTGGTGACGCCACGACCGTACGAATGCCTAAACGGAAATGTCCGGCACATGCACTGTTCATTCGCAGCAGTAGCAGCACAGCTGCCTACGTTTCTGAGCCTCTGTCACATCTCTCCTTTCAGTATCCCGATATTCATTCCTTCGCAAGCCTCTGCGAGAGCAAGAAAGGCAGAAATCATAAGGGTCGGCCTCAGTACCGACAGGGCGTGCGGAAACCTATTTGGCTTTTGCGCAGTTGGACTTTGGTGACGCCACGACCGTACGAATGCCTAAACGGAAATGTCCGGCACATGCACTGTTCATTCGCAGCAGTAGCAGCACAGCTGCCTACGTTTCTGAGCTTCTGTCACATCTCTCCTTTCAGTATCCCGATATTCATTCCTTCGCAAGCCTCTGCGAGAGCAAGAAAGACGGAAATCATAAGGGTCGGCCTCCGTACCGACAGGGCGTGCGGAAACCAATTTCGCTTCTGCGCAGTGGGATTTTGGTGGCGCCACGACCGTACAAATGCATGAAAGAAAATGTCCGGCACATGCACTGTGCATTCGCAGCAGTGGCAGCACAGGTGCCTACGCTTCTGAGCTTCTGCCTCATCTGTGCTATCAGTATCCCGATATTCATTCCTGCGCAAGCCTCTACCAGAGCAAGAAAGACGGAAATCATAAGGGTCGGCCTCAGTACCGACAGGGCGTGCGGAAACCAATTTCGCTTCTGCGCAGTGGGACTTTGGTGGCGTCACTGCCGTACAATTGCACAAAATGAAATGTCCGGCACATGCACTGTTCATTCGCTGCAGTGCCACCACAGCTGCCTACGTTTCTGAGCTTCTGCCTCATCTGTCCTTTCAGTATCCCGATATTCATTCCTGCGCAAGCCTCTGCGAGAGCAAGAAAGACAGAAATCATGAGGGTCGGCCTCAGTACCGACAGGGCGTGCGAAAACCAATTTCGCTTCGTGTGTGTGTGCGTGTTTCTCCCTCCCGTCCTGTGTTATTCTGCGCAAAGTTTTAATTAAGTAACTTCTGCGCAGTAGAACTTTGGTGGCGCCACGACCGTACCAGTGCATAAAAGGAAATGTCCGGCACATGCTCTGTTCATTCGCAGTAGTGCCACCACAGCCGCCTACTTTTCTGAGCTTCTGTCTCATCTGTCCTTTCAGTATCCCGATATTCATTCCTGCGCAAGCCTCTGCGAGAGCAAGAAATACGGAAATCATAAGGGTCGGCCTCCGTACCGACAGCGCGTGCGGAAACCAATTTCGCTTCGTGTGTGTGTGTGCGTGTTTCTCCCTCCAGTCCTGTGTTATTCTGCGCAAAGTTTTAATTATGTCGCTTCTGCGCAGTGGAACTTTGGTGGTGCCACGACCGTACAAATGCCTAAACGGAAATGTCCGGCACATGCACTGTTCATTCGCAGCAGTGGCAGCATAGCTGCCTACGTTTCTGAGCTTCTGTCTCATCTGTCCTTTCAGTATCCCGATATTCATTCCTGCGCAAGCCTCTGCGAGAGCAAGAAAGACGGAAATCATGAGGGTCGGCCTCAGTACCGACAGGGCGTGCGAAAACCAATTTCGCTTCGTGTGTGTGTGCGTGTTTCTCCCTCCCGTCCTGTGTTATTCTGCGCAAAGTTTTAATTAAGTAACTTCTGCGCAGTAGAACTTTGGTGGCGCCACGACCGTACCAATGCATAAAAGGAAATGTCCGGCACATGCTCTGTTCATTCGCAGTAGTGCCACCACAGCCGCCTACTTTTCTGAGCTTCTGTCTCATCTGTCCTTTCAGTATCCCGATATTCATTCCTGCGCAAGCCTCTGCGAGAGCAAGAAGGACGGAAATCATGAGGGTCGGCCTCCGTACCGACAGCGCGTGCGGAAACCAATTTCGCTTCGTGTGTGTGTGTGCGTGTTTCTCCCTCCCGTCCTGTGTTATTCTGCGCAAAGTTTTAATTATGTCGCTTCTGCGCAGTGGAACTTTGGTGGTGCCACGACCGTACAAATGCCTAAACGGAAATGTCCGGCACATGCACTGTTCATTCGCAGCAGTGGCAGCACGGCTGCCTACGTTTCTGAGCTTCTGCCTCATCTGTCCTCTCAATATACCGATATTCATTCCTGCGCACGCCTCTGCGAGAGCAAGAAGGACGGAAATCATGAGGGTCGGCCTCAGTACCGACAGGGCGTGCGAAAACCAATTTCGCTTCGTGTGTGTGTGCGTGTTTCTCCCTCCCGTCCTGTGTTATTCTGCGCAAAGTTTTAATTATGTCGCTTCTGCGCAGTGGAACTTTGGTGGTGCCACGACCGTACAAATGCCTAAACGGAAATGTCCGGCACATGCACTGTTCATTCGCAGCAGTGGCAGCACAGCTGCCTACGTTTCTGAGCTTCTGCCTCATCTGTCCTTTCAGTATACTGATATTCATTCCTGCGCAAGCCTCTGCGAGAGCAAGAAAGACAGAAATCATAAGGGTCGGCCTCAGTACCGACAGGGCGTGAGGAAACCAATTTCGCTTCTGCGCAGTGGGATTTTGGTGGCGCCACGACCGTACAAATGCATAATAGGAAATGTCCGGCACATGCACTGTTCATTCGCAGCAGTGGCAGCACAGCTGCCTACGTTTAAGAGCTTCTGTCTCATCTGTGCTTTCAGAATCCCGATATTCATTCCTGCGCAAGCCTCTACGAGAGCAAGAAAAACGGAAATCATAAGGGTCGGCCTAAGTACCGGCAGGGCGTGCGGAAACCAATTTCGCTTTTGCGCAGTTGGACTTTGGGGGCGCCAAGACCGTACAAATGCCTAAACGGAAATGTCCGGCACATGCACTGTTCATTCGTAGCAGTGGCAGTACGGCTGCCTACGTTTAAGAGCTTCTGTCTCATCTGTCCTTTCAGTATCCCGATATTCATCCCTGCGCACGCCTCTGCGAGAGCAAGAAAGACGGAAATCATAAGGGTCGGCATTAGTACCGACAGGGCGTGCGGAAACCAATTTCGCTTCGTGTGTGTGTGTGCGTGTTTCTCCCTCCCGTCCTGTTTTATTCTGCGCAAAGTTTTAATTATGTCGCTTCTGCGCAGTGGAACATTGGCGGCGCAACGACCGTACCAATGCATAAAAGGAAATGTTCGGCACATGCACTGTTCACTCGCAGCAGTGGCAGCACAGCTGCCTACGTTTCTGAGCTTCTGTCTCATCTGTCCTTTCAGAATCCCGATATTCATTCCTGCGCAGGCCTCTGCGAGAGGAAGAAATACAGAAATCATAAGGGTCGGCCTCAGTACCGACAGGGCGTGAGGAAACCGATTTCGCTTCTGCGCAGTGGGACTTTGGTGGCGCCACGACCGTACAAATGCAGAAAAGGAAATGTCCGGCACATGCACTGTTCACTCGCAGCAGTGGCAGCACAGCTGCCTACGTTTCTGAGCTTCTGTCTCATCTGTCCTTTCAGTATCCCGATATTCATTCCTGCGCAAGCCTCTGCGAGAGCAAGAAAGACGGAAATCATGAGGGTCGGCCTCAGTACCGACAGGGCGTGCGAAAACCAATTTCGCTTCGTGTGTGTGTGCGTGTTTCTCCCTCCCGTCCTGTGTTATTCTGCGCAAAGTTTTAATTAAGTAACTTCTGCGCAGTAGAACTTTGGTGGCGCCACGACCGTACCAATGCATAAAAGGAAATGTCCGGCACATGCTCTGTTCATTCGCAGTAGTGCCACCACAGCCGCCTACTTTTCTGAGCTTCTGTCTCATCTGTCCTTTCAGTATCCCGATATTCATTCCTGCGCAAGCCTCTGCGAGAGCAAGAAGGACGGAAATCATGAGGGTCGGCCTCCGTACCGACAGCGCGTGCGGAAACCAATTTCGCTTCGTGTGTGTGTGTGCGTGTTTCTCCCTCCCGTCCTGTGTTATTCTGCGCAAAGTTTTAATTATGTCGCTTCTGCGCAGTGGAACTTTGGTGGTGCCACGACCGTACAAATGCCTAAACGGAAATGTCCGGCACATGCACTGTTCATTCGCAGCAGTGGCAGCACGGCTGCCTACGTTTCTGAGCTTCTGCCTCATCTGTCCTCTCAATATACCGATATTCATTCCTGCGCAAGCCTCTGCGAGAGCAAGAAGGACGGAAATCATGAGGGTCGGCCTCAGTACCGACAGGGCGTGCGAAAACCAATTTCGCTTCGTGTGTGTGTGCGTGTTTCTCCCTCCCGTCCTGTGTTATTCTGCGCAAAGTTTTAATTATGTCGCTTCTGCGCAGTGGAACTTTGGTGGTGCCACGACCGTACCAATGCATAAAAGGAAATGTCCGGCACATGCACTGTTCATTCGCAGCAGTGGCAGTACGGCTGCCTACGTTTCTGAGCTTCTCCCTCATCTGTCCTTTCAGTATCCCGATATTCATTCCTGCACAAGCCTCTGCGAGAGCAAGAAAGACAGAAATCATGAGGGTTGGCCTCAGTACCGACAGGGCGTGCGAAAACCAATTTCGCTTCGTGTGTGTGTGCGTGTTTCTCCCTCCCGTCCTGTGTTATTCTGCGCAAAGTTTTAATTATGTCGCTTCTGCGCAGTGGAACTTTGGTGGTGCCACGACCGTACAAATGCCTAAACGGAAATGTCCGGCACATGCACTGTTCATTCGCAGCAGTGGCAGCACAGCTGCCTACGTTTCTGAGCTTCTGCCTCATCTGTCCTTTCAGTATACTGATATTCATTCCTGCGCAAGTCTCCGCGAGAGCAAGAAAGACGGAAATCATAAGGGTCGGCCTCAGTACCGACAGGGCGTGCGGAAACCAATTTCGCTTCTGCGCAGTGGGACTTTGGGGGCGCCACGACCGTACGAATGCCTAAACGGAAATGTCCGGCACATGCACTGTTCATTCGCAGCAGTAGCAGCACAGCTGCCTACGTTTCTGAGCTTCTGTCTCATCTCTCCTTTCAGTATCCCGATATTCATTCCTGCGCAAGTCTCCGCGAGAGCAAGAAAGACGGAAATCATAAGGGTCGGCCTCAGTACCAACAGGGCGTGCGGAAACCAATTTCGCTTTTGCGCAGTTGGACTTTGGGGGCGCCACGACCGTACAAATGCCTAAACGGAAATGTCCGGCACATGCACTGTTCATTCGCAGCACTGGCAGCACAGGTGCCTACGTTTCTGAGCTTCTGCCTCATCTCTCCTTTCAGTATCCCGATATTCATTCCTGCGCAAGCCTCTGCGAGAGCAAGAAAGACAGAAATCATAAGGGTCGGCCTCAGTACCGACAGGGCGTGCGGAAACCAATTTCGCTTCTGCGCAGTGGGACTTTGGTGACGCCACGACCGTACGAATGCCTAAACGGAAATGTCCGGCACATGCACTGTTCATTCGCAGCAGTAGCAGCACAGCTGCCTACGTTTCTGAGCTTCTGTCACATCTCTCCTTTCAGTATCCCGATATTCATTCCTTCGCAAGCCTCTGCGAGAGCAAGAAAGACGGAAATCATAAGGGTCAGCCTCAGTACCGACAGGGCGTGCGGAAACCAATTTCGCTTCTGCGCAGTGGGACTTTGGTGACGCCACGACCGTACGAATGCCTAAACGGAAATGTCCGGCACATGCACTGTTCATTCGCAGCAGTAGCAGCACAGCTGCCTACGTTTCTGAGCTTCTGTCTCATCTCTCCTTTCAGTATCCCGATATTCATTCCTGCGCAAGCCTCTGCGAGAGCAAGAAAGACAGAAATCATAAGGGTCGGCCTCAGTACCGACAGGGCGTGCGGAAACCAATTTCGCTTCTGCGCAGTGGGACTTTGGTGACGCCACGACCGTACGAATGCCTAAACGGAAATGTCCGGCACATGCACTGTTCATTCGCAGCAGTAGCAGCACAGCTGCCTACGTTTCTGAGCCTCTGTCACATCTCTCCTTTCAGTATCCCGATTATCATTCCTTCGCAAGCCTCTGCGAGAGCAAGAAAGGCAGAAATCATAAGGGTCGGCCTCAGTACCGACAGGGCGTGCGGAAACCTATTTGGCTTTTGCGCAGTTGGACTTTGGTGACGCCACGACCGTACGAATGCCTAAACGGAAATGTCCGGCACATGCACTGTTCATTCGCAGCAGTAGCAGCACAGCTGCCTACGTTTCTGAGCTTCTGTCACATCTCTCCTTTCAGTATCCCGATATTCATTCCTTCGCAAGCCTCTGCGAGAGCAAGAAAGACGGAAATCATAAGGGTCGGCCTCCGTACCGACAGGGCGTGCGGAAACCAATTTCGCTTCTGCGCAGTGGGATTTTGGTGGCGCCACGACCGTACAAATGCATGAAAGAAAATGTCCGGCACATGCACTGTGCATTCGCAGCAGTGGCAGCACAGGTGCCTACGCTTCTGAGCTTCTGCCTCATCTGTGCTATCAGTATCCCGATATTCATTCCTGCGCAAGCCTCTACCAGAGCAAGAAAGACGGAAATCATAAGGGTCGGCCTCAGTACCGACAGGGCGTGCGGAAACCAATTTCGCTTCTGCGCAGTGGGACTTTGGTGGCGTCACTGCCGTACAATTGCACAAAATGAAATGTCCGGCACATGCACTGTTCATTCGCTGCAGTGCCACCACAGCTGCCTACGTTTCTGAGCTTCTGCCTCATCTGTCCTTTCAGTATCCCGATATTCATTCCTGCGCAAGCCTCTGCGAGAGCAAGAAAGACAGAAATCATGAGGGTCGGCCTCAGTACCGACAGGGCGTGCGAAAACCAATTTCGCTTCGTGTGTGTGTGCGTGTTTCTCCCTCCCGTCCTGTGTTATTCTGCGCAAAGTTTTAATTAAGTAACTTCTGCGCAGTAGAACTTTGGTGGCGCCACGACCGTACCAGTGCATAAAAGGAAATGTCCGGCACATGCTCTGTTCATTCGCAGTAGTGCCACCACAGCCGCCTACTTTTCTGAGCTTCTGTCTCATCTGTCCTTTCCGTATCCCGATATTCATTCCTGCGCAAGCCTCTGCGAGAGCAAGAAATACGGAAATCATAAGGGTCGGCCTCCGTACCGACAGCGCGTGCGGAAACCAATTTCGCTTCGTGTGTGTGTGTGCGTGTTTCTCCCTCCAGTCCTGTGTTATTCTGCGCAAAGTTTTAATTATGTCGCTTCTGCGCAGTGGAACTTTGGTGGTGCCACGACCGTACAAATGCCTAAACGGAAATGTCCGGCACATGCACTGTTCATTCGCAGCAGTGGCAGCATAGCTGCCTACGTTTCTGAGCTTCTGTCTCATCTGTCCTTTCAGTATCCCGATATTCATTCCTGCGCAAGCCTCTGCGAGAGCAAGAAAGACGGAAATCATGAGGGTCGGCCTCAGTACCGACAGGGCGTGCGAAAACCAATTTCGCTTCGTGTGTGTGTGCGTGTTTCTCCCTCCCGTCCTGTGTTATTCTGCGCAAAGTTTTAATTAAGTAACTTCTGCGCAGTAGAACTTTGGTGGCGCCACGACCGTACCAATGCATAAAAGGAAATGTCCGGCACATGCTCTGTTCATTCGCAGTAGTGCCACCACAGCCGCCTACTTTTCTGAGCTTCTGTCTCATCTGTCCTTTCAGTATCCCGATATTCATTCCTGCGCAAGCCTCTGCGAGAGCAAGAAGGACGGAAATCATGAGGGTCGGCCTCCGTACCGACAGCGCGTGCGGAAACCAATTTCGCTTCGTGTGTGTGTGTGCGTGTTTCTCCCTCCCGTCCTGTGTTATTCTGCGCAAAGTTTTAATTATGTCGCTTCTGCGCAGTGGAACTTTGGTGGTGCCACGACCGTACAAATGCCTAAACGGAAATGTCCGGCACATGCACTGTTCATTCGCAGCAGTGGCAGCACGGCTGCCTACGTTTCTGAGCTTCTGCCTCATCTGTCCTCTCAATATACCGATATTCATTCCTGCGCACGCCTCTGCGAGAGCAAGAAGGACGGAAATCATGAGGGTCGGCCTCAGTACCGACAGGGCGTGCGAAAACCAATTTCGCTTCGTGTGTGTGTGCGTGTTTCTCCCTCCCGTCCTGTGTTATTCTGCGCAAAGTTTTAATTATGTCGCTTCTGCGCAGTGGAACTTTGGTGGTGCCACGACCGTACAAATGCCTAAACGGAAATGTCCGGCACATGCACTGTTCATTCGCAGCAGTGGCAGCACAGCTGCCTACGTTTCTGAGCTTCTGCCTCATCTGTCCTTTCAGTATACTGATATTCATTCCTGCGCAAGCCTCTGCGAGAGCAAGAAAGACAGAAATCATAAGGGTCGGCCTCAGTACCGACAGGGCGTGAGGAAACCAATTTCGCTTCTGCGCAGTGGGATTTTGGTGGCGCCACGACCGTACAAATGCATAATAGGAAATGTCCGGCACATGCACTGTTCATTCGCAGCAGTGGCAGCACAGCTGCCTACGTTTAAGAGCTTCTGTCTCATCTGTGCTTTCAGAATCCCGATATTCATTCCTGCGCAAGCCTCTACGAGAGCAAGAAAAACGGAAATCATAAGGGTCGGCCTAAGTACCGGCAGGGCGTGCGGAAACCAATTTCGCTTTTGCGCAGTTGGACTTTGGGGGCGCCAAGACCGTACAAATGCCTAAACGGAAATGTCCGGCACATGCACTGTTCATTCGTAGCAGTGGCAGTACGGCTGCCTACGTTTAAGAGCTTCTGTCTCATCTGTCCTTTCAGTATCCCGATATTCATCCCTGCGCACGCCTCTGCGAGAGCAAGAAAGACGGAAATCATAAGGGTCGGCATTAGTACCGACAGGGCGTGCGGAAACCAATTTCGCTTCGTGTGTGTGTGTGCGTGTTTCTCCCTCCCGTCCTGTTTTATTCTGCGCAAAGTTTTAATTATGTCGCTTCTGCGCAGTGGAACATTGGCGGCGCAACGACCGTACCAATGCATAAAAGGAAATGTTCGGCACATGCACTGTTCACTCGCAGCAGTGGCAGCACAGCTGCCTACGTTTCTGAGCTTCTGTCTCATCTGTCCTTTCAGAATCCCGATATTCATTCCTGCGCAGGCCTCTGCGAGAGGAAGAAATACAGAAATCATAAGGGTCGGCCTCAGTACCGACAGGGCGTGAGGAAACCGATTTCGCTTCTGCGCAGTGGGACTTTGGTGGCGCCACGACCGTACAAATGCAGAAAAGGAAATGTCCGGCACATGCACTGTTCACTCGCAGCAGTGGCAGCACAGCTGCCTACGTTTCTGAGCTTCTGTCTCATCTGTCCTTTCAGAATCCCGATATTCATTCCTGCGCAGGCCTCTGCGAGAGCAAGAAATACGGAAATCATAAGGGTCGGCCTCAGTACCGACAGGGCGTGAGGAAACCAATTTCGCTTCTGTGCAGTGGGACTTTGTTGGCGCCACGACCGTACAAATCCAGAAAAGGAAATGTCCGGCACATGCACTGTTCATTCGCAGCAGTGCCACCACAGCTGCCTACTTTTCTGAGCTTCTGTCTCATCTGTGCTTTCAGTATCCCGATATTCATTCCTTCGCAAGCCTCTGCGAGAGCAAGAAAGACAGAAATCATAAGGGTCGGCCTCAGTACCGACAGGGCGTGCGGAAACCAATTTCGCTTGTGCGCAGTGCGACTTTGGTGGCGCCACGACCGTACAAATGCAAAAAAGGAAATGTCCGGCACATGCACTGTTCATTCGGAGCAGTGGCAGCACAGCTGCCTGCGTTTCTGAGCTTCTGCCTCATCTCTCCTTTCAGTATCCCGATATTCATTCCTGCGCAAGCCTCTGCGAGAGCAAGAAATACGGAAATCATAAGGGTCGGCCTCAGTACCGACAGGGCGTGAGGAAACCAATTTCGCTTCTGCGCAGTGGGACTTTGTTGGCGCCACGACCGTACAAATGCAGAAAAGGAAATGTCCGGCACATGCACTGTTCATTCGCAGCGGTGGCAGCACGGCTGCCTACGTTTCTGAGCTTCTGCCTCATCTGTACTTTCAGAATCCCGATATTCATTATTGCGCAAGCCTCTGCGAGAGCAAGAAAGACGGAAATCATAAGGGTCGGCCTCAGTACCGACAGGGCGTGCGGAAACCAATTTCGCTTGTGCGCAGTGCGACTTTGGTGGCGCCACGACCGTACAAATGCAGAAAAGGAAATGTCCGGCACATGCACTGTTCATTCGCAGCAGTGCCACCACAGCTGCCTACGTTTCTGAGCTTCTGCCTCATCTGTACTTTCAGAATCCCGATATTCATTCTTGCGCAAGCCTCTGCGAGAGCAAGAAAGACGGAAATCATAAGGGTCGGCCTCCGTACCGACAGCGCGTGCGGAAACCAATTTCGCTTCTGCGCAGTGGAACATTGGTGGCGCCACGACCGTACCAATGCATAAAAGGAAATGTCCGGCACATACACTGTTCATTCGCAGCAGTGGCAGCACAGCTGCCTGCGTTTCTGAGCTTCTGCCTCATCTCTCCTTTCAGTATCCCGATATTCATTCCTGCGCAAGCCTCTGCGAGAGCAAGAAATACGGAAATCATAAGGGTCGGCCTCAGTACCGACAGGGCGTGAGGAAACCAATTTCGCTTCTGCGCAGTGGGACTTTGTTGGCGCCACGACCGTACAAATGCAGAAAAGGAAATGTCCGGCACATGCACTGTTCATTCGCAGCGGTGGCAGCACGGCTGCCTACGTTTCTGAGCTTCTGCCTCATCTGTACTTTCAGAATCCCGATATTCATTATTGCGCAAGCCTCTGCGAGAGCAAGAAAGACGGAAATCATAAGGGTCGGCCTCAGTACCGACAGGGCGTGCGGAAACCAATTTCGCTTGTGCGCAGTGCGACTTTGGTGGCGCCACGACCGTACAAATGCAAAAAAGGAAATGTCCGGCACATGCACTTTTCATTCGCAGCAGTGGCAGCACAGCTGCCTGCGTTTCTGAGCTTCTGCCTCATCTCTCCTTTCAGTATCCCGATATTCATTCCTGCGCAAGCCTCTGCGAGAGCAAGAAAGACAGAAATCATAAGGGTCGGCCTCAGTACCGACAGGGCGTGCGGAAACCAATTTCGCTTCTGCGCAGTGGGACTTTGGGGGCGCCACGACCGTACAAATGCCTAAACGGAAATGTCCGGCACATGCACTGTTCATTCGCAGCAGTAGCAGCACAGCTGCCTACGTTTCTGAGCTTCTGTCTCATCTCTCCTTTCAGTATCCCGATATTCATTCCTGCGCAAGTCTCCGCGAGAGCAAGAAAGACGGAAATCATAAGGGTCGGCCTCAGTACCGACAGGGCGTGCGGAAACCAATTTCGCTTCTGCGCAGTGGGACTTTGGGGGCGCCACGACCGTACGAATGCCTAAACGGAAATGTCCGGAACATGCACTGTTCATTCGCAGCAGTAGCAGCACAGCTGCCTACGTTTCTGAGCTTCTGTCTCATCTCTCCTTTCAGTATCCCGATATTCATTCCTGCGCAAGTCTCCGCGAGAGCAAGAAAGACGGAAATCATAAGGGTCGGCCTCAGTACCAACAGGGCGTGCGGAAACCAATTTCGCTTTTGCGCAGTTGGACTTTGGGGGCGCCACGACCGTACAAATGCCTAAACGGAAATGTCCGGCACATGCACTGTTCATTCGCAGCACTGGCAGCACAGGTGCCTACGTTTCTGAGCTTCTGCCTCATCTCTCCTTTCAGTATCCCGATATTCATTCCTGCGCAAGCCTCTGCGAGAGCAAGAAAGACAGAAATCATAAGGGTCGGCCTCAGTACCGACAGGGCGTGCGGAAACCAATTTCGCTTCTGCGCAGTGGGACTTTGGTGACGCCACGACCGAACGAATGCCTAAACGGAAATGTCCGGCACATGCACTGTTCATTCGCAGCAGTAGCAGTACAGCTGCCTACGTTTCTGAGCTTCTGTCTCATCTCTCCTTTCAGTATCCCGATATTCATTCCTGCGCAAGCCTCTGCGAGAGCAAGAAAGACAGAAATCATAAGGGTCGGCCTCAGTACCGACAGGGCGTGCGGAAACCAATTTCGCTTCTGCGCAGTGGGACTTTGGTGACGCCACGACCGTACGAATGCCTAAACGGAAATGTCCGGCACATGCACTGTTCATTCGCAGCAGTAGCAGCACAGCTGCCTACGTTTCTGAGCTTCTGTCACATCTCTCCTTTCAGTATCCCGATATTCATTCCTTCGCAAGCCTCTGCGAGAGCAAGAAAGACGGAAATCATAAGGGTCAGCCTCAGTACCGACAGGGCGTGCGGAAACCAATTTCGCTTCTGCGCAGTGGGACTTTGGTGACGCCACGACCGTACGAATGCCTAAACGGAAATGTCCGGCACATGCACTGTTCATTCGCAGCAGTAGCAGCACAGCTGCCTACGTTTCTGAGCTTCTGTCTCATCTCTCCTTTCAGTATCCCGATATTCATTCCTGCGCAAGCCTCTGCGAGAGCAAGAAAGACAGAAATCATAAGGGTCGGCCTCAGTACCGACAGGGCGTGCGGAAACCAATTTCGCTTCTGCGCAGTGGGACTTTGGTGACGCCACGACCGTACGAATGCCTAAACAGAAATGTCCGGCACATGCACTGTTCATTCGCAGCAGTAGCAGCACAGCTGCCTACGTTTCTGAGCCTCTGTCACATCTCTCCTTTCAGTATCCCGATATTCATTCCTTCGCAAGCCTCTGCGAGAGCAAGAAAGGCAGAAATCATAAGGGTCGGCCTCAGTACCGACAGGGCGTGCGGAAACCAATTTCGCTTCTGCGCAGTGGGACTTTGGTGACGCCACGACCGTACGAATGCCTAAACGGAAATGTCCGGCACATGCACTGTTCATTCGCAGCAGTAGCAGCACAGCTGCCTACGTTTCTGAGCTTCTGTCACATCTCTCCTTTCAGTATCCCGATATTCATTCCTTCGCAAGCCTCTGCGAGAGCAAGAAAGGCAGAAATCATAAGGGTCGGCCTCAGTACCGACAGGGCGTGCGGAAACCTATTTGGCTTTTGCGCAGTTGGACTTTGGTGACGCCACGACCGTACGAATGCCTAAACGGAAATGTCCGGCACATGCACTGTTCATTCGCAGCAGTAGCAGCACAGCTGCCTACGTTTCTGAGCTTCTGTCACATCTCTCCTTTCAGTATCCCGATATTCATTCCTTCGCAAGCCTCTGCGAGAGCAAGAAAGACGGAAATCATAAGG
The DNA here is from genome assembly GCF_052857255.1 of Amblyomma americanum. Classification (NCBI taxonomy): domain Eukaryota; kingdom Metazoa; phylum Arthropoda; class Arachnida; order Ixodida; family Ixodidae; genus Amblyomma; species Amblyomma americanum. Next base: position 162,244,206 of record NC_135504.1, on the reverse strand, counting down.
GTCGGCCTCCGTACCGACAGGGCGTGCGGAAACCAATTTCGCTTCTGCGCAGTGGGATTTTGGTGGCGCCACGACCGTACAAATGCATGAAAGAAAATGTCCGGCACATGCACTGTGCATTCGCAGCAGTGGCAGCACAGGTGCCTACGCTTCTGAGCTTCTGCCTCATCTGTCCTATCAGTATCCCGATATTCATTCCTGCGCAAGCCTCTACCAGAGCAAGAAAGACGGAAATCATAAGGGTCGGCCTCAGTACCGACAGGGCGTGCGGAAACCAATTTCGCTTCTGCGCAGTGGGACTTTGGTGGCGTCACTGCCGTACAATTGCACAAAATGAAATGTCCGGCACATGCACTGTTCATTCGCTGCAGTGCCACCACAGCTGCCTACGTTTCTGAGCTTCTGCCTCATCTGTCCTTTCAGTATCCCGATATTCATTCCTGCGCAAGCCTCTGCGAGAGCAAGAAAGACAGAAATCATGAGGGTCGGCCTCAGTACCGACAGGGCGTGCGAAAACCAATTTCGCTTCGTGTGTGTGTGCGTGTTTCTCCCTCCCGTCCTGTGTTATTCTGCGCAAAGTTTTAATTAAGTAACTTCTGCGCAGTAGAACTTTGGTGGCGCCACGACCGTACCAGTGCATAAAAGGAAATGTCCGGCACATGCTCTGTTCATTCGCAGTAGTGCCACCACAGCCGCCTACTTTTCTGAGCTTCTGTCTCATCTGTCCTTTCAGTATCCCGATATTCATTCCTGCGCAAGCCTCTGCGAGAGCAAGAAATACGGAAATCATAAGGGTCGGCCTCCGTACCGACAGCGCGTGCGGAAACCAATTTCGCTTCGTGTGTGTGTGTGCGTGTTTCTCCCTCCCGTCCTGTGTTATTCTGCGCAGTTTTAATTATGTCGCTTCTGCGCAGTGGAACTTTGGTGGTGCCACGACCGTACAAATGCCTAAACGGAAATGTCCGGCACATGCACTGTTCATTCGCAGCAGTGGCAGCATAGCTGCCTACGTTTCTGAGCTTCTGTCTCATCTGTCCTTTCAGTATCCCGATATTCATTCCTGCGCAAGCCTCTGCGAGAGCAAGAAGGACGGAAATCATGAGGGTCGGCCTCCGTACCGACAGCGCGTGCGGAAACCAATTTCGCTTCGTGTGTGTGTGTGCGTGTTTCTCCCTCCCGTCCTGTGTTATTCTGCGCAAAGTTTTAATTATGTCGCTTCTGCGCAGTGGAACTTTGGTGGTGCCACGACCGTACAAATGCCTAAACGGAAATGTCCGGCACATGCACTGTTCATTCGCAGCAGTGGCAGCACAGCTGCCTACGTTTCTGAGCTTCTGCCTCATCTGTCCTTTCAGTATACTGATATTCATTCCTGCGCAAGCCTCTGCGAGAGCAAGAAAGACAGAAATCATAAGGGTCGGCCTCAGTACCGACAGGGCGTGCGAAAACCAATTTCGCTTCGTGTGTGTGTGCGTGTTTCTCCCTCCCGTCCTGTGTTATTCTGCGCAAAGTTTTAATTATGTCGCTTCTGCGCAGTGGAACTTTGGTGGTGCCACGACCGTACCAATGCATAAAAGGAAATGTCCGGCACATGCACTGTTCATTCGCAGCAGTGGCAGTACGGCTGCCTACGTTTCTGAGCTTCTCCCTCATCTGTCCTTTCAGTATCCCGATATTCATTCCTGCACAAGCCTCTGCGAGAGCAAGAAAGACAGAAATCATGAGGGTTGGCCTCAGTACCGACAGGGCGTGCGAAAACCAATTTCGCTTCGTGTGTGTGTGCGTGTTTCTCCCTCCCGTCCTGTGTTATTCTGCGCAAAGTTTTAATTATGTCGCTTCTGCGCAGTGGAACTTTGGTGGTGCCACGACCGTACAAATGCCTAAACGGAAATGTCCGGCACATGCACTGTTCATTCGCAGCAGTGGCAGCACAGCTGCCTACGTTTCTGAGCTTCTGCCTCATCTGTCCTTTCAGTATACTGATATTCATTCCTGCGCAAGCCTCTGCGAGAGCAAGAAAGACAGAAATCATAAGGGTCGGCCTCAGTACCGACAGGGCGTGAGGAAACCAATTTCGCTTCTGCGCAGTGGGATTTTGGTGGCGCCACGACCGTACAAATGCATAATAGGAAATGTCCGGCACATGCACTGTTCATTCGCAGCAGTGGCAGCACAGCTGCCTACGTTTAAGAGCTTCTGTCTCATCTGTGCTTTCAGAATCCCGATATTCATTCCTGCGCAAGCCTCTGCGAGAGCAAGAAAAACGGAAATCATAAGGGTCGGCATTAGTACCGACAGGGCGTGAGGAAACCAATTTCGCTTCTGCGCAGTGGGATTTTGGTGGCGCCACGACCGTACAAATGCATAATAGGAAATGTCCGGCACATGCACTGTTCATTCGCAGCAGTGGCAGCACAGCTGCCTACGTTTAAGAGCTTCGGTCTCATCTGTGCTTTCAGAATCCCGATATTCATTCCTGCGCAAGCCTCTGCGAGAGCAAGAAAAACGGAAATCATAAGGGTCGGCATTAGTACCGACAGGGCGTGCGGAAACCAATTTCGCTTCTGCGCAGTGGGACCTTGGGGGCGCCACGACCAAATGTATAAAAGGAAATGTCCGGCACATGCACTGTTCATGCGCAGCAGTGGCAGCACAGCTGCCTACGTTTAAGAGCTTCTGTCTCATCTGTCCTTTCAGTATCCCGATATTCATTCCTGCGCAAGCCTCTGCGAGAGCAAGAAAGACAGAAATCATAAGGGTCGGCCTCAGTACCGACAGGGCGTGCGGAAACCAATTTCGCTTCTGCGCAGTGGGACCTTGGGGGCGCCACGACCAAATGTATAAAAGGAAATGTCCGGCACATGCACTGTTCATGCGCAGCAGTGGCAGCACAGCTGCCTACGTTTAAGAGCTTCTGTCTCATCTGTCCTTTCAGTATCCCGATATTCATCCCTGCGCAAGCCTCTGCGAGAGCAAGAAAGACGGAAATCATAAGGGTCGGCATTAGTACCGACAGGGCGTGCGGAAACCAATTTCGCTTCGTGTGTGTGTGTGCGTGTTTCTCCCTCCCGTCCTGTTTTATTCTGCGCAAAGTTTTAATTATGTCGCTTCTGCGCAGTGGAACATTGGCGGCGCAACGACCGTACCAATGCATAAAAGGAAATGTTCGGCACATGCACTGTTCACTCGCAGCAGTGGCAGCACAGCTGCCTACGTTTCTGAGCTTCTGTCTCATCTGTCCTTTCAGAATCCCGATATTCATTCCTGCGCAAGCCTCTGCGAGAGCAAGAAATACGGAAATCATAAGGGTCGGCCTCAGTACCGACAGGGCGTGAGGAAACCGATTTCGCTTCTGCGCAGTGGGACTTTGTTGGAGCCACGACCGTACCAATGCATAAAAGGAAATGTTCGGCACATGCACTGTTCATTCGCAGCAGTAGCAGCACAGCTGCCTACGTTTCTGAGCTTCTGCCTCATCTCTCCTTTCAGTATCCCGATATTCATTCCTGCGCAAGCCTCTGCGAGAGCAAGAAAGACAGAAATCATAAGGGTCGGCCTCAGTACCGACAGGGCGTGAGGAAACCAATTTCGCTTCTGCGCAGTGGGACTTTGTTGGCGTCACTGTCGTACAAATGCATAAAAGGAAATGTCCGGCACATGCACTGTTCATTCGCAGCAGTAGCAGCACAGCTGCCTACGTTTCTGAGCTTCTGCCTCATCTCTCCTTTCAGTATCCCGATATTCATTCCTGCGCAAGCCTCTGCGAGAGCAAGAAAGACAGAAATCATAAGGGTCGGCCTCAGTACCGACTGGGCGTGAGGAAACCAATTTCGCTTCTGCGCAGTGGGACTTTGTTGGCGCCACGACCGTACAAATGCAGAAAAGGAAATGTCCGGCACATGCACTGTTCATTCGCAGCAGTAGCAGCACAGCTGACTACGTTTCTGAGCATCTGCCTCATCTCTCCTTTCAGTATCCCGATATTCATTCCTGCGCAAGCCTCTGCGAGAGCAAGAAATACAGAAATCATAAGGGTCGGCCTCAGTACCGACAGGGCGTGAGGAAACCGATTTCGCTTCTGCGCAGTGGGACTTTGGTGGCGCCACGACCGTACAAATGCCTAAACGGAAATGTCCGGCACATGCACTGTTCATTCGCAGCAGTAGCAGCGCAGCTGCCTTCGTTTCTGAGCTTCTGCCTCATCTCTCTTTTCAGTATCCCGATATTCATTCCTGCGCAAGCCTCTGCGAGAGCAAGAAATACGGAAATCATAAGGGTCGGCCTCAGTACCGACAGGGCGTGCGGAAACCAATTTCGCTTTTGCGCAGTTGGACTTTGGGGGCGCCACGACCGTACAAATGCCTAAACGGAAATGTCCGGCACATGCACTGTTCATTCGCAACAGTAGCAGCAGAGGTGCCTACGTTTCTGAGCTTCTGCCTCATCTCTCCTTTCAGTATCCCGATATTCATTCCTGCGCAAGCCTCTGCGAGAGCAAGAAATACGGAAATCATAAGGGTCGGCCTCAGTACCGAAAGGGCGTGCGGAAACCAATTTCGCTTCTGCGCAGTGGGACTTTGGTGACGCCACGACCGTACGAATGCCAAAACGGAAATGTCCGGCACATGCATTGTTCATTCGCAGCAGTAGCAGTACAGCTGCCTACGTTTCTGAGCTTCTGTCTCATCTCTCCTTTCAGTATCCCGATATTCATTCCTGCGCAAGCCTCTGCGAGAGCAAGAAAGACAGAAATCATAAGGGTCGGCCTCAGTACCGACAGGGCGTGCGGAAACCAATTTCGCTTCTGCGCAGTGGGACTTTGGTGACGCCACGACCGTACGAATGCCAAAACGGAAATGTCCGGCACATGCACTGTTCATTCGCAGCAGTAGCAGTACAGCTGCCTACGTTTCTGAGCTTCTGTCTCATCTCTCCTTTCAGTATCCCGATATTCATTCCTGCGCAAGCCTCTGCGAGAGCAAGAAAGACAGAAATCATAAGGGTCGGCCTCAGTACCGACAGGGCGTGCGGAAACCAATTTCGCTTTTGCGCAGTTGGACTTTGGTGACGCCACGACCGTACGAATGCCTAAACGGAAATGTCCGGCACATGCACTGTTCATTCGCAGCAGTAGCAGCACAGCTGCCTACGTTTCTGAGCTTCTGCCTCATCTGTCCTTTCAGAATCCCGACATTCATTCCTGCGCAAGCCTCTGCGAGAGCAAAAAAGACGGAAATCATGAGGGTCGGGTTCAGTACCGACAGGGCGTGCGGAAACCTTTTTCGCTTCGTGTTTGTGTGCGTGTTTCTCCCTCCCGTCCTGTGTTATTCTGCGCAAAGATTTAATTATGTCGCTTCTGCGCAGTGGGACTTTGGTGGCGCCACGACCGTACAAATGCATGAAAGAAAATGTCCGGCACATGCACTGTGCATTCGCAGCAGTGGCAGCACAGCTGCCTACGCTTCTGAGCTTCTGCCTCATCTGTCCTTTCAGAATCCCGACATTCATTCCTGCGCAAGCCTCTGCGAGAGCAAAAAAGACGGAAATCATGAGGGTCGGGTTCAGTACCGACAGGGCGTGCGGAAACCTTTTTCGCTTCGTGTTTGTGTGCGTGTTTCTCCCTCCCGTCCTGTGTTATTCTGCGCAAAGATTTAATTATGTCGCTTCTGCGCAGTGGGAGTTTGGTGGCGCCACGACCGTACAAATGCATGAAAGAAAATGTCCGGCACATGCACTGTTCATTCGCAGCAGTAGCAGCACAGCTGCCTACGTTTCTGAGCTTCTGTGTCATCTCTCCTTTCAGTATCCCGATATTGATTCCTGCGCAACCCTCTGCGAGAGCAAGAAAGACAGAAATCATAAGGGTCGGCCTCAGTACCGACAAGGCGTGCGGAAACCAATTTCGCTTCTGCGCAGTGGGACTTTGGTGGCGCCACGACCGTACAAATGCATGAAAGAAAATGTCCGGCACATGCACTCTACATTCGCAGCAGTGGCAGCACAGCTGCCTACGCTTCTGAGCTTCTGTCTCATCTGTCCTTTCAGTATACTGATATTCATTCCTGCGCAAGCCTCTGCGAGAGCAAGAAAGACAGAAATCATAAGGGTCGGCCTCAGTACCGACAGGGCGTGAGGAAACCAATTTCGCTTCTGCGCAGTGGGATTTTGGTGGCGCCACGACCGTACAAATGCATAATAGGAAATGTCCGGCACATGCACTGTTCATTCGCAGCAGTGGCAGCACAGCTGCCTACGTTTAAGAGCTTCTGTCTCATCTGTGCTTTCAGAATCCCGATATTCATTCCTGCGCAAGCCTCTGCGAGAGCAAGAAAAACGGAAATCATAAGGGTCGGCATTAGTACCGACAGGGCGTGCGGAAACCAATTTCGCTTCTGCGCAGTGGGACCTTGGGGGCGCCACGGCCAAATGTATAAAAGGAAATGTCCGGCACATGCACTGTTCATGCGCAGCAGTGGCAGCACAGCTGCCTACGTTTAAGAGCTTCTGTCTCATCTGTCCTTTCAGTATCCCGATATTCATCCCTGCGCAAGCCTCTGCGAGAGCAAGAAAGACGGAAATCATAAGGGTCGGCATTAGTACCGACAGGCCGTGCGGAAACCAATTTCGCTTCGTGTGTGTGTGTGCGTGTTTCTCCCTCCCGTCCTGTTTTATTCTGCGCAAAGTTTTAATTATGTCGCTTCTGCGCAGTGGAACATTGGCGGCGCAACGACCGTACCAATGCATAAAAGGAAATGTTCGGCACATGCACTGTTCACTCGCAGCAGTGGCAGCACAGCTGCCTACGTTTCTGAGCTTCTGTCTCATCTGTCCTTTCAGAATCCCGATATTCATTCCTGCGCAAGCCTCTGCGAGAGCAAGAAATACGGAAATCATAAGGGTCGGCCTCAGTACCGACAGGGCGTGAGGAAACCGATTTCGCTTCTGCGCAGTGGGACTTTGTTGGAGCCACGACCGTACCAATGCATAAAAGGAAATGTTCGGCACATGCACTGTTCATTCGCAGCAGTAGCAGCACAGCTGCCTACGTTTCTGAGCTTCTGCCTCATCTCTCCTTTCAGTATCCCGATATTCATTCCTGCGCAAGCCCCTCCGAGAGCAAGAAAGACAGAAATCATAAGGGTCGGCCTCAGTACCGACAGGGCGTGAGGAAACCAATTTCGCTTCTGCGCAGTGGGACTTTGTTGGAGCCACGACCGTACCAATGCATAAAAGGAAATGTTCGGCACATGCACTGTTCATTCGCAGCAGTAGCAGCACAGCTGCCTACGTTTCTGAGCTTCTGCCTCATCTCTCCTTTCAGTATCCCGATATTCATTCCTGCGCAAGCCCCTGCGAGAGCAAGAAAGACAGAAATCATAAGGGTCGGCCTCAGTACCGACAGGGCGTGAGGAAACCAATTTCGCTTCTGCGCAGTGGGACTTTGTTGGCGTCACTGTCGTACAAATGCATAAAAGGAAATGTCCGGCACATGCACTGTTCATTCGCAGCAGTAGCAGCACAGCTGACTACGTTTCTGAGCATCTGCCTCATCTCTCCTTTCAGTATCCCGATATTCATTCCTGCGCAAGCCTCTGCGAGAGCAAGAAAGACAGAAATCATAAGGGTCGGCCTCAGTACCGACTGGGCGTGAGGAAACCAATTTCGCTTCTGCGCAGTGGGACTTTGTTGGCGCCACGACCGTACAAATGGAGAAAAGGAAATGTCCGGCACATGCACTGTTCATTCGCAGCAGTAGCAGCACAGCTGACTACGTTTCTGAGCATCTGCCTCATCTCTCCTTTCAGTATCCCGATATTCATTCCTGCGCAAGCCTCTGCGAGAGCAAGAAATACAGAAATCATAAGGGTCGGCCTCAGTACCGACAGGGCGTGAGGAAACCGATTTCGCTTCTGCGCAGTTGGACTTTGGGGGCGCCACGACCGTACAAATGCCTAAACGGAAATGTCCGGCACATGCACTGTTCATTCGCAGCAGTAGCAGCGCAGCTGCCTTCGTTTCTGAGCTTCTGCCTCATCTCTCCTTTCAGTATCCCGATATTCATTCCTGCGCAAGCCTCTGCGAGAGCAAGAAATACGGAAATCATAAGGGTCGGCCTCAGTACCGACAGGGCGTGCGGAAACCAATTTCGCTTTTGCGCAGTTGGACTTTGGGGGCGCCACGACCGTACAAATGCCTAAACGGAAATGTCCGGCACATGCACTGTTCATTCGCAGCAGTAGCAGCGCAGCTGCCTTCGTTTCTGAGCTTCTGCCTCATCTCTCCTTTCAGTATCCCGATATTCATTCCTGCGCAAGCCTCTGCGAGAGCGAGAAATACGGAAATCATAAGGGTCGGCCTCAGTACCGACAGGGCGTGCGGAAACCAATTTCGCTTTTGCGCAGTTGGACTTTGGGGGCGCCACGACCGTACAAATGCAGAAAAGGAAATGTCCGGCACATGCACTGTTCATTCGCAGCAGTAGCAGCACAGCTGACTACGTTTCTGAGCATCTGCCTCATCTCTCCTTTCAGTATCCCGATATTCATTCCTGCGCAAGCCTCTGCGAGAGCAAGAAATACAGAAATCATAAGGGTCGGCCTCAGTACCGACAGGGCGTGCGGAAACCAATTTCGCTTCTGCGCAGTGGGACTTTGTTGGCGCCACGACCGTACAAATGCAGAAAAGGAAATGTCCGGCACATGCACTGTTCATTCGCAGCAGTAGCAGCACAGCTGACTACGTTTCTGAGCATCTGCCTCATCTCTCCTTTCAGTATACCGATATTCATTCCTGCGCAAGCCTCTGCGAGAGCAAGAAATACAGAAATCATAAGGGTCGGCCTCAGTACCGACAGGGCGTGCGGAAACCGATTTCGCTTCTGCGCAGTTGGACTTTGGTGGCGCCACGACCGTACAAATGCCTAAACGGAAATGTCCGGCACATGCACTGTTCGTTCGCAGCAGTAGCAGCGCAGCTGCCTTCGTTTCTGAGCTTCTGCCTCATCTCTCCTTTCAGTATCCCGATATTCATTCCTGCGCAAGCCTCTGCGAGAGCAAGAAATACGGAAATCATAAGGGTCGGCCTCAGTACCGACAGGGCGTGCGGAAACCAATTTCGCTTCTGCGCAGTGGGACTTTGGTGACGCCACGACCGTACGAATGCCTAAACGGAAATGTCCGGCACATGCACTGTTCATTCGCAGCAGTAGCAGCACAGCTGCCTACGTTTCTGAGCTTCTGTCTCATCTCACCTTTCAGTATCCCGATATTCATTCCTGCGCAAGCCTCTGCGAGAGCAAGAAATACGGAAATCATAAGGGTCGGCCTCAGTACCGACAGGGCGTGCGGAAACCAATTTCGCTTTTGCGCAGTTGGACTTTGGGGGCGCCACGACCGTACAAATGCCTAAACGGAAATGTCCGGCACATGCACTGTTCATTCGCAGCAGTAGCAGCAGAGGTGCCTACGTTTCTGAGCTTCTGCCTCATCTCTCCTTTCAGTATCCCGATATTCATTCCTGCGCAAGCCTCTGCGAGAGCAAGAAATACGGAAATCATAAGGGTCGGCCTCAGTACCGACAGGGCGTGCGGAAACCAATTTCGCTTCTGCGCAGTGGGACTTTGGTGACGCCACGACCGTACGAATGCCTAAACGGAAATGTCCGGCACATGCACTGTTCATTCGCAGCAGTAGCAGCACAGCTGCCTACGTTTCTGAGCTTCTGTCTCATCTCACCTTTCAGTATCCCGATATTCATTCCTGCGCAAGCCTCTGCGAGAGCAAGAAATACGGAAATCATAAGGGTCGGCCTCAGTACCGACAGGGCGTGCGGAAACCAATTTCGCTTCTGCGCAGTGGGACTTTGGTGACGCCACGACCGTACGAATGCCAAAACGGAAATGTCCGGCACATGCACTGTTCATTCGCAGCAGTAGCAGTACAGCTGCCTACGTTTCTGAGCTTCTGTCTCATCTCTCCTTTCAGTATCCCGATATTCATTCCTGCGCAAGCCTCTGCGAGAGCAAGAAAGACAGAAATCATAAGGGTCGGCCTCAGTACCGACCGGGCGTGCGGAAACCAATTTCGCTCCTGCGCAGTGGGACTTTGGTGACGCCACGACCGTACGAATGCCTAAACGGAAATGTACGGCACATGCACTGTTCATTCGCAGCAGTAGCAGCACAGCTGCCTACGTTTCTGAGCTTCTGTCACATCTCTCCTTTCAGTATCCCGATATTCATTCCTTCGCAAGCCTCTGCGAGAGCAAGAAAGACGGAAATCATAAGGGTCGGCCTCCGTACCGACAGGGTGTGCGGAAACCAATTTCGCTTCTGCGCAGTGGGACTTTGGTGACGCCACGACCGTACGAATGCCTAAACGGAAATGTCCGGCACATGCACTGTTCATTCGCAGCAGTAGCAGCACAGCTGCCTACGTTTCTGAGCTTCTGTCACATCTCTCCTTTCAGTATCCCGATATTCATTCCTTCGCAAGCCTCTGCGAGAGCAAGAAAGGCAGAAATCATAAGGGTCGGCCTCAGTACCGACAGGGCGTGCGGAAACCAATTTCGCTTTTGCGCAGTTGGACTTTGGTGACGCCACGACCGTACGAATGCCTAAACGGAAATGTCCGGCACATGCACTGTTCATTCGCAGCAGTAGCAGCACAGCTGCCTACGTTTCTGAGCTTCTGCCTCATCTGTCCTTTCAGAATCCCGACATTCATTCCTGCGCAAGCCTCTGCGAGAGCAAAAAAGACGGAAATCATGAGGGTCGGGTTCAGTACCGACAGGGCGTGCGGAAACCTTTTTCGCTTCGTGTTTGTGTGCGTGTTTCTCCCTCCCGTCCTGTGTTATTCTGCGCAAAGATTTAATTATGTCGCTTCTGCGCAGTGGGACTTTGGTGGCGCCACGACCGTACAAATGCATGAAAGAAAATGTCCGGCACATGCACTGTGCATTCGCAGCAGTGGCAGCACAGCTGCCTACGCTTCTGAGCTTCTGCCTCATCTGTCCTTTCAGAATCCCGACATTCATTCCTGCGCAAGCCTCTGCGAGAGCAAAAAAGACGGAAATCATGAGGGTCGGGTTCAGTACCGACAGGGCGTGCGGAAACCTTTTTCGCTTCGTGTTTGTGTGCGTGTTTCTCCCTCCCGTCCTGTGTTATTCTGCGCAAAGATTTAATTATGTCGCTTCTGCGCAGTGGGACTTTGGTGGCGCCACGACCGTACAAATGCATGAAAGAAAATGTCCGGCACATGCACTGTGCATTCGCAGCAGTGGCAGCACAGCTGCCTACGCTTCTGAGCTTCTGCCTCATCTGTCCTTTCAGTATACCGATATTCATTCCTGCGCAAGCCTCTGCGAGAGCAAGAAAGACAGAAATCATAAGGGTCGGCCTCAGTACCGACAGGGCGTGAGGAAACCAATTTCGCTTCTGCGCAGTGGGATTTTGCTGGCGCCACGACCAAATGCATAATAGGAAATGTCCGGCACATGCACTGTTCATTCGCAGCAGTGGCAGCACAGCTGCCTACGTTTAAGAGCTTCTGTCTCATCTGTGCTTTCAGAATCCCGATATTCATTCCTGCGCAAGCCTCTGCGAGAGCAAGAAAAACTGAAATCATAAGTGTCGGCATTAGTACCGACAGGGCGTGCGGAAACCAATTTCGCTTCTGCGCAGTGGGACCTTGGGGGCGCCACGACCAAATGTATAAAACGAAATGTCCGGCACATGCACTGTTCATGCGCAGCAGTGGCAGCACAGCTGCCTACGTTTAAGAGCTTCTGTCTCATCTGTCCTTTCAGTATCCCGATATTCATCCCTGCGCAAGCCTCTGCGAGAGCAAGAAAGACGGAAATCATAAGGGTCGGCATTAGTACCGACAGGGCGTGCGGAAACCAATTTCGCTTCGTGTGTGTGTGTGCGTGTTTCTCCCTCCCGTCCTGTTTTATTCTGCGCAAAGTTTTAATTATGTCGCTTCTGCGCAGTGGAACATTGGCGGCGCCACGACCGTACCAATGCATAAAAGGAAATGTTCGGCACATGCACTGTTCACTCGCAGCAGTGGCAGCACAGCTGCCTACGTTTCTGAGCTTCTGTCTCATCTGTCCTTTCAGAATCCCGATATTCATTCCTGCGCAAGCCTCTGCGAGAGCAAGAAATACGGAAATCATAAGGGTCGGCCTCAGTACCGACAGGGCGTGAGGAAACCAATTTCGCTTCTGCGCAGTGGGACTTTGTTGGAGCCACGACCGTACAAATGCATAAAAGGAAATGTCCGGCACATGTACTGTTCATTCGCAGCAGTAGCAGCACAGCTGCCTACGTTTCTGAGCTTCTGCCTCATCTCTCCTTTCAGTATCCCGATATTCATTCCTGCGCAAGCCTCTGCGAGAGCAAGAAAGACAGAAATCATAAGGGTCGGCCTCAGTACCGACAGGGCGTGAGGAAACCAATTTCGCTTCTGCGCAGTGGGACTTTGTTGGCGCCACGACCGTACAAATGCAGAAAAGGAAATGTCCGGCACATGCACTGTTCATTCGCAGCAGTAGCAGCACAGCTGACTACGTTTCTGAGCATCTGCCTCATCTCTCCTTTCAGTATCCCGATATTCATTCCTGCGCAAGCCTCTGCGAGAGCAAGAAATACAGAAATCATAAGGGTCGGCCTCAGTACCGACAGGGCGTGAGGAAACCGATTTCGCTTCTGCGCAGTGTTACTTTGTTGGAGCCACGACCGTACCAATGCATAAAAGGAAATGTCCGGCACATGCACTGTTCATTCGCAGCAGTAGCAGCACAGCTGCCTACGTTTCTGAGCTTCTGCCTCATCTCTCCTTTCAGTATCCCGATATTCATTCCTGCGCAAGCCCCTGCGAGAGCAAGAAAGACAGAAATCATAAGGGTCGGCCTCAGTACCGACAGGGCGTGAGGAAACCAATTTCGCTTCTGCGCAGTGGGACTTTATTGGCGTCACTGTCGTACAAATGCATAAAAGGAAATGTCCGGCACATGCACTGTTCATTCGCAGCAGTAGCAGCACAGCTGCCTACGTTTCTGAGCTTCTGCCTCATCTCTCCTTTCAGTATCCCGATATTCATTCCTGCGCAAGCCTCTGCGAGAGCAAGAAAGACAGAAATCATAAGGGTCGGCCTCAGTACCGACTGGGCGTGAGGAAACCAATTTCGCTTCTGCGCAGTGGGACTTTGTTGGCGCCACGACCGTACAAATGCAGAAAAGGAAATGTCCGGCACATGCACTGTTCATTCGCAGCAGTAGCAGCACAGCTGACTACGTTTCTGAGCATCTGCCTCATCTCTCCTTTCAGTATCCCGATATTCATTCCTGCGCAAGCCTCTGCGAGAGCAAGAAATACAGAAATCATAAGGGTCGGCCTCAGTACCGACAGGGCGTGAGGAAACCGATTTCGCTTCTGCGCAGTGGGACTTTGGTGGCGCCGCGACCGTACAAATGCCTAAACGGAAATGTCCGGCACATGCACTGTTCATTCGCAGCAGTAGCAGCGCAGCTGCCTTCGTTTCTGAGCTTCTGCCTCATCTCTCTTTTCAGTATCCCGATATTCATTCCTGCGCAAGCCTCTGCGAGAGCAAGAAAGGCAGAAATCATAAGGGTCGGCCTCAGTACCGACAGGGCGTGCGGAAACCAATTTCGCTTTTGCGCAGTTGGACTTTGGTGATGCCACGACCGTACGAATGCCTAAACGGAAATGTCCGGCACATGCACTGTTCATTCGCAGCAGTAGCAGCACAGCTGCCTACGTTTCTGAGCTTCTGCCTCATCTGTCCTTTCAGAATCCCGACATTCATTCCTGCGCAAGCCTCTGCGAGAGCAAAAAAGACGGAAATCATGAGGGTCGGGTTCAGTACCGACAGGGCGTGCGGAAACCTTTTTCGCTTCGTGTTTGTGTGCGTGTTTCTCCCTCCCGTCCTGTGTTATTCTGCGCAAAGATTTAATTATGTCGCTTCTGCGCAGTGGGACTTTGGTGGCGCCACGACCGTACAAATGCATGAAAGAAAATGTCCGGCACATGCACTGTGCATTCGCAGCAGTGGCAGCACAGCTGCCTACGCTTCTGAGCTTCTGCCTCATCTGTCCTTTCAGAATCCCGACATTCATTCCTGCGCAAGCCTCTGCGAGAGCAAAAAAGACGGAAATCATGAGGGTCGGGTTCAGTACCGACAGGGCGTGAGGAAACCAATTTCGCTTCTGCGCAGTGGGATTTTGCTGGCGCCACGACCAAATGCATAATAGGAAATGTCCGGCACATGCACTGTTCATTCGCAGCAGTGGCAGCACAGCTGCCTACGTTTAAGAGCTTCTGTCTCATCTGTGCTTTCAGAATCCCGATATTCATTCCTGCGCAAGCCTCTGCGAGAGCAAGAAAAACTGAAATCATAAGTGTCGGCATTAGTACCGACAGGGCGTGCGGAAACCAATTTCGCTTCTGCGCAGTGGGACCTTGGGGGCGCCACGACCAAATGTATAAAAGGAAATGTCCGGCACATGCACTGTTCATGCGCAGCAGTGGCAGCACAGCTGCCTACGTTTAAGAGCTTCTGTCTCATCTGTCCTTTCAGTATCCCGATATTCATCCCTGCGCAAGCCTCTGCGAGAGCAAGAAAGACGGAAATCATAAGGGTCGGCATTAGTACCGACAGGGCGTGCGGAAACCAATTTCGCTTCGTGTGTGTGTGTGCGTGTTTCTCCCTCCCGTCCTGTTTTATTCTGCGCAAAGTTTTAATTATGTCGCTTCTGCGCAGTGGAACATTGGCGGCGCCACGACCGTACCAATGCATAAAAGGAAATGTTCGGCACATGCACTGTTCACTCGCAGCAGTGGCAGCACAGCTGCCTACGTTTCTGAGCTTCTGTCTCATCTGTCCTTTCAGAATCCCGATATTCATTCCTGCGCAAGCCTCTGCGAGAGCAAGAAATACGGAAATCATAAGGGTCGGCCTCAGTACCGACAGGGCGTGAGGAAACCAATTTCGCTTCTGCGCAGTGGGACTTTGTTGGAGCCACGACCGTACAAATGCATAAAAGGAAATGTCCGGCACATGTACTGTTCATTCGCAGCAGTAGCAGCACAGCTGCCTACGTTTCTGAGCTTCTGCCTCATCTCTCCTTTCAGTATCCCGATATTCATTCCTGCGCAAGCCTCTGCGAGAGCAAGAAAGACAGAAATCATAAGGGTCGGCCTCAGTACCGACAGGGCGTGAGGAAACCAATTTCGCTTCTGCGCAGTGGGACTTTGTTGGCGCCACGACCGTACAAATGCAGAAAAGGAAATGTCCGGCACATGCACTGTTCATTCGCAGCAGTAGCAGCACAGCTGACTACGTTTCTGAGCATCTGCCTCATCTCTCCTTTCAGTATCCCGATATTCATTCCTGCGCAAGCCTCTGCGAGAGCAAGAAATACAGAAATCATAAGGGTCGGCCTCAGTACCGACAGGGCGTGAGGAAACCGATTTCGCTTCTGCGCAGTGGGACTTTGTTGGAGCCACGACCGTACCAATGCATAAAAGGAAATGTCCGGCACATGCACTGTTCATTCGCAGCAGTAGCAGCACAGCTGCCTACGTTTCTGAGCTTCTGCCTCATCTCTCCTTTCAGTATCCCGATATTCATTCCTGCGCAAGCCCCTGCGAGAGCAAGAAAGACAGAAATCATAAGGGTCGGCCTCAGTACCGACAGGGCGTGAGGAAACCAATTTCGCTTCTGCGCAGTGGGACTTTGTTGGCGTCACTGTCGTACAAATGCATAAAAGGAAATGTCCGGCACATGCACTGTTCATTCGCAGCAGTAGCAGCACAGCTGCCTACGTTTCTGAGCTTCTGCCTCATCTCTCCTTTCAGTATCCCGATATTCATTCCTGCGCAAGCCTCTGCGAGAGCAAGAAAGACAGAAATCATAAGGGTCGGCCTCAGTACCGACTGGGCGTGAGGAAACCAATTTCGCTTCTGCGCAGTGGGACTTTGTTGGCGCCACGACCGTACAAATGCAGAAAAGGAAATGTCCGGCACATGCACTGTTCATTCGCAGCAGTAGCAGCACAGCTGACTACGTTTCTGAGCATCTGCCTCATCTCTCCTTTCAGTATCCCGATATTCATTCCTGCGCAAGCCTCTGCGAGAGCAAGAAATACAGAAATCATAAGGGTCGGCCTCAGTACCGACAGGGCGTGAGGAAACCGATTTCGCTTCTGCGCAGTGGGACTTTGGTGGCGCCGCGACCGTACAAATGCCTAAACGGAAATGTCCGGCACATGCACTGTTCATTCGCAGCAGTAGCAGCACAGCTGCCTACGTTTCTGAGCTTCTGCCTCATCTGTCCTTTCAGAATCCCGACATTCATTCCTGCGCAAGCCTCTGCGAGAGCTAAAAAGACGGAAATCATGAGGGTCGGGTTCAGTACCGACAGGGCGTGCGGAAACCTTTTTCGCTTCGTGTTTGTGTGCGTGTTTCTCCCTCCCGTCCTGTGTTATTCTGCGCAAAGATTTAATTATGTCGCTTCTGCGCAGAGGGACTTTGGTGGCGCCACGACCGTACAAATGCATGAAAGAAAATGTCCGGCACATGCACTGTGCATTCGCAGCAGTGGCAGCACAGCTGCCTACGCTTCTGTCCTTTCAGAATCCCGACATTCATTCCTGCGCAAGCCTCTGCGAGAGCAAAAAAGACGGAAATCATGAGGGTCGGGTTCAGTACCGACAGGGCGTGCGGAAACCTTTTTCGCTTCGTGTTTGTGTGCGTGTTTCTCCCTCCCGTCCTGTGTTATTCTGCGCAAAGATTTAATTATGTCGCTTCTGCGCAGTGGGACTTTGGTGGCGCCACGACCGTACAAATGCATGAAAGAAAATGTCCGGCACATGCACTGTGCATTCGCAGCAGTGGCAGCACAGCTGCCTACGCTTCTGAGCTTCTGCCTCATCTGTCCTTTCAGTATCCCGATATTCATTCCTGCGCAAGCCTCTACGAGAGCAAGAAAGACGGAAATCATAAGGGTCGGCCTCAGTACCGACAGGGCGTGCGGAAACCAATTTCGCTTCTGCGCAGTGGGACTTTGGTGGCGCCACGACCGTACAAATGCATGAAAGAAAATGTCCGGCACATGCACTGTGCATTCGCAGCAGTGGCAGCACAGCTGCCTACGCTTCTGAGCTTCTGTCTCATCTGTCCTTTCAGAATCCCGACATTCATTCCTGCGCAAGCCTCTGCGAGAGCAAAAAAGACGGAAATCATGAGGGTCGGGTTCAGTACCGACAGGGCGTGCGGAAACCTTTTTCGCTTCGTGTTTGTGTGCGTGTTTCTCCCTCCCGTCCTGTGTTATTCTGCGCAAAGATTTAATTATGTCGCTTCTGCGCAGTGGGACTTTGGTGGCGCCACGACCGTACAAATGCATGAAAGAAAATGTCCGGCACATGCACTGTGCATTCGCAGCAGTGGCAGCACAGCTGCCTACGCTTCTGAGCTTCTGCCTCATCTGTCCTTTCAGTATCCCGATATTCATTCCTGCGCCAGCCTCTACGAGAGCAAGAAAGACGGAAATCATAAGGGTCGGCCTCAGTACCGACAGGGCGTGCGGAAACCAATTTCGCTTCTGCGCAGTGGGACTTTGGTGGCGCCACGACCGTACAAATGCATGAAAGAAAATGTCCGGCACATGCACTGTGCATTCGCAGCAGTGGCAGCACAGCTGCCTACGCTTCTGAGCTTCTGCCTCATCTGTCCTTTCAGTATCCCGATATTCATTCCTGCGCAAGCCTCTACGAGAGCAAGAAAGACGGAAATCATAAGGGTCGGCCTCAGTACCGACAAGGTGTGCGGAAACCAATTTCGCTTCTGCGCAGTGGGACTTTGGTGGCGCCACGACCGTACAAATGCATGAAAGAAAATGTCCGGCACATGCACTGTGCATTCGCAGCAGTGGCAGCACAGCTGCCTACGCTTCTGAGCTTCTGTCTCATCTGTCCTTTCAGAATCCCGACATTCATTCCTGCGCAAGCCTCTGCGAGAGCAAAAAAGACGGAAATCATGAGGGTCGGGTTCAGTACCGACAGGGCGTGCGGAAACCTTTTTCGCTTCGTGTTTTTGTGCGTGTTTCTCCCTCCCGTCCTGTGTTATTCTGCGCAAAGATTTAATTATGTCGCTTCTGCGCAGTGGGACTTTGGTGGCGCCACGACCGTACAAATGCATGAAAGAAAATGTCCGGCACATGCACTGTGCATTCGCAGCAGTGGCAGCACAGCTGCCTACGCTTCTGAGCTTCTGCCTCATCTGTCCTTTCAGTATCCCGATATTCATTCCTGCGCAAGCCTCTACGAGAGCAAGAAAGACGGAAATCATAAGGGTCGGCCTCAGTACCGACAGGGCGTGCGGAAACCAATTTCGCTTCTGCGCAGTGGGACTTTGGTGGCGTCACTGCCGTACAATTGCACAAAATGAAATGTCCGGCACATGCACTGTTCATTCGCTGCAGTGCCACCACAGCTGCCTACGTTTCTGAGCTTCTGCCTCATCTGTCCTTTCAGTATCCCGATATTCATTCCTGCGCAAGCCTCTGCGAGAGCAAGAAATACGGAAATCATAAGGGTCGGCCTCCGTACCGACAGCGCGTGCGGAAACCAATTTCGCTTCGTGTGTGTGTGTGCGTGTTTCTCCCTCCCGTCCTGTGTTATTCTGCGCAAAGTTTTAATTATGTCGCTTCTGCGCAGTGGAACTTTGGTGGTGCCACGACCGTACCAATGCATAAAAGGAAATGTCCGGCACATGCACTGTTCATTCGCAGCAGTGGCAGTACGGCTGCCTACGTTTCTGAGCTTCTCCCTCATCTGTCCTTTCAGTATACCGATATTCATTCCTGCGCAAGCCTCTGCGAGAGCAAGAAATACGGAAATCATAAGGGTCGGCCTCCGTACCGACAGCGCGTGCGGAAACCAATTTCGCTTCGTGTGTGTGTGTGCGTGTTTCTCCCTCCCGTCCTGTGTTATTCTGCGCAAAGTTTTAATTATGTCGCTTCTGCGCAGTGGAACTTTGGTGGTGCCACGACCGTACCAATGCATAAAAGGAAATGTCCGGCACATGCACTGTTCATTCGCAGCAGTGGCAGTACGGCTGCCTACGTTTCTGAGCTTCTCCCTCATCTGTCCTTTCAGTATCCCGATATTCATTCCTGCGCAAGCCTCTGCGAGAGCAAGAAATACGGAAATCATAAGGGTCGGCCTCCGTACCGACAGCGCGTGCGGAAACCAATTTCGCTTCGTGTGTGTGTGTGCGTGTTTCTCCCTCCCGTCCTGTGTTATTCTGCGCAAAGTTTTAATTATGTCGCTTCTGCGCAGTGGAACTTTGGTGGTGCCACGACCGTACAAATGCCTAAACGGAAATGTCCGGCACATGCACTGTTCATTCGCAGCAGTGGCAGCACAGCTGCCTACGTTTCTGAGCTTCTGCCTCATCTGTCCTTTCAGTATACCGATATTCATTCCTGCGCAAGCCTCTGCGAGAGCAAGAAGGACGGAAATCATGAGGGTCGGCCTCAGTACCGACAGGGCGTGCGAAAACCAATTCCGCTTCGTGTGTGTGTGCGTGTTTCTCCCTCCCGTCCTGTGTTATTCTGCGCAAAGTTTTAATTAAGTAACTTCTGCGCAGTAGAACTTTGGTGGCGCCACGACCGTACCAATGCATAAAAGGAAATGTCCGGCACATGCTCTGTTCATTCGCAGTAGTGCCACCACAGCCGCCTACTTTTCTGAGCTTCTGTCTCATCTGTCCTTTCAGTATCCCGATATTCATTCCTGCGCAAGCCTCTGCGAGAGCAAGAAATACGGAAATCATAAGGGTCGGCCTCCGTACCGACAGCGCGTGCGGAAACCAATTTCGCTTCGTGTGTGTGTGTGCGTGTTTCTCCCTCCCGTCCTGTGTTATTCTGCGCAAAGTTTTAATTATGTCGCTTCTGCGCAGTGGAACTTTGGTGGCGCCACGACCGTACCAATGCATAAAAGGAAATGTCCGGCACATGCTCTGTTCATTCGCAGTAGTGGCAGCACAGCTGCCTACGTTTCTGAGCTTCTGCCTTATCTGTCCTTTCAGTATACCGATATTCATTCCTGCGCAAGCCTCTGCGAGAGCAAGAAAGACAGAAATCATAAGGGTCGGCCTCAGTACCGACAGGGCGTGAGGAAACCAATTTCGCTTCTGCGCAGTGGGATTTTGCTGGCGCCACGACCAAATGCATAATAGGAAATGTCCGGCACATGCACTGTTCATTCGCAGCAGTGGCAGCACAGCTGCCTACGTTTAAGAGCTTCTGTCTCATCTGTGCTTTCAGAATCCCGATATTCATTCCTGCGCAAGCCTCTGCGAGAGCAAGAAAAACGGAAATCATAAGGGTCGGCCTTAGTACCGACAGGGCGTGCGGAAACCAATTTCGCTTCTGCGCAGTGGGACCTTGGGGGCGCCACGACCAAATGTATAAAAGGAAATGTCCGGCACATGCACTGTTCATGCGCAGCATTGGCAGCACAGCTGCCTACGTTTAAGAGCTTCTGTCTCATCTGTCCTTTCAGTATCCCGATATTCATCCCTGCGCAAGCCTCTGCGAGAGCAAGAAAGACGGAAATCATAAGGGTCGGCATTAGTACCGACAGGGCGTGCGGAAACCAATTTCGCTTCGTGTGTGTGTGTGCGTGTTTCTCCCTCCCGTCCTGTTTTATTCTGCGCAAAGTTTTAATTATGTCGCTTCTGCGCAGTGGAACATTGGCGGCGCAACGACCGTACCAATGCATAAAAGGAAATGTTCGGCACATGCACTGTTCACTCGCAGCAGTGGCAGCACAGCTGCCTACGTTTCTGAGCTTCTGTCTCATCTGTCCTTTCAGAATCCCGATATTCATTCCTGCGCAAGCCTCTGCGAGAGCAAGAAATACGGAAATCATAAGGGTCGGCCTCAGTACCGACAGGGCGTGAGGAAACCAATTTCGCTTCTGCGCAGTGGGACTTTGTTGGAGCCACGACCGTACAAATGCATAAAAGGAAATGTCCGGCACATGTACTGTTCATTCGCAGCAGTAGCAGCACAGCTGCCTACGTTTCTGAGCTTCTGCCTCATCTCTCCTTTCAGTATCCCGATATTCATTCCTGCGCAAGCCTCTGCGAGAGCAAGAAAGACAGAAATCATAAGGGTCGGCCTCAGTACCGACAGGGCGTGAGGAAACCAATTTCGCTTCTGCGCAGTGGGACTTTGTTGGCGTCACTGTCGTACAAATGCATAAAAGGAAATGTCCGGCACATGCACTGTTCATTCGCAGCAGTAGCAGCACAGCTGCCTACGTTTCTGAGCTTCTGCCTCATCTCTCCTTTCAGTATCCCGATATTCATTCCTGCGCAAGCCTCTGCGAGAGCAAGAAAGACAGAAATCATAAGGGTCGGCCTCAGTACCGACTGGGCGTGAGGAAACCAATTTCGCTTCTGCGCAGTGGGACTTTGTTGGCGCCACGACCGTACAAATGCAGAAAAGGAAATGTCCGGCACATGCACTGTTCATTCGCAGCAGTAGCAGCACAGCTGACTACGTTTCTGAGCATCTGCCTCATCTCTCCTTTCAGTATCCCGATATTCATTCCTGCGCAAGCCTCTGCGAGAGCAAGAAATACAGAAATCATAAGGGTCGGCCTCAGTACCGACAGGGCGTGAGGAAACCGATTTCGCTTCTGCGCAGTGGGACTTTGTTGGAGCCACGACCGTACCAATGCATAAAAGGAAATGTTCGGCACATGCACTGTTCATTCGCAGCAGTAGCAGCACAGCTGCCTACGTTTCTGAGCTTCTGCCT
Source organism: Amblyomma americanum (assembly GCF_052857255.1). Taxonomy (NCBI): domain Eukaryota; kingdom Metazoa; phylum Arthropoda; class Arachnida; order Ixodida; family Ixodidae; genus Amblyomma; species Amblyomma americanum. The sequence goes on along the minus strand of NC_135504.1, from coordinate 162,222,355 downwards.
CATCTCTCCTTTCAGTATCCCGATATTCATTCCTGCGCAAGCCCCTGCGAGAGCAAGAAAGACAGAAATCATAAGGGTCGGCCTCAGTACCGACAGGGCGTGAGGAAACCAATTTCGCTTCTGCGCAGTGGGACTTTGTTGGCGTCACTGTCGTACAAATGCATAAAAGGAAATGTCCGGCACATGCACTGTTCATTCGCAGCAGTAGCAGCACAGCTGCCTACGTTTCTGAGCTTCTGCCTCATCTCTCCTTTCAGTATCCCGATATTCATTCCTGCGCAAGCCTCTGCGAGAGCAACAAAGACAGAAATCATAAGGGTCGGCCTCAGTACCGACTGGGCGTGAGGAAACCAATTTCGCTTCTGCGCAGTGGGACTTTGTTGGCGCCACGACCGTACAAATGCCTAAACGGAAATGTCCGGCACATGCACTGTTCATTCGCAGCAGTAGCAGCGCAGCTGCCTTCGTTTCTGAGCTTCTGCCTCATCTCTCTTTTCAGTATCCCGATATTCATTCCTGCGCAAGCCTCTGCGAGAGCAAGAAATACGGAAATCATAAGGGTCGGCCTCAGTACGGACAGGGCGTGAGGAAACCAATTTCGCTTCTGCGCAGTGGGACTTTGGTGGCGCCACGACCAAATGTATAAAAGGAAATGTCCGGCACATGCACTGTTCACTCGCAGCAGTGGCAGCGCAGCTGCCTACGTTTCTGAGCTTCTGTATCATCTGTCCTTTCAGAATCCTGATATTCATTCCTGCGCAACCCTCTGCCAGAGCAAGAAAGACTGAAATCAAAAGGGCCGCCGTCACTAGCGACAGGGCGTGCGGAAACCAATTTCGCTTCTGCGCAGTGGGACTTTGTTGGCGCCACGACCGTACAAATGCAGAAAAGGAAATGTCCGGCACATGCACTGTTCATTCGCAGCGGTGGCAGCACGGCTGCCTACGTTTCTGAGCTTCTGCCTCATCTGTACTTTCAGAATCCCGATATTCATTCCTGCGCAAGCCTCTGCGAGAGCAAGAAATACGGAAATCATAAGGGTCGGCCTCAGTACCGACAGGGCGTGAGGAAACCGATTTCGCTTCTGCGCAGTGTAACATTGGTGGCGCCACGACCGTACCAATGCATAAAAGGAAATGTCCGGCACATACACTGTTCATTCGCAGCAGTGGCAGCACAGCTGCCTGCGTTTCTGAACTTCTGCCTCATCTCTCCTTTCAGTATCCCGATATTCATTCCTGCGCAAGCCTCTGCGAGAGCAAGAAATACAGAAATCATAAGGGTCGGCCTCAGTACCGACAGGGCGTGAGGAAACCGATTTCGCTTCTGCGCAGTGGGACTTTGTTGGAGCCACGACCGTACCAATGCATAAAAGGAAATGTTCGGCACATGCACTGTTCATTCGCAGCAGTAGCAGCACAGCTGCCTACGTTTCTGAGCTTCTGCCTCATCTCTCCTTTCAGTATCCCGATATTCATTCCTGCGCAAGCCCCTGCGAGAGCAAGAAAGACAGAAATCATAAGGGTCGGCCTCAGTACCGACAGGGCGTGAGGAAACCAATTTCGCTTCTGCGCAGTGGGACTTTGTTGGCGTCACTGTCGTACAAATGCATAAAAGGAAATGTCCGGCACATGCACTGTTCATTCGCAGCAGTAGCAGCACAGCTGCCTACGTTTCTGAGCTTCTGCCTCATCTCTCCTTTCAGTATCCCGATATTCATTCCTGCGCAAGCCTCTGCGAGAGCAACAAAGACAGAAATCATAAGGGTCGGCCTCAGTACCGACTGGGCGTGAGGAAACCAATTTCGCTTCTGCGCAGTGGGACTTTGTTGGCGCCACGACCGTACAAATGCCTAAACGGAAATGTCCGGCACATGCACTGTTCATTCGCAGCAGTAGCAGCGCAGCTGCCTTCGTTTCTGAGCTTCTGCCTCATCTCTCTTTTCAGTATCCCGATATTCATTCCTGCGCAAGCCTCTGCGAGAGCAAGAAATACGGAAATCATAAGGGTCGGCCTCAGTACGGACAGGGCGTGAGGAAACCAATTTCGCTTCTGCGCAGTGGGACTTTGGTGGCGCCACGACCAAATGTATAAAAGGAAATGTCCGGCACATGCACTGTTCACTCGCAGCAGTGGCAGCGCAGCTGCCTACGTTTCTGAGCTTCTGTATCATCTGTCCTTTCAGAATCCTGATATTCATTCCTGCGCAACCCTCTGCCAGAGCAAGAAAGACTGAAATCAAAAGGGCCGCCGTCACTAGCGACAGGGCGTGCGGAAACCAATTTCGCTTCTGCGCAGTGGGACTTTGTTGGCGCCACGACCGTACAAATGCAGAAAAGGAAATGTCCGGCACATGCACTGTTCATTCGCAGCGGTGGCAGCACGGCTGCCTACGTTTCTGAGCTTCTGCCTCATCTGTACTTTCAGAATCCCGATATTCATTCCTGCGCAAGCCTCTGCGAGAGCAAGAAATACGGAAATCATAAGGGTCGGCCTCAGTACCGACAGGGCGTGAGGAAACCGATTTCGCTTCTGCGCAGTGTAACATTGGTGGCGCCACGACCGTACCAATGCATAAAAGGAAATGTCCGGCACATACACTGTTCATTCGCAGCAGTGGCAGCACAGCTGCCTGCGTTTCTGAACTTCTGCCTCATCTCTCCTTTCAGTATCCCGATATTCATTCCTGCGCAAGCCTCTGCGAGAGCAAGAAAGACGGAAATCATAAGGGTCGGCCTCTGTACCGACAGCGCGTGCGGAAACCAATTTCGCTTCTGCGCAGTGGGACTTTGTTGGAGCCACGACCGTACAAATGCATAAAAGGAAATGTCCGGCACATGCACTGTTCATTCGCAGCAGTAGCAGCGCAGCTGCCTTCGTTTCTGAGCTTCTGCCTCATCTCTCCTTTCAGTATCCCGATATTCATTCCTGCGCAAGCCTCTGCGAGAGCAAGAAAGACAGAAATCATAAGGGTCGGCCTCAGTACCGACAGGGCGTGAGGAAACCAATTTCGCTTCTGCGCAGTGGGACTTTGTTGGCGTCACTGTCGTACAAATGCATAAAAGGAAATGTCCGGCACATGCACTGTTCATTCGCAGCACTGGCAGCACAGCTGCCTGCGTTTCTGAGCTTCTGCCTCATCTCTCCTTTCAGTATCCCGATATTCATTCCTGCGCAAGCCTCTGCGAGAGCAAGAAATACGGAAATCATAAGGGTCGGCCTCAGTACCGACAGGGCGTGAGGAAACCAATTTCACTTCTGCGCAGTGGGACTTTGTTGGCGCCACGACCGTACCAATGCATAAAAGGAAATGTCCGGCACATACACTGTTCATTCGCAGCAGTGGCAGCACAGCTGCCTGCGTTTCTGAGCTTCTGCCTCATCTCTCCTTTCAGTATCCCGATATTCATTCCTGCGCAAGCCTCTGCGAGAGCAAGAAATACGGAAATCATAAGGGTCGGCCTCAGTACCGACAGGGCGTGAGGAAACCAATTTCGCTTCTGCGCAGTGGGACTTTGTTGGCGCCACGACCGTACCAATGCATAAAAGGAAATGTCCGGCACATATACTGTTCATTCGCAGCAGTGGCAGCACAGCTGCCTGCGTTTCTGAGCTTCTGCCTCATCTCTCCTTTCAGTATCCCGATATTCATTCCTCCGCAAGCCTCTGCGAGAGCAAGAAATACGGAAATCGTAAGGGTCGGCCTCAGTACCGACAGGGCGTGAGGAAACCAATTTCGCTTCTGCGCAGTGGGACTTTGTTGGCGCCACGACCGTACAAATGCAAAAAAGGAAATGTCCGGCACATGCACTGTTCATTCGGAGCAGTGGCAGCACAGCTGCCTGCGTATCTGAGCTTCTGCCTCATCTCTCCTTTCAGTATCCCGATATTCATTCCTGCGCAAGCCTCTGCGAGAGCAAGAAATACGGAAATCATAAGGGTCGGCCTCAGTACCGACAGGGCGTGCGGAAACCAATTTCGCTTCTGCGCAGTGGGACTTTGTTGGCGCCACGACCGCACAAATGCAGAAAAGGAAATGTCCGGCACATGCACTGTTCATTCGGAGCAGTGGCAGCACAGCTGCCTGCGTATCTGAGCTTCTGCCTCATCTCTCCTTTCAGTATCCCGATATTCATTCCTGCGCAAGCCTCTGCGAGAGCAAGAAATACGGAAATCATAAGGGTCGGCCTCAGTACCGACAGGGCGTGCGGAAACCAATTTCGCTTCTGCGCAGTGGGACTTTGTTGGCGCCACGACCGTACAAATGCAAAAAAGGAAATGTCCGGCAAATGCACTGTTCATTCGGAGCAGTGGCAGCACAGCTGCCTGCGTATCTGAGCTTCTGCCTCATCTCTCCTTTCAGTATCCCGATATTCATTCCTGCGCAAGCCTCTGCGAGAGCAAGAAATACGGAAATCATAAGGGTCGGCCTCAGTACCGACAGGGCGTGCGGAAACCAATTTCGCTTCTGCGCAGTGGGACTTTGTTGGCGCCACGACCGTACAAATGCAAAAAAGGAAATGTCCGGCACATGCACTGTTCATTCGGAGCAGTGGCAGCACAGCTGCCTGCGTATCTGAGCTTCTGCCTCATCTCTCCTTTCAGTATCCCGATATTCATTCCTGCGCAAGCCTCTGCGAGAGCAAGAAATACGGAAATCATAAGGGTCGGCCTCAGTACCGACAGGGCGTGAGGAAACCAATTTCGCTTCTGCGCAGTGGGACTTTGTTGGCGCCACGACCGTACAAATGCAGAAAAGGAAATGTCCGGCACATGCACTGTTCATTCGCAGCGGTGGCAGCACGGCTGCCTACGTTTCTGAGCTTCTGCCTCATCTGTACTTTCAGAATCCCGATATTCATTCTTGCGCAAGCCTCTGCGAGAGCAAGAAAGACGGAAATCATAAGGGTCGGCCTCCGTACCGACAGCGCGTGCGGAAACCAATTTCGCTTCTGCGCAGTGGAACATTGGTGGCGCCACGACCGTACCAATGCATAAAAGGAAATGTCCGGCACATACACTGTTCATTCGCAGCACTGGCAGCATAGCTGCCTACGTTTCTGAGCTTCTGCCTCATCTCTCCTTTCAGTATCCCGATATTCATTCCTGCGCAAGCCTCTGCGAGAGCAAGAAGGACGGAAATCATGAGGGTCGGCCTCAGTACCGACAGGGCGTGCGAAAACCAATTTCGCTTCGTGTGTGTGTGCGTGTTTCTCCCTCCCGTCCTGTGTTATTCTGCGCAAAGTTTTAATTAAGTAACTTCTGCGCAGTAGAACTTGGGTGGCGCCACGACCGTACCAATGCATAAAAGGAAATGTCCGGCACATGCTCTGTTCATTCGCAGTAGTGCCACCACAGCCACCTACTTTTCTGAGCTTCTGTCTCATCTGTCCTTTCAGTATCCCGATATTCATTCCTGCGCAAGCCTCTGCGAGAGCAAGAAATACGGAAATCATAAGGGTCGGCCTCCGTACCGACAGCGCGTGCGGAAACCAATTTCGCTTCGTGTGTGTGTGTGCGTGTTTCTCCCTCCCGTCCTGTGTTATTCTGCGCAAAGTTTTAATTATGTCGCTTCTGCGCAGTGGAACTTTGGTGGCGCCACGACCGTACCAATGCATAAAAGGAAATGTCCGGCACATGCACTGTTCATTCGCAGTAGTGGCAGCACAGCTGCCTACGTTTCTGAGCTTCTGCCTCATCTGTCCTTTCAAAATCCCGATATTCATTCCTGCGCAAGCCTCTGCGATAGCAAGAAAGACAGAAATCATAAGGGTCGGCATTAGTACCGACAGGGCGTGAGGAAACCAATTTCGCTTCTGCGCAGTGGGATTTTGGTGGCGCCACGACCGTACAAATGCATAATAGGAAATGTCCGGCACATGCACTGTTCATTCGCAGCAGTGGCAGCACAGCTGCCTACGTTTAAGAGCTTCTGTCTCATCTGTGCTTTCAAAATCCCGATATTCATTCCTGCGCAAGCCTCTGCGAGAGCAAGAAAAACGGAAATCATAAGGGTCGGCATTAGTACCGACAGGGCGTGAGGAAACCAATTTCGCTTCTGCGCAGTGGGATTTTGGTGGCGCCACGACCGTACAAATGTATAATAGGAAATGTCCGGCACATGCACTGTTCATTCGCAGCAGTGGCAGCACAGCTGCCTACGTTTAAGAGCTTCTGTCTCATCTGTGCTTTCAGTATCCCGATATTCATCCCTGCGCAAGCCTCTGCGAGAGCAAGAAAGACGGAAATCATAAGGGTCGGCATTAGTACCGACAGGGCGTGCGGAAACCAATTTCGCTTCGTGTGTGTGTGTGCGTGTTTCTCCCTCCCGTCCTGTTTTATTCTGCGCAAAGTTTTAATTATGTCGCTTCTGCGCAGTGGAACATTGGCGGCGACCGACCGTACCAATGCATAAAAGGAAATGTTCGGCACATGCACTGTTCACTCGCAGCAGTGGCAGCACAGCTGCCTACATTTCTGAGCTTCTGTCTCATCTGTCCTTTCAGAATCCCGATATTCATTCCTGCGCAAGCCTCTGCGAGAGCAAGAAATACGGAAATCATAAGGGTCGGCCTCAGTACCGACAGGGCGTGAGGAAACCAATTTCGCTTCTGCGCAGTGGGACTTTGTTGGAGCCACGACCGTACAAATGCATAAAAGGAAATGTCCGGCACATGCACTGTTCATTCGCAGCAGTAGCAGCGCAGCTGCCTTCGTTTCTGAGCTTCTGCCTCATCTCTCCTTTCAGTATCCCGATATTCATTCCTGCGCAAGCCTCTGCGAGAGCAAGAAAGACAGAAATCATAAGGGTCGGCCTCAGTACCGACAGGGCGTGAGGAAACCAATTTCGCTTCTGCGCAGTGGGACTTTGTTGGCGTCACTGTCGTACAAATGCATAAAAGGAAATGTCCGGCACATGCACTGTTCATTCGCAGCAGTAGCAGCACAGCTGCCTACGTTTCTGAGCTTCTGCCTCATCTCTCCTTTCAGTATCCCGATATTCATTCCTGCGCAAGCCCCTGCGAGAGCAAGAAAGACAGAAATCATAAGGGTCGGCCTCAGTACCGACAGGGCGTGAGGAAACCAATTTCGCTTCTGCGCAGTGGGACTTTGTTGGCGTCACTGTCGTACAAATGCATAAAAGGAAATGTCCGGCACATGCACTGTTCATTCGCAGCAGTAGCAGCACAGCTGCCTACGTTTCTGAGCTTCTGCCTCATCTCTCCTTTCAGTATCCCGATATTCATTCCTGCGCAAGCCTCTGCGAGAGCAAGAAATACGGAAATCATAAGGGTCGGCCTCAGTACCGACAGGGCGTGAGGAAACCAATTTCGCTTCTGCGCAGTGGGACTTTGTTGGCGTCACTGTCGTACAAATGCATAAAAGGAAATGTCCGGCACATGCACTGTTCATTCGCAGCAGTAGCAGCACAGCTGCCTACGTTTCTGAGCTTCTGTCTCATCTGTCCTTTCAGAATCGCGATATTCATTCCTGCGCAAGCCTCTGCGAGAGCAAGAAATACGGAAATCATAAGGGTCGGCCTCAGTACCGACAGGGCGTGAGGAAACCAATTTCGCTTCTGCGCAGTGGGACTTTGTTGGCGTCACTGTCGTACAAATGCATAAAAGGAAATGTCCGGCACATGCACTGTTCATTCGCAGCAGTAGCAGCACAGCTGCCTACGTTTCTGAGCATCTGCCTCATCTCTCCTTTCAGTATCCCGATATTCATTCCTGCGCAAGCCCCTGCGAGAGCAAGAAAGACAGAAATCATAAGGGTCGGCCTCAGTACCGACAGGGCGTGAGGAAACCAATTTCGCTTCTGCGCAGTGGGACTTTGTTGGCGTCACTGTCGTACAAATGCATAAAAGGAAATGTCCGGCACATGCACTGTTCATTCGCAGCAGTAGCAGCACAGCTGCCTACGTTTCTGAGCTTCTGCCTCATCTCTCCTTTCAGTATCCCGATATTCATTCCTGCGCAAGCCTCTGCGAGAGCAAGAAATACGGAAATCATAAGGGTCGGCCTCAGTACCGACAGGGCGTGAGGAAACCAATTTCGCTTCTGCGCAGTGGGACTTTGTTGGCGTCACTGTCGTACAAATGCATAAAAGGAAATGTCCGGCATATGCACTGTTCATTCGCAGCAGTAGCAGCACTGCTGCCTACGTTTCTGAGCTTCTGCCTCATCTCTCCTTTCAGTATCCCGATATTCATTCCTGCGCAAGCCTCTGCGAGAGCAAGAAAGACAGAAATCATAAGGGTCGGCCTCAGTACCGACTGGGCGTGAGGAAACCAATTTCGCTTCTGCGCAGTGGGACTTTGTTGGCGTCACTGTCGTACAAATGCATAAAAGGAAATGTCCGGCACATGCACTGTTCATTCGCAGCAGTAGCAGCACAGCTGCCTACGTTTCTGAGCATCTGCCTCATCTCTCCTTTCAGTATCCCGATATTCATTCCTGCGCAAGCCTCTGCGAGAGCAAGAAATACGGAAATCATAAGGGTCGGCCTCAGTACCGACAGGGCGTGAGGAAACCAATTTCGCTTCTGCGCAGTGGGACTTTGTTGGCGTCACTGTCGTACAAATGCATAAAAGGAAATGTCCGGCACATGCACTGTTCATTCGCAGCAGTAGCAGCACAGCTGCCTACGTTTCTGAGCTTCTGTCTCATCTGTCCTTTCAGAATCGCGATATTCATTCCTGCGCAAGCCTCTGCGAGAGCAAGAAATACGGAAATCATAAGGGTCGGCCTCAGTACCGACAGGGCGTGAGGAAACCAATTTCGCTTCTGCGCAGTGGGACTTTGTTGGCGTCACTGTCGTACAAATGCATAAAAGGAAATGTCCGGCACATGCACTGTTCATTCGCAGCAGTAGCAGCACAGCTGCCTACGTTTCTGAGCATCTGCCTCATCTCTCCTTTCAGTATCCCGATATTCATTCCTGCGCAAGCCCCTGCGAGAGCAAGAAAGACAGAAATCATAAGGGTCGGCCTCAGTACCGACAGGGCGTGAGGAAACCAATTTCGCTTCTGCGCAGTGGGACTTTGTTGGCGTCACTGTCGTACAAATGCATAAAAGGAAATGTCCGGCACATGCACTGTTCATTCGCAGCAGTAGCAGCACAGCTGCCTACGTTTCTGAGCTTCTGCCTCATCTCTCCTTTCAGTATCCCGATATTCATTCCTGCGCAAGCCTCTGCGAGAGCAAGAAAGACAGAAATCATAAGGGTCGGCCTCAGTACCGACTGGGCGTGAGGAAACCAATTTCGCTTCTGCGCAGTGGGACTTTGTTGGCGCCACGACCGTACAAATGCAGAAAAGGAAATGTCCGGCACATGCACTGTTCATTCGCAGCAGTAGCAGCACAGCTGACTACGTTTCTGAGCATCTGCCTCATCTCTCCTTTCAGTATCCCGATATTCATTCCTGCGCAAGCCTCTGCGAGAGCAAGAAATACAGAAATCATAGGGGTCGGCCTCAGTACCGACAGGGCGTGAAGAAACCGATTTCGCTTCTGCGCAGTGGGACTTTGTTGGAGCCACGACCGTACCAATGCATAAAAGGAAATGTTCGGCACATGCACTGTTCATTCGCAGCAGTAGCAGCACAGCTGCCTACGTTTCTGAGCTTCTGCCTCATCTCTCCTTTCAGTATCCCGATATTCATTCCTGCGCAAGCCCCTGCGAGAGCAAGAAAGACAGAAATCATAAGGGTCGGCCTCAGTACCGACAGGGCGTGAGGAAACCAATTTCGCTTCTGCGCAGTGGGACTTTGTTGGCGTCACTGTCGTACAAATGCATAAAAGGAAATGTCCGGCACATGCACTGTTCATTCGCAGCAGTAGCAGCACAGCTGCCTACGTTTCTGAGCTTCTGCCTCATCTCTCCTTTCAGTATCCCGATATTCATTCCTGCGCAAGCCTCTGCGAGAGCAAGAAATACGGAAATCATAAGGGTCGGCCTCAGTACCGACAGGGCGTGAGGAAACCAATTTCGCTTCTGCGCAGTGGGACTTTGTTGGCGTCACTGTCGTACAAATGCATAAAAGGAAATGTCCGGCACATGCACTGTTCATTCGCAGCAGTAGCAGCACAGCTGCCTACGTTTCTGAGCTTCTGTCTCATCTGTCCTTTCAGAATCCCGATATTCATTCCTGCGCAAGCCTCTGCGAGAGCAAGAAATACGGAAATCATAAGGGTCGGCCTCAGTACCGACAGGGCGTGAGGAAACCAATTTCGCTTCTGCGCAGTGGGACTTTGTTGGAGCCACGACCGTACAAATGCATAAAAGGAAATGTCCGGCACATACACTGTTCATTCGCAGCAGTAGCAGCGCAGCTGCCTTCGTTTCTGAGCTTCTGCCTCATCTCTCCTTTCAGTATCCCGATATTCATTCCTGCGCAAGCCTCTGCGAGAGCAAGAAAGACAGAAATCATAAGGGTCGGCCTCAGTACCGACAGGGCGTGAGGAAACCAATTTCGCTTCTGCGCAGTGGGACTTTGTTGGCGTCACTGTCGTACAAATGCATAAAAGGAAATGTCCGGCACATGCACTGTTCATTCGCAGCAGTAGCAGCACAGCTGCCTACGTTTCTGAGCTTCTGCCTCATCTCTCCTTTCAGTATCCCGATATTCATTCCTGCGCAAGCCTCTGCGAGAGCAAGAAAGACAGAAATCATAAGGGTCGGCCTCAGTACCGACAGGGCGTGAGGAAACCAATTTCGCTTCTGCGCAGTGGGACTTTGTTGGCGTCACTGTCGTACAAATGCATAAAAGGAAATGTCCGGCACATGCACTGTTCATTCGCAGCAGTAGCAGCGCAGCTGCCTTCGTTTCTGAGCTTCTGCCTCATCTCTCCTTTCAGTATCCCGATATTCATTCCTGCGCAAGCCTCTGCGAGAGCAAGAAAGACAGAAATCATAAGGGTCGGCCTCAGTACCGACAGGGCGTGAGGAAACCAATTTCGCTTCTGCGCAGTGGGACTTTGTTGGCGTCACTGTCGTACAAATGCATAAAAGGAAATGTCCGGCACATGCACTGTTCATTCGCAGCAGTAGCAGCACAGCTGCCTACGTTTCTGAGCTTCTGCCTCATCTCTCCTTTCAGTATCCCGATATTCATTCCTGCGCAAGCCTCTGCGAGAGCAAGAAAGACAGAAATCATAAGGGTCGGCCTCAGTACCGACAGGGCGTGAGGAAACCAATTTCGCTTCTGCGCAGTGGGACTTTGTTGGCGTCACTGTCGTACAAATGCATAAAAGGAAATGTCCGGCACATGCACTGTTCATTCGCAGCAGTAGCAGCACAGCTGCCTACGTTTCTGAGCTTCTGCCTCATCTCTCCTTTCAGTATCCCGATATTCATTCCTGCGCAAGCCTCTGCGAGAGCAAGAAAGACAGAAATCATAAGGGTCGGCTTCAGTACCGACAGGGCGTGAGGAAACCGATTTCGCTTCTGCGCAGTGGGACTTTGTTGGAGCCACGACCGTACCAATGCATAAAAGGAAATGTTCGGCACATGCACTGTTCATTCGCAACAGTAGCAGCACAGCTGCCTACGTTTCTGAGCTTCTGCCTCATCTCTCCTTTCAGTATCCCGATATTCATTCCTGCGCAAGCCCCTGCGAGAGCAAGAAAGACAGAAATCATAAGGGTCGGCCTCAGTACCGACAGGGCGTGAGGAAACCAATTTCGCTTCTGCGCAGTGGGACTTTGTTGGCGTCACTGTCGTACAAATGCATAAAAGGAAATGTCCGGCACATGCACTGTTCATTCGCAGCAGTAGCAGCACAGCTGCCTACGTTTCTGAGCTTCTGCCTCATCTCTCCTTTCAGTATCCCGATATTCATTCCTGCGCAAGCCTCTGCGAGAGCAAGAAATACGGAAATCATAAGGGTCGGCCTCAGTACCGACAGGGCGTGCGGAAACCAATTTCGCTTTTGCGCAGTTGGACTTTGGGGGCGCCACGACCGTACAAATGCCTAAACGGAAATGTCCGGCACATGCACTGTTCATTCGCAGCAGTAGCAGCACAGGTGCCTACGTTTCTGAGCTTCTCCCTCATCTCTCCTTTCAGTATCCCGATATTCATTCCTGCGCAAGCCTCTGCGAGAGCAAGAAAGACAGAAATCATAAGGGTCGGCCTCAGTACCGACAGGGCGTGCGGAAACCAATTTCGCTTCTGCGCAGTGGGACTTTGGTGACGCCACGACCGTACGAATGCTTAAATGGAAATGTCCGGCACATGCACTGTTCATTCGCAGCAGTAGCAGTACAGCTGCCTACGTCTCTGAGCTTCTGTCTCATCTCTCCTTTCAGTATCCCGATATTCATTCCTGCGCAAGCCTCTGCGAGAGCAAGAAAGACAGAAATCATAAGGGTCGGCCTCAGTACCGACAGGGCGTGCGGAAACCAATTTCGCTTCTGCGCCGTGGGACTTTGGTGACGCCACGACCGTACGAATGCCTAAACGGAAATGTCCGGCACATGCACTGTTCATTCGCAGCAGTAGCAGCACAGCTGCCTACGCTTCTGAGCTTCTGTCTCATCTGTCACTGTTCATTCGCAGCAGTAGCAGCACAGCTGCCTACGCTTCTGAGCTTCTGTCTCATCTGTCCTTTCAGAATCCCGACATTCATTCCTGCGCAAGCCTCTGCGAGAGCAAAAAAGACGGAAATCATGAGGGTCGGGTTCAGTACCGACAGGGCGTGCGGAAACCTATTTCGCTTCGTGTTTGTGTGCGTGTTTCTCCCTCCCGTCCTGTGTTATTCTGCGCAAAGATTTAATTATGTCGCTTCTGCGCAGTGGGACTTTGGTGGCGCCACGACCGTACAAATGCATGAAAGAAAATGTCCGGCACATGCACTGTGCATTCGCAGCAGTGGCAGCACAGCTGCCTACGCTTCTGAGCTTCTGCCTCATCTGTCCTTTCAGTATCCCGATATTCATTAATGGCGCAAGCCTCTACGAGAGCAAGAAAGACGGAAATCATAAGGGTCGGCCTCAGTACCGACAGGGCGTGCGGAAACCAATTTCGCTTCTGCGCAGTGGGACTTTGGTGGCGTCACTGCCGTACAATTGCACAAAATGAAATGTCCGGCACATGCACTGTTCATTCGCTGCAGTGCCACCACAGCTGCCTACGTTTCTGAGCTTCTGCCTCATCTGTCCTTTCAGTATCCCGATATTCATTCCTGCGCAAGCCTCTGCGAGAGCAAGAAATACGGAAATCATAAGGGTCGGCCTCCGTACCGACAGCGCGTGCGGAAACCAATTTCGCTTCGTGTGTGTGTGTGCGTGTTTCTCCCTCCCGTCCTGTGTTATTCTGCGCAAAGTTTTAATTATGTCGCTTCTGCGCAGTGGAACTTTGGTGGTGCCACGACCGTACCAATGCATAAAAGGAAATGTCCGGCACATGCATTGTTCATTCGCAGCAGTGGCAGTACGGCTGCCTACGTTTCTGAGCTTCTCCCTCATCTGTCCTTTCAGTATCCCGATATTCATTCCTGCGCAACCCTCTGCGAGAGCTAGAAATACGGAAATCATAAGGGTCGGCCTCCGTACCGACCGCGCGTGCGGAAACCAATTTCGCTTCGTGTGTGTGTGTGCGTGTTTCTCCCTCCCGTCCTGTGTTATTCTGCGCAAAGTTTTAATTATGTCGCTTCTGCGCAGTGGAACTTTGGTGGTGCCACGACCGTACAAATGCCTAAACGGAAATGTCCGGCACATGCACTGTTCATTCGCAGCAGTGGCAGCACAGCTGCCTACGTTTCTGAGCTTCTGTCTCATCTGTCCTTTCAGTATCCCGATATTCATTCCTGCGCAAGTCTCTGCGAGAGCAAGAAAGACGGAAATCATGAGGGTCGGCCTCAGTACCGACAGGGCGTGCGAAAACCAATTTCGCTTCGTGTGTGTGTGTGTGCGTGTTTCTCCCTCCCGTCCTATGTTATTCTGCGCGAAGTTTTAATTAAGTAACTTCTGCGCAGTAGAACTTTGGTGGCGCCACGACCGTACCAATGCATAAAAGGAAATGTCCGGCACATGCTCTGTTCATTCGCAGTAGTGCCACCACAGCCGCCTACTTTTCTGAGCTTCTGTCTCATCTGTCCTTTCAGTATCCCGATATTCATTCCTGCGCAAGCCTCTGCGAGAGCAAGAAATACGGAAATCATAAGGGTCGGCCTCCGTACCGACAGCGCGTGCGGAAACCAATTTCGCTTCGTGTGTGTGTGTGCGTGTTTCTCCCTCCCGTCCTGTGTTATTCTGCGCAAAGTTTTAATTATGTCGCTTCTGCGCAGTGGGACTTTGGTGGCGCCACGACCGTACAAATGCCTAAACGGAAATGTCCGGCACATGCACTGTTCATTCGCAGCAGTGGCAGCACGGCTGCCTACGTTTCTGAGCTTCTGCCTCATCTGTCCTTTCAGTATACCGATATTCATTCCTGCGCAAGCCTCTGCGAGAGCAAGAAGGACGGAAATCATGAGGGTCGGCCTCAGTACCGACAGGGCGTGCGAAAACCAATTTCGCTTCGTGTGTGTGTGCGTGTTTCTCCCTCCCGTCCTGTGTTATTCTGCGCAAAGTTTTAATTAAGTAACTTCTGCGCAGTAGAACTTTGGTGGCGCCACAACCGTACCAATGCATAAAAGGAAATGTCCGGCACATGCTCTGTTCATTCGCAGTAGTGCCACCACAGCCGCCTACTTTTCTGAGCTTCTGCCTCATCTGTCCTTTCAGTATCCCGATATTCATTCCTGCGCAAGCCTCTGCGAGAGCAAGAAAGACAGAAATCATAAGGGTCGGCCTCAGTACCGACAGGGCGTGAGGAAACCAATTTCGCTTCTGCGCAGTGGGACTTTGTTGGCGTCACTGTCGTACAAATGCATAAAAGGAAATGTCCGGCACATGTACTGTTCACTCGCAGCAGTGGCAGCACAGCTGCCTACGTTTCTGAGCTTCTGTCTCATCTGTCCTTTCAGAATCGCGATAGTCATTCCTGCGCAAGCCTCTGCGAGAGCAAGAAAAACGGAAATCATGAGGGTCGGCCTCAGTACCGACAGGGCGTGAGGAAACCAATTTCGCTTCTGCGCAGTGGAACATTGGTGGCGCCACGACCGTACCAATGCATAAAAGGAAATGTCCGGCACATACACCGTTCATTCGCAGCAGTGGCAGCACAGCTGCCTGCGTTTCTGAGCTTCTGCCTCATCTCTCCTTTCAGTATCCCGATATTCATTCCTGCGCAAGCATCTGCGAGAGCAAGAAATACGGAAATCATAAGGGTCGGCCTCAGTACCGACAGGGCGTGAGGAAACCAATTTCGCTTCTGCGCAGTGGAACATTGGTGGCGCCACGACCGTACCAATGCATAAAAGGAAATGTCCGGCACATACACCGTTCATTCGCAGCAGTGGCAGCACAGCTGCCTGCGTTTCTGAGCTTCTGCCTCATCTCTCCTTTCAGTATCCCGATATTCATTCCTGCGCAAGCCTCTGCGAGAGCAAGAAATACGGAAATCATAAGGGTCGGCCTCAGTACCGACAGGGCGTGCGGAAACCAATTTCGCTTCTGCGCAGTGGGACCTTGGGGGCGCCACGACCAAATGTATAAAAGGAAATGTCCGGCACATGCACTGTTCACTCGCAGCAGTGGCAGCGCAGCTGCCTACGTTTCTGAGCTTCTGTATCATCTGTCCTTTCAGAATCCTGATATTCATTCCTGCGCAAGCCTCTGCCAGAGCAAGAAAGACTGAAATCAAAAGGGCCGCCGTCACTAGCGACAGGGCGTGCGGAAACCAATTTCGCTTGTGCGCAGTGCGACTTTGGTGGCGCCACGACCGTACAAATGCAAAAAAGGAAATGTCCGGCACATGCACTGTTCATTCGGAGCAGTGGCAGCACAGCTGCCTGCGTTTCTGAGCTTCTGCCTCATCTCTCCTTTCAGTATCCCGATATTCATTCCTGCGCAGGCCTCTGCGAGAGCAAGAAATACGGAAATCATAAGGGTCGGCCTCAGTACCGACAGGGCGTGAGGAAACCAATTTCGCTTCTGCGCAGTGGGACTTTGTTGGCGCCACGACCGTACAAATGCAGAAAAGGAAATGTCCGGCACATGCACTGTTCATTCGCAGCGGTGGCAGCACGGCTGCCTACGTTTCTGAGCTTCTGCCTCATCTGTACTTTCAGAATCCCGATATTCATTCTTGCGCAAGCCTCTGCGAGAGCAAGAAAGACGGAAATCATAAGGGTCGGCCTCTGTACCGACAGCGCGTGCGGAAACCAATTTCGCTTCTGCGCAGTGGAACATTGGTGGCGCCACGACCGTACCAATGCATAAAAGGAAATGTCCGGCACATACACTGTTCATTCGCAGCAGTGGCAGCACAGCTGCCTGCGTTTCTGAACTTCTGCCTCATCTCTCCTTTCAGTATCCCGATATTCATTCCTGCGCAAGCCTCTGCGAGAGCAAGAAATACGGAAATCATAAGGGTCGGCCTCAGTACCGACAGGGCGTGAGGAAACCAATTTCGCTTCTGCGCAGTGGGACTTTGTTGGCGCCACGACCGTACAAATGGAGAAAAGGAAATGTCCGGCACATGCACTGTTCATTCGCAGCACTGGCAGCACAGCTGCCTGCGTTTCTGAACTTCTGCCTCATCTCTCCTTTCAGTATCCCGATATTCATTCCTGCGCAAGCCTCTGCGAGAGCAAGAAATACGGAAATCATAAGGGTCGGCCTCAGTACCGACAGGGCGTGAGGAAACCAATTTCGCTTCTGCGCAGTGGGACTTTGTTGGCGCCACGACCGTACCAATGCATAAAAGGAAATGTCCGGCACATACACTGTTCATTCGCAGTAGTGCCACCACAGCCGCCTACTTTTCTGAGCTTCTGCCTCATCTGTCCTTTCAGTATCCCGATATTCATTCCTGCGCAAGCCTCTGCGAGAGCAAGAAAGACAGAAATCATAAGGGTCGGCCTCAGTACCGACAGGGCGTGAGGAAACCAATTTCGCTTCTGCGCAGTGGGACTTTGTTGGCGTCACTGTCGTACAAATGCATAAAAGGAAATGTCCGGCACATGCACTGTTCATTCGCAGCAGTAGCAGCACAGCTGCTTACGTTTCTGAGCTTCTGCCTCATCTCTCCTTTCAGTATCCCGATATTCATTCCTGCGCAAGCCTCTGCGAGAGCAAGAAAGACAGAAATCATAAGGGTCGGCCTCAGTACCGACTGGGCGTGAGGAAACCAATTTCGCTTCTGCGCAGTGGGACTTTGTTGGCGCCACGACCGTACAAATGCAGAAAAGGAAATGTCCGGCACATGCACTGTTCATTCGCAGCAGTAGCAGCACAGCTGACTACGTTTCTGAGCATCTGCCTCATCTCTCCTTTCAGTATCCCGATATTCATTCCTGCGCAAGCCTCTGCGAGAGCAAGAAATACAGAAATCATAAGGGTCGGCCTCAGTACCGACAGGGCGTGAGGAAACCGATTTCGCTTCTGCGCAGTGGGACTTTGGTGGCGCCACGACCGTACAAATGCCTAAACGGAAATGTCCGGCACATGCACTGTTCATTCGCAGCAGTAGCAGCGCAGCTGCCTTCGTTTCTGAGCTTCTGCCTCATCTCTCCTTTCAGTATCCCGATATTCATTCCTGCGCAAGCCTCTGCGGGAGCAAGAGAGACGGAAATCATAAGGGTCGGCCTCAGTTGCGACAGGGCGTGCGGAAACCAATTTGGCTTCTGCGCAGTGGGAATTTGTTGGCGCCACGACCGTACAAATGCAGAAAAGGAAATGTCCGGCACATGTACTGTTCACTCGCAGCAGTGGCAGCACAGCTGCCTACGTTTCTGAGCTTCTGTCTCATCTGTCCTTTCAGAATCGCGATAGTCATTCCTGCGCAAGCCTCTGCGAGAGCAAGAAAAACGGAAATCATGAGGGTCGGCCTCAGTACCGACAGGGCGTGAGGAAACCAATTTCGCTTCTGCGCAGTGGAACATTGGTGGCGCCACGACCGTACCAATGCATAAAAGGAAATGTCCGGCACATACACCGTTCATTCGCAGCAGTGGCAGCACAGCTGCCTGCGTTTCTGAGCTTCTGCCTCATCTCTCCTTTCAGTATCCCGATATTCATTCCTGCGCAAGCATCTGCGAGAGCAAGAAATACGGAAATCATAAGGGTCGGCCTCAGTACCGACAGGGCGTGAGGAAACCAATTTGCTTCTGCGCAGTGGAACATTGGTGGCGCCACGACCGTACCAATGCATAAAAGGAAATGTCCGGCACATACACCGTTCATTCGCAGCAGTGGCAGCACAGCTGCCTGCGTTTCTGAGCTTCTGCCTCATCTCTCCTTTCAGTATCCCGATATTCATTCCTGCGCAAGCCTCTGCGAGAGCAAGAAATACGGAAATCATAAGGGTCGGCCTCAGTACCGACAGGGCGTGCGGAAACCAATTTCGCTTCTGCGCAGTGGGACCTTGGGGGCGCCACGACCAAATGTATAAAAGGAAATGTCCGGCACATGCACTGTTCACTCGCAGCAGTGGCAGCGCAGCTGCCTACGTTTCTGAGCTTCTGTATCATCTGTCCTTTCAGAATCCTGATATTCATTCCTGCGCAAGCCTCTGCCAGAGCAAGAAAGACTGAAATCAAAAGGGCCGCCGTCACTAGCGACAGGGCGTGCGGAAACCAATTTCGCTTGTGCGCAGTGCGACTTTGGTGGCGCCACGACCGTACAAATGCAAAAAAGGAAATGTCCGGCACATGCACTGTTCATTCGGAGCAGTGGCAGCACAGCTGCCTGCGTTTCTGAGCTTCTGCCTCATCTCTCCTTTCAGTATCCCGATATTCATTCCTGCGCAGGCCTCTGCGAGAGCAAGAAATACGGAAATCATAAGGGTCGGCCTCAGTACCGACAGGGCGTGAGGAAACCAATTTCGCTTCTGCGCAGTGGGACTTTGTTGGCGCCACGACCGTACAAATGCAGAAAAGGAAATGTCCGGCACATGCACTGTTCATTCGCAGCGGTGGCAGCACGGCTGCCTACGTTTCTGAGCTTCTGCCTCATCTGTACTTTCAGAATCCCGATATTCATTCTTGCGCAAGCCTCTGCGAGAGCAAGAAAGACGGAAATCATAAGGGTCGGCCTCTGTACCGACAGCGCGTGCGGAAACCAATTTCGCTTCTGCGCAGTGGAACATTGGTGGCGCCACGACCGTACCAATGCATAAAAGGAAATGTCCGGCACATACACTGTTCATTCGCAGCAGTGGCAGCACAGCTGCCTGCGTTTCTGAACTTCTGCCTCATCTCTCCTTTCAGTATCCCGATATTCATTCCTGCGCAAGCCTCTGCGAGAGCAAGAAATACGGAAATCATAAGGGTCGGCCTCAGTACCGACAGGGCGTGAGGAAACCAATTTCGCTTCTGCGCAGTGGGACTTTGTTGGCGCCACGACCGTACAAATGGAGAAAAGGAAATGTCCGGCACATGCACTGTTCATTCGCAGCACTGGCAGCACAGCTGCCTGCGTTTCTGAACTTCTGCCTCATCTCTCCTTTCAGTATCCCGATATTCATTCCTGCGCAAGCCTCTGCGAGAGCAAGAAATACGGAAATCATAAGGGTCGGCCTCAGTACCGACAGGGCGTGAGGAAACCAATTTCGCTTCTGCGCAGTGGGACTTTGTTGGCGCCACGACCGTACCAATGCATAAAAGGAAATGTCCGGCACATACACTGTTCATTCGCAGCAGTGGCAGCACAGCTGCCTGCGTTTCTGAGCTTCTGCCTTATCTGTCCTTTCAGTATCCCGATATTCATTCCTGCGCAAGCCTCTGCGAGAGCAAGAAATACGGAAATCATAAGGGTCGGCCTCAGTACCGACAGGGCGTGAGGAAACCAATTTCGCTTCTGCGCAGTGGGACTTTGTTGGCGCCACGACCGTACCAATGCATAAAAGGAAATGTCCGGCACATACACTGTTCATTCGCAGCAGTGGCAGCACAGCTGCCTGCGTTTCTGAGCTTCTGCCTCATCTCTCCTTTCAGTATCCCGATATTCATTCCTGCGCAAGCCTCTGCGAGAACAAGAAATACGGAAATCATAAGGGTCGGCCTCAGTACCGACAGGGCGTGAGGAAACCAATTTCGCTTCTGCGCAGTGGGACTTTGTTGGCGCCACGACCGTACAAATGCAAAAAAGGAAATGTCCGGCACATGCACTGTTCATTCGCAGAGGTGGCAGCACGGCTGCCTACGTTTCTGAGCTTCTGCCTCATCTGTACTTTCAGAATCCCGATATTCATTCTTGCGCAAGCCTCTGCGAGAGCAAGAAAGACGGAAATCATAAGGGTCGGCCTCCGTACCGACAGCGCGTGCGGAAACCAATTTCGCTTCTGCGCAGTGGAACATTGGTGGCGCCACGACCGTACCAATGCATAAAAGGAAATGTCCGGCACATACACTGTTCATTCGCAGCAGTGGCAGCACAGCTGCCTACGTTTCTGAGCTTCTGCCTCATCTGTCCTTTCAGTATCCCGATATTCATTCCTGCGCAAGCCTCTGCGAGAGCAAGAAATACGGAAATCATAAGGGTCGGCCTCAGTATCGACAGGGCGTGAGGAAACCAATTTCGCTTCTGCGCAGTGGGACTTTGTTGGCGCCACGACCGTACAAATGCAGAAAAGGAAATGTCCGGCACATGCACTGTTCATTCGCAGAGGTGGCAGCACGGCTGCCTACGTTTCTGAGCTTCTGCCTCATCTGTACTTTCAGAATCCCGATATTCATTCTTGCGCAAGCCTCTGCGAGAGCAAGAAAGACGGAAATCATAAGGGTCGGCCTCCGTACCGACAGCGCGTGCGGAAACCAATTTCGCTTCTGCGCAGTGGAACATTGGTGGCGCCACGACCGTACCAATGCATAAAAGGAAATGTCCGGCACATACACTGTTCATTCGCAGCAGTGGCAGCACAGCTGCCTACGTTTCTGAGCTTCTGCCTCATCTGTCCTTTCAGTATCCCGATATTCATTCCTGCGCAAGTCTCTGCGAGAGCAAGAAAGACGGAAATCATAAGGGTCGGCCTCAGTACCGACAGGGCGTGCGGAAACCAATTTCGCTTCTGCGCAGTGGGACTTTGGTGACGCCACGACCGTACGAATGCCTAAACGGAAATGTCCGGCACATGCACTGTTCATTCGCAGCAGTAGCAGCACAGCTGCCTACGTTTCTGAGCTTCTGTCTCATCTCTCCTTTCAGTATCCCGATATTCATTCCTGCGCAAGCCTCTGCGAGAGCAAGAAAGACAGAAATCATAAGGGTCGGCCTCAGTACCGACAGGGCGTGCGGAAACCAATTTCGCTTCTGCGCAGTGGGACTTTGGTGACGCCACGACCGTACGAATGCCTAAACGGAAAAGTCCGGCACATGCACTGTTCATTCGCAGCAGTAGCAGCACAGCTGCCTACGTTTCTGAGCTTCTGTCTCATCTCTCCTTTCAGTATCCCGATATTCATTCCTGCGCAAGCCTCTGCGAGAGCAAGAAAGACAGAAATCATAAGGGTCGGCCTCAGTACCGACAGGGCGTGCGGAAACCAATTTCGCTTCTGCGCAGTGGGACTTTGGTGACGCCACGACCGTACGAATGCCTAAACGGAAATGTCCGGCACATGCACTGTTCATTCGCAGCAGTAGCAGCACAGCTGCCTACGTTTCTGAGCTTCTGTCACATCTCTCCTTTCAGTGTCCCGATATTCATTCCTTCGCAAGCCTCTGCGAGAGCAAGAAAGACAGAAACCATAAGGGTCGGCCTCAGTACCGACAGGGCGTGCGGAAACATATTTCGCTTCTGCGCAGTGGGACTTTGGTGACGCCACGACCGTACGAATGCCTAAACGGAAATGTCCGGCACATGCACTGTTCATTCGCAGCAGTAGCTGCACAGCTGCCTACGTTTCAAAGCTTCTGTCTCATCTCTCCTTTCAGTATCCCGATATTCATTCCTGCGCAAGCCTCTGCGAGAGCAAGAAAGACAGAAATCATAAGGGTCGGCCTCAGTACCGACAGGGCGTGCGGAAACCAATTTCGATTCTGCGCAGTGGGACTTTGGTGACGCCACGACCGTACGAATGCCTAAACGGAAATGTCCGGCACATGCACTGTTCATTCGCAGCAGTAGCAGCACAGCTGCCTACGTTTCTGAGCTTCTGTCTCATCTCTCCTTTCAGTATCCCGATATTCATTCCTGCGCAAGCCTCTGCGAGAGCAAGAAAGACAGAAATCATAAGGGTCGGCCTCAGTACCGACAGGGCGTGCGGAAACCAATTTCGCTTCTGCGCAGTGGGACTTTGGTGACGCCACGACCGTACGAATGCCTAAACAGAAATGTCCGGCACATGCACTGTTCATTCGCAGCAGTAGCAGCACAGCTGCCTACGTTTCTGAGCTTCTGTCTCATCTCTCCTTTCAGTATCCCGATATTCATTCCTGCGCAAGCCTCTGCGAGAGCAAGAAAGACAGAAATCATAAGGGTCGGCCTCAGTACCGACAGGGCGTGCGGAAACCAATTTCGCTTCTGCGCAGTGGGACTTTGGTGACGCCACGACCGTACGAATGCCTAAACGGAAATGTCCGGCACATGCACTGTTCATTCGCAGCTGTAGCAGTACAGCTGCCTACGTTTCTGAGCTTCTGTCTCATCTCTCCTTTCAGTATCCCGATATTCATTCCTGCGCAAGCCTCTGCGAGAGCAAGAAAGACAGAAATCATAAGGGTCGGCCTCAGTACCGACAGGGCGTGCGGAAACCAATTTCGATTCTGCGCAGTGGGACTTTGGTGACGCCACAACCGTACGAATGCATAATAGGAAATGTCCGGCACATACACTGTTCATTCGCAGCAGTGGCAGCACAGCTGCCTACGTTTTTGAGCTTCTGTCTCATCTCTCCTTTCAGTATCCCGATATTCATTCCTGCGCAAGCCTCTGCGAGAGCAAGAAAGACAGAAATCATAAGGGTCGGCCTCAGTACCGACAGGGCGTGCGGAAACCAATTTCGCTTCTGCGCAGTGGGACTTTGGTGACGCCACGACCGTACGAATGCATAATAGGAAATGTCCGGCACATACACTGTTCATTCGCAGCAGTGGCAGCACAGCTGCCTACGTTTTTGAGCTTCTGTCTCATCTGTGCTTTCAGAATCCCGATATTCATTCCTGCGCAAGACTCTGCAAGAGCAAGAAAAACGGAAATCATAAGGGCCGCCGTCACTACCGACAGGGCGTGCGGAAACCAATTTCGCTTCTGCGCAGTGGGACTTTGGTGGCGTCACTGCCGTACAAATGCATGAAAGGAAATGTCCGGCACATGCACTCTTCATTCGCAGCAGTGCCACTACAGCTGCCTACTCTTCTGAGCTTCTGTCACATCTCTCCTTTCAGTATCCCGATATTCATTCCTTCGCAAGCCTCTGCGAGAGCAAGAGAGACGGAAATCATAAGGGCCGCCGTCACTACCGACAGGGCGTGCGGAAACCAATTTCGCTTCTGCGCAGTGGGACTTTGGTGGCGTCACTGCCGTACAAATGCACAAAATGAAATGTCCGGCACATGCACTGTTCATTCGCAGCAGTAGCAGCACAGCTGCCTACGTTTCTGAGCTTCTGTCTCATCTCTCCTTTCAGTATCCCGATATTCATTCCTGCGCAAGCCTCTGCGAGAGCAAGAAAGACAGAAATCATAAGGGTCGGCCTCAGTACCGACAGGGCGTGCGGAAACCAATTTCGCTTCTGCGCAGTGGGACTTTGGTGACGCCACGACCGTACGAATGCCTAAACAGAAATGTCCGGCACATGCACTGTTCATTCGCAGCAGTAGCAGCACAGCTGCCTACGTTTCTGAGCTTCTGTCTCATCTCTCCTTTCAGTATCCCGATATTCATTCCTGCGCAAGACTCTGCAAGAGCAAGAAAGACAGAAATCATAAGGGTCGGCCTCAGTACCGACAGGGCGCGCGGAAACCAATTTCGCTTCTGCGAAGTGGGACTTTGGTGACGCCACGACCGTACGAATGCATAATAGGAAATGTCCGGCACATACACTGTTCATTCGCAGCAGTGGCAGCACAGCTGCCTACGTTTTTGAGCTTCTGTCTCATCTGTGCTTTCAGAATCCCGATATTCATTCCTGCGCAAGACTCTGCGAGAGCAAGAAAGACAGAAATCATAAGGGTCGGCCTCAGTACCGACAGGGCGCGCGGAAACCAATTTCGCTTCTGCGAAGTGGGACTTTGGTGACGCCACGACCGTACGAATGCATAATAGGAAATGTCCGGCACATACACTGTTCATTCGCAGCAGTGGCAGCACAGCTGCCTACGTTTTTGAGCTTCTGTCTCATCTGTGCTTTCAGAATCCCGATATTCATTCCTGCGCAAGACTCTGCAAGAGCAAAAAAAAACGGAAATCATAAGGGTTGGCCTCAGTACCGACAGGGCGTGCGGAAACCAATTTCGATTGTGCGCAGTGCGACTTTGGTGGCGCCACGACCGTACAAATGCCTAAACGGAAATGTCCGGCACATGCTCTGTTCATTCGCAGTAGTGGCAGCACGGCTGCCTACGTTTCTGAGCTTCTCCCTCATCTGTCCTTTCAGTATACCGATATTCATTCCTGCGCAAGACTCTGCAAGAGCAAGAAAAACGGAAATCATAAGGGTTGGCCTCAGTACCGACAGGGCGTGCGGAAAGCAATTTCGCTTGTGCACAGTGCGACTTTGGTGGCGCCACGACCGTACAAATGCCTAAACGGAAATGTCCGGCACATGCACTGTTCATTCGCAGCGGTGGCAGCACAGCTGCCTACGTTTCTGAGCTTCTGCCTCATCTCTCCTTTCAGTATCCCGATATTCATTCCTGCGCAAGCCTCTGCGAGAGCAAGAAATACGGAAATCATAAGGGTCGGCCTCAGTACCGAAAGGGCGTGAGGAAACCAATTTCGCTTCTGCGCAGTGGAACTTTGTTGGCGCCACGACCGTACAAATGCAGAAAAGGAAATGTCCGGCACATGCACTGTTCATTCGCAGCGGTGGCAGCACAGCTGCCTACGTTTCTGAGCTTCTGTCTCATCTGTCCTTTCAGAATCGCGATAGCGTTTCCTGCGCAAGCCTCTGCGAGAGCAAGAAAGACCGAAATCATAAGGGGTGGCCTCAGTACCGACAGGGCGTGCGGAAACCAATTTGGCTGCTCGTGCCCTTTCGCGGTGCACTGCACCGGCCATTTGGCCTGGCTACCAGGCGACACTCCAAACAGCCCTGAGGACAAGCTTCACCTGCGTCCGCGATCCCTGGCGATGAACGGGACCGTCTCCTGACAACTCTATGCCACTACCACTGCCCAAACTGCCCGATTGTATAAGCGGTTGCCCTGCTGGACCCACTTCGGGCACGCCGCCGCAAATCAACCGGTCATGCAGACACCTTTTCTTCTTGTACAGGCTATCTTATCGTGGACCATCGCAAATCAAGAGCTCGCCTTCGACTGCTCGTGACCTTTCGCGGTGCACGGCACAGACCATTTCGCCTGGCTACCTGCCGACCAGCAAACAGCCCCAAGGACAAGCTCCACCTGCATGCGCGATTCCTGGCGATGGACGCGACCGTCATCTGGCAACCCTACACCTATTCCACCGCCTGAACTGCCCAAATACTCAAGCCGCTGCCCTCCTGGAGCCACTAGGGGCACGCCGCCGCAAACCAACCGGTCATGCAGACACATTTTTTCTTGTACAGGCTATCTTATCCTGGACCATCGCAAATGAAGAGGTCGACTTTGACTGCTCGTGCCCTTTCGCGGTGCACGGCACCGACCATTTCGCCTGGCTACCAGCCGACACTGCAAACAGGCCCAAGGACAAGCTCCACCTGCATCCGCGATTCCTGGCGATGCACGCGACCGTCTCCTGGCAATTATATACCACTACCACCGCCCGAACTGCCCGACTACACAAGCCGCTACCCTGCTGGAGCCGCTTGGGGCACGGCGCTGCAAACCAAACGGTCATGCAGACAACTTTTCTTCTTGTACAGGCTATCTTATCGTGGACCATCGCAATTTAACAGCTCGACTCTCACTGCTCGTGCCCTTTCGGGGTGCACTGCACCGACCGTTTCGAGTGGCTACCAGCCGACACTGCAAACAGCCCGAGGACAAGCTTCACCTGCATCCGCGATTCCAGGCGATGAACGGGACCGTCGCCTGGCAACTCTATACCACTACCACTGCCCGAACAGCCCAACTACATAAGCCGCTGCCCTGCTAGAGCCACTTATGGCATGCCGCCGAAAACCAACCGGTCATTTAGACACCTATTCTTGTACAGGTTATCTTATACTGGACCATAGAAATTGAACAGCTCGACTCTCACTGCTCGTGCCCTTTCACGGTGCACGGCACCGACCATTTTGAGTTGCTACCAGCCGACACTGCAAACAGCCCGACGACAAGCCTCACCTGCGTCCCCGATCCCTGGCGATGAACGGGACCGTCTCTTGACAACTCTATACCACTACCACTGCCCAAACTCCCCGACTGCATAAGCGGCTCCCTGCTGGACCCACATGGGGCGTGCCACCGCAAACCACCCGGTCATGCAGACACTTTTCTTCTTGTACAGGCTATCTTATCCTGGACCATCGCAATTGAACAGCTCGACACTCACTGCTCGTGCCCTTTCGCGGTGGACTGCACCGACCATTTCGCGTAGATACCAGCCGACACTGCAAACAATCCCGAGGACAAGCTTCATCTGCATCCGCGGTTCCTGGCGATCAACAGGGCCGTCACCTGACAACCCTATACCACTACCACAGCCAAAACTGGCAGACTATACAAGCCGCTGCCCTGCTGGAGCCACTTGGGGCGCGCTGCCGCAAACCAACCGGTCATGCAGACACCTTTCTTTCTTGTACATGCTATCTTGTCCTGGACCATCGCAAATGAACAGCTCGACTTTGACTGCTCGTGCCCTTTCGGGGAGCACTGCACCGACCATTTCCAGTGGCTACCAGCCGACACTGCAAACAGCCCGAGGACAAGCTTCACCTGCGTCCGCGATCCGTGGCGATGAACGGGACCATCTACTGGCAACTGTATACCACTACCACTGCCCAAACTGCCCGACTGCATAAGCGGCTGCCCTGCTGGACCCACTTGGGGCAAGCCGCCGCAAACCAACCGGTTGTGCACACAACTTTTCTTCTTGTACAGGCTATCTTATCCTGGACCATCGCAATTTAACAGCTCGACACTCACTGCTCGTGCCCTTTCGCGGTGCACAGCACCGACCATTTGGCCTGGCTAATAGCCGACACTGCAAACAGCCCGAGGACAAGCTTCACCTGCATCCGCGATTCCTGGCGATGAACGGGACCGTCTCCAGGCAACTCTATACCACTACAACCGCCCGAACTGCCCGACTACATAAGCCGCTCCCTTCTGGACCCGCTCGAGGCACGCCGCCGCAAACAAACAGGCCATGCAGACACCTTTTCTTCTTGTACAGGCTATCTTATCTTGGACTGTCGCAAATGAACAGCTCGACTCTCACTGCTCGTGCCCTTTCGCGGTGCACTGCACCGACCATTTGGCCTGGCTACCAGCCGACACTGCAAACAGCCCTGAGGACAAGCTTCACCTGCGTCCGCGATCCCTGCCGATGAACGGGACCGTCTCCTGACAACTCTATACCACTACCACTGCCCAAACTGCCCGATTGTATAAGCGGTTGCCCTCCTGGAGCCACTAGGGCCACGCCGCCGTAAACCAATCGGTTATGCAGACACCTTTTCTTCTTGTACAGGCTATCTTATCCTGGACCATCGCAAATTAAGAGGTCGACTTTGACTGCTCGTGCCCTTTCCCGGTGCACGGCACCGACCATTTCGCCTGGCTACCTGCCGACACAGCAAACAGCCCCAAGGACAAGCTCCACCTGCATGCGCGATTCCTGGCGATGGACGCGACCGTCATCTGGCAACCCTATACCAATACCACCGCCGGAATTGCCCTATTACACAAGCCGCTGCCCTGCTGGAGCCGCTTGGGGCACGCCGCCGAAAAGCAACCGGTCATGCATACATCTTTTCTTCTTGTACAGGCTATCTTGTCCTGGACCATCGCAAATGAACAGCTCGACTTTGACTGCTCGTGCCCTTTCGCGGTGCATGGCACCGACCATTTTCAGAAGTACTTGTATTTGGGCGTGTTGGTTCATTTCTTTTCAGGAGGACACAGGGGCGCAACAAAAACACACGGACATAGAAGTAGACAGGGACGAGCGCTTACATCGATTGAGAAACCGGTCCTAATATTCCTCGCAGACTGAACAAAGGCTGTCACTTCTTCAGAGTTCTTAGTGGCATAAGGGTCCGCATCTTGCAGTGTCCTGAGGTGCTTGAGCAGGAACTGGCTAACTTCCTTTTGCCATGTGCCCTTTTCGCTAACTATGGTCCGAAAAGGAATGCCGCTCTTGTGGGTTTTTGCGGTGAAAAAAACCGATAAACAATTACCTTCAGCCTTCCCAATGGCGCCGGCTAGTCTGTGCAGTTGAAGTTCCTCGCAGAGTGACATGGCACTTTTCTTCACTGAAGATTTCTTCACTTCCACTGTCTTAAATGACTTGGTGACGGCTTCAACTGCCTTTTCGTTGAAAAGGCCTGACGGAATAATGACGAAACCGCTTTCTTTGTCTGCCTCCATAAGCTCGAGCGAATTGGCTTTGAAAAAAGCAACGACCCTTGCGGTGGGATCGGATCGGTGGTTTGGAGTACTCCTATTACTGACTGACCTCGTGATGGTGTCGATGCCGTCCAGGAGGCACCTTTCCTGGTTTTCTTGCTCCGTTCTGTTGGCAAGTCGTCGGTTCAGGGACAGACATTCGTGAGGCTTGAGAATGGCTGGGACGCTGAATTTCGGCCCCTCCTTTAGGACGGACGCTAACTCTTCCGGTACTTCGGCTCCTCCCAAGACTAGCACATCTTGGCGTTCCGGTGCCTTCATCTTGACTTTCCTCAATTCTTCCAGGCGTCTTATCGCCTGGTTGATGGAGCACTTCCACCAAACTTCCGTTGTCTGGACTGCGAGCTTCATGAACTGGCGGTGTCTGATGCCCGCCAGCCACTCCTGGTTTTGGGCATAGCATGCCGCACGTAGAAGGTCTTGAAGTAACCTCACTTGGTTCCGTAGTTCGGACCGGAGGATCTTGCATACTCTTTTGGCATGACCGAAGGACGGTTTGAAAAGACCGAACAGGCCAGTGACCTCACTTGGAATGAGGCCTTTTCGCTGGTAGAACCCAAGAAGCCTGGCTCAGCAGGTCGTGGTCACAATGCTTGCGATGAGCAGGGGAGCATGGGTAGGTGAAGGCTGAACACAAAGCAAAGAGCCCGATGCAGAAGAAATATAACTCAGAAGTACTTGTATTTGGGCGTGTTGGTTCATATCTTTTCAGGAGGACACAGGAGCGCAACAAAAACACACGGACATAGAAGTAGACAGGGAGGTCCCTGTCTACTTCTATGTCCGTGTGTTTTTGTTGCGCCCCTGTGTCCTCCTGAACCGACCATTTTCCATGGCTACCAGCCTACACTGCGAACAGCTCCGAGGACAAGCTTCACCTGCATCCGCGATTCCTGGTGATGAGCGGGACCGTCTCCTGGCAACTCTATACCACTACCACTGCCCGATCTGCCCGACTGCATAAGCGGCTGCCCGGCTTTACCAACTTGGGGCACGGCGCTGCAAACCAAACGGTCATGCAACAACTTTTCTTCATGTACAGGCTATCTTATCCTGGACCATCGCAATTTAACAGCTCGACTCTCACTGCTCGTGCCCTTTCCCGGTGCACTGCACCGACCATTTCGCCTAGATACCAGCCGGCACTGCAAACAATCCCAAGGACAAGCTTCACCTGCGTCCGCGATTCCTTGTTATGAGCGGGACCGTCTCCTGGCAACTCTATACCACTACCACTGCCCGAACTGCCCAACTATATAAGCGGCTGCCCTGCTGGACCAACTTGGGGCATGGCGCTGCAAACCAAGTGGTCAATTAGACAACGTTTCTTCTTGTACAGGCTATCTTATCCTGGACCATCGCAATTTAACAGCTCGACTCTCACTGCTCGTTCCCTTTCGCGGTGCACTGCACCGACCATTTCGCCTAGATACCAGCCGACACTGCAAACAATCCCGAGGACAAGCTTCACCTGCGTCCGCGATTCCTGGTTATGAGCGGGACCGTCTCCTGGCAACTCTATACAACTACCACTGCCCGAACTGCCCGGCTACATGAGCCAGCTGCTCTTCTGGAGCCACTTGGGGCACACCGCCGCAAACCAGCCGGCATTGCAGACAGCATTTCTTCTTGTACAGGCTATCTTATCCTGGACCATCGCAAATGAAGAACTCGACTTTGATTCCTCGTGGGCTTTAGTGGTGCGCGGCACCGACCGTTTCGCCTGGCTACCAGCCGACACTGCAAACCGGCCCAAGGTCAAGCTTCACCTGCCTCTGCGATTCCTGGCGAACAACAGGGCTGTCACCTGACAACCCTATACCACTACCACACCCAAAACTGCCCGACTATACAAGCCGTTGCCCTGCTGGAGCCACTTGGGGCGCGCTGCCGCAAACCAACCTGTCATGCAGACACCATTCTTCCCTGTACAGGCTATCTTGTCCTGGACCATCGCAAATGAACAGCTCGACTTTGACTGCTCGTGCCCTTTCGCGGTGCACGGCACCGATCATTTCGCCTGGCTATCAGCCGACACTGCGAACAACCCTAGGACAAGCTTCACCTGCATCCGCGATTCTTGGCGATGGACGGGACCGTCATCTGGCAACCCTATACCAATACCACCGCCCGAACTACACGACTACACAAGCCGCTGCCCTGCTGGAGCCGCTTGGGGTACGCCGCCGCAAACCAACCGGCCATGAAGTCACCTATTCTTCTTGTACAGGCTATCTTATCCTGGACCATCGCAAATGAACAGCTCGACACTCACTGCTCGTGTCCTTTCACTGTGCACTGCACCGACCATTTGGCCTGTCTACCAGCCGACACTGCAAACAGCCCCGAGTACAAGCTTCACCTGCGTCCGCGATTCCTGGCGATGAACGGGACCGTCTCCAGGCAAATTTATACCACTACCACCGCCCGAACTGCCCGACTACATAAGCAGCTCTCTTCTGGACCCACTTGAGGCATGCCGCCGCATTCAACCGGTCATGCAGACACCTTTTCTTCTTGTACAGGCTATCTTATCCTGGACCATCGCAATTAAACAGCTCGACTCTCACTGCTTGTGCCCTTTCACGATGCACTGCACCGACCATTTCCCCTGGCTACCAGCCGACACTGCATACAGGGCCGAGGACAAGCTTCACCTGCATCCGCGATTACTGGCGATGAACGGGACCGTCTCCAGGCAACTCTATACTACTACAACCGCCTGAACTGCCCGATTTCATAATCCGCTCCCTTCTGGACCCACTTGAGGCACGTTGCCGCAAACCAACCGGTCATGCAGACACGTTTTCTTCTTGCACAGGCTATCTTATCCTGGACTATCGCAAATGAGCAGCTCGACTCTCACTGCTCGTGCCCTTTCGCGGTGCACTGCACCGACCATTTCGCCTGGATACCAGCCGACACTGCATACAGGACCGAGGACAAGGTTCACCTGCATCCGCGATTCCTGGCGATGAACCGGATCGTCTCCAGGCAAATCTATACCACCACCACCGCCCGAAGTGCCCGACTGCATCAGCGGCTGCCCTGCTGGACCCACTTCGGGCACGCCACCGCAAACTAACCGGCCATGCAGACACTTTTCTTCTTGTACAGGCTATCTTATCCTGGCCCATCGCAATTTAACAGCTCGACACTCACTGCTCGTGCCCTTTCGGGGTGCACTGCACCGACCATTTGGCCTGGCTACCAGCCGACACTGCAAACAGCCCCTAGGACAAGCTTCACCTGCATCCGCGATTCCTGGCGATGAACGGGGCCGTCTCCTGGCAACTCTATACCACTACCACCACATAACTTCCTGACTACATAAGCCGCTGCACTGCTGGAGCCCCTTGGGGCACGACGCCGCAAACCAACCGGTCATTCAGACACCTTTTTTTCTAGTACCTAGTACAAGCTATTTTATCCTGGACCATCGCAAATGAAGAGGTCGCCTTCGACTGCTCGTGCCCTTTTGCGGTGCACAGCACCGACCATTTCGCCTGATTACCTGCCGACACAGCAAACAGCCCCGAGGACAAGCTCCACCTGCATCAGCGATTCCTGACGATGGACGCGACCGTCATCTGGCAACCTTACACCAATACCACCGCCCGAATTGCCCGGTTACACAAGCCGCTGCCCTGCTGGAGCCGCTTGGGGCACGCCGCCGCAAAGCAACCGGTCATGCATACATCTTTTCTTCTTGCACAGGCTTATCTTGTCCTGGACCATCGCAAATGAACAGCTCGACTTTGACTGCTCGTGCCCTTTCGCGGTTCACGGCACCGACCATTTCGCCTGGCTACCAGCCAACACTGCGAACAGCTCGGAGGACAAGCTTCACCTGCATCCGCGATTCCTGGTGATGAGCGGGACCGTCTCCTGGCAACTCTATACCACTACCACTGCCCGAACTGCCCGACTACATAAGCGGCTGCCCTGCTCGACCAACTTGTGGCACGGCGCTGCAAACCAAACCGTCATGCAGACAACTTTTCTTCCTGTACAGGCTATCTTATCCTGGACCATCGCAATTCAACAGCCCGACAATCACTGCTCTGCCCTTTCGCGGTGCACTGCACCGACCATTTGGCCTGGCTACTAGCCGACCCTGCACACAGTTCCTAGGACAAGCTCCACCTGCAACCGCGATTCCTGGCGGTGAATGGCACCGTCACCTGGCAACCCTATACCAATACCACCGCCCTAACTGCCACACTATACAACACGCTGCCCTGCTAGAGACACTTGGGGCGCGCCGCCGCAAAACAACCTGTCATGCAGTCACCTATTCTTGTACAGGCTATCTTAACCTGGACCATCGCAATTGAACAGCTCGACTCTCACTGCTCGTGCCCTTTGGCGGTGCACTGCATCGACCATTTCGCCTAGCTACCAACCGACACTGCATACAGGCTCGAGGACAAGCTTCACCTACATCCGCGATTCCTGGCGATGAACGGGACCGTCTCCTGGCAACTCTATACCACTACCACCACCCGAATTGCCCGACTACATGAGCCGCTCCCTTCTAGACCCACTTGGGGCATGCCGCCGTAAACCAACCGGTCATGCAGACACCTTTTATTCTTGTACAGGCTATCTTATCCTGGACCATCGCAATTAAACAGCTCGACCCTCACTGCTCGTGCGCTTTCACGGTGCACTGCACCGACCATTTCGCCAGGCTACCTGCCAACACTGCATACAGGACCGAGGACAAGCTTCACCTGCATCCGCGATTCCTAGCGATGAACGGGACCGTCTCCGGGCAACTCTATACCACTACCAATGCCCGAACTGCCCGACGGCATAAGCGGCTGCCCAGCTGGACGCACTTGGGCCACGCCACCGCAAACCAACCGGTCATGCAGACACCTTTTATTCTTGTACAGGCTATCTTATCCTGGACCATCGCAATTAAACAGCTCGACCCTCACTGCTCGTGCGCTTTCACGGTGCACTGCACCGACCATTTCGCCTGGCTACCAGCCAACACTGCATACAGGACCGAGGACAAGCTTCACCTGCATCCGCGATTCCTGGCGATGAACGGGACCGTCTCCAGGCAACTCTATACCACTACAACCGCCCGAACTGCCCGATTCCATAAGCCGCTCCCTTCTGGACCCACTTGAGGCACGCCGCCGCAAACCAACCGGTCATGCAGACACCTTTCCTTCTTGTACAGGCTATCTTATCCTGGACCATCGCAATTAAGCAGCTCGACACTGACTGCTCCGGCCCTTTCGCGGTGCACTGCACCGGCCATTTCGCCTGACTACCTGCCGACATTGCAGACAGTCCCGAGGACAAGCTTCACCTGCATCCGCGATTCCTGGCGATAAACGCGACCGTCTCCTGGCAACTCTATACCACTACCACCGCCAAAACTGCCCGACTACATAAGCCGCTGCACTGCTGGAGCCACTTGGGGCACGCCGCCGCATACTAGCCAGTCATGCAGACAACTTTTCTTCTTGTACAGGCTATCTTGTCCTGGACCATCGCAAAAGAACAGCTCTAACTTTGACTGCTCGTGCCCTTTCGCGGTGCACGCCACCGTTCTGGTTACCAGCAGACACTGCAAACAACCCTAGGACAAGCTTCACCTGCATCCGGAATTCCTGGCGATGATCGGGACCGTCACCTGGCAACCCTATGTAACCAATACCACCGCCCGAACTGCCCGACTATACAATCCGCTGCCCTGCTAGAGCCACTTGGGGCGCGCCGCCGCAAACCAACCGGTCATGCAGTCACCTATTCTTCTTGTACAGGCTATCTTGTCCTGGACCATCGCAAATGAACAGCTCGACTTTGACAGCTCGTGCCCTTTCGCTGTGCACAGCACCGACCATTCCGCCTGGCTACCAGCCGACACTGCAAACAATCCCGAGGACAAGCTTCATCTGCATCCGCGGTTCCTGGCGATGAACGGGACCATCTCCTGGCAACTCTATACCGCTACCCCCGCCCGAACTGCCCTGCTACATGAGCCAGCTGCCCTGCTGGAGCCACTTAGGGCGCACCGCCGCAAACCAGCCGGCAATGGAGACAGCTTTTCTTCTTGTACAGGCTATCTTATCCTGGACTATCGCAATTTAACAGCTCGACACGGACTGCTCAGGCGCTTTCGCGGTGCACTGCACCGGCCATTTCGCCTGGCTACCAGCCGGAACAGCAGACAGCCCCGCGGACAAGCTTCACCTGCATCCGCGATTCCTGGCGATGAACGGGACCGTCTACATGCAACTCTATACCACTACAACCACCCGAACTGCCCGACTACATAAGCCGCTCCCTTCTTGACCCACTCGAGGCACGCCGCCGCAAACCAACCGGACATGCAGACACCTTTTATTCTTGTACAGGCTATCTTATCTTGTACTATCGCAAATGAACAGCTCGACTCTCACTGCTCGTCCGCTTTCGAGGTACACTGCACTGACCATTTCGAGTGGCTACCAGCCGACACAGCAAACAGCCCCGACGACAAGCTCCACCTGCATCCGCGATTCCTGGCGATGGATGGGACCGTCATCTGGCAACCCTATACCAATACCACCGCCCGAACTGCCCGACTACATAAGCCCGCTGCCCTGCTAGAGCCACTTGAGGCACGCCGCCGCAAACCAACCGGTCATTTAGACACCTATTCTTCTTGTACAGGCTATCTTATCTTGTACTATCGCAAATGAACAGCTCGATTTTGACTGCTCGTGCCCTTTCGCTGTGCACGGCACCGACCATTTCGCCTCGCTACCAGCCGACACTGCAAACAATCCTGAGGACAAGCTTAATCTGCATCCGCGGTTCCTGGCGACGAGCGGGACCGTCTCCTGGCAACACTATACCGCTACCCCCGCCCGAACTGCCCGGCTACATGAGCCAGCTGCCCTGCTAGAGCCACTTGAGGCACGCCGCCGCAAACCAACCGATCATTTAGACACCTATTCTTCTTGTACAGGCTATCTTATCTTGTACTATCGCAAATGAACAGCTCGATTTTGACTGCTCGTGCCCTTTCGCTGTGCACGGCACCGACCATTTCGCCTGGCTACCAGCCGACACTGCAAACAATCCTGAGGACAAGCTTAATCTGCATCCGCGGTTCCTGGCGATGAACGGGACCGTCTCCTGGCAACACTATACCGCTACCCCCGCCGAACTGCCCGGCTACATGAGCCAGCTGCCCTGCTAGAGCCTTTTGAGGCACGCCGCCGCAAACCAACCGGTCATTTAGACACCTATTCTTCTTGTACAGGCTATCTTATCTTGTACTATCGCAAATGAACAGCTCGATTTTGACTGCTCGTGCCCTTTCGCTGTGCACGGCACCGACCATTTCGCCTGGCTACCAGCCGACACTGCAAACAATCCTGAGGACAAGCTTAATCTGCATCCGCGGTTCCTGGCGATGGACACGACCGTCATCTGGCAACCCTATACCAATACCACCGCCCGAACTGCCCGACTACATAAGCACGCTGCCCTGCTAGAGCCACTTGAGGCACGCCGCCGCAAACCAACCGGTCATTTAGACACCTATTCTTCTTGTACAGGCTATCTTATCTTGTACTATCGCAAATGAACAGCTCGATTTTGACTGCTCGTGCCCTTTCGCTGTGCACGGCACCGACCATTTCGCCTGGCTACC
Source organism: Amblyomma americanum (assembly GCF_052857255.1). Classification (NCBI taxonomy): domain Eukaryota; kingdom Metazoa; phylum Arthropoda; class Arachnida; order Ixodida; family Ixodidae; genus Amblyomma; species Amblyomma americanum. Next base: position 162,185,902 of record NC_135504.1, on the reverse strand, counting down.
AGCCGACACTGCAAACAATCCTGAGGACAAGCTTAATCTGCATCCGCGGTTCCTGGCGATGAACGGGACCGTCTCCTGGCAATACTACACCGCTACCCCCGCCCGAACTGCCCGGCTACATGAGCCAGCTGCCCTGCTGGAGCCACTTAGGGCGCACCGCCGCAAACCAGCCGGCAATGCAGACAGCTTTTCTTCTTGTACAGGCTATCTTATCCTGGACCATCGCAAATGAACAGCTCGACATTTACTGCTCGTGCCTTTTCGCTGTGCACTGCACCGACCATTTCGCCTGACTACCAGCCGACACTGCAAACAATCCCGATGACAAGCTTCATCTGCATCCACGGTTCTTGGCGATGAACGGGACCGTCTCCTGGCAACTCTATACCGCTACCCCCGCCCGAACTACCCGGCTACATGAGCCAGCTGCCCTGCTGGAGCCACTTAGGGTGCACCGCCGCAAACCAGCCGGCAATGGAGACAGCTTTTCTTCTTGTACAGGCTATCTTATCCTGGACCATCGCAAATGAACAGCTCGACTTTGACTGCTCGTGCCCTTTCGCTGTGCACGGCACCGACCATTTCGCCTGGCTACCAGCGATTCCTGGCGATGACGGGGACCGTCACTTGGCAACCCTATACCAATACCACCGCCCGAACTGCCCGAATCTACAAGCCGCTTCCCTGCTGGAGCCACTTGGGACGCGCCGCCGCAAACCAACCGGTCATGCAGACATCTTTTCTTCTTGTACAGTCTATCTTGTCCTGGACCATCGCAAATGAACAGCTCGACTTTGACTGCTCGTGCCCTTTCGCGGTGCACGGCACCGGCCATTTCTCCTGGCTATCAGCCGACACTGCGAACAGCCCCGAGGACAAGCCTCACCTGCATCAGCGATTCCTGGCGATGAATTGCACCGTCTCCTGGCAACCCTATACCACTACCACCGCCCGAACTGCCCAAATACATAAGCCGCATCCCTGCTAGAGCCACTTTCGGTACGCCGCCGCAAACCAACCGGTCATGCAGTCACCTATTCTTCTTGTACACGCTATCTTATCCTGAACCATCGCAATTGAACAGCTCGACTCTCACTGCTCGTGCGCTTTCGCGGTGCACTCCACCGACCATTTCGCCTGGCTTCCAGCCGACACAGCAAACAGCCCCGAGGACAAGCTCCACCTGCATCCGCGATTCCTGGCGATGGACGGGACCGTCTCTTGGCAACCCTATACCGCTACCACCGCCCGAACTGCCCGGCTACATGAGCCAGCTGCCCTGCTGGAGCCACTTGGGGCGCGCCGCCGCAAACCAGCCGGTAATGCAGACAGCTTTGCTTCTTGTACAGGCTATCTTTATTGGACCATCGCAAATTAACAACTCGACTTTGATTGCTCGTGGGTTTTAGCGGTGCACGGCACCGACAATTTCTCCTGGCTACCAGCCGGCACTGCAAACAGGCCCAAAGACAAGCTTCACCTGCCTCTGCGATTCCTGGCGATGAACAGGACCGTCACCTGACAACCCTATACCACTACCGCCGCCAAAACTGCCCGACTACAAAAGCCGCTGCGCTGCTGGTGCCACTTGGGGCACGCCGCCGCATGCCAACCAGCCATGCAGACACCTTTTCTTCTTGTACAGGCTATCTTGTCCTGGACCATCGCAAATGAACAGCTCGACTTTGACTGCTCGTGCTGTTGTGATCGGAGGCCCCGACAGCAGGAACAAACGAGCCCGGCAGGCGCCATCGAACTATGTTTGACCAAAGGTGCTGTCGTTCTGAGAAGAGGATTAGGAATGGCTCCTGGGGACGGTGAGCTGTGACGAAAGGCCTCTCATCCCTTCGTCCGGAGTATGGAATGCGGCATTTCTCCCGAACTGCGCCCTCACGTGGACCGGCAGAAGGACCCGAACAAAGGCGCCGGACCCGCCTCGCTCGCTTGCACTTGCGCGGCCAGACAAAGCGGGGGCGGACACGGCTGATTCATCTTACCCTCTGGAATGCCCGGGGCCGTCAGGACGCATCTTTCCACGGAGGGGATCACCGCCTACAAAGCCACAACCCGTCGGAAACCACATTCCAGGACGCCTCTTTCACACGGAGGGGATCACCGCCTGCTAAGCCAACGACCTTATGCACCTGGTCAACCGGTCGGAAACAGCATTCCAGGACCTCAAGGCGCCAGGATTCCTTATCGCCTGTGCACGTGTTTGTGGGGGCGGAGCGCTCACGGGGTTAGGGAAGAGACTATGAAGAGTGTGTCTGCCCTTTGGACGCTTGATCAGCCACCGGTTTCCCTAGCTAGGTGCCTAGGGAATATCCACTGTATTTAAGCCGCGATTTGGCTGGTTTCACGGCACTTCATCTCTGTCTTTTGGTCTCCCTGCATCGTCATGCGGTGAATTCCTCGGTCCCGATACCCAAGCATATCAACTGGTGGCAGCGGTGGGTTGGTCTGCGCCTGGTCATGACTCTGGTATGGTAAGTGCGCGGTCTTTCTCTTGGAGCATTGATAGCTTTTACAACTTTGGAAAATTGTTAGCTTGGGTAATCGAAGGTTGGTATAAGAGGCAGCCGGGGCTCCTCTGACCACGTGAGTAGAGACTTGCCGTTGCTTAAATAGTCATGGACTGGAAGAAGCTGCGCAAACCAGACCTAGTTCTCGTATGCGGGGAATCGGGCATTGATTGTGGGTCGATCCGTAGAAAACCTGAATTGATTAGGGCAATTGAGGATTTCGGTGCGGACGAGGAGGAGATAGCAGAATGTTGGGAGCTTATTAAGGAGTAGTTGGAGAAGGAAAGGGAACAAAAAAGCGAGAGGATGAACAAAAAAAGCGCGAAGAGCAGGAAAGGGAGCACGAAAGGAAGCGCGAAGAGCAGGAAAGAGAGATCGAGAAAAAACAGCTCGATCTACAGATAGCTCAGGCTGCACAGGCAGAACGCACTAGGCTAGAGGTGCCGAACACAGTGGCAAGCCAGGCAGCATCAAAAATAAAAATAAAGTACCTCTTGCAACCGTACAAGGACATAGGGCTCTTTCTCGTGAACTTTGAGCTTGCATGTGAAAGTTGCGAGTTACCGACCGAGTCCTGGCCACAGAAACTTCTTACCATTCTTCCATATGAGGCGGCCCAAGTACTCGCTCGTCTGGCAAAAGAAGAGGCGGCAGACTATACTAAAGTAAAGGCAGCACTCCTAAAATGTATCGTCTGTCCGCAGAGGCCTTTCGGCACCGCTTCAGGGAAGCCAGAAAACAGCCTGACCAGTCATTTCCGGATTTTGCCTATAACCTTAAGGCAGACCTGAAGGAATGGCTAAAGGGAGAACAGGCTTACGGAACTCACGATAAAGTAATAGAGGTGATCTGTCTGGAGCAGTTTTTTGGCTCTTTGGGGGAAGAAAAGCGCGTGTGGGTGCAGGACAGGCCGGGAAATAAAACCCTAGAAAGTGAAGCAGAGCTGGCCGAAGAGTTCCATATCAAGTACGTAGCAGAGGGTGCGCGTGCCCCCGTAAGCCCCAAAGTAGAAAAAAACATTTCCACGGATCCAGACAGGAGGGGCAGCAAGCCGCAAATGGGAGCGGAACGAGGGTCACAAAGCAGAATCAAGCAACCCCACAAAGGGGGCGACCGAAAAAGAGAGGTATAAGGCTTTTGAATCGAAACCAAAACCAGTGTGTTTCCGTTGTCACGAGCCCGGTCACTTCGCCCGCGCTTGCAGGAAGCAGGAAATCGTTCTCTCCTTGGTGGAGGCGGGTGATGAGAACATGCGCCTGCTATCGCCATACCTGAAAGATATGCAGGTTAATAGAAAACCATGCCGGGTTCTGAGGGACTCCGCGGCCACCATGGACGTAATCCACCCCACGTACGTGCGCGCAGCTGATTTTACTGGGGAATGTGCATGGATTAGGCAGGTGGCCGAAGAGAATAGCGCATGCTTGCCGATCGCACGAGTTAGAATAGAGGGCTCGTTTGGCGTTCAGGAAACGGAGGCAGCGGTATCACGGAATCTGCCGGAAAAATTTCCGTACCTCTTTTCAAATCGGTCGGAGCAGATGCTCCAGGAAGAGTGCCGTAGCTTCGGCGATCGAACCGTCCAGGCGCTCATTCGTGCGAAGGCTCGCCAGATTGCAGCTGAAGTAAATCGTAGGAAGAACGAAGGCTCTCCCACGACGGGTCAGGCAGGGGCAAACACAGGAGGCGATGCTTCTGAGACGAGCGGAGAGGCTCGCGGAAGGAACAGATGCGACGCCGAGTGCAAGGAAGCACTCTCTGAGCCGCAGGGCGACTCAGTGGGGGTCGGGTCAAATGTCGTGCAGCCACGTTTGGAACCCTTTCTGGATCTGGCCGAAGTCGATAGAGACATGATTGCAGCCCAGCAGGCGGCGGACGTTACACATCGAGATTTATCCAGCCGGACAAGTGAAGAAAGTGTAGCAACGAAAAACATTACCACCCGTAACCGTTCCGGGGTGTTGTATCGATATTACAAGGACTCAAAGGGGGTCCAGTTTGATCAGCTCATGGTGCCGCAGAAATACCGCGGAGGCATCCTTAAATTGTGCCATGGTGGGGGTTGGTCTTGCCACCTTGGAGTAAAGAAAACTAAAGCTAGGCTTCTCTACAGGAGTTTTATTGGCCTGGCTGCTTTAGGGATGTCGAGCAGTTTGTAAAGTCCTGCGACTCCTGTCAGCGTGTCGGAAAGCCAGGGGATTTGAGGAAGGCTCCGATGAAGCTAGTGCCCGTGATTAGCGAACCCTTCCGTCGTTTGGTGGTGGACGCAGTCAGTCCTCTACCAGTGACTCAGTCGAGCTACCGCTACATACTATGATCTGTCCGGCGACCAAGTTCCCCGAGGCAGTTCCGCTCAAGGAGGTGAACTCGGTGCTCATTGTTGACGGGTTGTTGTCGACATTTTCCCGCGTTGGCTTTCCGGCTGAGTTACAAAGCGATCAGGGAAGCGTCTTCACGAGCGCACTCACAACTACCTTCCTGGAAAAATGTGGAATACGCATAGTTCATAGCTCGGTCAGGCACCCTCAGAGTAACAGCGTCGAAGCATGGCATTCGGTTTTGATGCGCGTGCTAAGAGCTATGTGCTATGAGCGTCATAAGGACTGGGAAGCTTGCCTGCCAGCAACGATGTTCGCGCTCCGCTCGGTGCCGCATGAGGCCACGGGCTTCAGTCCGGCGGAGCTGGTGTACGGGCGATCGCTGAGATCCCCCTTCGGATGTTAAGAGAGGCCTGGGAGGGAACCGGCGACGATCCTACCGTGGTGGAGTATGTGCTGAGCTTGCTTGATCGGCTTCACTCGTGTCAGGAGATGGTAGCGAATAACATAAAGTCCGCTCAGCAAATAGCAACGTGGTACTATGACCGAAACGCGCGCCAGCTTACGTTTGCTGTAGGTGACAAATTGCTGATTTTAGCTACTTCACGGGCAAACAAACTCGCTGTTCAGTGGGAAGGGCCTGCCGAAGTAGTTGAAAAGCTATCCGACTTTAACTATGTGGTTAGGATGGCAGGCCGGAGGAAGGAAACGAGAGTTTATCAATCGAATCTCATGAAACCTTGCAGGGAACGCGAAGCCCTTGTCCACCTTGCACTAAATGTACCAGAAGAAGTGGAAACAGAATTTGTGTTTCCAGAAGGCGAGACCGAATCACAACCCTTCAAAAACCTGCTCGAGAGGATTCGGGCGGATGAGAGCGTCAGTGCAGAGAAACGGGGGGACCTGCAGCGACTGCTGGGCGAGTTCCAGGCTGTTTTTCCGGACCATCCAGGGAGAACGGATCTCATAGAACACGACATTGAGCTGACATCGGACGAAGCAATTCGCTCTAGGCCCTCCCGAGTCTCTCCGCGGCAGAAGAAAATTTTAGCTTCTGAAATAGAACGGATGCTAGAGATGGGGATTATAGTTCCGTCAGACAGTGAATATACCTTTCCCCTCATGCTGGTGCAGGTGCCTGGCAAGGACCCGAGACCCTGCATTGATTACCGCCGGCTAAATGCTATAACACGCGACCAGCTGTACCCAATTCCTAATTTGGAGGAAAGAGTCGAGACGGTTGGCCGGGCTACCTATGTGTCAACCCTTGACTTAACGCGGGTATACTGGCAAGTGTCCCTGACAGAAAGAGCGAGCCGTTTCGCGGCGTTTATCTCACCCATGGGTACCTTCCGACCGCTCGTGATGAGCTTTGGGCTAAAAAACGCCCCATTTTGCTTTTCCCGCTTAATGGATCGTGTTCTCAGGGGGACGGAAGGCTTTGCGCTTCCTTACCTCGACGACATAGCGCGTTTTTCTCGCACAGCTGGGAGGAACATTTGCGTCATTTGCAGGAAGTATTGACCCGGGTGCAGAACTCCGGCCTCACGATCAGGGCTGAGAAGTGCCAGATTGGAAAAGCTGAGGTAGAATACTTAGGGCATGCTATCGGAGGGGGAGCCCGAAGGCCGCTGGACGCAAAGGTGCAAGCCATTCAGGAGTACCGCCGACCTGTGACTAAGACCGATATACGAGCATTCCTAGGTCTAACCGCATAATATCAGAACTATATCCCCAGCCACTCGAAAATTGCTAGTCCGCTGACGGACAGTCTAAGAAAGGCAGAGCCAGTTCGGGTGATTTGGGACGATGCTAAGGAGAGCTCGTTTAGGGCCTTAAAGGCGGCATTAATGGGGCAACCTGTGCTAAGAGCCCCCGCGTATGACCGCCCCTTCATCCTTCAGTGCGATGCTAGCGACAGGGGCATGAGAGCAGTGTTAAGCCAGCACGACGATTTCGGAGCAGAGCATCCGGTATTGTTTGTGAGCCGGAAATTGACCGCAAGTGAGCAGGCTTACAGCGCGTCTGAGAAAGAATGTGCTTGTTCTGGGCCACCCAGAGACTGAGGTGCTACCTGGCAGGTTCGAGATTCACCATAGAAACTGATCACTGCCCCTTAACCTGGCTGAGAAATATGTCGCCAAAGAATGGAAGACTTTTGCGCTGGAGTCTAGCGCTTCAAGAGCACAACTTTGAGATCCGCTACCGGAAAGGGCGGGAAAACGGGAATGCCGACGGTCTCAGTCGTAGGTTTCCTGCATAATCTGGCGTAAAATGCCCTAATGCTCGAGAAGAGCTACCGTATCATTTTTGGTTTTTTTTTGTTTTTTTTTGCTTCTCCGTACCTACCTCATTGCCGAAAAAAAAAGTTTCTTACCAAATTTCAGACGCATGTCTTCTGCGAAAAAAGGAAAAACAAAGAGGAACTAGTTTTGGTTCAGCAGACTTCCGGGCGTGAGCTATTGGCGAGGGTTAAGTCATCCAAAATTTGCAGCCATATTGCTCTGTACTAAAGACCTGGCAATGTTGTGAGGTTGGCCGCGTGCTGCCTAGCCAGAGGTAGGGGCTGAGCTCAGATCTGATCGCTAATGCTCCGTTGAGGACCCTTGCCGGCTGTGCAGGTAAAGTGGACTGACTACTACGAGGCCGACTGGGACTCTGATGCCCATTCGTGGTGCACCGACCAGCTGCAACCACTTCGTGGCGTCTTCTCGGCGGCGGACGGATTGTTGTGATCGGAGGCCCCGACAGCGGGAACAGACGAACCCGGCAGGCGCCATCGAACTATGTTTTACCAAAGGTGCTGTCGTCCTGAGAAGAGGATTAGGAACGGCTCCTGGCGACGGTGAGCTGTGACGGAAGGCCTCTCATCCCTTCGTCCGGAGTATGGAATGCGGCATTTCTCCCGAACTGCGCCCTCACGTGGATCGGCAGAAAGACCCGAACAAAGGCTCCGGACCCGCCTCGCTCGCTTGCACTTGCGCGGCCAGACAAAGCGGGGGCGGACACGGCTTATACATCATACCCTCTCGAATGCCCGGGGCCGTCAGGACGCATCTTTCCACGGAGGATATCACCGCCTACAAAGCCAACGACCTTATGCACATGGTCAACCCGTCGGAAACCACATTCCAGGACGACTCTTTCCCACGGAGGAGATCACCGCCTGCTAGGCCAACGACCTTATGCACCTGGTCAACCGGTCGGAAACAGCATTCCAGGACCTCAAGGCGCAAGGATTCCTTATCGCCTGTGCACGTGTTTGTGGGGGCGGAGCGGTCACAGGGTTAGGGAACAGACTATGAAGAGTGTGTCTGCCCATTGGACGCTTGATCAGCCACAGGTTTCCGTAGCTAGGTGCCTAGGGAATATCCACTGTATATAAGCCGCGATTTGGATGGTTTCACGGCAGTTCATCTCTTACTTTTGGTCTCCCTGCTTCTCTTGTAAATATGTAAATAAACCTTCAAGTTTACCAACCCTCCTGAAGGCTTCCCTCCGTCGTCTGCAGAGTTCGTCGTCATGCGGTGAAGACCTCTGTGTTGATACCCAAGCATATCAGTGCCTTTTCGCGGTGCACGGCACCGACCTGGTTACCAGCCGACCCTGCAAACAAGCCGACCCAGCCGACCCCTAGGACAAGCTTCACCTGCATCCGCGATTCCTGGCGATGAATGGGACCGTAACCTGGCAACCCTATACCAATACCACCGCCAGAACTGCCCGACCATACAAGCCGCTGCCCTGCTGGAGCCACTTGGGGCGCGCCGCCGCAAAGCAACCGGTCATGCAGTTACCTATTCTTCTTGTACAGGCTATCTTATCCTGGACCATCGCAATTGAACAGCTCGACTCTCACTGCTCGTGCCCTTTCGCGGTGCACTGCATCGACCATATCGCCTGGCTACCAGCCGACGCTGCATACAAGCCCGAGGACGAGCTTCACCTACATCCGCGATTCCTGGCGATGGACGGGACCGTCATCTGGCAACAACATACCAATACCACCGCCCGAACTGACCGACTACACAAGCCGCTGCCCTGCTGGAGCCGCTTGGGGCACGCCGCCACAAACCAACCGGTCATGCAGACATCTTTTCTTCTTGTACAGGCTATCTTGTCCTGGACCATCGCAAATGAACAGCTCGACTTTGACTGCTCGTGCCCTTTCGCGGTGCACGGCACCGACCATTTCGCCTGGCTACCAGCCGACATTGCAAACAGCCCCGACGACAAGCTTCACCTGCGTCCGCGACTCCTGGCGATGAACGGGACCGGTTCCTGGCAACTCTATACCAATACCACTGTCCGAACTGCCCGACTCCACAAGCCGCTGCCCTGCTGGAGCCGCTTGGGGCCAGCCGCCGCAAACCAACCGGTCATGCAGACAGATTTTCTTCATGTACAGGCTATCTTATCCTGGACCATCGCAAATGAACAACTCGACTTTGATTGCTTGTGGGCTTTAGCGGTGCACGGTACCGACCATTTCGCCTGGCTACCAGCCGACACTGAGAACAGCCCCGAGGACAAGCTTCATCTGCATCCGCGATTCCTTTCGATGAGTAGCACCGTCATCTGGCAACCCTATACCAATACCACAGCCCGAACTGCCCGACTACACAAGCCGCTGCCCTGCTTGCGCCGCTTGGGGCACGCCGCCGCAAACCAACTGGTCATGCAGACATCTTTTCTTCTTGTACAGGCTATCTTGTCCTGGACCATCGCAAATGAACAGCTCGACTTTGACTGCTCGTGCCCTTTCGCGGTGCACGGCACGGACCATTTCGCCTGGCTGCCAGCCTACAATGCGAACAGCTCCGAGGACAAGCTTCACCAGCATCCGCGATTCCTGGTGATGAGCGGGACCGTCTCCTGGCAACTCTATACCACTACCACTGCCCGAACTGGCCGACTGCATAATCGGCTGCCCTGCTGGACCCACTTTGACCACGCCGCCGCAAACCAACCGGTTATTCAGACATATTTTCTTCTTGTACAGGCTATCTTATCCTGGACCATCGCAATTAAACAGCTCGAGACGGGCTGCTCGGACCCTTTCCCGGTGAACTGCACCGGCCATTTCGCCTGGCTAGCAGCCGACAGTGCAAACAGCCCGAGAACAAGGTTCACCTGCGTCCGCGATCCCTGGCGATGAACGGGACCGTCAACTGGCAACTCTATACCACTACCACCGCCCGAACAGCCCGACTGCATAAGCCGCTCAATTCTGCACCCACTTGGGGCACGCCGCCGCAAGCCAACCGGTCATGCAGACACATTTTCTTCTTGTACCGGCTATCTTCTCCGGGACTATCGCAAATGAACAGCTCGACTCTCACTGCTCGTGATCTTTCGCGGTGTACGGCATCGACCATTTCGTCTGGCTTCCAGACGACACAGCAAATAGCCCCGAGGACAAGGTCCACCTGCATCCGCGATTCCTGGCGATGAACGGGACCGGTTCCTGTCAACTCTATACCACTACCACTGCCCGAACTGCCCGACTGCATAACCGGCTGCCCTACTAGAACCACTTGGGGCACGCCGCCGCAAACCAACCGGTCATGCAGACAACTTTTCTTCTTGTACAGGCTATCTTATCCTGGACCATCGCAATTTCACTGCTCGTGCCCTTTGGCGGTGCACTGCACCGACCATTTCACCTGGCTACCAGCCGAGGCTGCAAACAGCCCCGAGGACAAGCTTCACCTGCGTCCGCGATTCCTGGCGATGAACGGGACCGGTTCCTGGAAACTCTATACCACTACCATTGCCCGAACTGCCCGACTGCATAACCGGCTGCCCTGCTGGACCCACTTTGGCCACGCCGCCGCAAACCAACCGGTCTTGCAGACTCCTTTTCTTCTTGTACAGGCTATCGTATCCTGTACTATCGCAAATGAACAGCTCGACTCTCACTGCTCGTGCCCTTTCGCGGTGCACTGCACAAACCATTTCGCCTGGCAACCAGCCGACACTGCATATATGATTGAGGACAAGCTTCACCGGCGTCCGCGATCCCAGGCGATGGACAGGACCGTCTCTTGAAAACCCTATACCGCTACTACCGCCCGAACTGCCCGGCTACATGAGCCAGCTGCCCTGCTGGAGCCACTTGAACGCGCCCCCGCAAACCACCCGGTAATGCAGACAGCTTTTGTTCTTGTACAGGCTATCTTAAATGGACCATCGCAAATGAACAACTCGACTTTGATTGCTCGTGGCCTTTAGCGGTGCACGGCACCGACCATTTCGCCTGGCTACCAGCCGACACTGCAAACAGGCCCAAGGAAAAGCTTCACCTGCCTCTGCGATTCCTGGCGATGAACAGGACCGTCACCTGACAACCCTATACCACTACCGCCGCCAAAACTGCCCGACTACATAAGCCGCTGCGCTGCTGGAGCCACTTGGGGCACGCCGCCGCATACCAACCAGTCATGCAGACACCTTTTCTTCTTGTACAGGCTATCTTGTCCCGTACCATCGCAAATGAACAGCTCGACTGACTGCTCGTGCTGTTGTGATCGGAGGCCCCGACAGCGGGAACAGACGAGCCGGGCAGGCGCCATCGAACTATGTTTGACCAAAGGCGCTGTCGTCCTGAGAAGAGGATTAGGAACGGCTCCTGGCGACTGTGAGCTGTGACGAAAGGCCTCTCATCCCTTTGTCCGGAGTATGGAATGCGGCATTTCTCCCGAACTGCGCCCTCACGTGGACCGGCAGAAGGACCCGAACAAAGGCGCCGGACCCGCCTCCCTCGCTTGCACTTGCGCGGCCAGACAAAGCGGGGGCGGTCATGGCTGATTCATCTTACCCTCTGGAATGCCCGGGGCCGTCAGGACGCATCTTTCCACTGAAGGGATCACCGCCTACAAAGCCACGGACTTTATGCACATGGTCACCTTGTCGGAAACCACATTGCAGGACGCCTCTTTCCCACGGAGGGGATCACCGCCTGCTAAGCCAACGACCTTATGCACCTGGTCAACCGGTAGGAAACAGCATTCCAGGACATCAAGGCGCCAGGATTCCTTATCGCCTGTGCACGTGTTTGTGGGGGCGGAGCGGTCACGTGGTTAGGGAAGAGACTATGAAGAGTGTGTCTGCCCATTGGACGTTTGATCAGCTACCGGTTTCCCTAGCTAGGTGCCTAGGGAATATCCACTCTATTTAAGCCGCGATTTGGCTGGTTTCACGGCACCTCAACCCATGACATTTGGTCTCCCTGCTTCTCCTGTAAATATGTAAATAAACCTTCAGGTTTACCAACCTGCCTGAAGGCTTCCCTCCGTCGTCTGCAGAGTTCATCGTCATGCGGTGAAGACCTCGGTCCTGATACCCAAGCATATCAGTGCCCTTTCGCGGTGCACGGGACCGACCTGGTTACCAGCCGACCCTGCAAACAGCCCCTAGGACAAGCTTCACCTGCATCCGCGATTCCTGGCGATGAATGGGACCGTCACCTGGCAACTCTATACCACTACCACTGCCCGAACTGCCCGACTGCATAATCGGCTGACCTGCTGGACCACTTTGACCACGCTGCCGCAAACCAACCGGTCATGCAGCCACCTTTTCTTCTTGTACAGGCTATCTTATCCTGGACCATCGCAATTGAACAGCTCGACGCTCACTGCTCGTGCCATTCCGCGGTGCACTGCATCGACCATTTCGCCTGGCTACCAGCCGACACTGCAAACAGCCGCGTGGACAAGCTTCACTTGCGTCCGCGATTCCTGGCGATGAACATGACCGTCTCCTAGCAATCTATACCACTACCACCGCACGAACTGCCCGACGGCATAAGCGACTGCCCTACTGGACCCACTTGGGGCACGGCGCCGCAAACCAGCCGGTCTTGCAGACTCCTTTTCTTCTTGTACAGGCTATCTTATCCTGGACCATCGCAATTTCACTGCTCGACACTCACTGCTCGTGCCCTTTCGCGGTGCACTGCACCGACCATTTCGCCTGGCAACCAGCCGACCCTGCAAACAGCCCCGAGGACCAGCTTCACCTGCGTCCGCGATTCCTGGCGATGAACATGACCGTCTCCTGGCAACTCTATAATACTACCACTGCCCGAACAGCCCGACTGCATAATCGGCTGACCTGCTCGACCACTTTGACCACGCCGCCGCAAACCAACCGGTCATGCAGACACCTTTTCTTCTTGTATAGGCTATCTTATCCTGGACCATCGCAAATGAACAGCTAGACTCTCACTGCTCGTGTCCTTTCGCGGTGCACGGCACCGACCTGGTTAACAGCCGACCCTGCAAACAGGCCCTAGGACAAGCTTCACCTGCATCCGCGGTTCCTGGCGAAGAATGGGACCGTCACCTGGCAACCCTATACCAATACCACCGCCCGAACTGCCCGACTAAAAAATCCGTTGCCCTGCTGGAGCCACTTGGGGCGCGCCGCCGTATAACAACAGGTCATGCAGTCACCTATTCTTCTTGTACAGGCTATCTTATGCTGGACCATCGCAATTGACCAGCTCGACGCTCACTGCTCGTGCCCTTTCGCGGTGCACTGCATCGACCATTTCGCCTGGCTACCAGCCGACACTGCATACAGGCCCGAGGACGAGCTTCACCTACATCCGCGATACCTGGCGATGAACGGGACCGTCTCCTGGCAACTCTATACCACTACCACCGCCCGAACTGCCCGACTACATAAGCCGCTCCCTTCTGGACTCACTTGGGGCACGCCACCGCAAACGAACCGGTCATGGAGACACTTTTCTTCTTGTACAGGCTATCTTATCCTGGACCATTGCAATTGAACAGCTCGAGACTCACTGCTCGTGCCCTTTCGCGGTGCACTGCACCGACCATTTGGCCTAGCTACCAGCCGACACTGCAAACAGCCCCGAGGACAAGCTTCACCTGCATCCGCGATTCCTGGCGATGAATGGGACCGTCTCCTGGCAACTCTATACCACTACCACCGCCCGAACTGCCCAACTACATAAGCCCGCTGCCCTGCTAGAGCCACTTTGGGCACGCCGCCGCAAACCAACCGGTCATTTAGACACCTATTCTTCTTGTACAGGCTATCTTATCTTGTACTATCGCAAATGAACAGCTCGACTTTGACTGCTCGTGCCCTTTCGCGGTGCACGGCACCGACCATTTCGCCTGGCTACCAGCCGACACTGCAAACAATCCCGAGGACAAGCTTCATCTGCATCCGCGGTTCATGGCGATGAACGGGACCGTCTCCTGGCAACTCTATACCGCTACCCCCGGCCGACCTGCCCGGCTACATGAGCCAGCTGCCCTGCTGAAGCCTCTTAGGGCGCTCCGCCGCAAACCAGCCGGCAATGCAGACAGCTTTTCTTCTTGTACAGGCTATCATGTCCTGGACCATCGCAAATGAACAGCTCGACATTGACTGCTCGTGCCCTTTCGCGGTGCACGGCACCGACCATTTTGCCTAGATACCAGCCGACACTTCAAACAATCCCGAGGACAAGCACCACCTGCATCCGCGATTCCTGGCGATGGACGGGACCGTCATCTGGCAACCCTATACCAATACCACCGCCCGAACTGCCCGACTACACAAGCAGCTGCCCTGCTGGAGCCGCTTGGGGCACGCCGCCGCAAACCAACCGGTCATGCTGACAACTTTTCTTCTTGTACAGGCTATCTTGTCCTGGACCATCGCAAATGAACAGCTCGACACGGACTGCTCGGGCCCTTTCGCGGTGCACTGCACCGACCATTTCGCCTGGCTACCAGCCGAAACTGCAAACAGCCGCGAGGACAAGCTTCACCTGCGTCCGCGATTCCTGGCTATGAACGGGACCGTCTCCTTGCAATCTATACCACTACCACTGCCCGAACTGCCCGACGGTATAAGCGGCTGCCCTTCTGGACCCACTTGGAGCACGCCACCGCAAACCAACCGGTCATGCATACAATTTTCTTCTTGTACAGGCTATCTCATCCTGGACCGTCGCAATTTAACAGCTCGACACTCACTGCTCGTGCCCTTTCGCGGTGCACTGCACCGACCATTTGGCCTAGCTACCAGCCGACACTGAAAACAGCCCCGAGGACAAGCTTCACCTGCATCCGCGATTCCTGGCGATGAATGGGACCGTCTCCTGGCAACTCTATACCACTACCACCGCCCGAACTGCCCAACTACATAAGCCCGCTGCCCTGCTAGAGCCACTTTGGGCACGCCGCCGCAAACCAACCGGTCATTTAGACACCTATTCTTCTTGTACAGGCTATCTTATCTTGTACTATAGCAAATGAACAGCTCGACTTTGACTGCTCGTGCCCTTTCGCGGTGCACGACACCAACCATTTCGCCTGGCTATCAACCGACACTGCGAACAGCCCCGAGGACAAGCCTCACCTGCATCAGCGATTCCTGGCGATGAATTGCACCGTCCCCTGGCAACCCTATACCACTACCACCGCCCGAACTGCCCAAATACATAAGCCGCATCCCCGCTAGAGCCACTTCGGGCACGCCGCCGCAAACCCACCGGTCATACAGTCACCTATTCTTCTTGTACAGGCTATCTTATCCTGGACCATCGCAATTGAACAGCTCGACTCTCACTGCTCGTGCGCTTTCGCGGTGCACTCCACCGACCATTTCGCCTGGCTACCAGCCGACACAGCAAACAGCCCCGAGGACAAGTTCCACGTGCATCCGCGATTCCTAGCGATGGAAGGGACCGTCATCTGGCAACCCTATACCAATACCACCGCCCGAACTGCCCGACTACACAAGCCGCTGCCCTGATGGAGCCGCTTGGGGCCCGCCGCCGCAAACCAACCGGTCATGCTGACAGCTTTTCTTCTTGTACAGGCTATCTTATCCTGGGCCAATTCATATGAACAACTCGACTTTGATTGCTGTTGGGCTTTAGCGGTGCACGGCACCGACCATTTCGCCTGGCTACCCGCCGACACTGAGAACAGCCCCAAGGACAAGCTTCAGCTACATCCGAGAATCCTGGCGATGAACGGGACCGTCTCCTGGCAACTCTATAACACTACCACTGCCCGAACTGCCCGACTACATAAGCGGCTGCCCTGCTGGACGCACTTGGGGCACGCCACTGCAAATCAAACGGTAATGCAGACACTTTTTCGTATTGTACAGGCTATCTTATCCAGGACCATCGCAATTAAACAGCTCGACACGGACTGCGGGGGCCCTTTCGCGGTGCACTGCACCGGGCATATCGCCTGGCTACCAGCCGGCACTGCAAACAGCCCGAGGACAAGCTTCACCTGCGTCCGCGATCCCTGGCGATGAACGGGACCGTCAACTGGCAACTCTATACCACTACCACCGCCCGAACAGGCCGACTGCATAAGCCGCTCAATTCTGCACCCACTTGGGGCACGCCGCCGCAAGCCAACCGGTCATGCAGACACCTTTTCTTCTTGTACAGGCTATCTTATCCTGGACTATCGTAAATGAACAGCTCGACTCTCACTGCTCGTGCCCTTTCGCGGTGTACGGCATCGACCATTTCGTCTGGCTACCAGCCGACCCAGCAAACAGCCCCGAGGACAAGCTCCACCTGCATCCGCGATTCCTGGCGATAGACGGGACCGTCATCTGGCAACCCTATACCAATACCACCGCCCGAACTGCCCGACTACACAAGCCGCTGCCCTGATGGAGCCGCTTGGGGCACGCCGCCGCAAACCAACCGGTAATGCAGACAGCTTTTCTTCTTGTACAGGCTATCTTTATTGGACGATCGCAAATGAACAACTTGACTTTGATTGCTCGTGGGTTTTAGCGGTGCACGGCACCGACCATTTCGCCTGGCTACCAGCCGACACTGCAAACAGGCCCAAGGACAAGCTTCACCTGCCTCTGTGATTCCTGGCGATGAACAGGACCGTCACCTGACAACACTATACCACTACCGCCGCCAAAACTGCTCGACTACATACGCCGCTGCGCAGCTGGAGCCACTTGGGGCACGCCGCCGCATGCCAACCACTCATGCAGACACCTTTTCTTCTTGTACAGGCTATCTTGTCCTGGACCATCGCAAATGAACAGCTCGACTTTGACTGCTCGTGCCCTTTCGCGGTGCACGGCACGGACCATTTCGCCTGGCTGCCAGCCTACAATGCGAACAGCTCCGAGGACAAGCTTCACCAGCATCCGCGATTCCTGGTGATGAGCGGGACCGTCTCCTGGCAACTCTATACCACTACCACTGCCCGAACTGGCCGACTGCATAATCGGCTGCCCTGCTGGACCCACTTTGACCACGCCGCCGCAAACCAACCGGTTATTCAGACATATTTTCTTCTTGTACAGGCTATCTTATCCTGGACCATCGCAATTAAACAGCTCGAGACGGGCTGCTCGGGCCCTTTCCCGGTGAACTGCACCGGCCATTTCGCCTGGCTAGCAGCCGACAGTGCAAACAGCCCGAGAACAAGGTTCACCTGCGTCCGCGATCCCTGGCGATGAACGGGACCGTCAACTGGCAACTCTATACCACTACCACCGCCCGAACAGCCCGACTGCATAAGCCGCTCAATTCTGCACCCACTTGGGGCACGCCGCCGCAAGCCAACCGGTCATGCAGACACATTTTCTTCTTGTACCGGCTATCTTCTCCGGGACTATCGCAAATGAACAGCTCGACTCTCACTGCTCGTGATCTTTCGCGGTGTACGGCATCGACCATTTCGTCTGGCTTCCAGACGACACAGCAAATAGCCCCGAGGACAAGGTCCACCTGCATCCGCGATTCCTGGCGATGAACGGGACCGGTTCCTGTCAACTCTATACCACTACCACTGCCCGAACTGCCCGACTGCATAACCGGCTGCCCTACTAGAACCACTTGGGGCACGCCGCCGCAAACCAACCGGTCATGCAGACAACTTTTCTTCTTGTACAGGCTATCTTATCCTGGACCATCGCAATTTCACTGCTCGTGCCCTTTGGCGGTGCACTGCACCGACCATTTCACCTGGCTACCAGCCGAGGCTGCAAACAGCCCCGAGGACAAGCTTCACCTGCGTCCGCGATTCCTGGCGATGAACGGGACCGGTTCCTGGAAACTCTATACCACTACCATTGCCCGAACTGCCCGACTGCATAACCGGCTGCCCTGCTGGACCCACTTTGGCCACGCCGCCGCAAACCAACCGGTCTTGCAGACTCCTTTTCTTCTTGTACAGGCTATCGTATCCTGTACTATCGCAAATGAACAGCTCGACTCTCACTGCTCGTGCCCTTTCGCGGTGCACTGCACAAACCATTTCGCCTGGCAACCAGCCGACACTGCATATATGATTGAGGACAAGCTTCACCGGCGTCCGCGATCCCAGGCGATGGACAGGACCGTCTCTTGAAAACCCTATACCGCTACTACCGCCCGAACTGCCCGGCTACATGAGCCAGCTGCCCTGCTGGAGCCACTTGAACGCGCCCCCGCAAACCACCCGGTAATGCAGACAGCTTTTGTTCTTGTACAGGCTATCTTAAATGGACCATCGCAAATGAACAACTCGACTTTGATTGCTCGTGGCCTTTAGCGGTGCACGGCACCGACCATTTCGCCTGGCTACCAGCCGACACTGCAAACAGGCCCAAGGAAAAGCTTCACCTGCCTCTGCGATTCCTGGCGATGAACAGGACCGTCACCTGACAACCCTATACCACTACCGCCGCCAAAACTGCCCGACTACATAAGCCGCTGCGCTGCTGGAGCCACTTGGGGCACGCCGCCGCATACCAACCAGTCATGCATACACCTTTTCTTCTTGTACAGGCTATCTTGTCCCGTACCATCGCAAATGAACAGCTCGACTGACTGCTCGTGCTGTTGTGATCGGAGGCCCCGACAGCGGGAACAGACGAGCCGGGCAGGCGCCATCGAACTATGTTTGACCAAAGGCGCTGTCGTCCTGAGAAGAGGATTAGGAACGGCTCCTGGCGACTGTGAGCTGTGACGAAAGGCCTCTCATCCCTTTGTCCGGAGTATGGAATGCGGCATTTCTCCCGAACTGCGCCCTCACGTGGACCGGCAGAAGGACCCGAACAAAGGCGCCGGACCCGCCTCCCTCGCTTGCACTTGCGCGGCCAGACAAAGCGGGGGCGGTCATGGCTGATTCATCTTACCCTCTGGAATGCCCGGGGCCGTCAGGACGCATCTTTCCACTGAAGGGATCACCGCCTACAAAGCCACGGACTTTATGCACATGGTCACCTTGTCGGAAACCACATTGCAGGACGCCTCTTTCCCACGGAGGGGATCAATCACCGCCTGCTAAGCCAACGACCTTATGCACCTGGTCAACCGGTAGGAAACAGCATTCCAGGACATCAAGGCGCCAGGATTCCTTATCGCCTGTGCACGTGTTTGTGGGGGCGGAGCGGTCACGTGGTTAGGGAAGAGACTATGAAGAGTGTGTCTGCCCATTGGACGCTTGATCAGCTACCGGTTTCCCTAGCTAGGTGCCTAGGGAATATCCACTCTATTTAAGCCGCGATTTGGCTGGTTTCACGGCACCTCAACCCATGACATTTGGTCTCCCTGCTTCTCCTGTAAATATGTAAATAAACCTTCAGGTTTACCAACCTGCCTGAAGGCTTCCCTCCGTCGTCTGCAGAGTTCATCGTCATGCGGTGAAGACCTCGGTCCTGATACCCAAGCATATCAGTGCCCTTTCGCGGTGCACGGGACCGACCTGGTTACCAGCCGACCCTGCAAACAGCCCCTAGGACAAGCTTCACCTGCATCCGCGATTCCTGGCGATGAATGGGACCGTCACCTGGCAACTCTATACCACTACCACTGCCCGAACTGCCCGACTGCATAATCGGCTGACCTGCTGGACCACTTTGACCACGCTGCCGCAAACCAACCGGTCATGCAGCCACCTTTTCTTCTTGTACAGGCTATCTTATCCTGGACCATCGCAATTGAACAGCTCGACGCTCACTGCTCGTGCCATTCCGCGGTGCACTGCATCGACCATTTCGCCTGGCTACCAGCCGACACTGCAAACAGCCGCGTGGACAAGCTTCACTTGCGTCCGCGATTCCTGGCGATGAACATGACCGTCTCCTAGCAATCTATACCACTACCACCGCACGAACTGCCCGACGGCATAAGCGACTGCCCTACTGGACCCACTTGGGGCACGGCGCCGCAAACCAGCCGGTCTTGCAGACTCCTTTTCTTCTTGTACAGGCTATCTTATCCTGGACCATCGCAATTTCACTGCTCGACACTCACTGCTCGTGCCCTTTCGCGGTGCACTGCACCGACCATTTCGCCTGGCAACCAGCCGACCCTGCAAACAGCCCCGAGGACCAGCTTCACCTGCGTCCGCGATTCCTGGCGATGAACATGACCGTCTCCTGGCAACTCTATAATACTACCACTGCCCGAACAGCCCGACTGCATAATCGGCTGACCTGCTCGACCACTTTGACCACGCCGCCGCAAACCAACCGGTCATGCAGACACCTTTTCTTCTTGTACAGGCTATCTTATCCTGGACCATCGCAAATGAACAGCTAGACTCTCACTGCTCGTGTCCTTTCGCGGTGCACGGCACCGACCTGGTTAACAGCCGACCCTGCAAACAGGCCCTAGGACAAGCTTCACCTGCATCCGCGATTCCTGGCGAAGAATGGGACCGTCACCTGGCAACCCTATACCAATACCACCGCCCGAACTGCCCGACTAAAAAATCCGTTGCCCTGCTGGAGCCACTTGGGGCGCGCCGCCGTATAACAACAGGTCATGCAGTCACCTATTCTTCTTGTACAGGCTATCTTATGCTGGACCATCGCAATTGACCAGCTCGACGCTCACTGCTCGTGCCCTTTCGCGGTGCACTGCATCGACCATTTCGCCTGGCTACCAGCCGACACTGCATACAGGCCCGAGGACGAGCTTCACCTACATCCGCGATACCTGGCGATGAACGGGACCGTCTCCTGGCAACTCTATACCACTACCACCGCCCGAACTGCCCGACTACATAAGCCGCTCCCTTCTGGACTCACTTGGGGCACGCCACCGCAAACGAACCGGTCATGGAGACACTTTTCTTCTTGTACAGGCTATCTTATCCTGGACCATTGCAATTGAACAGCTCGAGACTCACTGCTCGTGCCCTTTCGCGGTGCACTGCACCGACCATTTGGCCTAGCTACCAGCCGACACTGCAAACAGCCCCGAGGACAAGCTTCACCTGCATCCGCGATTCCTGGCGATGAATGGGACCGTCTCCTGGCAACTCTATACCACTACCACCGCCCGAACTGCCCAACTACATAAGCCCGCTGCCCTGCTAGAGCCACTTTGGGCACGCCGCCGCAAACCAACCGGTCATTTAGACACCTATTCTTCTTGTACAGGCTATCTTATCTTGTACTATCGCAAATGAACAGCTCGACTTTGACTGCTCGTGCCCTTTCGCGGTGCACGGCACCGACCATTTCGCCTGGCTACCAGCCGACACTGCAAACAATCCCGAGGACAAGCTTCATCTGCATCCGCGGTTCATGGCGATGAACGGGACCGTCTCCTGGCAACTCTATACCGCTACCCCCGGCCGACCTGCCCGGCTACATGAGCCAGCTGCCCTGCTGAAGCCTCTTAGGGCGCTCCGCCGCAAACCAGCCGGCAATGCAGACAGCTTTTCTTCTTGTACAGGCTATCATGTCCTGGACCATCGCAAATGAACAGCTCGACACGGACTGCTCGGGCCCTTTCGCGGTGCACTGCACCGACCATTTCGCCTGGCTACCAGCCGAAACTGCAAACAGCCGCGAGGACAAGCTTCACCTGCGTCCGCGATTCCTGGCTATGAACGGGACCGTCTCCTTGCAATCTATACCACTACCACTGCCCGAACTGCCCGACGGTATAAGCGGCTGCCCTTCTGGACCCACTTGGAGCACGCCACCGCAAACCAACCGGTCATGCATACAATTTTCTTCTTGTACAGGCTATCTCATCCTGGACCGTCGCAATTTAACAGCTCGACACTCACTGCTCGTGCCCTTTCGCGGTGCACTGCACCGACCATTTGGCCTAGCTACCAGCCGACACTGAAAACAGCCCCGAGGACAAGCTTCACCTGCATCCGCGATTCCTGGCGATGAATGGGACCGTCTCCTGGCAACTCTATACCACTACCACCGCCCGAACTGCCCAACTACATAAGCCCGCTGCCCTGCTAGAGCCACTTTGGGCACGCCGCCGCAAACCAACCGGTCATTTAGACACCTATTCTTCTTGTACAGGCTATCTTATCTTGTACTATAGCAAATGAACAGCTCGACTTTGACTGCTCGTGCCCTTTCGCGGTGCACGACACCAACCATTTCGCCTGGCTATCAACCGACACTGCGAACAGCCCCGAGGACAAGCCTCACCTGCATCAGCGATTCCTGGCGATGAATTGCACCGTCTCCTGGCAACCCTATACCACTACCACCGCCCGAACTGCCCAAATACATAAGCCGCATCCCCGCTAGAGCCACTTCGGGCACGCCGCCGCAAACCCACCGGTCATACAGTCACCTATTCTTCTTGTACAGGCTATCTTATCCTGGACCATCGCAATTGAACAGCTCGACTCTCACTGCTCGTGCGCTTTCGCGGTGCACTCCACCGACCATTTCGCCTGGCTACCAGCCGACACAGCAAACAGCCCCGAGGACAAGTTCCACGTGCATCCGCGATTCCTAGCGATGGAAGGGACCGTCATCTGGCAACCCTATACCAATACCACCGCCCGAACTGCCCGACTACACAAGCCGCTGCCCTGATGGAGCCGCTTGGGGCCCGCCGCCGCAAACCAACCGGTCATGCTGACAGCTTTTCTTCTTGTACAGGCTATCTTATCCTGGGCCAATTCATATGAACAACTCGACTTTGATTGCTGTTGGGCTTTAGCGGTGCACGGCACCGACCATTTCGCCTGGCTACCCGCCGACACTGAGAACAGCCCCAAGGACAAGCTTCAGCTACATCCGAGAATCCTGGCGATGAACGGGACCGTCTCCTGGCAACTCTATAACACTACCACTGCCCGAACTGCCCGACTACATAAGCGGCTGCCCTGCTGGACGCACTTGGGGCACGCCACTGCAAACCAAACGGTAATGCAGACACTTTTTCGTATTGTACAGGCTATCTTATCCAGGACCATCGCAATTAAACAGCTCGACACGGACTGCGGGGGCCCTTTCGCGGTGCACTGCACCGGGCATATCGCCTGGCTACCAGCCGGCACTGCAAACAGCCCGAGGACAAGCTTCACCTGCGTCCGCGATCCCTGGCGATGAACGGGACCGTCAACTGGCAACTCTATACCACTACCACCGCCCGAACAGGCCGACTGCATAAGCCGCTCAATTCTGCACCCACTTGGGGCACGCCGCCGCAAGCCAACCGGTCATGCAGACACCTTTTCTTCTTGTACAGGCTATCTTATCCTGGACTATCGTAAATGAACAGCTCGACTCTCACTGCTCGTGCCCTTTCGCGGTGTACGGCATCGACCATTTCGTCTGGCTACCAGCCGACCCAG
Organism: Amblyomma americanum; assembly: GCF_052857255.1. Lineage (NCBI taxonomy): Eukaryota > Metazoa > Arthropoda > Arachnida > Ixodida > Ixodidae > Amblyomma > Amblyomma americanum. Next base: position 162,162,475 of record NC_135504.1, on the reverse strand, counting down.
CAAACAGCCCCGAGGACAAGCTCCACCTGCATCCGCGATTCCTGGCGATAGACGGGACCGTCATCTGGCAACCCTATACCAATACCACCGCCCGAACTGCCCGACTACACAAGCCGCTGCCCTGATGGAGCCGCTTGGGGCACGCCGCCGCAAACCAACCGGTAATGCAGACAGCTTTTCTTCTTGTACAGGCTATCTTTATTGGACGATCGCAAATGAACAACTTGACTTTGATTGCTCGTGGGTTTTAGCGGTGCACGGCACCGACCATTTCGCCTGGCTACCAGCCGACACTGCAAACAGGCCCAAGGACAAGCTTCACCTGCCTCTGTGATTCCTGGCGATGAACAGGACCGTCACCTGACAACACTATACCACTACCGCCGCCAAAACTGCTCGACTACATACGCCGCTGCGCAGCTGGAGCCACTTGGGGCACGCCGCCGCATGCCAACCACTCATGCAGACACCTTTTCTTCTTGTACAGGCTATCTTGTCCTGGACCATCGCAAATGAACAGCTCGACTTTGACTGCTCGTGCTGTTGTGATCGGAGGCCCCGACAGCTGGAAGAGACGAGTCGGCAGGCGCCATCGAACTATGTTTGACCAAAGGCGCTGTCGTCCTGAGAAGAGGATTAGGAACGGCTCCTGGCGACGGTGAGCTGTGACGAAAGGCCTCTCATTCCTTCGTCCGGAGTATGGAATGCGGCATTTCTCCCGAACTGCGCCCTCACGTGGACCGGCAGAAGGACCCGAACAAAGGCGCCGGACCCGCCTCGCTCGCTTGCACTTGCGCGGCCAGACAAAGCGGGGGCGGACACGGCTGATTCATCATACCCTCTGGAATGCCCGGGGCCGTCTGGACGCATCTTTCCACGGAGGATATCACCGCCTACAAAGCCAACGACCTTATGCATATAGTCAACCCGTCGGAAACCACATTCCAGGACGCCTCTTTCCCACGGAGGAGATCACCGCCTGCTAGGCCAACGACCTTATGCACCTGGTCAACCGGTCGGAAACAGCATTCCAGGACCTCAAGGCGCCAGGATTCCTTATCGCCTGTGCACGTGTTTGTGGGGGCGGAGCGGTCACGGGGTTAGGGAAGAGACTATGAAGAGTGTGTCTGCCCATTGGACGCTTGATCAGCCACCGGTTTCCCTAGCTAAGTGCCTAGGGAATATCCACTGTATTAAAGCCGCGATTTGGCTGGTTTCACGGCACTTCAACTCTGACTTTTGGTCTCCCTGCTTCATCGTCATGCGGTGAAGACCTCGGCCCTGATATCCAAGCATATCAACTGGTTGCAGCGGTGGTATGGTCTGCGCCTGGTCCTGACTCTGGTATGGTGAGTGCGCGGTCTTTCTCTTGGAGCATTGCCAGGTTTTACAACTTTGGAAAATTGTTAGCCTAGGTAATCGAAGGTTGGTATAAGAGGCAGCCGGGGCTCCTCTGACCACGTGAGTAGAGACTTGCCGTTGCTTAAATAGTCATGGACTGGAAGAAGCTGCGCAAACCAGACCTAGTCTCGTATGCGGAGAATTGGGCATTGATTGTGGGTCGATCCATAGAAAACCTGAATTGATTAGGGCAATTGAGGATTTCGGTGCGGACGAGGAGGATATAGTAGAATGTTGGGAGCTAATTAAGGAGGAGTTGGAGAAGGAAAGGGAACAAAAGATGCGAGAGGATGAACAAAAAAAGCGCGAAGAGCAGGAATGGAAGCACGAAAGGAAGCACGAAGAGCAGGAAAGGGAGCACGAAAGGAAGAGCGACGAGCAGGAAAGAGAGATCGAGAAAAAAACGGCTCGATCTACGGATAGCTCAGGCTGCACAGGCACAACGCTCTAGGCTTGAGGTGCCGAACACAGTGGAAAGCCAGGCAGCATCAAAAATAAAAATAAAGGACCTCTTGCAACCGTACAAACTTGGAGAGGACATAGGGCTCTTTCTCGTGAATTTTGAGCGGGCATGTGAAAGTTGCGAGTTCCTGACCGAGTCTTGGCCGCAGAAACCTCTGACCATTCTTCCATGTGAGGCGGCCCAAGTACTCGCTCGTCTGGCAAAAGAGGCGGCAGACTACACTAAAGTAAAGGCAGCACTCCTAAAAAAGTATCGCCTGTCCGCAGAGGCCTTTCGGCGCCGCTTCAGGGAAGCCGGAAAACAGCCTAACCAGTCATTTCCGGATTTTGCGTATAACCTTAAGGCAGACCTGAAGGAGTGGCTAAAGGGAGAACAGGCTTACGGAACTCACGATAAAGTAATAGAGGTGATCTGTCTGGAGCAGTTTTTTGGCTCTTTGAGGGAGGAAATGCGCGTGTGGGTGCAGGACAGGCTGGGAAATAAAACCCTAGAAAGTGAAGCACAGCTGGCCGAAGAGTTCCATGCCAAGCGCGTAGCAGAGGGTGCGCGTTCCCCCGTAAGCCCCAAAGTAGAAAAAAAAATTCCACGGATCCAGACAGGAGGGGCAGCAAGCCGACTCTGGGAGCGGAACGAGGGCCACAAAGCAGAATCAAGCAACCCCACAAAGGGGGCGACCGAAAAAGAGAGGGATAAGGCTTTTGAATCCAGAATGAAACCAGTGTGTTTCCGTTCTCACGAGCCCGGTCACTTCGACCGCGCTTGCAGGAAGCACGAAATCGTTCTCTCCTTGGTGGAGGCGGGTGAAGAGAACATGCGCCTGCTAGAGCCATACCTGAAACATATGCAGGTTAATGGAAAACCATGCCGGGTTCTGAGTGACTCCGCGGCCACCATGTACGTAATCCACCCCACGTACGTGAACGCAGCTGATTTTACTCGGGAATGTGCATGGATTAGGCAGGTGGCCGAAGAGAATAGCGCATGCTTGCCGATCGCACGAGTTAGAATAGAGGGCCCGTTTGGCGTTCTGGAAACGGAGGCAGCGGTATCACGGAATCTGCCGGAAAAATTTCCGTACCTCTTTTCAAATCGGTCGGAGCAGATGCTCCAGGAAGAGTGTCGTAGTTTCGGCGATCCAACCGTCCAGGCGCTCACTCGTGCGAAGGCTCGCGAGATTGCAGCTGAAGTAAATCGTAGGAAGAACGAAGGCTCTCCCACGACGGGTCAGGCAGGGGCAAACCCAGGAGGCGATGCTTCTGAGACGAGCGGAGAGGCTCGCGGCAGGAACCGATGCGACGCCGAGTGCAAGGAACCAGTCTCTGAGCCGCAGGGCGACTCAGTGGGGGTCAGGTCAAATGTCGTGCAGCCACGCTTGGAACCCTTTTTGGATCTGGCCAAAGTCGATAGAGACATGATTGCAGCCCAGCAGGCGGCGGACGTTACACTTCGAGATTTATCCAGCCAGACAAGTGAAGAAAGTGTAGCAACGAAAAACATTACGATCCGTAACCGTTCCGGGGTGTTGTATAGTTTTTACAAGGACTTAAAGGGGGTCCAGTTTGATCAGCTCGTGGTGCCGCAGAAATACCCGGCAGGCATCTTTAAATTGTGCCATGGTGGGGGTTGGTCTTGCCACCTTGGAGTGAAGAAAACTAAAGCTAGGCTTCTAGAGGAGTTTTATTGGCCTGGCTGCTTCAGGGATGTCGGGCAGTTTGTGAAGTCCTGCGACACCTGTCAGCGTGTCGGAAAGCCAGGGGATTTGAGGAAGGCTCCGATGAAGCTAGTGCCCGTGATTAGCGAACCCTTCCGTCGATTGGTGGTGGACGTAGTCGGTCCTCTACCAGTGACTCTGTCGGGCTACCGCTACATACTATGATCTGTCCGGCGACCAAGTTCCCCAAGGCAGTTCCGCTCAAGGCGGTGAACTCGGTGGGCATTGTTGACAGGTTGTTGTCGACATTTTGCCGCGTTGGCTTTCCGGCTGAGTTACAAAGCGATCAGGGAAGCGTCTTCACGAGCGCACTGACTACTACCTTCCTGGAAAAATGTGGAATACGCATAGTTCATAGCTCGGCCAGGCACCCTCAGGGTAACAGCGTCGAAGCGTGGCATTCGGTTTTGAAGCGCGTGCTAAGAGCTATGTGCTATGAGCATCATAAGGACTGGGAACCTTGCCTGCCAGCAACAATGTTCGCGCTCCGCTCGGTGCCGTATGAGGCCACGGGCTTCTGTCCGGCGGAGCTGGTGTACGGGCGATCGCTGAGATCCCCCCTTCGGATGTTAAGAGAGGCCTGGGAGTGAACCGGCGACGATCCTACCGTGGTGGAGTATGTGCTGAGCTTGCTTGATCGGCTTCACTCGTGTCAGGAGATGGTAGCGAGAAACATAAAATCCGCTCAGCAAATGGCAAAGCGGTACTATGACCGAAACGCGTGCCTGATTACGTTTGCTGTAGGTGACAAAGTGCTCACTTTAGCTACTTCACGGGCAAAAAAACTCGCTGTTCGGTGGGAAGGGCCTGCCGAAGTAGTTGAAAAGCTATCCGACGTTAACTATGTGGTTAGGATGGCAGGCCGGAGAAAGGAAAAGAGAGTTTATCAATCGAATCTCATGAAACCTTACAGGGAACGCGAAGCCCTTGTCCACCTTGCACTAAATGTACCAGAAGAAGTGGAAACATATTTTGTGTTTCCAGGGGGCGAGACCGAATCACAACCCTTCAAAAACCTGTTCGAGAGCATTCGGGCGGAGGAGAGCGTGAGTGCAGAGAAACGGGGGGACCTGCAGCGACTGCTGGGCGAGTTCCAGGCTGTTTTTTCGGACCAGCCAGGGAGAACGGATCTCATAGAACACGACATTGAGCTGACATCGGACGAAGCGATTCGCTCTAGGCCCTACCTAGTCTCTCCGCGGCAGAAGGAAATTTTAGCTTCTGAAATAGAACGGATGCTAGAGATGGGGATTATAGTTCCGTCAGACAGTGAATATACCCCTCCCCTCATGTTGGTGCAGGTGCCTGGCAAGGACCCGAGACCTTGGATTGATTACCGCCGGCTAAATGCTATAACACGCGACCAGCTGTAACCAATTACTAATTTGGAGGAAAGGGTCGAGACGGTTGGCCGGGCTACCTATGTGTCAACCTTTGACTTAACGCGAGGATACTGGCAAGTGCCCCTGACAGAAAGAGCGAGCCGTTACGCGGCGTTTATCTCACCCATGGGTACCCTCCGACCGCTCGTGATGAGCTTTGGCTAAAAAATTGATAATTGATAATTAATAATTGGTTTTTGGAGAAAGGAAATGACGCCGTATCTGTCTCATATATCGTTGGACACCTGAACCGCGCCGTAAGGGAAGGGATAAGGGAGGGAGTGAAAGAAGAAAGGAAGAATGAGGTGCCGTAGTGGAGGGCTCCGGAATAATTTCGACCACCTGGGGATCTTTAACGTGCACTGACATCGCACAGCACACGGGCGCCTTAGCGTTTTTCCTCCATAAAAACGCAGCCGCCGCGGTCGGGTTCGAACCCGGGAACTCCGGATCAGTAGTCGAGCGCCCTAACCACTGAGCCACCGCGGCGGGGGCTAAAAAACGCCCCCTTTTGCTTTTCCCGCTTAATGGATCGTGTTCTCAGGGGGACGGAAGAATTTGCGCTTCCTTACCTCGACGACATAGCTGTTTTTCTCGCACAGCTGGGAGGAACATTTGCGTCATTTGTGGGAAGTATTGACCCGGTTGCAGAACTCCGGCCTCACGATCAGGGCTGAGAAGTGCCAGATTGGAAAAAGCTGAGGTAGGATACTTAGGGCATGCTATCGGAGGGGGAGCCCGAAGGCCGCTGGACGCAAAGGTGCAAGCCATTCAGGAGTACCGCCGACCTGTGACTAAGACCGATATGCGAGCATTCCTACGTCTAACCGGATATTATCAGAACTATAACCCCAGCTACTCGAAAATCGCTAGTCCGCTGACGGACAGTCTAAGAAAGGCAGAGCCAGTTCGGGTGATTTGGGAGGATGCTAAGGAGAGCTGGCTTAGGGCCTTAAAGGCGGCATTAATGGGGCAATTTGTGCTAAGAGCCCCCGCGTATGACCGCCCCTTCATCCTTCAGTGCGATGCTAGCGACAGGGGCATGAGAGCAGTGTTAAGCCAGCACGACGATTTCGGAGCAGAGCATCCGGTATTGTTTGTGAGCCGGAAATTGACCGCAAGTGAGCAGGCTTACAGCGCGTCTGAGAAAGAATGTGCTTGTTTGTTCTGGGCCACCCAGAGACTGAGGTGCTACCTGGCAGGTTCGAGATTCACCATAGAAACTGATCACTGCCCCTTAACCTGGCTGAGAAATATGTCGCCAAAGAATGGAAGACTTTTGCGCTGGAGTCTAGCGCTTCAAGAGCACAACTTTGAGATCCGCTACCGGAAAGGGCGGGAAAACGGGAATGCCGACGATCTCAGTCGTAGCTTTCCTGCATAATCTGGCGTAAAATGCCCTAATGCTCGAGAAAAGCTACCGTATCACTTTTTGTTTTTGTTTTATTTTTTTCTTGCTTCTCCGTACCTACCTCATTGCCGAAAAAAAAAAGTTTCTTACCAAATTTCAGACGCATGTCTTTTGTGAAAAAAGGAAAAACAAAGAGGAACTAGTTTTGGTTCAGCAGACTTCCGGGCGTGAGCTGTTGGCGAGGGTTAAGTCATCCAAAATTTGCAGCCATATTGCTCTGTATTAAAGACCTGGCAATGTTCCGAGGCTGGCCGCGTGCTGCCTAGCCGGAGGTAGGGGCTGAGCTCAGATCTGATCGCTAATGCTCCGTTGAGGACTCTTGCCAGCTGTGCAGGTCAAGTGAACTGACTACTACGAGGCCGACTGAGACTCTGACGCCCATTCGTGGTCCACCGACCAGCTGCAACCACTTCGTGGCGTCTTCTTGGCGGCGGACGCAATTGAACAGCTCGACTCTCACTGCTCGTGCGCTTTCGCGGTGCACTGCACCGACCATTTCGCCTGGCTACCAATCGACACAGCAAACAGCCCCGAGGACAAGCTCCACCTGCTTCCGCGATTCCTGGCGATGGACGGGACCGTCAACTGGCAACTCTTTACCACTACCACCGCCCGAACAGCCCGACCACATAAGCCGCTCAATTCTGCACCCACTTGGGGCACGCCGCCGCAAGCCAACCGGTCAAGCAGACACCTTTTCTTCTTGTACAGGCTATCTTATCATGGACTATCGCAAATAAACAGCTCGACTATCACTGCTCGTGCCCTTTCGCGGTGAAGTCGAGAGTGTGACGGAATCCCGTCTGGCCGGGGGGATACATTTCAAAACAAAGAGACGCCGACCAGTAAAACGAAAAAATTGTATTGACGTTTCGGCGCCCAGAACGGGGGCCTTGTTCACAATGGAAACACACCAAGAGGGTTCGTCTTTTTAAAAGCTATAGTAATCGCCGTAAAGATCGCGCGTAAATCGGGTTAAGATTGCCCTCGTTACGATTAAGCGTGTGAGCCGTTGTCTGTATCACCAGGGACTCGAGATGAAGCCGTGATGTTGTCAGTTTCTCTTTTTCGATGATTCTTGCTTTTTCCCAATCTATTCTGTGATTTGCCGTCACCGCGTGCTCTGCCAAGGCGTTATTGCGGGTATCTTCTTTCTGCACATCACGAGCATGTTGCTGTAGGCGCTTCTTGTAACTTCCGGTTTCGCCGATGTAAACACCGTTGCAATCTGCACAAGGGATGGCGTAGACAACTCCTGGGAACTTCTCTTTTGGCAACTGATCTTTGACGTTCATCAGTTGTTGTCGCATTTTCTTGACAGGGACATGGGCAACTTGCACGTCATACTCTCGTAATACACGGGCGAGGCACTCACTTGTTTTCGGCACATAAGGAATAGCCGCACGTTTTTTGGGCGGAAGAGGGGCGTCCGGATGACGAGGCCGTGACAGCCGTCGTTCTGTGGACCTGATGAAATGGCTTGGGTAACCACAACTAGTGAGATCTTTTCGTACCCTTGACGCGTCCGCAGCGGCGTCAGTGGTGTTTGTGCATATCTTCTTGGCCCGCTGCATTAAACTGCTCACAACGGCTCTTTTTTGGGCGGCAGGATGGACGGAACTGAAATGTAGGTAGCGGCCTGTATGTGTAGCCTTTCTATACACGCTAAACGACAACTTCTGGCCTTTCCTTGAGACGAGGACGTCCAGAAAAGGCAGACTGCCGTCCACCTCTTCTTCCAACGTAAACTGAATGGCGTCTTCCTGGCTGTTCAGGTGTGTCAGAAACTGGCTCACCGCGTCCTTGTGCAGAATGCAAAAGCAGTCGTCGATGTAACGGAAGAAGACCTTGGGGGCAGGGTGAAAGGAGGTTAACGCGCGTCGCTCCAATGACTCCATGGTGAGGTTAGCGGCCGTCACCGAAACAGAAGCACCCATGGGGGTCCCATGGACTTGCTTGTAGTAGTTTCCCCTAAAAACAAAGTAGGTATTGCTCAGGCAGAAAGCAAGCAGCCGGCGCAGGTCCCGCGCTTCTATTGGCGATCTTTCCGGTAGAGAGGCATCGCTATCGAGCGCAGCGGTGCATACGTCGACAGCAAGGTCAGTCGGTACACTCGTGAACAGGGACTTCACGTGTACGGCATCGCGGTGTACGGCATCGACCATTTCGTCTGGCTTCCAGACAACACAGCAAACAGCCCCGAGGACAAGCTCCACCTGCATCCACAATTCCTGGCGATGGACGGGACTGTCATCTGGCAACCCTATACCAATTCCACAGCCTGAACTGCCCGACTACACAAATCGCTGCCCTGCTGGAGCCGCTTGGGGTCCGCCGCCGCAAACCATCCGGTCATGCAGACAGCTTTTCTTCTTGTACCGGCTATCTTATCCTGGACCATCGCAAATGAACAACTCGACTTTGATTGCTCGTGGGCTCTAGCGGTGCACGGCACCGACCATTTCGCCTGGCTACCGGCCGACACTGAGAACAGCCCCGAGGACAAGCTTCACCTGCATCCGATATTCCTGGCGATGAACGGGATCGTCTCCTGGCAACCCTATACCACTACCACCGCCCGAACGAACTGCCCCACTGCATAAGCCGCTGCCCCGCTACAGCCACTTGGGACGCACCGCCGCAAACCAGCCGGTAATGCAGACAGCTTTACTTCTTGTACAGGCTATCTTAATTGGACCATCGCAAATGAACAACTCGACTTTGATTGCTCGTGGGCTCTAGCGGTGCACGGCACCGACCATTTCGCCTGGCTACCGGCCGACACTGAGAACAGCCCCGAGGACAAGCTTCACCTGCATCCGATATTCCTGGCGATGAACGGGATCGTCTCCTGGCAACCCTATACCACTACCACCGCCCGAACGAACTGCCCCACTGCATAAGCCGCTGCCCCGCTACAGCCACTTGGGGCGTACCGCCGCAAACCAGCCGGTAATGCAGACAGCTTTACTTCTTGTACAGGCTATCTTAATTGGACCATCGGAAATGAACAACTCGACTTTGATTGCTCGTGGGCTTTAGCGGTGCACGGCACCGACCATTTCGCCTGGCTACCAGACGACACTGCAAACAGGCCCAAAGACAAGCTTCACCTGCCTCTGCGATTCCTGGCGATGACAGGACCGTCACCTGACAACCCTATACCACTACCGCCGCCAAAACTGCCCGACTAGGTAAGCCGCTGCGCTGCTGGAGCCACTTGGGGCACGCCGCCGCATCAGGCTATCTTGTCCTGGACCATAACAATTGAACAGCTCGACTCTCACTGCTCGTGCCATTTCGCGGTGCACTGCACAAACCATTTCGCCTGGCAACCAGCCGACACTGCATATAGGATTGAGGAGAAGCTTCACCTGCATCCGCGATTCCTGGCGATGAACGGGACCGTCTAGAGGCAACTCTACACAACTACCACCTCCCGAACTGCCCGACTACATAAGCCGCTCCCTTCTGGACCCACTTGAGGCACGCCGCCGCAAACCAACCGGTCATACAGACACCTTTTCTTCTTGCACAGGCTATCTTATCATGGACTATCGCAAATGAACAGCTCGACTCTCACTGCTCGTGCCCTTTCGCGGTGCACTGAACCGACCATTTCGTGTGGCTACGAGCCGACACCGCAAACAGCCCGAGGACAGATTTCACCTGCGTCGGCGATCCCTGGCAATGGACGGGACTGTCTCTTGGCAACCCTATACCGCTACCACCGCCAAAACTGCCCGACTACATAAGCCGCTGCGCTGCTGGAGCCACTTGGGGCACGCCGCCGCATACCAACCAGTCATGCAGACACCTTTTCTTCTTGTACAGGCTATCTTGTCCTGGACCATCGGAATTTAACAGCTCAACACTGACTGCTCGGGCACCCTCGCGGTGCACTGCACCGGCCATTTCGACTGGCTACCAACCGACACTGCAGACAGCCCCGAGGACAAGCTTAACCTGCATCCGCGATTCCTGGCGATGAACGGGACCGTCTCCTGGCAACTCTATACCACTACCACCGCCCGAACTGCCCGACTACATAAGCGGCTGCCCTGCTGGACCCACTTGGGGCACGTCACCGCAAACCAATCGGTCATGCAGACAGCTTTTCTTCTTGTACAGGCTATCTTATCCTGGACCATCGCAACTAAACATCTCGACACTGACTGCTCGGGCCCTTTCGCGGTGCACTGCACGGACCATTTCGACTGGCTACCAGCCGAAACTTCAAACAACCCCGAGGACAAGCTTCACCTGTGTCCGCGATTCCTGGCGATGAACGGGGCCGTCTCCTGGCAACTCTATACCACTACCGCTGCCTGAACTGCCCGTCTGCATAAGCGGCTGCCCTGCTGGACTCACTTTGGCCACGCCGCCGCAAATCAACCGGTCTTGCAGACTCCTTTTCTTCTTGTACAGGCTATTTTATCCTGTACTATCGCAAATGAACATCTCGACTATCACTGCTCGTGCCCTTTCGCGGTGCACTTCACCGACCATTTCGAGTGGCTACCAGCTGACACTGCAGACAGCCCGGGGACAAACTTCACCTGCGTCCGCGATCCCTGGCGATGAACGGGACCGTCTCCTGACAACTCTATACCACTACCACCGCCAAACTGCCTGACTACATAAGCCGCTGCACTGCTGGAGCCACTTGGGGCACGCCACCGCAAACAAACCTGTCATGCAGACACCTTTTATTCTTGTACAGGCTATCTTATCCTGGACCATCGCAATTAAACAGCTCGACACTGACTGCTCGGGCCCTTTCGCAGTGCACTGCACGGACCATTTCGACTGGCTACCAGCCGAAACTTCAAACAACCCCGAGGACAAGCTTCACCTGTGTCCGCGATTCCTGGCGATGAACGGGGCCGTCTCCTGGCAACTCTATACCACTACCGCTACCCGAACTGCCCGTCTGCATAAGCGGCTGCCCTGCTGGACTCACTTTGGCCACGCCGCCGCAAATCAACCGGTCTTGCAGACTCCTTTTCTTCTTGTACAGGCTATCTTATCCTGTACTATCGCAAATGAACAGCTCGACTCTTACTGCTCGTGCCCTTTCGCGGTGCATGGCACCGACCATTTCGCCTGGCTACCAGCCGACACTGCACACAGCCGCGAGGACAAGCTTCACTTGCGTCCGCGATTCCTGGCGATGAACATGACCGTCTCGTGGAAATCTATACCACTATCACTGCCCGCACTGCCCCACTACATAAGCCGCTCTCTTCTGGACCAACTTGGGGCACGCCGCCGAAAACCAACCGGTCATGCAGGCACCTTTTCTTCTTGTACAGGCTATCTTATCCTGTACTGTCGCAACTAAACAGCTCGACTCTCACTGCTCGTGCCCTTTCATGGTGCACTGCACCGACCATTTCGCCTGGCTACCAGCCAACACTGCAGACAGCCCCACGGACAAGCTTCACCTGCATCCGCGATTCCTGGCGATGAACGGGACCGTCTCCTGGCAACTCTATACCACTACCACCGCCCGAACTGCCCGACTACATAAGCGGCTGCCCTGCTGGACGCACTTGGGGCACGTCACCGCAAACCAATCGGTCATGCAGACAACTTTTCTTCTTGTACAGGATATCTTATTTTGGACCATCGCAACTAAACATCTCGACACTGACTGCTCGGGCCCTTTCGCGGTGCACTGCACGGACCATTTCGGCTGGCTACCAGCCGAAACTTCAAACAACCCCGAGGACAAGCTTCACCAGTGTCCGCGATTCCTGGCGATGAACGGGACCGTCTCCTGGCAACTCTATACCACTACCGCTGCCCGAATTGCCCGTCTGCATAAGCGGCTGCCCTGCTGGACTCACTTTGGCCACGCCGCCGCAAATCAACCGGTCTTGCAGACTCATTTTCTTCTTGTACAGGCTATCTTATCCTGTACTATCGCAAATGAAAAGCTCGACTCTTACTGCTCGTGCCCTTTCGCGGTGCACGGCACCGACCATTTCGCCTGGCTACCAGCCGACACTGCACACAGCCGCGAGGACAAACTTCACCTGCGTCCGCGATCCCTGGCGATGAACGGGACCGTCTCCTGACAACTCTATACCACTACCACCGCCAAACTGCCTGACTACATAAGCCGCTGCACTGCTGGAGCCACTTGGGGCACGCCACCGCAAACAAACCTGTCATGCAGACACCTTTTATTCTTGTACAGGCTTTCTTATCCTGGACCATCGCAATTAAACAGCTCGACACTGACTGCTCGGGCCCTTTCGCGGTGCACTGCACCGGCCATTTCGCCTGGCTACCAGCCGACACTGCAGACAGCCCCAGGGACAAGCTTCACCTGCATCCGCGATTCCTGGCGATGAACGGGACCGTCTGCTGGCAACTCTATACCACTACCACGCCCGAACTGCCCGACTACATAAGCGGCTGCCCTGCTGGACCCACTCGGGGCACGTCACCGCAAAACCAATCGGTCATGCAGACAAATTTTCTTCTTGTACAGGCTATCGTGTCCTGGACCATCGCAAATGAACAGCTCGACTTTGACTGCTCGTGCCCTTTCGCGGTGCACTGCATCGACCATTTCGCCTGGCTACCAGCCGACACTGCATACAGGCCCGAGGACGAGCTTCACCTACATCCGCGATTCCTGGCGATGGACGGGACCGTCATCTGGCAACCCTATACCACTACCACCGCCCGAACTGCCCAAATACATAAGCCGCATCCCTGCTAGAGCCATTTGGGGCACGCCGCCGCAAACCAACCGGTCATGCAGTCACCTATTCTTCTTGTACAGGCTATCTTATCCAGGACCATAGCAATTGAACAGCTCGACTCTCACTGCTCGTGCGCTTTCGCGGTGCACTGCACCGACCACTTCGCCTGGCTACCAGCCGACACAGCAAACAGCCCCGAGGACAAGCTCCACCTGCATCCGCGATTTCTGGCGATGGACGGGACCGTCATCTGGCAACCCTATACCAATACCACAGCCCGAACTGCCCGACTACACAAGCCGCTGCCCTGCTGCAGCCGTTTGGGGCTCGCCGCCGCAAACCAACCGGTCATGCAGACATCTTTTCTTCTTGTACAGGCTATCTTGTCCAGGACCATCGCAAATTAACAGCTCGACTTTGACTGCTCGTGCCCTTTCGCGGTGCACGGCACCGATCATTTCGCCTGGCTATCAGCCGGCACTGCGAACAGCCCCGAGGACAAGCTTCACCTGCATCCGCGATTCCTGGCGATGGACGGGACCGTCGTCTGGCAACCCTATGCCAATACCACCGCCCGAACTGCCCGACTACACAAGCCGCTGCCCTGCTGGAGCCGCTTGGGGCACGACGCCGCAAACCAAATGGCCATGCAGACATCTTTTCTTCTTGTACAGGCTATCTTGTCCTGGACCATCGCAAATGAACAGCTCGACTTTGACTGCTCGTGCCCTTTCGCGGTGCACTGCACCGGCCATTTTGCCTTGCTACCAGCCGAGATTGCAAACAGCCCGAGTACAAGCTTCACCTGCGTCCGCGATCCCTGGCGATGAACGGGACCGTCTCCTGGCAACTCTATACCACTACAAGCGCCGAACTGCCCGACTACATAAGCCGCTCCTTTCTGGACCATCATGAGGCACGCCGCCACAAACCAACCGGTAATGCAGACACCTTTTCTTCTTGTACAGGCTATCTTATCCTGGACTACAGCAAATGAACAGCTCGACCCTCACTGCTCGTGTCCTTTCGCGGTGTACGGCATCGACCATTTCGTCAGGCTTCCAGACAACACAGCAAACAGCCCCGAGGACAAGCTCCACCTGCATCCACAATTCCTGGCGATGGACGGGACTGTCATCTGGCAACCCTATACCAATTCCACAGCCCGAACTGCCCGACTACACAAGCCGCTGCCCTGATGGAGCCGCTTGGGGTCCGCCGCCGCAAACCAACCGGTCATGCAGACAGCTTTCCTTCTTGTACCGGCTATCTTATCCTGGACCATCGCAAATGAACAACTCGACTTTGATTGCTCGTGGGCTCTAGCGGTGCACGGCACCGACCATTTCGCCTGGCTACCGGCCGACACTGAGAACAGCCCCGAGGACAAGCTTCACCTGCATCCGATATTCCTGGCGATGAACGGGATCGTCTCCTGGCAACCCTCTACCACTACCACCGCCCGAACGAACTGCCCCACTGCATAAGCCGCTGCCCCGCTAGAGCCACTTGGGGCGCGCCGCCGCAAACCAGCCGGTAATGCAGACAGCTTTACTTCTTGTACAGGCTATCTTAATTGGACCATCGCAAATGAACAACTCGACTTTGATTGCTCGTGGGCTTTAGCGGTGCACGGCACCGACCATTTCGCCTGGCTACCAGACGACACTGCAAACAGGCCCAAAGACAAGCTTTACCTGCCTCTGCGATTTCTGGCGATGAACAGGACCGTCACCTGACAACCCTATACCACTACCGCCGCCAAAACTGCCCGACTAGATAAGCCGCTGCGCTGCTGGAGCCACTTGGGGCACGCCGCCGCATCAGGCTATCTTGTCCTGGGCCATACCAATTGAACAGCACGACTCTCACTGCTCGTGCCCTTTCGCGGTGCACTGCACAAACCAGTTCGCCTGGCAACCAGCCGACACTGCATATAGGATTGAGGAGAAGCTTCACCTGCATCCGCGATTCCTGGCGATGAACGGGACCGTCTCCAGGCAACTCTACACAACTACCACCTCCCGAACTGCCCGACTACATAAGCCGCTCCCTTCTGGACCCACTTGAGGCACGCCGCCGCAAACCAACCGGTCATACAGACACCTTTTCTTCTTGCACAGGCTATCTTATCATGGACTATCGCAAATGAACAGCTCGACTCTCACTGCTCGTGCCCTTTCGCGGTGCACTGAACCGACCATTTCGTGTGGCTACGAGCCGACACCGCAAACAGCCCGAGGACAGGCTTCACCTGCGTCCGCGATTCCTGGCATTGGACGGGACCGTCTCTTGGCAACCCTATACCGCTACCACCGCCCGAACTGCCCGGCTACATGAGACAGCTACCCTGCTGGAGCCACTTCGGGCGCGCCGCCGCAAACCAGCCGGTAATGCAGAGAGCTTTTCTTCTTGTACAGGCTATCTTAATTGGACCATCGCAAATGAACAAATCGACTTTGATTGCTCGTGGGCTTTAGCGGTGCACGGCACCGACCATTTCGCCTGGCTACCAGCCGACACTGCAAACAGGCCCAACGACAAGCTTCACCTGCCTCTGCGATTCCTGGCGATGAACAGGACCATCAGCTGATAACCCTATACCACTACCGCCGCCAAAACTGCCCGACTACATAAGCCGCTGCGCTGCTGGAGCCACTTGGGGCACGCCGCCGCAAATCAACCGGTCTTGCACACTCCTTTTCTTCTTGTACAGGCTATCTTATCCTGTACTATCGCAAATGAACAGCTCGACTCTCACTGCTTGTGCCCTTTCACGGTGCACTGTACCAACCATTTCGCCTGGCTACCAGCCGACACTGCATACTGGACCGAGGACAAGCTTCACATGCATCCGCGATTCCTGGCGATGAACGGGACCGTCTCCAGGCAACCCTATACCACTACAAGCGCCGAACTGCCCGACTACATAAGCGGCTGCCCTGCTGGACCCACTCAAGGCACGTCACCGCAAACCAATCGGTCATGCAGACAAATTTTCTTCTTGTACAGGCTATCGTGTCCTGGACCATCGCAAATGAACAGCTCGACTTTGACTGCTCGTGCCCTTACGCGGTGCACGGCGCCGACCATTTCGCCTGGCTATCAGCCGACACTACGAACAGCCTCGAGGACAAGCTTCACCTGCATCCGCGATTCCTGGCGATGGACTGGACCGTTATCTGGCAACCCTATACCAATACCACCGCCCGAACTGCCCGACTACACAAGCCGCTGCCCTGCTGGAGCCGCTTGGGGCACGCCGCCGCAAACGAAATGGCCATGCAGACATCTTTTCTTCTTGTACAGGCCATCTTGTCCTGGACCATCGCAAATGAACAGCTCGACTTTGACTGCTCGTGCCCTTTCGCGGTGCACGGCACCGACCATTTCGCCTGGCTGCCAGCCTACACTGTGAGGACAAGCTTCCCCTGCGTCCGCGATTCCTGGCGATGAACATGACCGTCTCCTGGCAATCTATACCACTACCACCGCCCGAACTGCCCGACGGCATAAGCGGCTGCCCTACTGGACCGACTTGGGGCGCGCCGCCGCAAATCAACCGGTCTTGCAGACTCCTTTTCTTATTGTACAGGCTATCTTATCCTGTACTATCGCAAATGAACAGCTCGACTCTTACTGCTCGTGCCCTTTCGCGGTGCACGGCACCGACCATTTCGCCTGGCTACCAGCCGACACTGCAAACAATCCCGAGGACAAGCTTCATCTGCATCCGCGGTGCCTGGCGATGTACGGGACCGTCTCCTGACAACTCTATGCCACTACCACCGCCCGAACTGCCCGAATACATAAGCCGCTCCCTTATGGACTCACTTGGGGCACGCCACCGCAAACCAACCGGTCATTCAGACACCTTTTCTTCTTGTACAGGCTATCTTATCCTGTACTGTCGCAAATGAACAGCTCGACTCTCACTGCTCGTGCCCATTCGCGGCGCACTGCACTGACCCTTTCGCCTGGCTACCAGCCGACACTGCAGACAGCCCCACGGACAAGCTTCACCTGCATCCGCGATTCCTGGCGATGAACGGGACCGTCTCCTGGCAACTCTATACCACTACCACCGCCCGAACTGCCCGACTACATAAGCGGCTGCCCTGCTGGACCCACTTGGGGCACGTCACCGCAAACCAATCGGCCATGCAGACAACTTTTCTTCTTGTACAGGCTATCTTATCCTTGACCATCGCAACTAAACATCTCGACACTGACTGCTCGGGCCCTTTCGCGGTGCACTCCACGGACCATTTCGCCTGGCTACCAGCCGAAACATCAAACAACCCCGAGGACAAGCTTCACCTGTTTCCGCGATTCCTGGCGATGAACGGGACCGTCTCCTGGCAACTCTATACCACTACCGCTGCCCGAACTGCCCGACTGCATAAGCGGCTGCCCTGCTGGACTCACCTTGGCCACGCCGCCGCAAATCAACCGGTCTTGCAGACTCCTTTTCTTCTTTTTTTTCTTTATTGCCTGGCTTTGACACAGAAAATTGCACATAACAAACAGTCAACAAAAGACAAACGCTATGTACACCCGACTCGAACTTGTACAGGCTATCTTATCCTGTACTATCGCAAATGAACAGCTCGACTCTTACTGCTCGTGCCCTTTCGCGGTGCACGGCACCGACCATTTCGCCTGGCTACCAGCCGACACTGCACACAGCCGCGAGGACAAGCTTCACCTGCGTCCGCGATTCCTGGCGATGAACATGACCGTCTCGTAGAAATCTATACCACTATCACTGCCCGCACTGCCCGACTACATAAGCCGCTCTCTTCTGGACCAACTTGGGGCACGCCGCCGAAAACCAACAGGTCATGCAGGCACCTTTTCTTCTTGTACAGGCTATCTTATCCTGTACTGTTGCAACTAAACAGCTCGACTCTCACTGCCCGTGCCCTTTCACGGTGCACTGCACCGACCATTTCGCCTGGCTACCAGCCGACACTGCATACTGGACCGAGGACAAGCTTCACATGCATCCGCGATTCCTGGCGATGAACGGGACCGTCTCCAGGCAACCCTATACCACTACAAGCGCCGAACTGCCCGACTACATAAGCCGCTCCCTTCTGGACCAACTTGACGCACGCCGCCACAAACCAACCGGTCATGCAGACACCTTTTCTTCTTGTACAGGTTATCTTATTCTGGACTACCGCAAATAAACAGCTCGACTCTCACTGCTCGTGCCCTTTCGCGGTGCACTTCACCGACCATTTCGAGTGGCTACCAGCCGACACTGTAGACAGCCCGGGGACAAACTTCACCTGCGTCCGCGATCCCTGGCGATGAACGGGACCGTCTCCTGACAACTCTATACCACTACCACCGCCGAACTGCCTGACTACATAAGCCGCTCCCTTCTGGACCAACTTGACGCACGCCGCCACAAACCAACCGGTCATGCAGACACCTTTTCTTCTTGTACAGGTTATCTTATTCTGGACTACCGCAAATAAACAGCTCGACTCTCACTGCTCGTGCCCTTTCGCGGTGCACTTCACCGACCATTTCGAGTGGCTACCAGCCGACACTGTAGACAGCCCGGGGACAAACTTCACCTGCGTCCGCGATCCCTGGCGATGAACGGGACCGTCTCCTGACAACTCTATACCACTACCACCGCCGAACTGCCTGACTACATAAGCCGCTGCACTGCTGGAGCCACATGGGGCACGCCACCACAAACAAACGGGTCATGCAGACACCTTTTATTCTTGTACAGGCTATCTTATCCCTGACCATCGCAAATGAAGAGCTCCCCTTCGACTGCTCGTGCCCTTTCGCGGTGCACGGCACCGACCATTTCGCCTGGCTACCCGCCGACACAGCAAACAGCCCCGAGGACAAGCTCAACATGCATGCGCGATTCCTGGCGATGGACGCGACCGTCATCTGGCAACCCTATGCCAATACCACCGTCCGAACTGCCCGATTACGTAAGCGGCTGCCCTGCTGGAGCCACATGGGGCACGCCGCCGGAAACCAACCGGTTATGCAGACAAATTTTCTTCTTGTACAGGCTATCGTGTCCTGGACCATCGCACATGAAAAGCTCGACTTTGACTGCTCGTGCCCTTTCGCGGTGCACGGCGCCGACCATTTCGCCTGGCTACCAGTCGACACAGCAAACAGCACCGAGGACAAGCTCCACCTGCATCCGCGATTCCTGGCGATGGACTGGACCGTCATCTGGCAACCCTATACCAATACCACCGCCCGAACTGCCCGACTACACAAGCCGCTGCCCTGCTGGAGCCGCTTGGGGCACGCCGCCGCAAACGAAATGGCCATGCAGACATCTTTTCTTCTTGTACAGGCTATCTTGTCCTGGACCATCGCAAATGAACAGCTCGACTTTGACTGCTCGTGCCCTTTCGCGGTGCACGGCGCCGACCATTTCGCCTGGCTGCCAGCCTACACTGCGAGGACAAGCTTCCCCTGCGTCCGCGATTCCTGGCGATGAACATGACCGTCTCCTGGCAATCTATACCACTACCACCGCCCGAACTGCCCGACGGCATAAGCGGCTGCCCTACTGGACCCACTTGGGGCGCGCCGCCGCAAAACAACCGGTCATGCAGTCGACTATTCTTCTTGTACAGGCTATCTTATCCTAGACCATCGCAATTGAACAGCTCGACTCTCACTGTTCGTGCCCTTTCGCGGTGCACTGCATCGACCATTTCGCCTGGCTACCAGCCGACACTGCATACAGGCCCGAGGACGAGCTTCACCTGCATCCGCGATTTCTGTCGATGGACGGGACCGTCATCTGGCAACCCTATACCAATACCACTGCCCGAACTGCCCGTCTACACACGCCGCTGCCCTGCTGCAGCCGTTTGGGGCACGCCGCCGCAAACCTACCGGCCATGCAGACATCTTTTCTTCTTTTACAGGCTATCTTGTCCTGGACCATCGCAAATGAACCGCTCGACTTTGACTGCTCATGCCCTTTCGCGGTGCACGGCACCGACCATTTCGCCTGGCTGCCAGGCTACACTGCGAACAGTTCCGAGGACAACCTTCACCTGCGTCCGCGATCCCTGGCGATGAACGGGACCGTCTCCTGACAACTCTATGCCACTACCACCGCCCGAACTGCCCGAATACATAAGCCGCTCCCTTCTGGACTCACTTGGGGCACGCCGCCTCAAACCAACCGGTCATTCAGACACCTTTTCTTCTTGTACAGGCTATCTTATCCTTGACCATCGCAACTAAACATCTCGAGACTGACTGCTCGGGCCCTTTCGCGGTGCACTGCACGGACCATTTCGCCTGGCTACCAGCCGACACTGCAGACAGCCCCACGGACAAGCTTCACCTGCATCCGCGATTAATGGCGATGAACGGGACCGTCTCCTGGCAACTCTATACCACTACCACCGCCCGAACTTCCCGACTACATAAGCGGCTGCCCTGCTGGACCCACTTGGGGCACGTCACCGCAAACCAATCGGCCATGCAGACAACTTTTCTTCTTGTACAGGCTATCTTATCCTTGACCATCGCAACTAAACATCTCGACACTGACTGCTCGGGCCCTTTCGCGGTGCACTGCACGGACATTTCGCCTGGCTACCTGCCGAAACTTCAAACAACCGCGAGGACAAGCTTCACCTGTGTCCTCGATTCCTGGCGATGACCGGGACCGTCTCCTGGCAACTCTATACCACTACCGCTGCCCGAACTGCCCGACTGCATAAGCGGCTGCCCTGCTGGACTCACTTTGGCCACGCCGCCGCAAATCAACCGGTCTTGCAGACTCCTTTTCTTCTTGTACAGGCTATCTTATCCTGTACTATCGCAAATGAACAGCTCGACTCTTACTGCTCGTGCCCTTTCGCGGTGGACGGCACCGACCATTTCGCCTGGCTACCAGCCGACACTGCACACAGCCGCGAGGACAAGCTTCACCTGCGTCCGCGATTCCTGGCGATGAACATGACCGTCTCGTGGAAATCTATACCACTATCACTGCCCGCACTGCCCGACTACATAAGCCGCTCCCTTCTGGACCAACTTGACGCACGCCGCCACAAACCAACCGGTCATGCAGACACCTTTTCTTCTTGTACAGGCTATCTTATTCTGGACTACCGCAAATAAACAGCTCGACTCTCACTGCTCGTGCCCTTTCGCGGTGCACTTCACCGACCATTTCGAGTGGCTACCAGCCGACACTGTAGACAGCCCGGGGACAAACTTCACCTGCGTCCGCGATCCCTGGCGATGAACGGGACCGTCTCCTGACAACTCTATACCACTACCACCGCCGAACTACCTGACTGCATAAGCCGCTGCACTGCTGGAGCCACTTGGGACACGCCACCGCAAACAAACGGGTCATGCAGACACCTTTTATTCTTGTACAGGCTATCTTATCCTGGACCATCGCAAATGAAGAGCTCGCCTTCGACTGCTCGTGCCCTTTCGCGGTGCACGGCACCGACCATTTCGCCTGGCTACCCGCCGACACAGCAAACAGCCCCGAGGACAAGCTCAACATGCATGCGCGATTCCTGGCGATGGACGCGACCGTCATCTGGCAACCCTATACCAATACCACCGCCCGAACTGCCCGATTACGTAAGCGGCTGCCCTGCTGGAGCCACTTGGGGCACGCCACCGCAAACAAACGGGTCATGCAGACACCTTTTATTCTTGTACAGGCTATCTTATCCTGGACCATCGCAATTAAACAGCTCGACACTGACTGCTCGGGCCCTTTCGCGGTGCACTGCACCGGCAATTTCGCCTGGCTACCAGCCGACACTGCAGACAGCCCCACGGACAAGCTTCACCTGCATCCGCGATTCCTGGCGATGGACGCGACCGTCATCTGGCAACCCTATACCAATACCACCGCCCGAACTGCCCGATTACGTAAGCGGCTGCCCTGCTGGAGCCACTTGGGGCACGCCGCCGGAAACCAACCGGTCATGCAGACAACTTTTCTTCTTGTACAAGCTATCTTATCCTGGACCATCGCAGTTAAACAGCTCGACACTGACTGCTCGGGCCCTTTCGCGGTGCACTGCACCGGCCATTTCGCCTTTCTACCAGCCGACACTGCAGACAGCCCCACGGTCAAGCTTTACCTGCATCCGCGATTCCTGGCGATGAACGGGACCGTCTCCTGGCAACTCTATACCACTACCACCGCCCGAACTGCCCTACTGCATAAGCGGCTGCCCTGCTGGACCCACTTGGGCCACGCCGCCGCAAACCAACCTGTCATTCAGAAATCTTTTCCTCTTGTACAGGCTATCTTATCCTTGACCATCCCAATTAAACAGCTCGACTCTCACTGCTCGTGCAATTTCACGGTGCACTGCACCGACCATTTCGCCTGGCTACCAGCCGACACTGCATACAGGACCGAGGACAAGCTTCACATGCATCCGCGATTCCTGGCGATGAACGGGAGCGTCTCCTGGCAATCTATACCACTACCACCACCCGAACTGCCCGCCTGCATAAGCGGCTGCCCTGCTGGACCCACTTGGGCCACGCCGCCGCAAACCAACCGGTCATGCAGAAACCTTTTCTTCTTGTACAGGCTATCTTATCCTGAACCATCGCAATTTAACAGCTCGATTCTCACTGCTCGTGCAATTTCACGGTGCACTGCACCGACCATTTCGCCTGGCTACCAGCCGACACTGCATACAGGACCGAGGACAAGCTTCACATGCATCCGCGATTCCTGGCGATGAACGGGACCGTCTCCAGGCAACCCTATACCACTACAAGCGCCGAACTGCCCGACTACATAAGCCGCTCCTTTCTGGACCATCATGAGGCACGCCGCCACAAACCAACCGGTCATGCAGACACCTTTTCTTCTTGTAGAGGCTATCTTATCCTGGACTACAGCAAATGAACAGCTCGACTCTCACTGCTCGTGCCCTTTCACGGTGCACTTCACCGACCACTTCGAGTGGCTGCCAGCCGACACTGCAGAGAGCCCGAGGACAAACTTCACCTGCGTCCACGATTCCTGGCGATGGACGGGACCGTCATCTGGCAACTCTATACCACTACCGCTGCCCGAACTCTCCGATTACATAAGCCGCTGCCCTGCTAGAGCCACTTGGGCACGCCGCCGCAAACCAACCGGTCTTGCAGACTTCTTTTCTTCTTGTACAGGCTATCTTATCCTGGACCATCGCAATTAAACAGCTCGACACTGACTGCTCGGGCCCTTTCGCGGTGCACTGCACCGGCCATTTCGCCTGGCTACCAGCCGACACTGCAGACAGCCCCACGGACAAGCATCACCTGCATCCGCGATTCCTGGCGATGAACGGGACCGTCTCCTGGCAACTCTATACCAATACCACAGCCCGAACTGCCCGACTACACAAGCCGCTGCCCTGCTGCAGCCGTTTGGGGTACGCCGCCGCAAACCAACCGGCCATGCAGACATCTTTTCTTCTTTTACAGGCTATCTTGTCCTGGACCATCGCAAATGAACAGGTCGACTTGGACTGCTCATGCCCTTTCGCGGTGCACGGCACCGACCATTTCGCCTGGCAGCCAGCCTACACTGCGAACAGTTCCGAGGACAAGCTTCACCTGCATCCGCGATTCCTTGTGATGAGCGGGACCGTCTCTTGGAAACTCTATACCACTACCACTGCCCGAACTGCCCGACTACATAAGCGGCTGCCCTGCTGGACCCACTTTGGCCTCGCCGCCGCAAATCAATCGGTCTTGCACACTCCTTTTCTTCTTGTACAGGCTATCTTATCCAGTACTATCCCAAATGAACAGCTCGACTGTCACTGCTCGTGCCCTTTCACGGTGCACTGCACCGACCATTTCGCCTGGCTACCAGCCGACACTGCATACTGGACCGAGGACAAGCTTCACATGCATCCGCGATTCCTGGCGATGAACGGGACCGTCTCCAGGCAACCCTATACCACTACAAGCGCCGAACTGCCCGACTACATAAGCCGCTCCCTTCTGGACCAACTTGACGCACGCCGCCACAAACCAACTGGTCATGCAGACACCTTTTCTTCTTGTACACGCTATCTTATCCTGGACTACTGCAAATGAACAGCTCGACTACCACTGCTCGTGCCCTTTCGCGGTGCACTTCACCGACCATTTCGAGTGGCTACCAGCTGACACTGCAGACAGCCCGGGGACAAACTTCACCTGCGTCCGCGATCCCTGGCGATGAACGGGACCGTCTCCTGACAACTCTATACCACTACCACCGCCGAACTGCCTGACTACATAAGCCGCTGCACTGCTGGAGCCACTTGGGGCACGCCACCGCAAACAAACCTGTCATGCAGACACCTTTTATTCTTGTACAGGCTTTCTTATCCTGGACCATCGCAATTAAACAGCTCGACACTGACTGCTCGGGCCCTTTCGCGGTGCACTGCACCGGCCATTTCGCCTGGCTACCAGCCGACACTGCAGACAGCCCCGGGGACAAGCTTCACCTGCATCCGCGATTCCTGGCGATGAACGGGACCGTCTGCTGGCAACTCTATACCACTACCACGCCCGAACTGCCCGACTACATAAGCGGCTGCCCTGCTGGACCCACTCGGGGCACGTCACCGCAAACCAATCGGTTATGCAGACCAATTTTCTTCTTGTACAGGCTATCGTGTCCTGGACCATCGCAAATGAAAAGCTCGACTTTGACTGCTCGTGCCCTTTCGCGGTGCACGGCGCCGACCATTTCGCCTGGCTACCAGTCGACACAGCAAACAGCACCGAGGACAAGCTCCACCTGCATCCGCGATTCCTGGCGATGAACTGGACCGTCATCTGGCAACCCTATACCAATACCACCGCCCGAACTGCCCGACTACACAAGCCGCTGCCCTGCTGGAGCCGCTTGGGGCACGCCGCCGCAAACGACATGGCCATGCAGACATCTTTTCTTTTTGTACAGGCTATCTTGTCCTGGACCATCGCAAATGAACAGCTCGACTTTGACTGCTCGTGCCCTTTCGTGGTGCACAGCGCCGACCATTTCGCCTGGCTGCCAGCCTACACTGCGAGGACAAGCTTCCCCTGCGTCCGCGATTCCTGGCGATGAACATGACCGTCTCCTGGCAATCTATACCACTACCACCGCCCGAACTGCCCGACGGCATAAGCGGCTGCCCTACTGGACCCACTTGGGGCGCGCCGCCGCAAAACAACCGGTCATGCAGTCGCCTATTCTTCTTGTACAGGCTATCTTATCCTAGACCATCGCAATTGAACAGCTCGACTCTCACTGTTCGTGCCCTTTCGCGGTGCACTGCATCGACCATTTCGCCTGGCTACCAGCCGACACTGCATACAGGCCCGAGGACGAGCTTCACCTGCATCCGCGATTTCTGTCGATGGACGGGAGCGTCATCTGGCAACCCTATACCAATACCACTGCCCGAACTGCCCGTCTACACAAGCCGCTGCCCTGCTGCAGCCGTTTGGGGCACGCCGCCGCAAACCTACCGGTCATGCAGACACCTTTTCTTCTTGTACATGCTATCTTATTTTGGACTACCGCAAATAAACAGCTCGACTCTCACTGCTCGTGCCCTTTCGCGGTGCACTTCACCGACCATTTCGAGTGGCTACCAGCCGACACTGTAGACAGCCCGGGGACAAACTTCACCTGCGTCCGCGATCCCTGGCGATGAACGGAACCGTCTCCTGATAACTCTATACCACTACCACCGCCGAACTACCTGACTGCATAAGCCGCTGCACTGCTGGAGCCACTTGGGGCACGCCACCACAAACAAACGGGTCATGCAGACACCTTTTATTCTTGTACAGGCTATCTTATCCTGGACCATCGCAAATGAAGAGCTCGCCTTCGACTGCTCGTGCCCTTTCGCGGTGCAAGGCACCGACCATTTCGCCTGGCTACCCGCCGACACAGCAAACAGCCCCGAGGACAAGCTCAACATGCATGCGCGATTCCTGGCGATGGACGCGACCGTCATCTGGCAACCCTATACCAATACCACCGCTCGAACTGCCCGATTACGTAAGCGGCTGCCCTGCTGGAGCCACTTGGGGCACGCCGCCGGAAACCAACCGGTCATGCAGACAACTTTTCTTCTTGTACAGGCTATCTTATCCTGGACCATCGCAATTAAACAGCTCGACACTGACTGCTCGGGCCCTTTCGCGGTGCACTGCACCGGCCATTTCGCCTGGCTACCAGCCGACACTGCAGACAGCCCCACGGACAAGCTTCACCTCCATCCGCGATTCCTGGCGATGAACGGGACCGTCTCCTGGCAACTCTATACCACTACCACCGCCCGAACTGCCCTACTGCATAAGCGGCTGCCCTGCTGGACCCACTTGGGCCACGCCGCCGCAAACCAACCTGTCATTCAGAAATCTTTTCCTCTTGTACAGGCTATCTTATCCTTGACCATCCCAATTAAACAGCTCGACTCTCACTGCTCGTGCAATTTCACGGTGCACTGCACCGACCATTTCGCCTGGCTACCAGCCGACACTGCATACAGGACCGAGGACAAGCTTCACATGCATCCGCGATTCCTGGCGATGAACGGGACCGTCTCCAGGCAACCCTATACCACTACAAGCGCCGAACTGCCCGACTACATAAGCCGCTCCTTTCTGGACCATCATGAGGCACGCCGCCACAAACCAACCGGTCATGCAGACACCTTTTCTTCTTGTAGAGGCTATCTTATCCTGGACTACAGCAAATGAACAGCTCGACTCTCACTGCTCGTGCCCTTTCACGGTGCACTTCACCGACCATTTCGAGTGGCTGCCAGCCGACACTGCAGAGAGCCCGAGGACAAACTTCACCTGCGTCCACGATTCCTGGCGATGGACGGGACCGTCATCTGGCAACCCTTTACCAATACCGCCGCCCGAACTGCCCGATTACGTAAGCGGCTGCCCTGCTGGAGCCACTTGGGGCACGCCACCGCAAACAAACGGGTCATGCAGACACCTTTTATTCTTGTACAGGCTATCTTATCCTGGACCATCGCAAATGAAGAGCTCGCCTTCGACTGCTCGTGCCCTTTCGCGGTGCACGGCACCGACCATTTCGCCTGGCTACCCGCCGACACAGCAAACAGCCCCGAGGACAAGCTCAACATGCATGCGCGATTCCTGGCGATGGACGCGACCGTCATCTGGCAACCCTATACCAATACCACCGCTCGAACTGCCCGATTACGTAAGCGGCTGCCCTGCTGGACCCACTTGGGCCACGCCGCCGCAAACCAACCGGTCATGCAGACACCTTTTCTTCTTGTACAGGCTATCTTATTCTGGACTACCGCAAATAAACAGCTCGACTCTCACTGCTCGTGCCCTTTCGCGGTGCACTTCACCGACCATTTCGAGTGGCTACCAGCCGACACTGTAGACAGCCCGGGGACAAACTTCACCTGCGTCCGCGATCCCTGGCGATGAACGGGACCGTCTCCTGACAACTCTATACCACTACCACCGCCGAACTGCCTGACTGCATAAGCCGCTGCACTGCTGGAGCCACTTGGGGCACGCCACCGCAAACCAACCGGCCATGCAGACACCTTTTATTCTTGTAAAGGCTATATTATCCTGGACCATCGCAAATGAAGAGCTCGTCTTCGACTGCTCGTGCGCTTTAGCGGTGCACTGCAGCGACCATTTCGCCTGGCTACCAGTCGACACAGCAAACAGCCCCGAGGACAAGCTCCACCTGCATCCGCGATTCCTGGCGATGGACGGGACCGTCATCTGGCAACCCTATACCAATACCACCGCCCGAACTGCCCGACTGCACAAGCCACTGCCCTGCTGGAGCCGCTTGGGGCACGCCACCGCAAACCAACCGGTCATGCAGACACCTTTTCTTCTTGTACAGGCTATCTTATCCTGGACCATCGCAATTTAACAGCTCGACTCTCACTGCTCGTGCAATTTCACGGTGCACTGCACCGACCATTTCGCCTGGCTACCAGCCGACACTGCATACAGGACCGAGGACAAGCTACACATGCATCCGCGATTCCTGGCGATGAACGGGACCGTCTCCAGGCAACCCTATACCACTACAAGCGCCGAACTGCCCGACAACATAAGCCGCTCCTTTCTGGACCATCATGAGGCACGCCGCCACAAACCAACCGGTCATGCAGACACCTTTTCTTCTTGTAGAGGCTATCTTATCCTGGACTACAGCAAATGAACAGCTCGACTCTCACTGCTCGTGCCCTTTCACGGTGCACTTCACCGACCATTTCGAGTGGCTGCCAGCCGACACTGCAGAGAGCCCGAGGACAAACTTCACCTGCGTCCACGATTCCTGGCGATGGACGGGACCGTCATCTGGCAACTCTATACCAGTACCGCTGCCCGATCTCTCCGATTACATAAGCCGCTGCCCTGCTAGAGCCACTTGGGGCACGCCGCCGCAAACCAACCGGTCTTGCAGACTTCTTTTCTTCTTGTACAGGCTATCTTATCCTGTACCATCGCAATTGAACAGCTCGACTCTCACTGCTCGTGCCCTTTCGCGGTGTGCTGCACCGACCATTTCACCTGGCTACCAGCCGACACTGCATACTGCCGCGAGGACAAGCTTCACCTGCATCCGCGATTCCTGGCGATGAATGGGACCGTCACCTGGCAACCCTATACCAATACCAACGCCCGAACTGCCCGACTATACAAGCCGCTTCCCTGCTGGAGCCACTTGGGGCGCGCCGCAAAACAATCGGTCACGCAGTCACCTATTCTTCTTGTACAGGCTATCATATCCTGGACCATCGCAATTGAACAGCTCGAATCTCACTGCTCGTGCCCTTTCACGGTGTACTGCACCGACCATTTCGCCTGGCTACCAGCCGACACTGCAAACAGCCGCGAGGACTAGCTTCACCTGCATCCGCGATTCCTGGCGATGAATGGGACCGTCACCTGGCAACCCTATACCAATACCAACGCCCGAACTGCCCGACTATACAAGCCGCTTCCCTGCTGGAGCCACTTGGGGCGCGCCGCCGCAAAACAATCGGTCATGCAGTCACCTATTCTTCTTGTACAGGCTATCATATCCTAGACCATCGCAATTGAACAGCTCGACTCTCACTGCTCGTGCCCTTCCACGGTGTACTGCACCGACCATTTCGCCTGGCTACCAGCCGACACTGCAAACAGCCGCGAGGACAAGCTTCACCTGCATCCGCGATTCCTGGCGATGAATGGGACCGTCACCTGGCAACCCTATACCAATACCAACGCCCGAACTGCCCGACTATACAAGCCGCTTCCCTGCTGGAGCCACTTGGGGCGCGCCGCCGCAAAACAATCGGTCATGCAGTCACCTTTTCTTCTTGTACAGGCTGTCTTATCCTGGACCATCGCAATTTAACAGCTCGACTCTCACTGCTCGTGCCCTTTCGCGGTCTACTGCACCGACCATTTCGCCTGGCGACCAGCCGACACTGCAAATTGCCGCGAGGACAAGCTTCACCTGCATCCGCGATTCCTGGCGATGAATGGGACCGTCACCTGGCAACCCTATACCAATACCAACGCCCGAACTGCCCGACTATACAAGCCGCTTCCCTGCTGGAGCCCCTTGGGGCGCGCCGCCGCAAAACAATCGGTCATGCAGTCAACTATTCTTCTTGTACAGGCTATCATATCCTGGACCATCGCAATTGAACAGCTCGACTCTCACTGCTCGTGCCCTTTCGCGGTGTACTGCACCGACCATTTCGCCTGGCTACCAGCCGACACTGCAAACAGCCGCGAGGACAAGCTTCACCTGCATCCGCGATTCCTGGCGATGAATGGGACCGTCACCTGGCAACCCTATACCAATACCAACGCCCGAACTGCCCGACTATACAAGCCGCTTCCCTGCTGGAGCCACTTGGGGAGCGACGCCGCAAAACAATCGGTCATGCAGTCACCTTTTCTTCTTGTACAGGCTATCTTATCCTGGACCATCGCAATTGAACAGCTTGCCTCTCACTGCTCGTGCCCTTTTGCGGTTCACTGCATCGACCATTTCGCCTGGCTACCAGCCACCACTGCATACAGGCCCGAGGACGAGCTTCACCTACATCCGCGATTCCTGGCGATGAACGGGACCGTCTCCTGGCAATCTATACCACTACCACCACCCGAACTGCCCGACTGCATAAGCGGCTGCCCTGCTGGACCCACTTGGGCCACGCCGCCGCAAACCAACCGGTCATGCAGACACCTTTTCTTCTTGTACAGGCTATCTTATTCTGGACTACCGCAAATAAACAGCTCGACTCTCCCTGTTCGTGCCCTTTCGCGGTGCACTTCACCGACCATTTCGAGTGGCTACCAGCCGACACTGTAGACAGCCCGGGGACAAACTTCACCTGCGTCCGCGATCCCTGGCGATGAACGGGACCGTCTCCTGACAACTCTATACCACTACCACCGCCGAACTGCCTGACTGCATAAGCCGCTGCACTGCTGGAGCCACTTGGGGCACGCCACCGCAAACCAACCGGCCATGCAGACACCTTTTATTCTTGTAAAGGCTATATTATCCTGGACCATCGCAAATGAAGAGCTCGTCTTCGACTGCTCGTGCCCTTTCGCGGTGCACGTCACCGACCATTTCGCCTGGCTACCTGCCGACACAGCAAACAGCCCCGAGGACAAGCTCCACCTGCATCCGCGATTCCTGGCGATGAATGGGACCGTCTCCTGGCAACCCTATAACACTACCACCGCCCGAACTCCCCAAATACATAAGCCGCATCTCTGCTAGAGCCACTTGGGGCACGCCGCCGCAAACCAACCGGTCATGCAGTAACCTATTCTTCTTGTACAGGCTATCTTATCCAGGACCATCGCAATTGAACAGCTCGACTCTCACTGCTCGTGCGCTTTCGCGGTGCACTGCACCGACCATTTCGCCTGGCTACCAGTCGACACAGCAAACAGCCCCGAGGACAAGCTCCACCTGCATCCGCGATTCCTGGCGATGGACGGGACCGTCATCTGGCAACCCTATACCAATACCACCGCCCGAACTGCCCGACTGCACAAGCCGCTGCCCTGCTGGAGCCGCTTGGGGCACGCCACCGCAAACCAACCGGTCATGCAGACACCTTTTTTTTGTACAGGCTATCTTATCCTGGACAATCGCAAATGCAGCTCGACTCTCACAGCTCGTGCCCTTTCGCGGTGCATTGCACCGACCATTTCGCCTGGCTACCAGCCGACACTGCAAACAGCCGTGAGGACAAGCTTCACCTGCGTCCGCGATTCCTGGCGTTGAACGGGACCGTCTCCTTGCAATTTATACCATTGCCACTGCCCGAAATGCCCGATGGCATAAGCGGCTGCCCTTCTGGACCCACATGGGCCACGCCGCCGCAAACCAACCGGTCATGCAGAAACCTTTTCTTCTTGTACAGGCTATCTTATCCTTTACCATCGCAATTAAACAGCTCGACTCTCACTGCTCGTGCCCTTTCACGGTGCACTGCACCGACCATTTCGCCTGGCTACCAGTCGACACTGCATACAGGACCGAGGACAAGCTTCACCAGCATCCGCGATTCCTGGCGATGAACGGGACCGTCTCCTGACAACTCTATACCACTACCACTGCCCAAACTGCCCGACTGCTTAAGTGGCTGCCCTGCTGGACCCACTTGAGGCACGCCACCGCAAACCAACCGGTCATCGAGACACTTTTCTTCTTGTACAGGCTATCTTATCCTGGACCATCGCAATGTTACAGCTCGACACTCACTGCTCGTGACCTTTCGCGGTGCACTGCACCGACCATTTGGCGTGGCTACCAGCCGACACTGCAAACAGCCCCAAGGACAAGCTTCACCTACATCCGCGATTCCTGGCGATGAAAGGGACCGTCTCCTGGCAATTCTATACCACTACCACCGCCGAACTGCCTGACTACATAAGCCGCTGCACTGCTGGAGCCACTTGGGGCACGCCACCGCAAACAAACCGGTCATGCAGACACCTTTTCTTCTTGTACAGGCTATTTTATCCTGGACCATCGCAAATGAAGAGCTCGCCTTCGACTGCTCGTGCCCTTTCGCTGTGCACGGCACCGACCATTTCGCCTGGCTACCTGCCGACACAGGAAACAGCCCTGAGGACAAGCTCCAACTGCATTCGCGATTGCTGGCGGTGGACGCGACCGTCATCTGGCAACCCTATACCAATACCACCGCCCGAAATGCCCGATTACGCAAGCCGCTGCCCTGATGGACCACTTCGGGCACGCCGCCACAAACCAACCGGTCATGCAGACACTTTATCTTCTTTTACAGGCTATCTTATGCTGAACCATCGCAAATGAAGAGGTCGACTTTGACTGCTCGTGCCCTTTCGCGGTGACCTGCCGACACAGCAAACAGCCCCGAGGACAAGCTCCACCAGCATCCGCGATTCGTGGCGATGTACGCGACCGTCTCCTGGCAATTCTATAAAACTACCACCACCCGAACTGGCCGACTGCATAAGCGGCTGCCCTGCTGGACCCACCTGGGCCTCGCCGCCGCAAACCAACCGGTCATGCAGACTCCTTTTCTTCTGGTACAGGCTATCTTATCCTGGACCATCGCAACTAAACAGCTCGACACTGACTGCTCGGGCATTTTCGCGGTGCACTGCACCGGCCATTTCGTCTGGCTACGAGCCGACACTGCAGACAGCCCCGAGGACAAGCTTCACCTGCATCCGCGATTCCTGGCGATGAATGGGACAGTCACCTGGCAACCCTATACCAATACCAACGCCCGAACTGCCCGACTATACAAGCTGCTTCCCTGCTGGAGCCAATTGGGGCGCGCCGCCGCAAAACAATCGGTCATGCAGTCACCTATTCTTCTTTAACAGGCTATCTTATCCTGGACCATCGCAATTGAACAGCTCGACACTGACTGCTCGGGCCCTTTCGCGGTGCACTGCACCGGCCATTTCGCCTGGCTACCAGCCGACACTTCAGACAGCCCCGAGGACAAGCTTCACCTGCATCCGCGATAACAGGCGATGAACGGGACCGTCTCCTGGCAATCTATACCACGACCACCACCCGAACTGCCCGACTGCATAAGCGGCTGCCCTGCTGGACCCACTTGGGCCACGCGCCGCAAACCAACCGGTCATGCAGACTCCTTTTCTTCTGGTACAGGCTATCTTATCCTGGACCATCGCAACTAAACAGCTCGACACTGACTGCTCGGGCATTTTCGCGGTGCACTGCACCGGCCATTTCGTCTGGCTACGAGCCGACACTGCAGACAGCCCCGAGGACAAGCTTCACCTGCATCCGCGATTCCTTGCGATGAACGGGACCGTCTCCTGGCAATTCTATACCACTACCACCGCCGAACTGCCTGACTACATAAGCCGCTGCACTGCTGGAGCCACTTGGGGCACGCCACCGCAAACAAACCGGTCATGCAGACACCTTTTCTTCTTGTACAGGCTATTTTATCCTGGACCATCGCAAATGAAGAGCTCGCCTTCGACTGCTCGTGCCCTTTCGCTGTGCACGGCACCGACCATTTCGCCTGGCTACCTGCCGACACAGGAAACAGCCCTGAGGACAAGCTCCAACTGCATTCGCGATTGCTGGCGATGGACGCGACCGTCATCTGGCAACCCTATACCAATACCACCGCCCGAAATGCCCGATTACGCAAGCCGCTGCCCTGATGGACCACTTCGGGCACGCCGCCACAAACCAACCGGTCATGCAGACACTTTATCTTCTTGTACAGGCTATCTTATCCTGAACCATCGCAAATGAAGAGGTCGACTTTGACTGCTCGTGCCCTTTCGCGGTGACCTGCCGACACAGCAAACAGCCCCGAGGACAAGCTCCACCAGCATCCGCGATTCGTGGCGATGTACGCGACCGTCTCCTGGCAATTCTATAAAACTACCACCACCCGAACTGGCCGACTGCATAAGCGGCTGCCCTGCTGGACCCACCTGGGCCTCGCCGCCGCAAACCAACCGGTCATGCAGACTCCTTTTCTTCTGGTACAGGCTATCTTATCCTGGACCATCGCAACTAAACAGCTCGACACTGACTGCTCGGGCATTTTCGCGGTGCACTGCACCGGCCATTTCGTCTGGCTACGAGCCGACACTGCAGACAGCCCCGAGGACAAGCTTCACCTGCATCCGCGATTCCTGGCGATGAATGGGACAGTCACCTGGCAACCCTATACCAATACCAACGCCCGAACTGCCCGACTATACAAGCTGCTTCCCTGCTGGAGCCAATTGGGGCGCGCCGCCGCAAAACAATCGGTCATGCAGTCACCTATTCTTCTTTAACAGGCTATCTTATCCTGGACCATCGCAATTGTACAGCTCGACACTGACTGCTCGGGCCCTTTCGCGGTGCACTGCACCGGCCATTTCGCCTGGCTACCAGCCGACACTTCAGACAGCCCCGAGGACAAGCTTCACCTGCATCCGCGATAACAGGCGATGAACGGGACCGTCTCCTGGCAATCTATACCACGACCACCACCCGAACTGCCCGACTGCATAAGCGGCTGCCCTGCTGGACCCACTTGGGCCACGCGCCGCAAACCAACCGGTCATGCAGACTCCTTTTCTTCTGGTACAGGCTATCTTATCCTGGACCATCGCAACTAAACAGCTCGACACTGACTGCTCGGGCATTTTCGCGGTGCACTGCACCGGCCATTTCGTCTGGCTACGAGCCGACACTGCAGACAGCCCCGAGGACAAGCTTCACCTGCATCCGCGATTCCTTGCGATGAACGGGACCGTCTCCTGGCAACTCTATACCACTACCGCTGCCCGAACTCTCCGATTACATAAGCCGCTGCCCTGCTAGAGCCACTTGGGGCACGCCGCCGCAAACCAACCGGTCTTGCAGACTTCTTTTCTTCTTGTACAGGCTATCTTATCCTGGACCATCGCAATTGAACAGCTCGACTCTCATTGCTCGTGCCCTTTCGCGGTGTACTGCACCGACCATTTCGCCTGGCTACCAGCCGACACTGCAGACAGCCCCGAGGACCAGCTTCACCTGCATCCGCGATTCCTTGCGATTAACGGGACCGTCTCCTGGCAACTCTATACCACTACCGCTGCCCGAACTCTCCGATTACATAAGCCGCTGCCCTGCTAGAGCCACTTGGGGCACGCCGCCGCAAACCAACCGGTCTTGCAGACTTCTTTTCTTCTTGTACAGGCTATCTTATCCTGGACCATCGCAATTGAACAGCTCGACTCTCACTGCTCGTGCCCTTTCACGGTGTACTGCACCGACCATTTCGCCTGGCTACCAGCCGACACTGCAAACAGCCGCGAGGACAAGCTTCACCTGCATCCGCGATTCCTGGCGATGAATGGGACCGTCACCTGGGAACCCTATACCAATACCAACGCCCGAACTGCCCGACTATACAAGCCGCTTCCCTGCTGAAGCCACTTGGGGCGCGCCGCCGCAAAACAATCGGTCATGCAGTCACCTATTCTTCTTGTACAGGCAATCATATCCTGGACAATCGCAATTGAACAGCTTGACTCTCACTGCTCGTGCCCTTTTACGGTGTACTGCACCGACCATTTCGCCTGGCTACCAGCCACCACTGCATACAGGCCCGAGGACGAGCTTCACCTGCATCCGCGATTCCTTGCGATGAACGGGACCGTCTCCTGGCAACTCTATACCACTACCGCTGCCCGAACTCTCCGATTACATAAGCCGCTTCCCTGCTAGAGCCACTTGGGGCACGCCGCCGCAAACCAACCGGTCTTGCAGACTTCTTTTCTTCTTTTACAGGCTATCTTATCCTGGACCATCGCAATTGAACAGCTCGACTCTCACTGCTCGTGCCCTTTCGCGGTGTACTGCACCGACCATTTCGCCTGGCTACCAGCCGACACTGCAGACAGCCCCGAGGACGAGCTTCACCTACATCCGCGATTCCTGGCGATGAACGGGACCGTCTCCTGGCAACTCTATACCAGTACCACCGCCCGAACTGCCCTACTGCATAAGCGGCTGCCCTGCTGGACCCACTTGGGCCACGCCGCCGCAAACCAACCGGTCATGCAGAAACCTTTTCTACTTGTACAGGCTATCTTATCCTTGACCATCCCAATTAAACAGCTCGACTCTCACTGCTCGTGCAATTTCACGGTGCACTGCACCGACCATTTCGCCTGGCTACCAGCCGACACTGCATGCAGGACCGAGGACAAGCTTCACATGCATCCGCGATTCCTTGCGATTAACGGGACCGTCTCCTGGCAACTCTATACCACTACCGCTGCCCGAACTCTCCGATTACATAAGCCGCTGCCCTGCTAGAGCCACTTGGGGCACGCCGCCGCAAACCAACCGGTCATGCAGACACCTTTTCTTCTTGTACAGGCTATCTTATCCTGGACTACAGCAAATGAACAGCTCGACTCTCACTGCTCGTGCCCTTTCGCGGTGTACGGCATCGACCATTTCGTCTGGCTACCAGCCGACCCAGCAAACAGCCCCGAGGACAAGCTCCACCTGCATCCGCGATTCCTGGCGATAGACGGGACCGTCATCTGGCAACCCTATACCAATACCACCGCCCGAACTGCCCGACTACACAAGCCGCTGCCCTGATGGACTCGTTTTGGCCACGCCGCCGCAAATCAACCGGTCATGCAGACACCTTTTATTCTTGTACAGGCTATCTTATCCTGAACCATCGCAAATTAAGAGCTCGTCTTCGACTGCTCGTGCCCTTTCGCGGTGCACGGCACCGACCATTTCACCTGGCTACCTGCCGACACAGCAAACAGCCCCGAGAACAAGCTCCACCTGCATCCGCGATTCCTGGCGATGAATGGGACCGTCTCCTGGCAACCCTATATTACTACCACCGCCCGAACTCCCCAAATACATAAGCCGCATCTCTGCTAGAGCCACTTGGGGCACGCCGCCGCAAACCAACCGGTCATGCAGTCACCTATTCTTCTTGTACAGGCTATCTTATCCAGGACCATCGCAATTGAACAGCTCGACTCTCACTGCTCGTGCACTTTCGCGGTGCACTGCACCGACCATTTCGCCTGGCTACCAGTCGACACAGCAAACAGCCCCGAGGACAAGCTCCACCTGCATCCGCGATTCCTGGCGATGGACAGGACCGTCATCTGGCAACCCTATACCAATACCACCGCCCGAACTGCCCGACTGCACAATCCGCTGCCCTGCTGGAGCCGCTTGGGGCACGCCACCGCAAACCAACCGGCCATGCAGACATCTTTTCTTCTTGTACAGGCTATCTTGTCCTGGACCATCGCAAATGAACAGCTCGACTTTGACTGCTCGTTCCCTTGCGCGGCGCACGGCACCGACCATTTCGCCTGGCTGCCAGCCTACACTGCGAACAGCTCCGAGGGCAAGCTTCACCTGCATTCGCGATTCCTGGCGATGCGCGGGACCGCCTCCTGGCAACTCTATACCACTACCACTGCCCGAACTGCCCGACTACATAAGCCGCTCCCTTCTGGACCCACTTGGGGCACGCCGCCGCAAACCAACCGGTCATGCAGACACCTTTTTTTTGTACAGGCTATCTTATCCTGGACAATCGCAAATGCAGCTCGACTCTCACAGCTCGTGCCCTTTCGCGGTGCATTGCACCGACCATTTCGCCTGGCTACCAGCCGACACTGCAAACAGTCGTGAGGACAAGCTTCACCTGCGTCCGCGATTCCTGGCGTTGAACGGGACCGTCTCCTTGCAATTTATACCATTGCCACTGCCCGAAATGCCCGATGGCATAAGCGGCTGCCCTTCTGGACCCACATGGGCCACGCCGCCGCAAACAAACCGGTCATGCAGACACCTTTTCTTCTTGTACAGGCTATTTTATCCTGGACCATCGCAAATGAAGAGCTCGCCTTCGACTGCTCGTGCCCTTTCGCTGAGCGCGGCACCGACCATTTCGCCTGGCTACCTGCCGACACAGGAAACAGCCCTGAGGACAAGCTCCAACTGCATTCGCGATTGCTGGCGATGGACGCGACCGTCATCTGGCAACCCTATACCAATACCACCGCCCGAACTGCCCGATTACGCAAGCCGCTGCCCTGATGGACCACTTCGGGCACGCCGCCACAAACCAACCGGTCATGCAGACACTTTATCTTCTTGTACAGGCTATCTTATCCTGAACCATCGCAAATGAAGAGGTCGACTTTGACTGCTCGCGCCCTTTCGCGGTGAGCGGCACCGACTATTTCGCCTGGCCACCTGCCGACACAGCAAACAGCCCCGAGGACAAGCTCCACCAGCATCCGCGATTCCTGGCGATGTACGCGACCGTCTCCTGGCAACTCTATAAAACTACCACCACCCGAACTGGCCGACTGCTTAAGAGGCTGCCCTGCTGGACCCACCTGGGCCTCGCCGCCGCAAACCAACCGGTCATGCAGACTCCTTTTCTTCTGGTACAGGCTATCTTATCCTGGACCATCGCAACTAAACAGCTCGACACTGACTGCTCGGGCATTTTCGCGGTGCACTGCACCGGCCATTTCGTCTGGCTACGAGCCGACACTGCAAACAGCCGCGAGGAGAAGCTTCACCTGCATCCGCGATTCCTTGCGATGAACGGGACCGTCTCCTGGCAACTCTATACCACTACCGCTGCCCGAAATCTCCGATTACATAAGCCGCTTCCCTGCTAGAGCCACTTGGGGCACGCCGCCGCAAACCAACCGGTCTTGCAGACTTCTTTTCTTCTTTTACAGGCTATCTTATCTTGGACCATCGCAATTGAACAGCTCGACTCTCACTGCTCGTGCCCTTTCGCGGTGTACTGCACCGACCATTTCGCCTGGCTACCAGCCGACACTGCAAACAGCCGCGAGGACAAGCTTCACCTGCATCCGCGATTCCTGGCGATGAATGGGACCGTCACCTGGCAACCCTATACCAATACCAACGCCCGAACTGCCCGACTATACAAGCCGCTTCCCTGCTGGAGCCACTTGGGGCGCGCCGCCGCAAAACAATCGGTCATGCAGAAACCTTTTCTTCTTGTACAGGCTATCTTATCCTGGACCATCACAATGTTACAGCTCGACACTCACTGCTCGTGCCCTTTCGCGGTGCACTGCACCGACCATTTGGCGTGGCTACCAGCCGACACTGCAAACAGCCCCGAGGACAAGCTTCACTTACATCCGCGATTCCTGGCGATGAAAGGGACCGTCTCCTGGCAATTCTATACCACTACCACCGCCGAACTGCCTGATTACATAAGCCGCTGCACTGCTGGAGCCACTTGGGGCACGCCACCGCAAACAAACCGGTCATGCACACACCTTTTCTTCTTGTACAGGCTATTTTATACTGGACCATCGCAAATGAAGAGCTCGCCTTCGACTGCTCGTGCCCTCTCGCTGTGCACGGCACCGACCATTTCGCCTGGCTACCTGCCAACACAGGAAACAGCCCTGAGGACAAGCTCCAACTGCATTCGCGATTGCTGGCGATGGACGCG
Organism: Amblyomma americanum; assembly: GCF_052857255.1. Taxonomy (NCBI): domain Eukaryota; kingdom Metazoa; phylum Arthropoda; class Arachnida; order Ixodida; family Ixodidae; genus Amblyomma; species Amblyomma americanum. The sequence goes on along the minus strand of NC_135504.1, from coordinate 162,122,809 downwards.
ACCGTCATCTGGCAACCCTATACCAATACCACCGCCCGAACTGCCCGATTACGCAAGCCGCTGCCCTGATGGACCACTTCGGGCACGCCGCCACAAACCAACCGGTCATGCAGACACTTTATCTTCTTGTACAGGCTATCTTATCCTGAACCATCGCAAATGAAGAGGTCGACTTTGACTGCTCGCGCCCTTTCGCGGTGAGCGGCACCGACTATTTCGCCTGGCCACCTGCCGACACAGCAAACAGCCCCGAGGACAAGCTCCACCAGCATCCGCGATTCCTGGCGATGTACGCGACCGTCTCCTGGCAACTCTATAAAACTACCACCACCCGAACTGGCCGACTGCTTAAGAGGCTGCCCTGCTGGACCCACCTGGGCCTCGCCGCCGCAAACCAACCGGTCATGCAGACTCCTTTTCTTCTGGTACAGGCTATCTTATCCTGGACCATCGCAACTAAACAGCTCGACACTGACTGCTCGGGCATTTTCGCGGTGCACTGCACCGGCCATTTCGTCTGGCTACGAGCCGACACTGCAAACAGCCGCGAGGAGAAGCTTCACCTGCATCCGCGATTCCTTGCGATGAACGGGACCGTCTCCTGGCAACTCTATACCACTACCGCTGCCCGAAATCTCCGATTACATAAGCCGCTTCCCTGCTAGAGCCACTTGGGGCACGCCGCCGCAAACCAACCGGTCTTGCAGACTTCTTTTCTTCTTTTACAGGCTATCTTATCTTGGACCATCGCAATTGAACAGCTCGACTCTCACTGCTCGTGCCCTTTCGCGGTGTACTGCACCGACCATTTCGCCTGGCTACCAGCCGACACTGCAAACAGTCGTGAGGACAAGCTTCACCTGCATTCGCGATTGCTGGCGATGGACGCGACCGTCATCTGGCAACCCTATACCAATACCACCGCCCGAACTGCCCGATTACGCAAGCCGCTGCCCTGATGGACCACTTGGGGCACGCCGCCGCAAACCAACCGGTCATGCAGACACCTTTTCTTCTTGTACAGGCTATCTTATCCTGGACTACAGCAAATGAATAGCTCGACTCTCACTGCTCGTGCCCTTTCGCGGTGTACGGCATCGACCATTTCGTCTGGCTACCAGCCGACCCAGCAAACAGCCCTGAGGACAAGCTCCAACTGCATTCGCGATTGCTGGCGATGGACGCGACCGTCATCTGGCAACCCTATACCAATACCACCGCCCGAACTGCCCGATTACGCAAGCCGCTGCCCTGATGGACCACTTCGGGCACGCCGCCACAAACCAACCGGTCATGCAGACACTTTATCTTCTTGTACAGGCTATCTTATCCTGAACCATCGCAAATGAAGAGGTCGACTTTGACTGCTCGCGCCCTTTCGCGGTGAGCGGCACCGACTATTTCGCCTGGCCACCTGCCGACACAGCAAACAGCCCCGAGGACAAGCTCCACCAGCATCCGCGATTCCTGGCGATGTACGCGACCGTCTCCTGGCAACTCTATAAAACTACCACCACCCGAACTGGCCGACTGCATAAGCGGCTGCCCTGCTGGACCCACCTGGGCCTCGCCGCCGCAAACCAACCGGTCATGCAGACTCCTTTTCTTCTGGTACAGGCTATCTTATCCTGGACCATCGCAACTAAACAGCTCGACACTGACTGCTCGGGCATTTTCGCGGTGCACTGCACCGGCCATTTCGTCTGGCTACGAGCCGACACTGCAAACAGCCGCGAGGAGAAGCTTCACCTGCATCCGCGATTCCTTGCGATGAACGGGACCGTCTCCTGGCAACTCTATAACACTACCGCTGCCCGAACTCTCCGAATACATAAGCCGCTTCCCTGCTAGAGCCACTTGGGGCACGCCGCCGCAAACCAACCGGTCTTGCAGACTTCTTTTCTTCTTTTACAGGCTATCTTATCTTGGACCATCGCAATTGAACAGCTCGACTCTCACTGCTCGTGCCCTTTCGCGGTGTACTGCACCGACCATTTCGCCTGGCTACCAGCCGACACTGCAAACAGCCGCGAGGACAAGCTTCACCTGCATCCGCGATTCCTGGCGATGAATGGGACCGTCACCTGGCAACCCTATACCAAAACCAACGCCCGAACTGCCCGACTATACAAGCCGCTTCCCTGCTGGAGCCACTTGGGGCGCGCCGCCGCAAAACAATCGGTCATGCAGTCACCTATTCTTCTTGTACAGGCTATCTTATCCTGGACCATCGCAATTGAACAGCTTGACTCTCACTGCTCGTGCCCTTTCGCGGTGCACTGCACCGACCATTTGGCCTGGCTTCCAGCCGAGACTGTAAACAGCCCCGAGGACAAGCTTCACGTGCATCCGCGATTCATGGCGATGAACGGGACCGTCTCCTCGCAACTCTATACCACTACCACCGCCGAACTGCCCGACTACATAAGCCGCCGCCCTGCTGGAGCCACTTGGGGCACGCCGCCGCAAACCAACTGGTCATGCAGACACCTTTTCTTCTTGTACAGGCTATCTTATCCTGGGCCATCGCAAATGAAGAGCTCGACGTTGACTGCTCGTGTTCTTTAACTCGCGGTGCACGGCACCGACCATTTCGCCTGGCGACCAGCCGACGCAGCAAACAGCTCCGATGACAAGCTCCACCTGCATCCGCGATTCCTGGCGATGGACGGGACCGTCACCTGGCAACCCAATACCAATATCACCGCCCGAACTGCCCGACCACACAAGCCGCTGCCCTGCCGGAGCCTCTTGGGGCCCACCGCCGCAAACCAACCGGTCATGCAGACAACTTTTCTTCTTGTACTGGTTAGTTACTTGCCTGGTGCCAAATGTCTCCGTTCCAGTTACCGTTTCTTGCTGGCGGTGTCGTGCCCTAAAGACACCATTGATTCCTGTAGAAAAATTCCGCGTATTGCTGGCTTATATTGTCTCAATGCCCATCTTACTTGCATTTTGCTCGCTTTGTCCGGAGATGTCAAACTATACCCAGGTCCTGCGGAGAACGACATCCCTGCGTGTTTAGAATCAATCTCTCAAGCAGTACTATGCACTGAACTGAGCCAGAACACCATTTTCTCAGAGCTTGCCATGATTATATCCGCACAGTCTGCCATTGAGGACTCCGTACGTCGACTCTCATCGCGCGTTGAAATCCTTGAAAAAATTGTAGCAATCAAGTCTGAAAGTGGCGCTGCTCCTAAAACCACTTCTGACTTCACTAAGCTTTCGTCCGACGTTAAACTGTTGACGGATAAGTATGACAATGTCGATAATCGTTCACGCCACTCGAATCTTTTATTCTTTGGCGTCGCAGACGAACTCGGTGAAACTTGGGAACAGTCCGAAGCTCATGTTGTTTCCTTTTTCTCCAAAAAGCTCGAAATTTTATTTGGTAACCATAAGGTCGAACGTGCGCACCGTTTGGGTCGCTTCAAGACAGGCAAAAACCGTCCAATAATTGCCAAGCTAGCACACTTCAAAGACAAATCGAGAATATTGCTTGCCGGGACGAAGCTTAAGGAAACAGCATTTTCTGTTCGCGAAGATTATTCAGCTAAGGTTAGATTGGCTAGAGAAAAACTTTTACGGTCAGCAAAGCAAAGCATAGTTCAAGATTCGTTTTGATAAGCTACTCATCGGCAAAAAGCATTTTGCCTATCATGCAGATAGGGATTTCGTAGTCGAGCTGAAACCATGGCGACTACTGCGAGTACCGCGGGATCCGCAATCTCATTTATCCAGTCCTTCCACACCCTGTTGCAGCCTATCATAAAACCTCGGTTTCGCTAACAAATATTAGAAGTTACATGCCAAAAAAAGAAACAGTTGAAGCCCTTCTTGATGAGCACAGCACAGACATTTACTGCATCTTGGCTTACACCCGATATTCAGGATTTGGAACTACTTCAAGACATTCAGTCATTTCACGTGTAGCGGAGAGACAAAGTAGACCGCAGGGGAGGCGGCATCCTTGCTCTGGTGAAATCAAGCATTTCTTCCGCTCTAGTTAGTATTACCAGCCATTATGAAATTTTGTGCATTAAAATCTCCTTTCCGTCTTATACCAACGTGCTAGTTGCACGCTACTGAGTTCCACGATACCGAGCCCTCGTTTGTTAATGAACTTCACTATGTACTTGAGGACTTGCAGTCTCGGTTCTCTCACGCCAATCTCATAGTGTGTGGGGACTTCAATTTTCCTAACATCCATTGTGAAAACCTGACTGTGTCTTCTCGGCAATCCAAACACTTTTTAGAACGAGTCCTTACCTTCAACATTTCTCAAGCAGTGTGTGTGCCAACGTGACGTTTAAACATTGTCGACCTAGTTCTCGTTTCTAACCCTGAGTTGATCTAATCGCTTTCGTGTACTAGTGGATTAAGCAATCACTGCCTCACATCTTTCAACCTTTCCATTGAAACTCTTATCCGCGAGCCGTCTATTAATTATATCCGAGATTATTCAAAGGCTGACTTTGCGAGCATCAACGCTCATCTCGAGGATTTCTTTCGCGCTTTTGGAATTTCCAGACACACGAAATCAGTAAATGAATACTGGTGTCTTTTTAAAGAAAAATTTTTATCTCTTGTAAAAGCTTATGTTCCGTTCATCTGTATCCGAGGGGACGCACGTAAACCGTGGTACTCAAATGCGCTGAGGAAATTGTCCCGAAAGACGAAACACTTTTTCCGCATTGCCAAGAAATCAGGATGCGCCGTGAGGTGGCAGAAATACATCGATTGCGTACGCAAATACACACAGCTATTACCATCTTCGAAAAGAAAACTTTACTGTCACGACCTCATGGACATAATACGGGTGAACCCGAAAAAATTTTGGAACCTACTCGTGCCTACTAAAAACCGTTCCTACAATATTTTGAGAAGGCGCGTGACGGCTCCGTTGTTACAGTTCTCGAGCGCTCCGACATAATGAACGCGTATTTCGCCTCCGTTTTCACCCATGAGCCCACAGAAAGCAACAGAGTTGCCCTGCTTAACCTTAATTATTCAACTCTGCCACCTATTCTCATCACATCGGAGGGAATCTCAAATCTCATTGACAATCTGAAACCATCCACTTCCCCCGGACCAGACAACATCCCCGCCAATATCCTCAAAGGAACAGAATACGTTAGAAGTCAAATCCTACTACTGATTTTCGCTCAATCTCTCTAAACTGGCCAACTTTCGGAGGACTGGAAAATAAGCAGAGTTGTGCCAATTTTCAAAGCTGGAGATCGCACCGACCCGTCGAATTACCGACCGATTTCGTTGACATGTATCTCGTGTAAACTCTTCGAGCATGTACTATACTCACATATTGCATCTCACCTCGATCAGAATTCCTTTTTCTTTCCCAATCAGCATGGTTTCAGGGCAGGCTTTTCATGCGAAACACAACTCTGTGAGCTCACTACTGATCTTCACTTAAATTTAAATTCCTCTTTTCAAATCGATATCATCTACTCAGATTTTTCCAAAGCCTGCGATCACATTGAATAAAGCTGAAATTTGGGCGAGTTGCTAAGCATTCATGGTGGGTGAACAGACCAACAAAGGCGGAACAAAGGCAAGACAGCGCTTGTCTTACCTTTGTTGCGCTGTTCACCCACCATGAATCCTTCGATCGCGTCCCCCGCCAACGTCTGATGCCTACACTCTCCTGTCTCAATCGACCGTCTTTCTTTATCCTGGATCCACTGCTTCTTAACTAACCGTCAATAGTTCACAGTCATCGCCGGTAATACATCCGAAACTACTAGAGTAATCTCCTGGGTCCCCCAGGGATCCGTGCTTGCTCCGTTACTGTTTTTAATATTTATCAAGGACCTACCTTCTAGTATCTCATCAACCGTCCGTCTTTTCGCTAACGATTGTGTCATCTATCGCCGCATCAGCAACAGCAGTGATCAGACAATATTACAGGAAGATCTCACCAGAATCCAAAAGTGGTGCTCCGACTGCCTAATGCAGCTCAGTTTCAAAATGCAAATTCATGCACATTTCACGCAACCGCTCCAATCTCCATTTTTCATACACCTTGAACTCCATAGCCTTGCCTCAAACTGATTCATACAGGTACCTCGGCATTGAGATAACGACAGGTCTAACATGAGCAGCTCACATAACGAAATTATGCGGTAGTGCTTCCAGGACACTTGGATTCATCAGCAGATCACTCGCCCTGTCTCCCCCACTCATCAGAGAAGTAGCATATTTAACATATATTCGCAGCAAACTAGAAATGTCTCAACAATATGAAGCCCTCACAAGGCCTACCTGACTGGTTCACTAGAGGTCATCCAAAACCGAGCCGCACGTTTCATCACTCCGCAGTACAAACCTCGGTTCAGTGTTACTGTCATGAAATCATCTCTCGATTTGAAATCATTAGCTCTTCGCCGAAAAATTTCAATTCCCTGCATCTTCCACAAACTGTACTTTAACTTTCCAGCCCTTCGGGAAAACTTACTGCGCACTCCGGTACGATCATCTCGCCGCTTATTTAATTCCTCTCGCATACAACGCTTGCATGGCTCCACCAATGCATTCAACAAGTCGTTTCTTGTGCAATTGAATTCTGGAACAACCTACCTGAAAACATTGTTGATGAGACTAATCCTTCCAGCTTTGGGCAGCTACTCATCTAACATTTTCACAAATAATAAAACTTTCCTGTACTCGGTATCAGCTACTATGCTCTCTAAAACGACGGAACACATTGTTGGACACGTCCTATTACTGTAGTGCATATTTCTCTGTGCTTCTTCGCATTTTCTTTGATTGACTATATGAATTTGTTTCTCTTTTACTTTGCCTAGTTATCTCAATTTTGTTTGCCTTTTCATATGTATGACCGTCGGACACTATGTATCCCACCCCCTTATGTAATGTCTCTACGGGACCCTTAAGGGTTACTAAATGATGATGAAGGAAATGTCCGGCACACGCACCGTTCATTGGCAGCGGTGGCAGAGCAGCTGGCTATGTTTCTGAGCTTCTGTCTAATCTGTTTTTCCAGAATCCCGATATTCATTCCTGCGCAAGCCTGTGCCAGAGCAAGGAAGGCGGAAATCATAAGGGTCGATGTCAGTACCGATTGGGCGAGCGGAAACCAGTTTCGCTTCTGTACAGTGGGACTTTGGATGCGCCAGGACCGTCCAAGTGCATAAAAGGAAATATCCGGCACACGCACCGTTCATTGGCAGCAGTGGCAGCGCAGCTGACTACGTTTCTGATCTTCCATCTAATCTGTTTTTTCCAGAATCCCGATATTCATTCCTGCACAAGCCTCTGCGCGAGCAAGAAAGACGGAAGTCATCAGGGTCGGTGTATGTACCGAGTTTCTGGCCATTGAGTTGGCCTTAATAAGGATTCCCTTCGGTATTTCTCAGGTTAATATGCTTTCAGACAGCCTTTCTGTCTTGAAAGCGCTCGAAAAATCGAGGCATACCCCTATGAGCCGTTCCCTTCGATTTTCTCTTCCACAACTTATTACAGAAGTTCTTTTCACTGAGTCCCTAAGCGCTATGGCAGTGTTTTTAATCGGAGGGCTTATTTTTTATCCAAGTCTGCCCTTGAGAGACCTATTGTGCCCTCCGTTCCTAATACTGTCTTCTTGACTGCAGCATGCTTCCGACGGCTCCAACGCCTCCACAACTTGAGCCATGAGCCTGTCTTTGCTGTAGCGGATTTTCAACACCTGGCATTTCCTTGGAGTGTGCGGATGTGAAGTTCAAGGAAATGTGAGGTGTCCATGGCTCTCCTGCGCTGCAGAATACCGCAACTAAATCTCTATGTCGTTCAGGGTGTTCGCTGGCCAACCTTTGTGAGTCTTGTGGCGAAATTGTGTCTATAGATCACTTTTGACTCTTTTGCCGGCGGTTCGCTTCTCTCCGTGGAACATACTTAGAGATCCACCTCGCTCGGCAGGGACTTCCTCTATCTATTCTGATCCTCCTCTCCTTTGGGGCAAGCGTCAAGGGATATGCCTTGAAACCAGTGTGCGATTTTATTCACGGATATCTCATTGCATCAGGCAGATTCTTATGCTAGAATCTGAATTCACAGCTTTTTCATTTTCGTTTTCTTCATCACCTTTTTTATCCAAATTCGGGTCTTCAAAAAAATATCCAATTATTCCACTCCTTACCCTTGTGTGCGTTTGAATCAGCAATGCACCCTGGCCAATCCGCGCCGTGGGTATGTGCCATTCAACCTGAGGACATCATCATCATCAAGTAACGACTAGGCGTACGTCAACTAATTTCGCTTCTGCGCAGTGGGACTTTCGTGGCGCCAGGAGCGTCGATGTGCATAAGACTGTCCGGAACACGCACCGTTCATTGGCAGAAGCGGCAGCGCAGTTCGCTACGATTCTGAGCTTTTATCTCATCTGTTTTTACAGAATCACGATATTCATTTCTGCGCAAGCCTCTGCTGCAGCAAGAAAGAGGGAAATCACCAGGGTCGATGTCAGTACCGAATGGGCGCGCGGAAACTCATTCGCATCTGCGCAGTGGGACATTGGTGGTGCCAGGAGCGTCCAAGTCCATAAAAAGAACTGTCCGGCACACGCGCCGTTCTTTGGCAGCAGTGGCAGCACAGCTGGCTACGTTTCTGGGCATCCATCTCATCTGTTTTTACAGAATCCCGAATTTCATTCCTGCGTAAGCCTCTGCCAGGGCGAGAAAGACGAAAAATCGCCAGGGTCCACGTCAGTACCAGCTGGGCGTGCGGAAACTACTTTCGCTTCTGCGCAGTTGGAGTTCGTGGCGCTAGGAGCTTCGAAGTGCCTGAAAGGAACTGTCCGACACACGCACCGTTCATTGGCAGCAGTGACCTTCTGAAACAGAACGCCTTGTTTGACATTCGCAGCCACACCCACTCCAAAACCGTCGCGATCACAACGGACTAGACTATATGTTGGTTGGTGAATCTCTAAGTCATGTAATACCCTATGTAATACTTTCGAAAGAGGGCCTTAAGTTGTACGCTGAATAAATAAAAATAAATAAAAGCCCGGTCTCAGTTATGACCGCAATGTTGGGCGAGTTTAGTGGAAGCAGGTCTTCAATCTCCGCATTTTTATTGACGATACTTCTAGCGTTAAATGATAATACTCTTACGGGCACTGCGTAATGCTGAAATGAAGTAGATTAATCGGAATGACTCTGCAGATTGCTTTTTCCTTCTCTCAGAAGCATCTTTTTCGCTTCGGCTGCTCAAGCACTCAAAAGACTTCACCTCAAAATTAAGCTTATTTTTAAACACACCCTGTGTCACACGCACTATTCGAGCGCGGCTAATTTTTCATCGTCATCTTCTTTGAGACCAAAAATAACCATATTATGTCTACGGCTCCTCTTTTCTAGATCATTCATTTTTATCTTCGTTTCCACCAATTGTTTGCTCACAACTCCTACTCTTTCTTCGCACGTTTATACACTCGCTTCGCACAGTTTCAGTGGCGCAAGCACCGTTTCTATTTCTGAATGGCGGGTTTGCACATTCCTCAAACCAATCTCTAGGACAATTTGGGAAGACCAAATCTCAGACATAGTTCATAAAATTTGATGTAGTTTAGCCATGTTACGGCCAGGGTTCTGCTAAAGGTCCGAGCTTAGTTGCAAGAGCCGACGAATAATTCGGAGCATTCACAACTACACAACATGCACTTGAGGCTCGGCAACACCAGTAAGCAGACATCACTGCTTTTAACTGAAGTAACAAAGGATCGATCATCCCAAACCTGTGATGGTGAACAATGTGCGCCAGGCGGTGCCACAGAAGGTTGCCTGTCGTTTATTCCTCTTTTTATCCAGTTGCGATGACGTCGCTGGTGTGGCTCCATGGGCGTCACTGATATGCCACAGAGGGATCGATGCAGGCGAATGCGACGTTACCAATTCGCAGGGAATGTGCAGACTCAGCATTCCTGCTGCCTCGGAAGGTGGATGATCCTTGGGGATCCCAAGGAAGCCACGGCTGCATGTGTCGAGCTGTGGCAGCATGTGCACAAAGAGCACATTGGTGAACAATGTGCGCCAGGTGGTGCCACCCAGCCCACTGAAGGTTGCCTGCCCTTGATTCTTCTTTTTATCCAGTTGCGATGATGTCGCTAGTGTGGCAGGTGAGCTGACTGGTCGCTCCATGGGCGTCACTGATATGCCACAGGGGGATCGGTGCCGGCGAATGCGACGTCACCGTTTCGCAGGGCATGTGCAGACTCAGCATTCCTGCTGTCTCGGAAGGTGGATGATCCTTGGGATAAGAAGGCAGCCACGCCTGCATGTGTCGAGCTCTGGCAGCATGTGCACAAAATAGAGCACGATGATCAACAGAGGCGCCAGGCAGTGCCACCCAGCCCACTGAAGGTTGCCTGTCCTTCATTCCCCTTTTTATCCAGTTGCGATGATGTCGCTGGTGCGGCTGGTGAGCCGACTGGTCGCTCCATGGGCATCACTGATATGCCATAGGGGGATCGGTGCCGGCGAATGCGACGTCACCGTTTCGCAGGGCATGATGCAGACTCAGCATTCCTGCTGTCTCCGACGGTGGCTGATCCTTGGGGATCCCAAAGAAGCCACGGCTGCATGTGTCGCGCTCTGGCAGCATGTGCACAAAGAGAACGATGGTGAACAATGTGCGCCAGGCGGCGCCACCCAGACCACTGAAGGTTTCCTGTCCTTGATTCCTCTTATTATCCAGTTACGATGACGTCGCTGGTGTGGCTGGTGAGCCGACTGGTCGCTCCATGGGCGTTACTGATATGCCACAGGGGGATCGGTGCCGGCGAATGCTACGGCACCGTTTCGCGGGGCATGTGCAAACTCAGCATTCCGGCTGTCTCGGAATGAGGATGATCCTGGGGATCCCAAGGAAGCCACGGCTGCATATGTCGAGCTCTGGAAGCATATGCACAAAGAGAATGATGGTGAACAATGTGCGCCAGGCGGCGCCACCCAGCCCACTGAAGGTTGCCTGTCCTTGATTCCTCTTTTTATCCAGTTGCGATGATGTCGATGGTGTGGCTGGTGAACCGACTGGTCGCTCCATGGGCGTCACTGATACGCCACAGGGGGATGGATGCCGGCGAATGCGACGTCACCGTTTCGCAGCGCATGTGCAGATTCAGCATTCCTGCTGTCTCGGAAGGTGGTTGATCCTGGTGATCCCAAGGAAGCCACGGCTGCATGTGTCGAGCTCTGGCAGCATGTGCACACAGAAGAGCACGTTGGTGAACAATGTTCGCCAGGGGGTTACCCAGCCCAATGAAGTTTGCCTGTCCTTGATTCCTGTTTTTATCCAGATGCGATGATGTCACTGGAGTGGCTGGTGAGCCGACTGGTCGCTCCATGGGCATCTCTGATGTGCCACAGGGTAATCGGTGCCGGCGAATGCGACGTCACCGTGTCGCAGGGCATGTGCAGACTCAGCATTCCTGCTGTCTCGGAATGTGGATGATCCTGGGGATCCGAAGGAAGCCACGCCTGCATGTGTCGAGCTCTGGCAGCATGTGCACAAAGCGCACGATGGTGAACAATATGCGCCAGGGGAACCACCCAGCCCACTGAAGGTTGCCTGTCCTTGATTCTTCTTTTTATTCAGTTGCGATGACGTCGCTGGTGTGGCTGGTGAGCCGACTGGTCGCTCCATGGGCGTCACTGATATGCCACAGGGGGATCGGTGCCGGCGAATGCTACGGCACCGTTTCGCGGGGCATGTGCAAACTCAGTATTCCTGCTGTCTCGGAATGAGGATGATCCTGGGGATCCCAAGGAAGCCACGGCTGCATATGTCGAGCTCTGGAAGCATATGCACAAAGAGAACGTTGGTGAACAATGTGCGCCAGGCGGCGCCACCCAGCCCACTGAAGGTTGCCTGTCCTTGATTCCTCTTTTTATCCAGTTGCGATGATGTCGATGGTGTGGCTGGTGAACCGACTGGTCGCTCCATGGGCGTCACTGATACGCCACAGGGGGATGGATGCCGGCGAATGCGACGTCACCGTTTCGCAGCGCATGTGCAGATTCAGCATTCCTGCTGTCTCGGAAGGTGGTTGATCCTGGTGATCCCAAGGAAGCCACGGCTGCATGTGTCGAGCTCTGGCAGCATGTGCACACAGAAGAGCACGTTGGTGAACAATGTTCGCCAGGGGGTTACCCAGCCCAATGAAGTTTGCCTGTCCTTGATTCCTGTTTTTATCCAGATGCGATGATGTCACTGGTGTGGCTGGTGAGCCGACTGGTCGCTCCATGGGCATCTCTGATGTGCCACAGGGTAATCGGTGCCGGCGAATGCGACGTCACCGTGTCGCAGGGCATGTGCAGACTCAGCATTCCTGCTGTCTCGGAATGTGGATGATCCTGGGGATCCGAAGGAAGCCACGCCTGCATGTGTCGAGCTCTGGCAGCATGTGCACAAAGCGCACGATGGTGAACAATATGCGCCAGGGGAACCACCCAGCCCACTGAAGGTTGCCTGTCCTTGATTCTTCTTTTTATTCAGTTGCGATGACGTCGCTGGTGTGGCTGGTGAGCCGACTGGTTGCTCCATGGACGCCACTGATATGCCACAGGGGGATCGATGCCGGCGAATGCGACGTCACCGTTTCGCAGGGCATGTGCAGACTCAACATTCCTGCTGTCTCGGAAGGTGGATGATCCTGGGGATCCCAAGGAAGCCACGGCTGCATGTGTCGAGCTCTGGCAGCATGTGCACAAAGAAGAGCACGATGGTGAACAATGTGCGCCAGGGGGTGCCACCCAGCCCTGCTATAATATGAGTCCACTCCAAATCGCGCAATTTTCTCCTGTTGCGTGGACGTGAACGTTACCTCGAGCTCTTAAACCATGTCCTGGCAGTTTTTGCCGTTTTCTCGCAAAGTCTTTCCAGTTGTTTAACGCTGCAACCCGTTTTAACTGAGCCAGCCAGTCATCGGACTGACCACCGTGAAAGGACCCAGAGTCTACCGGCGGTGACAGGAGGGAGCGGAGGAAGGGGCAGTCGCTGTCAAGGCGGCTGTTTTCATGTGTCGCGCTTTGTTGCTGACAAAAAAAGAAAGAAGTGACCAGTGGTTATGTTGGCCGTTATAACCTGGAAACTTTATTAGTGCCTGCGATCAGCGGCAATGAATCTCGGAACGAAAAGGTATACATGTAAAAGGGCCCATGTAACTAGAAATACAATTTAAAGGCGTGCTGTACAGGGCGAGTTAGAAGCAGTTCATCTTGAGGGAGAGCGCAGAACAGTTGTGTCTTTTGTCTGCTTTGCTCTTGTCCTCAAGATGAACCAAAAGTTCATCAAATTTCTTTTCGATTGGAAGCCTTACAATGGCTTTCTCACCAACATCAAATAGCAAGCTGATGATTGATATGGTGTATTGTAGAAAGCGCTCAGCCTTTCAATTGTGAATCGGGACAGTTCGGCCGTCATCAAAGCGATAGAAATGAAGCCTGATATGCTATGGCATAAGGGCAAGCTAAACCCCCCTGGGCACGCAGTAGTTTGTAGGGTGACGGGGACGGAAGTGCTTAGGATTGTTCTTTGCACTGGTCTCTTTTGGGGCCCGGAGGGACAGTTCTGGGGCCAGCGCCCTCTTGGGTCACCAACACAAAGGGAGGAATGGGCCTTTAGAAAGCGACGGTGCGAAAGGCGACGGCATTCGAGTGTGCGCATCGCACTGGATATCCTTCCTCACCTCTCTTTCAAACTGCCGCTGCGGTGCTATCCGTTCCGACGGTGAAGCGGTACCGGAGCAGCTCTTCCTGTGGCCGGCGGCGATGATAGAGCCAGGCAGAGAAGAAGCCTCCTCGATCGAGACAAACATCTCCATTGTCTGCGGCGCCCTAATCGCCGAACGGAGGGGAGAGGACGATTGCGCGCGCCGAAACAAAGGAGCAACGCGCGCCGGCCGCAAGGCGGTTCGGGGCCGCCCGGCGAGTTGGGTGCAGCGCGACGTCTTCGCGACCTGGCTTCTTCATTGGTCTCACCGCTGAGCGTATTCGTGATCACGGCTGAAACACGTGGAAATAATTATACAGAGTGCCGTTCTCAGCGTAGTGAAACGCTAGAAAAGCTGTCCAGAGTTTCGGAGACACCGTGGTCTTTAAGAGACGCGCGCTGGCTGTGGCTGCTGCGGGCAACTTCGGTAGTAAAGGGAACACTTGAGAAGCATTCAATCAGTGAATACTCTACAAGCAAGTGTTGCAAGCACACATTTTTCTTTTTGCTAAGCAGCTTTCCTCAGAACGTATGCTGACAAGTAATTTTGCGCTTGAATGCAGAAATCTCGTCCGAATTCGTTTTTGTTTGAAAACTTATTGCTCCTGTTCACTTGTACGAAGTATCGGGTGGTATGTGGCCATTAAGAGGAATTTCTAGTAGGTAGGACAGGTTCGCCCCGTGGAATTTCTCAAGTCCTCAAGCAGGAAATAGCATTCTCAACGTCTCGTCCTAGCAGGCGGACGGATGTGCCACCGTGAGAGTAACTTTATCGGCGAATAGACTCTCGCAGCCGAAAGAGGGCGCGCCTGTTCCCGGCTGCAAGCGAGAGCTTTCGAAACAATGTGCTGTCCGCAACCTTCGCTATCGCCGCGCGCGCCCGGTCGGAAGAGGGAAGGTTCCGCCCCCGCTCTCCCACGCGCGATAACTAGTTGAGTGCCGCTCGCTTTCTTGCTTTCCAGACGGGTTCTCCTCCACGAGCGGCCGGTTGCGGGCGTCTAACACGTGAGTGCACTTCCGCAGTAAGCACTTTCTTCACACTTGAGAACGGTGCGTGAAAACTCTCGGGCTTGCGAATCTCCGCGTACTCTCTTCTGGGCCGGCTGCAAAATGCCTCTCAATACTGCGGCTGCTTTCTTGCCTCCGCTGGGGCAATATTCTGTTTAGGTTGAAGCCTGGGAATAGCATTCCTCAATACTATTCCTGAATTAATCTCATCAGAGAAAGAAAGGCTGACTGATGATACGAACTTTGCTCTTAACGTTGCTTTT
Source organism: Amblyomma americanum (assembly GCF_052857255.1). Lineage (NCBI taxonomy): Eukaryota > Metazoa > Arthropoda > Arachnida > Ixodida > Ixodidae > Amblyomma > Amblyomma americanum. The sequence continues at coordinate 162,107,807 of NC_135504.1, read as the reverse complement.
CCGATTATTTGTAAATTTTTGATCCTTGCTTCCAGCCTTGCTTCCTGTGCTCATACATCGGTCAATAATGAATTCACTGTACACCGTTGTAAACTTTGAAATGAAGGAGAGCCTTTCTATAGAGTATACCATGTACCACTCCATTTTCTAACCACAGTGCAGCGCACGCCCTCTGCAGGAGGGGATATACTTATTCTATTACGAAACCTCTGCGCAGAAAAAAAAGCGGTTACCGAGCGCGCAATCGAAGTGCTGAGTTCTGGGTCATGAGCCAGGCGTCTACTTGTTGACTTGTAATTTAAAGGTACCAAAACCACACATGCACGAGAAAAGGGAACGGGACAAAGATGCCCTGTTCCGTTTTCTTCTCACGTGTGTGTGGTATTGGCGCCTTTCAATTACAATGATCAATTACAAATTAGCCCAACAAAAAGCTCTCTTAAGCTGTACTTGTTGACTGCCGCTGGAATGAGTTGAACACTCATGTGTATTTCATTTTGTTTCTCTCCAAGCTTTCAGCGTGCATTTTGCGAACTCTGGTTGTTCAACACGCCACTAATTCACAGCTCGCATCTGGACTACGTTTGGCAAATATGTGTACATGCTGCAACTGTCTGCGCAGCAGCTGCACACGGCAGAATATATTCGCTCAGCAGCAATTTCATTTGGTGCACGTTGCGCTGAACGCTCGCCCTTCATGAATGGAGATGACTACACATCTGTTGTGACTTCACATGTGCGCTTATATTTAGCATTCACACCATATTAGCACTGCAGCATGAAGTATTTAGCAGCGAAGCGCGCAGTTTACGGAAATTTCACAGAAGTCCTTTTTTGAACCAAAGGGTAGCTTGTTTCGGCGAAACGTTTTTCTTCTGGAGGTCGCTGTTTATAAAAAAAATGTACGAAAGTTAGAATGTCACCCACCAAAAGGGCACAGCATCTTTTTTAATTAGCAATAAAGACAATTGTTTCGGAGAAATTGCGACAGTTACGAGGCAGTCTTTAGTAAGACGAGCTTTTGAGCATGTTGGTTGCTTAGCATCGACATGACAGTAGCTCAAAAAAAGACGAGCACAATGGAAGGAAAACACTCACGACCGGACAATTGCTGCGCTGCACTCAGAGCTGAATTTATTTCACCAATGCATGGGAAATATAAAGGTTCCGCCGCAAATGCGCTCACAGAATACGGAAGGAAAGAGGCAGACGTACCAACGACAACATAGCAGTTTCACCCCGCATGATACATCTTATCTTGTGACAGAGAAAAGATCGTACTTCACCAGTGAAGTATCGCTTGCGCAATAATCTCCCCTTTTGTTTATATGATAAGCTTCCAGTAGTTCCCGTGCAGTTTGATCTTTGCTTGTGCCAAAAAGTCTTGTACTATCTAAACAAGGCGAACATTCCTTGCAAGACCTGCAATGCTTTACCTAGCTCACATCGTCGTTGTTCTCTAATTTTTTCCGTTAATCTATCCGTTAATCTATCGCTGACGCATCGCGAACACAAGACGACGGACGAAGACAGAACATTCATCTCTAAGCAGCGCGAAACACAGGACCAGAGGAAGTTTAGTTCAGTTGTTAGAATAGCGCTCGTGTTGTCTCGTGTTTGTTCCTCTTGTCCTGTGTTTCGCGCTGCTTAATGATGAATACATTCCAACTCGCCCAGTTTCCTGTTCTCGTTAAGACAGAACACACACCACGAGCGCTACACGCATCGCCGTGTGTGTTTTGTCTCCATCCGTCGTCTTGTGCTCGTGCTCCTTTTCTCGTGGATCGATACCGACTCGCCCAACTTTTCCCCCTTGTCAATTATAGTATTCGTGGAAAGAAACCAGTATACAGACATGACATTGGCACAGCCACGGAGGACGATTCGGTGACTTAGAATGGCTATTGCCTATGCTTGAAAAGCGAAATAAATTAAGATGAAATGCAGCTAAATAAAACTTACGCCATCCGCATTATGAAGTTCGCCAACGTCGTGCAAGCTACACTTTTCAGAAAATGGCCTACCAAATACCGCGAACATCAAATACTTCACCAGCGCTTGTTTGGGGCCTAGTTCGCTCATGATCTAGAAACGGGATTTTTTAGTTCAAAACTCCAACACACGAACAAAAAAGGAGACGGGACAGGCGTTAACTAGCAACTTTTTGTCGAAAGGAACGCGTGACATAGTTATACTCTGAAAAACATCTTATCATGCAATCAAACCATCACAAACGTGCAGCAAGAAACATTTCTTCTTTGTCTTTCAAGCACACTGACGTGTCTCCAATAGACTGATCACCTTTTCGTGAAACGAAAAAAGTTCCGATCAGTTCATGTACGAGCGTGTCACGGCTTCTGCTTATAATCCTTAAGTCTGTTAACTTGGGTGGACATTTTCGCAGTTCTTGCAGTGCAGATGCAAGTTGCCACCGTTATGTACCGCCAGCTTGTGCTATATAGCATCACGCAGGAATGACACAACAAGAAGGAACGATTTATTCAGGCAGCCCCTTTTATAGCCCGCCGGTGAGGTGACGTTGTGATCACGTGGTCAAGCCAAGGTTTGCCGACGACGCATCATCTCTCCCCCCTTAAAGAGGAAAGCGTACAGGTGGCCGTCGCTGTCTGGTTGATCTTCGCAAACCATGCGGGCCAGTTTCCGTCCCGGATACTTCTGGGCTATCTTGCGACGTGGTCGGAGTGTCGTCCGCAGGTTCCCGCTTGCCAACTTCTCCAGGGGCTCTGTCTTCTGATTCAGTCCGACGTCTCAGTTGGTCCAAGTGCCGCCGCTGAAGACCTTGCTCCGAGTCAACGGAGACCATCCTGGAGCCCTGTTGACCATGCACTACTCCTGGAATCCACCTGCGACCTGCTCCGAAACTGCGCATCCAGACCGGTTCTCCCACATCCAATTTAGTCGCACCTACTCTTCGCTGGCTTTCTGCCGACTTCTCACCGGGCGTGATGCAATCCATCTTTGTTCTTATCTGGTAGCCGAATAAGTGTTCCGCGGGCGACTTGCCATGCTTAACAGGCGTTCGGCGATATCGGAACAAAAACCGAGCTATACGCATTTCCAGGTCTTTTCCAGGGTTTTTCTTTAGCCCTTCCTTGAGCGTGCGCACAGCTCTTTCGGCTAAACCATTCGATTGTGGGTGATAAGGGGCTGTTGTGAGTTGCTTTACGTTGTTTCGTGCCAGAAACTCGCGAAAAACAGCGCCCACAAATTGTGGACCGTTATCTGAAACGAAGGTTTTTGGAAGGCCGAAGCGTGCAAATATTGACCGTAGTGCGTCCACCGTTGTTTGCGATGTGGCAATTTTCATTGGAATTGCTTCTATCCATTTTGTTTCAGAGTCTACGACGACCAATACCATATGTCCGTCCATTGGGCCTGCGAAATCTGCGTGTAGTCTGCTCCATCTTTCCCCGGTTGCTGGCCACGCCAAAGGTATCTGTGCCGGTGGCATCGCAGCGGTCTGTGCACAAATAGAGCATGATTTCACCAGTCGCTCTATGTCAGAATCCAGACCCGGGTACCAAAACAGCGTTCTCGCCGTGCTTTTCATGGACGTCATACCAGGGTGCGTCTCATGGAGCAGCCCCAACAAACGCTTTGCCGCCGCCATAGGTAGAACAATGCGATGTCCCCAGTACACCAAATTGTGGCTCACGGTTAGCTCTGTTCTTCTGTTGAAGTACGCCCGGAGATGCTCAAGATCCTGCGGTAGATACGGAGGCCATCCGTCGGCAATCCACCTTTTGACCTGTTGAAGAGTGGCGTCTCGGTTTGTCATTTGTTCAACCTCCCGGGCGCCGACCGCCGTTTCCTCAAGACACTGGGCATACAAAACGTACTCGTCGGGAGCGACATCCCGCGGCTCCGTAACCGGCAATGGCAAGCGACTGAGGGCGTCTGCATTGGAATTCTCGCTGCCCTTGCGGTACTGCAATGTGTAGCTGTAGTTGCCAAGGAACAAGGCCCAGCGCTGGATTCTCGCAGCCGCCATCGGTGGTATTGGTTTGCCTGGATTGAATAAACCAGTAAGAGGTTTGTGGTCGGTTACTAACACGAACCGATGTCCATACAAGTAGTCCTTGAACCGTGCGACGCCGAACACCAGTGCTAGTGCTTTTTTTTCTAACTGAGAGTAGTTACGCTCTGCCTTTGTGAGTGTCCTGGACCGGAATCCGATGGGGTAGTCAACACCGTTCACACGGTGGGACAAAACGGCCCCAATGCCTACTGATGACGCATCGCACTCAAGCCGCAGTGGCTTATCCGGGTCGTAATGAGCAAGGAACTTGGAAGCCACAATTGCCTGCTTAACTTTCTGAACAGCCTTTTCTTGTTCCTTGTTCCACTCCCACTTGGCCCCTTTAGCTAGGAGGGCGTACAGCGGAGCCAGCACAGTGGCCAGATTGGGCAAGAACTTGCCGTAATAATTTACAAGTCCGAGAAAAGCTTTCAGCTCACTCACTGAAGTAGGTTCTGGGGCTTCGATAACAGCCTTGATGTTATCGTCCTTTGGTCGCAGACCCTTAGCGTCGATCCGATGGCCGAGAAAAGTGACTTCGTCTTGCCGGAATTTGCACTTATTCTTGTGCAGTCGGAGACAGTACTCCCGCAGGCGTTGCAGCACCCTCTTCAGCCTTGATACATCGTCCTTTTTGTCAGCGATGATAATATCATCCAGGTACACCTGAACTCCTGGAATATCGCCCAGCAGCGCGTCCATCCGCCTCTGGAATATAGCTGGAGCAGAACTTATGCCAAAAGGTAATCGGTTGAAACAGAAGAGGCCTTTCTGAGTGTTCAGCACTGCTATCTTTTTGGCATCTGCGTCTAAAGGTAGCTGGTTGTAGGCTTGGCGTAAGTCCAACGTCGTAAATACTTCTCCGCCATTCAGCTTAGCAAAAATGTCGTCCACTCGAGGCAACGGGTACTGTTCCATCACTGTGGCTGCATTCACTGTCATACGAAAGTCTCCGCACACTCGGAGAGACCCATCGCCCTTTAAAACGGGTACCACTGGTGTTGCCCATTCGGCGGTTTTCACAGGCGCCAGGACATTTTGCGCAACCAGTTGGTCCAGCGCTTCAGACATCTTGTCCCTCAAAGCGTAGGGAACCGTACGGGCCTTAAAAACTTTGGACACGCATTCTCTTTCAGCTGCAATGTGACCGGTGGTCCCTTGCATACGCCGAGTCCTGGAGCAAACACGTCAGCATATTCGTAGAGCAGCTCTTGCAGTTCCGTGCTGTCAGCTTTTATCTCGACTGGTTGCACACTCGCGACCACACGCGACAGCATTGCCACCCCAGCCTCGTTGAATGCCTTGATTGTGTCTCTGCCGCACAAAGATGGTCCGACGCTGTCGACCACTACGACCGTACCCGGAATGCCTTTCCCGTCGCATGTAGCCGTCATACTGAGCTGTCCGACAACTGGAAGTTCGCCCAAGAGGCAGGATAGCTTAAGCTGTGATTTGCGCAACGGCGGCCACAGCGCCTCGTACTTCCGGAACGTCGCTACGGAGATGACACTCACGGGTGATCCTGTGTCCACCAGCATAGTAAGAGGGACGTTATTCCAATTAATGTCCTTGTAAATTGGCCGAACCTTGCGGATGCTGGCTTCTTGGTGGAGAACCGCTGCAATAGTGTACAGGGCTTCGCTGTCGTCCGAGCTCGTGTCCCCTGCTGCTGCCATTGCGTAGGAGCCCTGGCGTCGTTGGCCTCCCGGGTGCGATGCGTGCCGAAGGAAACTTGTGCTGGACTGGCACATTCGGCGCAGATGTCCTCGTTTGCCGCACCGGTAGCACACCGCGTGAAGGTGTTTGCATTCCGCCTCGGTGTGCGACTCGCCACCACACCTGCCACATGTATCGCACTTCTCCAGCCTTGGGCGCGGCTTCGATGAACGACTCTTTTGACGGGCAAAATGTACCTATCCTGGCTCTGAAGAGTGCATGCTTTTGGCGTTCTGGGAGGCTTTCTGTGCCGAGACAACAAAGTCTTCCGCCTCTTCTAGTGTAAGCTTCCGTTGAGTCAGTAAGTGTCGCCGGACGTCTTCATCTTGCACACCGCACACAATTCTGTCCCGTAACATGCGCTCCAGTGACGTTCCGAAGTTGCATTTCTCCGCTAGCCGCCTAATTTCCGCAATGAAGTCCTGGGCAGACTCCCCGTCTTTTTGCGAGCGCCTGAAGAAAGCATAACTTGCAGCGATCTCGTTAACTTGCGGAGCATAGTGGTCTTCCAAATGCTGGACGACTTCTTGGTAACTCAGCTCATTCACTTGTTTTGGATGACACCGCCCCTGCACCACTCGCACCGCACTGTCTGTGAGCGAAGCTATGAGCAGCGCTCGCTTCTTCGTTGGTTCCGCGATGCTATGGGCTTCGAAGTAAGCCTCCAGCCGAACACGATACGTAGGCCACGTACCTTCTGCATCCGTGAATTCCGGTGGCCGCCCGGCACTCATTCTTGCGCACGTAAGTTCGCCTAGCGCCGGCGCGCTATCTCGTCGCCACTGCTATATAGCATCACGCAGGAATGACACAACAAGAAGGAACGATTTATTCAGGCAGCCCCTTTTATAGCCCGCCGGTGAGGTGACGTTGTGATCACGTGGTCAAGCCAAGGTTTGCCGACGACGCATCAGCTTGCATCTGCCGGTGAAAGCAGGTGACAGTGACAGCAGCGGTAGGCTCTTCTCTCTGCAACGATCTGAAGCTGGACAAGCTGGCAAAAGCCATCGGATGCTGCGGAAACAGACCCTGACAGTCTTTCTTTTGGCGCAAAGGCACATTGAGGTGCACCTCCGGTGCTTCATGAGCGAGAGGGACACTTGGCAGCTTAAGATGAGCCGTTACTGCTCAAGCAGCTGCATACCCTAGCTCTTGGTGACCTGTGCGCCACGAAGAACTCTTTGGACGTTATTGCCTTCTTAGAGCGTAGTGCTGACATCGGTTACGCGTTTTGTATAGACGTTGAGAACCTGTTCTGTTCCGTCCCACACAAAGAGCCGTTCAAGGCAGTCAAGGAAAGCATTGATTCTAGAACGGTCGCTGCCTTCTAAAATAGGGCTGGAGAACTGGATGCGCCGGCTTGAATTTTGTCTTGCGCCACGCTTGTGTCTTTTAAGGACGCGCTGTGTAGTCAACAAGGCATCTGCATAGGTTCATGTGTTGCCCCTTTTCTGCCTAACGCCTTTGTCGCATCCATAGACCATGACATTGACAATACCGGTGACGATGGAAGTGCATAGAGAATTTTAGATACGCGGATGACTACCTGGTGCTTCAGTACAACTGCACCGGCGGCAGTCTGCGGCAAAGAATAGAATGACGCTCAAGCGTTGCTCCCAGGTGTTGTCGCTGCTACCAAGTGTGTTCAGCACGCTGGCGGTGGTTCCTTATATGATCGATGTGGTCGACAGGAGCGCCAACTATGAGGACAGCTGTGATTGAAGCCAACGCCGCCAGGTGATGATCTGGTTACGCCGCTTGTGCTGGTCCGTACGATAAGTCACCGTGGCCGGCACGTGCGATGAGGGGCTGTCCTTTGGTTCAGTACAACTGCTCCGGCGGCAATCTGCGGCAAAGAGTAGAATGACGCTCAAGCGTTGCTCCCAGGTGTTGTCGCTGCTACCAAGTGTGTTCAGCACGCTGACAGTGGTCCCTTATATGATCGATGCAGTCGACAGCAGCGCCAACTATGAGGACAGCTGTGATTGAAGCCAACGCCGCCAGGTGATGATCTGGTTATGCCGCTTGTGCTGGTCCGTACGATAAGTCACCGTGGCCGGCACGTGCGATGAGGGGCTGCCCTTGGTTCAGTACAACTGCAGCGGCAGCAATCTGCGGCAAAGAGTAGAATGACGCTCAAGCCTTGCTCCCAGGTGTTGTCGCTGCTACCAAGTTTGTTCAGCACGCTGGCGGTGGTCCCTTATATGATCGATGTGGTCGACAGGAGCGCCAACTATGCGGACAGCTGTGATTGAAGCCAACGCCGCCAGGTGATGATCTGGTTACGCCGCTTGTGCCGGTCCGTACGATAAGTCACCGTGGCCGGCACGTGCGATGAGGGGCTGTCCTTTGGTTCAGTACAACTGCACCGGCGGCAATCTGCGGCAAAGAGTAGAATGACGCTCAAGCGTTGCTCCCACGTGTTGTCGCTGCTACCAAGTGGCGCTCTGCCCCATTCTCTTCTCTTGTGTGTGTGTGGTTTTTGGCGCCTTTAAATTGCAGAAGGATGCATTCCGCACAAAATTTAGCGGCGTCTGTTGGCGTTCAGTAAGGAAGGGCTTTTGCCTCAGCTTAGGGAGTAGCTTAGTAGGCAGCTACGATGAGCCTCTTGTTTCAAGATGTTGATTTCGGGAAAGAGGTAGCAGGTCCGTGCCTTTTGTTGGAAGGGGCCTTCACGCATGTACAACAGGGCTCAGAGTTCTTCGCCAGTCGAATGGGAGGCCTGTTCCGTCGCTGGATGTCTCAGCACGTTTTCACATAAAGTGCGACTAGGCAGATAGTCGGGGCCCGTAATACTTGTCTGCAATTCGTCAGTGATTGCGAGAAAACTCGAGATGCTGTCGGCGTTTCGTGTAAGCACTTAGGACCTTCTGCTATGAGTAGCAGCTACAACAAGTGGGTAAGCGGTTGTTTTCGACGCGAATTGTTTCGTCACTGGACCATCACTGTGTTCGTAAATGGAAGACAATCTCAGCTTGAACGGGGCTGGGGGTTGCCGTTCGAGGCGTCGGCGCCTGGGATCAGAGCGTTGCTCTTATGCAAAAGCGCCAGAGGTGACAGATCCTGTAACGGCTTCACCACCGTCGTCTTGCGACAGAACATCTACAGGGACTCGCGGCCGGCAATCGGCGTCGGAGGGCCTGCGTGCGGACTTGTAAACGATGGCGACGTCAAACTCCTGCAGTTGAAGGCTCTATGTAGCGAGGCGGCCAGACTGGTCCTTCAGGTTGGCTAACCAGCACAATACGTGATGCTCAGTCACAACTTTTAGAGGCCTGCTGTACAGGTACGGCCAGAATTTCGACGTGCTCCGTACTACAGCAAGGTAATCAATTTTCCATTGTGGAATGGTTGATATCTGGTTTTGGCAAAGAGCGGCAGGCGTATGCTATAACTGTCTCCCGGCCTTGTAGCTTCCGAACGAGAGCGGCGCCTAGCCCCACGCTGATCGAGTCTCTATGAGTTTAGATTGCGGATTTTTCGTCGGAGTTTGCAAACACGAGCGGCGAGAGTGAGCGACACTTAATTTCCTGAAATGCTTCATGCCCCTGCGTAGCTTGCCACTGCAATTGCACATCTCATTTTGTTAGCTCCGTGAAGCGTCGGCGATGGGCGAAAAACTTTCTTACAAATAGCCGGTAACATGTGCCCAACCCAGTAATCTGCGCACAGGTTTGTTGTCGGTTTGTGTGAAAACTATGCAATAGCGACGTTTTTTTTTTTTTTGCGGGTCCGGTTGTATTCTACCGTGGCTTGCGGTGTCGCCTAGAAGCAGGCGCTCCTCCTAAACAGAATGGCACTTGTCTGGCTTGAGGGTGAGATTTGAATACTTGATTGCCTTTAGCACAATCCCAAGCTTTTTTAGATGATCATCAAGGGTTGGAACGACGGCGAGGTCATCTAATTATACAAGACAAATTTGCCACTTGAGGCCTGCCAGTGCTGTGCCCATTACACGCTGGAACATTGCTGGGGCAGACAAACTTCAAATGTCAGTACCTTGATTCTTATATTTCGTCGGGCGTCATGATGGCGGTCACTTCACGACCCCTTTCATCGACAGCGACTCGTCAAAACTCGCTCTGTGGGTCAATATACTGGAAATATTTGGCGCCGCAGAGGCGCTGTAGGGTATAGTCGACAAGTGGGGCAGGGGCTAGACACATCTCTTATTGATTGTTGTGTAATCGGCGGTTACCGTCGCAAAACCGGAGATTACCGTCCGAACGACCGGGGTTGGTCAGGGCCTCTTCGATGGGTGGATGACGTCGTTAAGAAGCATTTCGACCGCCGCCGTGGCTTTATGATTATGGCACTCAGCCGCTAACCCGAAAGACGTGGGTTTGATCCCGGCCGTGGCGGTCAAATTTCGATGGGGGTGAAATTCTAGAGGCCCGTGAACTGTCCAATCTCGGTGCATGTCAAAGAATCCAAGCTGGTCTAAATTTCCTGAGCCCTTCACTACAGCGTCCCTTATAGCCTGAGTCGCTTTAGGATGTTAAACCGCCATAAACCATAAATCGCGGCAAGGTTTTCATCCGCTTAGTCTCGGATAGCTTAATGTTCACGCGGTGACACGCGTTGGGGGCGCACAGGTCGGGCGTGATGGTCGGTTTCAACGCGGTGTTTGGTAATCGGCGTTTATAGTAGCAGTAGTAAGATTTTTGGCGGGTTGGTTGGTACATCGTTTTGCCAAAATGTTGTGCGCTAAAAAGATGAATACTGAAAAAAACACGCAACAGGACAGAAGCGCTCCTGTTGGAAGTTGTGAGTTAAGCTTCTGGCCTGTTACGTGTTATTTCTTGTATTCGTCCCTTTAGCGCACGACATTTTGCTAAATCGGCGTTTATCGGCCCTTCAGTGATGACGCGAAGCACTCGCTGGAGCTTGTGGGGTTTTAAGAGGGGAGATAAATACGTTCTCCCCGCTTAATCGTGGCTGGCAGAGTTCCAAACCGCCAGACCCCACCCCGTGATCGCGTAGGCTACCGAGCGCACGCCAACCACGGCGGGCCTTGCTCTGAGGGAACAAAGGAACTACACATTGGCTGACACAAACGGGCATTTATTGCTACAGCAACAATAACGCCAGCTAGCAACAAAATACGCTAATGAATCGAGGTCGCCCGACTCACCAGCCAGGTTTCGAGCGAATAGTAGCCCACGCTAGAGCAGGGAGAAACTCCGCTGCCAGACGGGATGAAATGCGGGAGAATGGTCTTCCCCACGAGGCCGGAGAGCAGATCGCGACGAAGTCCAAGAGAGTGATGCTGTACTCTTGTTAGTTACTGGTGAGCGTCAGGTGTATATTGTAACTAAGCGTGTTTCCATGCCGGGACCAGGGTTCCGCCGAATCGAAGAGGGCGACCAGCAGGCGTCGATGAGATGCATTGATCAACTTGATTTATTAAAGTTAGTTCTTAATGAGTAGTTAAACTTACAAACTGAGAGAAAATTTATGAGGCCACATAGTCGGTCATACCCTGTGGCTCGTAACATCTTCGCAGTGGAGGGCCCGTTCCTCTCGCGAGTCCCTTGGCGTTGGAAAACAAACCTGCTCTTAGATACACTCAGCCAGCATCCTGCCGACCGTTCTTTCGACCAATCAGAAAAGCCCTTACCGGAGCCAAGCAGAACCCATCCTTTCAAGACATGCCAACATTAAACACATACAACTTCTAAAACTAAACTGCACAAAAACACCCAGTGGAGTCAGCTCGCACCCTTGTACGAGTAGAGACAGAATGAGCGCGCGTCTGTGTTTGTGTTGTGCGCGAACCATGCGACGAAGGACAGCGACCAACCAAACGCATACCGCGGAACGCGGGCCAGAGAGACCCTGCTCGGCAACGCCGGGGAAATGGCTCCAGAACACGGCCGGGAATCCGCAGCCAATTACTGAATCCTCATCCTGATCCTACTGCGTGCAGCGAATGGAAGTGGGCAAAGCATGCTGGGCGCTCATCAGGGGAGCTGTGTCAACCTCGCAACTAGAAGGGCGCAACTAAACCAAAACAGGTGGCACCAAGGACGCACGCTGCTGGTTCGGTTGCCGGCTCCAGCCATTGGCGCGAAAAACTCTGAAACTGGTTATGCGAGAATATTGTGGAATTAGATCGTACAGGGCGAAAGTGTAGCAAATATTGGATGGTTTTTGTAAGAAAGCTATCGTCATTCCTCTTACGTGCCTACATTTTTCGTTAAGTTCTTCAGCAGCACTTGATCTTGGCCGTTGCGGAAATGAGCGATGCTTCTTGCGATGCCGATTTCTCGCTCAAGAATCAGCTCCGTGTTCGCCTCGATGATAACGTCGATGTTCTTGGCTTCTATGGCACCCGTGGGAATGGGATGGGATGCTGTCTTGTTCATCTAGGATGCTCAAGGCAAAGTCGGAGGTCGACTATCACCTAATTCTTCATAAGGAAATCCATGCAGAATACGCCGTTGCGGGAACAATGCTGTGCACTACAAAGGTCGCTGGATAGGTATATAGCTGTGCACTACAAAGGTCGCTGGATAGGTAGCAGCCGCGCTCTTCCTTTCTCAGGAAAAAAACCAGAGGAAGGACGCAGACACGTAGAGGGACAAAGGACGGCGCTGGACTTGCAACTGGTTTATTCGCAGGAAAACACACAGATAAATCGCCTTCATCGAAGTACCACCACATGTGCACACCATACATCACATGTATGGGAAAAACAAAAATAAATATAAAAATGCCCGTCACTGCATGCTAAGTTAATTACGGGGTCTCTAATTCGTTTAAGAAACGGTGCTCTTTTTGATACAGTGTTACAGGCGTGTCACTAACACAATCATCTTCATTTTTGATGACGTGATATGCCTCCAAAGTTTCTCTAGGCTTTTTGTTTTTCGCCAACATGGAATGGTGGTGTCTTTAAGCAAAGGATGGCAACGGTGCTCCCGGCAGTGTTTAGGCAAATTATTCCCGTCTTCAGAAGGCACGAACCTGTCATGTTCTCGTAGCCGAGCGTTCACGCACCGTCCCGTTTGGCCTACGTATATTTCTCCGCAAATAATAAACGACTAGCTCTGCACAGGGAACATACTTAAACGCGAGATTTACAGTGCACTGAGAATTTGTGATCTTACCAATCCGCCTGCACAGACTAGATGGCTTACGTGAGGCTGGAACTGCAACTTCTACACCTTGACGATTGGCGACTTTCTTGATGGTGTGCGAAAGCGAATGCACGTAAGGCATTGACTTTACATTTTTCTCTTTCTTTTTATCTGCCGGCTTCGTCTGTTTCGCTTTAACTGTCTTCAGGAGCTTTTTAGCAATCTCATTCGTTATGTGCGTAGGGAACCCCGCTTTTTTCAAACATTGCTCTTGTTGCAGAAAGCTGTCTTGCATGGTGTGGTAACTGCTTTCCTTCCTTTCCTGGCGATGCGTGTGGACGTCTTGAGGAAATCTACGCTAAATGATTCCCATGTCACCTGTGAAGCTTCGTGGTTCTGGCTGGGCCTTGAATGGAGAAGAAAATTGGTTACATTCGTCTCGTCACCCCAGTTGGTGAACACGGCCGCAGGTTCGAGTGACTCGAGCAATTGTTAAGGTGTTCGCCTTGTGAGCCGCTGCGGGTGGGTGTCAGTCGGGCTGGTGGACGCCGACGTTGTAGCCGTGGTTGATGCTCACGCTGAGGAGCCCTGCTGCGTTTTCGTCCGGTTCGGCAATAGTCCATAATCAGGTTGTAGATTCTGAACACATCGGCTGCATCGCAGTTCCTCTTCGGTTGGGAAGCCTTCTGTGGCTTTCCTGGTGTCTGCTTCGGGGCAGCTCGGGCTGCATCGGCGGCTCCCATGGGATGTAGCCCACAAACACATCCGACCCCCAGCAACCCCCCGTTTTCCGTATGTCATGCAATGATGACGACAGGCCAGCAGGCAGGAAGACAGCAAAGACGGCTTTAATAAATCGTATTTATTGGACTGGCTTGTATTCACAAACAAGTGAATGACTCGGCGGCGGCGCAGCAACAAGTGTGCTCTGCGGTCGTCCAACGGATCTTCCATCGCTCCCGACTGTGCTCAATTCGAAGCTCACAATAGGCAGTCCAGGCAAAGTAAAATCGGTTCCGCCTGGCTACGAATGTGGCTGCATCTTGCATCGAGAATAAAGCGATAATGCCGCGTGCCGGCGCCATTGACTATGAACAAATAAACATTACGAATGTTTGCGCCAATATTTATTTTTCAGCGTTCGATGAGCGTATCGAACAAAGATTCTGCCCCAGACGGTTTTGTGTACTTTCTCATATGCAAATGATTATCTCGTTGTAGTGAACCTGTCCCCGGAAAACGACCGTGACGAGGCCGTCACTAACGTTATAGGAATATATACTTCCTCCTGGGGATTAGGCTCAACCTTCACCCTTGATTTCGTCACTGACAACAAACTGCAATACCTCGACCTGAAGCTTGAATGAATAACAACCCACTGCCGTTTGGATGAGCACAATGCTAGCTTGTAAAAAGCACTAACTTAATCTTGGCCTGCCACTAGTCTAGAGAAAACATGAACCATAAAAGACAAGCATTTCGTTGGTTACGCTCCACATCTGATCACCGCAGCGCGTGAAATTTGTTACATAAGTGAAAGGCCGCAAAAAAAGACAAAGAAAGGGCTAAGAAAAAACTCGAGGGGAGATTTCAGCTCTGCACTAGAGTACGACGGGGTCTCTTAAATAGAATAGTGCCCATATATGCGAAATTAATATTTCTCTACTTTGGATTAATATATGGTGAGGAGTCTCCATACTAGTCCTTGCGCACTGGTTCAAGTTGAAGCTCAAGATCAGTTTTATTTTGACAACAAGACAGTTGTGAAAGCGATTGACGAAAAGGGAATATCATGTCTGACTCAACGTCAATTACCTCCTCAAACATTTGACACATCATACAGATCAGGGCAAAGGAAAAAAAAGTCTCAAAATATACATAGAGCTGCATGTGCGAACATATTCGATACATGGAATAGATGTAGTTCACAGTAATTGCATATGCTTAAAGACATCACTTAATTTCAAGCACTGGGTAGAATAAGGTGAGTCATCAAATGACAATGCATATTTATCAAGACGCTTCTCCAACATTCCTTAGAGATCTAGTTTCATTTATAATAGGTAGCGTTTGAGGAAGGTGGTTAAGGAGGTCTGCTATTTGGTAGGTCACATTTTGTGTGGCATGCTTAGTAAGGATATCTTGCTGCGTGTATTTTGCTTGGCGCGAGTCATAATTGCGTTGTCTCGCAAGATACTGCTTTGTAGAAGGATCTGCACCGCATTTTAATTGGGAGTAAATGACCAAAGCTAACTTTTGCGTCATTACAGTATTCACGGTTTGTGTTTTATGTTTTCTCAAAAGTGATTTTTGAGATACCGTAATATTTCGCATCGAATTTTTTGTACTCGAAGTGACCAATGCAGATATCTTTGTAAAATAACAAGGAAACTGAGAGCGGGGCTATATGATATTATCGTCAAATTTGAACGACATAAAGGGGTAAATGCGGTTGTTATATGTATGCACAATAATGTACCTGTATTTGTTCATGATCAATTCCACCTTGTCTTTCTGCAGCCAAAACGAAAGGTTCTGATGCCTTCCTCTATTGACAAGGAATCAGTGCGTTCGTGAGCATTCACTTGCTCAACTATTCACCAAAACGGAGCCGCCGCGGTGGCTGAGTGGTTATGGCGCTCGGCTATCGGCCCGAAAGACGCGGGTTCGATCAGTTCTGGTTCGATCCCGGCCGCGGCGGTCGAATTTCGATGGAGGCGAAATTCTTGAGGCCCGTGTGCTGTGCGATGTCATTGCGCGTTAAAGAACCCCAGGTGGTCGAAATTTCCGGAGCCCTTCACTACGGCGTCTTTCATAGCCTGAATCGCTTTGGGGCGTTAAACCCTCATAAACCAAACCAAACCTTTTCGCCAAAACTAACAGTTTTCAATGCATTTTTTTTCCCTAGAAGAGTGCAAGGTTGGAATTTGTTACCGGCATCTGTTTTTTCCTCACAAAATTTTTCAGATGCGTTACATCGTCTACTTAACTGCTAATATTCTTTCATGTGTGTTTTGTATCCGTGCGCTGCTAATATTGTATAATTTTATTCTTTTGGTTTATTTTTTTGGTATCCGTGTGCTGCTAATATGGTATAATTTTGTTCTTTTGGTTATATAACAATGTAAATTCTCTCCTGCTTAGGCCAAGCAGTGGCCTGCAGTATTCTGAAATAAATAAAATAAATAAATATTCGGCCCCCCCTCTCTAGCTTGAGCATGTTTGTGCCAGAAACGAATGTGCTTATGTCTTCGGGATATATTAAAATTCAATTCAATTCAATTCTTTTATTTTTCTAGAAATAAAGGATCCTGGAAAGGGTCAAGAGCTAAAAGCTGTCTTGACAGCTTGACTAGGCCCATGACCCCTTCTACAAGGCAGTAGTGGTTTACAGCAACAGGTAGTGTCCATATTAATTAACATCAATTAAGAAATGCAAAGAACAAAGAGTTATACAATAGCATAAATGCAATTTAACTATTAACTAAACAGCATATGATTTCAAACTGTGTCTACAAAATCTGTACTTATAGTTTTGAACGCAGCACAATACCAACAAGAGCAGTTAAGCAGACAGAAATATAAAGAAAAATAGAATGCATACATGTTCTTGAAAAACAGCACTTGCAAATGAAAAGGTAAACACGCATAGCCATTCATTCTTTCAATCGAAAAAACATTCTCAGTTCTTTTACGCCGCAACTCATCGAACATTTATGCTCATTTAGAATAAATGGCAGATTATGCTCTAGTGGCTGAAATTTATAATTATTTCGAAATTTCGGGCGCACCCAGACATCATCATTACGCGTGAATAGTCTAACATGTCTTCTATTTAGAGATCCTAGATTCATTAAAAAATCCTCAAAAGCTACAGTGGAAAAGTAAAAAGACCTGAGCAGGCGATATGGATACATATATTCAGCACTAATGATGTTGTAGCTTATAAAAGCACTTCGCGTGGGAGACAGGCAATCAAGGTTTGCAATATGTCGCGTGAATCACTTTTGAAGTACAACTATATTTGCAACGTTTCCTTTTGTCGTTGTAGCCCATACTAGACCACAGTAGTCGATATGTGAAGCAAACAGTGCGTGATAAATTTGGATTTTGGCCTGTGTTGGAAGAAGATGTCGGCAGCGAGATAAGATTCCCGTCACTGCGGCCAGTTTTCTACAAACATCTTATACGTGTATATCCCAACTTAAGTTCAAAGAAAACGTAACCCCGAGAATTTTATGTTCGTTCACTACTTGAACTTCTTCTTCACGATGTGCCTCCTACGTGGATTATGTCGTCGATGTGTACTAAAAATAGAACTGGGCCAATAATATAACCCTGAGGGACATCGCATTTTGTGCGTCCCATGTCTGATTTTACCTGTGTATTGGGAATTGTTGGTCAGGTAACTTTTTAAGAGTTAATGAGAGATACTTCTGGTGTCATTATTTCATGTTTTATCTAATATTATATCACGTTTAATACTTTGGAACGCATTCCTAAAGTAAAAAAAATAACAAATAAATAGTGTATATATTTTCTGTTCAAAATGCTCGGTTATTATATCATTAATTGTTTGCAGCGCTTGTTGATGAAAGCTATGCTTCTGAAAACCGTAGTGGCGTTGTGTTATAGGGATCCGAGCTGGCCAGCACCACATCCCACTGCTCGAGGCTCCTCCTGCTTTTCTCAATATCCGAGTTTGCGTTGCTACATGCCCAGAGGTTCGATCCCTCTCTGCATTGCGCCCATAAACTGTCATATCTTCTGGCCGAACTGCGACACGGGAGTTTTTAAAGAACGGGAGCTCCATGGCGTTGAGAACCGCCGCAGCAGGCGATGGCGTTCATGCATCGTGTGACACGACACCCAAGAAGAGGCGAACCAATATGGTGTTAGTAGTTTTCTCGGCATCACACTAACAATGCAGTGTGCGCATTTTAGTTTCCAAAGAAAAGCAGGCCGGAAGGTATCATGAATCACGATTTTAAAAAAAAATCAACGAATTCGTGTGTTTAAGGTCTTGGTACAAATTTCCCCTCCCATAGGGCAGGTATTACTTTCGTCAAAACCGACCAGCCCATCCCCTGACCGCGCGCTCTACCCAGCTCACGCGGACCACATCGGGCCTTGTTTTCAGGGAAACAAAGGAACAACACTCTGGCTGACCCAAGCGAGCTGCAATAACAACGCCAGCAATCAACAAAATGCTACAAGGTTCTCCCACTCAGCAGGCAGGTTACGAGCGAACGATCGCCCACACTGTGGCAGGGAAGGCACTCCGAGGCACGTACCCTCACGTGACATCGCCACTTAGGCGAAGAGCGGAGAGCCTCGCCGAAACATCCGGCGCTGAGCCACCGCGGCAGTCTCGTTCATTAATTTTCGCTTATTTTTTTATTACTTGTTTGTTCTCCTTTGTTGTTAAACTGATTGCGATTGTGAGATTCCTGCTTCTTGGAGCAGAATATTTATAACATTCAGTTACTATTCAGAGGAAGGATGGAGGGGACATCGTGCTAGAAAAACTAGCCACGCTGTATACGCAATGCCTTATGACCAAGACTGTACCGGAAGCTTGGAAGAATGCAAACATTATCTTAATTCATAAGAAGGGAGACGCCAAGGACTTGAAAAATTACAGGCCGATCAGCTTACTATCCGTTGCCTACAAAGTATTTACTAAGATAATCGCTAATAGAGTCAGGGCAACGTTAGACTTTAATCAACCAAATGATCAGGCAGGCTTTCGTAAATGATATTCCACAATAGATCATATTCACACTATCAATCAGGTGAGAGAGAAATGCGCAGAATATAACCAACCTCTATATATAGCTTTCATTGATTACGAGAAAGCATTCGACTCAGTGGAAACCTCAGCAGTCATACAGGCATTGCGTAATCAGGTGGTAGAAGAGCCTTATGTCAAAATACTGGAAGATATATATAGCAACTGCACAGCTACTATAGTCCTCCATAAAGTCAGCAATAAAATTCCAATAAGGAAGGGCGTCAGGCAAGGAGACACGATCTCGTCAATGCTGTTCACCGCATGTTTGCAGGAGGTATTTCGAGGCCTGAATTGGGAACAGTTGGGAATAAGAATAAATGCAGAATACCTAAATAATCTGCGATTTGCTGATGACATTGCCTTGCTGAGTCACTCAGGAGGTGAACTGCAAATCATGATAAACGAGTTAGACAGGCAGAGCAGATCGATGGGTCTAAAAATTAACATGCAGAAAACCAAGGTAATGTTCAACAGCCTAGCAAGGGAACAACAGTTCACAATTGGCAGCGAGAGCCTAGAAATTGTGCCGGAACGTCTACTTAGGGCAGGTAGTGACAGATTATCCGGATCATGAGAGGGAGATAACTAGAAGGATAAGAATGGAGTGGAGCGCATATGGCAAATTCTCGCAGATCATGAGTGGCAGTTTACCAATTTCCCTCAAGAGGAAAGTGTACAACAGCATAATCTTACCGGTACTCACCTACGGGGCAGAAACGTGGAGGCTAACGAAAAGAGTTCAGCTTAAGTTAAGGACAACGCAGCGGGCCATGGAAAGAAAAATGATAGGTGTAACGTTAAGAGATCGGAAGCGGGCAGAGTGGGTGAGGGAACAAACACGGGTTAATGACATCCTAGTCGAAATCAAGAGAAAGAAATGGGCTTGGGCAGGGCATGTAATGCGAAGGCAAGATAACCGCTGGTCTTTAAGGGTAACGGAGTGTATTCCAAGAGAAAGTAAGCGTAGCAGGGGGCGGCAGAAGGTTTGGTGGGCGGATGAGATTAAGAATTTTGCAGGCAAAGAGTGGATGCAGCTGGCAAAGGATAGGGTTAATTGGAGAGACATGGGAGAGGCCTTTGCCCTGCAGTGGGTGTAGTAAGGCTGATGATGATGATGATGACTATTCAGAAGATCCTCAGTCTCTGGTTTTGTGGCCTCATTCTGTATTTTTAAGATGTACCCAGGGTAAAGCTTGTGCAACAATCCATTTACCTTAAACCTTGAGCGCTTTCTTCTGATCTGCGTCTGTTTGCAGGTGCGTGTGACGTAACCATGGGCAAGGGTCGCCAGAACCTCTCCGTGGCGCTGCTCCTTCTGTGGGTGTTCACCCTGACCGAGACACAAGTGACGCTGGCGCAGCAGCCCAGAAAAGCCGGCCGCCTCAGTCGGCCAGGAGTGGTGAGTAAGACGCAACAAACAGGGATCAGTTGAGCATCCGACGCATTTTCGTGAATTCCAAGATGTGGCCTGAAACCACGGCCGGAAGGACAGACACCACATTTCTGGCTACTCATAGTTGGTTTGCGGAAACGGTTAATAACTGCCGCCAAAAAAACGACCAAAGAAAGACTGGAGAACTGCGACAAACCGCTGCCTGTCACTAGCGCTTGCTGGCGCGTTCATGCTTCAGTTCATAACACGGAAGAAAAAGTGAGCGAGGACATGAACCGCAGAAGAAGATAAAACGTACTGTAGCGGAAGCGAATATATTTACAAGTATTTACAGGGGACGTATAGCAGTAGCCGAGATAGCTGCAAGCAGCGCCGAGAGGACCGAGCGAGAGATCTTCGTCGTTTTCTTCCGTCATCGACTCGTGGCACAGTACATCTTTTCATCGTCGTCTTCAGCCCGCTATATGACCCCGGCCGTCCAGGCGTTAGGGTGCTGTAGTGTCAGCGACGTGGGAAGGTTTAAGAGACGAACGGACGATGGTGAGTACGCATGTGCAGCGATTTCCTAGTTGACGACAGTCACCACACGGTAAGGCCTACTGTAGTGGAGAAGTTTGTCGGAGAGGCCGACAAGGCGCGAAGGCGACCACAGAATGACAAGTGATCCAGCATGGTAGTTGACCACACGGTACCGGCAATCACAGGCTGACTTCTTATTGATTTATTATACCCCAACGGTCCCTTGGCGGGACATTGCATGAGTGGCAGGGTGAAAATCGGCAATAAACAGTCATCATCATCATCAGCCTGACTACATCCGCTGCAGGGCAAAGGCCTCTCCCATGTCTCTCTAATTAACCCTCTCCTTTGCCAGCTGCACCAACCCTGTCTATGCCTTCAAACTTCTTAATCTCATCCGTCCACCTAACCTTCTGCCGCCCACTGCTGCGCTTGCATTCTCTTGGAATCCAGTTAGTTACCCTCAAGGACCAGCGGTTATCTTGCCTTCGCATTACATGCCCTGCCCAAGCCCCATTCTTCCTCTTGAATTCGGCTTCGCGAGGATGTCATTAACCGACGTTTGTTCCCTCGTCCGCCTTGCCCGCTTGCGGTGTCTCTAACGTTACACCTATCATTTTCCTTTCTGTGGCTTTTTGTGTCGTCCCTAACTTAAGCTGAACCCTTTTCGTTAGCCTCCACGTTTCTGCCCCGTAGGTGAGTACCAGTAAGATACTGCTGTTCTAGACTTTTTCTTCTCATAGATATTGGTAAACTTCTGTAGCGACACACTCTGCGCATATTTCCGCGCAACCTCCACCTTGTTATCATCCGGCCCAGCGTAACACGGCCACACGCTGGCCTGCGTTACCCATAAAACACAGCGACACCGCTGCGTCACCCGAGGCATGCGTCACCGACGGTGGCTACAAAAACAGGCCGCCCGGCTGGGAAGAGCTGTTTTCCTTCCGCTGCCGAGACGAGTGTAGCGTTGCTATGCTCGTCCGCTGGCGTCGCTAATCGAATAAGCAGTTATTACGTTTTATGTTGGGATTCGTCCTTCATCAGAAACGACATTCCACACCTGGTGACCAGGACAACGGAAAATAACATCCTGCCGGCGCCACCGAGAACGTCAGAACCCCGGCAGACGGCATCCCGCACGCTGCCCCGCACGACTGCTGGCGTGTCGCCGTCCAACTTCCGCTGTTTTGGGCCGACTCGCCCGAGGTATGGTTCGCCAAAGTCGAGGACCACTTCTCCCTCGCGCACATCACGCAAGACCGGACCCGCTGCGATTAAGTCGTCGCCCACCTCGATGCCCGCTACGCCAATGAGGTCCGGGATATCAACCACCAAAGGCATACCTTCACGAACACATAAAGACTGGACTCATTCGCCGCCTCTCACTCTCGAAAGACCAGAAGGTGCGACAACTACAGTCCGCAGAACTTGCCGAGCACAAGCCTTCGCCGCTCCTCCGCCACATGCGTGCTCTCGCGGGCAACATATGGAATTCCAGGATTCCTTACTGCGAGCAATTTTCCTTCAACGACTTTCACCGCACGTGCAAGCAATTCTGCAGGCTCAGCTTACGCTACATCTCCGCCACTTTACAAGCTCGCGTCATCGAGGTTTCTTTGCAGCCGCTGTGGCCCACCGTCCAGGCTGTCGCCGCAAGCTTGCGCGCCGTATTGAAGATATCAATCGACAGCTCAGCTCCATTCAACGACGCCTGGATCAACACTTGCCGATGCGCCACCCGCAAAGACGTGACCGGAACACCCCCCCCCCCCCCCCATCGCAGCAGCCTGGTGACGACGACCGGTGCAACTACCATCGAAGCTTCGGGCTCAGAGCACGATAATGTCGACCACACTGCTCCGCTGGACATAAGAGAAACGCCAATGGGAGCTCGTAGACACGGCTAAGAGATGCAAACCTGGAGGTCATCACATATTCGACACCGACCGAATTACAAAGCAGCGGTTCCTTGTCGACAGCGGTTCCAACATTTGCTGCTACCCACGAGCCCATCTTCAAGGTACCCATCCTGCTAAGTATTTCGAGCTAAGCGCAGCAAACCATGCCACAATCAAGACATACGGCCCGCTCCGCCTGCACGTCCATTTTAAAAACCTACGCCGTGGCCTTCATTGGAATTTTGTCATCGCTGACGTCATAGAGCCAATCATCAGCTCAGATTTTCCGGCGCACTAAAACCATCTTCCGGACTGCCACCACGACAGTCTCATCGACGCGGTGTTGAAAATCATTGACCATACCACGCCATCCTCGCCGAATTGCCCGGTTTGACACGCCCTAGCTGGTTTCCACGTGATGTGCAGCATACCACTGTCCTCTATATCCGGACCACCCTGGGCCCCCCAGTTTTCTGCCACGCCCGTCGCTTTGCCCCCGCCCGCCTGCGCATGGTCAAAGCAGAGTTCGAAGCCATGCTCCGTAAGGGAATCGCCCGCCGCTCTGACGGCCCATGGGCCTCGCCACTTCACCTTGTCGCGACGAAGACCGAAGGCAGGCGGCCCTGTGGGGACTACCGTGCCCTCAACGCCCGCACCATTCCGGACAGGTACCCTGTTCACCACATACAGGACTTCGCCCATCGCATTTATGCCTGCTACGTTTTCTACGCGCTTTATTTGGTGAAGGCCTACACGCAGATACCCGTCAATCTAGAGGACGTCCAGAAACTGCAATCTTGTTCGATTTGTTCGACTTTCCCTTCATGAGCTTTGGCTTGAGGAACGCTGGACAAGCCTTTCAATGCTTCGTCGACGAAGTCCTCCGCGGCCTCCACTTCTGCTTCTTCTATATTGACGACAATTTGGTCTTTTTCCGCAACGCCGATGAACCCCACACGCACCTTCGTCTACTTTACCAACGCCTCAGTGACCATGGTCTACTCGTCAATGTCCCAAAGAGCACGCTCGGCGCTTCAGCCGTCAAATTCATCGGCGAGGAAGTTCCATCAGATGGAGCTCGACTCCATCTTTGGGCCAGCATGAACTTTGGGACGCATCCACGTAGACCGACACATGGAACACGGAACACGCAGCTTACTAACAACTTTAATGAAAAAGCGCCAAACTCGCGGAAATATATGCAGTGTGTAAAGGTGGAGAGAAGGATGGAGAGAGGGCAAAGGGCATGGCAAAAAAGGCCACACCAAAAGCAAATATAACAAACAACCTTGGGGAAGATGAAGGAACAGCCGTCAACGGCCACGCGATACCAGTGAGTCCCGACAATCTGATGCCGCATTGCAAATCTGTGGGCACGTGTGCTGGGAACCAACAGATAACCGAAAATCAGTCCTTACAGCAGCCACAATGTAAGATCTAGGTCACAAAACAGATAATTAATGCAAGAACAAAAGCCGCTCCATAAAAACAAAACACGGAAGAACTGAATGAATAAATAAATAAACAAATACAGCGCCAACAAGACACGCCGAAACGCCGTGTTACATGTGTCTGTCTACGTTGATGCATCCCAAAGTTCATTCTGGCCCAAAGGTGGATTCATACCAAGTGGCCCGGAGGAATGCCACTTTGGAGCACGACCTTTGCCTCAACGCATCTCAGACCTGCAAAATTACGCCCAACCCACCACAGCCAAAGACCTTCGCCATTTTCTCAGCATGCTGAACTTTTACAGGCGTTTCTTGCCACACGCAACCGACTACCTGTCTCCGCTCCATGATGACTTGGCTGGTCTACTAGGAAACCAACCCGTCACGTGGACACCGGCTTTAACGCAACTTTTCGAAGAATGCAAAGCTGCTCACTGCACTGCCACACTTCTCTCCCATCCCGTGCCACACGCTCCTTTGTGGCTTTTCACGGACTCCTCTAACTACGCCGTCGGCGCCGTCTTTATGCAACGCGTAGACAACACCTGACATCCCTTGGCGCTCTTCTCGAAAAAACTCTCAGCTCGGAAAACGACGGCCAGTCCAACCAACGAAACCGCGACCCCCGCCCCGTCGAGTTCACCAGCTTACTATACAGAGAACTTCTGGCGATATGCGAAGCAGTTCTACACTGTCGTCACATTCTCGAAGCACAGCACTGCACTATCTACACCGACCGTAAACCTCTGACCTACGCCTTCTCTCAACGCCGCGACAAACTCCCGCCGGTCCAGCAGAATCAGCTCTCGTTAATTGCCCAGTTTGCCACCGACATCCAACATGTCAGCGGGAAGGGCAACTTTGTCGCCGACGCGTTTTCATGTGTGGCAGCCATCAGCTGTTCGCAGACAAAAGCTGACGTCCTCGCCGAGGCTCATACTACGGATGTCGAACTGCAAGAACTTTTTAAGAGCAGGTCATCACTACAGCTGCACCAAGTCCCCATATCTGGATTGACAACGACTATCTACTGCGACATCTCAATAGCACGAAGCAGGCCTTACGTGCCCCTTTTCTATCGCCGTGGCCTCTTCAACAAACTGCATAATCTCAGCCATCCCGGCATACGCGCCTCTACACGCCTACTGGCCGACCGCTATGTCTGGCGCGCTCAGGTGCGATTGCCGCACCTTAGCGCGCTCCTGCATTCAATGCCAGCATGCTCAAGTCACCAGACATGCCACTTCGCCTCTCGGAGTGTTCCCCAGCCGTCTGGTCGGTTTCAGCACGTCCATCTTGATATCATAGGGTCATTTCCACCAGCTGGACTCTATCACTACTGCCTCACCGCCATCGATCGGTATACTCGATGGCCTCAGGCATGGCCCCTCGCGGGAATCACCACGGAAGACGTCGCCTTGGCCTTCTTCGCCGGCTGGATTGCTCGCTTTGGGCCCCCTCGCCACGTCACCGCCAACCAAAGACTACAGTTCGAATTGCACCTCTTCAGGCTCCTCGGGCTGACCACCGGGTGCGAGCGCTCGAGGACCACCAGCTACCACCCCTGCGCGAACGGGATGATCGAGCTTTTCCACCGACTGTTCAAACCAGCCATCATGTGCCGCATTCGTCCTGTCGTATGCAATGAAGTGAAGTAGCAGTCACTGACCATAGTCGAAAAAAGAAAGACGTTTCGAAACCCCTACGGGTTTCTTGTTCACAGTGAGCAGGACAAGAGTGGTGGCGAATTTATATCCGGAGAATGTGACGTAAAGATCGGGCGTAGATGCCTGGCATGGGGCCAGCGTTCTTGTTTAATGTTGCTTGTGTTGTTTGGATGAATAGCGATTCCAGCAGAAGGCGCGTCGTCAGGTTTCTTTCCTTAGATAAGATGGAGGCATTGCCCCAGTCAATCTGGTGGCCAGTGTCGTGTGCATGACCCGCCAGCGCATTTGTGGCATGCTTTTTGTTTTTCACATCACGTTGGTGGTCCTTTATGCGTCTTGAGAACTTTCCTGTCTCACCGATGTAGGCATGATTGCAGTTCAGGCATGGTATTTTGTAGACGACTCCTGGAAACTGCTCATTTGGTAGTCGGTCTTTCACATTCATTAGCTGATTCCGCAGCTTGCTGACAGGCATGTGGGCCACGCGTAAGTCGTATTTTGAGAACACACGAGACAACGCATCGCTGATACCAGGCATGTATGGAATGCCTGCTCGTGTTCGATACGTCCTACAATCAGTGGTAGCTGGATGAGCAGCTCGTTCTTGTATCTTTGATATGAAGCGGCTCGGATAACCGTTGGCTGACAGTTCTTCGTGCACTCTTTTTAACTCCTTTTCTTGATCTTCTTGGCTTTTGCAGACATGTGTCGCACGTTTGGCCAGTGATGTGACGACGGAGGCTTTGTGCGCAAATGGATGATTTGAATGAAAATTTAAGTACTGGGCTGTGTGCGTAGGCTTTCTGTACACAGAGAACAAAAGGCGATTGTCCCTCCGCTCGACCAGGACATCCAAGAAGGGAAGGCGGTTTTCTTGCTCAAACTCGGCCGTGAACTTCAAGCTTGGTTCGACACTGTTTAGTTCATGTAGAAACCGCGACGCGTCCTCTTTCCTTAATATGCAAAAACAGTCGTCGACATACCGGTAGAAGACCTTGGGTGCTGGAGTCAAAGCATTCAATACCTTGTCCTCTAGAGCTTCCATGACGAGGTTTGCTGTGGTGACCGATATGGAAGCGCCCATCGCAGTGCCTTGGGTCTGTCTGTAGAATTTTGAATTAAAGGAAAAATACGTATTGCTTAGGCAGAACCGAAGCAGTGTGCTCAGCTCTGGAACGTCGAAGGGCGTACGACTTGCCAGATTGCGGTCCTTCTCCAACGCTTCCTCGCACGTGGAAACGGCTAGGTCAACCGGGACACTGGTGAAGAGTGCCGTGACGTCGAAGGAGACCATTACGTCCCCTGCGTCCAATTCCAAGTCATGCAGTTTGTGAACAAAATTTGAAGAGTTCCCGATGTACGTCCTAGTCTTTCCAGATAAAGGGCTGAACACTTCGTGGAGGTACCCCGAAAGTCGATACAGTGGCGATCTTGTGAAGTCCACTATCGGGCGTAGGGGGACTCCAGGCTTGTGGATCTTCGGTAGACCGTATATAGCAGGAGCCGAACCATTTGTGCATAGGAGGCGGTAGTAAAGTTTCTTGTTATCCGGGGGCACGAGCTTAAATAGGCGCGCCAGCAGTTCTTGCAATTTTGTTTGCAATCTGGCCGTAGGATCGCGTGGTACAGACAAGTAGGTGCCGTCGTTCAGTAAACCGATCATCTTGTCATTGTATTTCTTTCGTTAAAATTTAAGCAGCGCTAACTTTTAGGACGAATACACAGAAGACATGACAGGACGGGCGCTGTGTCTTCTGTGTATTCGTCCTAAAAGTTAGCGCTGCTTAAATTTTAACGAAAGAATATGCATAACCAACTAGCCCCGCAACGTGTTTTACTAATTGTCATTGTATTCACTGCGGTGGAACAGGACGGTAGCATTCCCTTTGTCTGTCGGTAAGATGGCAATCCCCGGGTTCCTTCTGAGGTCGCGTATGGCTCGTTTCTCAGCCACAGAGAAGAGGGGCTTATGCCGCCACTTCGAGAGAACGCCAATGGCGCGAGTGCGGGCTTCATCTCGGACGTTCATAGGTAGCAGGCTTACCGCACGCTCAACCGCACAGATTACCTTTTTCTTTTCTGGTGGGCGATCTGTATTAAAGCTCAAACCCCTGCAGAGGACAGAGGATTCTGCTGCGCTTGGCTTGTAGGAGGAGAGGTTCACCACAACCTGTCTTTTGTTCTCTTTCCTTGGAATCCGAAGAGCATCAATCTTCTCATGCGATGCCTTGCAACGCCGTTCTCTTACTGCTGCCGTGTAGTTGGCGTTCAGTTGTACGTCCGGAAAGCGCTCTTGGACAATGTATTCGAGCTGTCTCCGCGCGAAAAACGAGTCGGTCTCGAGGCGCTTTATGCCACAAAGCATGCCACAAATGCGCTGGCGGGTCATGCACACGACACTGGACACCAGATTGACTAGGGCAATGCCTCCATCTTATCTAAGGAAAGAAACCTGACGACGCGCCTTCTGCTGGAATCGCTATTCATCCAAACATCACAAGCAACATTAAACAAGAACGCTGGCCCCATGCCAGGCATCTACGCCCGATCTTCACGTCACATTCTCCGGATATAAATTCGCCACCACTCTTGTCCTGCTCACTGTGAACAAGAAACCCGTATGGGTTTCGAAACGTCTTTCTTTTTTCGACTATGGTCAGTGACTGCTACTTCACTTCATTGCATTACCATGCCTGACCAGACGGATTTCCGTCGAACTCTTGACTACATGAACTTTCGGAGCATTTACGGACAAGACTTGGTCACCAACATTCGTCGCTTTGTTTCATTAACTTCAAGAGCCGCAGCCTTCAAGACCCATCTAGACTTCATTCAACCTGACATGCAGGTGGGAGAACCTGGTACCCAAGTCTCTCCGTCTCAAAACTCCCGTCCACTCCGTCTGGGGCCACCAGATCATTCAACACGCCGAAAGAAAACTGGTTTATTCACAAATGAAAATTGGGTCACTGACCAAGTCGAAAGATGAAAAATGACGTTTCGGGTCCCATACGGGGCCCTTGTTCACAATGAGGCTGTCACAGAAGAAGGAATGGTTATATACGCTTCAGAATCTTCTGCAATCTTTTCACGTAGATAGGATGTAGCGTGCCCTGATTCTTGTTTAGCGTGTTGGCCGTTGTCTGGATGATTAGGGATTCTAGATGAAGTCTTGCAAATAGGTTTCTTTCCGTCGCCAAGATTTCCACCTCATCCCAGCCAATCTCGTGGCCAGTGGACAGCACGTGCTCTGCAACTGCATTTTTTGCTGCGCGCTTGTTTCTGACGTCGTCCTGGTGCTCCTTCATGCGCCGCTGGAAGTTCCCGGTTTCCCCAATGTAGACGGAGGGGCAGTCGCTGCAAGGGATCCTATAAACAACGCCAGGGAACTTGGCACGTGGTAGCGGGTCCTTCACGTTGACCACATCGGCTCGCAGTTTGCTAGTTGGCACGTGTGCAATGTGCACTTCGTGTTTACGGAAAATCCTAGAAAGGGCCTCGCTGATCTGACGCACGTAGGGAATCGCAGCACGTTTTATCTTTTTTGTCAGCTGTTGTGCTCCTCGTATGTAGGTGGCTTTTTTGGTGACTTTGCTGGTAAAATTTCTAGGGTGGCCGTCTCGCTCAAGATCGTGCTGTATAAGCTTCATCTCGTTGCCAAGGCTGACCGGGTCGGAACAGATGTTTTTAGCACGGTTGACAAGTGACGCAACCACTGAACGCTTGTGAGCCGTAGGATGAGCGGAATCAAAATCCAGGTATCTCCCCGTGTGCGTTGCTTTTCGGAAGACGCTGAAGGCTAACCGATGCGCATCACGTTTGACGAGCACATCCAAGAACGGGATCATGCCGTTCGCTTCCTCTTCCAAAGTGAAATTTATGGATGGCTCTACGGCATTCAGGTGTTCAAGGAAGCTGTGAATGTGCTGCTTGTTTAAAATGCAAAAGCAGTCATCAACATACCTCAGAAACACCTTTGGACGATGTGTGAACGAGTTCAGGGCTTTCTGTTCAATATACTCCATTGTCAGGTTGGCAGCCGTGACTGAAATGGACGCTCCCATTGCGGTTCCGAAGATCTGCTTGTACACTGTGCCGTTGTAAGAAAAATACGTATTGGCTAAGCAGAAATGAAGCAATTCGCTGATCTCGCTGACGTTCAACGGCGTGCGATCGGGAAATGAGGGGTCGCTTTTTATGAGCTCCTTGCAGGTTTCCACAGCAAGATCGACCGGGACACTTGTGAACAGGGAACATACATCAAAGGACACGAGCACATCGCTTTCTTCGAGGACGACATCCTTGACTTTTTCAATAAAGTCTTGCGAATTCTTGATGTGCGTCGCTGTTTGTCCCACCAACGGAGCCAACACTTTGTGCAGATAACCGGATAGACGGAAAAGAGGCGACCTGGTGAAATCCACGATTGGCCTTAGCGGAGTACCACTTTTGTGAATTTTCGGCAAGCCATATATTGCCGGAGCGGATCCGTTAGTGCAAAGAAGCCTGTAGTACAGTTTTCTTTGAGAAGGCCGATCTCGAGAAGGTCGATCTTGCTGTGGAAACCTGCAAGGAGCTCATAAAAAGCGACCCCTCATTTCCCGATCGCACGCCGTTAAACGTCAGCGAGATCAGCGAATTGCTTCATTTCTGCTTAGCCAATACGTATTTTTCTTACAACGGCACAGTGTACAAGCAGATCTTCGGAACCGCAATGGGAGCGTCCATTTCAGTCATGGCTGCCAACCTGACAATGGAGTCTATTGAACAGAAAGCCCTGAACTCGTTCACACATCGTCCAAAGGTGTTTCTGAGGTATGTTGATGACTGCTTTTGCATTTTAAACAAGCAGCACATTCACAGCTTCCTTGAACACCTGAATGCCGTAGAGCCATCCATAAATTTCACTTTGGAAGAGGAAGCGAACGGCATGATCCCGTTCTTGGATGTGCTCGTCAAACGTGATGCGCATCGGTTAGCCTTCAGCGTCTTCCGAAAAGCAACGCACACGGTGAGATACCTGTGATTTTGATTCCGCTCATCCTACGGCTCACAAGCGTTCAGTGGTTGCGTCACTTGTCAACCGTGCTAAAAACATCTGTTCCGACCCGGTCAGCCTTGGCAACGAGATGAAGCTTATACAGCACGATCTTGAGCGAAACGGCTACCCTAGAAATTTTACCAGCAAAGTCACCAAGAAAGCCACCTACACACGAGGAGCACAACAGCTGACAAAAAAGATAAAACGTGCTGCGATTCCCTACGTGCGTCAGATCAGCGAGGCCCTTTCTAGGATTTTCCGTAAACACGAAGTGCACATTGCACACGTGCCAACTAGCAAACTGCGAGCCGATGTGGTCAACGTGAAGGACCCGCTACCACGTGCCAAGTTCCCTGGCGTTGTTTATAGGATCCCTTGCAGCGACTGCCCCTCCGTCTACATTGGGGAAACCGGGAACTTCCAGCGGCGCATGAAGGAGCACCAGGGCGACGTCAGAAACAAGCGCGCAGCAAAAAATGCACTTGCAGAGCACGTGCTGTCCACTGGCCACTAGATTGGCTGGGATGAGGGGGAAATCTTGGCGACGGAAAGAAACCTATCTGCAAGACTTCGTCTAGAATCCCTAATCATCCAGACAACGGCCAACACGCTAAACAAGAATCAGGGCACGCTACATCCTATCTACGTGAAAAGATTGCAGAAGATTCTGAAGCGTATATAACCATTCCTTCTTCTGTGACAGCCTCATTGTGAACAAGGGCCCCGTATGGGACCCGAAACGTCATTTTTCATCTTTCGACTTGGTCAGTGACCCAATTTTCATTTGTGAATAAATCATGCTTCGCCCTGACCAGACGGTGTTCCGTCGAACCTTGGACTATGTAGATATTCGCCATCAATTTGGTCAACAAGCTGTCACAGGAATAAGGCGCTTCATAAGCCTCTCTGCACGCCTAGCAGCCTTCAGCACCCACTTGCGCTTCAGCCTGGAGTGCAAATCGAACAACGTGACCCCAAGATCACTGAAGCTTCGTCGACCTGTGAACACCGCCTTTGGACGCCACGTCGTGACGAAGGCAGAGCGACAGCTTGTACAAGCCCGCATCGATGAATGTAAGTGCACCTTGAAGCGCCTACAACAGGAGGCTTTCTTTGCGAAGCGGCAACTAGAGTTCCGCATGCCAGAAATCTACGCGGAGGTACAACTAGCTGCCAACCAAGAAGCGAGGCGCACAACAGAAAAGCACGAAGTTTCGCAAAGAAGCAAACTATGCACTTTGCTGGGTGAAAAAAGGAACGAGTCTAGAGGACCAGTCTTCAAGGTTAAAAACTTGTCGTCGTACACCATGAGTGCCACCGAAGAAATGGTGCTAAGCCGAGGCTTGAATTTCAATCAGGGGAAGCCGCCGGATACGCGGAAGATGATTTGCGCTGTGGAAAGAGCCATTAGTCTTCTTGATAAAGACGTACAAGATGATGTCAGAATGAATGCGATCGGTGTTCTTAAAGGAATGCGGAAACAGCACCATGAGCACATTCTTTCCGAAGGTGAACGGAAGGCCCTCGAGTCGCTGAGAAAGAAGGAAGATATTGCAATTCTGCCCGCAGACAAAGGAAATGTGACTGTTGTGCTTGACCGGTCTGCGTACCACTCAAAAATGTCAGAGATGCTCGAGGACGCGACAACCTACTGCAAACTCAGTAAGGACCCTACGTCCAAAATACAGTCCCGCTTGCAAGTGATCCTATCTGACATATTCAGTGGTCTTCCGCCTTCTCAAAGAAAACTGTACTACAGGCTTCTTTGCACTAACGGATCCGCTCCGGCAATATATGGCTTGCCGAAAATTCACAAAAGTGGTACTCCGCTAAGGCCAATCGTGGATTTCACCAGGTCGCCTCTTTTCCGTCTATCCGGTTATCTGCACAAAGTGTTGGCTCCGTTGGTGGGACAAACAGCGACGCACATCAAGAATTCGCAAGACTTTATTGAAAAAGTCAAGGATGTCGTCCTCGAAGAAAGCGATGTGCTCGTGTCCTTTGATGTATGTTCCCTGTTCACAAGTGTCCCGGTCGATCTTGCTGTGGAAACCTGCAAGGAGCTCATAAAAAGCGACCCCTCATTTCCCGATCGCACGCCGTTGAACGTCAGCGAGATCAGCGAATTGCTTCATTTCTGCTTAGCCAATACGTATTTTTCTTACAACGGCACAGTGTACAAGCAGATCTTCGGAACCGCAATGGGAGCGTCCATTTCAGTCACGGCTGCCAACCTGACAATGGAGTCTATTGAACAGAAAGCCCTGAACTCGTTCACACATCGTCCAAAGGTGTTTCTGAGGTATGTTGATGACTGCTTTTGCATTTTAAACAAGCAGCACATTCACAGCTTCCTTGAACACCTGAATGCCGTAGAGCCATCCATAAATTTCACTTTGGAAGAGGAAGCGAACGGCATGATCCCGTTCTTGGAGGTGCTCGTCAAACGTGATGCGCATCGGTTAGCCTTCAGCGTCTTCCGAAAAGCAACGCACACGGGGAGATACCTGGATTTTGATTCCGCTCATCCTACGGCTCACAAGCGTTCAGTGGTTGCGTCACTTGTCAACCGTGCTAAAAACATCTGTTCCGACCAGGTCAGCCTTGGCAACGAGATGAAGCTTATACAGCACGATCTTGAGCGAAACGGCCACCCTAGAAATTTTACCAGCAAAGTCACCAAGAAAGCCACCTACACACGAGGAGCACAACAGCTGACAAAAAAGATAAAACGTGCTGCGATTCCCTACGTGCGTCAGATCAGCGAGGCCCTTTCTAGGATTTTCCGTAAACACGAAGTGCACATTGCACACGTGCCAACTAGCAAACTGCGAGCCGATGTGGTCAACGTGAAGGACCCGCTACCACGTGCCAAGTTCCCTGGCGTTGTTTATAGGATCCCTTGCAGCGACTGCCCCTCCGTCTACATTGGGGAAACCGGGAACTTCCAGCGGCGCATGAAGGAGCACCAGGGCGACGTCAGAAACAAGCGCGCAGCAAAAAATGCAGTTGCAGAGCACGTGCTGTCCACTGGCCACGAGATTGGCTGGGATGAGGTGGAAATCTTGGCGACGGAAAGAAACCTATTTGCAAGACTTCATCTAGAATCCCTAATCATCCAGACAACGGCCAACACGCTAAACAAGAATCAGGGCACGCTACATCCTATCTACGTGAAAAGATTGCAGAAGATTCTGAAGCGTATATAACCATTCCTTCTTCTGTGACAGCCTCATTGTGAACAAGGGCCCCGTATGGGACCCGAAACGTCATTTTTCATGTTTCGACTTGGTCAGTGACCCAATTTTCATTTGTGAATAAATCATGCTTCGCCCTGACCAGACGGTGTTCCGTCGAACCTTGGACTATATAGAAAGAAAACTGGTACTTGCACGTGTTCAGGAATGCCGGCAGAAGATAAAGCGCCTCGAGACCGACTCGTTTTTCGCGCGGAGACAGCTCGAATACATTGTCCAAGAGCGCTTTCCGGTCGTACAACTGCACGCCAACTACACGGCAGCAGTAAGAGAACGGCATTGCAAGGCATCGCATGAGAAGAAGATTGATGCTCTTCGGATTCCAAGGAAAGAGAACAAAAGACAGGTTGTGGTGAACCTCTCCTCCTACAATCCAAGCGCAGCTGAAACCTCTGTCCTCTGCCGCGGTTTGAGCTTTAATACAGATCGCCCACCAGAAAAGAAAAAGGTAATCTGTGTGGTTGAGCGTGCGGTAAGCCTGCTACCTATGAACGTCCGAGATGAAGCCCGCACTCGCACCATTGGCGTTCTCTCGAAGTGGCGGCATAAGCCCCTCTTCTCTGTGGCTGAGAAACGAGCCATACGTGACCTCAGAAGGAACCCGGAGATTGCCATCTTACCGGCAGACAAAGGGAATGCTACCGTCCTGCTCAACCGCAGTGAATACAATGACAAGATGATCGGTTTACTGAACGACGGCACCTACTTGTCTGTACCACGCGATCCTACGGCCAGATTGCAAACAAAATTGCAAGAACTGCTGGCGCGCC
Source organism: Amblyomma americanum (assembly GCF_052857255.1). Lineage (NCBI taxonomy): Eukaryota > Metazoa > Arthropoda > Arachnida > Ixodida > Ixodidae > Amblyomma > Amblyomma americanum. Next base: position 162,073,177 of record NC_135504.1, on the reverse strand, counting down.
TATTTAAACTCGTGCCCCCGGATAACAAGAAACTTTACTACCGCCTCCTATGCACAAATGGTTCGGCTCCTGCTATATACGGTCTACCGAAGATCCACAAGCCTGGAGTCCCCCTACACCCGATAGTGGACTTCACAAGGTCGCCACTGTATCAACTTTCGGGGTACCTCCACGAAGTGTTCAGCCCTTTATCCGGAAAGACTAGGACGTACATCGGGAACTCTTCAAATTTTGTTCAGAAACTGCATGACTTGAAATTGGACGCAGAGGATGTAATGGTCTCCTTCGACGTCACGGCACTCTTCACCAGTGTCCCGGTTGACCTAGCCGTTTCCACGTGCGAGGAAGGGTTGGAGAAGGACCGCAATCTGGCAAGTCGTACGCCCTTCGACGTTCCAGAGCTGAGCACACTGCTACGGTTCTGCCTAAGCGATACGTATTTTTCCTTTAATTCAAAGTTCTACAGACAGACCCAAGGCACTGCGATAGGCACTTCCATATCGGTCACCACAGCAAACCTCGTCATGGAAGCACTAGAGGACAAGGTATTGAATGCTTTCACTCCAGCACCCAAGGTCTTCTACCGGTATGTGGACGACTGTTTTTGCATATTAAGGAAAGAGGACGCGTCGCGGTTTCTACATGAACTAAACAGTGTCGAACCAAGCTTGAAGTTCACGGCTTTACCCTTCCCTTACGGCGTGGTTCAGGTGTCCAACGATATATGAGACAGATACTGCGCCATTTCCTTTCCCCCAAAAAACCAATTATTATATTCACGGCCGAGTTTGAGCAAGAAACCCGCCTTCCCTTCTTGGATGTCCTGGTCGAGCGGAGGGACAATCGCCTCTCGTTCTCTGTGTACAGAAAGCCTACGCACACAGCCCAGTACTTAAATTTTCATTCAAATCATCCAGTTGCGCACAAAGCCTCCGTCGTCACATCACTGACCAAACGTGCGACACGCGTCTGCAAAAGCCAAGAAGATCAAGAAAACGAGTTAAAAAGAGTGCACGAAGAACTGTCAGCCAACGGTTATCCGAGCCGCTTCATATCAAAGATACAAGAACGAGCTGCACATCCACCTACCAATGATTGTAGGACGTATCGAACACGAGCAGGCATTCCATACATGCCTGGTATCAGCGAAGCGTTGTCTCGTGTGTTCTCAAAATACGACTTACGCGTGGCCCACATGCCTGTCAGCAAGCTGCGGAATCAGCTAATGAATGTGAAAGACCGACTACCAAATGAGCAGTTTCCAGGCGTCGTCTACAAAATACCATGCCTGAACTGCAATCATGCCTACATCGGTGAGACAGGAAAGTTCTCAAGACGCATAAAGGACCACCAACGTGATGTGAAAAACAAAAAGCATGCCACAAATGCGCTGGCGGGTCATGCACACGACACTGGCCACCAGATTGACTGGGGCAATGCCTCCATCTTATCTAAGGAAAGAAACCTGACGACGCGCCTTCTGCTGGAATCGCTACTCATCCAAACAACACAAGCAACATTAAACAAGAACGCTGGCCCCATGCCAGGCATCTACGCCCGATCTTTACGTCACATTCTCCGGATATAAATTCGCCACCACTCTTGTCCTGCTCACTGTGAACAGGAAACCCGTACGGGTTTCCAAACGTCTTTCTTTTTTCGACTATGGTCAGTGACTGCTACTTCACTTCATTGCATTACCATGCCTGACCAGACGGATTTCCGTCGAACTCTTGACTACATGTCCTGTCGTATGTGTGTCTTTTTCGTCCCCGGTTTTTTCGTGCTGCTTTGTTTTCTCAAGATGCATCACGTGCCACCCAGGCTCAACCTGGCTCGAAGCCATCCCAGCCGTCGGCCTATGTCTTCGCGCCTCCTACAAGCCGGACATTCAGGCTATACCCGCAGAGCTTGTCTACGGGGAACCACTCCGCCTCCCAGGCGAGTATCTTGCTGCACCGCCATCTACCACCGCGACGTCAGATCCGACCGTTTTTGCCGCCGGCCCCGACGCACCATCTCTGTCCTCCGCCCGTCACCTGCAGCTCACTGTAATACTGCCTCTTTCGTATTCAAGGATCTGGCAACGTGCACGCGCACTTCTCTGTTCAGCTGTTCATCCTCAATGGTATTAGTAGCCAGCTGAGATGAGTCTAGCTGCACTATTCTGAACCGACTCGGTGGTGCTGATCAGGGTAGTGCGATGGGGACCCCAAAGAGAGCTGATGTATTCCAGTTTTGGTCCGACGAATATTATCTAAGACAGTGATATAATAGTACTGGGTGCTAAAGCTAGGTTGTGCTACTGGAAGCAAGGGGCACCGTTTGCCGAGTTAGTCATGTGGGTGATGTGGCCTGTCCAAGTTAGGTCTCGGGAAGTGCTGACGCCAAAGTACTTTTACGAATGAATGGAGGAAATTACATTGCGATTAAGAGTGTATATAGGCACTTTAAAATTAGGACAACGATGAAAGGAAATAAGTGAGATTTTTAAGGTATCAAGGGACATAAGCCATATGTTACACCATTTTTGCACTTGCGTAAAGTCATTTTGGATGACAGTAACGTCTCATGAATTTTTCATGGGGCCATATATGCCACAGTCCTCAGGAAAGAGCCCAATGTTAGATGGAATACTGTGCGAAATATCATTGATATATATAACGAAAAGAAGGGGACCTAGTACCGTACCTTAGGGGTACTCCGAACTTTTACGGTTGAAAGAAATGAGGAGAGACCACTAGCAAATACAAAGTTCTAACAGTCAGTTACAAATGCAGGGATTCAATTACTGATAGCTGGGTGAAGGTTTAGAAACGATAGTTCATGTATTCAGCGGCGATGGTAAACTTTATCGAATGCCTTTTCGAAATCAAGGAACCCATCATGACAGGTAATTTTGCAGTCTAATTAATTGTGTAAATCGGGTAAAAAAGTTGGGACCTTTGTTTCACGTGACCTGATACCATGCGGGTTGAGAGGGAAGACTATCACAGATGTTAGAAAGGTAGGAACATCAGAATAACCCCTGGGTGGCGGAGCATTACAGAATATGTAATGCCCCGCCACCCAGGGGTCTTTAAGGGTGAATAAATGATGGTGATAATAGAAAATATGCTCCATGATTTTGCAACAGACGCAGGTAAGGTAAATCGGGAGATTATTGTATGAATATGAGCGGTTACCTTTCTTGAACACTGGAATGACCTTACCGATCCGCCAGTCATGCGGTAGTGATCCTGATGAAAGCTGTTGCTGAAAGATCAGTGACAAGATCGCGCTGCATACACCTTTAGTATTTTTGAACACCTTCGCATTAAACCCATCAATACCAGACGACGAAATAATTTTTAAAAGTGAACAATTTATCTACGCCTTGAGATTCAATTAAATCTTTTCCATGACTCTGTGGTGAGAACATGAGATGTGAGGAAAACTGTTGGTAGTTTCAATGCTCAGGATAGCAAAAAAAGCAGAGCTAAGCACAATCGTAACCAGATTTAATACAGGACTTCCCAGCTCATCACGCAGTGAAATGGCACAAGATTCGTGGGGCATAATGAGTTTCAAAAAGCGTGTCGGATTGTTCCGTAGCGTCGATGGTAAACAATTATGAAAGAAAATACTTTTCTCTTGTGCTGCTTGCGTATTATAGTGTTTAGCGGCGCAGTAATGTTTAGTAAAATAATAGGTTTAACGTTAAGAGACTGGAAGCAGGCAGAGTGGGTGAGGGAACAAATGAGTGTTAATGACCTCCTCTTCGAACTCAAGAGGAAGAAATGGGGTTGGGCAGGGCATGTAATGCTAAGGCTAGATAACCGGTAGTCCTTAAGGGTAACAGAGTGGATTCCAAGAGAAGGCAAGCGTAGCAGGGGGCGACAAAAGGTTAGGTGAGCGGATGAGACAAGGAAGTTTGCAGGCATATTGTGGGCGCAGCTGGCACAGGACAGGGTTAATTGCAGAGACATTGGAGAGGCCTTAAACAGGCAGAGCAGAACACTGGGTTTAAAAATGAACATGCAGGAAACGAAAGTAATCTTCAACATCCAGCAAGGAAACAGCAGTTCACAATTGTCACTAAGGGTAGAAAGCTGGTCTAGTTGGTTGTTTGCATTATTATGGAACATGATACCAGCGCAAGAAACAAGGACGAAAGGAGAAGACAATGCGAACGCCGGAGCACTGGCGTTGTCTTCTGCCTTCCTCCTAGTTTCTTGCGCTGGTACCATGTTCCATAATAAAGTTCACAATTGGCAGTGAGGGGCGGGAAGTGGTAAAGGAATACGTCTACTTAGGGCAGATAGTGACATCTTATTCGGATAATGACAAGGAAATAACTATAAGGATAAGAATAGGGTGAAGCGCATATGGCAGGTTCTCTCAGATCATGAATGGCAGTTTACCAATATCCCTCAAGAGAAAAGTGCACAACAGCTGTATCTTGCCGGTACTCACATACGGAGCAGAAACGTGGATTTGATGGGAATAACGCGCTACACACGGACAAAAACGACAACTGAAACGACGGACACAGGAAAAGCGGGCACTAAAAACTGAGATTTATTCTGGTACGAGGACACATAAGTACATTTCATGCACATACTCAAAACAATCAATTCATTGCCACAGGCTGTGTCCCAGGCTCCTTCGTTTGGTCATTAGATCTAACTGCTCACTTGATCACAACACCGAGGCTGTGCTTACGCACTCGTCTCCACCGGCCTCCCATATCTCAAAGGCTTCTTTTATTTGTCTTTCTTTATTCTTCCTTGCACGAGTTAAAATTGTCGTCCGTTCAAAGTAAGGGGAACATTTGTGATTAGCGCAACCGGGGGACATGGTTTCCATGATTCGTTTAATAGGGTAGTACGTTCGGCCAGTTGGTGTAGCGACATATTTAAAAACTTTGCTCAGACTAACACAGGACGGGAGGGAGAAACATGCACGCACACACGAGCGCAATGCGCTCGTGTGTGTGTGTTTCTCCCGTCCTGTGTTATTCTGCGCAAAATTTTTAAATATGCCAGGATTCGTTATTTTTCCTAAGTAGTTACTGTGCTCTTTTAACCTGGTTTTGGAAGACGAAGTTGTTCTGTATCAGAACGCTGCCTTCACGTCTGTGCAGTTTTTTGGTAATTTGTGCTCCAATCAGGGAGGCGCCGCTCCCTTTGTGACACGACGATAGAAGTGAAGGCTGCTGTGCCTCTATTGGAACCCGGTGGGTCGGCAGCAGCCGCCCAGAGGAAGCGCCTGCACCGCCAGAGTGACCCGAGCAGCCAGGGCATTGTTGTGTACTCGGTGCCAAGTGAAGACTCCTCGTCCTCGGCCGACGACGGCTTCATACCGGTTGTTGGCAAGAAGGCTAAGCGCAGACTGCGTCGACAAGCCGAATCGTCCACATCGAGCACGTCAACGGTGTCCTCATCAAGAACGCCAACGATCATCACGGCGCGTAGTTCCTGGGAGCATACAGCCTTGCTTGGGCCGTTGAACTCAACGGACAACTTGAACCTACTGAACAGGCAAGCCATCTCTATTTATCTGGAGAGCCTTGTACCGGGAGGCATAAAAGATGTCAGAATCAACCCGTTCAAAAACGTCATTGTCATTGATGTGGTGGAGCGAAGTTCACTAGAGAATTTAACCGCAATCACAAAACTCGGCAACATCAGTGTACGCCCCCTTATTCTCCAGGACAGCGGCACTACGGCTGGCGTAATCTACAATATCGATATCGCCATCTGTGGTGCAGATTTACCCATGTTGATCAGGCCGGCAACCGACGGCATTTCCATCATTCAAGTTCAGCGGTTAGGCAGATCTCCATGCATCAAGCTGACCTTCAAGGGTGACTGCACACCATCGTACGTGAAGGTTGGGCACTTTCGTCATCCAGTTCGACCTTTTTTGCCTAAGCCACTTCAATGCAGAAAGTGCATGAGGATCGGCCACGTGAGCGGCGTCTGCATCAACTCCATCATGTGCCCGCGATGCTCCGAGTCACACAGCGGTGATGTTTGCCGCGCGACTACCTTGAAGTGCGCCAACTGCCACGGCCCTCATGATTCTTCCTCGAAAGACTGCCCCCGTCTAAAGACCAAGCGGGCGGTACTGAAGCAAATGGTGCGAGACCATTCTACGCACAAAGAAGCCGCCGCAAAGGTGCGACGACGTCGTTCGCGCCGCCGAAGGTCGTCAAAGAAAGCAGTCACATTTGACAATAATGCCCCAAACGCAACTGCAGCTTGTCTGCCTCCACCAAAAACCGTACCAAATCAAGGGAGCCCGGCGCTTGGTGAGGCTTTACCTGCTGCCTCAGATGCAACTTGGCCATCACTGCCAAAGCCTTCTACGCCTACTGCGTCAGGGATGTTGGCGCACTCAGGGCAGTGTGCAGCGCCTACGACTGATCCAGCCAACAGGCACGACAAAGGCCATGGCCCAGATATGCAAGTGACTGCAATGCTCACGACACTAATGAATGCCATGCGTGCTCTGCTTTCCAGCCTACACACGCCAGCAGCACATAGCGCACCTCAAATGCTGGACGCGCTACATCCAGTCCTTGCGGCTCTACAGTAGACGGCATCATGGCTCCTTCGCACCTGTCTTTTCAAAAGAAAGTCAAGCAAGCTTTCATTTTCCAATGGAATGCTCGTGGGCTCCAGTCCCAGATTTCCGATTTACGGCACTACGTCTACGACAATCACTTCCCCATTCTTGTGATTTTTGAACCGACGGCCCCGGCAATTTTGCGAATATCCGGTTACGAGGCATTTTCATCACCCACGTGCAACAGATCCAGCAAAGTCATCGTCTACATTCGACGTGAACTTACATATGTGCAACATTCAGTTCCTACGAACGAAGACAATCAGTACGTTTGCCTGACAGTGAAGAGCCGTGACCTGACGTTTACCCTACTGGCGGTGTACATGGCGCCATCAAGTCGTTTCGACGCCAGAAGGTTGAGTGATTTGATGGCAGCTACACCTGCTCCGTGGATTATTATGGGTGACTTCAATGCTCATCACACCATGTGGGGAGGCGTTAGGATGGACGTTAGGGGAAGACAGCTTGTGTCCTTCGCCTCTGACCATGACCTCCAGTGCCTGAATGACGGAAGCCCGACCTATATACGAGGGGTAACTTATAGCAGCTGCTTGGACTTGACTTTCGTTTCAAAGTGCCTTAACAACAGCGTCCGGTGGTCTTCGGATGTAGAAGCCCATGGCAGTGACCATATCCCAACCTATCTGATTATTACCGGCCATTCCACATTTTCCCCAGCCACGTGTAGGCAGCGAATTGACTGGACAGTTTTTAAATTACTTATGGAGGCTGCTTGCGCAGAGGGCTTCTCTACCGGTCTTGAACAAAAAATTAAGGAGGCCATGGAACACGCCACCTGCCCCTTTAACCCTGTCGCTAACTACACCGATTTTGACTTCGAATTGCAGCGACTGCGATCACAACGGCGCAGGGCAGGGCGCAGATACCGACGCACAAAGTCGCGCCTAGACATAAGAGATGCTAGGCGCATACAGAATAAGATTCAGCGCAGAATTCAGGCGCTGCAAACACAACGCTGGAGGACATTTTGCCAAACACTTGATCCACGGAAACCTTTGTCACACGTTTGGAGTGTAATTCGGGGTCTTCGCACGTACTATCAACAGCGCTACCTGTTCAAATCCGTAGCGCTCCACCAAAGGCGCAGTGTGGTTGAGGTAGCTGAAGATTTCTGCGCAAGAACAACAGGCCCTCAGAATCCAGGCGCAACGCTGCACTGCAACAATGTTCCACTCTCACGGGATTCTCGGATGGATGCACTATTCTCCATGGAAGAACTTGATGCTGCGCTGGCTTGTTGTAGAAGGTCATCATCACCAGTGCCCGATGGTGTGACGTACTCCGCACTTGCCAACCTTGGCAAAGAAGCTCGACTTGCTCTTTTGGACACTTATAAAGTCATGGACTGCTGGCATAGTTCCTCATGATTGGAAGACCAGTCGTCTGGTTCCACTTCTAAAGCCGGGGAAATCACCGCTCGACCTTTCATCATACCGTCCAATGGCACTCGACAGATGCGTCGGCAAAGTCATGGAAAGAATGCTGCTCACACGCGTGGAATGGTACTTGGAGCGATATCAGATTTATCCAACCTTCATGTCTGGGTTCCGACGGGGCCGCTCTTCTATCGACAACGTGGTTGACCTTGTAACTTCGGTGCACCACAACAAAAGTTTGAAAAGATTGACCGCGGCATTGTTTTTGGATATCAAGGGCGCGTACGACAACGTAACGCATCAGGCCATTTTGGACGCAATGGAAGCTGCTGAGATCTGAGGCCGCACGTTCACCTCGATATGCAGCTATTTATCAGCGAGGTCGTTTTTTGTCCTGACTGCGGACGGACCAACGTCCTTACACCGAAATTCGCGCGGAGTCCCTCAGAGCGGAGTGCTGAGCCCAGTTCTCTTCAACATTGCTCTCATCGGCCTGGTCGACGTATTGCCACAATCTGCTCAGATCTCGGTATATGCAGACATCTGTATTTGGGCATCAGTGGTGACCCGTCCTCAAGTTCGTGCAAGACTTCAAAAGGCGGCATCGATATTGACATCTTATCTTCGCTTGCAGGGCCTGAACATTTCGACCGAAAAGTGTTCACTTGTGGCGTTCACACGCAAAATAATGTCACGCTACACCATTCGCATTAATGGTGAAGCCATTCCCTATGAGAGAAGCCACAGATTCCTTGGTGTTGTCATCGACAGGAACCTCTCGTGGAGCCCACTTGTCTACGACATGAGAAAGAGAATAATTGCGATTGTCCACGTGCTCTCCTTCCTCGGGAGAAAGTCCTGGAGCGCATCAGTGCGCTCTATGCTGCAACTGTACCGTTCTCTATTTCTGGGCTACATGCGGTACAGTCTTCCGATATTCACTTCCATTAGAAAGACAAATATCAAGACTTCAAACTGTGCAGGCGCAAGCTCTCCGTATCTGCCTTGGACTGCCTAAATGTGCATCAACAGCAGCAACAGTTCTTGTTGCCCGGGAACATTCTGTTACTACATACATTGCTGTTGACACCATGAGAACACATATTCGGCACCTCACACGGGTTCCCTGTCATCACCTCGCAACACTCCCAATAATTAGGCCGCGTACTGCATTCGCCAAAGTCATTGAAGCTCATCGCGCATATCTTCCATCGGAGTTCACCCCTGCGTCAAGATCGTGCTCACCCTTATGGAGTCTTCATGAACGTCGGGTTTACCTCTATATTCCAGGAATTACGAAGAAAGCTGGTGTATCACTACCCGCTCTCAAACAACTGACATTGAATCACCTGCATTCTAACCACAGTCACCGCATACATGTTTAGACAGATGGATCAGTTCACTCGACCAGTTCTGTGGGGTCGGATGTGATACCGGCCAGATCAGTCTTCCTGAAAGTGAAGACGACCTATCCAACATCTTCAACTGGTGCGGAATTCGCAGCCTTACGGCCTGCGGTAGAGTTCATAAGTCAGGAACCTCCACATGACTGGACGGTTTTCACCGACTCTAAAGCAGCCCTTCAAGCCCTTCAAGCTGCGCTACGCCGCGGGTCGCAGGAACAACTTGTAGCTGAGATCCGTCTACTGTACCACGGCACCGTTTCCAAAGGTCATGACATCATTTTTCAATGGCTGCCAGGACACTGTGGTATTAACGGTAATCACCAGGCCGATGTGGCTGCGCGTTCGGCTCACAACGACGGACTTCCAGTGAGGATACCAATCTCAAGACCTAACGCAGCGTGTGGGCTTCGCCCTTTGGCGCTGGAGCTCACACATTTAGCGTGGAACACGGGAGAGTTTTGATATCCCCGCCTCAAGGCACTGGACCCTGGACTGCGCCTTTGTCTTCCACGTAACTTAGCACGTCGCGACGCAACATTGTTATGCCGTTTATGGATCGACGTTGCTTTTACCAACTACTATGCTTTCCGGATGGAGATGGCCGGCAGTCCTGCCTGTGAAAGCTGCGGTTGTGAGGAGACCATCGCTCCTCTTCTCTGTGAGTGCCCTGCATTTGCGAGTGCAAGACATACACTCTGTTGTGCCCTGGACCGCCTCGATCCTCGCCCATTAACAGAGCAAAAGATCCTCGGTCCGTGGCCACAGCAGTCGACTGCCCTCAAGGCATACAAGGCACTCTTTGCCTACTTGAGAGCGTCTGGATTGAGTGACAAATTGTGATAGCATTGTGCATGTGTGTGTGTGTGTGTGTTATGCCTTTTTCGCCTTCTCTCTTTCTCCTTTTAGCCCCCTAATCCCTCTTCCCCAGTGCAGGATAGCCAACCGGAACCCCTTTCTGGTTAACATCCCTGTCTTTCCATCCTCCTCTTTATCTATCCATTTTAACCTGGTGTTTAGACATCTGCCTGGTAGACCAACGTAACTCAAGCCGTATGACAAGTGAATTTTGTAGACTATCATCATCATCATCATCAGGCTTACTACACCCACTGCAGGGCAAAGGCCTCTCCCATGTCTCTCCAATTAACCCTATCCTTTGCCAGCTGCATCCACCCTTTGCCTGCAAACTTCTTAATCTCATCCGCCCACCTAACCTTTTGCCGCCCCCTGCTATGCTTACTTTCTCTTGGAATCCACTCCGTCACCCTTAAGGACCAGCGGTTATCTGCCTTCGCATTACATGCCCTGCCCAAGCCCATTTCTTTCTCCTGATTTCGACTAGGATGTCATTAACACTTGTTTGTTCCCTCTCCCACTCTGCCCGCTTCCGATCTCTTAACGTTACACCTATCATTTTTCTTTCCATGGCTCGCTGCGTTGCCCTTAACTTAAGCTGAACTGTTTTCGTTAGCCTCCACGTTTCTGCCCCGTGGGTGAGTGCCGGTAAGATTATGCTGTTGTACATTTTCCTCTTGAGGGAAATTGGTAAACTGCCACTCATGATCTGCGAGAATTTGCCATATGCGCTCCACCCCATTCTTATCTTTCTAGTTATCTCCCCCTCATGATCCGGATCATCTGTCACTACCTGCCCTAAGTAGACGTTCCGGCACAATTTCTAGGCTCTCGCTGCCAATTGTGAACTGTTGTTCCCTTGCTAGGCTGTTGAACATTACCTTGGTTTTTTGCATGTTAATTTTTAGACCCATCGTTCTGCTCTGCCTGTCTAACTCATTGATCATGATTTGCAGTTCACCTCCTGAGTGACTCAGCAAGGCAATGTCATCAGCAAATCGCAGATTATTTAGGTATTCTCCATTTATTCCTATTCCCAACTGTTCCCAATTCAGGCCTCGAAATACCTCCTGTAAACATGCGGTGAACAGCATTGGCGAGATCGTGCTTCCTTGCCTGACGCCCTTCCTTATTGGAATTTTATTGCTGACTTTATGGAGGACTAGAGTAGCTGTGCAGTTGCTATATATATCTTCCAGTATTTTGACATAAGGCTCTTCTACCCCCTGATTACGCAATGCCTGTATGACTGCTGAGGTTTCCACTGAGTCGAATGCTTTCTCGTAATCAATGAAAGCTATATATAGATGTTGGTTATATTCTGCGCCTTTCTCTATCATCTGATTGATAGTGTGAATATGATCTATTGTGGAATATCCTTTACGAAAGCCTGCCTGATCATTTGGTTGATTAAAGTCTAACATTGCCCTGACTCTATTAGCGATTACCTTAGTAAATACTTTGTAAGCAACGGATAGTAAGCTGATCGGCCTGTAATTTTTCAAGTCCTTGGCGTCTCCCTTCTTATGAATTAAGATAATGTTTGCATTCTTCCAAGCTACTGGTACAGTCGAGGTCATAAGGCATTGCGTATACAGGGTGGCTAGTTTTTCTAGCACGATGTCCCCTCCATCCTTCAACAGATGTGATGTTACCTGATCCTCCTCAGCTGCTTTTCCCATTTTCATTGCTTCTAAGGCTTTCTTTACTTCATCTTTCGTTACTGGCGGGATGACGCATTGCTGTGCACTGCTGTCTTTCTCATTAACACTCTGATTACATTGGCTACTGTACAGGTCTGCGTAGAACTCTTCGGCTACGTTAACTATCTTATCCATATTGCTAATGACATTGTCCTGCTTGTCTCTTAATGCATACATCTGGTTTTTACCTATGCCTAGTTTCCTCTTCACTGTTTTTAGGCTACCTCCGTTCTTTATAGCATGCTGGATTCTCTCCATATTAAACTTCCTTATGTCGGCTACCTTGCGCTTATTTATTAACTTTGATAGCTCCGTTAGTTCTATTCTATCGGTAGGGTTAGATGCCCTCATGTTTTGGCGCTTCTTAATCAGATCTTTCGTCACCTGAGATAGCTTCCCGGTATCTTTTCGAACTGTCCTACCGCCTACTTCTACTGCGCACTCCGTAATTATTGATGTCAGATTATCGTGCATTGAATGAACATCAAGATCATCTTCCTCAGTTAAAGCCGAATATCTGTTTTGCAGCGCTATCCTAAACTCCTGTGCTTTCCCTCTTACGGCTAACTCGTTAATGGTCTTCTTCTTCACTAGCTTCTTCCGTTCCCTCTTCAAGTCTAAGCTAATTCTAGGCCTTACCATTCTGTGGTCGCTACAACGCACCTATCCGAGGACGGCCACATCCTGAAAGATGCCAGGTTTAGCGCATAGTATGAAGTCGATTTTATTTTTAATCTCACCATTGGGGCTCTTCCAGGTCCACTTCCTGTTTTCTCGTTTGCGGAAGAAGGTATTCATGATCCGTAAATTATTTCTGTCCGCGAATTCGACTAATAACTCTCCCCTGCTATTTCTAGAGCCTATCCCATAGTCACCTACCGCGTGGTCGTCAGCCTGCTTCCTGCCCACCTTCGCATTCAAGTCGCCCATCAGTACAGTGTACTGCGATTTTACTTTATTCATTGCCGATTCTACGTCCTCATAGAAACTTTCAACGGTCTGGTCATCATAGCTGGATGTGGGTGCGTAGGCCTGCACCACTTTCATCTCGTACGTCCTATTCAGCCTAATTACTATAGCTGCTGCCCTCTCGTTAACCCTTTGTGGGTTCACCTATAATTTCCGTAACATAGAGAAAAAAACTACACATTTTTCGGGTCTAGGCATCTTCAGAAATGATATGGAAGAAATTTCAGAACAATAGCAGCAATAGTTTAATGAAAAAAAGTGGGACGCATGTGTCCCATTGGCACATGTCCTTTTGAAAAAGTGGGACAACACTGTCCCATTGACTCACGCGAGCACCAAGCTGTGGTTAGTTCTGTCATTGTTGGTGGAAGGGGCCGAAGCAGGTTGCACACAGGGGTACATTACACACACCACACACAAACTTCGTGCGCGTTTCACTCCCGGAGGTGGAACACCATTTACATCTACGCCTGTTTGGCACTTTCCGTGGGTTGTGACCAGCACCTGCAAACCTTACTTCGTCTGCAATTCCGACCATTTTTTGGCCGCTCTTAGTGCCACCTTTGTTCTTGCGGAACGGCCCAACAGACCTGTAGTGTCGGAATGTTTGCCCGTTGATCAGCTGCCGTCCCAGAACGAGCCGAAACCACATGTAGCTCATGTCGCTGTTGCCACTATGCTGAATGAAGCTGTTTACAACTGATGAGTCAAAAAGAAAATAAAATATGCGATACCACGACTTTTTCGATCGCCTGTCAGCCGCATAGGAGTTTCTTTTCTGGTCGAACTTGTCTACGGCTCCCATCCAACGGTTGTAGTCAGCGACCGCTTTGGGGCAGACCACACCCACTGATGAACCATTAGAAAGTTTTCTCTGGACTTCTTCAGTTTCGTTCGGGTCGTGAAAATTAGATAGGACATGAACGTTCTTTGAATCATGCCATTGGTATGCTGAGACATTGCCTTTGCTGCGCCACAGGTACTCTCCCTTCTGAAGCTTGTTGTTTTTCTTTAGATCGTCAGGAAGGTCCTTCCTGTTGACACGGACGGTACCCGCGGCCAAGATACCCTTCTGGGCAAGCGTTTGCATGAGCGGTGTAGACGTGAAATAGTTATCGAAGTAGAGCTGTGTGCCAGGCTCTACGCTTTCAGAAAGGGAAAGGACGACATACTCGCCTAAGCTTTGGCCTGCGGGCCGCTGCTCATTTTTTCCCTCGTATACCTGGAACTGGAGCAGGTAACCAGTCTGTGCGTCTGCCCTGCACCACACTTTGTACCCACGTTTGATCGGTTTCAAAGGAAGGTACTGCTTCATGCTTGACCTTCCTTTGAAAGCGATCATGCTTTCATCAATTGATTGATGACAGGAAGGAGTGTATTATTCTTGAAACTTTTGGTTCAGCTTTGTAATAAGAGGGCGCACCTTGGCCAGACGGTCATATCCCTCTTCTCCTCTTTTTTTCTTTCGTTGTGTCATTCACACGAAGCGAGTTCATAATTTGCTGAAATCGTTTGAAGGACATCAGCTTTGAAATTTCTTCACAATGAAAGAGAGGGTCACGGCTCCAATACTGATACAGGTGGTGCCTTGGGCACACGCTCATCAACAGCAGTACACCAAAATACGCTCGTAACTCTTCCTTTGTCAAAATTTGCCACTTCCTTGGGTACTTCTTTGCACCGAAGAGGTTGGTCTGCTCAACTATGAATTCAATCATCTCATCATCAAAATAGAGCGTGAATGCATCAACTGCGCGTGCTGGCGCCTTTTGGGAGGTTTGAGAATCCCATGTCTTTGGGCTTTGAACTGTACTTAGCGGTTCATTTGTAGTCCATGCACTGCCGACCTCCTCCTCTTCTGGCGCACTCTCTCCACCTTGATCCAGCAGGAGCGCATTCCGTTTCCTCCTGAAACCTTTTTTTGAAGGAGTAGACCGCCGTTGGCGCTTGCTCTTTGATGGACCAGCTTCGATTTCGTCGTCTTCAAAGCTCAAATCCGACGGCGCTAGCTCAGGGACAAAGTCGTCCTCGCTGCTTTGGGCCTCGTCTTCACTAGTCTCAGACTCGTCAGGCAAACTGAAGTAGAGCGCCAGCGCTTCATCCCGCGTAAGCGAGCCCCCTGCGAATTCGTAAACGAAACGAAACTTAGAATTATCAACATCGACAGCTTACTTTGTTAGTCGTAGCATACTTTCAGCATACTGTGTGCAAAAATTATGCCCCCTGGAGCGCACCCTTCACGTTCTCTTAGTGTTTTCGATCGCGTCAATCCGGCTCTGGCGCTCATAGAGACCTCTTTTTCGGGCACTCTGCGATTCTGACTACCTAATAAATCGTTTAGGGCATGCACCAAGTATTTCCCTTGAAGGACAGAAAAGGAAAAACTTACCATTCATCTCGAAATATTTTTGGGCGCGAACAAGCGGGAGCAATTTTTACCGGCACGAATCTTCACAAAGGAAAAAGTTCAGCTGTGAATGCTGGTGGTGCCATCTACAGGAAATCCTAAAACTTAGTCGCACAAGCGTTGTCAAAGACTCGAGATAGATGGCGCGACAAGACTGTTGCCCAGAAATTCACCCGCTGCCGCGTACGGAGGTTTTTCGTGAGAGTAAAAAGCGGGACCCATGTATCCCGTTATCCCATAAAGGGTTAATACTGTAGAGCTCCTCTACGTCGCCAGCTATATCCTTATTAATGAGGAATCCCACACCTATTTCTCGTCTATCCTCTAACCCGCGATAGCACAGTATGTGTCCGTCCTTTAGTGCTGTATACGCCTCACCTGCCCTCCTAACTTCGCTAAGCCCTATCACATCCCATTTAATTCCCGCTAGTTCCTCAAACAGCACTGCTAGGCTAGCCTCACTAGCTAAAGTTCTAGCGTTAAACGTTGCCAGGTTCAGATTCCAATGGCGGCCTCTCCGGAGCCAGAGATTCTTAGCACCCTCCGCTGCGTCACAGGTCTGACCGCGGCCGTGGTCAGTTGCTGTGCAGCCGCTGGGGACTGAGGGCCGAGAGTTAATTGGTTTGATCATAGAAGGTTGTGGCCAAGTACTACACCAGGGTGGCCAAATCCTGCTCTGGTGAGAGAGTGCGTTGTCGGTTCTGGTCACCGAGATCAGGCCGCACTCCAGGCCTGGTTATGCAATTCCATCGACACGCGGATTTTTTTTTTTAAACCCGGTGGAGAATTGCGCGGCACCAGGATTTGAACCCCGGTCCTCTTGCACGCGAAGCGGATGTTCTACCTCTACGCCATCGCTGCATCTTTTGTAGACTATACCGGTAATATATTCTACCAACTTTTCTTGGTGCGCGATACCACATTTGTTAGCAACATTTATCTCGATTTATTCATTTCATGACAAAGGCTCACTAATTTCAGGGGTGTGGTAAACACCAGAAAAACATCACATCTGTTTGCTACTTTCTTTAAGCCGTGCGAAAATCTATGTACATAATGAATGACAACCACACCAGTAGTCTGCTCTGCACACTTTTTTTGCGGTCTTTTGCTATCCAGTTCTTTTGTTACAAGAAGAGTTTTAGTTCAGCTAACCGACTTAAAATCCTAGCGCAGTTTCATTGCAATATAAACAGCCCTTTTCGGCGGATATTAGATCCCTGAGGTTGAATACCGTGCATGTTAGATCGAAAGGAGGTTAACTGCGAAGGTGGTAATCATGGACTCAAAAGAAAACACCAGCTGTAGGAAGTTCTTCACGTTACCAGGTGCCACCGCTGGAACATATGAACGCACGGCCCCAAACAAAACATCAAGAAGGTAAGGCACACCTTGATTTTTGACCTCCTTGCTTTGCGCAACGCACTCAGAAGATCGACAAAAGATGCCGACGGGTACACACTCTTGGACTCAGCAGCTGGTTTTCTTGTCAGTTGCGCGTATGATAGTCCCATTTGCCATTCAGTCTGGCTGTGATCCGGTCGCTCCCCAAGCAGTACAACTGATCGGCCCAATATTGCAACAGGATGGTTCCATCCTGGTCCTTTTGTAGGCCGGCCTTTGCCAATACTATTCCAATATTGGGCCAATTACCTGTGCTGCTTGGGTCAGGAATGTAGACACTTTTTGCTGGAGGTCAAACAACCGACTCGCACGCAGTGAACTTTGGCGACTTGCTGGACTCAGGTCTCTTGGGGACATTGTTGGGTAACGCAACATCATCACACTCCAACACTGGGAACTCGTCAAACCCTAGCACCTGATAATACTGGTGATGCTTTTATGGACAACAAAACCATCCTATGATGTGACAAGCCCTCAAGGATTTCACATTCGGAGACAGGAATTTGTATACCTTAGGAAACAAAATCAAACCCACTATGGATGATGTTGCGGTACATATCCTTGTGTACTCCGATACAACTTGAACTAGATTATGACAAAAAGCCAGTTCAAGTAGCTGCTCAAAACGAAGCACTTCTCCTGTTCCAGACAATTGCGAACACCAGACAATGCCGGGTACGTTGAAATCTCCATGTAATAAGGTCGTACTATCCTGAAGCAGTTAAAAGTCCATAAATGTGCGTAGATTTACCAGAACACCCACCGGAGCATTTGGGGCCCTGTATACACCCGCAATGAACACTGTTTGTTTACCTAATTTTATCTTGACCCATAGCGCTTCTACGCCATTCACATTTGGAAGTACTGCAAATGCTATGTTGTCTTTAAATATTAACGCAACACCCTTCCCCCCCCCCCCCTCTGCCTTCTCGATCCCTTCTTACTATTTTATAGTTGCGAGGAGTGAGTTCAGTGTCGATTATATCCCTATGCAGCCACTTTTCGGTGACTACTATTATGTGAGGTTGATATTGTATGATTACGCTTTCTAATTCTACCAGCTATTTAGTATGCCTCTGGCATTCACATTTATGACTTTGAACCATTTCGAACTTTTCTTCCTGCGTCAATCTACACTCCCTGAAGGAGTATGGCAATTGTACCTTTGCTTCTTAGTTTCGTCCCTACGTACAAGATTTTCGTAACCTTCATCTTATCGAATATCATCTTTACCTTGACTCCATTTTTACTTTCCCCTACAGATGAATTCCAGAGGATTTTCTGAATATTATGCACTCTTTTAGAATAGCCCTCGGAAATGCTTGTTTGCCCTCCTCTAAGCTTGTAACAATTATTCATAATCTTGCAGAAGTACTTGCTGTTGCGCTAGTTTGTTCGTCATAAAGGCGAATGGCGCAAGGCAACAAAAACAGGAAGACACAAAGACAGAAAGAGCGCTTACTACCAACTGAGTTTATTGCAGAAAACACCACCTTTATATGCCAGTCCATTATCACCATAAGTGCGTTATCATAGCCAGGACAAGCTAACAAGAAAAAATATGTACAGAAAAAGATTACATTCACGGATAAAGGCCAGAGAATTGCTACTCACAGAACAAGGCATGAAAAATTTACGGACATGATAGCAAGAATAAATGACAATATTTACACATGACCATCTAAAACACCCAGTTCCTGCCCGCTGAGTTTGACCGACGAAGTGCTTATGCCCGTGGGCCCACCTTTTTGTATGTGAAATGCTTCTATAACTTCCCTTTCAAATCGCTCTCTGCCTCTGCCGATACACTTTGCCTCTTCCAGCACCGGTCCGCAATCTTGACAATCTCTGCAGTCATCAGGGAGGTTTCCCCTTTCATTGTTTTTTATTGTTCGTTTGTGCTCAATCGCTCTCTCATTGAAACAACGGCCGGTCTGCCCAATGTACACCGCCCACACTTGAGCGGTATCTCATAGATGACTTTAGACCTGCAATCCGTATAACGCTGCCTATGCTGGATAGCGCACCTCGGGTGTCGTTTGTCCATCATGGAGCATATCTTGCCAAGCTTACAAGGTGCTGAAGACACCACATTCAAGCCATAACGACCCCCTATCTTCTTGATGTTGTGCGCTATTTTGTGCAAATACGGAATCGCCGCCACCTGGTTCCGCCTAAAGAATGGAACCACCTTCCCGCTTCCATCGCATCCATTACAAACTGTGAGTTATTTAAGAATAATTCTAGTGGTTATATAATCTAATTTGGCTGTATCAATGTCATCTTGTATATTTTTGCTATTACCCACTCCTCTCTTAATGCTGCGGCCCTGAAAGTGAATAAACAAATAAAGTCGTAACTGTCTCTGTTTTTTCTCACGGATTAGCTCAAACACGCACAAGCATAACAGTAAGAGCACCTACCTTCAGCTCTGATAGTGCCTTGAGGAGTCATATAACTCGAGTTTTAAAACAACTATTACTGATGGTGAGGGCTGGTGATGTGAGGGCGAGGGAGGGCCAGCAAATTTTTCGAAGTGAGGGTGAGGGAGGCACTGATAAATTTTAAAAATGAGGGCGAGGGTGAGTGAGTGCCATGGATTAAAATGTGAGGGTGAGGGAGGAAAGATGGAAATAAGGGCATTTGCCCACCTCTGGTCCCTATACCGTCTCCCTCCGCTTACCTCTGAAAACACGCAAATATGTGAGCCGAGGCTGCTTTATTTGAGACGTTTAGAAATTGCAAAATGGCTTTGTTTGCGCTGTTTCGCTTTACAGCTGTTTGCGCATCTTCGGTGACAAATGCGGCAATTAAACGTCGCGGCGCAATATGAGACGAACCACTCGTGAGCAGGGATTTCCACGAATGGGTCGAACAAGCGAGCACCTCTTTCTGTGATATCATGAGATGGGAGGCTGCGCGCATATATAGTCGGTTTGCGTCAAGTACTCCTCAGTTATGCAATTTTCCGTTCAAAAATTATGAAGTTTCGATTATCCAACGTTTGATCTGTACTCCACTTTTTTATCACGCCCTTACATGGCAGCGTTATGCAGTACCATACTTATGGTTATCTGTGCGCAAATACAAGTGAAGGAAAGCTAATCACTGTATACGTAGCATTTCTCCGTATCCAGGGAAACAAGCACCTCGTGCACCTGCTTAGAGAAACATGTAACCTTCTGGCGCACATCGCGCTGTTTTGCTTTTGCTGTTACTGATTATAATTGCGGTCTTGAAATAATAACTAAGATCCTTATGTCTTATCCTCAGTCAGGCGTTTTCGAAAGCCGTTCATACCTGAAAGCGGGACGCAAGATCCAACAGAACTGACTTACAGATATGCTCCTAAAGTTTGAAATACAGAAGGAGCTTAGCGAACAAGCCAAGTTTTTAATGTTGTTTTAATTTATAGGCGTGTTGTAGTGGAATCATTTTCAGTGGTTCAATTCATACCATGTTAGAAACATCAGATGTTGCTACTTCATTTTTGGTACCAGCGTCTATCAGAGAACAAAACAAAACATCAATTGGGATAATTAGAAAACTCGCGTACATATGCAAACTTTTTTAGTTCCGGTTCCGCTTCAACCAATATGAAACAATTAGAATCGGTTCAAATTTTGCTGAACCCGGAACTGAACCCGAAAAAATTCTAGTTTGGTACCCTGGTGCCTTCTATAGCCTTCCGGCATAAAGCTATAGATGTAAGCGGCGTGTGTGGCCTTTCCCACAGCTCTCGGACTTTCCTCGCAGCGGAATGATTCTCTGTAACCAGAGTTGATGCTTGAAGGGAGCAGAAATGGAAGGTGGCTAACCACTCTCACGGAAAACGAGGCATCTGTTAGAGTCAGAAATTGAAACGCAGGTGTGGTCGTCTACACGGGCCGCTTTCGCAAGCAACTGCGATGTCTTTCAAGCATATCGCTGATAGCCTCAGGGATCGTGACTGCCTCCCCGGTTATTAAAGGAGTCCCGCTCGGTGTCAGTGTGGGGGGAAAAATGATCCATTTCTATATCTAATTACCTAATGAATTGATGTGCTGCAGGACACAGCATGTTGGAGAAACGACTGCACACTCACTTTTTACTAAAAACGAAAAAAATGGTTGGAGGTATCCCTTTCAGTCGCAACGAAATGCAGTTCAGCGCTCTGCACGTGGCTGACGAATGAAGAAGACCGGCAAAAAGTTTGTGAACTTAGAGCCATTAGAACCAACAACAGCAAGTAACACCCTTTTCACAACTCTGCACCAAGAATGCAGGCGACAACTACAAGTGGATGTGCACACTCTAGAGACAATTTGCGGCGCACTTTTGACATGTCTTAGTTTTTTCCGAAACGAAGGTACCGCACCACGTGCTGTGTTCATTGATTTCCGAAAGGCTCTTGGTGCAGTCCCGCATAAGTTACGTTTGTACATCCTATCATTTCTCGGTCTTCCCGTTTCACTTTACGGTTGGCTCACTTTACGGTTGGTTCACTTTACGGTTACTAACGAACGTTAGCAACAAGTTGTTCCCAAAGGTGTAACATCACGAACGGTTCACGTTCCGTAAGGCGCACCGCAAGGATCGCTCCTGGGGCCAATCCTGTTGCTCATTTATATCAACAATTTCGCCGAAAGAACTCCTTCGACTGTGAGATTGTGCAAAGACGACTGCATTTAATGTCACCCTATGTCATGCTCTGAAGATATGAGCATGTGGCAGTTTGGTCTTGAGAATATTGCTGTTGCTATGCTAAATGGAAGATGGATTGGAACACAGGAAAAGTTATTATATAGAATTCATGAACAAAAAGAAAAATCTCTCCACTTCACACTTGTTAAGTAATGTTGTAGGGCCGCGTGTTGCAGAGGTCAATTACCTGGGCGCCGCATTTTATGCGGCACCGGACTGGACATCACACATTGAGCTAACAAGCACTAAAGCACATCTCGCATTGCACATTGCACATCCCACCTCACACCTTTTCCAAAGAAACTTCAAATCGGCACCCAAACCTTTCAAGGAAACCTTGTACCTTACTAATATTAGGCCTGCGTTACAGTACGCGTATGCAGCCTAGGACCTGTTCCCAAATGTTCTTGAAGAGAATCTATAGAGCGCGTTCGAGAAACGCTGCAAGATTCGTTACAGTCACTACAACTACGGTGGTTCGCAAACCAGGGAAAGTCTAGAGTGGAAGTTTCTCTCCGCACGCCGAAAATTATTTAGGTTAAAATTTTTACATGTTGATAACAGCGGCGACACAGGAACCGACAAAAACATGCCTTTAAAATAGCCTTATCTCAGCCCAAGACACTAGAAAATGCCATAAAAATCAGGCCATGTCAAAGTCGCATAAATGTATTTCAGCCTTATAGACTATACCGTAAATATCAGGCCATGTCGCAGTCCTATAAATGTTTTTGAGCCTTAATTCTTTCCACGAGAAATAGAGGAATGATATTCGACCCCGGATTCTCATCCGGCATCGAATTCCGTTCTTGTGTGCCTTGTGTTTAGCGTCTGAACCCGAGTTTTCATCTGCTATAGAGAGGCTTATATACATCGTATTTATTTCTTACTTTTAGTGTCATGCTTTTTGAATTGTGTAATAAATTTCGTAATTGGATATCTTGCTTGCTGCTGAATGTTCTAAAGTTTTCTTCGCACTTTTTTTTACCGTTGTGTTTGCAATATTTTAAGAGGACTTCTTGTTGGGCAAGTTGGTACTTGAACATTGTACTTTTTAGGCGCCAAAACCACACACACACACAATAGAAGGCGCTCTGTCTCGTTTCCTTCTCTTGTGTGTGTGTGGTTTTGGCGCCTAAAAAGTACAATGTTTGCAATATAACCGCCCTTTTAGAATGCCCAAGGGGCACTGCAGGTATTTGTCATAAATAAACATAACCCGCCGCGGTGGCTCAGTGGTTAGGGCGCTCGACTACTGATCCGGAGTTCCCGGGTTCGAACCCGACCGCGGCGGCTGCGTCTTTATGGAGGAAAAACGCTAAGGCGCCCGTGTGCTGTGCGATGTCAGTGCACGTTAAAGATCCCCAGGTGGTCGAAATTATTCCGGAGCCCTCCACTACGGCACCTAATTCTTCCTTTCTTCTTTCACTCCCTCTCTTATCCCTTCCCTCACGGCGCGGTTCAGGTGTCCAACGATATATGAGACAGATACTGCGCCATTTCCTTTCCCCAAAAAAAACAATTATTATTCATAAATAAACATAAATGAATATGATCTTCAAGGTGGCTAACTGAAACAGGAATAGATGACGTGGAATGCGTTTTTTTTTTGCAGCTCAACATACGCATTACAAAAAAGCAGATAGACGCAGGACGAACATTGAATGGGTCCTTCAGGCATGTTGAAAAAAAAAAAGCCTAGAATCGTGGGTTTGGATCCCACGCGAGGCATGTGGCGTCGCTTTGTTCTTATTTCTAATAGCCTATATCGCGTATAAATTAATTCTCAGGTTACTTATCTCTTCTCATCGAAAGCTGTATCGGAAAGTAAATGGGACATTCCCCTGTATCTCTCCTGGCCTCCGAGATTGCTGCCGTGTTTCTGAGAGAGAGGCTGTCTGAACATATCTGCGCACTAGCAGCTTTAGAAAATATACCATAAAGTGGCTGCACACAACTGTCCCAACCTCGTCATGGCCACCACGCGGTTTACGGTGATGACGCAGGTGGTTCAGGCCCGTGGGGAGGTTTGGCCCCGGCCCCTGAACCGGAGCACGGGGCCCGGCCTCATCCTGCTGGACCCGGGCACCTTCGCCTTCGTGTTCGTCGGTCCCCCGGGCGGTTGCGACGTGGCCGACCGGGCCCTGAAGCGCTACCGTGACCGGCTCCTGTTCGGAGGCTGCGGAGGAGGAGGCCGTCGTCGGCCGCTAGGCGGAGCAGGCGCAGCGGTGGACAGCATCAGCTCCCTTCTGGTCCACCTGCGGGGGCCCTGCGAGCACACCCCGCAGCATGGCATGGACGAGGCATGTGAGTGGTTGCAGAAGCGGTGCTCTTGCTCCAGCAGAAAGCACCCAGTTTGCCTAGTGTGCGGGTGGAATTTAAAAACACGCACCGAACCATTTTTACGACTCGAGCGAGATGAAATGGAGCGGTAACGTAAGGATACTCTGAGTGCAGGTCACAACCAAAATCTCACGATGAGCTTCAACTCGACTTAACGTAGTGACGTAAAGCTGTAAGCTTTCGTTTGAACGGTGAAGCTCCTGCTGCAGAATAGTGCCATTGCGTTGTTTTTAGTCCCTCAACACCACGCCTTTTTTAATGTTTAACTGTAGCAAACTATTCCGATTCCGCAAAAGTGTCGATGAATGTTCAGTTCAGTTCAGTTTATTACCTTCAAGTTCCCCGTAGGGGGCATTATTACATAAGAGACGGGCTTTTATACAATGAAAAACTTTTTCTGGCAAGTAACTCGCATTTAACAAGATGCTCGTTTAAAAGCTGTAAAAACGAAAATGGGCACTTGTTAGCAGCAATGGCTGGGGGAAAAGCGTTTCAGTCCAGTCTGTGGCGGTTCGGTAGAAAAAGGAAGCAGTGAATGCAGCGGTTCGAGCTCATGACGCGCAACTTAAAACTGATGGCTGGTGCGGTGGGATATGCGGGACGCTGCTGTGATGCATGGTGCTTGATTAAAGGAAGAAAAGAAGAACTTGTGATACCAGGACAGGCTGGCATTGCGGCGTCAACTACAGAGCGTTCACAAGCCGGATTTTGATTTTAAAGAAGAAACGCTGACGTCTAAGAGTATAGCGAGTGAATGAATCTAGAAGCGCGATTTTGAACAGATTCTAATGAGTTCATGAGATATGATTGATGCCGCTTTGAAATTGGCGAGGCGTATTCGAGTTTCAGCGTAACAAGTGTCTTGCACGAGCAGCTTAACATGTGACGTTTCGAGAATATTGGTAACGTGTTTGCGGAGTTCCATACACCGCCTGCCTTTTGCTGCCATATTCGCTCGCAGCGGCGCACTCAATGGAAGTTCTTTGTGCCGCAGACACTCTTCAGCTGACAGCGGCATCCCAGCCTTCCCTCTCCGCCAACTCGGTGTGGGGTCTTCTCCGGGGCCTCGAGACCTTCAGCCAGGTCGTCTACCCGTACGATGGCAGACAGGTCGCTTTTCTGACTCTGTTTTAGCAAGCTTTGAGCGAAAAACTTTCTGCTGTTTGCTAAATAAATCCACTGAGCTGACAAGGAATGGAACAGTGAAAGAACGAAGCGGAGAGGCGGTGTTTTGGAGGACTGAGGAATAATTTTGAGCACTGAGTATTGCACAGCACACGGGTAACTCCCGCTGCCCTCCGAGGCTCTCTGCCGAGGTCCGCATTTAAGAGCAGGAGGTCGTGTGGAACCGCCGGTGCCCGGCCACGGCTCTTTCGTATTTAAGCTTCCTACAAGCACTGTGACCTGTTACTAAAGTCGCGGCCAGCCGCGACACTCGCCCAGTACGCGTAGCTACTGTTACAAAGTGCCGGCTACTGTTGGACGACCGAAAGGAATTACCAAGCCATACTTCTCTCGAGTAAAGTAATCTGCCTTTTATCCCGATAGACAGAGCATCGTTAGCAACAATCTTTGTTTTCTTTCTGTCGTCAATAGCAATACACAGCCAAGAATTCAGAAGATGACAGCAGGAAAAAAGGCACAAAAGCAGTGGTTCTCTCTCGGTTCTTCATGTCGTCCTGTCTGGCCTCTGCTGTAGAACCACACACAGAACAGCAGCGCTTTATTTAAATCATCCTTAGAGGATGGTGCTGATGGCCCAGCTACAGAGCCTCTTTGCCGACCCACTCCCCTCCCCCCGCCCTCCTTATTTAGCATTTCTCATTTTATCAACGGAAGATTTCACAAGAAAAGAAATTATTATTGCATCCTACAAGCGATTGATTTCTTCCGTGAAAACATGCAAATACAGCCGCAACTTCAAAATCAACGATCAAGTAACAATTAATTTCAAGCACTACATTTTGAAAACATGGCCCAGTGTCTTAAACGTGAGGCTTTCGAGCCGAACGTCTGCATTGTGAAAGCTCTTTGAAATGCTTGGTGATTTGTTCAGTGGCGTAAATAAGTCGTCTGCTACTCTACTTCTTACGGTCGCAAGCGTCGCCATTTATATAAACTGAGCGTACGACGCCGGCGCTGCACAGCGATCCGGCCGCCAGGAACGTGGCGAGGGTACGCAAAGCGGACAGCAAAGGAAGCAAAGCGGCCTCGCTCTGCTTCTCTCTAAGCAAAGTCAACTTTCGCCAGGCTGCAACAGCGTACAGGCGCTCGTCGCCTGAAACATCTCGGGTGGAGCTAGGTGCACAAGAAGACGCCGAGTCACGCGAAGTGCCGTCCGAGGCTGCAGGAGTAAGAGACTGAGGCCGTTGTGTTGATCAGCCTCTCAGTTACCAAAACAGGCAAATTACTCTATCATGGTCATTAGCCTAATTACGTTCACTGCAGGTGAAACAATTCTGGCAGATTTCTCCAATTATCACTGTCTTATGCAAGCTGTGGCCGCCTTATCCCAGCACCCCATCCTCCCACCTGCCACTTGTCTGCTCTTGGAATGCATTTCGTTACGCTTAACAACTATCGGCTATCTGGCTTTCGCGCTACATTTGGACTCGGACATCACTCGTTCGAGTTGGTTTCCAACCCACTCCGCTTACTCGCATCAATTACGGTAACTCGCATCATTTTCCTTTCCAAAGCTCGCAGTGTTAAACAGTTCAACAGAGTTAAAATCCCCTAAACAAATTGGAACGGATCACTGAAACACTGAAAAGTCGTGCATGCATGGCGATTGCGCATGTTAAGCCGTTGCCCAGGTCTATTAAGTTATCAAGCCGAGGGTACCTTATCTACGACAATGCTGTTTTCATACCACATGATCCCACGCATGAAGGAGTCGAGGGGTGTACAGACGCCAACTTGTGGTTTACTCATAAGGTGCAGAAACTGTAACGTTATAAACGCAGTAAAATTCTGACTGCTGCCTTCAGAAGTTGTTCTAACAAGAAACACATAGCAACATTAAATCTCTAACAAGATTGCATAAATATAGAAAGTACTTTTTAGTATTATCGTTTTTTAGTATTATCTCATACAAGTTGAGTTACATGCGGCCTACACATGTTACAAAACACAAAAAACTTGTACAGTGAACTGCTATGACGCTAGAGATATTTATCTTGAGAGCATCACGTTCAAGACCCTAAGCAATATTTTCAAAATGTAACAGTTCCATTAATTATTTTTTCTGCTTGTTTGTTTTAAAATAGAAGTTGCTTTTGTGTGTTTGCCGAGTGAAATGTTTCGTTTACGGAAGCAAGTATCTTTCTTGGTAAAAGAACAGCGCTATGTACGGGACAGGAGACAAACACGGACGCACAAACACAGGCGCTGATCATCAACTGAATCTTTATTTCGGAGCACAAACATACATCAGGTGGCAGTAGGGGGGGGGGGGGGGGGGTACATTGATGCATGCGCGGTCTCAGGGAAACAGTGGATAGTCACGTCAAATAATAAAATTAATAAAAACCGGAAGCTGAGAACGACGGATGGGTGAAGGCGATAAAACCGATTAAAGCTGCACGTTGTAGAGGGCCGTCACGCAAACCAAGAAGAAACAGCAGAAGGATTGAACAGGATGAGAAAGTATGGAGCAAAAGGGGGTTTTGAGTGTTTAAAACTGATGGAAACGATAAAAGCACGATAAATATTTTCCGTTATAAAGGACCAAACACATAAAAAGGAAAAGACATTCAACAAATCTGAAGCTTAAAAGTGGCCTAAAGGGTTAAAAAGTCTGTTAAAACCAAAAACAAGGAAGGTTGGCTGCTAAAACAGACAAAATCGAAAGTAAAGCCACCGCTCAAAATGCATGGCCAGCTGCTCTTAGGAACATCAATTCTTTCTCAGGCAGACAGACGGAGTGCTAACACAGTAGTCCTTGTCACGACGGATTTCAATGGCTTCAAGTATCTCCCTAGATAGACGATTTCGTCCTTTGCCGATAATCGCGCATCTATCGTACACTGGGGGACACGTGTCGCTTTCACATTTCTTGCAGTGTTTGGCAAGGTTCCCGGAGATAG
Source organism: Amblyomma americanum (assembly GCF_052857255.1). Lineage (NCBI taxonomy): Eukaryota > Metazoa > Arthropoda > Arachnida > Ixodida > Ixodidae > Amblyomma > Amblyomma americanum. Next base: position 162,045,310 of record NC_135504.1, on the reverse strand, counting down.
CAATACTGCTATTGTTATTTTTGTTTTCTTGCAGCCTGATATTTATGCATCTCCCCGTTTGACCAATGTATTTCTTTCCGCAAGACAGAGGGACTGAATATATGACACCTGTGGCGCAAGAAACGTGGGGATTACCATGCGTCTGCCCGCAGCCACGAGGAACTTCAGTACTGTTGACTCTCTTGCAGAGTCAACAGTACTTTACCACGCAATACCAACTAGCCCGTCAACCCGCGCTTCTTTCTTGGCACACTGCGCTTGCCGCTATGGACGTATTGCGCCCTTATGTGTTTTGTTTCCTGTGACCAATGATGCTGTTCGTGCTGTCGACAATGAGAAGTGCCGAATAAGGAGGCCCTGTAAAGCTAGAGCAACCGCACCTTTTTCTACAAGCTGCAGTAGGATGTAATGATGTAAATAATGCCCTGCTGTTCCATCAGTTCTTCTACAGTATACGTAAAAGTGGACGGCATGAAGAACCGAGGAAGAATAAGTGTTTTAGTGCTTCTCTTCTTTCTTTAGTGTTTTTATATTCTGCGCTAAGTGCAGCTGCCGATGGCAGGGTCAACAAAGAGTACTGCTTATGAGTGCCCCTCTGCTGGTAAAAGATGCAGATTCCTCCACGCGACACAGGTACCGATGTATTGTAGTCAAGGGTTTGACGGCATACCGTCTGGTCAGGAATCATGGTGATGCAGATTGCTGGTCACTGACTAAAGTCAAAAGATGAAAAGACGTTTCGGGAAAACTACGGCTCCCTTGTTCACTATGAAGCAATCGGCGCACGGATCCGTTCTTTTGTAGCACCCAGTAGCGTTTTTAATGATTTAGCATAGATAGGATGGAGGGTTCCGTCATACCTGTTTAATGTGTTAGACGATGTCTGTATAATAAGGGACTCAAGATTCTGCCCTGCTGATGTGTTCTTTTCTGTTGTCAATATCTTTAGTTGATCCCAGTTAATCTCGTGGCCGGATTCTTGCACGTTCTGGGCGATGGCGTTAGATGCTGCCTTCTGGTTTCGGACGTCGTTCTGGTGCTCTCTTAGGCGTCTCCTGAATTCATTTGTTTCACCGATATATATTGATGAGCAATCGGCGAAGTCCCTCTACCCTCTTTCCTTCATCCGGCGCTACCCTCTTTCCTTCATCAGGAACACCGAAAGAAGAATGCCAGCGAATCAGCCTGCCTCAGAAGAACGCGAGAGCACAGAAAAACCAAAAGAAAAGCGAGCTGCTCTCCCATACGTAGCGGGAATTAGCGAAGCGCTCGCACGTATTTTCCGCAAGCATGGCGTCAACATCGCGCACGTCCCCGCTGGCAAGGTGCGAACAGAACTGGTGAATGTGAAGGACAAGCTCCCTCGTGAAAGATTTGCAAGTGTTGTGTATGAGATTGACTGCGCCGATTGCTCATCAATACATATTGGTGAAACAAAGGACTTCAGGAGACGCCTGAGAGAGCACCAGAACGACGTCCGAAACCAGAAAGCAGCATCTAGCGCCATCTCCGAGCGCGTGCAAGAATTCGGCCACGAGATTAACTGGGATCAAGTAAAGATATTGACAACCGAAAAGAACACATCAGCAGGGCAGAATCTTGAGTCCCTTATTATACAGACATCGTCTAACACATTAAACAGGAACGACGGAACTCTAAATCCTATCTATGCTAAATCATTAAAAACGCTACTGGGTGCTACAAAAGAACGGATCCGTGCGCCGATTGCTTCATAGTGAACAAGGAAGCCGTAGTGCTCCCGAAACGTCTTTTCATCTTTTGACTTTGGCTAGTGACCAGCAATCTGCATTACCGATGTGTTGCGGCCGCAGGTGCGGTCGTTCCCACACGTGTCTACACCACCCGAGCGGCGTACTAAGTTGTGTATTTCTCACAGCTGCCTAGTGGGCCCGATATACGCCTCAAAGGCGTGAGCAGTTAACGATGGTCCGTTGGACTGTGCATGCATGACAAGGCCAGCTTTCGAGCCGTGGGTAAGTGGCAGACCTCTACTCCCCGGTGGGCCTTTTGGTCGCTCTCGTCAGGCACAGCTCCAGCAGGCCTGCCGGCGAAAGATTAGAGCCCTATTTCTCCAGCCTCGGTAATGTTTTCTCAGTTAAGACCTCTTCCGTTCCAGTTACCTTTCGCGCCTGCCGTATTTTACGAAAGGCGTGATCAGTGGACGACGGTGCGCTACGGGAAAGTTGGCAGCTTACCTCGTCAGGGGGAGGAGCAGCGGCGCCGCCTTATGTGAAGCGATTTCACTCCAGAGCAGATATTCGGCTTTAAGTGAGCACGACGACCTTAACGTTGAAGGAAAGAATGATAATCCCGCAGCTATAATTACCGACTCCTCAGCAGAAGTATGCGGCAGGATCAGGAGACCAAAGATATGATTAAGAAACATCGCAAACGGTGTTTGAAAACCTCGATTCCCGTAGGCAGAATATAAATGCCGGAGCAATCAAAGCCAGTCCGGAAACGCAAGTTCCCCTGCTTAAGGAATATGGAGAGAATCGAGCGAGCTCTAAAGAACGGAGGTAGCCTAAAAGGGGAGCAGAGGAAACTAGCCATAGGCAAAAGTCGGATGCTAATAGACAAGTAGCGTGAATATGGGTAGGAAGTACAGCCGAGCGGTTCTATGCAAATCAACGTTATCAACGCAATAGTGAGGGAGGCAGTAGCGCACAGCATTGCCATATCCCACCAGTAGCAGTAAAGAAAGCCTTAGGAGCAATGCGGGGGGATGGGGGGGGGGGGCGGTATTGCCACAAATCTGTGCGCGCTTTGTTCATTCTTCCAAGGCGGCGCGCGGCTTTATCTCTTTGTTTGCAAGACGCATCCAGGTTTATCTAGATTGATCGCATCCAGGCAGAGCTGATTCTGCGTTGTTCCAGAATGTTCTAGTAACTTTGCACGCTTAATCTCTAAAGTTCGCTATCAGCTTTAAATTGAGCACGGCCGAGAGCGGGGGGCATTCCGTTCGACGACCGCCGACTACGCTTCTTGCTATACCGCGGACGAGTGATTCAGTCCAATGTGGTCTCAAGACAGCCCAAATAAACGGTTTTTTGACGCCATTTTCGCTGTCGTTCAGCTCCCCAGATTGCAGTCACTACTAGGTGACAATATCAGCTGGTGAGGATTAGGTTACAGCATATCGGTGGAAGAATGCTGGTTAGATTGTGCTACAAACCCAGCTGCCTTGTATACGCGCTGCCTTAGGACCTCGACCGTGCCAGAACCTTGGAAGAACGTCTGCATCGTCTTAACCCATAAGAAAGGAGACATGCAGGATTTGAAATATTGTAGGCCGATCAGCTGACTGTCCGTCGCCTCCAAGGTATTTACAAAGGCCATCCCTAATACAGTCACGAAAACCTTAGAGTTGAATAAACCTTGCAATTAGGGCACCACCATCGTGGTAGGCCTTACTGCGCCCACTTCAGGACAAAGGCCTCTCCCATGTCTCTTAATTTAACCATGTCCTGTGCCAGCTGCGACCGCCATACATCGGCAAAATTCTTATTCTCATCCGCCTCCTTCTACGCTTGCCTTTGCTTGCAGTTCAGCCCGTTACCGTTAATGGCCGATTGACACGACGGACCGTTCGCCCGCGGCCCGCGCATCACGTGTTCGTGCGTCACCAAAGTGAGTGGCGTGCTGTCGGCCCGCGGACTATACAGCCAAGGAGGTGCAAGTGCCTGTCTCCCCGCGGGAATTAGCGGCGGCCTGAGAAGATGCGCTCGCTAGCTCTGGCAACCACCGCTCTTGCTATTATTTCGACTGCCGCATTTCGATCAGTGACGCTGAGCTGGCGCGCTGTTTTGACAAGTTACGCTGCGTTCGCTACCACGACAAAGCGATCGACTGGGCTCGCAAGACGGCCCAGGCGATTGAGGAATCGGACGAAGGGCCGCACCTGCACCATTCAATCGCATTAATGGGTCAGGAGGAAAAACCAGTTTGACCAGCGTTGCCAAATATCCAAAGTGGAAGACTGGGCGAGTTGGTAGGTAGTCATTCTCGTGTCGTCGGTTCTTCCCTTGGTCCCTGTCCTGTGTGCGCTGTTTTTTCTAGTTGCCAAATACTTTAAAATAATCTGGCAACAGTGGTACACCCAGCGCGTCGTCTGCTCTTTTGGTCCGTCGCACCCGCTTGGCGTCATCGGATCGCAGGCCAGTTTTTAGTGGTGCATGAACACGTGATGCGCGGGCCGCGGGCGAGCGGACCTTCGTGTGAATCGGCCTTAACTGCCATCGGTTATCTGCGTTCGCATTACATAAAAAGCTCAAGCCTATTTCTTGCTCCTTATTTCCAATAGGATAACCTTGTTTCCTCACCCACCATGCTCTTTTTTGTCTCTTAAGGTTATGGCTATCATTTTCCTTCCCATAGCTAGGAACGCTATGCATAGGCAGGCTTTTTTAAAGGCTGCTCGACTATGCATCATATTCACATTAACAATCAAGGGTTAGAGAAGTGCTCAGAACGAACCCCTGTATGTAGCTTTCAGAAATTTCCAGAAAGCATTTCACTCTGTCGACACATCCGCAGTCATGCTGGCATTAAGGAATCAGGATGTAGACGAGCCATATATATAAATAATAAAAGATATCTATAACTGGTCGCAGCCACCAGAGTCCTCCATAAAATCAGCAAAATCACCAAACGTGTCAGACGGGGAAACACGACCTCGACAGTTGTGTTCAACGCCTGTTTACACGAGGTATTAGAAGGCCTAGATTGGGAACAGATGTGGATAAGAGTTAATGAAGAATGCCTTAGTAATATGTCATTCGCTGATGAAATTGTCAACCTAACTCACTCAGGGCACGACAGATGAGGCTTATACAGTATAAAGGGTTGGGCACGCACTATCGTATCGTGGATCAGCGAGCAGACAAGAACTAGCTGTGGGGTTCTACATCAATCAGGATACAGCTGGCAACATAGAGGAATTGTATGGTTTTAACGACAGGGTGGCACTATATTTCATTTTGGCGGTAAAATTCAGCGCGGACGGACGAAGGACACAGAAAAGGGGACAAAACAAGCGCTGAGTTCATTTTGGCGGTAAAACTCAGCGCGAACGGACGAAGGACAAAGAAAAGGGAACAAAACAAGCGCTGAGTTCATTTTGGCGGTAAAATTCAGCGCAAACGGACGAAGGACACAGAAAAGGGGACGAAACAAGCTCTGCTTTACTACATCTAACTCGCCCAACTCACCATTCTTCTGGCACTATATAGCAATTAGGCTTAAGAGAGGAACAGGCTTACCTCCAGCCATGATTACCAAATGGTCGAAAGCTTCTATGAAGACGTGGAAGCGGCAATAAGCAAAGTAAAAGCACAGTATACTTTAATGATGCATCCATTCAATGCCAAGGTAAAAAAGAAGCAGGCTGGAGGCCAGACAGTAGGTGACTATGGCATAAGCTCTGGGAATAGCAGGGGAAGTAATTAGTAGAGTTAGCGGAGCGAAATAATAAATCTTCATGAATAACTTCTTCTACAAACGAGAGACCAGCAAGTGGACGTGGAAGAGCCCCAATAGGGAGACTGAAATGAAAAACACTTCATACTATGCGATCACCCTGGCATCGTTCAGGATGTGGAGGACCTCTCAGAGCTGTGCTGTAGCGACCACGGGATGGTAAGGTACCGAATTAGCCTGTGCTTGAAGAGGGAATGGAGAAAAGTAATGAAGAGAAAGTCCATTAGCGAGTTAGGTAAGAGGGAAAGTAGAGGAATTCAGGATATCGCTTAAAAACAGAAGAGAAGAGAGTTAGGCTTCTTGGTTTACGATCTTGTTGGGAACAGCGCTAACACAGGACGGAGCGCCTGTGTTGTGTTCTCGCTCCGTCTTGTGTTAGCGATGTTCCCAACATGGTCAAAAGAGATATTCGTCTTTTAAGTGAGGACTAAGCCCTTAAGGTTCAAAACTTGAACGATAATTTCACAGCTATAATTGCGGAGTGAGCAGCAGAGGTAGGTGTTAGGATGCCTAGACAGCATACCGACAAGTTCTTTAAGGTGACGAAAGATGTGATTAAAAGAACGCGAAATCACGAAAGCATCAATCGCCGCATACATAATAATACTGGTAAAAAGCGCAAACTAAGTGACATAAGGAAGTTTATTATGGTCTGAGTGAAGCGTGCTCTAAAGATCTGAGGTGCCTAACTAAAACCGGGGAATAGGAATCTAGGCAACGGCTAAGTCTATACCGACCAGGAACAGGAAGTATTTAATATATCAATAACGTCTCCACAGCTACCGTAGTCCATGTAGTGAGCAATAAAATTAAAATAAGGAAGGGTGTGAGGCAGGGAAACACGATATCGCCGGTGCTAATCTCTGCCAGTTTACTGGAGGAATTCAGAGGCCTTGATTGGGGAAGAGTTGCGAATAAGAGTTAATAGAGAATACCTCAGTAATCAGCAATTCGCTGATGACCTTGCCTTGCTAAGTCGCCCAGGAGGAGAACTGCGAAGCATAATCAAGGTGTCAGAAAAAGAGCGGTGGGTCTAAAAATTAACATGCAGAAAAATAAAGTTGTATTCAAGAGTTTCAGAAGGAAACAGCAGTTTACAATAGGTAGCGAGGTGTTGGAAGTGGAAGTGATACGTACAATTGTGGCAGATAGTGACCGCAGATCCCAATCATGAGAACGAGATAACTAAACGAGTAAGAATCTGGTGGAGCGCATTTGGCAGGTTCTCTCAGATCATGACTGGCAGTTTACCAAAGCCCCGCCAAGGAAAGGCATATAACGGCTGTATATTACCGGTACTCACCTTGGAGCCTGAAAAATAGAGAATAATGAAAGGGGTTCAACATAGGTTAAAGACAACGCAGTGACCTATGGAAAAGAAAATTAGAGGTGTAACAATGAGACAGAGGAGTAGGGCGGAGTGGGTCAAAATCAAACGCGGGTTAATGGCATTCCTTTATTTAAGCTTCGCGCAGTGCACGTGTTTAATTGACTGCAAGCAAGGTGGGTTCACTAGAGATGCCGCCCTGATGAAAAATGTAAAAAAATACTGAAAACCTTAGTGTAAATAAAACTCACCACTTATTTGCATTTTTGAGAGCATGCTAATTACGCAAACGATTGCTAAAACCTTACTTTCAAGGCAACTGTTTCAGCCTTTTTGGGAGCCAGAATTAACTAACTGCAGGCATATATTGCCACGGGTCGTTCAGACGACGCGGTTCGAAGGGACAGCGGAGGTCCAGAACCACAGGAGTAGGTGCCAGAGACAGGCCAAGCGGTCGTGTCCGGTCTCACGAGCAATTTCCTCCCAGCTTCTTTCTCTTTGCAGCCCGCTGGTTAAGGATGACGTTGAGTGAGTTTAAAATCAAGGGAGAAGAAATAACACACATGGCACTGCTCTCCTCCCGAAAGGCACATCGTCCCAATGCGCAGCGAGGTAAAATAAAGGTGAAAAACCTGTGTAGAGCGCGAAGAGTTAGGCCACCTGATCCGAGCGGTCACAGTATGCTTTGAGGCGAGCTAGAGAGAGAGGGTTTATTGACGGGAAAGGCAGAGAGGTTGGCCTGAAAAATAAATATCTGGCCTGCTGTCACCACTTCGCGCACTTTTGCGTGCGCTCCCAGACACCCTTAGAGCGTGAGGGGGGTAGCGGTCTCGGTCACAGAGGAGATGCCCTCGACTCAGCGTGGCAAGCTCAGCCGGAGACCAGCTACCAAGTGACAAGAAGGTTGGTCGTTTGGTGCCCAGCTTTCGCCGGTCGCAAGCTAGAGAATGGGTCGGAGCCAAAGGTTCACAAAACAAAACAAAGTTTATACAGCAAAGAGGCGATATAGAGGATTTCACAATCACTCATACGAGCACATGCAAAGTGATTAACAAATACAATGCAACTCATGTAAAGTAACAATTGAGAGAGATAGCAATTCAACAAAACCTTTGCACCTAAAGTGCACTAGCACAGAGAGAGACAAACAAACAAAACAGAATTTGTTCTCCGGGCACTAAGCCAGTCCGACGACCTGAGGAGCACGACGGGGCCGATCCGCAGACTGGCGCACGTTGCCTCGCTGGTCCGTGGCTGGGCGAGTGGTGTTCTCCCGGGAGTCGAGCGGTCGCGCTTCCCGGAAGCTTAAACGGCGGCTGGGGCTAACCGACAGCCTTTGAAGGTGGTGGTGTTGGTTGTTGCTATGAAAGGGGGGGGGGGGGGGGGAGGGGGATACGGGCCCCGACGTATGTTGCCCCTTAGGGCATCACTCTTGAGGCATTGAAGCCCCTCATTTATAAGCGCAGTCCGCGTCTGTTTGTTCTTCGCGCCAAGGCAGGCGCGCTCATACACACAGCTTCAACTGCACAAACTCCTCCTTCTAGCGCCGTGCGCACGACCCCATTGGTCAGCGCGGAGACCACCTTCGAGAAATATCTGGTTGCTTCTCGCATGTGAAAGCGCCGGCGCGAGAGCGAAGGGGACAGGTTATCACTTTAGCGCGGTCAAGGTCATGCCCTCTCCGTCGACGATGAGTGGAAACTACTCAGACGTTCTAGAGAAATGGACGCCGCGCGTGGCTATGTTTACTTTGGCTCCACTCCGGCGAGCTAAGTGGAATGGGCAGCAGCACATGCAAGTTACGCGCTCACCCCAGGGTTCCTTTCCCGCTGTTTTTTTTTATTATATTACCGCGCGCGGGCGCGATTGCTTACGCACAGCGCCGGTTTTTTCGAATATGCGTCGAATTTTGTGACACTCCCCTTCCTTTACGAATATAGTGCAACAATATTCATAGAACACAAAATTCGTGCGCACATGCTTGCGCTCACAAAATCAATGGCGAAAGCCAAAATACACACAACAATACAATGATGTCTGCACGCACTTAGCACTTGACAACTGTCAAGATTGACTTCAATACATGCCGCAACTCGGCACTACATTAACACAACACAAACAGTGAGCATTCAAGCTCAAGGAATGCTTAATTGTGCCTTTACTTCCAGATTCCGCCCACACAGTGGGCTCGGAACAGGACACGTTTTCCTAATGTTTTCGGTGGAGCTTTTGATTCTCTTTCGCACGCGACTATGGTCATTCCTCCTTTCGCAAGCTCTGCTCGTTTTCCTCTTTCTGCAAAGTTTTCTCTTCTGAACGCGGTTCTGACTCCGCTTTCTACTCGTACTCCTTTGAGTGTTCTTGCTCAGACTATGAGCCCTTCCTCTTTTCCTTCGGTTAGCGCGTCCCTTGCGAACAGATTTAACGTCAGTTCGCGCATGACGGCGCCACTTTTCGTGTGTTTCGTCTTCTTGGCGTGCGCTCTTTTGTTCGCGCTTACGCTTCCACACTGAGCCCCTTCTGAAAGTTGGGCTCGTTCGTATCAACTCCTTTTTCACTTTGCTGCGATGTTCTTGCAGTTTGCTTGTACCCGAATCTGCTGTCTTCACCTTGGTTTGCTTTTGTACCAGTTTTTTCCTGAATTTTCTCCAGGGCTTCTGCAGTTCGGGTTCACCCGCTTCGGTGGGGTCCAACTCACTTCTCTTTCTTTTTACTTTTTTCCACATTTCTCGGGGCAAGCAAGCTCGTTTCCATATGCATCATCCGAGCTACGCTCTCGTGATGAAGCCACTGTTGTAGTCACCTTTTGTTCTTCATGGACCGAACTTCCTCTTCCCGACTGCTTTTTTCTCTTGGCGTTTCCTCGTGCCAAGTGCTCGGAGCACAACCCTTTAACCATCGAAGACGCATTCTCTTTTGTTATCAATTCAGCATCCGGTGATTCGTTCTTGGGCTCGTGGGTTTCAGTGCAATCGTGCTTCGTTCCTTGCACTGCACTTTCACCTTTCTCACCGGCCAAATTTTGATGACCTTCCTCATCGAGAAAGGCCTCCTCGCTGCTCGAGGGTTCACTCGGAACAGGGTCCGGTCCCTCCCTGAGGGTGCTTTCCTCAGCGGCAAGTGCGCCGGAGCTACTTTCGTCCTTGTTGTCATTCGACCATTCTGCCTCATGGTCACTACTGGAACAATCAGGTTGGCAGCACTCTGACTTCTCGGTGAAGCTGTTGCTTTCTTCCTCAAATTCAGGCGACTTCTCTGATGTGCCCTCTGATTAAAGCACCAGGCTGGCCGTCTCTTCAGTACCTACTACCTCGGTAGTAGCTACACTATCACTTTCCTGAGGAAGCGACACTCTGGTCTGGTCCTCAATCTCTTTAATCTCAGCTGCAGGAACTGGCTGTTCCACAACCACACTCTCACTAGTGGAGCTAGTTACAACCCCTTCCATGGTTGCCGGCAAATCAGGCTCGTTACTCTTCCACATGTTCTCGACAGAGGCTAACAAATCAGGCTCCATCTTCTCAGCTTCTCTTGTGCTTGCGCCGCCGGATTTCCCGAAGGCCTCTCGCCTACCGACTTTTCTTCCGTATTGGGAGTGACGGCCTCGTCAACCACATCGGTCGCCCATATCTCTGGGTCGTTCGGCGATCTCGCGCCCTTAATGTTACCCAGGATGAGGTCATACAGCGGTGCTCTCGCTCCATGCATAGTGCTGTCACTTCTCCGGTAAAGTACGCAGTGTTCACGTGGCTTCAGGCAACAGCTAGATGAGCGGAACCATCCACGAAATACACAGGTCCCATTTCTCCAGTAAGTTCTTTACTGGTAACCAATTCTCTTTTGATGAAAACACCGGTGCTTCCTGTGCTTCACAGAACACAAACCTAATTTCCCCAATTTTTCCGGTGAGAACCGGCATTCCCTCAGTTAGAGACCCTGATCTGACGCACCGTACTGTGCACAACACTGGTAATTTTTCCCAGTACGCCTGTTCTACGCGGTCGGCGCTAACGTTTTCCTCATTTCTGTCGTACGAAGAGGCACAGACATGCGATACCTTTCGGAGTTGTTTCCCTAGATTTGGACACGCCGCAGCTTTGTGTCCCTTATCTCCACACTTGAAACAAACAGCCATTCTTTTGCTGGCTACGTTGCTACCGCAATCCGAGGCGTAGTGGCCTACTTTCTTGCACCGGTAGCATTTCGCTGAGGGCTGTGGCACTCTTCCCTTCCTGCCCCTTCTTTTGCCTTGAGCTGTGAGCTGAAGCTCGCCCTTACGTCTCTCTTCATTATCCCTCATAACGGGAATCTCTTTACGTCGTTGAAATTCTCTTCCTGGTTTCACTTCGAAATTCACTGCCTCTCCCCGGGCACTTTCCCTTTCCTCAGCCCCATAACGTGCTCTCTTCCTTTCTCTGTGCGCATCTTCTTGCGCTTTCTTAGCTACTGGAGCCATTTCTCTTTCTCTCTCGGCGGCTTCTCTAGCCATCTCTCTCTGTCTCTCTTTTTTCTTTTCGTTCTCTCTCTCTCTCCCTTCTATTTCCTGGTTCACCCAATCCGCAATCTCGGATTCTTCCAGGCCCAGCTGACGACCCAACTTAACAATATCTCTTAGATCCATTTTGGAATCCCAGCTGTTCAAGCCTCAAGCATAGCTCAACTCGGGGAGCCGTATCCAACCGACTCTGCGCGGCACCTCACAATATCGCTCTGCTGCTAAACACTCCTTTACGACCTCTTCGTAAACTCCTTCCGATTCTTTCTCCGTTCTCTGAGATCACAAAGGACCAAACGTCCTGTCGTGGACGCCAGAATATGCCACCACTTCGCGCACTTTTGCGTGCGCTCCCAGACAACCTTAGAGCATGAGGGGTAGCGGTCTCGGTCACAAAGGAGATGCCCTCGACTCAGCGTAGCAAGCTCAGCCAGAGACCAGCTACCAAGTGAAAAGGGGGTTGGTCGTTTGGTGCCCAGCTTTCGCCGGTCTCAAGCCAGAGAATGGGTCGGTGCCAAAAGTTCACAAAACAAAACAAACTTTATACAGCAAAGAGACGATACAGAGGATTTCACAATCACTCGTACGAGCACATACAAAGTGATTCACAAATACAATGCAACCCATGAAAAGTAACAATTGAGAGAGATAACAATTCAACAAAACCTTTGCACCTAAAGTGCACTAGCACAGAGAAAGACAAACAAACAAAAGACAATTTGTTCACCGGGCACTGCGACAGTCCCACGACCTGAGGAGCACGACGGGGCCGATCCGCAGACTTGCGCACGTTGCCTCGCTGGTCCGCGGCTTGGCGAGTGGTGTTCCCCCGGGAGTCGAGCGGGCGCGCTTCTCAGAAGCTTAAACAGCGGCTCGGGCTAACCGACAGCGGCTGAAGCCCCTCATTTATAGGCGCGGACCGCGTCTGCTTGTTCTTCGCGCCAAGGCTGGTGCGCACATACGCGCAGCTTGAACTGCACAAACTCCTCTTTCTCGCGTCTGGAGCGCGACACCTTTTGTCGAGCGCGGAGACCACCTTCGAGAAATTTCTGGATCCTTCTCGCATGCGAAGACGCCGGCGCGAGAGCGAAGGGGAGAGGTTATCACTTAACCGTGGTCAAGGTCATGCCCTCTTCGTCGACGATAAGTAGAAACTTCTCAGGCGTTCTAGACAAATCTACGCCGCGCGTGACTATGTATACTTTGGCTCCGCGCCAGTGAGCTGAGTGGAAAGGGCAGCAGCACAAGCACGTTACGCGCTCTCCCAGGCTTTGGCTCTCCCCGGGGTTCATTTCCTGCTATTTTTTTTTATTTTACCGCGCGTGGGCGCGATTGCTTACGCGCAGCGCCGGTTTTTTCGAATATGCGCCGAATTTTGTACCACCTGCTACTCCACACTGGGGAACAGGAAGAGGAGAAAAAAGAGGGTCACGATGGGGGGGGGGGGGGGGGGGGATGATGATGATGATGGGCGGAGGCAGAAGAAAAAATACATAAAAAACAAGGCACACTTTCTAACATCACAAACGAGAGCGCAACAAAAAGCGTGAAAGCGCTTGCTTTGCCTGTAGAGTTTGCGAACTATCTGGCTAAGCGTCGAGGCTCAATACCTCCGAGAGGGGCCTTGTGTCCATAGACTTCGAAACAGATGCGAGCATGAGACTCACATGTATATGCTGAGCACGCCACTACAACATGTTCTATAGTCTCTAGCACGCCACATGTGGTACAGTCCGGGGAGTCCGTTTGTCCTATTAAGTGCAAGTATTTGCGCTTGAAGGCGATGTTTAAACATAATCTATGGATTATGCATGCAGTCGGGCAGGGTATTCCGCGAGGAGCAGAAAAGCTTATCGCCGGACCTAGCCGTTTAAGGCGTATCTGTCGAGTGTCTGGCAGGGCCCAGTACCTATAGCCGTCGCACTCCTCATTGATTCCGAAAGGAGACAAGTGGTGTCCGGTCTGGAGAACGGTTCAGCTGTACGCAGGCCACTGCTGAAGGCGCTCCATGCTTCAGCGTCGGCGGTCTCATTTCCATGAAGTCCGCAGTGTCCAGGGATCCACTGGAACATTATACGGTGGCCTTTTTCCTGAGCAAATGACAGAAGACTAACGATATCAAGAGCCAGAGCTTGGTAGGCGGTGTGGCGTAGGAACCATCCCAAAATTTGTAGCGCAGGTTTACAGTTAATGAAATTGCACCGCTCCTGAGGCGGTTCTCCGCAGATGTGGCGAATCGCTTCCCGAAGGTCCGCAAGCTCGGCAGCGGTTGAAGTATTGTGCCCTAAATTGAATGTGCGGGTCGTCTGCTGAGCGGGGATTACGAAAGCTGCTGTTGATGCCTTTGGTGACGCAGATCCATCTGTGTATACGTGCACATAGCTTTGGTATCCTGACCAGATGTAGGCAAGAGCAAGTTGCTTCAGTCCGCTAACCGGCATCACAGATTTCTGGATTATGCCAGGGACATGCAGGCATACTGAAGGCTGGGCCATCACCCACGGTGGCTGCAATGCATGATGTGGCAGGGCATAATCTGACGGCAATTCGGATCGATGGCAGCGCAGTGCACGTGCAAAACTGCTGTCCGATCGCTCAGCAAAAATCTCCCTCAGCGGGTGACAGCGGTGCCGTGTAAGCGCGCGTAAATATACACGAAGTGGTTCATGTGACAAATAGATCGATATTGGGCACGCATGAGATTCCTCAATCATGCATTTGTTCGAAGCACAACGTGGTAATCCGAGGCATATCTTGAGCGCCTGTGCTTGGACACTCTCTAATGTCCGCAAGCAGGAAATGCTCATGGTAGAGAGTACAGGAAGGCTGTAACGAATGTAGCCTATAAAGAGAGTATAGTAGTCTTATCAAGGAACGCTCCGTTGGGCCCCATTTAATGCCTGCTACGAAGCGAAGGGCATGGCAAAAAAGAGTGCCTTTTCTTTAGCATATTTATATGCCTCGACCATGACAGATCGCGGTCAATGATAATGCCCAAAAATCTGTGGTGGGAGACATATGGTATTGCAACCCCTCGAATAGTTACCGGGTAGCGGAAGACAGACTTGCGCGTGAATGTGACCGCAGCACATTTTTTAGCTGCTAAGTGCAAACCCTGGCGTCGTAGGTACCTTGAAGTAGATGACACGGCACGTTGTAATCTCGCTTATTGAGGCGAGCTACGTGGAAAACTACGCTATGTGAAGCCGTGAACCTGTGACTATATAACCGCGTAGCTTCCGCTTCTCTGGTCGCAGCTACTATACTTTGGTTTCAGAAACATGAGGATCCATAGCACACACAATTGAGGGGACACAACACGAGCACTATACTTCCACTGAGTGAACTTTATTTGGCGCTGACAGCCTTATAAAGATCACGTAAGGTACAGGTATAATCTACAACAAAGATTATCTTGTCAAAGTCATGATGTGTCAAAGGAAGAGATAAAAACAATAAAAACCACCAATCAGTGAGCAAGTTTCACACTATCGCCCACTCCTTGAATCGAAGAAAGCTATGTCTTTCCTTGATAACACCACCGAAGTATCACTGATACAATTTTCCAATCCCTCTTTTTTCATTGCCGCAGCTTCAATTATTTCCCTTGTCTTCTGACCCCTATTTTTTCCTAGTACTGAGCACTCCTCGAAGCTAGGCGTGCACTTGTGATTACGGCAGTGACGAGCACAATTACCTCGCCCCTGATTTCTAACATTCGTATGGTGCTCGCTGAGTCGCTTATTTAATCACTGGCCTGTCTGCCTTATGTACAACTTGCCACATGAAAGCGGCAACCTGTATATAACGTTATCGGTGCAAGTTACAAAGGGGTTCTGATGACGTACAGAGCAGGCCTTCCTATCCTGCCTGTCTGGACTTGTGTTCTTCCACATGCTGGATAATTTTTTTGGAGCTGACATGCAAATTTTAACACCAATTTTCTCTGCAATCTTTTTGAGGCCGTGGGAAATCCAGTGAGTATAAGGCACTACTTCAATTTTGCTGGGACCTTCTTTATCTGTCAACCTTGTGTTTTTTCTTTGTCTGCGCATGCTTTCTATTACTGAACTACAAGATACGTCGGGTAACCCGTTTCCTGAAAACGATTAACCTGATTACTGGAACTTGTCATTAGGTAGGTGCACGACTTATTGACTGCATTAGACAGGCATGTTTTTACTACTCCTCTCTTAACCAACATGGTATGTGCCGAGGTAAACGGTAAGAGAGCCTTATTGCCTCTAGGCTCATACGTCCAGCAAACACAACTCGAAGAAACTAATTTTAAATCAAGAAACCGGATAATACCCTCAACAGGAAGCTCGTGAGTAATTGACAGTGGCTCAAGACACTTCGCACAGGTAGATATTGTACTTTCTGCTACCTGAAGAAGGCTTCCATTGCTCTCCCGAAGAACAACCAAGTAATCATCTACAAATCCAAAAGTTTTTATCTTCACTTTACTGTCTAGATTACTCTGGATCTTCCTATCTGCGCTCGCAAGAAACAAGTAACTAAGAGCAGGCGCTATGCACGACCCTATACACACTCTGTTTTTTTGCAGATTGACTTCTTCATTCCACTTAACAAAGGTTGACGAGAGGTACAAGGACACTAAATTCAAGAAACCATCAACTGAAATACCAGCCTCGTTTTGAAACAATACGGCGCCAAATTTTGAATACAGTCTTCAATGCATTCTAAAAGCTGCTGATGCGGCAAGGAGTAGGAAAGGTTCTTTATGTCTATTGAAAGAAATCCTACATCTGCATCATGAAGCCTTCTCAGGTAGTCAACAACTTGTTCTGAGCTTCTGATCATAAATGGGTCGTCAGGTTTCAACAGCTTCAGCTTAGTCTGCAAAGACAGGCCTACTTCCTTCTGCCAAGAAACACGTTCGTAGACGATGACCCCAAAAGGCGCCTCTGGCTTGTGGGTCTTGACTGAGAAAAACACCTCAAGTGCATATTTTCCTGAATTCGTGATTGCGAGCAAAAGCCTGGACAGATCTAGCTGCTTACACAATTTCTTCGCTTGTGCTTTTGCCTTTTGCACTAAGAAAGGTTGGTGCCGATGAAACACTGAATTAACAGCATCATGTGCTTTCTTACGATACAAATCTATCGGAACCACTGCAAAGCCTCCCTCCTTATCTGACTGTAGTATACACAAGCCATTGTCCTTCAAGTACCTTACTGTCTCCCTCACCGGAGCACACGTGCTTGACGGCTTCCAATTGTTTAGAAGATGCAGACCTTCTACGTTGCACCATTCCTTCTCTGCGGACGGGGCATGACTCGAGACTTGGTTGACGAAGGACAAGAGCTCAGGCGCTGATTTCTTCGGTGGCACCGCATACTTCGGTCCAAGCTGAACAGTCCGCTGCACAAAATCCGGAAGCCTAACGTTGCCAAAAACGTGGACCCTTGAACCTTGACCAGGTTTCCTGTCCCTCTTTAATAAGCGGAGCCTCCACAAGCTGGATTGTCATAGGTTATCTGCGGTGCTGTCTATCAGGCTGCAGTATCCTTTCCATTTTCGTCGCTTGGACGCTGGCGGTGAAGGTTGACGGAAAACTTGAGCATGCAGGGCATCCTTGTAAAGGCGACCTTGTCTTTGCCACCCCGAACGAGGAATTTGCAGACCCGGTTCCCATGACTGATGGAAGGTGGAAGAGCCCCAAACAGTGACTGAACGCCCTCAGGTAACACTTTGACGCGGATGCAGTAGGCGAACGTGCGAAGTCGGCAGACACCGATGGCAATTAAAGTCACAAGCAATGCAGGTTGAAACATATAAGGTGGGAGGGGGGTACAGGTGTCCGTTGATTTGTCCTCTGTTTTTTGCAGTTTCCTGTGTGCGTATTCTCTTAGCTGGTTTTATTTTCCCTAATGCTATGCACCACCTACCCCAAGAACATGTTTTAGTAAGAAATATTTGTTTGCGGCAATGTTAACAACAAACTCTCGCGCTGCGATGGTCGCCCGTTGTTCAAATGCAGTGTGCAAAAAAAATTTCCACAGCAGCTGGGGCGATCTCACGCTGCCGAACGTTCCTACCGACGCAAATAAAAATCCAGCTCTAACACGCATTATTTGCGTCCCACATCAATTATTTCAGTCTTGTCTGGGCCACCACTACAGCTACAAACAAGCATAAAATTCTTAGAATTAAGAAAACAATCATCCGCTACATCGGAAATCACCCATACCTCTCACACACTGGCCACTTCTTTACAACCTACAAAATAATTCCCGTGAGATCTTTGTACGACTTCAGGGTTTTACGTACGTTTTATTCTTCAAATAGCCCATTTCATGAATTTCTAATTTCAAGGCATCACTACAGCGTCACGAACTTATCGTTTCTACCAGAAGCACTAATGACTGGTACATTCCGCGCTTTCGTACTAATTATAAACATCATTCGCTAAAACATAATCTCCCTTCAGTTCTAAACACATACATATTTCATACCAAGCCTACGATAAATCAGTTGAGGCGGCAATTCCTTAATATATTATGAGATCAACTTGCCTTGCATGTTATTACTTAAGATATTGATTTTGTTGTGTTTGATGTTACTGTTCCTTTCTAATCGTGCATAAACTATTTTTCCTTGTTTGTCGTTTCCATGTATGCAATATGTTTTCCTATATTGATTTTTCGACATGATATTGAAATTCTGCGCCCCATGCTGAAATTTCAAGTAGTGTCTCTCCTGTATTTGCAATGTACATTGAGTGAACTTCACGCTGCCCTACCTTGTTGTGGTCTCTTGGGCCCAGTCAAGCTGCCTCGAGCAGCTTTTTACCCAAGAGCTCCTTCCATGTATATGGTAAAATAAAGGAATTAAATGGAATTGAATTGACCCAGCAGCGGCGGCACCAGTACGGACTTCCACAGCGAGCTCGAGCTCTAAAACGCGCGCGGCAGCCGGTCGCCGAGGCCGCGCAAACCTCTTCATCGTCGTGGGTGTTGGCGCACTGTCGTCTTCATCGCTGCACTAGGAAAATAGGAATATTTGTAGCAGTTACTTCTCGCAGATACAGGTTTTACGGAAAGAGAACGCCCCAGGCGCCTAGCATAACCATTTGAGTGCCTAAAAATTTCCGAGATGTGAGTGCACTAATGCCCGTTAATTAACTGGAAAAAGAATTTCAGGCGACAAATACGATTCCTATCAGTAATGATAAGCAACGTTTTTTAAGGTTAGTGACTGAGTGCGGCCATAGGAATTATAGATAAATATTACCGCTTTTTTTAACCCTTTTGAACTTGTGAGTACTGATCCTGGTATATGGGTCCCAGATCGTTACGGCATATTCTAAGATTGGCCGCAGGATAGTGTTATACGCAAGGAAACGCGTTTAAGGAGTAGCGGGCCGTAGTGCACGCCTCAAGAAGAATATTTTACGTAGAGGATTTGCCGATACGGTATGATTGTGTTTGTTCTAGCAAAGATTATTCGAAATCCATACGCCTACATATTTGTAGTGCATTACCTCAGAGAGCGCACCATCGGAAGTACCATACTGATAAAGGAGAGGATTCTTTTTAAGCGTTATTCTAATATATATCGTTTTATCAAATTTATCACCATTTGCCACCTATCCCACCAACGCATCACCTTCTGAAAGTCATTGCGTAGCCTGATTTGATCTTCAATTGAGATATTTCGTTCAAAGAGGGCACAATCATCAACATATAATTTAAACGAACCGAGAGATCATGGATTAATATTGATAATAAACAAAAGCGGTCCAAGCACAGATCCTTGGGAGACCCCTGATTCAGATGGAATTTCATGTGAGAGGGCACCTTTTAGTGCAAAAAAACTGGCGCCTGTTCGTCAGGTAAGCCTTATTCCAGGTTATTAGTTTATCGTTTTTATTAAAGAACTCAACTTATATAATATTTTGTTATAATAAACCGTATCGAAATCCTTGCGGAAATATAGAAATATTGCATCAGTTTATTTACCTTTGTTTATTTTTTCTGAAAAATCAAAAATTTTCTGTATTAGCTGCGTACATGTTGAAACCATGTTGAGCTTTCGATATTACGTTATGTTCTTCACGAAAGATAGATAAATGTTTATGAATAACGTGCTCAAGTGTCTCACATGCTGTAGAAGTAAGTGAACTATGGCGATAATTTTGTACGTGTTTTTTGTCACCAGTTTTATGCAATCGTTTAACTCAGGCAAATCGCCAGTCATCGCGTACGTAGCCTTCCTCTAAGGATCTTCTAAATATGTCGCAGAAATACTTGGAGCCTCATTGCGCGTAGTGCCTCAGAAAGGCATTTGGGATGTCGTCAGGGCCCAACGATTTCTTGATATCAAGATTTGAAAGCAAATTGAACACTCCACTTTCAGACATGGTAACATCAGTTATAGGGGTAAGCAAAGACAGAATGATGGGAGATGACTATTATCTACAGTAAAAACAATTTTGAACTGTTTACTAAAGGCAATGCAGGCTGCGTTGTCATCACGTATACATTCTCCATCTATTAGAAACATGTCAGCACAAATATTATTGTGGGATGATAATTAGAAGGAAACATAGTGTCCCAGCGCGTACCACTAAGTATAACGGGACATAAAGTAGTGTGGAACATAAAAAGAATTAAAAAAGAAGGCCGCCACCGCCTGGAAGACGTTGAAGTAAGGAGCATTAGCTTTACTGGCCATGCGTAAAACGAAAGTCTTTCCGCATCCAGCGGGGCCAGTGAAGAAAACCCTGAGCGGCTAGGAAAAGTAACTTTTCCACCTAGCGGAGTGATCGACACCTAGCACCATCTATCAGAGAAAAATTTTACGATGCACGTTGAGTTGCGCTCGTCAAGATACGTCCCAAACGGACTTTGCTTCGTTTCGGGGTCAAGGTGGGCTTAGAATTCGGCTTGCGGTGCGATATGGTACAGCTTCAATTAGTTATTGCATGTATGCAATGTTTACCTATTATTTATTTGTGGTTTTATTTCTATACCACAACCCATAGGGTTTTATTTGCCTACCGAATTCGCTACACGACTGACCCCGGAAGGGTGTCCCTTGTCATGGTATTTATAGCAGAAGGAATGGATGCCTTGTAGACGGCGCTACAAGTCTGAATGCAAGATGTGCTGTTTTTTAGTTGCTGCCACAGGTGGCGCTGTGATCTTAGGGTGGTAGGAAACCCTGCGAAATATCGAAACGTGATGAGCAGTTGCTACCACAGATGGTGCTGTGATCTCAGGGTAGTAGCAGACCCCACGAAATCTCCAAACGTGATGAGTAAGAGGTAGCCCTCTTAAAATAATAGTGCCCAGGCCGCACCGCCAAGCATAACGGGAGGTATATTAGTGTGGGCAGAGAATAAGGAAGAAAAATAATATTGCCCACAGCGGGTATTCAAAGTAATCGTCCTCCAAAATGGTCATGGGTGTCCCCGTGGCCATCCTTGCGGACGGGATGTTTTGTAGCGGTAGCTACATTACCTTTGCATTTCGAGCCTTCATCGTGGCGGCGCCGTGCCGGTGGCGGCTCCGCCACCCTATGGCTGCGCTGCCACTCTGTGGCGGTGCTGCCACCCTGTGGCTCCTCCACCACGCTGTCACGTGGTTGGTCACGTGGTGCAGAGCAGCTGCCAGCGGCGCGGCGCCATGGCTGATCACGTGGTTTGTCACGTTGTTGGTCACGTGACCAACTTCCACTCGGCCGGCTGTAGCTATCGCGTCACTTCAGGTTTAACCAAAGCTAAACCACTGTCATTTTTTTTTTGCCTCGGCCACTCTTTATGCGTCCACGCTGCGCGCTAACTTTACCTTCCCTCTAACTTGCGCAGTTCGTCCTGAACGAAACAGTCATCTACGATTCGCCCAGATTCCAGCACCGAGGCCTCCTGATTGACACGTCGAGGCACTTCCTGCCGCTCAAGTCCATCATCCAAACCCTGGTGAGTGGTCCATTAAGGTAGATGTGCACCAGCCTACAGCTGCCATGCTTCGTCTGTTCGCATGCTTTAGATCCTCTCTCCGGGGTAAAAGAAATAACACTGGTGGCTGCTCCATTCCTTGCGGCCCTTTGTCGATTGCGTCGTCCCTCGCAAGCTCATATATGCGGCGGTGGTAGGTAGTGCGAAACTTTGAAATTACGCCGTTGGAGTGATGTTCTCTAGCAGAAAGCCCTGTCATGGCCCAAAAGGTTTCGCTCCCTGAATGACGTAAGGTTTTACAGAAAAACTACACAGCTACAACTGTTCAAAGCGATATGCCGCGACAGCTGTTTAGATACTTGTCGTCATCATCATCATCATCATCCTGACTACAGCCACTGCCGAGCAAAGGCCTATCCCATTTCTCTCCTGATAAGCATGTCCATTGCCAGTTGCGCCCACCATACTACTGCAAACATCTTAATGTCATGCGCCCACCTAACCTTCTGCCCCCCCCCCCCCCCTGCTATGCTTGCCTTCTCTTGGAATCCACTCCGTTACCGTTAAGGACCAGCGGTTATCCTGCATTCACATTATATGCTCTGCCCAAGCCCATTTTTTCCCCTCGATTTCGACTAGGACGCATTAAGTCGCGTTTGTTCCCTCACCCACTCTGCCCGCTTCCGATCTATTTATTACGTTAAACCTATCATTTTTTTCTATGGCTCTCTGCGTTGTCCTTAACTTAAACTGAACTCTTTTCGTTAGCCTCCACGTTTCTGCCCCGTAGGTGAGTATCGGTAAGATACAGCTGTTGTGCACTTATCTCTTGATTGATATTGGTAACTTGCTATTCATGATCTGAGAGAACCTGCCATATGCGCTCCACCCCATTCTTATCCTTCTAGTTATTTCCCTCTCATAATCCGGATCAGCGGTCACAACCTGCCCTAAGTAGACGTATTCCCTACCACTTCTAGCACCTCGTTGCAAATTGTGAACTGATGTTCCCCTCCTAGACTGTTGAAAACTATGGTTTTCTGCATGTAATTGTTAGACCCACCGTTCTGCTCTGCCTGTCCAACTCATTGATGATGATTTTCAGTTTATCTCCTGAGTGACTCAAGGCAATGTCATCAGTGATTTGCAGATTATTTAGGTACTCTCCATTAACTCGTGTCCCCAACTGTTTCCAATTCAGGTCTCGGAATACCTCCTGTAAACAGGCGTTGAATAGCATTGGCGAGATCGTGTCTCCTTGTCTGACCTCCTTCCTTATGGAATTTTAGTGATTTCTTAAAGGAGGACTATGGTAGCTGTGCAGTTGGTACATATATCTTCCACATAAGGCTCTTCTACACCCCATCGGCCATACCAGGCTGATAACGCCGGTTCTCGTGCGAAGATATTTATATTTTACAACAATTTGAGGTTGATAACATGAAGGCGAGCTGATATATGTACGATTCCAGAGCACTCTTTTTGTTTGCCACTACTTTGTTACACTCCCGTCATACTATCCTTCTTCTTCCAACCCCCTCCCTCGGCAACCACTCACCGCTTGCGCCTTCTTACGCTCTCGCCTTGCCCTCCTGTCACGATAATCATTCCGCAGCACTCGCGATGGCCTCCTTTCGAGGTAACCCCCACCGGATCGTTGCCTCATTCCTCCGCTCACGTCATTCGCATCCTCCTCCTCCTTCCACGGCAACCGCCATGATGACGCACCCACCGGTTACGACGACTGCGACATACCAGCACTACTTCCATTACTACGACAACGACGACGACGCGAAACCCAGGAACGGGCGCTTGACAGCTATCGCTGCAAAAAAAAAAAAAAAATTCACTGTACAGTTACAAGTCGGCTGTACTAAACTTCAGCGATAAGCTATCTATACTCTCTTCAGTTGACGATCAGGCGAGGCTGAATAATCACCTCGCAAAGGTAATTAATTCGTGAGACAAATGACAAATGTCCATGCATTTTAAAAAACCGCTTCAATGAGAATTACACCTAAGAAAAGACGTCTTCAGTTTATGTATGGCACTAACAAAATTCGCTGTTAGAAGTAACAGAGTACAAATATTTGGGCCTCTGGATAACTAGCCACCTTTCGTGGACAAAACACGTACATACTTTTGTAGCAAATTCCTTCCGTAAACAAACATTTTCTTGAAGCGCTAGCTAAAATATTCCACGCCTAGTGTTCGCCTTTTAGTGTGCCATTCCCATGTTCGCCCGTTGTTGGAATATGCCGTAATTGTCGGAGACCCCTTCCCCTTAACCAACATTACCCAACTAGGACGAATGCAGCATAAGGTAGATAGATGTTCCTTTCCATTCATACGGCCGTACATCTGTCAGCGAGCTCTTTAAACAAAGTAGACTACCCACAGTGAGTCTGCGCAACCATGTGTGCCGATTACAGCTTCTTCTTCAGGTGGTGAATGGTCGTGATAAAGTTACTACTTCCTAATTCTTTCTTACTCCTCAGGACATAAAATGAGACGAATGCACGTTTTAACAATAACCCCTTTGAACCGGCGAAACAACCGGCTTAAATATTCTTTTTTCCCGAGGATAATTACAGACTGGAATAGTTGGAGTTGAAGTTTAACTTAACGAGATTGTTACCCAGAATTCTTTAATGATTTAAAAAAATACCTGCAAGAGTAAATTTCAGTTTTGTATGGCTGTATATTTCATGTATACCCATCCTTCTATGATCTTGTACCGGATCCTACCATCTATAAATAACAATAAATCAATAAATATATTGGGGCACTAAGCTAGTCCTAGCCGAAATCTAGAGAAAGAAATGGGCTTGGGCACAACATACAATGCGAGGGCAAGATAATCGCTGGTCATTAAGGTAAACGAGTAGATTCGAATAGAAGGCAAGCGTAGCAGGGGGTGGCAGAAAGTTAGGTGTACGGGTGTGATTAAGAAGTTTGCGGGCATACGGTGTGTGGGGGGGGGGGCGCAGCTGTTAAAGGGCTGGGTTAATTGCAGAGACATAAGTGAGGCCTTCGTCGTGAAGTGGGTGTACTCAGGCTGATGATGATGATGATGATGATGATATACTTGATACATTGTACCGCACAATGTCAGAAATAATCATAGACCTCTTTTGCAGAATGCACTAATTCGGAAGTTGCCAAGAATTAAGAGTAAAAACACAATCAATTGGCCGATAAGCACATGCGACGCAGCCGCCACATAAAGACTTGTAGCTAGACAAGATGCGTTTGACGTTGTCATTTCAGTGCCTTTTGGTTAGCACATACCGTTCACACATGACATGCTATTCCCGGTGTAATTAATTCAGGGGGGATGAAATACAGCGTTTGCTTGGATGTCTGGGCAGACGCTTGCGATATTATTCCAATGAATATTTTATGTGTGTTTAAATTGCCGTGAAGAACTCTATTTCTTTTTCTGTCTTTTCGCTACATTGCTCGTTTTGCTTTGTGTGCTGGCGCACGAAACGCGGCGCAGCTCTCCAGAACAGTCATGACAGCGTGTGGCACTTTCTACGACGTTATGGATGACTACCAGTGTTGCAGACCTATTTTCATCAAAGATCAGTAATGTACCTAATTTGAGTGCACCTGGCCGGTTGGCTTTAGCGCTCGCCGAGCGGACTTTATGCGATCATTCTCTCTCATTTCAATTTGCTCTCAGTGCAAGTTGGCCCAAGTGAACAAGTTTGCCTTTGAACACGTCTCTGCCTGAGCGCAGCCAGCTCCCCATGACAACTTGCTGTGATTAGCGCTGGCGGTGCGCCTCCAAGTCAGTGCATAGCATGAGGAACTAAACTCCTTCCTTTCCATGAGAAAAACAGACGTTTTAAGGATGTGAGTCCTTATTACTCGCATTCGAACCTTTCTTGTCCGTCTGAGATTTCCAGTTGGCGGCCAGAAATTTCAAGACAGGAAAATGCAGCCCCCATCACGTGACGTGGGATTCGGCGCACAAAGTTGTTAGTTGATTGGAAGCCTGGTTTTTGTGAGGGATTCGTAGCCACGACCTCTGGTCTTCTAACCCGTAAGGGGGGGGGGGGGGGGGGGCGACCTTCGAAAGGCCGCGGCAGGCGAACAAGTGGTCATAGGGCAGCGGGTGGTACCAAACGAATCGTCGTTTCGTTGTGTACATGATGGTACTCGAATTTTACGAAGGCACAGGAGAGAACTTGGCTAACGCTCTTCATTCTATTTCGCGTTCGCGAATCATTCTTCAATATTTCTTGTGCGTGCTTGGAAGTATAAATTTGAGTTTCATGCACAGCCTAACCATGAATTCAAACAAACCCATTTTTTAACGATATAAGCTGCGCTGAACTGTTTTTATGCGCAAAATTTTATTTTATTTTCATTTCTCTTTTAAGTTTATTTTTTTGAAATTTCATTTGCGAAGTCAATTTTTTACACAAATATTGAACAAAAGTTGCTACATGTGCTTGTATAAAAAAAAAAGAAGTTTGGAATACACAATTTTTTAAACACGCAATAAGAAATATTGCTAAAAAAATCAGTGCTGTAGCTCGTGCAATTAGCAGACTTAAAACACTCTCTTCAGGCATTATAGTAGGGCGGGCCAGTGGGCGAAACTGTCGCGGCGCAATCGCTGCCAAGATGGTATCCTGTTGAAATGCGTGAAGCCCTAGAAAGGAGGGCGATGCCTTAAGAAACCTTGCAAAATGCCTTCGAGTCGAGCAAAACGGGCCCAAAGAAGAGACTAATCGATGCGCTGCCGCCGGTGTTCCGGGCTGGTTCCTTATTTCAGCTCAAGTGGGCGGATGAGCCAGCCTCCTTAGATTTCTTTCGTCCTAGCATGACAACAAAACCACGTGTACACAGCTAAATTGCATGATTTGCCGCGTTCAAGGGCGCGTGCCGCTATGGCGGTTATTCTAAACGCTTTTCTGGTGTCACAAACGGTTAAAAGAATGCCGCTACTCAAAACAAAAGAACAAACTAAGCAGAAAACGAAATTAAAGTTTTCTAACTGCAACGAAAATAACGCAGAAAGTTCAATAATGGCGCGGAACCAACGGATATTGCCGTTCGCATCCATGGCCATCTTGCTAACGATGTTCCTCGGGCGGAGCGCACAAATAGTTATCATCCCATGGCCGATAATGAGCTCTGAAAGGCTTCTAATTAATTTCGAGCACACGGAGTTTAATAATGTGCGCTAACATCACCCACCGCGCGGATGTTTTTGTGATTCGGATCCATCGCAACACGGCCGCCGTAGCCGCGATTTCATCCAGCGACTATGAGCATCACGCTCGGCAGAAACTAGAGTAAAAAACTACACCGCTGCATACGAGTCAAATTGGTGCTCCCATTTTGCAGAGTCGCTCTGATTTGTGAACCACCTGCTTTTTTATTTTAATTGACGGCCCCCGCTTTGCAGGACGCAATGGCCTACAACAAAATGAACGTCCTCCACTGGCACGTGACGGACGACCAATCTTTCCCCTACGTCAGCAGGACCTTCCCGACGCTCAGCGAGAAGGTGCGACGACAAATTCTCCTTGCACGTTCGTCAACATAAAATTGCTTCTCGGCACATTGCTTTTTATCAGTGCTTCTCTATACGCCTCCTCGGGATTCAGTTTTTTGTGCCTCAAAGTTTGCCTGCACTTTTTTACAACTATATCGGTAGGCAATGAAATGAGAGGCACTATGACGCTGAGTTGTGTTGTTTCCCGATGATTATCGTTATACTTGCTGGAACGCCAAGACCGAATTAAGGAGTATTTATACGGCAGTTTTCTCACCTACCAGGCAATAAAGCGCGATTTAGTAAAGAAACGAGCAATGAAGTTGTGGATAGTGCATTTTATGGAAACAAACAACACCAGGATACGAATTTCCAACGGCCTTTAAGCATATCAAGCCGCAGTTACAATATCGTAGTGGACACTAGAAAAACAGAATGAATAGTTACGATACGAGAAACTCGTATTAAATTATTTAGGTGCGTGAATGACGGACGCACACTTGATTTCGGAAGGAAAAGCCGCGCGGAAGAAGCGGCCTTTCCCAGCACTGAGGTCTGCCATGCTGTATATACTGAGCACTCCTTTAGTGAGCGAGTCTTGGTTAACTCAGTTTCACCGTGGAGCCATATCAGCCGCGGCCGAAAGTAAGCTCTGAGCTCTCCTGGGGGATAGCTCCAAATACACGAAAAGCGCTTCTCTGGGCAAGAAAAATACCAAGCGGCGCCTGGCAGTCTCTTTGAAGGAATTTTGTGAATGAAAGCCTCCAATCACTTTGGTTTCCAGGTGCGAAAAACGTTTTTAAAGAAAGCTTTCCTACAGTATATTGAGTGGGTGATGACAAGCTGCCCTCATTCGGTTTTCTTTTAGTTTCAGAAATATTATGCTTTGCATATGCGGAGCAAGAATGAATATAAAGTCTGGAGAAGGTGCGAAGCGCATCATATCTAAAAGAATGTAACGGCCGTTGAGACCGCATTGTTTCTCCGTTGCAAGACAGTCAACCGCGTAATAACAGGAAATAACTTATTGCATTGCTTCTTTCAGCCTCAAAACTGTCGTGTTTCTGGGGCTGTTAATTTAATGGCTGTTTCTTTCCGATCGCTCTTGAGCACAATTTTTCTCAGCTGCTACACAGTATTGCAACTAAATTTGATTATATATATATATATATATATATATATATATATATATATATATATATATATATATATATATATATATATATATATATATATATATATATATATATATATATTAGCAGACAAGGGAAATGAAATGAGGGGCTCGTTTGACAAACATATTAAGGAACTGCGCGAAAGAAACGGGGACCAAGAAGAAACACGTACACACGCACAGTCTGCGCTGTGTGTGTACGTGTTTCTTCTTGATTCCCGTTTCTTTCGCGCAGTTCAATCATGAACGAAATCCACCAACTAGCCCGCCTCAAAACCCTTCTTGAGTATATTAAGGAAGCCAACAGTCACCGAAACCAAGGTGCGTAGGGGAATGTTTCTATTTTTTTTAATGTCTAGTGCCAATCAATTAGTTTTTTTTAAAAGAGAATTACTTATAAAGCAGCAGAAAAAACAACCTTATGCCGCCGGTGACTGTTGGCTTCCTTAATATATATATATATATATATATATATATATATATATATATATATATATATATATATATATATATATATATATATATATATATATATATATATATATATATATATATATATATATATATATATGGCGGCGTGATCATAAATTTAACGTAAGATAACCTAATTCTGCGGCCAGTGCCGTCCACTATTCATTTTTTCAACACCTCAGCAGCGAATGGAATCAACCGCCAAAGAAAATTACTAAATGCCAGGGTGAACTTCTCTTCCGGGCTCTGTTTTCGGATGTATACCAGCTTGTGCGGCGATATTTTTCTTTTGTTTTTTGTTGTTCGTTAATTTGCTTGTTCGTTCCCTTGGCTTTTTCGTTGCACCATTATATATTTTCTTGTCTTCCTTTCCTTACATCGTCCTCATGCAAAAAATCTGTATTCTTTCCCATTTGCCTTCGAGAGCGGCAGGTATTGCAAATAAATAAATATTAATTGAGATTTTGCGTCACACGAGCTGGTTAAGCTAAACATGGAGTAATCGCAAAGTGAAAAGGGAAGCGAAAACCTCAAGGTCCTTGACAACGTTTCGACAAGTAGACTTGTTGTAAACCGCGCAAAAGACGCGGACGCAGAAGCGACACACGAGACTAACACCGCGCTGACTCTCAACTATGTTTATTCATGAAATTTACAGGTATATATACAGATGACTTGATGCGCGACAGGTGCGAAACAAATACAGTGCGCAAAAGGAAAAGAAGGAATTAATGCTAATCGCGTTTCGCGGTCTTATCCAGGTGCGCCCGTTATTTTCCTGATAGGGCAAGAGAAGGTCACCGGGAGCTAAAATCCTTTGAGCTTCTGTTATTTTCGTCGTGGTCCGGTCCTTGTTCTTTGAAAGATTCGGCACTTATCAAACATCGGTTTGCAGACTTTCTTATTTTTCTTTGTGCAATCCAAGCAGTGAAGTGGCAGGTTGAGGTCATTAGAGTTAGTCAAATCCCTTTTGTGTTCCCTTAATCTATCATTCAGGCAACGCCCCGTTCGTGCCACGTATATTTTGCCGCAAGATAGTGGAAGTTCATAAACGAGCTCTTCAATACAATCTACAAACTTGCTTTGATGTCTTATCTTACATGCATCCCTTACCTTAGTTACTGGACTGCTGATGCGGCTAAGCACAGACAGCTTGCATGGAGCGGAAAAGGCTACAGGAGCATCTAAACGTTGCGATATCTTCTTTAGTTTGTGGGAAAATGCGTGCATGTAGGGGATTACTGCAGTCTTTTTCTGCTTCCTGGATGATTCACTCTATCTGCCTAAGTCTTGCCCAGACTTCCGAGACTAGTCTAAGCCTGGGCAATTTGTCCACCATTGGCAGGGTTTTAATAGGGTCAGCCCTCCGAGGAGGAAGGCCCTCTGATGGGGAGGAGGGTGCGAAGTGGGAATGACGTTAGGAAGGGGAAAGTAAATCTTGTCCGTTCTGGCGAGTGGTCGAGCGCACTCCTCGGTGATTATGCGATGCTTGGCGACTGGTGTTTGTCGAATCCTCGATGACGTCGAAAAGCAGCTTTTGTATCGTCGGAGCAGACTTCTGAGCTGCTGTTGCCTAATCACGGGGAGACTTGGATTAATGTCGTAGTCTGGTTCGGGAACCATGGTCGTCGGGGTAGATGTGGCGGAATCCGAGAGGACAAACGCATTAATGTTTTCCAGAATTTCCTCGATGTACGCGATCGTCGTGCCCTTTGTGATGTGCTTGAACTCCTGGCTGAAGTTTGTCAGCAACACTTCAGTTTTCCCTCCATGCAGTCGAGCGATCCCTCTTGCGACGCACATTTCACGGTCTAGCAGTAGACATTGGTCGCCTTCGATGACACCTTCTACGTCAACGGGTATTTCGGTGCCGACCAAAATAACAGTGCTGGAGCGAGGCGGGATGATCACTTGATATTCGAGCACACTCAAGGCGTAGTGACTACGAGGGCTCTCCGGCGGTATCGCTTTATCTTCCGACAGCGTTATTGACTTCGACTTCAGGTCGATGATTGCGCCGTGTTGGTTCAGGAAGTCCATACCGAGAATGACGTCTCGTGAACACTGTTGGAGGATAACGAAGGTGGCAGAGTAAGTGCGGTCATGAATGGTTATTCTTGCCGTGCAGATTCCAGTCGGCGTGATGAGGTGTCCTCCAGCGGTCCGAATTTGAGGGTCTTCCCATGCGGTCTTAACTTTCTTCAACTGGGCGGCGATGTGTCCACTCATTACGGAGTAATCAGCCCCTGTGTCCACTAAGGCGTAACTGCGTGGCCGTCGAGAAGCACGTCGAGGTCGGTGGTTCTTTGGCGTTGCAGTTAGGTCTTGGCGCCGGATCACGCTGCGTCGTGTTTAACTGAAGTTGGAACGTCGCGTCGTCAAGTCGTCTTTTGTCGGTGTAGTCTTGGCTTCCTGGCTTCGTCGGGACGGCGGCGTGTCGTTATTTTGTCGTCGAGATGGTCTCTGCGTCGTCTTCGTCGGCGGCGGAGGATCTTCGTCAGTTCGACGAACAGCAACCTCACCTCCATTGGTTGCTGCTTTTAGTTTTCCAGATATGGGCTCGCAGAGCGGCCCCGTGCTGGGCCAGTGTATGGACGGCGCTGCGGCGACAGGTAGCGGCCTGGTGACGGCGACCGGGACGGCCGTCGAGGGCTCCACTGAGTAGCGGCGAGGTAGTCGGCGATGTCACGAGGGCGTTCGCCTCCCCGAGGGCGCGGTGCGTCCACGGCGAACCCTCGCAATCCCAGGTCGCGGTATGGGCTTCGGAGGTACACATGGCCGGCTTCCCCGCAGTGGTAGCAGAGCGGGCGGTGGTCAGGAGCGCGCCAAACGTCGGTCTTCCTCGGGTAGCTGCGCTGGGCGACGGGTGGGCGTGTTGGCGGCGGCGGCGGTGGTCGACGGAATTGCGGCGTTACAGGGTTCTGGCGCGGTCGCGGAGGAGGTCCTTGACGGCGGGCGACGGCGGCGTAGGTCATCGCTTCTGGCTGGGGCTGCGATGATTGTGGTTGTACCTCGGGAACTCCCAGCGATCGCTGGACTTCTTCTTTGACAATTTAGGCGACTGAGGCCAGTTGAGGTTGCGATGAAGGGAGGATCCTTTGAAGCTCCTCTCGTACGA
Organism: Amblyomma americanum; assembly: GCF_052857255.1. NCBI lineage: Eukaryota > Metazoa > Arthropoda > Arachnida > Ixodida > Ixodidae > Amblyomma > Amblyomma americanum. Next base: position 162,013,786 of record NC_135504.1, on the reverse strand, counting down.
CTGCCCTGATGGTCTCGCGCAGGTCGTCGGTGGCCAGTGACTGAACTCCGGCGTAGTTTGTCGAGTTCGTGCGGCGGTTGAATTGTCGGTTCCGCATTTAGAGTGTCTTCAAAATGCTGGTGGCCTCGCGAAGGAACTCTTCTATGGTCCTCGGTGGGTTTCGTATCATTGCGCCGAAAAGTTCCTCCTTTACACCACGCATCAGTAGGCGGACTTTCTTCTCTTCGGACATTTCCGGGTCGGCGTGGCAGAACAGACGGCTCATTTCCTCAGTGAAGATTGCGATCGTCTCATTCGGCAGCTGCGCTCTGGTCTCCAGTAGAGCTTGGGCTCGCTCTTTTCGCAGGACGCTTGTAAATGTTTGCAGGAAGCTGATTCGGAACAGGTCCCACGTCGTCAAGGTGGCTTCTCAATTCTCGAACCGCGTCCTGGCGGCGTCCTCCAATGCGAAATAGACATGTCGCAGCTTGTCGTCGCTTGCCTAGATGTTAAACTTAGCGACCCTCTCTTACGTTTCCAGCCAGATTTCCGGGTCCTCAAATGTGGAACCGCGGAACGTCGGTGGTTCCCTGGGCTGCTGCAGCACGATGGGGGACGCTGGGGCTGCCATTGGGGTTGCCAGCCACAATTTTCTTGGTCTTCGCAGGTAGAAGTCCGTGCTCAGGGGGCAGCTGTTGAAGACGGCGGCTTGCTCGATTGTCCGGAAGTACGTTGGTGTTCTCTTTGCGGTCCGGGCTTGGATCACGATTTGTCGGGGGCGTCCGGTACATGAACAAAAAATGGCCAGGCTTAGCTTGGTTAAGCCAAGAATGCGTTGCATATTGCGCGGCCGTTTAGGGAGTCGTTCTTCCCGTTCTTCTTCTGTCTCCATGGCCCGCTGAAGCTTTCGCTTTGCGCTCTGTCGAACTGCTTTACCCGCGGGCGGCATCTGGCTGTAAGACTGTGCCGGCGAAGGAGCGCAGCTCTTTTATGGACCTCCTGCATGTTTGTAAACAAAAGAGGTGGCGCTGCAGTCGCTAGCGAGCTCGTGGTAGGCAAAAGGTCGGGGAGTGGCGTCGCGGATAGGTGTTGAGAGCGGGTTTTCAAGGCTTGTAGGCGCATTTCCAGTTTCTGCGAATCATAGCAATGGTCGATGCTTCCAACTTAGTAATTTGTCGATGTACACGAGCTCGCGTTGTCCACGTGCGGCCTATAAAGAGAAATAGTTTGCCACTGTGTATTGTATATATGGTTAGCAGTAAACATGTAGAAAGCGTTCCTGCCGTTTATTTATGCGCTAGGCATTGAATAAAACAAGTTTGACACTCTGCACTACACTGAATGATTTTACTTCGGGACAGTAGTGAGGGGAAGTGCTGGCGTTGTTTCGTCGGAGCGGACATGCGCTCATCGCCTGCTGACATACGTACGTGTCGCGCTGCGCGAAAAGTGGGGACAGCGTCGTGTCCCCGATCTCCTGTCTCGCTTAGCGCTGTTGTTAGCCGCATGACCACGCACCAGCCAGGCCGACTTGTCCTCTTGTTAAGCTGGTCGATTTGGTGAAAATTTTTGATTTCTAGAATTATTTTCTTTCCTAGCCCTGAAGTCTAGTTTCGTGACGAAAAATTATAGCAAAATATTGAGTACAAATTTATAAATTACGCTTATTAGAAGTGTGGTCGTCAAAAATTGTGAGGTAATTTCTTTGATTTCAGTGCCGCATTTGTTTGACCAAAGCGAAAGCGAAGATGCCATAAACGAGGGAATAAACTTTAAGGTTCGTTTTCTGACCTCTCACATTTTCTGCGACTGGATCACTCATTTTCGTAATTCGCATGAAAATCAAATGATTCCATTTGTCGCAAACTATTCCTGAGACGCTGAGGAGCGTAATAAATCTCGATTTTTTTCCCTACACGTGCAGTATTGTGTTAGTTATTTTTTGTAAGAAAAGTTTTCATGTAACTATGCATGCATAAGTACTGATCATATAGAAAAAGAACTAATCGCGTCATCATACAGAACAGGGCTTTATGTACATGCTGGCATAAAAAAAACTGCGCACTATCTACTCAATTATTTGAGACCTTGGGGGGACTTGACGACGGTGTTAACTATAATTGCACAGAACTGCACCAGGTATAGCTATAAATAAAAGGAATGACTGAAACTAGCGTAGGAATTTCATATTTTCACCAAGTTTAGTTACATATCAAATGCATGAATAACGAAAACACTTTTCATGCCGCGTCCCCTCTCAATCTCGCCACGTGTCTGTTAGTAGCACGCCTGCGGCTGCTTCTTTGCAAACAAGCTTCGCGATCATGTATTACCCCATGAAACATGACACATGCATGATACAATGAAAAAGCATATGGCGTTTAGCACACTAAAGGTACGCTATTCTAAGCACACCAACGCGACCGCGCAAGATTGACACAACTTACCAGACTTCTTTCTACTGGAATGAAAGAATTACGTCGTCATATCAAGAAACAGTTTCAAGTAAATATTAAATGTCACAAAACGCGCCATTAAAACATGGTGTGCTATTAACAAAAAAACGCATTCCTTGGGGGCGAGTGAACCTGTCGGCGCCCCGTGCACCCCGGCTCAAGGTGATAAGTATGTGTGCAACTACATATGTCTTTTTTTCCTTGAGCAATTATCAGCCTACTATCCTGAAGTTCAGGTGAATGAACGCAGTAACTTGCATGCTATTAAGTGCATTGAGTGGCAGTGCCTATCGACTCCCAGACTTCGCGCTTTACTACCGTGGCCCAATGCCTGTTAGCCAGTTTCCGCGGCATTTATGCGCGAGAAACCTATCGAGGCTAATTTAATATTTTTTATGCTACTACGCGGATCCAGCAGTGACGCAGCTGGTCAATATATGCTGCTTCTGCAGTGCACAGGCTTGAAGCAGCCGTCGCTAACTGCGGCAGCTGCGGTAGGCACGGGCAAGCGGAACCTGTTTTGCCTACCATGCGAAAGTCGCTGCTAACGTCAGCGCCACCGCATCTTCGTGACGTCGCGGGGTGAAGGAGGTCCATACATATGCCGTGACGGATGGATGGATGGATGGATACGGCTGAACCCTTTACATCGGGCGGTGGCTCAAGCCACCTAGCCATGTCTTGTGAAATTTTACTCCTGTCTTGCTTTTAGCCACCAATCAGATAATCTCCGCTTGGTTACTTCTAACCTCTTAAAATCCACTTTCCCTTCACTATCTTTAAACCCCAATGCCTTGGGTAAGTCAGCCCCGCTGCCTTCCACTGTAGGGTGAAGCCCTTTACAGAAAAGTATCAAGTGTTCAGCTGTTTCCTCCTCCTCTCCGCACGCAATGCACAAAGTGTCTATCTCCTGGTACCTGACTCTATACGTCTTAGTCCGCAAAACTCCAGTCCTGGCCTCAAACAACAAAGAACTTCCCCTACAATTATCATAGATAATTTCTTTGACAATTTCCTGTTTAAAGGTACGGTATGTTTCTAGTGCCGATTTCGTCAGCATCTCTGTTTTCCACAAAGCTCTCTCTGTTCCTTTAACCTTTTTCTTAACCGATAATTGCTGATTTGCCCCCTTACTGCTGTCCAGATATTTGCTTGTCAATTTTCTAGTTCGCTTTCTCCATTTCGTGTCAACATTCTTTATATACAGGTATCTGAAAACTTTCCTAGCCCACCGCTTTTCCTCCATCCTTCTCAATCGTTCCTCAAATGCTATCTTACTGCTAGCCTCTCTGCTCTCGAAAGACGCCCATCCCATATCACCCTGTACCCCCTGATTTGGTGTATTGCCATGTGCTCCCAAAGCTAACCTCCCTACTCCCCGTTGCCTAATTTCCAGCCTTGCTTGAACACCTGGCCTCATACACAGGACCGCATTCCCGAAGGTCAGGCTAGGGACCATCACCCCTTTCCAGATCCCTCTTACCACCTCATACCTATTGTAATTCCACAGTGCCCTATTTTTCATGACAGCTGCATTCCTACTAGCTTTATTCATTACATATTTTTCATGCTCTGTCAGATACTCAACACTGCTATTTATCCACACCCCAAGATACTTGTACTCATTCACTACTTTTAGCACGAACTCCTGTATTCTATGCTCGCCGCCCTCTTCATTAAATGTCATGACTGCAGATTTTTCCTTACTATACTTGAAGCCTAACCTATCTCCCTCTGTACTGCATATGTCTAACAACTTCTGCAGGTCTTCCTTGTTGTCAGCCATTATCACTATATCGTCCGCATATATTAGTCCCGGTAATGTCTGTTTAATCAATTCCCCTTGCTTGAAAAAAGATAGGTTGAAACCTAGTCCGCTCCCCTCTAGCTTGGCCTCCAAACCTTGCAGGTACAACATGAACAACAAAGGGGACAGAGGACATCCTTGTCTATGCCCCGCTGTATCTCTACAGGCCCTGATACATTTTTTTCCCATTTTATGAGCACTCTGTTACCTCTATATATATCTTTTAAAAGATTAATTACTCCATTTTCCACATCCAATGTGGACGCGGCTGGATGGATGGATGGATGGATACGGCTGAACCCTTTACATCGGGCGGTGGCTCAAGCCACCTAGCCATGTCTTGTGAAATTTTACTCCTGTCTTGCTTTTAGCCACCAATCAGATAACCTTCGCTTGGTTACTTCTAACCTCTTAAAATCCACTTTCCCTTCACTATTCCTAAACCCCAATGCCTTGGGTAAGTCAGCCCCGCTGCCTTCCACTGTAGGGTGAAGCCCTTTACAGAAAAGTATCAAGTGTTCAGCCGTTTCCTCCTCCTCTCCGCACGCAATGCACAAAGTGTCTATCTCCTGGTACCTGACTCTATACGTCTTAGTCCGCAAAACTCCAGTCCTGGCCTCAAACAACAAAGAACTTCCCTACAATTATCATAGATATTTTCTTTGACAATTTCCTGTTTAAAGGTCCGGTATGTTTCTAGTGCCGATTTCGTCAGCATCCCTGTTTTCCACAAAGCTCTCTCTGTTCCTTTAACCTTTTTCTTAACCGATAATTGCTGATTTGCCCCCTTACTGCTGTCCAGTTATTTGCTTGTCAATTTTCTAGTTCGCTTTCTCGATTTCGTGTCAACATTCTTTATATACAGGTATCTGAAAACTTTCCTAGCCCACCGCTTTTCCTCCATCCTTCTCAATCGTTCCTCAAATGCTATCTTACTGCTAGCCTCTCTGCTCTCGAAAGACGCCCATCCCATATCACCCTGTACCCCCTGATTTGGTGTATTGCCATGTGCTCCCAAAGCTAACCTCCCTACTCCCCGTTGCCTAATTTCCAGCCTTGCTTGAACATCTGGCCTCATACACAGGACCGCATTCCCGAAGGTCAGGCTAGGGACCATCACCCCTTTCCAGATCCCTCTTACCACCTCATACCTATTGTAATTCCACAGTGCCCTATTTTTCATGACAGCTGCATTCCTACTAGCTTTATTCATTACATATTTTTCATGCTCTGTCAGATACTCAACACTGTTATTTATCCTCACCCCAAGATACTTGTACTCATTCACTACCTTTAGCACGAACTCCTGTATTCTATGCTCGCCGCCCTCTTCATTAAATGTCATGACTGCAGATTTTTCCTTACTATACTTGAAGCCTAATCTATCTCCCTCTGTACTGCATATGTCTAACAACTTCTGCAGGTCTTCCTTGTTGTCAGCCATTATCACTATATCGTCCGCATATATTAGTCCCGGTAATGTCTGTTTAATCAATTCCCCTTGCTTGAAAAAAGATAGGTTGAAACCTAGTCCGCTCCCCTCTAGCTTGGCCTCCAAACCTTGCAGGTACAACATGAACAACAAAGAGGACAGAGGACATCCTTGTCTAAGCCCCCGCTGTATCTCTACAGGCCCTGATACATTTTTTTCCCATTTTATGAGCACTCTGTTACCTCTATATATATCTTTTAAAAGATTAATTACTCCATTTTCTACATCCAATGTGCCCAATATGTCCCACAAGCGCAGCGCCCCTAGCGGGAGAAGCGGGAGTCAGGTGGTGGCTGCGGCCGCGCGCGACCGCGCCAGTTGGGGCCCAGCTTTTTCTCCGTGCGTCACGCGCCGGCGCAGCGCCCCTAGCGGGAGGAGCGGGAGTCAGGTCGTGGCTGCGGCCGCGCGCGACCGAGCGAATCGGGGCCCAGCTTTTCCCCCGTGACGTCACGCGCCGGTGCAGCACCCCTAGCGGGAGGAGCGGGAGTCAAGTGGTGGCTGCGGCCGCGCACGACCGCGCGAGTTCGGGCCCAGCTTTTCCTCCGGCTGTCGTGACGTCACGTCACGTGGTTGCGCTAAAGGTCAATGGTGGCTGCCCGGCCGCGGCCAAGGGCTGAACTGAGTGATTGCAATATGCAACGCATAAAAAATGCACATCCACCAGATGTAACGTGGTACGGACGTTGAAGAACACAGTAGCAATACTGTGAAAGACAAAACTAACTTTTATTGGGCGAACCTGTGCCCACAAGAAATGGCTACACTTACAGCACAACGGTAGCGGCGAACATGGTCGGCGATCGTCGAAAATCTGATCCGCGGGTCAACTCGTCGGCTGTTAAATAGCAGTCGTCGAATGTTCCAGGCTAATCGTTGGGAAACGTGCGCTTTCTACAAAGTTCTACACCATTCGCGTCAGGCCATGAAATCAGATAACATAAGCTTCGGCTGCAACAGACAGCGAATAGAAGCATCGATGACTAGCCAGAAACTTCGGATAGATGCAGGCGCGTCCCGCGCTGTGCGATAACCCTTGTTAGGCGGCGAAACGTGGTCGCCGGATAAAGATAAGTACACGTGTCAATATATTAGAAATAAAATCGGGCCGAGGATTGTTCATTGTGGCACGCTCATGTTAGAAACCTTAACTTCAGAATAAACACCAGATACACAAACAATCTGAGGTCTATTACATAAATAATTTTAATTAGTAACAGAGGAGTACCAGTTATACCGATTTCCTCTAACTTAAGAAATAAAACTGCGTGATTTATCGTGTCAAAAGCCTTTGACAAATCAACAAAAACAGAACCAGCAAACTTGCCCTCGTCTATGGAACCCTTTAGCTGGTCAGTTAGTGTAATGAGAGCTATATCCGTTGAGAATCCTGGGCGAAAACCGGACTGTCTCGAAGAAATGACATTGAATTTATTAAGATATTTAGACAATCGCACCTCAATGAGTTTTTCGGCAACCTTACTGAAAAGGAAAGAATGCAGACGGGAACGATCTCCTTTCTTAAAGGCAGGGATGATTTTTCCTGGTTTCAGTTCTTCAGGAAAGATGCCAGTTTTAAACATTAGGTTAACGATATGAGAGAGTGGATCGCAAATAATATGAGCAATTAGTTTGATGTCAGTTGGATTTAGACCATCAAGCCCAAAGCTTGTTAGCTTTAAACGACGTATGACATTAACGATTTCCTCTGGTGTGGTGAGGAAAAGAAAGAATGAATGAGGTAGACGGTTATATGCTATATCATGATAGTTGTCTGTTGAACTAGGGTAGTCGCTAACAAAATGACTAATAAATGACTAATAAATGACTAATAAATGACTAATAAATGACTTATCAGTGGGCACAGCGGACCGCACATAGGCATGTTGCCTTACGCTTCGTTGTTCTGCTTTGCACAGGTTTTTCTGCTCGGTCCGTCCAAACTGCTTCTTCATCAGGATACCGCTACAGTCGACACGTGCCTTCAAGATTATTTGACAACAGATGCGGGAGATTTCATTTCCTGGCGGAATGATTACCTTCTTCAAGCACCGCCCCCGTTCCATGTGACCTGCCCGGACCTTCGTTTAAAAGACCGACAGCCAGGCTTCAACTTCAGTGGTCACAGCGGACCGCACATAGGCATGTTGCCTTACGCTTCGTTGTTCTGCTTTGCACAGGTTTTTCTGCTCGGTCCGTCCAAACTGCTTCTTCATCAGGATACCGCTACAGTCGACACGTGCCTTCAAGATTATTTGACAACAGATGCGGGAGATTTCATTTCCTGGCGGAATGATTACCTTCTTCAAGCACCGCCCCCGTTCCATGTGACCTGCCCGGACCTTCGTTTAAAAGACCGACAGCCAGGCTTCAACTTCAGTGGGCACAGCGGACCGCACATAGGCATGTTGCCTTACGCTTCGTTGTTCTGCTTTGCACAGGTTGGTTGTTATTCTACTACAATTAGAAGTGATTGCCGCGGTCTTTTGGTCCTGCCGTGCCCACAACGATGTGTCATCATTGCCCAAGACGTGTTTTGTGTTTGCGCGCTGCTTTTATGTGGTGACATTGAATGTAACCCTGGGCCTGATAATTCAAATGAGGACAGTACAGAACTATTAAAGCAGTTGCTTACAGCTCATTCCAAGTTAACAGCAGAGATTGTAGCACTCAGAACACAACAAGTAGATTTGGAAAAAACAATATCTGACTTAAACTCTCGCTTTGCGGATTTTGAAAAACAAACAGAACGTATTGATAATATGGAACGCACACTTCACGCCTTGCAGTCGAAACTGGTCTATATGGAAGATTACAGTAGACGTTCCAATTTAGTCGTTTTTGGTGTAAACGAGGAACCAGATGAGACAGAATCTGATCTAAAACAGAAGGTTCTGACTGAAATTTTCTCGGAAACACTTGATGTCCATTGCACTTCTGTCGGTAGAATTCATCGTTTAGGAAAGAACACGGTCAACAGGCCTGTGATCATATTTTTTCAGGATTACAATGAAAAGCAAAAAGTCCTTAAAAACGCTCACAAGCTAAAAGGAAAAAAAGTATCTATTCAGAATGACTACTCAAAGGAAACCCTCAGGAAACGAAAACTATTATGGGATAGTACTAAAACTGAGAGAGTCAAGAAAATGAAGGTGACCTTAATCAATGATAAATTGCTCGTTGCTGGTCAGATGTTTTCGTGGGATGATACCACTAGCGCAAGAGTGAAACTGCCATCGAGGAACACACGAAAAAGTGAATGACGTAGTGCGCGGATCCAGAAGGAATTAAGACTTATTAACATTAATGCGCGGAGTATAATCAACAAAAGCGAACAGCTTGAGGCACTCCTTCTTGGGTACAATCCACATGTCGTCATCATTACGGAGACATGGCTTCGCGATGAAATAGATAACAAAGACGTTTTTCCTCCAACTTATCAAATCTATCGGCGTGACAGATTATCAAGAGGTGGTGGAGTGGCGGTTTTAGTTAAAAACAATATTCATGCGACTTTAACTCGGCAAATTGATGACCATGAAAGCATTTCCCTAAAGCTATCTTTTAGGGGCCGTTCCATTTTTCTATTTGCTGTTTACCGAGCTCCAGATTCCCCTCCTCAGTTTCTACGCGATTTGTCGGAACACATGTCATCATTCAAACATAAAAACGTAGTTCTTGTCGGTGATTTTAACTTCATCATCATCATCATAAGCCCTACTACACCCACTGCAGGGCAAAGGCCTCTCCCATGTCTCTCCAATTAACCCTATCCTTTGCCAGCTGCATCCACCCTTTGCCTGCAAACTTCTTAATCTCATCCGCCCATCTAACCTTCTGCCGCCCCCTGCTACGCTTACTTTCTCTTGGAACCCACTCCGTTACCCTTAAAGACCAGCGGTTATCTTGCCTTCGCATTACATGCCCTGCCCAAGCCCATTTCTTTCTCTTGATTTCGACTAGGATGTCATTAACCCGTGTTTGTTCCCTCACCCACTCTGCCCGCTTCCGATCTCTTAACGTTACACCTATCATTTTTCTTTCCATGGCTCGCTGCGTTGTCCTTAACTTAAGCTGAACTCTTTTCGTTAGCCTCCACGTTTCTGCCCCGTAGGTGAGTACCGGTAAGATTATGCTGTTGTACACTTTCCTCTTGAGGGAAATTGGTAAACTGCCACTCATGATCTGCGAGAATTTGCCATATGCGCTCCACCCCATTCTTATCCTTCTAGTTATCTCCCTCTCATGATCCGGATCAGCTGTCACTACCTGCCCTAAGTAGACGTATTCCGGCACAATTTCTAGGCTCTCGCTGCCAATTGTGAACTGTTGTTCCCTTGCTAGGCTGTTGAACATTACCTTGGTTTTCTGCATGTTAATTTTTAGACCCATCGATCTGCTCTGCCTGTCTAACTCGTTGATCATGATTTGCAGTTCACTTCCTGAGTGACTCAGCAAGGCAATGTCATCAGCAAATCTCAGATTATTTAGGTATTCTCCATTTATTCTTATTCCCAACTGTTCCCAATTCAGGCCTCGAAATACCTCCTGCAAACATGCGGTGAACAGCATTGGCGAGATCGTGTCTCCTTGCCTGACGCCCTTCCGTATTGGAATTTTATTGCTGACTTTATGGAGCACTATAGTAGCTGTGCAGTTGCTATATGTATCTTCCAGTATTTTGACATAAGGCTCTTCTACCCCCTGATTACGCAATGCCTGTATGACTGCTGAGGTTTCCACTGAGTCGAATGCTTTCTCGTAATCAATGAAAGCTATATATAGAGGTTGGTTATATTCTGCGCATTTCTCTATCACCTGATTGATAGCGTGAATATGATCTATTGTAGAATATCCTTTACGAAAGCCTGCCTGATCATTTGGTTGATTAAAGTCTAACGTTTCCCTGACTCTATTAGCGATTACATTAGTAAATACTTTGTAGGCAACGGATAGTAAGCTGATCGGCCTGTAATTTTTCAAGTCCTTGGCGTCTCCCTTCTTATGAATTAAGATAATGTTTGCATTCTTCCAAGCTTCTGGTACAGTCGAGGTCATAAGGCATTGCGTATACAGGGTGGCTAGTTTTTCTAGCACGATGTCCCCTCCATCCTTCAACAGATCTGCTGTTACCTGATCCTCCCCAGCTGCTTTTCCCCTTTTCATTGCTTCTAAGGGTTTCTTTACTTCATCTTTCGTTACTGGCGGGATGACGCATTGCTGTGCACTGCTGTCTTTCTCATTAGCGTTCTGATTACATTGGCTACTGTACAGGTCTGTGTAGAACTCTTCGGCTACGTTAACTATCTTATCCATATTGCTAATGACATTGCCCTGCTTGTCTCTTAATGCATACATCTGGTTTTTACCTATGCCTAGTTTCCTCTTCACTGTTTTTAGGCTACCTCCGTTCTTTATAGCATGCTCGATTCTCTCCATATTAAACTTCCTTATGTCGGCTACCTTGCGCTTATTTTTAACTTACCTAACACTAATTGGGAGTTGGCCGCATCTAATTCACGACATTGCGCAAATGCTGAGCACTTATTTGATATTATGCTGTGTCACAATTTGAAACAGGTAGTCGGACAACCTACACGTATTCATGGCTCATCTGCTTCCATTCTTGACCTGATTTTTGTGAACCGCTCTTTTGAAATGTTTTCAGTTTCGATCCATCAAGGACTATCTGATCATGAGTTGGTGTATTTCACTTGCGATTTCGTCGCTGATAAATGTGCCGTACCGTCCAAAACCGTACTTGTAAAAGATTTCTCACGTGCCAGGGATGAGAGTATTAGATTGTTTAGATCTGTGTCTCAGCACCTTTGTGGGAACTGACACATCTGATCTCTGGATCAAGTTTAAAGACATATGCACATATTGTATCAACCAATTTATTCCATCAAGAGCTAAAAAAAGTGGCAAATCTAATCCCTGGATTACGCGAGAAATCTTGCATCTCAAAAGAAAACTTAAACGCTTAAGAAGAGCCTGTGTCCCTCACAACATCATTCAAATGAAGCAGGCTTCTTTGAACAAAGCTGTTGCGGCTGCTAAGCGACATTACTTTCAAAACATTTTGCCGAATTTCATTCGTAACGCTCCTCAGAAATTTTGGAATTTTTAAGCAAAGAAAAAAAATCCCTGCCTGCGATGATGCATGAGGGCACGTTGCTCACCAACAAAAAAGATATTGCTGACAAGTTCAATTCATATTTTCACAGTGTGTTTTCCCAATCTGCAAATAATTTCACAACTCGTGATTCTTGTTCCCAGCCTGTGCACGATCTCGTATCTCAACCTGGTATTTTTGCAATGCTTTTGAATCTTAAAACAAAAGCAACTCCTGGGCCTGACGAAATACCTAATTCATTTTTACATCGTTATGCTGAGATGGTTTCGCACTTTCTTGCTATCATTTTTCGTGCTTCTCTTTTGTCTTCAAGTCTACCACCCGATTGGAGGGTGGCCCGTGTCGTTCCCATACACAAAACAGGTGATACCGCATTCTTTAATAATTACCGTCCCATATCGTTGACCTCTTCATGCTGCAAGCTTCTTGAACATATCGTAGCCAATTACATTAAAACATTTCTCGATGACAACAACAAATTATCGGCTTTCCAGCATGGTTTCCGCAAAGGCTTTTCTACGGTCACCCAACTTACATCCGTAATTCACAATTTCGCTCAAGTTCTGGACCATTCCGGCCAAATAGATGTCATATTTCTAGATTTTAAGAAAGCTTTTGATTTAGTTCCGCACAATAAGCTTATCCATAAACTAGAAACTATAGGTCTTCCTTCTTTTATTGTTAATTGGGTTGCGGCTTATTTATCTAACCGATTTCAATATGTTAGTATCGATGGTCATTGTTCTAACAAACTTCCAGTCACTTCTGGTGTCCCGCAAGGCAGTGTCCTTGGGCCATTACTGTTTCTTATCTATATTAATGACATTACAGACATCATCTCTCATCCTGTTCAAATTAGGTTGTTTGCCGACGATTGTGTTTTGTTTAATGAAGTTAAAGTTCAAGACGACCAGATTTTACTTAATCATAACCTACACAATGTTAGTGAATGGTGCGTTAAATGGGGGATGGAACTAAACGCTGACAAGACAGTATTTATGCGGATTACTAATAAAAGAAACAGTCATTTCTTTTCATATAATCTTCCCACTCGGCACCTTTCAGAAGTCAAAGAATACAAGTACCTAGGAGTAACACTAACGAATAATCTTAGTTGGAATAAACATATTGAAACCGTATGCTCTTCTTCATTTCGCAATCTCTGTTTTCTTAGGCACAAGTTCAAACTAGCTCCCCCTAACGTTAAGCAATTGGCATATTACACCATGATTAGACCAAAACTTGGGTATGCATGCACTGTTTGGGATCCTCACACAAAGACTAACATTAATGCCCTTGAAAGAATTCAGCGCAAAGCAGTTCGGTTTATATTTTCTAAATATCGCACCACTGACTCACCATCTGCTCTGTTGCTTCAACATAATATACAGTCCCTTGAAACTCGGCATAGAATACTAAGGTTAAGATTTCTCTTTCTATTGAAAACTAACAAACTGTCAATGGCCCCCGATTTGTATCTCCAACCGATAACGTCCAGGTCAACAAGAAACAGGCACACTGAATCGTTAAAACCTTACTTTGCCAGAACTAACATATTCAAATTCTCTTTTTTTCCCCGCACCATTACCGAGTGGAATCAGTTACCACCATCATCAACAGTTGACGTTGATGCCATTGAACAGGCCGTTCATTGATTTTTGTTTTGTACTTGTTTGTATTGTGTTTATTGTGCCCCTCCTGCCAGGGCCCTTCACTGGGCCTGCAGTATGTCCTAAATAAATAAATAAATAAAATAAAATAAATAAATAAATAAAGACATCTCCAATTTCTTTCCGATTTGTGTACATAATGTTTTCCTGCTGAATCTTTGATATCCGTTCTGAATAAGTAGTTCTGTTAAGGAAGGAATTAACGACGTCCCATTCTTTTTTCTTATTGTTACCACAACTTAGGATGCGGTGCTCAAAGTATTGTTTCTTTGCCCTTTTAAGTTTTGCAGATAAGTCATTAGAAAGGTTTTTGTACCTCTTCAGCAAATTGATGTTGAAAGGTTGACAGTTTGTTTTCTTGTAAAGGTTTTCTTTTTTCTCATTTCTCTAAGAAGGGTATCCGAGATCCATGGGTTTTTGGGGAGCAGAGTATTTCCTTTTGAATTTGTGTGTTTGTAAGTGAGAATGAACGTAGTTGATAATTAGGTTTAGAAGCAGTGAGAATGCATGTTGGGGATTTTGTATGGACATTAACGAGGACCAGTCAGTGTTACTAACTGAGGTAACGAACTTATCCTTATCGAGGACTACTTTGGTATAAGATGTGTCATTTTGCCTTGGTTTAGTGCTAAACCGAATGAATATAGGATAGTGGTCGGTGATGTCTATGTTTAGAACACCAGCGTCAGGAGGAGGTAATAGGTTAGATAGAGCATGATCTATTAAAGTATTGCTGTTGTCAGCAGTGCAACGAGTTGGAATAGAGATTAGGCATTCGAAGCCGAAAACTTGAAAAGAGGTTGCGTAATTAAGGCTGCAAGCAGAATTGGTGTCCAGGAGGTTTATATTTATGTCACCAGCAATGACGACGTTGCTGTTTTGAAATGAGAGTACGCTCAGGTTCTGCTGAAGAGCTGAACAGAAGTCTGTTACGGATGACGATGGGGAGCGATATATGCATCCAAACACTATTTTTTGTTATCAGCACATAGGAAGGAAACTTCAAATTCTATCCATACTGATTCGCAATTAATTATTTTTATCTCTAGATCATGTCTTCGCTTGAATGTGAGAAGTTTAGATACATATATCGCTGCTCCACCATGATCCGATGTCCCTCTGTGAGAATATTCAGAGGCATATGAAGGCAAAGAATATGTCTTTGCCACTGTCATTCAACCAAGTTTCTGTAACAGCAATGATCGAAAATGAGGTTGATAAGGTGAAAAGGAAATCATGGATGGCATCATAATTTTTACGAACGCTACGCGCATTAATGTGAATGGCTGATCGTGAAGAGGTGGCTAAAAAGCGGTTTAGCTCGGAAGATGAAAAGTAATCTGACATGATTTTTGTTTGAGCCAATTTGGTTGGCTAGTTCGTAAAGGAGAGATCGGCTTCCTTTGAAATTCTATAGACCGTGCTGTCAGTCGTTTTGCGAGCCTTGATCTGGCAGTTGTCAGTCCAAACGAATTTCCAGTCGTTCGCTTTCTTCAGCGCGCGGGCCTTAGAAAGCAATGTTTTGTTCGCAGCAGTCAAGTGATCGTTGAAGTAAACGGGGCTATCAGAGGGCTTGTTACTCCAATGTCGGATAAAGTAAGCTGCGCCTTTCGCGCTTTGCTAACGAAGTCTGTCTTCTTTGAACGCGAGTGGAATCTGGCAATGATGGCACGCTATAGTGGGGACCGGATTAGTATCGACCATCTGGAGTTCATTAACTGGCCCCTAAATATAAGTACACGGCTGTTCTTGCGTTTCACCCATATCAAAATGCGGCCGCCCTGGCCGAGGGAATCGCACCCACGTCCTAGGGCTTAACAGCGCAACAGCTTAACCGCTGAGCTACCACCGAGGGTAAAGCAACATTTCGATATATGTACACGCTGGATTTTCCGTCTGATCGCCAGCTACAAAGCGCAAGGCATCAATAATAATCATCATTAACAACAAATATCATCTAGCGGGCCCGGGCTGGGACTTGTCATGAACACGCGCGCCCTTGCTGTTTAGTAAAGAACGCCCGGGCCCGGGCCGGCCCCGGTACGCCCGGGCCGGGCCCGGGCTTGGTGTCACGGGCCTGGGCTGAGCTGGGGATTCATAAAGCTGGCCCGGGCCGAAAAATCAGGCCCGTTCAGTGCTCTATTCTGGAGTTGTTTTTTTTACCCTGGACACTTAAAAAAAATTCGCAAACTGGGAACTGAGGGCCACCTTGGGCCACATACTATGGGAATATCTTCATGCCCCTCGGGAGGGACGAGGTATAAAGACAAAATACGAATGGGAGACCTCACTACTGAGCTCCGACCCGGCGACTCAGGTACAACTGGTCCGGTTGGCCGAAGCCGCCGCCGAGAGTCAAGACCTGTCAGCCGTCGTCTAGGCGGCTAGCCCTCTGGCTGCCCTCTTTCTGTTGGGCAATAAAAGCTTTGATATCCTAACCCTTACTTCGCGGTTTGGTGTCCACCGAGACATGTGCGACAGGCGTCATTTCTTTTCCCTAAAACCAGTTTTATTTTTATTTTCCTTGCCCTACGGCGCGTTTGGGGTGTCCACCAAGATATGTGCGAAAGGCGTCATTTCCTTTACTTAAACGGTCCAACGAGCAAGGCGTCGCGTCGAACGGACGATGGCGTTCCGTGGACTCCGTGTCAGCGCTGCAACACACTATCGCGCTCCACTCTAAAGACGAAGTTGGAGTTTTTCGTGTTTTTTTTATTCTTGCATATTTTTCTTTACTTCATTATTCATTACGACTTCATTATGATCAGTATAATGTACGATTTCTATGCTGTTTTTACATCTTTATTTTTATATCTTATTTTGCTGTCTTTTTCATTTTTTATTACGACTCCTTTATTATCAGTATAATATACGCCTTCTATGCTGTTTGGTACTTTTCAAATCTTAGGATTTTTTGCTGGCGACGACGACGACACGAAAATTTCCTTCGACTGTCGAGGTATACAGCTTCGCTGTAAAACTTATTTCAGCAATTTCCGCTTTGTTAAACGTTTAGCGCTCTCACAGGAAGTCGCGATAAAGGGAGGACGTCATGAGAACACAATACGCGCCCTCTTCGAACGTCATTACTTCTTTTGGAACTAGGTAACAGCTACCTGAATTTGAGTAACATTTGCTGCTGGCCTAGTGTCACGGATCTCTACGGAGAACACTCGGACCAAAAGAATGGACTAGGCGACGGGTATACCCACACAAACGCACATTTAATACACCCTACGTGACACGCACACGAACTCAAAACTAACAAAACTAGCACAAAACACACAGACTATAAGTACACACGACCAGGGCACACTGCTACCAGCGTCTACTACTAGCGTTCTACATTAGGGTTCGGAGTTCATCCTCATGGTTGCTTCGGTGCGGCTGCGGCGTTGTATGGATCCAGTAGCCGGCGTCGAGGCGGCGTTCGACGTGCTTGGGCTGGCGTCATTAGCGACGTCGCTGGCTGCGTCGTACAAGCTCCCGGTCCAAGCGCCCGTGGAGGTGATGCCGATGTTGTTGGCGTTGGGGGCACCATCCGGATGGGTGACAACAGCTCTGGAGACACCCCTGGTCCTAGCAGGTGGTAGTGTCCTCCGCTGACTCCACGGAACGGGCTCAGGCACGGCAGGATGTCCACGTTGCGAAACCGTAGAACGCGAGCTCACCGGAGCAGTAGCCGGCGTCGCTCTCTTCCAGCCAAAGCGTCCCTAACCCGCCGGACCCTCCGCTTCTCTGTTCTTCCCCCATGCCTCGCTCTCACTCGGGAGGCGCTGCGAGCGCCCGCATGGTCAGACGTGTCTCCGCATGGCTCCGTTTTTCGATGCTGATATCCGAAGAAATCTCGCCCATCTACCAGGGATTGTTTGGATAATCGAACGTCGGAAATCACCAGAACCACGAGGATACCAAGTTTTTCGAAAAGTGAGTCCGCATTTCCAAGAAATCACGCATTTACTTCGAGGCCAGAGCTAAGCCTAACCCGGGCGCCAACTCGGGCGCGAGGCTCCGGCAGGTGCGGCGCGAGAGCAGCAGAGACACCCGCGGCGGAAAGGTGCTGCTGCGCGACGCTGCGGCGCCCCTAGCGGGAAGAGCAGCAAGCGCCGTCGGCGCGTCACCCGCCCGCGAAAATTGGAATCTACGCAACCATGCAAGTGGTCAAGGGCCGCGCAGTGGACCCGCAGGAGTTCACCGTACCAGGCCAATGGTTCCAATGCAAGGGAAAGAAATATGTTCCAATAGAGAAGAGCAAGAAAGAAATTGAGACCGAGCAATACAGGCTCAAGCAAGCCGGGAGAAGATTGGCGGCCATGTCGGTCGAAAAACAAAAGACTAGAATACCAGAGGGAGCTGACAAGGTCATCATCCGCCCTAGCGGAGGACTCGACAAGCTCCTCAAACGCTGAATCGCATACCTGACCAAAGTCATCAAAGCGTCAGCGGGTATAAATACTAACGAAGTAGGCGAGGAAGACGTTGTCATTCCCAACACGTAACAGCATTCAATCCTCATCGCCACCACGAGCGGAGAGAAAACTGAAATACGCCAGCATGAGGCGAATCAAACTTGGAGAAGAAATCGCGCTTTTCGCCTACGTGGCCACGCCAGATGACTGCGGCAAGGGGGTGGTACACGGCGTCAATGGAGAATTCACGCAAGAAGACATCATGAGAATGATAAGACACAAGGCGAACCTCGAAATCATCGGGGCCAGAAGATTAGGAAAGGACTCCACGTCAATACTAATTCTTTTCAAAGAAAGCAGAGTACCAAGGACGGTCATCCTAGGATGGGCCTCACACAGATGCTACCTATACCGGAAGAAATATGAAGTCTGCATGGCCTGTAGCCGACTCGGTCACAGGATCGACGTATGTCCGGACCCAAAAAAAGTCAAATGGCGTGGCTGCGGGCAGGAGAACCCTCCCGAAAACCACTCCTGCACGCCGAAATGCCAACTCTGCTGCAGAGACCACATACTCGGAGACAGCAAATGCAAGCTAATACATCGTACACCGTATGAAGCCAAGAAAAGGTACTGGGAGAAGAAAATGAGAGAAGAGGAGGCCACGGCAGGAGCCAGTGACCGATCGCAACAGTCACGGGTGCACCAGAGCCGCCCGCGCACTAAACCACGCAGCGAGGGGAGCGGCTATACAGCTCGAGACAACTTCTTTCCGAGGCTGGGAGGAGAACAACGACAAATTTCCCGGGGACGGAGCGCCTGCAGAGGAAGAAGCAGATCCAGGGGACATTCGAGCTCGAGAGACCGGACCTCCAGCCGGACCCGGGGAGGATCAACGGCCTGGGGCGGCGAAAGCAAAAGGGTGAGTTTCGAGAGCAGGGTCTCCCAGGGCGATGGTAACAATAATGAGAAAGATTAGGAAATGGAAAACTAATGAATATCGTTAAAAACATGAGTGAAACGATCTCCAGTCTTAAGAGGGAGGTACAAAATCTAAAAAGAGCCCTAACTACGACAGAGGCTAAGCCAACGGCAGTTGTCAGCACTCCCCAAACAGGTACACCATCCCTGGTAGCACCTAAAACACAAACCGCACTAAATAATAGCCAGGAGAGCGAAAGTGACATGGTGGTCGAGGATGCCGTCCCGCCCCCATCCAAGCGCAGATTCAGGGAAGAGAGCAACTCAGACCTGACTGCGGACGAAAAGCTGAACAAACTAGGAGCGAAAATGGACAGAAATTTAAAACTCTCGCAAAGGAAAGGGATAGCAAACTAGAGGATTTTGTTCACCAAATCCAGAACCAAATGCCGAACAATTTCCGTTTAATAACTGAGGCACTTCAGAAGCTGAAGAGGGAAAATGCCGCCATACATGCACGGCTCGCTAAATTTGAGGAGAGCATCACCAAGCTTAGCAATGGACAGGTCGCCCAGTAGTACCCAAATTTGGCAGTGGAACTGTCGCGGCTACCGACGCAAGCGGCCGGTGCTACAAAGCGCCTTGTCGATGCTCGAGACAGCCCCGCTAGCAGTTGCGCTGCAAGAGACCGGCGGTTCGGCTAAACTGCAGGGTTATCAGGTTTTCCATAGCAGCAGGGGAGACAAATCAAGGGTATCAACATTAGTCAAGAGAAACGTAGCAACAATAGAGCACGATCTAGAAGAAAAGGTAATCGATAACGTTTTCGTGAAAATTTTAACAGGAAAGAAGGGAGAATCAAACATTTTTCTCTTAAACATATACAGCCCACCCAAACAGAGGAAGATTAGGTTTAGGGCGGTAATTAACAAAGCACTTAAAATAGCAGAAAACCAAGCCTTAGTCATAGTAGGCGACTTCAACGCCCATCACCCGGAATGGGGGTACCCGAAAGAAGACCCAAAAGGGAGACAATTACGGGAGGATATACACAACCTGGGAATTACGATACTAACAGATCCGGAGCACCCCACACGAGCCAAAAATAGCGTCAGCATGGACACTTCACCAGATTTAACCCTCGTCAGAAACGTAGGAATGGCGAAATGGATTAACACGGAACAGAACTTAGGCAGCGATCACTCTGTCATAGCAACAGAGATTAGAACCAAGAACAAACAAATAGGCAACAAACAAACCCCTACGAAGATCACAGACTGGGACCACTTTAGGGAGCTCAGAGGAAACAGAGACGAGACAGTCATAAATAACATCGGAGAGTGGTGCGAAGCAGTTAAGAAGGATGCCAGAAAGGTAACCAAAACGCTAGACGGGGAGAAAGCCGAGATAGCGGACAGTCGACTGCTACACATGCGGAAAGCCAAACAAGGCATGGAGCGCCGACTAAAGAAACAGGGCAGGAACAACCGCAATCTCAAAAGAAGATTGGCGCGGCATAATAAAGAAATAGAGGATTACGCCTTTAAACTGTGCGAACAAAATTGGAATAGCAAATGCGACGAAATGGAGAGGAGCATGAATCTCCCCCAGACGTGGAACATTCTTAGGCATCTCATAGACCCACAAAAATCAAAAAACGCAAGCGAAAGTTACAATGTCCAAAGTTAGACACGCGTGTGGGGAATACGATGACGAAAGCTTCATGCGCAAACTAGCTGAAACCTACATAGGAGACACAGACAAATGTCGGCTTCCCGATTATGAAGGAGCCCCGAACGAGGCCCTGGACGCGCCCATTACGGTAGCCGAGGTAAGGGCGGAAATAGTCAGACTGAAAACCAGATCGGCTTCTGGCCCAGACGGGATTACGAACACAATGTTAAGGAACCTCGACGACAACTCCATAAAGGCCCTCACAGATTACATGCAGGAGTGCTGGGAGAAGGGCGAGATTCCCCCGCTGTGGAAAACGGCCACCGTGGTCCTAATACATAGGCCCGGGAAGCAGCCGCAGATAGGGAACCTTCGACCTATATCCCTCACAACGTGCGTAGGGAAACTAATGGAGCATGTCGTCCGGACCAGAATATCGAACTACATGGAAAAGAATAGGAAGTGGCCAGATGAGATTTATGGGTTCCGACCCCATCTCAGCACACAAGACGTCATGCTGCGACTAAAACAGGATACCATTGACTCCAGAACCAGGGACGCAAAGGTTATCCCATGTCTCGATCTCAAAAAGGCATTTGGTAATGTTAAACATGAGGCAATATTGAAAAGACTCAGCCACGCCGGAGTAGGCTACAATACCTATCGCTACATAAGAGACTTCCTCACAGATAGAACTGTGAGCATAAGCTTCCAGGAGATTAAATCCGGGGAAATAAATAAAGCTAGGAAGCAAGGGAACCCCTCAAGGGTCGGTGCTATCACCCATTCTCTTTAACATGGTCATAAGAGAACTCCCGGGCGAACTTGAAAAAATTGGCAACCCAAACTTAGAATATAGCCTTTATGCGGACGACATTAATCTATGGATCAACCGAGGAAGCGATGCAGAGATTATAAACCCTACAGGCAGCTGCCAATATAATTTCAACGTATGCAGAAGAACGGGGCTTAGAATGCTTGCCCGAAAAATCTGAAATATTCATATATAACGATAAGGCTCTGAGGAACAAACCACCCTCGGAAATTCAGATTTCTGTAGGAGGAAAGGAGGTATCCAAAGTGGACACAATGAGAATCCTAGGCCTTCATATGCAGTCTAATGGGAGAAACACGATAACCATAAAAAAGCTTGAGAGCCACATGATGCAGACCCTCAATCTCATCAAACGTGTCTCGAGCAAAAGAGGCGGTCTTAAAGAAAAAAACCTACTTAGGCTCATACACGCTTTCATAATAAGTAGAATCAGCTACGCCACGCCGTACCTAAATCTCAAAGCAGCAGAGAGGAACAAAATCGACGCTCTCATAAGAAAGTGCGTCAGGAAAGCTCTAGGCCTGCCCATGTGCACATCCTCAGAAAAACTCCTAGCACTGGGCATACACAACACGCTTACAGAGCTCGCAGAAGCAGTCCCGACATCACAGCTAGAGAGACTCAGCACAACACATACGGGAAGAGCCACACTAGCCAAAGTCGGACTTCAAACGGACAGGGGAGCTAGACAGAGGGAGGATATCGACATGGAGATTAGGAGCAATCTCAGGATTCCCCCATTACCCAAGAACATGCACAGAGAAATAAACAAGGAAAGAAGACAAAAGCGGGCAGAGGTAATAGAACGCATCTACGGTGACAAGCCTCAGGAGGAGGTCGCATACGTAGACGCAGCGGGCGATAGACATAGTCGGTACACGACCGTCGTGGTAGTGAACGGAGCGGGTAGCCCCATCACAGTCGCAACTATCCTGGGGACAAACACCGAGACGGCGGAGGAGGTCGCAATAGCACTAGCTTGCGTCGGTTCCAAAGCTAAATACGTCATAAGCGACAGCAAAGCTGCGGTCCAAAATTTTAGTAGAGGGAGAGTCTCTCCCCTCGCCGCCAAAATTTTAAGACAAGCGACATTGAATAGAACAATCAATATAATCTGGACCCCCGCGCATGAATCTGTCCGTGGCAACGAGGCGGCCCACGAGGTAGCTCGAGATCTCTACCACCGAGCTGCACAAGACGGGCCACCGTTCGCAGATCACGGCAGAGAAGGGAGACTAATCTCCTGTCAGGAAGTTACAGAATATTATAGACAACATCGCAGGTACTTTCCCCCACCTAGCAAAGCACTCAACAATCAACAGGCGGTGGCGTGGAGGCGTCTACAAACAGATGTCTACTCATACCCAATTCTAAGCAAACATATCATTCCAGAAATAGAGGACGATAAATGCAAGAAGTGCGTGGCGAGAAGGACCCTCGACCACATAATATGGGAGTGTAGCCAATCCTCAGGCAGGGCAAAGAACATTAATAGTAGAGACGCCTAGGAGGCCTTGCTCCGGAGCACGGACCCTGAGCTCCAGCTCACCGCGGTCCGACTGGCTGAAGAGGCCGCCGGGATACAAGAGATCCTGGCCAGCATCTGACGCGACTACCCCACTCGGCCGGATCTCTCCTGATCCTCCTCCCTCAACTGAGGGTATGGGACAGGGGAGGTCTGGATGACGTGGTCTCATTCTGTTGGACAATAAAGGTTTTTCACTCACTCGCTCTCACTCGCCCTTTTATAGCCTCGGTGTTAGTGAACGTAAGCCTTGTCGTCGTCATCTTCTCTTCTCCACCAATCATCTCTCTCCACCTCACCGAATGCTTCTTCACCAATAGTCTCTCTCCACCTCAGCGAATGCTTCTTCATCTTCTTTATTCTTCGGTTACTCCACGTCGTCTTCTTCACCCTCTTTCATATTTTATTTTGACCTCCTTAATATATGTGACAAGGGCCCCCTAAAGAGTTTTTTCATGAAAAACTACTCACGTCATCCTCATCTTCAAGCCATCCAGCCAACCGACTATCTTCTGTGGCGATTCTGAACCCAGCACACACCACACCGCAGAGGTCCAGCACACACCACTAACACAGCACACCAAATTGCGTTTCCAGAACACTAACACACCACTACCGCTGTCCGCCCAGAGTCCTTAACAAACATGTTCGTGTCCACAACACACTCCCTTGTATGATCGCATAACACCAACAACAGCAACAACCACAACAAGATAAATCTCAGAGATGCATTAACACCGCAACAACAAATCAACAACACCAAAAAGATACATTCCAGAGATAGCTAGAGCTGTTTGATTCTCTTCCTGCAAAATTACGGTTCCTAATACTCTGGTACTTGAGTGCGAAGAACAAATTCTTTATCCAATGCCAATAGCCACTCTTTAAAGCGGTAGGTCGATGGCTGGCGTCTTGCCCAGAGGTACGGGACCAACTCTTCCCGTCGGAACTGTGCCCTGGCACACATCACATGAGCGAACAAAGCGCTTAACGTCACTCTGAACACCCGGCCAAAAGAACTCTTCGGTGATCCCAGACACCGTTTTTTGAACACCCTGGTGTCCGGCCATAATGGTGTCATGACCTAAGCGTAGCACGGTCTCTCGTATATCTCTCGGTAACACCAGCTGTTGGACCCGCTTTCCTGAACTAAATATGCATTCCCTGAGCAGAAGACCATTTACCAATTGATATTCGAATGACGTGCGACTCTTCTTTTTTTTTCACTCTTTCCCCGACTCTTTCGAAGCAAGCCTTCAAGCTCGGGTCTTCTTTTTGCCTAATAGCAATTTCGAACGGTGTTACACTCAGGCACATCGTAACAGGAGTAGAGAGCGGACGCTGCGTTGCTCGGGCTGTCGCTTGAGCTCTTGTCTCCACTGCCGACGAGAAACTGACTGCACCCGGCTGAGCTGTCGCGGGCCTTTCCTCCTTTTGATGTTCTTCAACGTCGAGCATCTTTCAGTCGGGATCGGGGTCTTCGACACTTCTTGCACCCGTAATGTTTCCCAGGATGAGATCGAGATGGGTTGGTCTACGCATTTTGCCACTACCTGCCCACTAAAATATGGTGTGGACACTAGAATCCTGGCTTCAGGAAGGTACCTTACTGTGCTATCTACAAGATTGACGGCCGATGCTTCCCCTGTAAGATCCTCGTCCTTCACCAGGCTTCTACGAACCAAGACTGTGTTAGCTCCGCTGTCTCTAAGCACCAGTACAGGACGGTCCCCTATTTTCCGAACCACCACTGGCATTGCTGCTTTCGACTTGGGTGTTCCACTCACTGCCTCATTTTCCAGCGGCGTTTTTTTTCTTCTCTCCTTTCAGCTGCGGTACTTCGGGTGGTGTGACAAGTTCTACCCTAGAGTCGACAACGCATGTAGCTCGGTCCTGAGTTCTGTATCGGCACTCATCCAGAGTGTGACCCCTCCTCCTAAAACCTTGACACACAACCTGTGTTTTTTCGGCAGCGCTACTAATTCCACAGTCAGCTGCACGGTGTCCCACCTTGCCGCAGAGAAAACACCTTACTGGCGCTTTGATGCAGCGCCATATACTCTTGGTTTTGCCGCATCTGTCTCTAGGGTCTTTTGGGTTTCCTCCTTTGCCTTACTCAAATTTCTTAGCCCTTGAGCCTCGATGAATTGGTCTGCAGTGTCGGCGAACTCTTCCAATGAACAACACAACTTTCTCTCAGGAATAGCGCCGGCTTTGAGCTGCAACATGCTAAACATTGTTCTGTGACCAGCTTTGCACGCACCCCTTCAAAACTCTTTTCTGTGTTTGACATATCAAGCCACCTATCAAAATAGTTGGTAAGCCTGCAAGAAAACTGCTTCGTGGTTTCCGAATCCTCAATTTTCGCGGTGCGAAATCTCTCACGAAAACCCTCTGCTGTAAACCTGAATCTTTGGAGGAGTGCCTTTTTGACTTTCTCGTAGTCCATGGAATCAGCAGCAAGCATCCTTCCAAACGCATTCAGCGCCTCTCCAACTAAACACAAGCTCAATGCCATGGCCCATTCACTGCGCTCCCAGCATTGCCCCAAAGCTATCCGCTCGAACCGTTGCAGATATGCATCCAAATCATATCTCTTGTCATCGAAAGGAGCCATCAGCTTTCTTGGGCAAACTCTGGCCGGTCTGGGAGATTCTGTACCCGCCAATGAACGCTGATCATTGTCCGTAATATCGTCATATCCTCCCGCGACATGCGCCTGTTTCCACAAAATAAACTCCTTCTACCGTTCTATCCTTATTTTCTCTTGTTCTTCTGCCTCGCGGGTTCTTCTAGCTTCTCGCTCTTCTGCCTTGCGAGCTCTTTTTGCCTCGCGCTCTTCTGCTTCGCGAGCGTCTGCGCGTGCTTGCGCCCTTTCCTCTCTTTGCCTATCTGCCTCCTCTCTCTGCCTCTTTGCCTCCTCGTCATAGAGACGCATCGCCTCTTCTTTGCTTAACCCCAGCTTGACCGCCAGTTCTAACTTTTTTGCCAAATCCATACTTTCTGCCGTCGAGAGATCAGAAAGATCCGAGACAAAGCAAAAAGAAAAAAAGGAAATGAATCCTGGCACAGGCTCGCCACTTATCTTTGTCACGGATCTCTCCGGAGAACACTAGGACTGAAAGAATGGACTAGGCGACGGGTGTACCCACACACACGCACATTTAACACACCCTACGTGGAACACACACTAGAACACAAAACTAACAAAACTAACAAAAAGCACAAAGACTATAAATACACACGACCCGGGCACACTGCTATACTAGCGTCTACAACTAGTGTTCTACTATTAGCGGTCGGCGTTCGTGCTCACGGTTGGCTCGGTGGGGCTGCGGCGTTGTATGGATGCAGTAGGCGGCATCGAGGTGGCGTTCGCCGTGCTTGAGCTGGCGTCGCTGGCGGCGTTCGACGCGCTTGGGCTGGCGTCGCTGGCTGCGTCGTACTAGCTCCAGGTCCAAGCGCCCGTGGAAGTGATGCCGGTGTTGTTGGCTTTGGGGGCACCACCCGGATGGGTGGCAACAGCGCTGGAGATACCCCTGGCCGTAGCAGGTGGTAGCGTCCTCCGTTGACTCCCCGGAACGGGCTCAGGCACGGCAGGAAGTCCACGATGCGATGTCGTAGAACGCGAGCTCACCGGAGCAGTAGCCGGCGTCGCTCTCTTCCAGCCAAAGTGTCCCTGACCCGCCGGAGCCTCCGCTTCTCTGCTGTTCCCCCAGTGCCTCGCTCTCACTCGCCCTTTTATAGCCTCGGTGTTAATCCACGTAAGCCTTGTCGTCGTCTTCTTCTCTTCTCCACCAATCATCTCTGTCCACCTCACCGAATGCTTCTCCCCCAATCATCTCTCTCCACCTCACCGAATGCTTCTCTCCCAATCATCTCTTTCCACTTCACCGAATGCTTCTCCCCAATCATCTCTCCACCTCACCGAATGCTTCTTCTTCCTCTTCTTTATTCTTCGGTTAATCCACTTCGTCTGCTTTACACCTCTTTCCTTTAAAATTTAATTTAGGCTCCTTAATATATGTGACACCTAGTTGGTCGTTCATGATCTTGGATGAAGCAGCGCAAAAGTGCAACTGACAAGTAGTAGAAGGGCGGCGTGGACGGAAGCGTTTCCGCTTATGTGGTCCTTGTTTTAATTGTCCTTTCTCTTTTTGCGCCGGTTAATCCAAGCACAAGGAGAGGCAGTCGCCACTGTTCCATTGTGTGCGCTCACTATTTCTACGCACGCTTGCAATAAAGAGGAATGCGTCCGATGTCTCTCAGGGCGCCTTCGACCCAGAGACGCACGTGTACAAGCCTGCCGACGTACAGTACATCATCGACGAGGCCGCTGTCAGGGGCATCCGGGTCATGGCCGAGTTCGACACACCAGGTGGGAGCACGTTTCAAGCTATGGGTAGCAGCATGGGGATATGGAAGCGGTCTGGTCTGCCTAGTCATATCTCAGACAACAGCCCAGACCAGAACTGCAGCTTGCTCCATCAGTAGAAATATAACTTTCGCACGGCTACTCGAACGCGGTTTCCAATGCTAGCTTGCATGGTTACCAAGACATTTACAGTCTTGGACTAGAGGATGTGTCCTAGGTAAAGTTAAGCGCAATGTATTTTTTTTTTGGGGGGGGGGGGGGTAACATCCAGGTTGATGCAGATATCGGGGAATCAGGGTGTAGAAGAGTATTATCTGAAAATACTGGAAGGTGTCTATAGCAGCTGCGCAGCTACCATAGTCCTCCATAATGTCAGCAATATAAGTCCAATAATCAAGGGGCAGAAACGTGGAGGCAAGCGCAAATGGTTCAGCTCAAGTTAAGTACAAGACAACGCAGCGAGAGATGGAAGCAAAAATGATATGTGTAACGTTAACAGACCGGAAGCGCGCAGAGTGGATGAGGGAACGGACGCGAGTTAATGACATCCTAGTCGAAATCAAGAGGAAGAAATGGGCTTGGGCAGGGCATGTAATGCGAAGGCAAGACAACCGCTGGCCTTTAAGGGTAACGGAGTGGAGTCCAAGAGAAGGAAAGCTTAGCAGGGGGCGGCAGACAGTTAGGTGGGTGGATGAGATTAAGAAGTTTGCGGGCATACGGTCGGTGCAGCTAGCAAAGTACAGTGTTATATCGAGAGGCATGGGAGAGGCCTTTGCCCTGCAGTGGGTGTACTCAGGTTGATGATGATGAAGGAAATGAGTCATGGAGGGACACACGATCTAGCGAATGCTATTTACCGCCTGCTTACAGGAGGTATTCCTTGTGGCTTGAGTCGGGATAAGAGTCAATAGATAATACCTAAATAATCTGCGATTCGCTGATGACATTTCTTTGCAGAGTCACTCCGAAGATGAATTGCAAAGAATGATCAATGAGTGAGACAGGCAGACCAGTCGCTAAGGCTATACTGCTGGGCTAGTTGGTTATTTGCATTATTATGGAACAAGATACCAGCGCAAGAAACAAGGACAAAGGGAGAAGAGAACACGAACGCCGGGCTTCAACTGAAATTTATTGCACACTTGCGGGACTTTAACATACAGAGAAGCATCGCTATTGCCACCAACCGTTCAAAGCAATCAACACACGCTGGGCCAAAACTGACGGATGCATCAATACTAAGAAAAGGCAAATAATACCAACAGCGTACAGGATCACATCGCGTACAATATTTTCTTTTTATTTTTACCTGCCTGAACCTACAATCGCGACTGCCTGTAAAGAATCAATTTTCTTTTTTCCGAGCCCGACAGATGGGGCACTGACACAGTTATCTTTTTCATTCAAGATACATAGAACTTCGAAAATTTCGCCGCTTCGCTGTGTGCCCGCGTTCGTGTTGTCTGCTCCCTTTGCCCTTATTTCTTGCACTGCTACCATGTTCCATAATAAGGCAGACCAGAACGGTTGGTCTTAAAATTAACATGCAGAAAACCAAAGAAATGAACAACAATCTAGCAAGGGAACAGTTCACAACTGGTAGCGACGTGCTGGAAGTGTTAAAGGGACATGTCCATGTAGGGAAGGTAGTAGCCGCTGCTCCTGATCATGAGAAGAATTTAACTAGCAGAGTAAAACTAAGATGGAGCGCATATGGCAGGTTCACTCAGATCATATATGGCTGTTTCCCAATACCCCTAAGAGAAAAGTATTCAACAGCTGTATCTTAGCGGTACTCACCTACGGGATAGAAACATGATGGCTAACGAAAAGGGTTCACCTCAAGTTATGGACAACGAAGCCAAGTATGGAAAGAAAAATGATAGACGTGACGTAAGATACCGGAAGGGGGCAGAGTGGGAGAGGGAACAAACGCGGGTTATTTACACCCTAGTCGAAATCCAGAGGAAGATATGGGCTTGCTCAGTGCAGGTAATGTAAAGGCAGGATTACCGCTTGTCCTTAAGGGTAACCGAGTGTATTCCAAGAGGAGGCAAGCGTAGCAGGGGGGGGGGGGGGGGGCAGAAGGTTAGGAGGGCGGATTAGATGGACGCAGCTGGCAAAGGACAGGGTCAATTAGGGGGAGGCATGGGAGAGGCATTTGCCCTCCAATTGGCGTAGTCAGGCTTGATGAGGATTTGTAGGAGGGTCCAGGTTGAAGGAGAGCTGAATGGCTGCAATCAGGTGAATTTTAATTGCTGTGCCACTAAAGCGGCTTTCTAGACATTAGTTTTCAATCGTTTATGTGCGTCCATGTTATGCATTAGGTTCCGAATCGGAGCTTCCGGTGTCGTGCCGTTGCCAAATCCTATCCTGCCACACCACCAACACGCCCAGGTCCCAATCTGCGCCCAAATAAATTTTTCTTGATTTCAGCTTGGATAACGTTAACTGGAGTTTTTTTTTTCTCATGTCTACGGTAGCCTTCCCCAATCATTTCGGAGTGCAGATCTTAGGCGCTCGTTCGAGAATTCCGCGCAGTGGGCGTAACCGACAACCTGAGAGGTGGCGTGTACGCAGGTAGTGACAGAAGCAAACCGCACCTGCCCCGACGAGGGCGGAGGTAGCTGCCAGGGGAAAATACCGGAGGATGTGTAGCAGCGTAATACGCAAACTCCCAGGAGTGGGTGGTAGTAGCAGCCACAGCTGGAGATGCGCTCAAACTTAGCATTATCGACTACCGTATGCGTCTGTCAATTTTGTCATTCAATCAAGACGTCGAACTAAAACCAGAGTTGAGGCGAGAACCAGAACTAAACAGAATTTTGGTTGTAAAGCTGAACGGGACTGAGTAAATACACTTTTGCCATGCTTTATTTAAACCCAAACTCGAATATATTGGAGAAAGTGCTCGGAACTGTTTTCGGACACGGCTGAATGCCACCTTGATACAACACGACGTAAAGTGTTGTTTTCTGCGGGTGTGTGAGTGGTAGATAAAAAATGGCCAGGCTTAGCTTGGTTAAGCCAAGAATGCGTTGCATATCTCGATGGAGTTCCGTGCTGCTCTGTTGACTCGATAGGCTATTGACTCGATCGCCATTGAAACTGCCCGTGTAGCAGCGCTCGATCGCCTTTGAGTCGATAGACTATCGGTTCGAGGGCCCTCGAAATGCCAGTGTGACAGGGGTATAAGAATGTCCCGGAGAAGGAGCGCAGCTCTTTTATACATATGCCGTGACGTCAATAATAGCGCAGCGCCCCTAGCGGGAGGAGCGGGAGTCAGGTGGTGGCTGCGGCCGCGCGCGACCGCGCCAGTTGGGGTCCAGCTTTTCCTCCGTGACGTCACGCGCCGGCGCAGCGCTCCTAGCGGGAGGAGCGGGAGTCAGGTGGTGGCTGCGGCCGCGCGCGACCGCGCGAGTTGGGGCCCAGCTTTTCCTCCGTGACGTGGATGGATGGATGGATGGATGGATGGATGGATGGATGGATGGATGGATGGATGGATGGATGGATGGATGGATGGATGGATGGATGGATGGATGGATGGATGGATACGGCTGAACCCTTTACATCGGGCGGTGGCTCAAGCCACCTAGCCATGTCTTGTGAAATTTTACTCCTGTCTTGCTTTTAGCCACCAATCAGATAATCTCCGCTTGGTTACTTCTAACCTCTTAAAATCCACTTTCTCTTCACTATCTTTAAACCCCAATGCCTTGGGTAAGTCAGCCCCGCTGCCTTCCACTGTAGGGTGAAGCCCTTTACAGAAAAGTATCAAGTGTTCAGCTGTTTCCTCCTCCTCTCCGCACGCAATGCACAAAGTGTCTATCTCCTGGTACCTGACTCTATACGTCTTAGTCCGCAAAACTCCAGTCCTGGCCTCAAACAACAAAGAACTTCCCCTACAATTATCATAGATATTTTCTTTGACAATTTCCTGTTTAAAGGTCCGGTATGTTTCTAGTGCCGATTTCGTCAGCATCCCTGTTTTCCATAAAGCTCTCTGTTCCTTTAACCTTTTTCTTAACCGATAATTGCTGATTTGCCCCCTTACTGCTGTCCAGATATTTGCTTGTCAATTTTCTAGTTCGCTTTCTCCATTTCGTGTCAACATTCTTTATATACAGGTATCTGAAAACTTTCCTAGCCCACCGCTTTTCCTCCATCCTTCTCAATCGTTCCTCAAATGCTATCTTACTGCTAGCCTCTCTGCTCTCGAAAGACGCCCATCCCATATCACCCTGTACCCCCTGATTTGGTGTATTGCCATGTGCTCCCAAAGCTAACCTCCCTACTCCCCGTTGCCTAATTTCCAGCCTTGCTTGAACATCTGGCCTCATACACAGGACCGCATTCCCGAATGTCAGGCTAGGGACCATCACCCCTTTCCAGATCCCTCTTACCACCTCATACCTATTGTAATTCCACAGTGCCCTATTTTTCATGACAGCTGCATTCCTACTAGCTTTATTCATTACATATTTTTCATGCTCTGTCAGATACTCAACACTGTTATTTATCCACACCCCAAGATACTTGTACTCATTCACTACTTTTAGCACGAACTCCTGTATTCTATGCTCGCCGCCCTCTTCATTAAATGTCATGACTGCAGATTTTTCCTTACTATACTTGAAGCCTAATCTATCTCCCTCTGTACTGCATATGTCTAACAACTTCTGCAGGTCTTCCTTGTTGTCAGCCATTATCACTATATCGTCCGCATATATTAGTCCCGGTAATGTCTGTTTAATCAATTCCCCTTGCTTGAAAAAAGATAGGTTGAAACCTAGTCCGCTCCCCTCTAGCTTGGCCTCCAAATCTTGCAGGTACAACATGAACAACAAAGAGGACAGAGGACATCCTTGTCTAAGCCCCCGCTGTATCTCTACAGGCCCTGATACATTTTTTTCCCATTTTATGAGCACTCTGTTACCTCTATATATATCTTTTAAAAGATTAATTACTCCATTTTCCACATCCAATGTGCCCAATATGTCCCACAAATGCTCCTGAGTAACGTTGTCATAGGCTCCCCTAATATCCAGAAATGCTAGCAATAAGGGCCTATGTTCCTTTTCCGCAATTTCTATACACTGTGTCAATGAAAATAGATTGTCCTCCAACCTCCTTTGTTTCCGGAACCCATTCTGTAGTTCCCCTAGCACCCCCTCGTTCTCCACCCAAGCCTGCAGTCTATCCTTTATAATTTGCATCACCACCCTGTAAACCACAGACGTCACTGTTATGGGGCGATAGTTACTTACGTCTGCTTTGTCCCCCTTTCCCTTATATTTCATGTTCATTCTACTTAATCGCCATTCATCGGGGACTTTCTCATCCACTATCATTTTGTTCACTACCTGTATTGATGTTTGCTTGGATTTTGGTCCTAACTTCTTTATCAACATAATGGGGATACCATCTGGTCCTGTTGATGTGCCGCTAGGAACCTTCTTCTCTGCCCTTTCCCACTCTCCTTGCTCAAGTGAAGCTATTGCTGTAACCGGTATATCCTCCTTCGATAAATTATGTACCACGTGCTTTGCTGTAAATTTTTCCGTCATCCTTGTTCCTATGTGTTTTATTGCTTCATCCCCTTCTAGTCGAATACCCTCATCTGTAACAATAAACCTTTGTTCTAGCCTAGTTTTATTACTCATTGCATTTAGATGTTTCCAGAATTTTTGGGCTGCTTTTCTATCCTTTTTATTTACTTTTGACATCCATTGGGCACCCTTTCTTCTAATTTTCTCATTAATCAAATAGGATGCGTTCCTTCTACACTTTACGAAGGTATCCCATTTTCTGTCTACTTCGGGTTTTGGTTCCCCCCTCTTCTTGGAATATCTGTGTTCCCTGGATGCTTCCTTGCGCTTTTCTATTGCCCTCTTGACCTCCTCATCCCACCAACTCTTGGGTTTGCATCTTTTCCCTTTTAGCTTTACTCGCACCTTAGCTAGCTCTAGCTCCAGTAATCGAGTTAATTTGGTATAAGTCCATTCTGTTTCACTATCCTCAAAAATTACTTTCTCGATTTGTTTGGCTGCTGCTTCCAATTGCTTTTCTGAGTAAAAATTTCCCCCTGATTGTTTATCTTGATTCAGTCCTACATTGCTTTTTCTTCTGAAGCTCAACTTGATACGCTTGTGGTCACTACCTAGACTTCTGGAACCATCTTCATCTATGCTCATTACCCCTAATCTGTTATACGTACGTCACGCGCCGGCGCAGCGCCCCTAGCGGGAGGAGCGGGAGTCAGGTGGTGGCTGCTGCCGCGCGCGACCGTGCAAGTTGGGGCCCAGCTTTTCCTCCGGCTGTCGTGACGTCACGTCACGTGGTTGCGCTAAAGGTCATTGGTGGCTGCCCGGCCGCGCCCAAGGGCTGAACTGAGTGATTGCAATATGCAACGCATAAAAACTTTAGGGGACACCTAACTTCGCCTTTGGAACATAACGCGATAGAGATAAAGGGTCCATGCTTTCGCTTGGAGACCCCCTGGCGCATCCGTTCGCAGAGTTAACAAGCTTGTTGCCATCCCATACACCTTTATTGCATATCATCTTCAATAATAAATGGCGGCGATAATTAGTAAGTCAAACTGACCTTTTAATTCAATCCGCCTACTGTGGGGGTGGCAGATGCTCGTACATTTATCCGACTGAACGAAGAATATTCCTAAGCGGTTACCGACTGAAAGGATCGCATTTCAGTTTCACTTGACCGCATATCTTCTTTTCAGCGCAACTGCTCTGCTACCTCACTGCCCTCTCTACCATTCAGGATCTTCCAGTTACGAATGCGCTGACGGCAGGCCCTCCGCCGAATGGCACCTTTTGTGCTATTGCATCAGTAGAAGGTATTGCAACGCAGATTCATCCGCCTAAAAGATGGGTATCCATCTCAAAACATTCAGCTATTTGACTAGCTGGTTGTCAAACAACATAAAGGAATTTCGGCGATAAAATCATTTTGTAACGTCGTCCACCGACAGTTCAGTCAGTGGTAAAATACCTGCTGGTCAACCAACTTGCGCGCAAAGAAAGGAGCTTTGCACTTCCAGAACGAATTTTCGGCTGTACGGAGACATTTTCCACCCCAGCGAATTAAAATATTTAGCTTACTCGCAGCTTTCATGCGTTTTGAGGTGCCAAAGAGTTAGCTTAATTCACCCCAGCGCATTTACGATGCCCGACACCTGCATACAGGACACACCCGCTCGTGGGGCGAGGCCTATCCCGACCTACTGACCACGTGCTACAACGGCCCCGTTCCCAACGGCCGCCTGGGGCCCGTGGACCCCACGCGCAACGAGTCCTACGCCTTCCTGGCTCACTTCTTCGCCGAGGTGGCCAGGGTGTTTCCGGACCAGTACGTGCACCTGGGCGGCGACGAGGTCGACTTCCTCTGCTGGTGAGGACTACTAAACGTTCATACTTTCACAGCTGTAGGGACCGCAAATCAGGTGCCATCATTCTGTGCATGTTCGCACGAGTGTTTGTACTCGATGTACACACCCGATTACCACAGTGGCGCCACAAAACCCTAAGAGCTTCAAGGCGTCGTGCTTGAATTTTGCCCGGTGTCCACGCTTCAGGAGCTCTTGGTTGACTGAACTGTCGAGCGAACGTTTCAAGCATGCGACGAGCACAGTTGCTACTGCCCAGATCATAAGTGCGTCTGCGCGGTTTACACTGCGCGAGGACACTCTGGTGAAACGAGAGTTATGGAAGAATAGAGAAAGCGATTCCCGCGTGAAGATAGTGGCCAGCAATGTGAGACGGCATTGCTCTGGAGGTAGCATGGCTCTGCATGCCTTGCGCGGTAAAGAAGACTGTCTCGTTTTGTTGGGCACATTAAGGGCCGTTGTACTCGGCAAGAAGGGGGCAAATTAAATTTGATTATAATGCTTAGCTGAACGCAGAAGAGAGCGCTTTGTAAATCCGTAGCGTTGCATTTGCAGCTTTGTGCTAAAGCTACCTTAAAAGAAGCCATACATATGTTAAAATCGTCTCATCGCTCTGGTAACTAAAAAAAATACAGTTGTTCTAAGGGCGTTCAAGAATTTAAAGAAATGTGGGTTAATCAGGAACATACCAAACAAATTGGAACTATAAACCACCTGTATCAGTCTTTCCTCGGTGCCAGCTCGGAAGATTCATTCGTAGATTTTAAAATATTAATTATTGACCTAAACGCTAAGATTAGATGACCAGGGATTATTTGCTATCAACAGCACTTTACAGATGAGAACAAAAACAACCTTGCGCGGCAGGGAAAATTTTCAATGCTGTTTTAATAGGTGCAAAACATCCTAAGAAATCGCACGCAGCCAGAACAATACACGGACAGGCATTGGCGAAAATAATGAAGCGCCGACCAAAAGGTGTTGTCAAGATGGAAGGACGTTTCGACTTCCACACGGAAGTCTTGTTCACTGATGGAAAAATTTCGCACACAAAGCTTAAGTACGTTGTGCTAATCGTCGCAGGCATCTAGCGTACGAGGGCGGTAGATTGCCGATGTTACGGTTGAGCGTCTGATCTGTTGTCTGGATAAACAGAGACTCCAGATTTTGGCGTGACAAAAAAAAAATTTCCATCAGTGAACAATACTTCCGTGTGGAAGACGAAACGTCCTTCCATCTTGACAACACCTTTTGGTCGGCGCTTCATTATTTTCGCCAATGTATTCACCCGACCAGACGAGATTTCGTCGAACCTTAGATTTCGCGGACAGGCATTGTCTCTCATCTCCCATCCATGTTTCTTTGCGCTGTTTTCTTTCAAAGATACGCACCAATTAGCCCAGAAGGACGTTCACGTAATGTACTCTGCTGAGACAGTCATCTTAGTGTTCTAAAAACAGTCATTCTCAAAGGTTGTGAACTGAGGGTTGTCCCCTGGCGGAACACATTAACAATCATTTTGTAAAAGTTGTTCCTCCAGAAATCTGCCCTATCCAGACAGTCATGATATACTATTGCCCTGCTAACACCGTGTTTTTTGCGTCAGTTGATGAATGTGAAGTACATAGCACATTTATGGGCCTACACGAGAGCAGATTACTTGATATTGATAGCATATGTATAAATGCAGGAAAATGCTTCTTACCCATGCTAAGCTCTGCTCTGGCTAAGATGTTTAGATTATCACTTGTATCGAGGAAATTTCCAGGCGGCGAGAAAAGTGCGCGAGTGGCCGGGATTCATGAATTTATTGTTCATTACTGAGTGTCCGCGATTCCTCCCCTGTAAGGGCACACTGTTCCTTGAATGGTAACAGCTCATACATGTCTGCGCTCACGTGACACCTTACTCCTTGCCCGCTAGACATGCTCCGAGTGGTTTCCATGGGAACGCACCCTCCGGTTAAGCCGACAGACAATTGACTTTGACCCAAAAGGTGCGCCTCACAGCTCTCGCTGTAAAACAACACGGCTCGCCAAAAGCTTTGGCAACATAGCATCGGGCGTCGACAATGTGCTGCATCGGCGCAGCTTTGTGAGTTAACTGTCGTTTCTGAGTAGTCAGTCGTATTTTCAAGGTTCTGCGTGAAGCGCAATCGACTGCAGCATTTCTTCGCATGAGAGTACGTTACGTTCGGCATGGCTGTCGTTGGAGTCGTTTGATTGCAACGAAACCTGAGCTTCGTGCCGTTGACGCTGCCCGCTGTGCAGGCCTAACTGCGACTTTTCGCGCATTCCTGCACTTGTTTCTCATGTTGGAGTCGGATCCCTTCGCTCGGGTCTGGAGCGGCGGTTCTCGTTTGAGACCTCGCTGTTCACGCTGCCAGCGACACGGGTTTGAAGTAATCCAGTTTTTTGGCAACTGATGCAGGAGGGCCGCAAGACAGCGTCTTTCGGCGTAAAATTTGTTATATACGGCATTGACACTAATATGGGATTCACACTAGTTTTTATCATCGGAATTACTGACAAATAATTATCCCGTGCTAACAAAACTACCGACAAAATTCTCCATGAACAGAGCTTAAGCAATTCATTGGTCATAAATTGCGAAACACTAAAGCTGTTGGATTCCGAACTTCAAGCTACCAAGCCTGCTCCAAGCCTCTATCAAGGTGGTGCTTACACACACTGAATAAGTATTGTAACAACACTCGGAACTTAATTAACCAACTCCAAGCATGGAACGTACATATCATTTCACTAATAGGCTATACAAAGCATTTGGTATAAGGGAACAAATTAATACACCTCCTGCCTCAATATACTAAATTGCTCGTTTATAACTCAGTCCTAGCGATCTGAAATGCAGCAATTTAATATTTGGCACAAAATAGATCTGCAAGTTAAAGATCTTGCTGAAGAAAACCTGTGGGCATCATCCATAACGCCCTACAATTCGACGAGGGCATTTCTATTCCATCAACTCAAACTTGTTCTCATCAACCGCCTATACGAATACACACTCTAATAAATCAATATATCAAGCGAAAAATGGCCCCTAGCAGATTACAACAGCACAATGCAAGACTGACGCTAAAAATAAAAGTAAGGCAGCTGCGATGCAGCGCTCTATGGCATGATCCATCCAGAAGATCCACTGATGGCAAGGAGAGATTGCACCACTTAAACAAACTGCACGTAAGTGTGGTTTTGAATATTTACATTCATGTACACTAGCTTCGTTAGTGGAAAATGTACTGTCTTTCATTACAGCCTTATTCTGACTGCGACACGTGCCAGGGCCATTTGCTTTACTGCCTTATTGATGTCAGGTGTTCTAATTGTCATCCGAGCGCACAGTGTATTGAAAGCTGAAAATGTTATTTGGTCATAGTTACAATATGCCCCCGAGGAAAGGCAAAAGGAGGCAGGCAATGCAATCCTCCTGACGAGGCCTATATCCCGATGCGAAAGAATGCGCTAAAAGCGGCACAAGAAGACAACACACACACACACACGAGAGAAGCGCAAACTAACAACTGTTTATTCCTTACGGAAGATGCGTTTATATACGCAACGTCAGTTTTTGAAAATGCACCCTTCCCATCATCAAACACGTGACCATCACCGCGACACAGCATCTGCACTTATCATGTAAATTTCGGTTCTGTAAGTGCAATAAAAGGAGTGCTTACACACGTTCCATTTTCCTCCTTTTCTATTGAAAATGCTTCGACTATCTCTCTTTGAATCCTTTCTTTCTGTTTACCTACAATTGTGGTCTTCTGGAAAATTGGTTCGCATTTCTTCTTACACCTGCTGCAATGTTGCGCCAGATTCCCAGGGTGGTTAATTTTGTCGCAGTCATTATTATGCTCTAGAAGTCTCGTGGTGACACATCTACCCGATTGCCCAATGTATTGTTTTCCGCATGATATTGGTATCTTATAAATGATGTCTTTCTGGCATGGTACGAACCTTTCCCTATGGGCAATGTCACATTCCTTGCGATTTTAACTCTTTCCTTTCGCATTCACCTTGTTGCAGAGGCTTATCAGCTTTTTTGGTTCGCTAAATACAACTTTCACTTGGTGTTTGTTCGCCACTTTCTTCAATCCGTGCGATGCCTTATGAATATACGGTATCACAACCAATCCTTCTCTATTCCCTTGCTCTTTCGACTTCATTCCTTTCCTCGTCAGAGATTTTAGCACTTTTTCGGCCCCTGCCGCGATCATGTTGTCAGGGAACCCACTATCGGTCAGTCGACTAATTTGCATGCTGATGCTCTCATTCATTTTGTGATCGCAGGTCTTCGTAAGGCTCTGCATCATACACGATTGGGCGACACTCCTTTTGACAAGCTTGGACTGGCTGGAATCATAACTCATGATGCTTTATTCACTTTTTGTATGATACCACCAGCAAGTATGGACAGGGGTTTCCTGTATTTGTAGATCAAGGAATCTCAACATCGCTTTTTCAGGTAGTTCATACGTGAAATCAAGGCCATCGAATATGCGTTTAAAATGCGTAACCATCGCCTCCACGTCAACCGCGCCTGCTTTTTCCGCACTAAAACACGGCAAGAAATTGTCTACATAGCGGAAGCATGCCAACACGTTCCTGCCTTCAAGCTCTGGTTTGAGGGTGCGATCACCCTTTGCCACTACAAAGCTTTGTCAAAGCCACTACAGTGCAGCTGTTAGGAATGGTACACACCATTGGTAGTAGGGCCCCTGGGCTGAAAAAAGCTGCCTGCGTCGCTGAAGGTGTAAATTGCGTCAAAAGACTACCACAGCAAAAAAGGAGCGCTTTTCAATCAGGAGGACTGTTGATTTTTTGATCGACCACGCCCTTACGCTTAAAATGTCGGACAAAACCGACCAATTCGTAGTTATGAAAAGGGAAGAACACGAGAGAAAAGACACTGACGCTATTCGAAAGAATTTCGACGAATTGTGTGCGGATGAAAAAGATCTGGAGAAAATGAGATTGGAAGGGGCCAAATCCTGTGCCCGGCTAAGTTTAGAAAAGCTCTCGAACACGGTCAAAGGAAGCAAGGAGCTCACACTGCGGCCATTCTTTTCGGTCAAAACTCACAAAGAAGACAACCCCTGCATGATGATCGTTGAGGTCAAGAACACATGGCAAAGTCATGTTGCTAGATACCTGCAGGTTCAACTGTCTAAGCTGACTTGTGATGACCCATACATGGTGCAGGGTTCAGAGAAGGTCATCGGCTTCTTGAAAAAAGGGACACCGGTGACGTGCTTGTATGTGGACGTTAAAGAGATGTGTTATTCAATTCCTCAAGAGGGTGCCATTTCTGCAGTTGAGGAGAGTATTGACAGCTACGGAGCTACGAAGTTTCAGAATGAATGTGGGACGAGCGTCAGTGGGTTCTTTGAACTGCTCTACCTAAGATCCCTATGCGTGCAGTATGAAGGAAGAGTGTGAGCACAACGAGGCGGCAAATGAATGTGTTCGTGTCTGGTTCCTGCACTTTCGAGCCTGTACATGGCGAAAGGTGATCGCACCCTCAAACTAGAGCTTGAAGGCAGGAACGTGTTGGCATGCTTCCGCTATATAGGCGATTTCTTGCCGTGTTTTAGTGCGGAAAAAGCAGGCGCGGTTGACGCGGAGGCGATGGTTACGCTTTTTAAACGCATATTCGATGGCCTTGATTTCACGTATGAACTACCTGAAAAAGCGATGGTGAGATTCCTTGATCTACAAATACAGGAAACCCCTGTCCATACTGGCTGATGGTATCATACAAAAAGTGAAAAAAGCATCATGAGTTATGATTCCAGCCAGTCCAAGCTTGTCAAAAGGAGTGTCGCCCAATCGTGTACGATGCAGAGCCTTACGAAGTCCTGCGATCACAAAATGAATGAGAGCATCAGCATGAAAATTAGTCGACTAACCGATAGTGGGTTCCCTGACAACATGATCGCGGCAGTGGCCGAAAAAGTGCTAAAATCTCTGACGAGGAAAGTAATGAAGTCGAAAGAGCAAGGGAATAGAGAAGGATTGGTTGTCATACCGTATATTCATAAGGCATCGCACGGATTGAAGAATGTGGCGAACAAACACCAAGTGAAAGTTGTATTTAGCGCATCAAAAAAGCTAATAAGCCTCTGCAACAAGGTGAATGCGAAAGGAAAGAGTTAAAATCGCAAGGAATGTGACATTGCCCATAGGGAAAGGTTCTTACCATGCCAGAAAGACATCATCTATAAGATACCAATATCATGCGGAAAACAATACATTGGTCAATCGGGTAGATGTGTCAACACGAGACTTCTAGAGCATAATAATGACTGCGACAAAATTAACCACCCTGGGAATCTGGCGCAACATTGCAGCAGGTGTAAGAAGAAATGCGAACCAATTTTCTAGAGGACCACGATTGTAAGTAAACAGACAGAAAGGATTCAAAGAGAGATAGTCGAAGCATTTTCAATAGAAAAGGCAGAAAATGGAACGTGTGTAAGCACTCCTTTTATTGCACTTACAAAACCGAAATTGACATGATAAGTGCAGATGCTGTGTCGTGGTGATGGTCACTTGTTTGATGATGGGAAGATGGAATTTTCAAAAACTGGCGTTGCGTATATAAACGCATCTTCCGTAAGGAATAAACAGTTAGTTTGCGCTTCTGTCGTGTGTGTGTGTGTGTGTTTTCTTGTGCCGCTTTTAGCGCATTCCTTCGCATAATGATCAACCAACTGGCCCCAGTAATAGCTTTGCTATATCCCGACTATGCGAAAGATTATACGTACGATAAAAAAATCACTTTACCAGAAAGCACACAGCAAACTTTATGGTAGGAAACCTGATCACAAAGACAAAAGACAAAAGAGAAAGACAATGTAAAAACAGCGCTAAGCAACAAGGACGAAGAAAGAAGGGAACACGCACAATGGCGTTGATCCTACAGCTAAATTTTATTTGAAGTAAGCAGGTA
Organism: Amblyomma americanum; assembly: GCF_052857255.1. Taxonomy (NCBI): domain Eukaryota; kingdom Metazoa; phylum Arthropoda; class Arachnida; order Ixodida; family Ixodidae; genus Amblyomma; species Amblyomma americanum. Next base: position 161,972,127 of record NC_135504.1, on the reverse strand, counting down.
AATTTATACGTACATAAGAACTACGCACATGCGCATGGTCAAACACAGATGTACTCATTTAAAAAATGCAAATAAAAACACACTGCATCAAAGGCTCCTGCGTCTTGCACAGGGGATAGCATATCGGCGATAACTGCACGAGCCTTTGATGCGGTGCGTTTTTATTCGCATTTTTAAATGAGTACATCTGTGTTTGACCATGCGCATGTGCGTAGTTCTTGTGTGTGTATAAATTGACCTGCTTACTTCAAATAAAATTTAGTTGTAAGATCAGCGCCTTGGTGTGTGTTCCCTTCTTTCTCCGTCCTTGTTGCTTAGCGCTGCTTTAACATTATGGAGCTTTTCCAACTCGCCCAATCTGCCGTTCTTCTACAGAGAAAGACGTTACCAAAATCTAATCAAAAGCAGAAACACGACAACGCTATGCCCGGACTGTGTAACGAGAAAAATACACGCACAGGTACTTACTAGCAAAACGAAAATCATTTGCAAAACTGAGGACAGACACTAGAGCAGAAATATACAGGCAACATAAAAAGTCCAGAACAATCACAAAATTAAAACTGTACCAACAGAACTCAAAGAGTTGCAATATTACAAAACAGGAAAGAGAAACTTGGATTCCTTTCAAAGGCGATGGACCTGGTAGCTTCTTGAGCTATTTCCAGTAAACATCGGTGGGTATTCGACAAGGCTGCAACTTGGTTAATCGTACTTAGCGTTCAAGAATTTCTTATAGATCTTGTAGCAGATAGGAGAAGCTCACGCCATTCTTATTTTATGTTTCTAGAAAGATATGCTAGTGCATTTTTTGCCGTGGGTATTATATTCATCTCGTTTAGCATAAAACAAACACGAGACAAAAGAAAGAAATACACAGGACGAAACACGCGCGCTACTCACAACTGATTTATTCAAGGAAAGGTGAAAGCATATATATATATATATATATATATATATATATATATATATATATATATATATATATATATATATATATATATATATATATATATATCTATATATATATATATATGTGGACGCTGACCTGCTCAGACGCCACCTCGCAAGCGATCTTTGGAATGAGCACACAGGAAGTTAACAGGTTAGGTGCGAGAGAAAGTTTATTTTTCTATCATAGGGAGCAAGAGAAGTACTAGTCACTGGCACATCCTTGTCTCGCCCATGTCCAGGAATTTCGGGCAAATATTTTGAAAATTGGAAAATTGTGATATACTTAATGGTACTATTGAAGGCAATGGCGAATTCTTTTGACGCATATAAATATTATTCTTTTAAAGTGTTTCCATCAGTCGCGTCGAACAGTTAGGTCTTCCATAGAAAACCAATGGGGAACGCTTTTGACGACAGCAAAAACGTTAGTAGAAAAAAAAATTCAAGACTACCGTCGGGTGATCCACAGATATGTTGATTGTTATAGTGAAATCTTACATTATGTTAAAAAATTCAGTTCATAAACAGTTCTCCGCTGAAAAATTCGTTTGTCCAGAACTGCTGGGTACGTTTCTATGAAATAAGCCTCTAATGTTTGGCTAGCGGTTTCTAATGGGAAGGCATTAATTTTATAATAAGTGGCGTGTACAGGACCTGTCAGCAGAGCGTGACCGTACAAAAATGACCGTTCGAAAGAGGAAATTCGCCCGCATTGCGTTTTGAACCCACGCTCTCTGTGTGCCATGCTGGCACGCCACGAAGAGTCGCTGGTTAAAGCGTGTTATAGGGGTACCAAGTGAGCGCGTTGTAGTGTGTAAAGTGTGTTGGGGATGTGTACTGATGTCAGACAGCGGTAACATGCTAAAAAAGTACTAACAACACCTAAGGTTCACTTCACAGCGACAACATGTAAAGAAAGTTCCTGACGTTCAAACATAAATGCTTTCACATTTCTCCAATGCAGCAGACTACAGTGGTTACAATTTAATTTCCCCACTTACGCCTAGCATTCTTACGCCACTAAAACGCGATATACGAGCGGTGCAAGGAATGTAGTGGCCCAATCGGTGTGTGCGTTCATTATAAGCAAGACATATGCGTGCTCCCTTAGAGTGTCATTCACACGCCGTCCCGTCTGGCCGATGTAAGATTTACCGCAGGACAGGGGGATTTCGTACGCAGCGTTGCTGGCACAGTCGGCAACATGCTTTTTCATGCTGCTTCTTAAAGCATTGCATTTTATTCTCGAAAATAATGCCATCAAAAGGAAGATATGGCCTTCGAGAGAAAAAAATGGGCTTGGCGCGGGCATCGAATACGAAGGCAAGGTAACCGCTGGTCCTTAAGGGTAACGGATTGGATTCCAAGAGTAGGCGAGCATAGTAGGGTGCAGCAGAAGATTAGGTGTGCGAATGAGATTAGGAAGTTTGCAGGCATAGTGTGGGTGCAGATGGGAAGGGACAGGGTTAACTTGAGAGATGGCAGTGCTCTTTGAACTGCACTGGACATAGTCAGGCTGCAGATGATGATAAATAATGCGACTTCTCAGCTGAACAGGCTTCTTGGGGGCTTAAAAGACAATCAGAACGTTAAACAGATTAGCCACCTTCTTCAAGTTGTGGTTGACATCGTGGATTTTTGGAACTACTTTCGTCCTCTTTTTGTTTCCATCCGCAGTATTCGCAGAATCCATGCGAAGGCGGCCTTCATTTTCCTCAAAAGCGGTTCAGCCACAGCCATCGCGACCGACCCAGGGTAGCCGGCTGAAAACAGCCTCTCTAATGGATGATCAAAATTTGCTTGCATTTCATGTATACACGATCTCCGAAGCACGGATTCCAAGCAGACTGTAGCTATACCTCGCATACTATTTTTGAATAGGCTGAGTCGTAAGTCAAGAACTCTTTTTTTTTTTGCAAGGGCAATAAGCCCAGCAGACGTGGCTTTCGGTTTCGGTTTGGTTTATGGGGTTTAACGTCCCAAAGCGACTCAGGCTATGAGAGACGCCGTAGTGAAGGGCTCGGGAAATTTCGACCACACGGAATTCTTTAACGTGCACTGACATCGCACAGTACACGGGCCTCTAGAATTTCGCCTCCATCGAAATTCGACTGCCGCGGCCGGGACCGAACCCGCGTCTTTCGGGCCAGCCGCCGAGCGCCGTAACCACTCAGCCACCGCGGCGGCCAGACGTGGCTTTCGTTGAATTACATTCGTAGATCTAAAAAAGCGAATCTTTCCTTCCTCATGAAGCTTATACGTAAAAGTTGGCCCTTTCCCGAGATGTATAAAACCTCCTAGAACACTCTTTAGTGTACCCGCTTTCAAAAAGGAGGACTGCTTATTCAAAACAATTAGGAAGTCATCATTATAGCGAAACACTTTAAGGACTTTGTCACTGTTAAAATGGTTAAAACCATCGTGTAAAGAGCGATCTATGCAAGATAAAAAAGATATTACAGAGCACAGTGGCGAGACATCACCCCATACAGATGCCTTTCTTGTGCATATAAAACTAGTCGTCCAATTTCATAGCATTGCTGGCCAGGTAAAATTATGAAAGGGATGAAACGTTCTCTACCGTCATGCCAGTTGTGTCTTGGAAACCAACAGCACCGTTTTAGCAATGCATTATTTCACGGATGCAAATAGTGCGGCCTAAAAGAGCTCTTCCACATCGACAGAGAAGGCGAAATCTATACCATTATCAGTCTCAAAGAAACGAGCGACGTCATCTTGAACTTTTTGTGTTCAAGGGGTCACCTATCTTGAAGCCACTCAAAGCCTTTAGCAGGAACCTACAGAACAAAATATGGCGCGTGCGTCTTCGTTCAGGAATGTACGAAATGGGGCGTTTTGACGCTAAAGAAAACATGCAACGCACTGCTTTCGCTCTTTGTAATCTCGGTGGCGAGCCTCTGGAAACCTTTCGAAATATTTCGATTTCGGTTTTGGAGTTTTGGAGCCTCTGCAAAAGCATTCGATTCTACTAAGCACCTTCTTTTATTTCAGAAATTATGTTAATACGGTATCAGAGGAGTCGCTCTCACATTAACAAAAAGTTACCTCTCAAACTACCATCAGTACAGAGATATTAGCTATGCAAAACTAAGTATAGTTCAAATAGATTGTGGCGTACCGCCAGGATCTATTCTTGGGCCCCTTTTACTTCTGCTTTATATAAAAAAATATCGTCAATGTGCCATGTACACCAGAAGTAATATTGTATGCTGATGATATCAATGTATTCCTCTCCGCATAAGATCTTGATATTCTACACGCAGACGCCAATATATATGGCTGGAACACTTATCTGCATGGCTCCACAGCTCTTCAAATGCAACTGCTCAAATGCAATTTGTTGTGTAAAGTCAATATTTATTCAGTTAGATCGTTAGACTTAATTAAACTATTCATTAATTGTGAAACAAAAATTGCCTGTGGTGCGCAAGTTGGCTGTCACCGATATGCAACTGGTTTCACTCGCCTGCCTCTAATAATTTATTTTTTAACCTTGGCTCAAGTTAGCTGGGACACCCGGCAGAAGACAAGCTTTTCACCTTCTTCCTATTCATCGACTTTTCTAAGGCGTTTGACTCCCTCAGCCACGACATTCTTTTACACAAATTACATCTACACGGAATACGAGGAACACCCCTTAATCTCATCCGATCTTATTTACGCGACAGAAGCCAGTGCGTGCATATTAGTAATCAGCAGTACTCTTTTCTACCCATCAAAGCCGGAGTGCATCAGGAGAGTATTTTAGAATCCTTTCGCTTTAATGTATATTTTAATGTCATTGTAACCATTGATTCAAAGGCTCAATTTATTATCTGTGTCGATGACAGCAACATTCTGTTATCTGGCCCTGGGAAAATAACCTTGTAATATGGTGTAATGACCTGCTCGAAATATTGGTTTTGTGGTCACAGTGTAGCAGACTAACGATTAATCCGACAAAAACAAAAGTAATTATTTTTCGGCCGCGAAAAAAATTTGTGAATCTAGAAGATGTTGTTCAGTGCGAAAAGGAAGAAATTGCTGTTGTTAAGGTACATAAAATTCTGGGAGCGACTTTTTCAGAAACATTAACGTGGGATTCATACATTGACAACATATGCACAAAACTTTGCAGGGCATCCGGTGGCTTATCGCGATGCCGCTCCTTTCTCCCAATTCATATTTAACTTAAAATCTACAACGCCCAGCTCTCGTCATGTATTAGTTATTGCAATGTAGTGTGGATAATAACTACTAAAGGGAACATTAATAAGATCCACATTAACAAAAAAGATTGGGCGCAACATAGCTAACATTCACTACTTTTCTTCTACTGAACAATATTTCCGTCAGCACAATATCACACCCATACAAAGTATGTATGAATTTCGCATGTTGCGCTCATATTATGTTTCATCAGGTCATTGCAGACAATTTATTTCTACAATCGCATCCCTTCAACATAGCAGCAATAATGCATTTACACGCAGCACTGATTTATGGCAAATTCCCCGTTTCCGCACAAATTACAAACTACAGTCCCTTAAGCACAACCTCCAGTTAGTTTATATAAATATTCGCAATTTACCAATCCAAGCCTTAACCACTTGCGACAGTACTTTGCATCTCCATCTCCATTGTTCCAAATATTTTTCTTTATATTTATTTCATCACACAATCATTGAAACCACATTCTATTATTTTTTTCTTTTCCACTGTTTTTCTACCTCGTGACTCATGTTATTTATTTTGATTTTGAATGTGTTTAAAATAACCCATATGCATGTTTCATTTTCGTTTTACATTACTACAGAATTGTATACATGTTCTACATATAACCACCTTTTGCACGTCTATCTGAGCTGTGTGTTTAAGCAATTATATTTTTTGTTCCTTTATTTTTTGTTTTCAATATTTGTGTTTCTTGCCCTAGCTTGTAATACGCTGGGCCTTGGACCTCGTCAAGCTGACAAATACAGCTTTTAGCCAAAGTGTACCACCAGCAATTTTTTTTTCTGGAAAAAAATCGAATTGAATTGATGTTCTGCAATAGATCATATTCACACTATCAATCAGATGATAGAGAAATGCACAGATATAAAAAAACCCTATATATAGCCTTCATTGAATACGAAAAAGCATTCGACTCAATGGAAACCTCAGCAGTCATAGAGGCATTGCGGAATCAGTGTGTAGAAGAGCCTTATGCCAAACTACTGGAAGATATACATAGTAACTGCACTGGTACCACAGTCCTCCATAAAATCAGCAATAAGATTCTATTAAGGAAGGGCGTCAGGCTGGGAGACACGATCTCGCCAATGCTATTTACTGCCTGTTTACAGGAGGTATTCCGAGACCTGAATTGGAAACAGTTGGGGACACGAGTTAATGGAGAGTACCTAAATAATCTGCAACTCACTGATGATATTGCCTTGACGAGTCACCCAGGAGGTAAACTGCAAATCATGATCAATGAGTTAGACAGGCAGAGCACAACGCTGTGTCTAAAAATTAACATGCAGAAAACCAAAGTAATGTTCAACAGTCTAGCAAGAGAACAGCAGTTCACAATTGGCAATGAGATGCTGAAAGTGGTAAAGGAATACGTCTACTAAGGACAGGTAATAATAATAATTGGTTTTTGGAGGAAAGGAAATGGCGCAGTATCTGTCTCATATATCGTTGGACACCTGAACCGCGCCGTAAGGGAAGGGATAAAAGAGGGAGTGAAAGAAGAAAGGAAGAAGAGGTGCCGTAGTGGAGGGCTCCGGAATAATTTCGACCACCTGGGGATCTTTAACGTGCACTGACATCGCACAGCACACGGGCGCCTTGTGCTGTGCGATGTCAGTGCACGTTAAAGATTCCAAGGTAGTGATAGCTGATCCGGATCATGAGAGGGAAATAACGAAAAGTATAAGAATGCGGTGGAGCGCATACCGCAGGTTCTCTCAGATCATGAATGGCAGGTTACCCATATCTCTCAAGAGAAAAATGTGCAACAGCTCTATCTTACCGGTACTCACCTACAGGGCAGAAACGCGGAGTTAAGGAAGGACAACGGAGCGAGCCATGCAAAGAAAAATGATAGGTGTAATGTTAAGACAACGGAAGCGGGCAGAGTGGGGGAAAGAACAAACGCAGGTTAACGACATGCTAGTCAAAATCAAGAGAAAGAAATGGGCTTGGGCAGGGCATGTAATGCGAATGCAAGATAACCGCTGGTCCTGAATGGTGACAGAGTGGATTCCAAGAGAAAGTAAGCGCAGCAGGGGGCACTAGAAGGTTAGTGGTTTGGTTTACGGGGTTTAACGTCCCAAAGCGACTCCGGCTATGAGAGACGCCGTAGTGAACGCCTCCGGAGATTTCGACCACCTGGTGTTCTTTAACGTGCACTGACATCGCACAGTGCACGGGCCTCTAGAATTTCGCCTCCATCGAAATTCGACCGCAGCGGCCGGGATCGAACCCGCGTCTTTTGGGCCAGCAGCCGAGCGCCATAACCATTCAGCCACCGCGGCGGCAAGCGCTAGAAGGTTAGGTGGGCGTATGAGATTAAGAAGTTTGCAAGCAAAGGGTTCATGAAGCTGGCAAAGGACAAGGTTAATTGAAGAGTCAATGGAGAGGCGTTTTCCTTGCAGTGGGCATAGTCAGGCTGATGATGATGATGATGATGATGATGATGATGATGATGATGATGATGATGATGATGAACTGGTACCAGGGTTATTCTTAAAGAGCACGCCTCGTTTTATGGAAAACGGACGACAGGTCTCGAGAATCGAGAAAGTCACCTAGGAATGGTCGCTGGTTGAGCTTCTAAATAATGGACGAGGGTTCGCAACACTGGATCCGCGCGCTGCTGGGTTGACAAATCAGAAGAATGGATAGCCCCAAGGAAACTGATGTCGTCATCGGGGGCTGCGATTTCGACAGGCGTGTAAGAGAGCGTGTCGGCTTCTTCATTCTCAGCACTTATAGACTATGGTGAGGTCAAACTCCAGCAGGCGAAGGCTCCATCGCGCCAGGCATCCAGATGGGTCACACAGGTTGGTGAACCAACACAAGGAGTGGTGACCAGTGACCACTTTGAGAGGACGGCCATAAAGATTGGGGCGAGTTTATCTCTGCGCTTGACAGAGTGCGGCTTGCATAAGCGATGACTCGTTCCATGTCATCCTGGCTTTGCCAGGTGGCGCTCAGGCAAAAAGACATTGACGCTGGTGGCGCTCGGATTGAAGGACGTTGAATACGTTGAAACACCGCCTTGTGGTCCGGAAAAGGCAACTACTTAAGCGTAACGAGGGTGCGCATCCGCGCCACGTAGAGCATCAGCTGAGATCCAGGCAGCGATCTTCGAGTCGGACGAAGGACCAAGCAGGGAACCAAGCCAGAGACAGATTCAACTCATTCCCGCCCCTGACTGAGGCGGGCGATGGAAAGAACAACACAAGCTCAAGATGATGTAGAAGCAGCAGCAGACCTAACAAAAAGGCGAGCTGGCCAAATCCGACCTCCCAACAGATGATTGCTCGGGAAAAGGAACAGTTTTTCATACTTTGGGTTTTTCACTCCACCTTTCGGCCCCACAGTAACTATTTCACGTTAGTTTGGGCCACGAGTACTAAAAACATAACTATACCACATAGACTCGAAAAGAAAGCTATCCGCTTCATGCTAATGTATCATACTGTCACCACACTCATGACCTGTTTGCTCAGTTCAAGTTAGTACAGAACAAATTTACAATTACCGTCTACTATACCTGCTGCACATTTCAAGAATATCTTACCAGCAGTTCCTGAAGGAATTGTGTAGCCTTACATTGCAAACTCGCACATATCGAGCCAGGTCATCCAAGGAATCGTCTGTGCCGCGGCCGGGCACAAATTATCTTCAGGAAACGTTAACGTACAATGTACCATTTCTACTAAGCTGAAAACACATTCTTCGTGTTCCATTGACCTAACTCGTACAGCATTGTGCGACATATTTGTTTCTGGGCAATTTTTTTAGTACTCAGTTCTGATTTTGCCGCGGGAATTGTGTGATTGGGCATACAGGGGGAGGGTTTTCTATTTGTCTTCTCATCGGGATCGCACATGTAAAACGCTTCATAGTACTAATTCAGTTTGTTTGTAGCGCAGTTTTGTTGTTGTGCAGATTGTTTTCTCTTTTGTAGCTAAATTATGTTGATGAATGAAGAGCATGTGTTCTATTGTAATATTCACTTGCATTTGAACTATTGTTCTGTGTAAAAAAGGCAATTGTATGTATTCTATTGCAACTTTACCTTGTATTTGGACGATTGTAGTGTGTATTTATTTATTTTTTGTTAAGATACTGTTATGCCGACTGCGACTGTTACAGGAGTGGATTTATAAGCAAGATACAAATTAACAGACAGTAACACAAAGGCCAGCAATAAGGTTTAAAGAAACAAGATATTAAAGCATTCATAAGCGGTCACATCGAGTGCGGCATATTTGACGGAGGATAGTAAGGAACTCAGGTCTTCAAAGGATGCGTTCAAACACACCCCAGCAGCACAGGTAATGGGCCGAATATTGGAACCGTATTGGCAAAGGCTGGCCCTACAAAGGACCAAAATAGAACAATCCTGTTGCATTCCTTCGTACAGTAATACACCAGGTACACATCGAGCGGGCAACAGCACAAAACCAATAAAGACTGAACATGATCATCAGGTCTGGCTTGTTGACAGGACTGATGAGGCTGCGAGCTGAGCGAACGTTTCCAAGGAATCCTGCGCAGTTATAGATTTATCTACGCCGTTCCATTCTCTTATGGCTCGGGGGAAGTAATATGTGTTGTTAGCGCAAAAGTATTCATTAATCGCAAATTCATGCTTGTGATGTGTTTCTCTAGAACTATTAAAACTATTGTAAGTAGCAGGATCCATGTTGAATGCGTTTTGAATTAATTGGCAAAAAAACTTGAGTCTATGGAGTGTGACGCGGCTTGATAATTAAGGTCTCTTTGCCTGCGCCGGAAAGCAGCCCTGTGGGAGAATCAGTGCGCCGGTATCTGTGGTAGATAAACCAAACAGCTTTTCGTTGAACTGATTCGAGCATGTGTACATCTTTTTGTATATACGGAAACCAGACGACGTTTGCATAATATAAGATTGGACGGAAAAGGACCTTATACGCGAGTAACTTGGTATCTGAAGTTGCAAGGCGCAAGGTGCGTTTAAGGAAGTAAAAACTGCTCATTGCTCTTTTGGTAATGTTTTGTACTTAGGTTTTAGAGCTCAGACCATAAATAATCACGTGAAGGTATTTCTTTTCAGTTACTATTTTGAAAATGCCGTTGCCAGTGCCATAAGGGAATTTAAGTTTTGTTTTCTTATTTGTCACAGACATCAGTACAGGTTTTTCCATACTGATCACCATTTGCCGTGTATTGCACCACTGTATGACTTTGCCGAAAGCTGTGTTTAACCTTATTTGGTATGCTTGAGTGTTTACTTTTTCAAATAGAACGCAACCATCCGCAAAGAGACAAACACCTTCACATCAACGTGATGCGTTATGCCGTCATGTTATGGGAAGTCGATGCTGCCAAAATGGCTCCCTGACCTTGTCAAGCTGTGTTCACATCTTTTTGTCAGGGAAGCCATCAACATTGTACCGATGTTGAAAATAAATCTGATTTGATTTGAGAGCAAATCCAAAACCAACTAAAGGCGCGTGACCAGGAAACCACGAGACGAAAAAAGACATGGCGGAGCTCTGTCAACTTGCAATGGCCTCGAGACAGCAAACATCACAATAAAAAAATTGAGCAAACCCCGCAGAAAACACACACACCCACGTGCGAGGCTATAGAAAGGGAGAAACGCAACCCAGCTAAAATACCCACTCCCCCTCGCGGAGAATACCCAAAACAAACGAGCTGCCAAAGCCTCTGAAGGCGGTGTACCGCAGCCAGCTAAGACCGCAGGAACCCCTGGGGCTGATATTAACGTGCTAGCCAAAAACGTGTATAACATAGAGATCAAGATAGGCAACCTAGAGGTTACAGTAGGAAACTAAAATGCTAAAATATAAGCCTTAACAGTGTAATTTAGAATGTTCTGAACACAAGCAAAGGCTATGTTCCAAAAGGCTGACTCCACTAAAGAAAAGCTTTCCTTCATTACAACAAAAAGATGATCCCTCGCAAATTGAAGTACGGCAGAGGAATTGGAGAGGCTTCCGGCGCAAACGGGGGAATCAATAATTTCGCATTGAAGCACAACAACGTCTACGAGACATTATTGCATTGCAAGAAGCTAGTGGCGCTTTCAAATTACCGGGCTATAAGGCATATATCTATACCGCCAGGGTACGATGCCGGCACAGTCACGGGCGTGTCCACCGCCGTATAAATACAACGCAATATTACAATACAACACAACATAGGACATCATGGAATCGCAGCGCTGGCAGACAAGGACACAGAGAGAACACTCACACACAATTGCGCTGAACTGTCAACTTTATGTTGCACATGTCTGATCCGTTCCTTATATTTAACAAAAGGGCATTAACACGCAAGCGCATCTACTGCACAGATATGAAGCGGACAATCTCTAGTAGCCACGTTGTTCTGTTAAATGTTGCCTCATTTGTGTCTGTCTTTTTAACTTGCTTTTAGCGCCTCATTGAATTTCTTGGCGGTTATCATTGCCTCATTTTTGCCTTATTTATTTTTTTTTTACCTGTGTTTTGTTAGCCTCATTTAATTTTTGGCTGTGTTCCTTTTTTTGCCTGCATGCTTTCTATACGTTTCTACCTTTTGTCACGGATCTCTCCGGAGAACACTCGGACTGAAAGAATGTACTAGGCGACGGGTGTACCCACACAAACGAACATTTAATACACCCTACGTGCCACACACACTAGAACACAAAACTAACAAAACTAACAGAACACACAAAGGCTATAAATACACACGACCCGGGCACACTACTACCAGCGTTCTACTATTCGTGGTCGGCGTTCGTGCTCACGGTTGGTTCGGTGCGGCTGCGGCGTTGTATGGATCCCGTAGCTGGCGTCGAGGCGGCGTTGGGCGTGCTTGGGCTGGCGTCGCTGGCAGCATCGCCGGCTGTGTCGTACAAGCTCCCGGTCCAAGCGCCCGTGGAGATGATGCCGGTGTTGTTGGCCTTGGGGGCACCACCCGGATGGGTGGCAACAGCGCTGGAGACACCCCTGGCCGTAGCAGGTGGTAGCGCCCTCTGTTGACTCCCCGGAACGGGCTGAGGCACGGCAGGAAGTCCACGATGCGATGTCGTAGAACGCGAGCTCACCGGAGCAGGAGCCGGCGTCGCTCTCTTCCAGCCGATGTGTCCCTGACCCGCCGGAGCCTCCGCTTCTCTGCTGTCCCACCCCCCTCCGTGCCTCGCTCTCACTCGCCCTTTTATAGCCTCGGTGTTAGTCCACGTAAGCCTTGTCGTCGTCTTCTTTAGATTCAATGCACATGGTAACTGCGCTAGAGACACGGACAAAGATAGAAGGACACCACGAACGCTAACATCAACTGGCTTTATTCTAGACAGGCACATGAATATATAGGCAAACGTGTACATCAGATCACACCCTAAAGCGCATGTGCAACGGCACCTTCTTGTTAAGGAAATGAATTTCTTTAGATGACAGTGATACCGATTGGTTGCTTACGCAAGGCTGTCTTTCTATGTGAATGAGGAATGCTTCCTGTATTTCGCGTTGTTTTTGATCTGAGCTTGCAAAAATGACCCTGGTCTGATTAAATATCGGAGAACATTTATCCTTACATCGTTTGCAATGTGCCCCCAAGTGTCCCGGACCTGATAATGCCTCGACAGCCAGCTTGTGCTCCATAAGCCGAACATTGATACAGCGGCCAGTTTGGCCGATGTAGCAATTCCCGCATGACAGGGGAATTCTGTATACCACATTAGTCCTGCAGGCCACATATGGCTTTTGTTGTTTAATCGGGCAACGGGGCTTCTTCAGAATTGAGGCATCATTAACTGCTTTACACAGTTTTCCGAGTTTATCGGGTGCAGTCAGCACAACTCGGACCTTGCCTTTCTGCGCGACCTTCTTTAGGCGGTGTGTCAGCTGATGGATGTAGGGCAGTGCCACGTATCTAACCCGCTCATGAGCTCGTAGCTCAGTCGTCGTTGCCGGTTTCTTAACGGTTATCATTTTTTGCAGGCCTTCAGCGACAGATGTCAAGAGTTGATGTTAGCGTTCGTGGTGTCCTTCTATCTTTGTCCGTGTCTCTAGCGCAGTTACCATGTGCATTGAATCTAAAGATCACCAACTAGCCCAGCTGTCTGCTTTAAATGCCTTACTTTCTAGTACATTGGGCCCTGTTCTTCCCCCTTCTCTGTGTGTGAACCTTCCTGCTACTTTGATCAACCTAATCGCTGTGACAACGTGCCGTGCTAAGACCTTCAGTTTTTCTCTGAACAATGGTCTCGTTCTGCTCGAAATCCAAGCGTTGTTCTCTCCGTGCCTTCCTTCAATACGCCATGCCAAGAAGATCATCAAAATTGTGCGTTCGGAGCTTTGGAGGCAAGTGCGTCACCTGCAGATGGGCCTACGTGTCCTCGCCGCCAGCAGGAGTGCCAACCAGGAATGCTGTGATGCTCTCTTCAGGACAGAGAGCAGGCAAGCTGTGCGTATGACTGATTTCCTCTGGCAGTCCTGTCTACCGAAGCTGTGCTCCTGGAAGAAAACTAGTGAAAAGAAGAACACTGTGCGCGGGAGTGTTACCTGTCTAGGTGGGTGTGTCCTGCCAAAAAACGTTGAACATGTACTCAGTTACGGGCCCAAGTTTTGCACCGAACCAAAAAAGACGGCAGTGGGACTTGTCTCAATGGTGAAAAAGGTTGCTAACTCGGCTGTTGAGGAGAAAAGCCGCTGCACGTCTGAAGGTATGGACTGTCTCCTAAGGAAGGATTACCGTTCTGGCAAGGTTAAGCTCAATACGAAAGTAACTGTTGACTATTTAAAATCTAATGATCTCACCTTGCTTGTCGCCGACAAGGAAGGTGGGTTTGTAGTGATGCCAAGACACTTCTTCCTAGGCAAAGCGCGTGAAGCTATCGAGAAAACTTTTGTGAAAAAGCCTTTAACTGCTGGAAGGATTAAAAAGCATCCGATTTCCCTTTGCAAAGACCTGAATTTGGCTAGTCTACAAAAAAGGATTGAAGGTGCTGACAAGAATGGCTTGATAGTCTTCTTCTCAGCTAAGACACACAAGCCTGAAATCCCCCTGCGTGCGATTGTCACCGAAACAGGATCTTGGCAGGCTCTTCTTTCCCGCTTCATCCAAAAGCGGTTGAAGCTTCTTCCTGTTAATGATCCGTTCAGAGTGGCCAAGTCCAAAGATGTAATTGATTTTTTCTTAAAAGAGGATTTGTCTTCGGGGGCTAACTTTGCCTTCTCGATTGACATCGAAAACATGTTTTATTCTATCCCTCAAAGTGAAATTTTAATGACAGTGAAAGAGAGCATTGAATCCTTAGGAGCTGTGGGCTTTCAAAATGATGCGGGTATTTCTTTGGTGAATTTTATAACTCTTTTAGAGTTTTACCTTTCCAGCACATTTGTAAATTTTGATGGCGGGATGTACGTTCAGCGCGATGGTGTGTGCATCGGATCTTGTGTCGCCCCCGCGCTAAGTGAATTGTTTTTAGCCAGTTTGGACAGACGCATTGAAGCGTGTCTTGACAACAGGATTTTAAAGATATTTAGATATGTCGATGACTTTTTGGTAGTTGCAAAAATTACTCAGGATGACAAAAAGGATGTTCTAGTCGAACAAACCTTGCAAGTATTTAAGTCTTCTGCCTATGGTCTTAATTTCACTCATGAGCTTTCAAAAGAGGGCAGCCTACAGTTCCTAGATGTTAGGTTTTTTTTACCGACGCACGAGTTTGCTATATGTACCAGCCAAGGTCCAAAAAAGAACTTTTTAATTTTGATTCGGCCCATTCAAAATTAGTAAAGAGAGGTATAGGCCAAGACATGCCTTAGTGCTGCCATAGACAAGTCCTGCTCACACAAGGTGATGGAGAGTGTGCACCTGCAGGCGGATCGCTTGACGAAAGCAGGCTTCCCTAGGGAACTACTGACATCTGTCGCTGAAGGCCTGCCAAAAATGATAACCGTTAAGAAACCGGCAACGACGACTGAGCTACAAGCTCATGAGCGGGTTAGATACGTGGCACTGCCCTACATCCATTAGCTGACACACCGCCTGAAGAAGGTGGCGCAGAAAGGCAAGGTCCGAGTTGTGCTGACTGCACCCGATAAACTCGGGAAACTGTGTAAAGCAGTTAATGATGCCTCAATTCTGAAGAACCCCGTTTCCCGATTAAACATCAAAAGCCATAAGTGGCCTGCAGGACTAATGTGGTATACAGAATTCCCCCGTCATGCGGGAATTGCTTCATCGGCCAAACTGGCCGCTGTATCAATGTTCGGCTTATGGAGCACAAGCTGGCTGTCGAGGCATTATCAGGACCGGGGCACTTGGCGGCACATTGCAAACGATGTAAGGATAAATGTTCTCCGATATTTAATCACACCAGGGTCATTTTTGCAAGCTCAGATCAAAAACAAAGCGAAATACTGGAAGCATTCCTCATTCACATAGAAAGACAGCCTTGAGTAAGCAACCAATCGGTATCACTGTCATCTAAAGAAATTCATTTCTTGAACAAGAAGGTGCCGTTGCACATGCGCCTTAGGGTGTGATCTGATGTACACGTCTGCCTATATATTCATGTGCCTGTCTGGAATAAAGCCAGTTGATGTTAGCGTTCGTGGTGTCCTTCTATCTTTGTCCGTGTCTCTAGCGCAGTTACCATGTGCATTGAATCTAAAGATCACCAACTAGCCCAGCTGTCTGCTTTAAACGTCGTCTTCTTCTCTTGTCCACCAATAATCTCTCTCCACCTCACCGAATGCCTCTCCACCAATCATCTCTCTCCACCTCAATGAATGCTTCTTCTCCCTCTTCTTTACTCTTCGGTTAATTCGCGTCGTATTCTTCACACCTTTTTCCTTTAAAATTTAATTCAGGCTCCTTAATATATGTGACACCTTTCGTGATTTTTGCCGTGTTAATTTTTGGGCCCTTTATGCATTCCTTTACTTGTTTTTATACCAATTTTGTCGCTTGTTTTTATGCCTCGTTTCCTTCTCACCTATGTTTATATCCCGCATTTCTCTTGTTACCGTGTTTGCTGCGTTGGCGTCTGGCATTTCTTGAACCAGCCTCGGCCAATTTGCGAATTTCGTTTTTGTTTTTATTCTTGTAAGGATCGAGCACTCCCTGAATGCATTATCAAAGCTTGGCTACTCGAGATTGTGCCCTTCATATCTGTGCAGCAGATGCGCTTGCGTGTTAATGCCGTTGTTTTAAATATAAGGGACAAATCAGACATTTTCAAAATAAAGTTGACAGTTCAACGCAATTGTGTGCGTGTGTTCTCTCTGTGTCCTTGTCTGCAAGCGCTGCGATTCCGTGATGTTCGACAACTACCAACTAGGCCAGCAAGATACCCTGCGCAAAATAGAAACTTCATAGGAAGATGTTTAAAAGGTAAAAGAACCGGTACTTCAGATCAGGACGTAAAACGAGGTGGACAGGACAAGCGGTAACTAGCAACTGACGTTTAGGACGTAAAACGAGGTGGACAGGACAAGCGGCAACTAGCAACTGCCGTTTTGCACGAAGAAACACATAGCAGCAAAACATTGCGTCTGCGCGTGGACAACATGATATCATAAAAAAACAAGAATAAAACGTGGTAAAATTACAGAAGATGACAATAGAAAACCGACTGCAAAGGGGTGAAATAACTATCACTTGTTAATCAAAAAACAGGTCTCTTTATCTAGAAGAGCCAGAGAAGGCTCACTTACACAGGTGTCAAGGCCAAGTTTGAGCATGTGTGCTGCTTCTAAAACCTCCCGCTCAATCCTAGACTTTCCCCTTCCTGCGATAATTCTTTGATTAAGCTTGGGGTAACAACCATTGTCACGAACAATAGTCACCGAAAAAGGCAGTTGGCAAGCACTACTCAGCAGGTACCTTTTGAAGCACCTCAACAGCCTCTCTCCCGAAGACCCGTACAAGGTTCAGTGTTCGGCAGATGTGGGGGCTGTGCTGCAAGGAAGTGACCTGGGTGCCAATTTTAAATCTCGATTGACATTGAAGAGCTGTTTTACTCCGTTCCGCATGACGAACTTTTTCGCGCGGTCAACGAATTAATCGATCTGTCCGGTGCAGCGCCTTTTCAAAACATTTGTGGTGTATCGAAAGAAGGTTTTCTAGATCTTTTGAGGTTTTACCTTTGCACTACCATTATAAAATTTCAAATCAACTTTTACATCCAGAAGCGGGGCATCTGCATTGGTTCGTGTGTTGCACCTATTCTATGCGAAATCTACGCGGCTAGGGTTGACCGCCAGCTTCAGCTTCAGCTTGACGCCACTAACCTCGGCGTTAAAATGTTTTTACATATGTAGACGATTTCTTACTCCTGCTTAAAATTGACCGCGAAGCGATTCGTGACAGTGTCGCCGGGGAAGTGCTGGAAAATTTCATGCAATGCTCCCAACCCTTAAATTTTACTCTTGAACAGCGGCATGGACTCACCATCCAGTTTTTAGATTTGCAACTTTCTTTTCAAGTGAGTGAACGTGTGTGCTGGGCGTATGCGCCGCGCTCTAGGAAGGCCATTTTACCGTTCTCATCGTCACACTCGAAACTAGGAAAGAGAGGCGTCGCCTCCGTTCTCCAGGCAGTGGATGAATCGCTGTTGTGGAAGCTGCGGGACGAGACACGCGGGCGGAAGCCCCCCTTGACAAAGAACAGCTAGAGGTTATGCCTTATGTGCGTAAAATGGCACATAACCTGAAGAAGGTGGCTGCGAAGCAGGGAATCCGTCTTGTGTTCTATTCCCCCTGCAAGTTGTCTCAACTTTGCAGACGTGTGCCGGATGGCGCGTGCAGCGCCGCTTGCACCACTAAAGTAGAGGACTGGGCGAGTTGGTATGTACTCATTTTAAAAAACAGCGCACACAAGACAGGGACGATGTAAAGAAACGACAACACGAGCGCTGTACGCGCATTGCTCCACTGATGTTGTGTACCATGCAGTTTCCGTTGCAATGTAGCAGAGTTTACGTTGGCCAACGTATAAGTGATAGACTGCGGTAGCATTCCCGGTCACTGAAGGGTGAAATTGGCGCTAATCTCCCCAGACATTACAGGGAATGCAACGGTTGTTACACCAAGCTAAATCAAACAATTATCGCAGGAAGGGGAAAGTCTAGGATTGAGCGGCATATTTTAGAAGCGGCACACATGCTCAAACTTGGCCTTGACACCTGTGTAAGTGAGCCTTCTCTGGCTCTCCTAGATAAAGAGACCCGTTTTTTGATTAACAAGTGATAGTTGTGTCACCCCTTTGCAGTCGTTTTCTGTTGTCATCATCTGTGATGTTACCACGTGTTATTCTTTTCGTATTTTTTATTATTTCATGGCATCCCACGCCACACGCAATGTTTTACTGCTATGTGTTCCTTCACAATAAACGTCAGTTGCTAGTTACCGCTTGTCCTGTCCACCTCGTCTTACGTCTTGTCCTGAAGTCACGGCTCTTTTACCTTTTAAACATGTCAGACCAACAGGCCAAAAGTTTTCCCTTGTCGATTCATAGGAAGACAACGTCCTAAATGAGATCGTTCCCTAAAAACGAGGAGACACAAATTTATTTCTACTTAATGTGCACAAGCCACACAAAGATAAGGGCACCGCTATACCGCGAAGCGAATTATCAAGACATTGAAACTAGCGACTATAGCTCAGCTATTAATAGTAGGGGACTTCGACGCACCACATCCGGAATGGGGATACACTACAGCTATCCCAAGGGCAACGCAATATGGCAGGCAGTCGAGAACTTGGGCCAAACTGTCCTGAACAATCCCCTAGGCAACACGAGACTAGGCAAGAGCGTATGTAGAGACACCTCGCCAGACCTCACCCCGGTCAGGAACACAAGAAATGAAAACTGGACTAACACAGGACACACGCTAGGTAGCCACCATTACATTCTTAAGTAGCCATCATTACGTTTGAGACAACAAAACGTAAATCAGTCTTGAACATAGTAAAAGTTAGACTGGTACAAGCTGAGAGACTTAAGAAACAACACAGACACAGTAATTGAAAACTTCGCGGACTGGGTGGAGTCACCAAAAAGTATATAAAAGATACGACCACTGAAATGGCCACTTATTCCATGCAGATGATATCTCTTTATGGACCATGCCCAACTGGCTCGATGATCAGTAGAGGATACCTGCAACAGGCTGTGCAAATAATGGAAGACCAGGCCGGTAAATCAGCACTAACCTGCTTGCCCTCCAAGTTGGACGTATTCGTAATCAGAGACTTACCAAGAGGCCTTAGAGCCAACAGTTATAAACGTCCGTCTCCACATATCATCTGGGTGGAAGGGCTCCCTGTAAAGGAAGTTCAAACTATAAGAATGCCGGGAGTCTTCATTCAGTCAAACAGGAAGAACAAGAGGACGTTACAAAGACTCAAGACAACTGTCAACATTACAGTAAAACTAATGAAACGAATTGCCAATGAAAGGACGGTAAGGAAGGAGAAAGAACTCTGCAGAATAGTAAAATCATTTCTACAGAGCAAGCTAGTCTACACACTCCCATACCTAAAATTAGACAACGCTAAAAAAGCCAAAGCAGAGGTATAATTAGACACGCATACAAGGTTACATTAAGGCTACAAACATGTACCTCCACTGAAAGACTCCTGGGCCTAGGGTTACACAACACCCTAGACGAGATTAAGGAAGCACACTTAACAATACAACGAGGCCGGCTTTCCCGCATCAAAGCACGATTAGCCATACTTGATAGCCTAGGACTAGGCGTGAAGCCGCCACCACTAGGTACCAAGACACAAATACGTAAGCGCATCACTCAGGCAATGCAAGCCACGCTACTGCCTCAGAATATGCACCCTGCTCACCACGAAGAGAGAAAGAAACCTAAGCAAAGGCTCTGCACAGAATGTACAGCCAACACGAACAAGCGGTATATGTAGATGGCGCAGAACGCCGAAAGAAACAAGCGTTCGCACTGGCGGTGTTGGACACGCAAAGAAGACTGGTAGTCTCCGGCACTACTAAAACGAGAGCCTCAGTACCGGCAGTAGAGGCAGCTTCCACCATAAACACCAACGCTGAGCGACTCTAAATTCGCCGTACGCAATTACGCGAAGGGAAGAATTTCCCCAGCAGCCGTGAACATAAAGGGTCAAACAAAAAACTTAGAATTATATAGTTCATAAGGGTCCCGGCTTGTCACGGATCTCTCCGGAGAACACTCGTACCGAAAGAATGGACTAGGCGACGGGTGTACCCACACAAACGCACATTTAATACAGCATACGTGACACACACACTAGAACAAAAACACAAATACTATAAATACACACGACCCGGGCACACTGCTATCAGCGTCTACTACTAGCGTTCGGCGTTCGTGCTCACGTTTGGTTCGGTGTGGCTGCGGCGTTGTATGGACCCAGTAGGCGGCGTCGAGGTGGTGTTCGACGTGCTTTGGCTGTCGTCGCTGGCGGCGACGCTGGCTGTGTCGTACAAGCTCCCGGTCCAAGCGCCCGTGGAGGTGATGCCGGTGTTGTTGACGTTGGGGGCACCACCCGGATGGGTGGCAATAGCGTTGTAGATTCCCCTGGCCGTAGCAAGTCGTAGCGTCCTCTGTTGACTCCCCGGAACGGGCTCAGGCACGGCAGGTAGTCCACGATGCGGAGTCGTAGAACGCCAGCTCACCGGAGCAGTAGCCGGCGTCGCTCTCTTCCAGCCAAAGGGACCCTGACGCGCCGGAGCCTCCGCTTCTCTGCTGTTCCCCCGAGTGCCTCGCTCTCACTCGCCCTTTTATAGCCTCGGTGTTAGTCCACGTAAGCCTTGTTGTCGTCTTCTTCTCTTCTCCACCAATCATCTCTCTCCACCTCACCGAATGCTTCTCCACCAATGATACCTCTCCACCTCAACGAATGTTTCTTCCTCTTCTTTATTCTTCGGTTAATTCGCGTCGTCTTCTTCGCACCTTTTTCCTTTAAAATTTAATCTAGGCTCCTTGATATATGTGACACGGCTCATTCGAGGAATCCTGGTAACGAAGCGGCACACATCAAAGCTCGAGTATTCGTCAGCCGAGCAGGAGACGTGGTAATGACTGTGAGTTTCTCCAAGGACGGCCTAGCATCATATCACGACATTACGAACCATATTAAACTAGAAAGGAGGATCTTCCCTCCTCCATATAAAACCTTATATAAGAACCAGGAGGCCACCTGGAGGCAACTCCAGACGCGATCGTTAATGACTCCTTACTTACTATCAACATTCTATCTCAGTGATTACACCACGGAATGTACATTATATGGCGAAATCGACACCTACGATCAGATATTGTGGAACTGTAAAGAGGAGCCACCACTGGAATCTCGAATACAAGTTCCTACTCTCGAGTAGTGGGAGTGCGTGTTGGTCAGCTCAGACCTGGGCGCTCAAACCGGGGCCATTGAATAGGCTGCTCAAGTCGCTGTCAGCCGTAGACTGATATCCGCCTAGGACAGATCATTGTACTTTTAAAGCGCCAAAACCACACACACACACAAGAGAAGAGTATGGGACAGAGCGCTATGCCCCGTACCCTTCTCTTGTGCGTGTGTGTGTGTGTGTGTGTGTGTGTGTGTGTGTGTGTGTGTGTGTGTGTGTGTGTGTGTGTGTGTGTGTGTGTGTGTGTGTGTGTGTGTGTGTGCGTGCGTGTGTGTGTGCGTGCGTGCGTGCGTGCGCGCGCGCGCGCCTTAAAAGATTAATAGTCAATTACCAACTAGCCCAACAAGAAGTTCCCCCTACCACGGATCATCTGCATTTTACCTTCTGACGAAATCATTTCTTGGGACTCCAATCCCCTCCTGAAGGACGAGCTGCCAAGCGGTCGGGTCCCTGTCTTGTCACCAACACTGTGATAATACGACTGCAGCATCTTAATTTCAGCCCTTTCACAAATGTTCGCATATTGCAGGGTCCGCGCGCTTGAATAGGCGCGGCATGTCTTCTACGTAAGCTGCAACGTTCTAATTCGGGAGCTGAACGCGAGATTGCAGAGCATTAACTTGACTTTAACGCCAGACTGGACGTACTCGCCATGAGCCCGAACAGACCTGTTATTTGGGTCGGCGCATTCCTAGGCTGTAAAACGGGTCATCGCAACTGATTGTTTGGCTCCTTAAGTCTTGTGCGCACCTCATACATGTCAGCCCTAATAATCAGACCAATAGGTTGACGAAAAATTGTTTGCCTATTATGGCCGTTACTGCGGTGACAGGGAAGCTTCTACGAACGCTGTAAGCTAGACGGTGCAAGGATGTTGGCCGGTCTTAGGAAATAAGGCCATCAGCGCTGGCCTACCTTAACAGGGTATCCCACAATTTGAAACATGCAGCGAAGCGTTACGATGCGCCGGTGGTGTTGTCTGCCCCGTGCAAGTTGCCTCATTTTGCCCTCGGGTCATATCGGAAGGGAAGAGGCACCTGCTCCTGGTATCTTGCGTGCATACCGTTGTTTCCCTCACCACTTCGGTGGCTAGAAGATGGCTGTTGCGACACCAACTTTTTGGGATCATCTCTCGGCCTCAGTGGCGGTCGCCGACAGAATTTCGTCTAATTTATTTATTTATTTACAAATACTGCAGGCAGCAGCGCTTCCCAAGCTGGAGATGGTTACATGTGCATCAGTAACAATTGAGCAAACACATTTTCATTAGAACATTCAAGAAAAAAAATGATTGGAAACAGTTCCACAGTTTTGTAGTGAAGGTAAAGTATGACTCTTGTAAGGCTTTGTCCTGACGAAATATGGGCGTACTACTTTGGAGTGGACCCGCCGCATTGGCTGAGCGCTTAGGGCGCTCGGCTCCTGATCCGGAGTACCCGGGTTCGAACCCCACCGCGGCGGCCACGTTTCTATGCAGGCGAAACGCAAGGGCGCCCGTGTTCTGTGCGCTGTTAGTGCACGTTAAAGATCCCCAAGTGCTAGAAATTAATCCGGAACCCTTCACTACGGGACCTCTTTGTTCCTTTCTTCTCTTAGTCTCTCCTTTTTCCCTTCCCTAACGGCGCAGTTCCGGTGTCCACCGACATATGTGAGACAATTGCTGCGCTATTTCCTTTCCTCGAAAACGAGTTTTTATTTCAACTAGCGCACAACATCAAGAACACAGGCGGTCGTAACGGAGTAAACGTGGTGTTGTCAGAAATATGTAAGCTTCCAAACATATGCTCCATGATGAATAAACGACCCCCAAGCTGCGCCATCAAGCATAGGCTGCGATATGCGGATTGCAGGTCTAAAGTCATCTGCGAGATACGGCTAAGTGAGGCATGTCTACATTGGCCAGACCGGCCTTTGTTTCGACGAGAGAGCGAGCGAGCACGGACAGAGAATAAAAAGAACAAATAAAGTGGGAACCTCAATGATAACTGCATACATGGTGAGGATTGGGAACCTGTGCTCGAAGGCAAAAGTTTATCGGCAAATGCCGACGGCAGTTGAAAGGGAAGTAATGGAGGAATTTACTTAGATAAAGGTTGGTGGGCCTATGTGCACAAGCACATCGTCGGTGAAGCTCAGTGGCCGGGAACTGAATTTTTTAGATGGACATGTGTAGATAATGTTATTCGATCTTGTTTTCGTGTTTCCTAATTTACTTCATAGCTTGTTCTTGGAGCAGTAATGCACTGGAGTTTGTGTATAAATAAGACCTCGATTCTGCATATTCTTCTTTTTTCCTGTTGGCTTGTTCTGGCTCTTATAGTGTACTGACAGTGATAATGTACTTGCAATAAAAGGTGCTGCTTTCCGCACATAAACTCAGTTGTAAGGAGGCGCTCTTTCTCTCTTTCTGTCTCCCTGTTTGCGTTCCCTTGCGTCATTCAAATTTATTATGAACCAACTAGCCAAACAGAAATTACTTCGGCATCCGTAGAGTGTGCTATTGTAATATGAGCTCGCAATTCGATGCCCTCTTCAAGCAAAAACGATTCAGCATTGATATGCAGCTAGCCTCGTCGACTCGGTGATTCGCAAAACACTGCTGCACGTAACAGCGGCCTTACTGTGTGCCCGAGAAGAGTGGTGAAGACGCCTCACTCATGCAAGCGACAGGCGTTACTCCCTATGAATGCTTGAACCACGCCGCTCAGTGCCACAAGCAGCGGCAAAGATTCAGGACTTCGAGACACTGCAAAAGCGCGCTCCTCGATGCACTCACTCGCTCTCCTCGGTTTTTCTGTCGGATGCCAATACCTGCACGCACTAAATGCCCGACAGTTAACTTTACCAGCCAGAATACGCTTTTTTTTTACTATGCCATACATAAACAGCAGCTGTTCGCCATATGCTCGACTATCGCAACGTCGCGCATTGGTTAAAACTTTTCCTCTATTGACAGGCTAATGCTGTTAGCAAATAATTCAGTCCTTTTAGTGTCTAGCGGGCAGAAAACACGCTCACCAGACATTTATTCTTCCTCGGATTAGCACCGTCTTTAGGGACCATATGCGCGAATGGATGCACTTGCAGCGGGCACGATCCTAGCTCTACTCGTAGGTGCGATGCCGTGACGTCATGGCCAATGCCATTTGTTGGAGGGGGTCCTTTCAAGGGGATTAGCCGCTGCGTTCTTAAGTTGCTTCCGAGTATACAAACGCGTTTGGTTCTGTAGAGGTGAAATTGCAGAGCCAAAGGTCGTATGCTGCAACTCGCCGGTTTATGATAGGAGTAGAGATATTGCTCTAAAAACGGCCCGCATAGTGGTGGGTGGTGTCACGATGCCATTGGGACGCTGGCTGTTGCAGGAGGCGAGAACGGGGTGAGAGGCAAAGCCCACGCCTACACACAGCCTGCGCCGAGTCACATCTGGGCAAACGGGTTCTCACTGGCCTGCTTTTATCTACAAAGCACGTATTGGGGGCGAGTTGCTTCGACATCGTTACTAAAAGGCGCCCAAATGCGTCCACGTGTGTGTCTTGTGTGTGTCTGCTCCTTCCTCGTCTATCTTTTCAGCATCTTGTTGTAATAACCTTGTCCGCTCTTGCCTTCTCCTCTGCATGCAAATATTTTGCTGACTGGAAAGCAGGAGAGGTCAACGAACCCGAAGGAAAACAAACAAACTGCTTCCACGGTGTTTTCTGCAGGATGTCGAACCCGAACGTGACCAGCTTCATGCGGAAAATGGGCTTCCCCATGCGCTTCGATAAGCTGGAAGAGTACTACATCCAGAGGTAATTGGTACCACTTTTTTTCCCTTTATGCTTTTTTTACAGGGGCAGCGCACAAGAGTAGCACGAACGACTCAACTACGTTCCTGCCCAGACAACCAACGCAGCGGCCTGCGGACAGCATCGTGGGCAAAAGCACCGACATATTGGTTGGCACAGTGCGTCTTCTTCGGTGGCGCTCAATGTTATGAGCGACGTCAACAATCCCAGGCCGACATCCATGCCTCAACCGGCGGCTTTCAGCGCCGCCCACGCCACCGCCCACATTCCTGTAACATTCGGCTGTGAGCGATGCCGAGAGCTGCTGGTCAACAGCCCGTTGTGGATCGCCTCATGTTTCAATATTTCTAAATATTTGTAAATATTTTTCCATCGCTAATAACAGCTTTGACTATCGCTAAATGTTGTCATAGCTATAATCATCATCATCATCGTCGCTATCACCAACTATCACTATCGCTATCATCACTGTCATCATCACCACCTCTTGCCCTGTCACTACCGGCACCTATCATTATATTAATACACATGATCGATGTGCGCAAAACAATAGACTAACCACGTACAAGAAAGAAACGCAAGGAAAGGCGCAACACTAAGAACTACTTTATTCTTCTCAAACCAACGCATTATTATCAGGCACCAACTAGGCCCAACAGAAGTGTTATTGCAGTACCTATCATTATCACTGTCATTACCATCACTACCACAATCTCTAGCATTTTCACCATCAGTAGCTATTCTTTACTAATAATAATACTACTAATAATAATAACTTATTTTGTCACTGTCAGTAGCAAATTCAGGAGAGACAGGCCGGTCTAAGCCTTAAGATGGCTTTTAGGACCGTGCCTACAAAAAATACAGTGACAGAAAAGTATGACTCATGAGTATGTATATAGTCGAAGAAAGCAAAAAAACAATAAACATGAAAAAGAGCACACAGAAAATTAGTAAGTTCATTCTGAACACAACTTAAAAGATCATATAGGCGCAAAGTCTAATAAGGCGAAACAGATTGCAGGAATCATAACACTTTTTTTTCCATTCATTCTTCAGTAAGTATCTGAGTTTACCTCTAGAGCTAGCCTTAAATATTTCATCTGGCGGTTTGTTGAGAGTAGCCGGAACATAAGCGCAACGCCTGGCCGCACCATACCTCGTGTTTGACCGAGGAACAATGTAACGGTTATGTTTTCTAATTTGTCTCGTCGGGGTAGTTTCCTGTTAAAATTAACTGTACCAATAGTGCTTAAGGACAATAGTATCAATGAATAAGGATTTGAATAATAAAAATAATAATAACAATGCCTTTATTACTATCTATCACTATTGTTCAATATATACTAGCTACCACTGCAATCATACGTGTTTCTTTTCCATTGTTGCTTAACCAGCTTTTGCATTTAATTTTAATTGCCATACAAATTTATGATTGAGAGGTCGTGCGGACAATTTTGCGGACAAATTCCGTCTACAGCTTCCGTTTACAACTTCTGTCTACCACTTCCGTCCACGCCACTCATGAGCCAAGGGTGGCTTACGCCTTATAGGAACGGCGCACAGGACATGTCACAATCGGATGGTCACCACCCATCGTCGGCGGGGCAGGGCACAGCCTCCACTCTGGTGGCCGAAAATACCGCAGCGTCCGCAAAAGGACGTCAAGCATTGCACCCGAATGGGACACGAGGAAACACACCGCCGGCAGACGCGTGCATTGTACGGTACGGTAGTCAAACGTCACCCGATGACCAGCGACGCGCACTGCTGACGTGGGAGACATCCACACGCGCACATACCGCGTCCCAGTCAGAATTCCCCTGCGACAGCCCATCTAGCCCGCAGTGGCGCGCAGGACTTTGCCATGTTGGCTGAGGGCCTGGACGACTGTTTCGCTGGTGAAGTACGACAGCAGGAATAGGCAGGCCGCAGTGGTGACTTGAGGCTGTTAGGAGTGGGCCTTCCTAGCCTGTCTCTAATGTTGGGACTATGGCATCTCAGCCTGCTACAACTGTTGCGCACAGCTGAGCGCCGAAACAGAAAGGCAACGGTGAACCAACGAAACATTTAATCATCATCATCATCATTCTCAGCCTGATTACACCCACTGCAGGTCAAAGGACTCTCCCATGTCTCTCCAATTAACCCTGGCCTCTCTCAGCTGCGTGCACGCTATGCCTGCAAACTTAATCTCATCCACCCACCTATATTTCTGCCGCCCCGTGCTACTCTTACCCTCTCCTGGAATCCACTCGGTTACCCTTGAGGACCAGCCGTTATCTTGCCTTGGCATTACATGCCCCACCAAAGCTCATTTCTTACTCTTGATTTCGACTAGAATGTCATTAACACGCGTTTGTTCCCACACCACTCTGCCGGCTTCCGGTCTCTTAACGTTACACTTATCATTTTTCTTTCCATGCCTCGATGCGTTGTCCTTAACCTAAGCTGAACACTTTTCGTTAGCCTCCCCATTCCTGCCCCGTAGGTGAGTAGCGGTAAGATACAGCTGTTGCGCACTTTTCTCTTGAGGGATATTGGTAAACTGCCATTAATGATCTGAGAGAACCTGCCAATATGCGCTCCACCCCATTCCTATCCTTCTGGCCTGTATGACAGGATGTGACTTCAACGAACGCTGACATTTCACAGTGACTCTCCTTTCTCTTCCATTTTTTAGCCCCTCAGCCTACCGCGTGGTCGCCAGCCTGATTCTTGCCCACCTGCGCATTTAACACGTCCGTCAGTACAGTCGGCTGTTTGCAGCCGGGAAAGGGCTGTCGGCGAAGCGTCGGTTTCGGTTCGAGCCGGTGCTTGCGATGAGGGAGGATTCCGCCGGGCGTGCCGGGATGAATCGTGCTGCAAGCCGCGACACATCCTAGAGTCCGGGCTTGCGTTGCGCAATGGCGCATGGCGCTGGCGCCCACGGATGCCAGCGGAATGCGTGCTCAAGCATAACAATGCCCAAGGAGAACGATGGTATTGCGCTCGCTGCCGATGACGTGTGTGCTGTGTGCGGTAAATCTGTGTGTGATAAATGCAACACCTCGTAGTCGATTGTGATGGTATCCATCCGGATGTCGATGCAGGCACCGTCACTCTCCCCGATGTCCAAGGGTTTTGAGATGACAATGGCCATGTGGATAAATCTGTGGCGGATGTTAGCAAAAGGCAATTGGAAGATTGGTGGCTCAAAAGGAGACAGGCGACAAAACTGATGGTTTGTGGGGGTTTAACGTCCCAAAGCGACTCAGGCTATGAGGGACGCCGTAGTGAAGGGCTCCGTAAATTTCTACCACCTGGGGTTCTTTTACGTCCACTGACATCGCACAGCACACGGGCCTCTAGAACTTCGCCTCCAACGAAATTCGACCGCCGCGGCCGGGATCCAACCCGCATCTTTCGGGCCGGCAGCCGAGCACCATAACCACTCAGCCACTGCGGCGGCCTAAAACTGATGGATTGGAGACGTATTTAAAGAAAGTGGCGAATTTTAAGAGCGAATTTAAAACAGTAAAATAAAAAAAGAAAAATCGGATCATAGTGGCAAACGGGGCGCTGCTATCTTCCATCCAATCATCGATTGATCGATCCATCCATCCAACCAGCCTTCCGTCCGTCCATCTGTCCGCCGTCCATCCATCCATCCATCCACCCACCCATCCATCCGTCCGTCCGTCCGTCCGTCCGTTCGTCCATCCATCCATTCCATTCCATCCATCCATCCGTCCATCCGTCTAGCCAGCTAGATTGCACATTGGGCTGGCATATGTCTCCCATCGTTTTATGATGGTTGCACCCAATATGTGTAGCCAGAGTGCTTAGTTTGACCCAGTGCTTCCTAGGGATCCCGTGGCTTTTATGCCTGAAGAGAGCTGCAAACAGTGGAAAGGTGACTCTGAGCTCACTTCCCTTTGTGCACTAATTCTCGCCGGCCTAATTGAAGGTGTCTCACGTTCGCAGGTTGCTGGAGATAATTCAGGCGCTGCGGAAGAGCTATATGGTGTGGCAGGAGGTGTTCGACAACAAGGTTCAGGTGAGTGCAAATTAATGGAGCCGGTCGCTTGTCAGAGCACAATACGGCGCGGCCGTGGTAGGCGTCTGGTGCAGAGGTGTGTCCTGCTCAGCGCGGCCCGCTGCCGTTAGATCTGTTGGACGTTGTGCTATCAGCAAGAGATTCCTCTTAGGCAGGGTGTGCTCAATACTAGCGGAACGAAATTTCATTTAGAACGCGCGGAGAAGCATCTTTGGAAGTGTTAATCAATATCGTTTGTATTTGCGCTCCAGGAGCTGATATGCTGGTGTTTTTGGGTTGCCACCTCAAGTTTCTTGTTCGTGGTTCATTTGTTGCTCAGAGTGCCTTGAGGGGCGTGGGCGTATCTCACAAAAAATGAGTGCAAGTAAAAATTATGGCTCTTTATGTAATGGCATCGTCTTTTTCGATGTTCCTTTTATTTACAAGAGAAAAAGGTGAACATTCTCGCCGCATAAACGTGGGCGAATTTTCTCTGGCGGGGATATTTCGGCCTCTGATATATTTTTCATGAATTGAAAGGACTAAAATCGCGTCCAACCTTAGTGGCTTCGAAACGCGCGCACTTCGGCAATAGCCACAAAACATGCTTGAGCATTCTTGACAGCCTCAACGTCCTTCATAACTTCTACAAACGTAAAAGTACGCCGGAGAGAGCACTCTATTTTCCCGTGGTCAGAACTTCGCTTTGTAAGCTTTGCATTGCTGGTAGCTGTTGTGGACTTCACAAAATGCGTGTTTCTTTCCGCGAGCACCTACGTCCCATTTAGTGCAGCCTTGTGAAGACCATAACCTCCTGCTGCCATTGTGGAGAGGACGGAGGAGACGGAGGGGGGGGGGGGGGGGTGTAAGGGGCTGCACTTTCGACTGGGCCGCAATAGGTTGAGACCTCCACAGGATCGTTTTTAGGCGCATTTGTGACTCTGAAAGCATGGGGAGGAAGATAATGCGGTGTCTGCAACAATAGCCGCTCGGTGGCTATTGTTGCTGCGGTGATAAACCTGTGGTGATTCGAGGGTCACTGAACATCGGTTCAGTGCGTCCTAGCCGAGGATCCTTCATAACATTTCGCACAGCTTTCTTTTGAAGGAGGTACAAGCGGTTAATATTTGTAAAAGACGTGGTATCAAAAAGCAATAATTTCCAACAGAAGACAATCGCGCACTATACATCTCCTTAATACTCTTCGGCATGGAGTATCTGAATCGACACAAAATACCGATAATCTTTGACAGGTTGTTCATCACCATGTCGACGTGATCATTCCAGCTCGAATTCTCATTAAAAATAACCGCTAAACTTTAAACCGCTAGGACCGTCTAGATAAATGATTTGCGGATCCTTAAACTAAGTGGTGGCAGATTTGTCAACTTGTTACGAGGCCTGCAAAGCACAGCTTTCGTATTGGCAGTGATTATGTTAAATAAATTATTTGGAGACCTTTCTAGAGGTGACTGTAAACATTTTGTGGCTTGTTTCTCGAGATCTGGCAACTGTGCAGCTCTAAGAATAAAGTGGTGTCGTCAGCATAAATGAAAATGTTGTAAGATTACTAATGCAGATGGTGAACATACAACAGTTCTGGTGAACATACAACAGCCATTGGTTCTGAGTGGAGAAGCAGGTGGAGTGTTACTGCGAGAGCAGCAGCAATGTACTTGCAACAGACTTGTTTGATTATTACACTTGTGTACCCCTGCAGTGTATGCATGGGCTCTGTTAATAACTAATACTGCAAGCTATTACAGTAGCCAGCTTGCACAATACTGCCGCGAATATTTGGTGTTTGTTCGTTTTTCAAATCTGCCGCCACACCACATTATCGCTTTGTTTGCGACGCAAGACGCGACTAGATTTATTTCGATTGATCGCAGCCAGGCAGAGCAGATTCTACGTTGTTCCGGAATGTTCTAGTAACTTTGCGCTCTTTATCTCGAAAGTTCGCTATCAGCTGTAAATTGAGCACGGCCGACAGCGGCGGGCATTCTGTTCGTCGACCGCGGAGCACGCTTGTCGCTTCGCCGCCGCCGAGTGATTCAGTCCATTTTGGATGCAAGTCAGCCCAATAAACAGTTTTCTTTTAGAAGGCCCTTTCGTCTGTCTTCATCGCTGATTCGAATGACGTCATCACTACGTGACATCTGGTGGAGGTGCGGGGTAGCTATCCATGTTCCGGACGCCCTCCTCAAGTCGTGAACCCAGCCCTAAGCGCTTCACAACCGAGGACGAACCAGCAGCTCAGCGAGCCAGCCGACGTCTCCAGGGAGAGCAGCCTGAGTTCGGGAAACTGCCGGACCGCACCAGACAGCGAAAAGACGCTGCTACGAGCACCGCAACCTCGCCGAAGATGTCGACACCGATCATACTGCAGCAGCCGCGGGTGCCGCCAACTTTCAATGGATCCCTAGGCGAAGACCCTGAAGATTGGTTGGACCAATTTGAGCGCGTGGCATCATTCAACAAGTGGGATGATGCGGCAAAGATCGGACACGTGTTTACCCATTGGATGGCTCCGCACGCACGTGGTACGAAAACTACGAGTCATCCCTTACGACACGGGAGCTATTCAAGAGAGAACTATTGAAGGTATTCACCAGTGTCGTGAGGAAAGAAAGAGCCGAACGACTCCTCGACTCCAGGATCCAGCTTCCGAATGAGCCCGTCCGCAGTTACGTCGAGGAGATGAAGCGCCTATTTCGCCGCGCCGATGCCGGGATAACCGAGGAAAAGAAAGTTCACTTTTTAATGCGCGGCGTAAAAGAACAACTCTTTGCAAGCCTCGTCCGCCAGCCGCCAAAAACAGTCGAGGAATTCATGCAAGAAGCCTGCACGATTGAGAAGACCCTCTTCGTCCGAGATCGGCAGTACAATCACCCTTCCTCTGCCTGTGCAATCCGTTCGGACACGCCGGCCACCACCAGCGACAGCTTGCGGGAAGTTATCCGCGAAATCGTCCGAGAGGAGCTACGCCGATCACTGCCATCTTCCCCACAGCCACAAGCAGCGACTCTGATGGATGTGGTACTGGAAGAAGTGCAACAGGCACTTGACACCCCGACGGCCACAGAACCCCAAGCCATGACCTACGCCGCTGCAGTAAGGACTGCTCAGCCCCAGCGACAACCCCCACGTCCTCCCCGAGATGAGCCAATTGTTCCACAACGCCGCCTCCCAGCCCCCACCCGCACAGCCTATGACCGATGCTCAAGCCCCAGGAAATGCGACGCTTGGAGGACTTCCGACAACCGGCCGTTGTGCTTCCATTGCGGTGAGGCCGGCCATATTCTTCGTCACTGCCTGCACCGACGTATCGGTCTTCGAGGATTTGCCGTTAACGCCCCACGACCACGCTTCGGACAACGTCCGCAGGAAATCGACGAGTACCTGCGTCGAGAAGAGTACACGCCGAACCGCTTTTCGCGCTCACCATTGCCGTCAACCTCGCGCTTTGCGTCGCCACGCCACAGCTACGCAGCCGCGGTACGAGGAAGGTCTCCCAGCCCCCGTAGGGGAAACTAAAGGCAGCAACCTCTGGAGGTGAGGTTGCTCACGACCTAAACGCCGAAGATCCTCCACCGACCAAGCCCCAAGAAGACGCTGCACCCGCGACGCCGCATGAAGAACCGACACTCGCTGCACCGACGCCGCACACAATGAGAACCAGGACATACCTATCCTGCGACCTTTGTTGTGCTACCGCAATGCTCCCGCGAAGTGATCTTGGGTATGGATTTCCTTAATGAGCATCAGGCGATCACCGACCTGCAATCCAAGCTGATCACGCTTTCGACGGACGAAGCCATCGCTTCGATGAAAACTCGGGAAAATCACGTTGCCCTAAGTGTCCTGGAGGAACAAGTGAGCGTCCCACCCCGTTCAAGCGTTATCGTGACCGTAGGCGCCACGAAAGCCGTTAACGCTGAAGCCATCATCGAGGGGAACATGCAGTTGCTTCTAGACCGAGGAATCAGCATCGAAAGAGGCATCGCACATTTCCGCAATGGCCAGGCCGAAGTTCTGCTGACTAACTTCAGCGAAGAATACCGGCATATTAACAGGGGAACGACGATTGCTTTCTTCGACGAAATATCTGACGTACGAGACTCCTTCGCCCTCTCCGACCACTCCGCAGAAGATTCGCCTGACCAAGAGAACTCGTCAACTTTCGACATCAACCCAGCCCTGCACCGGAACAGACAAGACCAGATCCGCAATCTGCTTCAAAGCTACAGTGAGTGTTTTTCGACATCGCCGAAGGTGCGACAGACGCCAATTGCCAAGCATCGCATTATAACGAATCAACACGTCCGACCTCTCCGTCAAAGCCCCTACCATGTGTCACCGCGAGAACGACAAGCCATCCGAGACCAAGTCGAAGAAATGCTTCGCGACGACGTCATCCAGCCTCCAAACAGCCCATGGGCGGCACCGGTTGTTCTAGTGAGAAAGAAAGACGGCGCACTTCGATTCTGCGTGGATTACCGCCGCTTGAACAACATAACAAAGAAGGACGTCTACCCCCTCCCCCGCATCGACGACACACTGGACCGCCTCTGCAACGCCAAATATTTCTCATCGATGGACCTCAAGAGCGGCTACTGGCAAACTGAGGTCGACGAAAGAGATCGCGAGAAGACAGCATTCATAACTCCGGATGGGCTGTTCGAGTTCAAAGTGATGCCATTTGGTCTCTGTTCCGCACCAGCGACGTTTCAGCGAGTAATGGATACAGTGCTGGCAGGCTTGAAGTGGCAAATTTGTCTGGTATATTTAGATGCCATCGTTGTCTCCGCATCGAACTTTGAAGAGCACATAAAATAACTTCTAACAGTACTAGACGCAATCAAGTCGTCTGACCTAACCTTGAAAGCAGAGAAATGCCATTTGCTTAAGAATAGCTGCTGTTTCTAGGCCATATCGTTAGCAAGGAAGGAGTACACCCAGACCCACAGAAAACAGCTCCTATTGAACAGTTTCCACCGCCGGCCGATAAGAAAGCAGTGCTCAGATTTCTCGGACTGTGCGCATACTACCGATGATTTGTGAAAAACTTTTCGCGCATCGCCGAGCCCCTGACTCAACTGACGAAAACAGACGTGCCATTTAAATGGGAAGCGCCGCAAGCAGAAGCCTTCAAGGAACTTCAGCGTCGTTTACAGTCCCCACCGATCCTCGCGCATTTTCATGAAAACGCCGATACTGAAGTTCATACCGACGCAAGCAGCGTGGGCCTAGGTGCCATTCTCGTTCAAAAAAGTGACGGGCTGGAGAAGGACATCGCATACGCTAGCCGTTCCCTTTCCAAGACCGAGGCTAACTATTCGACAACTGAGAAGGAGTGCCTTGCCATCATCTGGGCCTCGTCGAAATTCCGCGCCTACCTCTACGGACGGCCGTTCAAGGGGGTCAGCGACCACCACGCGCTCCGCTGGCTTGCCAATTTGAAGGATCCCTCTTGCCGACTCGCTCGATGGAGTCTGCGTCTCCAGGAGTTTGACGTCATCGTCGTTTACAAGTCCGGACGCAAGCACTCTGACGCCGATTGCCTCTCACGAGCCCCTGTAGATGCACCGCCGCCGGACGACGATGAGGACGCCTTCCTGGGACCCATCAGCGCAAGCTCTTTTGCTCAGCAGCAACGCTCGGACCTCAACCTAAAAGGCCTCATCGAGTACCTGGAAGGCAAGGTTTCTTCACCCCCCGCTTCATTCAAGCGAGGTCTGTCTTCCTTCTGTGTGCAGAATGAGGTCCTTGTGAAGGAGAACTTTACAGAGAACAAAACAGCCTACCTCCTTGTTATACCTACTTGTCTCCGCGAAGAACTTTTACAGGCTTCACACGACGAGCCGACAGCTGGACATCTCGGGTTTACTCGCACCCTCCGCCGCATTCAAGAGAAGTATTACTGGCCCCGACTGTCTGCCGATGTCGCACACTATGTGAAAACATGCAGAGATTGTCAGCGACGAAAGACTCCTCCCACACGACCAGCAGGATTTCTGAACCCCATTGAACCTCCCTCAAGGCCCTTTCAGCAGACTGGCATGGACTTGCTTGGCCCTTTTCCAACGTCAACATCTGGAAATAAGTGGATCATCATAGCGACCGACTACCTGACCCGCTACGGCGAGGCGAAAGCCTTACCGAACGGAAAAGCAGCATAAGTCGCCAAATTTTTCGCGGAGTGCATTCTTCTTCGATACGGCGCCCCCGATGTGCTCATCACGGAAAGAGGAACAGCATTTACTGCGGAACTAACGCAAGCCATCCTGCGCTACAGCCAAACCAGCCACCGGAGGACAACTGCATACCATCCGCAGACCAACGGACTGACCGAGCGCCTGAACAAAACCATCGCCGATATGCTCGCTATGTATGTCGATGCCGAACATAAAACCTGGAATGTCATCATGCCTTACGTCGTGTTCGCCTACAGTACCGCAATGTAGGAGACCACCCAGATGACGCCTTTTAGGCTCGTCCATGGCAGGGATGCGACGACCACGCTAGACGCCATGCTGCCCAACGTTACAGAAGAAGAGAGCGTCGACGTTGCCGCCTACTTTCAACGCGCAGAAGAAACTCGAAGGCTTGCCCGATTACGGATCAAAGATCAGCAGCGGTCCGACGCCAGATGCTACAGCCTACGAAGACGCAACGCGGAATACAAGCCAGGAGACCAAGTCTGGGTGTGGACGCCCATTCGCCGCCGTGGATTGAGTGAAAAGCTTTTGCGCCGCTATTTCGGCCCGTACAAGGTTCTTCGTCGGCTGGGTGAACTGGATTATGAAGTCATCCCTGACGCAATGACTGCATCCCAGCGACGCCGCGTACGACCAGAGGTTGTCCATGTAGTCCGTCTGAAGCCGTATTATGTGCGCTAAAGGCCGCTGCATTTCCATGCTCTATTTTCGCAAGATCCGTTTTTTCCCTTACTAGTCGCATTATTTGTTTTAATGCATCGGTTCGATGCTTCTTTGAGAGGGGAGTAATGCCGCGAATATTTGCAGTGTTTGTTCGTTTTTCAAATCTGCCGCCACACCACTTTATCTCTTTGTTTGCGACGCAAGACGCGACTAGATTTATCTCGATTGATCTCAGCCAGGCAGAGCTGATTCTACGTTGTTCCGGAATGTTCGAGTAACTTTGCGCTCTTTATCTCGAAAGTTCGCTATCAGCTTTAAATTGAGCACGGCCGACAGCGGCGGGCATTCTGTTCGACGACCGCCGGGCACGCTTGTCGCTTCGCCGCCGCCGAGTGATTCAGTCCATTTTGGGTGCAAGCCAGCCCAATTAACAGTTTTCTTTTAGAAGACCCTTTCGTCTGTCTTCATCGCTGCTTCGACTGCTGTCACCACTACGTGACAATACATTTCACTGTTTTAAACGCAATACAAAACTTTCAGCAGTAAAAGATCTTTCATCTCATCACATGCTGTAATATCAATTAACTTCCAGCTATTTTGATCACTCTTTATTGAGCGAGTCATTATTTTCTATGTAGTCTTGAAATTTTGCAAGCAGTTGCACTATGCTTGCATTTATGGCATTCGCTTCCTTCTGGTGGCGAACCATTATCTTTCGCATTTTGTGTGCCTTGCGGTCGGCCTTTGCTGCTTCCTCGCTTTCTCCTTTATGGACGGCAACTAGCTGCTCTCTAGCAGATCCTTGTCGCTTGTGGCGGCTCTTTTGGGGTTCCCTTCTTTTTATGCTTGTGCCAGCACTGGCACTGCCCCTGCTGTGGCACTGCTGCTTACGCCAGCACTGACTCTGCTTATGTCGCCGCTGCTGTTGCCTGTGCTTTGCAGTACAGGTACCGCAGCACTGGCACTGCAAATGGGGGAGCTGGCCGCAAGTTGTGAGAGGTCTTCCCTTCTGCTTCCTTCAGGCAGGCTGTCTTCCCATGACAGGAACACTTCCGAGCAGTCTGGTACCTCACTGACAACTGGCAGCTGAAAATGATGAAACATACAAGGCAACATGTTATCATTTCAGAAAAGAGGTTAAATGTGTCCTAATGTAATGCAATCATCTGCTTCCACAATATATTACAAAAACACTAACTTACGATGGCCAAACTGGAAAGAAGGCAGCGGTTCAAATTTTTGTTTTCCTGAACATAACTAAATAGATATATGAGGATCCAGACATGCACATCAGCATTCCCTAGCCCAAACTTTCACATGAACCAATGGGTTCAGTCCAGTTTTTTCTTGAATACTGTTGTGGATTGCAATCGCCTTCCTTTAGGTTTATGTCACTGGAAATATTTTGTGAAGGAGTTGGAGGATTTTTGTACGGCTCCTAGTGTTGGTGTTGTGGTGAATGTTGGATTTTATGTCCTTTAAATGACTTGTGGCTGTTGCAGATAATGGTTTTATGGCTTTTATAATTGTGTGCCCTCCTTCTTGGGCGAACGTTATGGCTCGCAGTATGTACAAATAAATATATGAACAGCTCAACGAGACAGTATACCGAGCTGATCAAAGTCAATAACAAGCAATTTGTTAAACATTTGCAAGCATGTGGGGCATGGTTGACCAAGCGTAAACCGAGCTGATGAGGTTGAGTTGAACAGAAGTACATGGAAGGTGAGGTGCGAACTCTGGCACGACAAGGCGCTGCGATTTGAAGACGCAAGTGCCATTTCCGCTCCCAATTGCCATTAATGCCCATGGTTGTGAGAGCAGCTTACTGTACATCCACCCCCCCCCCCCCCCCCCCGAGTCTCCAATGGTTCCAAAGGAAGGATTGCTGGGTCAGTTGGTTCATCATTCAAGGCTTAAAAACAGCACGAAAAATGGGATGATACAGAAAGAAGGAATAGACAGCACCAAACCTGCAATTGAGTGCATTTTATGTGAAATGGCAATAAACACAGAAAGCATGCACAGAAAGCTTATAGACAAAAACACAATACAATACAGATATTACTTAAATACTTCTAACGAAGACAGCGCAAAAAAGGACAACCACAGAAGAGGACACGACACAAAGAACGCTTCTCTTCTGTGATAGTCCTTTTTTACGCTGTCGGTCATTCCAAGCGTGAATCAGCAACTAGCCCACCACTTGGTTTTATTGAATTACTTGGACATTACAGATATCAGATATAAATTTAATATCTACTTTGCTACTTCCCTTCAGTGTCCCTGTAGAGAAACAACAGTTCGCAATAACAGCTTATGATCCACAGGTTGCTGTATTACTCCACTGTATTCAAGCCTGGTTGCTAATGGAATCAATGGACGAAGATGAGTATCTACAAGAGGGAAGGATGAAGGTGAAGCTGCATGTGCACAGGTGTGAAAGATGAATTGTCGTACAGCACTAGCAATATTAATATATCACGCAAATAAAGGCACCGAAATTTTGGTGCGTACCATAACTTCATCTTACTAGAGACTTAAGTTGTATCCATCCGCAGTGTGTGCCTTTTGACATATGATTCTCACCTGAAAAAGAAAGGACGTAACCTAAACCAGCAATGCACATTGAACTCCCTGTACAACAAAGCGGTCCTTGCTTTGGCATGGTAACATTAAGTATATGGGGAGACAACCAGCTAACCACCGATATGTAGAATTGCTAGAAAAAAACAAGTTGCTTGGCTAGTTGGTCCACGTTTCATGACAAAGAACAACAGCAGAAGGCAAAAATGTAGACATGGAGGCCAGTGCACGTGCTTGTGGGAGTGGTTTACACAACTGCTTGAGTCTGTTCTTTATTCTCTATTGTTGGGCAGCATTTTATAATGAGTACAAGTTCCGCACTGAGAAATGAGCAGCAATAGAATTCTGAAGTGATCTGAACGACAGATTACACGCAATGGTATGAATCACAAATTACTTCTAAACTTTCCTCGACTTGCCCATCATCGTTGATGGGAAGGCAGCAAAGGAAACTGGAGCTGCCAGTAGAAGATGCATGGGACACCAGGCGACCCAATTGAAGTGCCTGTCCGTCTCAGCTGCCCTGACATATAAAAATAATGTGAGCTATTAAATGTGTTGCTAAAGAAAAACATTGGAAGGTTTTGGTCACAGCATTTCTCTCAGTGGATTTAGCTTCACTGTACACATTCTCAATGCAAGAATAAAATTTCATAGATAAGTGTCTAATGCATACGCACAGGTACTGATGAAATTAATGCATGCAATACATTTGCAATGTGGCTAAACTATATCCTGCTAGTTGCTGCTTTGCAATTGAAGCCACGACTGTGCATTATGGTTCAACTATTGTCATTCTAGCAATATCTTACTTGGTTAATTTCTAGATTTATTTCTTTGATATATCTTTCCCTGGCTGCACTGTGTATACTACTACACAAATGCTGCTAGTACACAGTGAAGCCTGGTAAAGAAATATGAAATAAATCTAGAAATTCAATTAACTACATTGTTACCCTAGCAGATGGCCAGAAATAGCGACGCGTACAGCAATGCTGTCAGCGCTGTCGGCGCTGCAGCTCGCAATTTGCAAATAAAAACGACGAACAACACCTGTGTAACGAGGAAGACGAAGTTTGCATGCAGCGCCGTGCACGCGTGTGCGAGCGAAGATTCTAAGTGCTGCGTATGCTGCTCCAGCCTGAGGACATTACTCTCGAGTCCTTACTACCTCAACAATGCAATCTCAAGATCGTCTTCGACACTCCATAGCTGTCCTACGACGGCGAAGAGAATCGACGCGTTGCTCCAGCGACAACACATGCTACTGTCGCACATGCGAGGCTGACGTAAGCAGTTCAGCTGCTCTATGAAAACAGCGCCAAGAACCCGATGGCACGAGCATCGTTCGGTAAAGGTCGCACTTACCGTATTTCTTGTTGAGGTTTTCCATTTTCAGCTTCACTTGTTTGCTGGTGTATGGGCCTTGTCCCGGCGGCAGCCCGGCGTTCAGTTCCGCTACAATCGCAGCCCATATCCGAGCGTTGCGCGTGCTACGGTATCAGATCCGTATCGGATGCGTATCAGGGCCGCGGTTGTTGAATCAAGCCAGATGACACAACTCTGGGAGGACGAGTCGTTCGATGTTGCTGCTGCCACGGGCGCAGCCATCTTGTTGGTTAAGGTAGCAAACGGTGGTCAGCAAGCTCGGTTTGGGTAACTGTGGTTAGGTGGCGTAACTGCAGTTTCGCCTGCCGTGTGAGCGCGGCTAACTATAGTTACTGGGAACCGTACTTAACTTAACTGTGGTTAAGGTCGCCAGTGTAAATGCGGTATTAGCTTCGGTCTCCAGTAGAATAGTGCCGTCAAAGTCAATTCGGTGGTCGCATTCCTCGCAGTGTTCGGCCACCTCGCTGCGCTGACGGTTCATTTGTCTAACGTCCGCTTTGTGTTGCCTCATTCTTTCGGCGAAGTTCTTCGTTTCCCCCAGGTACGAGCCCGGGCAGACTGAGCAGGGAATCTTGTATACCACCCCTTGGACCCATTCTTTTCGGTGAGGGTCTTTCGGGCGGGGGAGGAAGCGTCCGATGGTAGTAGCCGGTTTGTGCGTTGTTAGCACCCCTTCTTTGCCGAGAATTCGAGCCAGCGTCTCGCTCACGCCTTTCACGTATGGTATGCAAACACGTTTCCGGTTCTGGCGTTTGCTTGCGGAAGGAATAGAGCTGTTTTTGCTTTTGTTTTTTGCTTTTGGCTGACGCCTTAGCAATGTAGCCTTCTACATTGCTAAGGCTAAGGACACGTGTGTGGCTAAGCCGTCGGTAAACCTTCACGCTAAGGAATTTGCCTTTTTAGATAACTTCTTAGTAAGACCCTGACATTGAAAAAAAAATTTTTGTGTGCCCTTTCACTGATACGGCTTATGTGCGCGCGCATCTCAGTGCGAGTCTTCGTTGTTTTCTTCCTTTCAATAAAACTTCAGTTGTTAGTCCAGCCTCGTCCTGTTTGCTTCTTCCTTTGTGTCGCGTCTTCTGGCTGGTTTAAAATGAATACTTACCAACTCGCCCAGTCCTCAACCTTGTTGAATTTCATTTCTAGTTCTTTGGGCTCTTTTCCATGTGTCACTTTCAACGTACATAACCCGTCAGTGTTGGTGGCTTTGATAGCGCTCTGCATCTGTAGAGCCCGGACGGCGTCATGGTATGCCAAGCACCAAATTTGCCCTCCTGATGTCCAGTACCTGTGTGGTTGGTTGCAGCCTTCCCCGGGCCATTCGAGTAGAATAAGCCGCATCTTGGCTTCGGAGTGGTGGAGGCAAGCCCGTCTTTACAGGGAACTGTTACGCGCGCACTGTGTTAGCAACGGTGGTACTCGACGGAGAGGACAACTGGCAGACTGGAGCAAGACGGCCGACGGAATAACGGAGTTCATGTGGAAGACTGTCCGCCTCACGCTGTCTGCTCAGAAGAGGCGCACAGTTGCCCAGGGCAAACTGCTAATCCTGGGAGACGAGGAAATAGATGCACGGCACAAGCGCATCTTGGAGCGTGGGCCGAAGTTCTGTCTGCAACCTGACGTAAGTCCAGTTGATCTTTTGGCGATGTCTCGAAACATTGCTCGTCACGTTCCGGAAGATGAGAAGAGTCGGTTTTTGACTGAAGCCACGGACGTAATAGCGGCACGGAAACGTGAGCAGAGGCCACAGTATAGACTGAAACCCGTGTGTGACTACCTGGTTGACAACCAATTGAGTCTGCTGGTGTCTGACAAGGAAGGCTTCTTTGTCGTTGTGCCCAACGGCATCTTTTCTGAAAAGGCCTCGGCTGCGATTGCCAAGAGTTTTAAGAAGGTTAAAGCAAAGCCATCATCTTACAGGAAGAAGGCTATTGCATGGCTTG
The DNA here is from genome assembly GCF_052857255.1 of Amblyomma americanum. Taxonomy (NCBI): domain Eukaryota; kingdom Metazoa; phylum Arthropoda; class Arachnida; order Ixodida; family Ixodidae; genus Amblyomma; species Amblyomma americanum. Next base: position 161,929,925 of record NC_135504.1, on the reverse strand, counting down.
ATGATCACAATCTGAGGTCATTGAGTTCAAGGGTGAAGGCGGCCTCAGAAGCCCATTTGGACGTTTTCTTCACGGCGAAGACGCACAAGGTGGACATTCCGTTCAGGACTATTGTCTCAGAACGTCGCACCTGGCAGTACGAGATTTCCGGGTTCCTGCAGAGGCACCTGAAGACGCTGAAAGTTCAGGATCCATTTTTGATTCCAAGTTCTTCTACTGTGATCCAGTTTCTTATGGACAAGAACCCGGGCACGTGCTCAGCAATGAGCATCGATGTGGAGGACCTTTACTATTCATTGCCACAGGACAGACTTCTAAGGTGTGTGCAAGATTGCATCACGGTGGATAATGATGAACAGGATTTCATTGATGCGTGCGGAGTATCGGTGGCTAGCTTCATGGAGCTGTTGTCTTTTTACCTCAACTCCACGTTTGTCTGTTGCCAAGACAGCATGTACGTCCAGAGGTCAGGCGTTTGCATACGGTCACAGGTCGCACCTTTGCTCAGCGACATTTTTCTTTCCAAAGTTGACACTGCTTTACAGCCTGGTTTGGAAGCCATCGGCGTAGTAGCCTTTCGCTACGTTGATGACTACTTGATTTTCTTAGGCAAGGATGACTCTGATAGGTTGGCACAAGATGTTCTAGAAATGTTTAAGGAGGGTGGTCAGGGCCTGTCTTTTACGTCTGAATTTCCTAAAGATAACCATTTGCAGTTTCTTGATTTAGACCTGTGCTTTGGGGACGATCACGTATGTTGGGGCTACAGCCCCAGGTCAGGGAAGCCTCTGCTTAGCTATCAGTCTGACCACTCGAGTTTGGTAAAGGATGGCTTGGCAGTCGCATGCATCAAGTCCGCTTTACGTAAGTCTTGCCATCACCGTGTTGAGGACTCATTCTCGCAGCAGGTTTCAAAGTTAATGGCAGCTGGGTTTCCAACTGCCCACCTTGCCCGCTTGTCTGAACGTGTTTTGACTCGCTTGAGAAAGAGCAACACGGGGCCGGAAGATGCTGACGTGGAGGTGCGGCGAAAAAAGGTGGCCGCCTTTCCCTACATCCATGGTGTTTCACACCGACTCAAGAAACTTGCGGCGAAGTATGACGTTGGCGTTGTCTTCACAGCTAAAAACAAGATAGGAGGCTTGTGCGCCAGCGTAAAAAGGAGGCTTGATAAAACATCAAGTGATCGTTCCCGATGCACAGTGTCACATAAGACACGGCTCACCCCTTGCAGAAAGAATGTGTTCCGCTGCCTTGTGGTCGATGCTACTACGGGCAGACGGGCAGATGTCTAAATGTGCGCCTGACGGAGCATTCTAACTCTCTGGGTGGGAAGGCGAACTCTAATCTGGCGTTGCACGTGCAATCTCGAGAATGCAAATCGAACGATGATCTGTCTCTTTGCACGCCTGACTTCAGCGACACTACTGTAGTTTATAGAAATGAAAAACAAATCTGTCGCGAGATAGTTGAAGCCTTCTACATTGCTAAGGCTAAGGACACGTGTGTGGCTAAGCCGTCGGTAAACCTTCACGCTAAGGAATTTGCCTTTTTAGATAACTTGTTAGTAAGACCCTGACATTGAAAAAAAATTTTTTGTGTGCCCTTTCACTGATACGGCTTATGTGCGTGCGCATCTCAGTGCGAGTCTTCGTTGTTTTCTTCCTTTCAATAAAACTTCAGTTGTTAGTCCAGCCTCGTCCTGTTTGCTTCTTCCTTTGTGTCGCGTCTTCTGGCTGGTTTAAAATGAACTCTGGGCTGTTAGGAGTCCTGTAGCAAACGACGATCACAACTGATTTATGCGAAGCATGGCATAGAACCCATATTTCTATATCTGATGAAAAGTGAATGGCTGAGCATGATAGGTCCCGAGTGGTGGCCATTAGTACCCCACCTCTCCTTCGATCTGGGCGATCCTTGCGAAAAACACAGAGATTAGGCAACTCTGCAAGGGAGGAAACGCTGGTGTCATAAGAGTACGATGAAAGAATGAATCGAGTAGCGTGATTTTGAACAGATTCGAGGCCACCGATGGGGTAAGCTTGATAAGGATTCCAAATGGGTGACGGAAATTCTAGTTTGGACCTGACGAATGATTTGTAAGCTAACAACTTGACATGTTTTGGAGCATGGTGAAGATGGCGCTTGAGGAAACCTAGCGTCTTGTTTGCTGACGATATTATGTTAGTAACATGCAAGCTGCAAGAAAGATCGCTAGAAATTGTTATGCCTAGATACTTGTACTACTGAACAGGTTGTACGGGAACTTTATATACCACGTAAGAGAAGATTAGAGGAGTACGGGGGCGTCTGGACAAAAGATTACATTTACGTGGGTTAAGTTTCATTAGCCACTCTTGAACAGCATTAAGAACACCACTCTTGAACAGCATTAAGATCATTTTCAAGAGAAGATTGGTCAGTGGTGGAGAGAATAGCAAGATAAAGTACACAGTCGTCAGCGAACATGCGTATGTTATAGATTTTACGTTTTAGGGCAGATCATTAATGTATATGAGAAGCAGTAGTGGATTGAAATTTGGATTGAAATCCTGGTAAAAATGGGCGACGTTCATTATTTATTGCTGTATAGTTTCCTTTATCGTCCAATCGGATAGTTCGTTTAGTTGTTGCACGTCAATATGGTTTATAGGTGAAGCGAGCATGTATGACGTGGTGATCGCTGACGCCTAGTTGATAAGTGATGAAATGAACGCATTCAGGGTTATCCGTTAATATAAGGTCTGGAATATTAGCGCAGTCTTCCGTTACATTGGTTGGTTCGGATATAGTTTGAACGAGGCTAAAACTATGGCAAACGTCTAGAAATTTATTAGCATCCTTATGACCTGTAGCGGTTAGACTATGCACGTCGAAACTCGGAAAATAGAAATCTCTGAATCGGAGAGTGTAGGTGTCAGGGTGTTTAGCTTTAATTTCATTTAATGCGTTATTAAGTTTTCGTTGGGAGTCCGGGCTGTTAGGAGGCCTGTAGCAAACGCCGATCACAACTGATTTAGGCGAAGCGTGGCATAGAGCCCATAATATTTACATATCTGATGAAAGGTGAATAGCTGAGCATGATAGATCCTGATCTCGGCAATCTTTGCGAAAAACATAGAAATTAGGCAAGTCGGAAAGCGCTTCTCTATCAGAAATACCGCTGTTTACCCACATTTCTGCCAAGACTAGTATGTTGCTGGCAGACGAAGTGACGATATGGGAAACAATGTCGCGCTTTGAAATGAAACTGCACACGTTAGTAAAGATTGCTGACAATGAAAGGGCTTCTTGCTGTACATGCTTAGAACGATCTGTCTACAGGTGCTGAGATGGCTGCTGCTTTACCTCTTTAACTGTTCGTGATGATTCATGAAATATGTAGCTTTTAGGACCAATCTGTAATATCTTGAAGCGCAAAGAGAACTTATCAGATACCGATTTGACAAAGGCTACAAGATGTTTGCGGGCGTTACAAACGGGGAGGAAGAATTCGCCAATACTGTAGTTGGTGCCTTTCAGCTTAGTACCTAAGGAAAGGATGCTTTCTTTAGTTTTCGATGAGGCGAATTTAACGATTATTGGTCTGGTGCAATCAAATTAGTGGCGCCCGAGGCGGTGAGCATGCTCGATTAGAGTGGGATCGATGCAAAACCTAGCTTAGTGGGGCAATGGCGAATGACTGCTTCTTCCGAGTCTGCATGCGTTTCAGTGGGGTTAGTACCAGGAATATGAGATTGTTATGGCGAGAGGGACTTTCTGCATCGTTCATACGTACTTCAAACTTATCGACGTTGCAGGTAATCTTACTGATTAAAGTTTTCAGGGCGTCTATTTCAGAATAGAGGGAAGAAAGTGTGGCTTAGTGCGATTTCAGAGTGTCCATGCGCTTTTTTAAGTCGGTCTAGGCTGGTTCGGTAGCTTTAAGCTAGTCTTTATTGTCCTGCAGATCTGAATTTAATGTAGCTTGTCTGGTAGCTAGATTCCTGAGCTCGGAAAGTATGCTGTCGTAACGGTCGGGGCCTTGGTTAGTCTCAAGATCGCCTGACAATAGTAAAAGAAATCGGAGAACACGTGAACACTCAGCAACAATACTGCAGGCGCAATGAGGGCCCAGCAGCTACATTAAAATGTAGTTACTGGTTTTTTTAGCAAATGGAGAAAACTTATTACGAACTTGCATTGTGAAAAGTAGCGGATTAGTATTTTTGAAGCTTGGAAAGAATCCAACCTGGCGCAAGTAAAACCACACACACAAAGGAAAGACAAGGAGACAACGGACAGGCGCCAACTTCCAACTGTTTATTCCTCAAGAAAACCACGCAGATAAATAGTCTCAGGATACGCCCACTTTTTTTCCACTCCATGTGCCTATCACAGCCATAATCTGTCACCCTGCATTATCAGTTTTTGCACAGAAAATTGTACTCCGCCGCATACAAATTCACTGACGTGTCACTCACACACAAAGCCGCCTTTTTCTTTATGTGAAACGCTTCAAACAAAAGCCTCGCCTGTTTAATCTTGCTCCTGCCAAGAATCCTCGCCTTTTCCAGTCGAGGTTCGCACTTGCACATATTAACAAGGTTGACTAAGTTGGCATATTTATCTTTATTGTTTTCAACCTTTTTGCAATGTTCCCCAAGGCGTTTGTTGATGCACCTCTCCGTTTGCCCTATATAGGACTTTCCACAGGTCAGGGGTATCTCGTACACAACTCCTTCCATACAACGGGTGAAGACACGCTGATGTTTTATATTGCATCCAGGGCGCTCAGTGCCACAAATCCGGGGTATAAGTTTGTTCAGCTTGTTTTGTGCTGAAAATACTAGCGGTACTTCGTGTCTGTTAGCCACCTTCTTCAGATTATGTGACACTTTGTGCACATAAGGCATAACTTCAGGTTTTACCGCAGGGCTCCTTTCTTCCGGATTCTTTGGCCTGGTACACCGTTTTGTTTTTTGGAGGAGGGTTTCAGCGACGGCAGTCAACACCACCGAGGGGAAGCCAGCAGCCAACAGGCGGCCAATCTGATTTTTTAAGCTATCGTGCATTTGGTGCGGACATGACTTTGAAAGCGAGGACTCAATGCAGAGAGAGGCGATGGCGCGCTTCACAATTTTTGAATGCGCCGTATTGAAGGGCAGGAGTTCCTTGCTAGTACGGGGATAGTAACCCCAGCATAAATGGTCCTCCCGGAACGCTAAGCTTAGATCTAAAAATTGCAGTTTTTTCTCACTTGGGACTTCATGCGTAAAAACTAGACCGCGACCTTTGAGATTAAAAACACTTAAAATCCTGTACATAATAGCTTCAAAAGAATTGTCAAAACCGGTGGATAAAAGGATAAGAAAATCGTCAACATATCTAAACGTTTTAAAAACAGGTCCTCCTAAAAACAACTGTGCAAGATCCTGGTCCAAAGCAGCTAAAAAAATTTCACATAAAATAGGGGCTACACAGAAACCAATACATGTACCTTTTCTCTGCAAGTAGGGCTGCTGATTAAAAACAATAAAAGTGACCTTAAGACATTGCTCCAATAAATTCAAAAAATTTTCCACAGACATACCTGCAGCATCCCGGAAGGCCAATTCACCTGTCCGTTCAACACACGACATAACAGACGCCAGCAGCTCAGCTTGTGGGACGGAATAAAACAAATCCTCTATGTCTACTGAAAAAGCGGACCTAATTTCTGGATGTGTTTTAAAATAATTAACAACCTCCAGCGAGTTCTTAACCCGAAAAGGGTCGTCCAGTTTAAGAAGGTTAAGCTTCCTTTGCAAGAAACGGCTAACATTATGCTGCCAGGAACCATTCTCGCTCACTATAGTACGCAACGGTATGTCAGGTTTGTGGGTTTTTGCAGTAAAGAAAACTGAAAGAGAGTTCCTTTTACTTTTCACTATGTCATTGGCCAGCTTCGGCAGTTGCAGGTCCCTACAAAAGTTAATGAATTTAGTTTTAACTCTCACAGCCCCCTTTTTTAATGGCAATAAAATTTATATCAACCGCTTGCAATGCTTTTTCATTGAAAAGGCCCTTTTCCATGACCACAAACCTGCCATCTTTGTCCGGCTGAAGGAGACACAACTCATTCCTTTTAAAAAAGGACGTAACATGACTAACATTACGGATTAGTAGCCTGTGCTGACGCACAGCTACCGAGCCCACGCGGACTCATGGATTTCTTCTCTTCATGACTTCCTCTCTCTACCAATGGCTGCTTTTTCAACGTGCGCTCTTCGCCACAATGCTTGCCATTTCTCAATCCGTGACAATACCCTTTGCCGCCGCAACTACACCTCAGATGGCCGCAAGCGGTTGCTGGTTACTTCCCGTCAGCTTCGCTCGGAAGTCTGCAACCATTTTCACGCTGATCCGGAGTGTGTTCAGGTCGCAGTGTTCGAGACATATACGCTCGCATCCGGCTGCGATGTTACAGGCGTGGCATGTACAACGTCATCCTCAAATACGTGCTCTCATGCCTTCCCTGTCAACGTCGCAAGACACCTCCTCATTGTTCTGCTGCAGAACTGCAGCGGCTACCTTGCCCGCCACGCGTCGGCATTGATTTATGTGGCCCCCTGCCGTACACTTCAGCCGGCAGCCGTTGGGCCATCGTCGCAGTGACCATTCTACAAGGTATGCTGAAACAGCCGCTCTGCCAGCTGCCACAGCCTCCTAAGTTGCTTCGTTTATTTTGAAAAGATTCATTCTTCGTCACGGCGCCCCTCGCGTATTGCGGAGCTTCAGAGGACGGGTCATCTTGTCAGATGTAGTCAAAGCACTGCTCACCAAGTGCAATATAATCCATCGCACCACCTCCGCATATCATCCGCAAACCAACGGCCTCACCGAGCGCTTTCTACATAGACATGCTGTCTATGTAGATGATCTTGTTCTCTAAGTACGTCTCATGAAACCACTCCAAGTGGGATCTTGTCCTTCCGTCGTTAACTTATGCGTACAATACCGCAACGCATTACACTACTGGCTTCTCTTCTTTCATTCTCCTTTACTGCCGTCACCCTTCTGCTAGCATTCTGCTAGAGAATTCAAGTGCTGCCGATAGCTGGCCCTGCTTAGAAAAGCAGTGGAGCATTGCTTGAACTTTGGAAAACGGAGCCAGGATTGATAAGAAGACTCCCAGTGATCTGTGAATGTAAAGCGAGAATGAGCAATTCTGCATATAAACGTTGCCGCATTATCACCACGCGAAAAACTGCCGTACGTCAAAACTTACAATGGCCGTCCGTGTTCATTTTTTTGTGCGCTATGGTGGAGCAAGAATAAAAGGCTGGCCCTATTTGAAAATAAACGACATTCTTTGCGAAGTTATCTTATATATGCTGGCATGGTGTATATGCTAAAATAGCAGCAGTCCAGAAGATCCTTCCTCGAGATCTTCTCTGCTGCGTCTTTGCTCCCCATGCATCCTGACTGGCAGAAAATGAGGAGTTGAACTGCAGAGTCGTGCAATGCGTCTAACTCGCTTGGAAAAACCACACAAGAGTACCCTGGTTGCAGATTGGCCCGGACACGGTAGTTCACGTCTGGAAGCAGCCGCAGCAGCTGGAGCTGGCCTCGGTGACAGCTGCCGGATACAGGGCTCTGCTGTCCGCCTGCTGGTACCTGGACCACATATCGTACGGCAGCGACTGGAAGAAGTATTACACCTGCGACCCGCAAGACTTCGCCGGTAAGCACAGTCCTCGCGAGCTGAAATTCCTCTTGCGCAGCCCGAATTAGCACGCTACCCGTGCGGGGCGAACTTGGGCAAGGACACAGACGGGCATGTTCCTGCAGTCGTTGTCCAAGTTGAAGCTGTTCTTCAGGAAAATATCATCCCAACTCGCCCAAGCATCCGTTTTACCCCGCACGTGGCAGTTGGCATGACTAGAATAAACCACTAAATGCCGAAGTATTACAACGACCACACTTAAAAGGTTTGGGTCATGCAGGCGAAAATGCGCGATTTCTTCGCATCATTGGACAAACAGCGTTTTCCTATTTATTTGGCAAAGTATAGCGAAAGTCGTAACTATGTAATTTGCACGAAATAAGATGCCAAGTGGTTGATCACAATAGCTTGATTTTAAAAGCCTACATTTTAAGAAAGCGCAACAGTTTGAGCAGGTGGCGGAATACAATGAATCACGTTTACAGTGCAGAAGTACCTGCGTGCCTACTCCGCTTCGTTATAGCCTGTACAGGATGGTGACCCTTTTTCGAATGTTTAGTCGGGACGTATCCTTAAGGGAAGAAAGCAGCAGCTTACAAGAAAGGAATGAAGGAGGTGCGACACACGCATCGTGGCTTTCACAATTGACTTTGTTTAAGGAAACGCAAAGAAGGAATGGGGGCTCACGTTCCAAAGGCACTCAAGCTGTGAGGGACGCCCTAGTGATGGGCTCGGGAAATTTCGAACACCTGGGGTTCTTTAACGTGCACTGACATCGCACACTACACGTTACTCTAGAATTTTACCTCCGTCGACATTCGGCCACCGCGGCTGGGATCGAACCCGCGTCTTTGAGGTCAGCAGCCGAGAGCCATAACCACTGAGCCACCGCCTCGGCTCATGTTATGAGAAGCACAAGCAAGAAA